>NC_142066.1:32827248-34072248 GCF_059756535.1 Pantherophis guttatus | reverse complement strand
CTTTATTAGTTTAACGCCATCCTGCCACACAAACAAACTCTTTTTAAAGAAAGAAAACTTTTCCCCAAGCAAGATCAAGTACAAATCTCCAAGAGAAAAGAAACTTAAAATAGATATTTTTCTTCTAGATTCTAGCCAGCACTGTTTATTCCGCTACTTTGTAGCTTGCTATGGAAGGACTTTCGCTTTCAGCTTTCTTCTTCTTCTCAAGCCTCAGCAGTCGCCATTTTAAACTTTTTTTTTCCTTCACTTAAAAATACTTGTAAAATCATTAAAAATACTTGTGATTTAGGGTCCCAAGTCCAAATCTCGCCCTCTTTAATTAAACCATCTGTTAATTTCATTGATTGGTCCGGTCCCAGCACCTGGCTCTGCAAAAAGGCAGAGTTCTCCCGAAGCCCGGAGCAGCGGTGAGCGGAAATAGGGAGCCACAACCTGCTCGTCCCCAAGAGTAAAAAAAGAACTCTGGGGACTTCGCAGAGGGCTCTACCTGCCCTCGCCTGCTCTGTCTCACATTTCCTTCAGGAAATGGAGTTTTTCGAGCCGCCTTTCAGATGTAAAGGCAGCTCTTTACAGGCAACGGGGCTGGCGTTCTCAGAGGACCATCTGGCGGCGACGGAAGCCAGACCGGAAGCCCTTGTTGTGTTTTCTTAATGATGGTTCTAATGTTGTGTCAAATCCTGGAAGATTATAGAACCTTGAAACTGGAAGGATTCTACTGCTGAAACTGTGCTGTCAAATAAGAGGTGATAGAATAAAAGGGCTCCTGCTAAAATCCATTCTCTGTCTACAGTTTTAAGTGTGTTCAACTCCAAATATTTCTGGCTGTACTACAGGGCCAGTTGTTCAATGTCCCATCTATCTGCAGACTCATCATGATCTTGAATGAGATCAATATCTGTTTCATCATCCACAAACTTCAGTACTTTAGCAGTGGTAACCCTAAAGATGCAGTCATTGGTATATAGAAAGAAGATCAATGGAGAGAACACTGAGCCTTGAAGGGTGTTTGTGTTAATTGCCTGAGTTTTAGATGTATTAGACATATTTTTCCCTAGCTTCGTCTGTCACTTCCTGTCTGTCAGAAAGCTAATAATTCATATACAAATATGGACAGACACAGTTAGCTGAATCTATTTAGAGTGAAGAATTTCTGGATGGTCTTCCAAAGAGAGCAATATCAAGCAAGACAGCCATTTCATTTCATAAAGCATATTTAAGGGATACTTTATATGAATTTTGAAGTTCATATAAACAAAATATCCCTACAGTCCTAAGATGCAGTCCTAAGATGCTAAGGAAATACAGTACATGTTGTACGGAAACTCAATATGAACTCTATGTAAATGTCATAAGTATGTCCATATCATATGCCACCTTATATCCGGATGGGCAATTCAGACTTATCAGTCTTTAAAAATCCAGATTTGTGCTGTGAATGTATTCAAATATTTTTCCTGAATGGTAAAACTTTTTTTCATTTATGGATTAGACTATACCCACATCTCTTTGTTCTGATCGCTGCCATCCTGGTTATTTCAAACGAAAGCAAAAAGAGAAACCACCTTGCTGCTATGACTGTATCATATGTCCTGAAGGGAAATGGTCAGGCAAGATTGGTAAGAGCTATCACTCAAAAAGGGTTACTTTGTTTTCCTTCTGTATGGTGGTAATAACCATGCACATACACTAAATTGATGGCAGAAAAAGAGTGCAAGGATTATTCAAAATTATTATTTTAATTTAAGTCATCTTTATATAAAACGTTTAAAATATTTCATCAGATAATTTTGTTGTAGCAATATAGCAATATTAATTATGTACAATGCAACTATTACAATGAATAACCTAAGACACATTTGCTCAGATTTCACAGGTGAAATTCCAAGTTAGCTGAACTAGAGAAATCTTATTTTACATATATTATTTTAAAAATTAAGCTAGAATAATTAGTAATAACACAGGGCATTTCATATTCTTTTCTTTATAATGTGCACATGTTCAGTGAAGACCTGTAAATGATGCTTTTCTTCATGTTGTTTTAAACATGAGTGCAACCTTCTAGTGATTTAGAGATCTGATATTATTCTAAAGCCTGGATGAAATAAAAAGAAAGAAAGGTTTAGATTGCTTGACATTTTTTTCTCATTATCAAAGTATTAGAATTTTTAGTATGATGCCATAAGTAATTGATTCATTGATTGTATGCCATCAAGGAAGGGTCAACTTTAGTGATCACATAGCTAGGTCTTCTCCAGAATGAGCCATAATAAACTGGATTTAAAACTAAAATATAATTATAAACACAATAATCATAATAATTTTGTACTACTGGGGATAGAAATATCTGTGAAAAAACAATAAGAGAATGAGACTTTCCATTATTTTAGATGCTGAATACTGCTCAGGATGCCCAGAAGATCAATATGTAAGCAAAGACAAAGCTTCATGTATTCCTAAAACAGTAACTTCCTTCACTTATGAAGAACCTTTGGGCCTTGCTTTAACTATTATGGCCATCTTCTTTTTTTTATTAACAGCTGTGATTTTTGGAACTTTTTTGAAACATCACCACACCCCCATCGTCAAAGCAAACAACCGTGATCTCACCTACACTCTTCTCATTTCTCTCCAGCTTTGCTTTCTTTGTGCATTGCAGTTCCTTTTTAGACCTGGGGCTATAATATGCCTCTTTCGACAAATCACTTTTGGAATCATCTTCTCAGTGGCTGTATCATGTGTCTTAGCCAAAACCATCATTGTGGTTTTAGCTTTCCTTGCCACCAAGCCAGGATCCAGGATGAAAACATGGGTAGGGAAACAATTGGCAACCTCCATTGTACTTTCCTGCTCTCTTTTCCAAGCAGTCATTGGTATATTGTGGCTGGCAAAGGCTCCCCCCTTCCCAGAAGCTGATATGATTTCAGTCACTGAAGAAATTATACTAGAATGCAATGAAGGCTCAGTGTGCATGTTTTATTGCATCCTGGGCTATATGGGTTTCCTGGCAGTGGCCAGTTTTATAGTGGCTTTTCTGGCCAGGAAACTTCCCAGCACTTTCAATGAAGCCAAACTAATCACTTTCAGCATGTTGGTCTTTTGTAGTGTGTGGTTAGCTTTCATTCCAGCCTATTTGAGCACAAAAGGAAAATATGTGATAGCTGTGGAGATTTTTTCCATCTTAGCCTCTAGTGCTGGGTTACTCAGTTGCATATTTTTCCCGAAATGCTACATAATTATCTTGAAACCTGAGTTAAACCACAGGGAACTTCTCACACAGAGAAAACATTAAGAAACCATGTATTTCATTTAAGTTACTATTATTCTTTAAGCTGTGTCCTATTAGCATGCTAGCAATTATGAAATGTAGATATGATTATTTTAAAAGAATTTCTAGAAATGTTTAATGCTACTAGAGTCATGGTATTAAATGGTGTCAATTATTCATAAGAATATAATGAAAAAGGGGTTTTTAATCCCATGGTATCATACATATTAGTTGAGTATAATTTTGAGGATAGATTTATTTGAGTATACATTGCATTGTTACTCTGTGCAGCCTTTCTCTGTGCATCAGGTCTTGCTTTTCTAATGAGCTCCAGGAGATGAAGTGGCAGAAGAGACACTTAGAGTATGGTTGGATGAGGAAAGGAGTGAATCTCACTAAACACAAGTTAAAGTCCGCATTCATGGATACCTCGTGGTGATAAGAGTGCTAAAATATCACACTATTTCTCTGTGCCTATTATGCCACCTGATAAACAACTGATGGCCTTGTTTAGATTGACCCCTTGTTTGCTGTGGAGGGCAGGCCACAACATATGACCTCTTCAGGGCTACAGGGAAAAGTATACATTTTACAATTGTTCAGATTGGACTTTGGATAGGTCCAGAATAGTGACCTGGGTGATCACCTTATGGTGTTTATGTGGACTGACTTTAATGAAGTGAAATATCTTGTAAGGTACATCAGGAATCAATGCCATCATCCTGCCTCATCTACATTGAATCTTAGATCATCCTCAGTCCAGGGTTTGTGTCATTAGTATATGAATGATACCCAATTATACTTCTCAACTCCAAGCTATGCTGTGATTCTGTCAATACAGGAGCCTGAGTGGCGTAGGAGGCTAATGCCTCCTAAGGCAGCATTTAACATCCAGCTGCCTGCAATTGCTGCGAGTTCAATTCTCACCAGGCTCAAGGTCGACTCAGCCTTCCATCCTTTCTAAGGTGGGTAAATTGAGGACCCAGTTTGTGGGGGCAATAAGATGACTTTGTATAAATATACAAAAGTATGAAGGCTATTGCTTAACGCATTGTAAGCCGCCCTGAGTCTCCGGAGAAGGGCGGCATATAAATCAAATTTTTAAAAAATACATTAACCTAGTGTCAGGTGACTGTTCAGGTCTGAGTGAGTGTAGGAAAGACTTTGACTCAATATTGAGAAAAATATTTGATCTCACACACATACAGGGCAGAATAAAGGACATTTTTTAAATTTGATTTGTTGGAGTTCACACTTTCCCATTTGAAACTAGTGTGCAAGTTGGGGAGTATCCTACAGTTGCAATTACTCTTTGAAAATCAGGTGGCTTATAAACTTCAGCATAAGTAGATCATATAGACCAGTTACACTCTTTTGTAGAACCAGATGCCCTTCAGATGGTGTAATTCAAAGTTCTAGTCACCACTTATAAAGACGTCATGGCATTTCATTTATTAGATTTCTATACCACCATTCTCCCGAAGGACTCAGGGCGGTGTACAGCCATATTAAAACACATATAAATATACAAAATTTAAAACAATTTAAAATTAAAAATATAAAAATTTGGACCATAGATTAAAACACACAGACACCCATTCTAAAATTCATATTAGGCCAGGCCAGCTTGTTGGAACAAGAGGGTCTTCAAGGCGCGGCTAAAGGTACACAGGTCAGGGATGAGATGAATCTCAAGGGGCAGCTCATTCCAGAGGGCTAGTGCCACCACAGAGAAGGCTCTCCCCCTGGGTGTCGCCAGTCAGCATTGTCTGACCAACGGCACCCTGAGGAGCCCCTCTCTGTGGAAGCGTATTGGCCAGTGGGAGGCTGTTGCTGGCAGCAGGCAGTCTCGTATATATCCCAGTCCTAAGCCATGGAGCGCTTTAAAGGTGGTGACCAACACCTTGAATCGCACTCGGAAGACCACCGGGAGCCAGTGCAGCTCGCCCAGGAGGGGTGTTACGTGGGTGCGCCGAGTTGCCCCCATAACCACCTGCGTGGCTGCATTCTGGACCAGTTGGAGCCTCCGAGCGCTCTTCAAGGGGAGCCCCATGTAGAGAGCATTACAGTAGTCCAGACGGGATGTGACGAGGGCATGAGTGACCATGCGCAGGGCATCCCGGTCCAGAAAGGGATGCAACTGGTGTATCAGATGAACCTGATAAAAAGCTCCCCTGGCCACGGCTGTCATATGATCTTCCAAGAACAGCTGTGCATCCAGGAGAACACCCAAGTTGCGAACCCTCTCTGAGTGGGACAAGATCTCACCCCCAATAGTCAGTGATGGAGCCAGCTGACTATACCAGGATGCCGGAAACCACAGCCACTCGGTCTTGGAAGGGTTGAGTCTGAGCTTGTTCCTCTCCATCCAGATCTGCACGGCCTCCAAGCACGGGACATCACATCAAGGGCATCATTGGGGTGGCCTGGGGTGGAGATGTACAGCTGGGTGTTGTCAGCATACAGATGTCACCGCACCACAAATCCACAGATGATCTCATGCAGTGGCTTCACATAAATGTTGAACAGAAGGGGCGAGAGGACCGACCCTTGTGGCACCCCACATATAAGATGCCTCGGGGTTGACCTCTGCCCCCCCGCCAACACAGACTGCGAACAGTCGGAGAGAAAGGAGGAGAACCACCGCAACACAGTGCCCCCCCACCCCCAACTCTGTTTATTTGAGAGTTTCCACTATTTCTGCCAGTCCACTGTGTTCGGAGTCGATGTACTCCAAGTACTCTTAATTAAACGTCATCTGATGAGAATGAGGAAAATAAACTTTCTTTTTCAATCTCTGCTTTCTGATACAGCATCCCCTTTCCCCAGAGTTATCCTTCATTCCCAATCTCCTTGTTTTCTGGAAATTGCTTAAGATCAAGATCTAGAGTTGGACTGTTTGTTTCATCAGGCTGGGTAAGTATTGTTTTGGTTCAATCAATTATGTGATTTTAATCTGTTTTTAATCTATGTATGAGATTAAAACACATAGGGATGATTCACACCCTGGTCAGCGCTTTTTTATTCTCCTGCCGTAGGGAAGGAGATATAGAAGCATAGGCAGCCGCACAAATAGGCTGAAGAACAGTTTTTATCCATGAGCTGTCAGGCTGCTGAATGGAAAATAACTTTACAAGGGACTTCCTGTTTGCTCTCTGTCGCTGCCAGATGGTCCCTTGGGACTGCCAGCCCCGTCGCCTGTAAAGAGCCGCCTTTACATCTAAAAGGCGGCTCGAAAAACTCCATTTCCATAAGGAAATGTGACACAGAGCAGGTGAGGGCAGGTAGAGCTCTCTGCGAAGCCCCGAGAGTTTTTTTTTACTCTTGGGGGTGAAGCAGATGAGGCTCCCTATTTCCCTTGCCACTGCTCCGGGCTTTGGGAGACCTCTGCCTTTTTGCAGAGCCAGGCGATGAGAACAAGCCTTTTAAAGAAAATTAACAGACTAAGTAAAGAGGATGCGATCTGGACCTGTGACCCTAAATCGCAAGTATTTTTATTTACTTTGTAAAAGATATTGAAGAAAGCAAAAAAGAATTTTTAAAATGGCGACTGTCGAGGCTTGAGCAGGGAAAGCTGAAAAGCTGAAAAGGGAAAGTCCTTCCATTTCTTATTAAGCCACAAAGTAGCGGAATAAATACTCCTGGCTACAATTGAAGAAAAAGCTCCACTTTTGTGTTTTCTCTTTCCTGGAGATTTGATATTGATCTTGTTTGGAAAGAAGCTTTTTTTTTCTTTTCTTTTCTTTTCTTTTCTAAAATTTGTCTGTGTGGAAATATGGCGTTTAGACTAACAAAGCCAGACAAACAAGCAGTGGGGGAGGGGATTCCCCCATTTACAAACTATATGAACAAGTTCTAAACCTACAGACTCAGAAAACTGATTTTAATATAATTGAATTTCTTTTGGAGGAGATTGTAAGAAGGGATGAGATTATGAACCAGAACTTTGAAAAATTTAAGCAGGAAATTAAAGAATTGGTGCAATTAAAGTTTGATACTTTGCAACGAAAGATTGCAAAAGTGACTAATGGTTTTTCAGAAATTGCTATGAAGTTGGATACAAATATTAATTTATTAGAGTCTAAAATGGAGGAAATTGAGGATAATTTGGACAATAAAATACAAAGAATTGAAAATGATTTGATAAACACTCAAGACAATAGCTTAGAAGAAAAACCTAAAATGGAAGCTGATCATGAGACTTGTAATGCTGAAAATATAAAACAACGGATTGAAAAAGAAGTTTTAATGATGCAACATAATCTCACAGAATATGCGATTAGACTGAGAGGAATACAGAAAAACAATAGAGATGATTTAAGGAAAATATCTTCTGAAATTCTGGCTGGGATCTTAAAGGTTCATTCTGAGGAAGTATTTTGTAGGATTGACAGAGTCTATAGAATAAATTCCTGGATTGCAAAGCAAAGGCAACTGCCTAGAGATGTGGTGATTTATTTTACAGATAAAGAAATAAGAAATAATATTGTGCAAAAATCTTTTAATTCTACTTTGCAATTGTTTGGAAGAAAGATTTGGATATATAAAGAATTACTGCCTAAGATGTTATTGGAAAGAAAGAAATTTGGATTTCTGGTGACTGAGCTTAAAAAACAAAATATTTTATTTAGATGGGATGTTCCAGTTGGTATAATATTGAGATACCAAGGAGAAAGATACCAATTAAATACTGTTGAAAAAGCGGAAGAATTTCATCAAAAATTTTTGAAAATGAGCTCAACATTTTTATGCACAACACAAGATAAGCAGAAGGAGTTGGAAATAAAGGAAAAATATCGAGCTACAGAGGCCTCTGTAGATGAATCGCCTTTGGATTCTTTAGATGCCTCAGTTGGATTATCTATAAATAAGAGAGATGTGGCATCGGATTCTAACGTGATGACTCATCAAGTCACAGACAAGCATGGAAATCAATTAGTTGATACCCAACTTATATAAAAGAAATACGAGCCACAAAAGCAAAACCAACAAGACCAAGTCATAAATCAGAACGAAAATCAACCAGTTGATATACAACTTGTAGAAAGGAAATTAGGATGGAGATCAAACCCACAAAAATTCAAGAAAAAAAGAAATAGATCTCACAAAAATAAAAATTTCTAAATTAGGCAACAGTGAAGCCAGTTATTTAAAAGATGACCGAATACATGAAAAGATAGTTGAGGCGAAGTATTGGTTAATATTATCCTGAGGAAAGTGAAGACCTCTGCAATGCCATAATTTTGGGATGTGAAAAGGGCCTTAAATTGTTGGATTGGAATTATCTATTTTGGAATTTTTTGATAAATGTATTATGTTTATGCTGAGCTATATGGCAAGAGAGCTGGGGCATGCAGAAGATCTGGTTGTTACCCCATTATGACGGTGGGAATTAATAATCCTGAAGAAAGCCACTACTACAGATATTATATGGAATACAATTACAATGTCACTCGGGTGGTTGTTTTCTTTTTTTATATACATGAAGATATTCATTACTGATGGGGGTAGATGATAACTGAGGATTTTGAACATTTTGTTGCAATCAGGATGTTATGTTATCCTAATATGGGTGATGGAGTTAACAATCCAGTGGAAAGATATCAAAGAAGACATTATACAGACCATAAGTTTAAATTCATTGATTTTATCTATATAAGGGAATATTTTTTTTAGTAGGGTGGGCAGAAGAATAAAGATATTAAGAATTGTTATGTATGGTAATTTTGTAGGAAAGTGGGTGGAGACAGGCTAGTTTATTGATTGTTTAGTTTAAGAAAAGGGATGTTTAAGAGATATATTGGAGTGGAGGAAATGGATAGAGTTGAATAAATGTCAAATTAGGATTTATTATATAGTTTTATAGGGGAAGGCTGCTTCGAAATGTTATATTAATATACACAAAAGATTAAATGTTAAATTAGGATTTATTATATGGTCTTAAAGTGGAAGGTTGTTTTGAAATGTTATATTAATATACAGATATATGTATGGGGGAGGAGAAAAAGGGCAGATTATTGCTAAATTGGGAGTTATAATAATATTACTATGCTAAATCAGAAGTTATTATACAATGTTATAGTAGAATGTTATTTTGAAATGTATGGTAAAAGGGGGATGTAATAATATTATTAGAAAGAAAGGGTCAGTATTTGGGGGATGGAGTAAGGGGATGGTAAAATATTATATAATCTGTTATGAATTTGGATCTTACTTTGAAGAAGTCACAGGGGGACGGGTGGTGAGGGGGGTTAGGGAGGAGGGGGGAGAAAAAAGGGGGAAAAATCTGTATTTGAAAAACTTTTTCAATAAAAAAAAAAGAAAATAACTTTACAACAACATAGTACAACTGACTTGCGGGGCCGGTGCAATATGCAATAAGTTCAAATGGTGCAGTAGGATTGTGTGTTTGTTAGTAGGATTCACTGGGTTAGGGATTTTTCTTTTCTTATACTGTCTTTCACTGTAAATTGTATTGGGTTGGGGGGATGCACGAAGGGAGTCTCAGCCAATATCATTGTACACATGTACTCTGACAATAAAGGTTTGGAAATTAGATTTATTGTTAACCTCCCTGACACTCTTGGTATTGAATGACTTTAACAAATCAAATGAATCAAATAAATAAATAAAATTGAGTTGGCATAAATCTTGTGGTTATCATTCAAGAATCAAATATAAAACTTTTTTTAATTAAAAGACAATTTAGGATGTAAAAGTATTTCAGAACATCCTTTATAAAGAATAATATCACAATATCTTGTCTTCAAATCACAGATTGGCAAGGTTTCAAGGATTATGTCTATGGAGATTCTCAATCATCCAGATCATGGTTGTCCCAAAGGTGCAAAGATTTTTTTTTATTTTTTACACAAACACACAAACAAATATACAATGTATTTTTTCTGAACAGTGTATTTGCCAGATCACAAATTTATACAATTTTTAATCATCTCCAACACAATTTATATATTCAGTTTTTGCCATAGTATTTATTCTCTCTAATTTTTATAAACCAATATTACTCTTCATCTTTAATCTTAATAAAATTCATTTTTCCCTTTTCATCTCTAAATTAAACCCCTTAAATTTAAAATCTCACAACATAACATAATTCCCAATATTTCCTTAAATTCCCTTATTCTAATCACAAATATTTTTCTTTCAACTGTTCCAAATCAACTGATCAACTAACAACTGTTCCAAATAATACAATCCAACATCTTAATAAAGATCAGTTAAATTTATAGCATTACAATCATTCAGTTCTTTTCCATTGTTTTTTCAAGTGTATAATCTCTTTTTATTGAATAATAAGCCATATTACTTTGTATAGTACATTTTCTTAAATCTTAACTCCAGTTTTCAATTACTTTGTTAAATATATGTATTTATACCTCTTCAAACAATATCTTAATCATTTCTAATTTCACAAGTCATAATACAATATCATTTCCAATTTTTAAGTTAAATTCCAGTATTACAATTAAAAATATTCAAATTGTTACAATTTCCCTAGTTACAATTAAAAATGTTCCAACTATTACAATCTCATATATTAAACTTATTCATATTTCTAAATCTTATTTCTATTCATTTATCCATCCATGTAATTTTCCATTACTTTATGCTTACTTAGTTGATTTCATTATTACAATTCAATACCTTCCAAGTATCACAATCTCAACTATTGCATTTTCTAAAATTCATTATATCTATAAGTCTTACTTCAATTCATTTTTTAATTCTAAATGTATACAACATATTCCATATTCTTTCTCCCTTTCCCCCATTTTTTTATTTTCTTCTTTTTCTTCCTCCATCTTTTGTTTCGTATTTTAAAATCCTGAACTTTTCTGTTTTGCCCTGTATTTCCCATTATTCTCCATCCCTTTTTTCTCTTTCTTATTTTCCCACTATTAATCCCAGTGTAATCATTTAAGTTTTTATATTCTTTCTATTCCCCCCTTTTTCCCCTCTTTGTTTCTTTCCACCCTCTCTTCTGCCGACTCGAAGAGTTTCCTCTGACATCTGAGGAACTTGCCTGTTCCTCATGGTCTTGCTAGGTGCCTCTCCTTCTTATCAATCTCTACAAGACACATCTGGTCCAAAGATCCCTCGGCAGTGGCTTGTCAGCCCAGGATTTTGCAAGACTCATAAGAGCCCGCTATTCCTGGACTGTCTCGTCGCGACACTTCTGGTTGAATCCTGGACTTTCTTTTTTTTTTTTATTGAAAAGTTTTACAAAAACAAAAGAATTTTTTCCCCCAATATTCCCCCCACCCTTTACCTTCCCTCCCTCCTCGACTTCCCAGAGCAAAATACAAGGTATTTCAATTAACAATCATAAGCTAAATTAACCTATCTATCCTCAAACTACTAAATCCCCCCCTGAAACCTTAACTCCACTACTGGACTTTCTTCTTGATGTTGTTTTTTCCTTTGAATTGTTTCCCTTCTCATTCAAGAAGCTGAAGAACTGGATTGAAGAAACTTCTTGAATGAAAAGCAAAATGCTTTCAAAAGAAAAAAAAACTTAAGAAAACACAATTGCTTTTTGGATTGGAAAGACATGTGACTCTGCCCTGAGTCTTCAGAGAGGGGCGGCATATAAATTAAATTAATTAAATTAAAAGATTTTTTAAACAAATGTTTATTTGAAGAGCAGTGTAAAAGCATCATGTCATGATAAAATATATTTTAGATCTGAAACTAAAGGTTTATAATTTTTAGGGATTTCTTCTTGTTAATTGTTCCCGTGTGTTTAGCTTAGGTTTCAGCAAAATAATATAACATTTGGGGAAAAAGATACAGCCCAACAGCCCAGCACTGGAAGCTAAAATTGAAAAGATCTCCACAGCCACCATGTATTTCCCTTTGGTGCTCAGATAGGTTGGAACAAAGGAGAGCCAAACACTGCAGAAAACCAGCATGCTGAAAGTGATGAACTTGGCTTCATTGAAACTATCAGGTAATTTCCTGGCAAGGAAAGCTACAGTGAAACTTGCACATGCCAAGAAACCCAAATAACCAAAAACATAGTAAAACATTCTATCTGAACCCTCACTACATTGCAGGATAATTTCTTTAGGTGCTGAATGTGTATCAGCAGAAGGAAATGGGGGAGAGGTTGTCAGCCATGTAGCACAAATACTTGCTTGAATAAGGGAACAGCAAAAAACAGTGGAAGTGGCTAGTTTTCTCCCTACCCATTTTTTCAACCTTGATGCTGGATTGGTGGCCATAAAAGCCAAAACAACAGTCATGGTTTTGGCCAACAGACAAGAAACAGCCACTGAAAATGTAATGGCAAAAATAGTTTGCCGGAGAGGACAGGTCACCTGAGTAGGTTTGCCAATAAAGAGTAATGCACAAAGAAAGCAGAGTAAGAGAGAGACAAGGAGAATGTATGTGAGATTCCGGTTGTTGGCTTTGACAATAGGGGTGTTGTGGTGTTTCAGAAATATTCCTAGAACCAGAATAGTTATCAAGGAACATAAAAGAATCCCAAGAATTAAACCAATCCCCAGGAGCTCTTCATAGGACAAAAAGTCTATGCCCTTGGGAATGCATAAATTATGATCTTTGTTTGGGTAATCATTTTCTTGGCAATGAAAGCATTCAGCTGCATCTAGAGGAAAAGAGAAGAAAAACTGTGGTTTCTCTGAAGTCCTCTTCAACGGAATGCTGAAATGGGATAACAGCTAAGACTAAATACCTCATACAGATTATATAAAAATATAGTATATATATCAGCTGATGAATTCATAGTTGTTCTGCAAAATTTTCACAGGTGCTGGTAGCGAGACTACTTAGATTATCTTCAGGATTTCATTAGCATGCTCCCTGTAATCTTCTTCGAATTACAAAGTGCTTGGAGAATCAAGAAACGGTCTAAGTTTAACATTCTCAGAAATGAGACATGAGGAAGCAATTATTTTGAGGCATCACTCAAAAATGAATATAAAATTCTGTCTATTAGGGAAATGTATGAACAAATGAGCATTATTGTTCAGGAACAATGTTGGCTAAAATAATGTATTATAGAAGCAGTAAATACCAATGTCCTATAAATGTTCTGGATGATTTCTGATGATTTCTATTTATGGTGATGAAGAAGAAGATTTTGAGGGCAGTGGTGATGATTTTGCTTTCTGCTTTCAAATTTAAAGCAGACATTTAAAGATTTTAATAAAGTTAAAGAAGTTAAACTTTAAACTTAAAGAAGTAAGATTTTCTTTCACTATAAAACAAAGGAAAAATACTAACTACAAAGAAAAAGAATACATATCAAATATTTTAAAAAATGGACATAATGAGATTTGAACAACTTTAAAGATATAAAATAAACAAAAATAAAAAAATAAAGAAAAATAAAAAATAAAAAAAGGGGAAGTGGCTAAAATCTCATGTAAACATAACATCATCGCATTGTCCTCATGCCAGAGACTAGCATATATTTTTCCTTAAAAATGCAATCCTCCTCCTGGTGCGTTCCCACAGATAGGGCCTCCTCAGGGTGCCGTCGGCCAGACAATGTTGGCTGGCAACCCCCAGGGGGAGAGCTTTCTCTGTGGGCGCACCCACCCTTTGGAACCAACTTCCTTTGGAGCGCCAGATGGCCCCTGACCTTCGCTCGTTTCGCCGTGCTTTGAAGACTTAGTTATTTCGTAGCCTGGACTGATGAGGGGGGGGGGGTTCTTAATAGTTTTTAAACTGATTTTAAAATGTTTTAATTCAGACTTTTAATTTTATATTGCATTAATGTCACCGCCTTCTGCTACCAATAGCCTCTCACCGACCAGTACGCTCCCATAGAGAGGGGCTCCTCAGGGTGCCGTCGGCCAAACAGTGTCGACTGGCGGCCCCCAGGGGGAGAGCCTTCTCTGTGGGGGCACCTACCATCTGGAACGAGCTCCCCCCAGAGATACGGAAGATCCCGGACCTGCGCACGTTTCGCCGTGCTCTCAAAACTTTTCTATTTCAGCAAGCTGGCCTGGCCTAACTCCCCCCTTTAAAATTATTTTTTAAATTTTTTAATTCATGATTTTATAAATTGGGTGTTTTAATTTGTGTTTCGGCCAAAATATTTAATAATTTTAAAGGATTTTTAATATTTGTATTATCTGTATTTTATCTTGGCTGTTCACCGCCCTGAGTCCTTCGGGAGTAGGGCGGTATAGAAATTTGATTAATAAATAATAAATAAATAAATAAATAGTGTATTTTACTGTTGCGAGCCGCCCTGAGTCCATTAGAGATAGGGCGGCATATAAATTGCATTAAACTTAAACTTAAAACTTAAACTTTGATAACCATTGTACAACTCTCACCCTTTATTGTAGATATCTTCCCTTCTGAACATGGAATGCAATCATAACAGCAGAATGGTTTCCCTTCCTTCTTTTGCTTGCTATATCCCGAATGACAATTGTCATTACAAACAGAAAGAGGCTGTGTCTAACACATCAATAAATGTAATAAAAAAATGATTAGATTCTTTAGTATCATAGACAAAAGGATTTTTTTTCTTTTGTGGCCAAAAACCTGCAGGAGGAAAAAATAATTATTAATTAAATTAAATTAAATTAAATTAAATTAAATTAAATTAAATAATTAAATTAAATTAAATTAAATTAAATTAAATTAAATTAAATTAAATTAAATTAAATTAAATTAAATTAAATTAAATTAAATTAAATTAAATTAAATTAAATTAAATTAAATTAAATTAAATCTAATCTAATCTAATCTAATTTAATTTAATTTAATTTAATTTAATTTTTCATCTGCATCTCTTTTCAAAGTTGGGTAATATCAGAGGCCATCATGAAATCATTCCGGGGTGAAAATAAACTCACAGAGCTCTAGAGAACAATTCTTGTATGTTTTTCAAAATTAAAACACACTGAAAACATTTGGATTTTGTTCTTTAAAGTTTCAATTTCTTTATGTTATTTCAAAATGTGGGCACTGCCCTACATATGTATTTAAGTCATACCTGATTAAACCAGCTGTGCCACACAATAGCATCATGGTTGATGGTAAATGCTTGGTTAAGATTAGGGTTTTGGGGATCCATTCTTCCAATCTTTACTCTAGCAAAAGACTGATTTGGGAATGTAATCCAATTTATGACATCAAATCCTGCTACTACCACTCCATTCTGATCAAAAAATATCTCATCTCCTGCATTGTTGTTGAATGAGACTTGCCTCAGAAAGGAGTGAAGCTAGGATGAAAAGACCCATATTCAGTTTTGTCTATATCACTTCCAAAATATATACTAAATCCCAGAATGGCTATATACAGCATTATCAAATAAAATAATTTGCAGTTTAAGCTTAATAGTGTGAGTTGGTGGCTGCACATAGAACACAGTTTGAAAGAATGCGTAACAGATATCAGTGTTGCATGCAAGAGAGAAGAAATGTTTTTTAACAACTGGCACCATGGGAGAGAAATCTTATCTCCATTCTGTGGCAAAGTGGTGAATCTTCTGACCTCCGCAGGCCAGAAGTAACAGAATGTCTGAAATGAAGAGTTGATATAAATGGTAAAGTAATCTGGTCCTATGAAGTTCAAATCTTTCTATACTTATAGACATTCCTAAATCTAGCTTGGTAACCAATTTCGTTGTATAAATGATGGACAATGACAATAAAGGCTTTGAACTTGTAACAGATTGGCTTTCCATGCAGAACTCTTAGCATTCGTGGAAATAATTGCAGGGTAAAACTGAGTGGTCAGCAATTTAGCCTTCTGAATTTTCACCTTCCAAATAGAAGCTACCATCTAGAAAGTAGTTGCAATAATCCAGGTTTGACATAACTAGTACTTAACTCAGCAAGGCTAAACTGTCCCACACAGAGCAAATTTACCAAGCTGATAATGCGCATCATTGGCCATTGAAGTCAGTGGAAAGGATGGAACTAGTAATTCCTCAGATTACAAATCTGTTTCTTGGAATGAATTTAATCTAGCCCAAAATAATCTGTTTTTAATTTCAAAAACTAGAAATAACTAATCTGTAGTATCTTCATCTCTCTGGGTCAATGTTTCTCTAGGAAGTTAAACATCTCCCTTTTGGGGATAAAACATTAACATTTCCTGGACATAGCAATTCTTTGCCTTATATCAATTAATTTCAATCCTGTTAGAAATCTTAAATGTTCAATCTGTTTCATGATGACAGACTAGCACACTTATAAAACTGTCCCCTCCTCCCTTCCACAGATGATGTGAGGTGTTAGATATTGTTGGCAGTGTTGCTAAACTGCTAAACTTTACATGTATTTATTATAAACACTTCTATTGTTTTCAGGACATGGAAGTTTACTATTGGCAGATACTTATAGTGGTAGATTATGCAGTAGCAGCTCTTACAGGACTTACCTGCCATGGTTGATAATTCAGTTTTATTGTCTTCTCTGCTTTCATCATTGTTCTAGGCCTGGAGTTGGATACAAACAGTGCACCCAAGGCATGGGCCACTGCATAGACAGCATTATATATGCTGTAGCTGTGACCGGTCATACTTATTTCAAAAAAAGGGCCCAAAAGACTTTCCAGTTTCTCCTCTCCAGTGCAGATATCACCCTCAATTTGACCTGAAAAAGTATTGGGGAAAACACAACGAAAGGCCTGTTCCCAGAAATCTGTGATTAAACCATCTCCAATTGCACTAGAAGGTTTCCTTCCCCGAATAAACATTTTAAATTGCTGCAAGTCTTTAGAATGGATTGCAAAAGATAAAGCACCATGGAGGACCTGAATATCCCAAACCCACTGATAAACAAGTGATTTTATCTCCATCTGGGCAGTAAAAATCCAGACTTTACCCTTGGGTTTACATAAACTGACTTCTATTTCTGGAAAGTATAGCACCCATCTCAAAAATATGATGGAATCAGCTTCTCCGTAGAAGACTAAAGCATTGGCTGTACTGCTCATGACTTTTTCATACATTTCAGAGCCTTTCCTTATTATATCTTCCTTATAATCGTCAAAACTTATATTCTCGGGGCATGTTTCTATGAAAGCTAGACAGATTCCCCTCTCAGAAAATAATGGGAGCATGAGCTTCAGAAACATTTCTCCATTATCTTTATCATCAGCGATGAATCCAATCCATATCCATTTGAAATGGAGGAGTAATTGAAGAATTCCTAGATACTGAAGGGTGTCATCTGGTACCATCCGATAAGGGGAAAGAAATTCAGTTTTACTTGTCCTCTTTAGAGTAGAACCATACAGGAGCTACAAAGAAATTTAGAAATGGGATGAGGTGATGTACAGAAATGTCAAATACAACGTTCGTTTCTGTGGAGTATTTTGAATCAGTGCATGATGTTGATGATGATTTGTCCTAATCTAAAATTATTAACAAATATTTCTAGTGATTTCCTATGGGAACTAATACCTGTAAATTCATGCTTCATGGTCTGACATATCAATATAATTAAGAGGGCAATGGTAATTTCTTTGTATTTTGATATAGCAATGAATGTTTTTAGGGAAAAAATCTGCTTTCTTTTCTACAACTTTTTTACATTAGTTCCATTGATGTGGCACTTAAAAAAGAGACATCAGTTGATGAGACCAAAAGTTTAATTCTGCTTTATACAATTATAGAAAAGATGGATATTTATTAATTGTGCTATTGAAGGGCATTTTTATTTACAGTTACAATAATGTTAAGAGTAAATGACAACCTAACACCACTCTTGCACGACCTGCATTTGTTACCAGTTGCCCTCCGTGTGCGATTCAAGGTGCTGGTGATTACCTATAAAGCCCTGCCATTACATACGGCACTCCCCTTTGGGCTCAAACAAATATTTCCGTCCTTGAGTCAGTTCAAAGCCAATTCTTACGTCGTCTAATGGGAGTCCCCCCCTGTGTGAGTAATGCTGCAATCCGCTTGGAACTGGGCACACCATCTCTCGCTACTGTTCTGTGGAAGTGTGCTATTAGCTACTGGCTGACCCTGTGGGTCAGACTTCCAGACTACTATTTAGGCCAGTGCTTATGGCAGGACGACTTCCATAGTTCTTGGGCCTGCAATATTCACACCAAATTTATGAAGATAGGTATTCTCCCTATTGAAGCTCTTATGCTTGGCCCAGATGTATCCAAATTGCTGATATTCCAGTAATTGGATGATATTGAAAGACAACAGAATCTGGCACTTGGTGTGGGAGTATGTTCTCCATTTTCTCTCGGTATTACTCCCTGAATGCACCCCCCCCAAAATATCTTTCTACTTTATCCTTTGTTAAATACAGGTTGGTCTTTCTAAAGGCACGTTTTAATGTGATCTCCTCGAATGTCCTAGATAGCAGGTGCTCGGGGTGAAATCCACCCACTGTTCATGTGACAGCCGATCTCTGGAATCGTTGGCTCACATCGTATTTACATGACCCCATTATCAGGAGGTAAGGTCAGAACTTATCTCTCCCATTTGCCAAAGATTTCCTGGATTATCTGAAAATCTTAGTCTTTGCTCCTTACTCCAAGATACTGATTCTAAGATTACACTAAAGGTATTAAAAAATTTTGCTGCAGTCTTGGGATGTAAGAGCTGGGGGAAGGGATGGGCTGGACCCTTTGACTGAGGTCAGCTTTATTGATCATCAGCGGATGAGTTAGCTGGTGGTTGTATAAAGTGTTGATGTGTGGATTTTATATAAATTGCAATATAGTATTTTCTACCTATGTACAATTTTAATCGACTATAGGCCATATAGATTGGAATTAAAAATTTAAAATATATGAACTGTGAGTTTGACGGAGTGGTTTCCACCACTGATCTTGTTTGCCCTTCAGTCTGGTCGTGTGCCAGCTATGTGTCTTGGATGTTTTGGTTTTTTTGGTCTTTGAGCGCAATAAAGTATGCTATGCTATGCTATGCTACCTATAAAGCCCTACATGGCTTAGGTCCAGGGTATTTGGCGGACCTTCTGTGACCAGCAACAGCTCCCCATTGCCCGGTGTGTTCCCACAGAGAGGGCCTACTAGGGGTGCCATTGGCCAGACAGTGTCGGCTGGTGACCCCTAGGGAGCGGGCCTTCTCTGTGGGCGCACCTACCCTCTGGAATCAGCTCCCCCTGGAACTCCGAATGGCCCCCGACCTTCGCTCTTTTCGCCGCAAACTAAAAATGTGGTTACTTTGCCTGGACAGCCTGGACTGATGGAGGTTTTAAAATGGATTTTAATTGATTTTATGGATTTTATGTATAACTTTTAACCTGGAGTGGGGATATTAATGGGTGATAATAGCTATTGAGAGCTTGATGAAAATAAAAATGGAATTTTAAGCCCATTACTCCAAATAAATGGCAAAGCAACATATCAGATAAGCATTTGTCTAATCATATTTTTGGGATTTTTTAAAAAATAAAAATCTTGGTATAAATCTTTAACTGTAAACATTCTAAAAATAATAATTCTTATACATAATTTCCTATGTCATTTCCAGTTTCCTCATTCATATATTCTTTTTAAATAAATAATTCCATGTTTTACATACGTATTTCTCAAACATTACTTTTTGTCCCTCTATCACAATTTAAAAGTACACAATTTTGTATACAGTTTTTAAGCTGAGAAATTTTAGGAGGGTAGTAATATCTCATTTGCCTATTCATGAAGATGATATGATATGATTTGAACTGAGTTGAAACAATTTCATAAAACTGCATACGACATTAATTGCAAGATATCTCTGCCTGCATAAAATGCATTGCTATTGGGCTATTAAATATAAGCATAAACCTGGAACACCCCATTTTGTTTTATTTCCACATTTTGTACATGCCACCTACCTGTGGAGTCTTATAGATACCTAAAATGTTTGATATCAGGTGGGACGTGTCTGAGCGAAGTCCCCCTATGATTGCACTTAGTTTGTCCTTGAGGCCGCACTCATAATTGGGAATAAATTTGTTTTTTGTTGAAATAAGTTGCATTGTGGCTTGGTAGGTCAATTTGGCATCAGAGTAGATATCATACATGTGGAATCCTAGGGTGACATTGGGTAAAATGAAGGGATTTTCATTGATCTTTTTTATTGCAAATTCCAAAGCCAAGATATGCTGATAGTTCTTAGTCACCACACTAAAAAAAGATTTACATGAGTTATAAGCATATACCTAGCTTCATAAATTAGGGCATTTACTCTTTTGATTCACATATTACATTATTTTTTAAAAATGCTACACTTTCTGAGGTTATTCTCATGACGATCTCTTACAGGTGTAAATACGTACACCTGTAAGTACATTTATTGCTCTTTCTAATAAAAAAAAATAAAATTCTTTAAAACGTGCAAAAAAAAGTATGATTTTAAGCTTTTTTTTTATTTAAATTGTGTTGTTTGGGTGAGGTTTCTTTCTTTCATTTAATTATATTACAAAGTTGAATATTTCAAAGATTTTTTTCAAAAAATAACATGAATGTCATAATGTGAAATGGCATTTATTTAAACACCTTGAAAAAGAATAAAATGAAAAGGCATAAGCAATGGAAAAAAGTTAAAATGAAAAATAAGGGAAAATGATGAATCAAAAGACAGTGTTTTATAAAAGTAATGTATTCTGAAGTGGGTTTTTTCCCCCCAAGGAGAGAGAATCATTTCTTGAATTTCCACTTCATATACAGTATATAAATGGCATTTACAATGGAATCTTTAAGATAAATAAAGACCTCTTCAGTGATGCCTTTTGATCTCAGACAAAATGGTATTTGCTCCATTTTTATAATTCAAATAATTCTGTTGCTTTCTTGGGCATTTAGAGTAAATCAACAATGTTGATTTTAGCTAAGAGCAATGCTATTTTCTCTTTGGGAAGTGTTCTAAATACATGGAATGGATATGAAGCAAAAAAATGATCTGAACCTTTAACAATCACAACTCCTGCTTCAGTTCCTGCATCATTCTTCTGGACACACAACTGGTCATTTCAAATGTACTGTATTGTGGAGAAAATCTTACATTATTTCTTCAGATGATATTGAACGAGGTTGATAACTGAAATCTGCTGGAATAGACAAGATGAAGCTTTGAGAAACAATGCCACCAATTATAATGTCTCCTGGCTGATAATATTGATGAAGAATGAGAGGAAGGTTTTGGAATCCACATTTAGCAGCTTTACATGTTATCCAGGAAAGTAGCATCACTAGTAATATCACTGATAATCTATACTCAGAGCAAATTTTCATTTTCAGTGAAGATGCCTTTATTTGAAGACAGAATTTAGTAATGAACATTTGCTAATAATAAGTCCTATCATTCATAATATCTCATTTTCCATATCTGAAAATCAACACATAAGCAGTCAAGCTAATATACAGTAGAATTTCTCTATGTCAGATTTTTGAATGATAGGTATTTATTCCACCATTCATAAAGGATGTTTTGTTATTCTCTTTTTTAAATGCAGAGCCAATTTAGAAAGTGGCAACACTAATTGCAATAATTACACTTTGGTTTTAGGTTGTGCTATAAATATTTCCACTTGGGATAGAAGTATTTTCTCTCTACTTTGGGGAAAACTGAAAGTTTAAAAAAATAAATAAGAGAGAAACATGCAAACATTTCATTTCATCACATAATTGTTCTGTAGTTACATTTTTTTTCTGTAAGCAAACATATTACCATCCTGGTATTGGGCGGGCAGAAGAAAAGTACTTTATAGAAAGTCCAGAAAGAAAGAAGATAATGTCTGAGTTATGTTAAGGAAAAAAGATTCAATTCATATTTTTACCAAAATATATAAATAATCAAAACCAAAATATAAATAAAAAATGAATTCATCCTCCTATATTAGGACAACAGTAAAAATCATTATAGATAAGAAAAAAAACATCTTTTATTTAATGTATACAAGTGTCTGTTCTATTACAGAAAATGGTTTACAGATATGGTCCTGTTAGAGGAACATAATGTATGTATGAAGCCGAAACATTTCAAGGTTTGAAGAAATAGGAAGCAGAGTAAAATATTTGGTAGATTCATTGATCTTGAGCAAGAAAGACATCCAAATCACATTTTAGAAGAACTATTCTCATCCTTATCAATACCTATCCCTGTACAGATAAAAGCACATATGCCTCTTGCAATATTGATTGCTTCTATAAAAGCAAAATAAATCCCATAATTCAAAAATTCTGGAACCATACTTTGAAGGATCCTTCTAAATTAATTCTAGTTGCAGTAAAAGCAAGGTCCAGCTGAAATAGAGAAGTGATTCAAGAATCTCCCTGTACTGAAGGCAGTGGAGGAATTCGCACTACTTCGGGAGAACCGGTTGTTAACTTTCTGAGCAGTTTGGCAAACTGGTTGTTGGAAGAAATCATTAGGGCAGAGAACCGGTTGTTAAATTACTTGAATCCCACCACTGACTGAAGGGCTTCATTTGGGACCATTTGATAGAAATAATGGTATTGGTGTGATCCATCCTCAGTGAAGCAGAGCCATAGGTGAGATGAATACATTGGTAATTGAAAAAAAAATGACAAGGAAAAAGTTAATGTGTATATCATCTTATTATTGTGTTTGTCTCATAGTCAGTCAGACTGGATTTCACATTTTTGTCCATCTATCAGTCCTTTCAAAGATTTTGGGTGGATATGAATTGTTTGAGATATCATTAGGATAAGCTATTTCAAACAAAGTTGTCTTTTATAATTGACTGTTTTGTGCAATTGAGTTGTTTTGGGATTGTTTTTCCAGCAACAAGTAACATTTTGTATAAGCATTGTCAAAAACATGAATATTGAGTGAGATGGATCTATCATTTCAGCTGCTCCTATCGGATGCATACATTGGCTTGATTCTAAAACATAGAATTTAAGGATTGGAAATAATTTTGAGTGTTTTTATATTCAACACCATACCCAAGGCTGAACCTTTCCTGCCATCCAAGAAAAGGGATGGCTTGAAAAATTTTGTTTGAAAATTTCTAATGATGGATTTCAGTAGGTAAGTTGCTGCAATGGTAAGAAATCCCTCCTAGCTTTGATGGAATATACACCTGGAGAATCAGTGGATAATAGTTTTGGAAATACCCAGGAAGGAGGCAATAAATCTTATTAGAGAGATATTCAGATTAAGAGACTACACATCCCCAAGATGGATGGGAGAGGAATGAAAGTGATTCATGGAAAGTGATTCATGGTAATCACACACAAAGTATATCCCAGGAGATACCTAGTGGGCTAGATGTTATAGCTTTAGTTTGGTAAAATTCTGTCCATTTTATATATAAGCAAATAAAGAATTAAACTCAGTTGGCTTTCACTGTGTCATCTTTGGGCCTGGGATTGACACTAATTTGCAGTTTGGATTTCATTTTGTAATCCTTCTAACCAGTAGTGAAATCCAAATTTTTACTCCCAGCATGGCCAACTGTGTGGGCATGGCCAGTTTGATGCCACTCCCCAAACTGCTGGAATGTTTCCTCTTTGCATTGGATGAATCGGGTCGAAGCCACGCTGGCCTGAACTTTCCTCTTTGCATTGAGCAGACCAGGATGGTCCTGTGGGCTAGATTTGACCACATTGGGGCTGGATCTGGCCCATGGGCCTTGGGTTTGACACTCCTACTTTAGATAATGAGAACAGGATGTTCTGCCCCAGCTCCGGATTTCCAAGGATATTGACACACATCAATGGTCCTTATCAAATTTATTAAGTAGCAAGAATAAACAAGACTGGCAAAGGTTGGCAACCAGCTCAGAAAATAAGATATGATAAACCAAAATACTCTGATAATATTTTTTTTTTATTGAATTTCTATACCGCCCTACTCCTGAAGGACTCAGGGCGGTGCACAGCCATGAAATAAAACACATAGATATACAAAATTTAAAATCGAATAAAATGAATTAAATAAATTTGGCTGAATTAATACCCATAATTTAAGATACCCATATTTTAAAATACATTAAAAATTTAAAATTTACATTTAAAAGGGAGAAGATTTAGGCAAGGCCAGCTTGATGAAATAAAAGCGTCTTCAACTCGCGGCGGAAGGTGCGCAGATCCGGAATCCTCCGTATCTCTGGGGGGAGCTCATTCCAGATCGTCGGTGCCCCCACAGAGAAGGCTCTCCCCCTAGGGGCCGACAGCCGACATTGTTTGGCCGACGGCACCTGGAGGAGCCCCTCTCTGTGGGAGCGTACTGGTCGGTGGGAGGCTGTTGATGGTAGTAGGAGGTCCCATAAGTAACCAGATCCTAAGCCATGGAGCGCTTTAAAGGTGGTAACCAGAACCTTGAAGCGCACCCGGAAGACCACCGGGAGCCAGTGCAGCTCGATACGAGTTGTTTCCAGCAAGAAAGCACTAACTGCGTGCGACTTAAATAGGCTAAGGGAATGGCCAATTATCCACAAACTCTACTCTTGAGTAGACCTTCTCCTGCTGAGTAGCCACTCCTGCCTTTTGGCAGCCCTGCATGCTCGAGCATTGAGAAGAGGCTCCTCCCCTTCGCTCTCTCCATTTGAAGGAACCTCTGGAGGTTCTGAAGGCCCTGGCTGAGTCTCTGCCTCTGGCACCACATCCTCTTCAGCCTCCTCACTGTCTGACATGAGTGCCGGCTGTGCAGGCTGCTGGCGCAACACCACACCAGCCTCCTCTTTGTTGGGATCAGCCACAATCCACGCAGGCCACTGGCGGGCCACAACACAGGATGACTAAAAGTGGTTAACTTCAATCCTAAACCTATATGGAGAACTTCCGGTGGCACCGTAGGCGCCGAAGACACTCCTTTTGTGAGTGCCAGCCCCGTGATCTCATAAAGCCACTAGAACAGCGCAAATCAGCTGTCTAGCAGCTTGAAAACTTTCTCCCCAGGAAAAGGTAGGAAGAGAGCAGACGGGTTCAGGTAAAGCTCCCCAAGAAGCCCCAGGAACAATTCTGGGGCTCGAAGGGTGAGAGCTCCCTGGAAGCCCGACAGACCTCCAGATCCAGGACATTTTTGCTTTAAGCAGAATAAGACCCCGTGACCACCCCTGCAAACAACGCTGGGAATAAAACATCATTCGGAAGCAGGCTGAGTAAACTCAAGAGAGATCAGATTTGCAAGGACTAAACTTTAACTCCAAATGTGTATTACTTCCTTTTGATTTACTAAGGGGAGAAAGTGGAACCAAGATAGAGATTGAGCTTTAATGGGGTGTGAAAGTAAATGTTAAAAGGAAAGTTTTGTTTAGTGCTGGCAGCCCCGGTCTAAAATTAGAGATTTTTGCTTGGAAAGAAAGAAGATTAAAGGTTAAAAAGACTATAACAGTGTTTTTTTTTTTTTTTTAAAGGATTGATATCATTTAAAGACTGGAAATCTCTGGATTTGGTGGATTTGTTGTTCTGGTTGCTGAATAAATTTAAATTGGAAACTAAAAATGGCTTCAAAACAAATAAAGACTATTGTTCCTAAAAGTGCTGGGAGCTCACCAGCTCAAACGTCCAAATTGCAATCTCTCTCTGTTCCAACGGAACCACCAATATTAACACTTGAAATGTTGCAGGAAGCCCTTAAAACACAAGCCTCTGTTATAGAAAAAAAAATTACTTCGGTGTTTGAGAATAAAATTCAAGATGTTGCTGAGGAGACGGCTCAAATTAAAGAGTTTATTCAAAAACGTAATCAGGAAATTAGAGAAGATATTATCATGGCAGTCCAAGGTCTGGCAGGCCATATTGAGGCAATAGATGAAAAAATGGAAGAAATTAAGCAGTCTAATGAGAATTTGGAAAATAAAGTCGGAGATGTCCAGAATAAGATGGAAAGAGCTGAGGCAAATGTGATAATGATACAATAAAGAGATATGGAAGGAAGACGGAAGCAGAGGGGGCAAGAAAGGGGGAGAAGGAAGAATTGCTGGCACAGGCCCAAAGGGGAGCTTTGATTACTCAAGAAGATTTAATACAACTTTTGACTACTGTTCAAGCCTTGGAGATAGAAGAACCTAAAGATCAAAGACAGACCCGAGCAGCAGCCAAGTGTCAAGAAGAATTAAGAGCGCAGCAACTTCAGATGATTCAAGAAACTACAAAAACAGAAGCAGTGGGAGGAGCAAGACCAAAAAGCAAAATGCATGGAGATTTCCAGCAGATGCTCCAAAAGCTTCAGGGGACCAAGAATGGCAACTAGATTTCTGACTTGGAATGTTAATGGCCTAAATTCACCACAAAAGAGGAGAAAAATATTTCATTATTTGAAACAGTTTAAAAATGATGTAATCTGTTTACAAGAGACTCATATTAGAAGCAAAGATCAAAAATATTTAATAAATGCAAGGTTAGGTATACATTTTGTTGCTTCTGTTCCCGAGAAGAAGAATGGTATAGTTATGTACCTAAAAAAAGACTTAATTGACAAATTAATTGAAGCAGATGATCAAGGAAGATTTATAGCAATTGAACTTTTAATAAAAGGAGAAAAAATACTTTTAATTGAAGTATATACACTGAACCAACAACAGGAAAAAATTTATAAGCTTTTACATTCCAAGTTATTACAATGGGATTACAAATCATGCATTTTACTGGGCGATTGGAATGGAGTTTTGGACACTAAAAAAGATAAGAAGGGGCTCTTGCAAAATATCTCAATGCGTGCTAGATTGCCAAAATCGTTTTTTGAAATAGAGTTGAGAGATATCTGGCAAGAGAGGAACTCTGAAGAAAAAGACTTTACCTTTTTTTCTGATAGACATCAATCTTTCTCTAGGATTGATTTCATATTAATTACTAATGATCTTTTTTCTAGGGTGAAGAAGACAAAGATTTGTCCAAGAGTTTTAACGGATCATAGTCCAGTTTGGATGGAACTAGAGTATGGAATGGGATTTAAGAGGTCTTGGAGGTTAAATGAAAATCTGTTTAGATATGAGGAAAATGTAAAAGAATGTAAAAAATTTATGAAAGAATTTTTCATTATAAATTTGCATAAGGGTACATCTATGGAAATGGTTTGGGATACAAGTAAAGCATATATGATATATTTGAATAATAAATATAGACGTAAACAGAAAAAAAGGAAGGACTTAGAAGAGGAAATTAAAAAAAAAGAACAAGCTCTGATATTGAACTCAGCAGAGAAGAAAATAAAAGGGGCAATTAACTTACTGCAAGGGCAATTTAATATGTTAATGGCAGATCAGGTCGCAATTAATTTGCAATATGCTAAACATAACACTTTTTGCAATGTAAAATAAACCAGGGAGATGGTTAGCATATTTGTTAAGGAAAAAACAAAAGTCACGGACCGTAGAGAAAATAGAATATAAAGGTAAAGAGGTTTATCAGCAAAATATGATTAAAAAAGCATTTTTAGAATTTTATACGAGGTTGTACGCTAGTGATAAAATTCAAAGTATAGATGTAGATAGATATTTACAGAAAGAAAATATTCCTATAATTACAAGAGAGCAAAGGGAGGGTTTAAATCAACCAATAACTTCCGAAGAGATTATGTTTGCAATTAAGCAGTTGAAAGTGGATAAAGCCCCGGGATGGATGGTTTGACAGCTGCTTATTATAAACACTTGCAGTTAGAAATGGTGGGACCACTCAAAGAGTTATTTACCAACATACAATCTGGAGGAGATATACCCCCATCATGGAGGACAGCATTTATTTCTCTGATTCCAAAGGAGGAACAAGACCACACTCAGCCAAAAAATTATAGGCCTATATCACTTTTAAATACAGATTATAAGATTTTTGCTAAAATACTAGCAAATAGGTTAATGAAAGTCATGCAACAAATGATTCATAATGATCAAACTGGTTTTATAAATGGTAGACAAATGAAGAGTAGTATAAGGCAAGTGGTTAACCTATTAGAGTATTTGGGGAAGAACAACCTAATCCCTGCGGCACTAATATTTCTTGATGTGGAGAAGCATTTGATCGATTGAATTCGCACTTCTTATTGAAAATAATAAAAAAGATGCATTTTGGAGAATATTTTATACAATCTATTAAGGCAATATATCAGAAACAAACAGCACAAATAATAATTAATGGTAGTTTAACATATACTTTTAATATAGAAAAAGGATGTCCCTTGTCTCCATTATTGTTCATCTTGACTTTGGAATTTTTGTTGAGGAAGATACGTGGGTCGGACAAAATAAATGGAATTAAAATTAGGCAGTATGATTACAGAGTACGAGCATTCGCAGACAATTTGGTTGTTACTTTAACCCAACCATTACAGTCGGTTGTAGGTTTAATGGATATAATTAAGCAATATGGACAAGTATCTGGATTTAAAATAAATGCAGAGAAAAAGAAGATAATAACTAAAAACATGACTACAAATCAAAAAGTTGAATTAAAAGGATTAACAGGATTTGAAATAGTAAAAAAAGTTAAGTATTTGGAGGTTTATATTATGATATCAAATGCGAAATTATTTATGCATAACTATGATCCGTTGTGGCAAAAAATACAGAGAAAGATGGAAAATTGGAAAAAATTACAATTATCCTTGTTAGGAAGAATAGCAGCAGTAAAAATGAATATTTTGCTTAAGTTTTTCTTTCTTTTTCAAATGATACCAATACTTAAAAAAGATGAAAATTTGAAGATATGGCAGAAGGGTATTAATAATTTTGTCTGGGCAGGAAAGAGACCGAGAATAAAACAAAAAATAATGCAGGATATACATGAAAGAGGAGGTCTCAAAATGCCCAATTTAAGACTATATTATGAGGCAGCTGCCCTATCAGCAATGAGTGACTTGATGAACTCAACAGAAGAAAGAATATTGAATATTGAGGGATATGATCTGGTTTACGGGTGGCATGCTTATTTATTATATGATAAGAAAGTGGATAAGACTTTTAAAAGTCACATACTAAGGAATGCTTTACTGCGTGTCTGGAAAAAGTATAAGTATAAATTAAACAAGAAGTTACCAATGTGGGCAATACCCAGACACGCGATAGAGAATATAAGTGTAGAGCAAAAACAAGATGTGACTACATACAAAGAGCTTCTTAACAAGGAAAGAGGTATACTACAATTAAAATCTTTAAATCAACTAAGAGAAGAAAGGATAATTCAAACATGGTTTCAATATGTACAGTTGCAAGCTAGATGAAGAGAAGATCAGAAAATTGGTATCTTGCAAAATGAGGAGAACTTGGTAAAACAAATTAGAGATCAAAGTCAAATGCATATAAAAAGGTTGTATAATGCATTGGTAGAAATAGATTCAGAAATGAAGTTAGTTAAGGACTGTATGATAAAGTGGGCACAAAATATTGAAGAACTAATAATGATGGAAATGTGGGAAAAAATATGGGTAAGAAATGTGAAGTTTACGCAAGCCCAAAATTTAAGAGAGAATTTTTATAAAATGTTTTATAGATGGCATCTAGATCCTAAAAGGCTAGCATGTATTTATTCAAGTGTGCAGCCTAAGTGTTGGAGATGTGAATGTGATGATGCCAGTATTATCGTTTATGGTGGACATGTAAAAAAAATTAAGGCATTGGTGGATTATTCAAAATATTCTCAAAAAGAAGATAAAATTTACTCCACAGTTCTTTTTGTTAGGTATAATTACAAATTGTACTGTTATAGAGACTAAGTTGATTTTAAATTTAATAACAGCAGCCAGACTTTTGGTGGCGCAGTATTAGAAGAAGGAAGACTTACCTATTATTGAAGAATGGACATTAAAAGTAGTGAATTCAGCAGAGATAGCAAAAATTTTGGCATATTTGAAGGACCATTCAAATGAAAGATATATATCGGAATGGAGAAGATGGATTGACTATATTCAAAATAAATATCATACTAAAAAGCTTCAAATAGATTATGAATGAAACCAACTTTTTCTTCTTGAATTATGTTTTGTTAATTGAAAGGCGAGTTAAAGAGCAAGAGGGAATTAGGAGCCTATAGAAAGTTAGCATATTTTAGTTTATGTTTGTTAAATGTTATACCCTGTATTTGCTCTGGGAAGTCCGGGGTGGGGGAAGGGGGGTTGGAGGGAGAGAGGGGATGGGGGATGGGGGATGGGGGTGGGTGGAGGAGGGAAGGGGAATAGCAGGGATGGGGAAAAAATTGTTGTAATATTTGATAAAACTTTTTAATAAAAAAAAATCCTAAATCTATATGATGGTAGGCTTGACCTCTAATGTGATTGCACACCCCTAGTGAGAATGTGATCCTGTGTGCTCCCAGGCTTCAATTTATTGCTGGTTCATGTCAGGCCAGCTTATTATGATACCTCTTTGTATATGACCAGGTAGTGGATGAAGTGGTAAATTTTGATATGTATTAGTAAAAGACAACAATCTTGTTGTCTTAGAAATTTGAACAATTGTGTTTCAGACTTTCAAAAACTTTGAAGTCAAGGTTGAGAAGGATTGCTGGTATTGGCCATAAAATATGTCTGTCTGTGACTATGGACTCCATTCCTGAAATTCCAGAATGTGTCTGTATATAAAATTAGGTTGCATAGAATCATTGGCATCCTTCAGTCTCAAGAGACTATGGTATCATGCTCTGGAAAGAGGTCCTAAAACAGCATCTAGCATGACTAAAAAGGCCAATTCGAGAGTGGCAATCCCTTCCACAGTGAGGGCAGATACATTCTGTCCCCTGCCCAGCCCCCAGATTTTGCTGGTTCTGGGACTGCCTCTTTGCCTCAGCCTGCCGAAGAAGTGTCTCTTCGAATTTGAAAAGGCCATGTTGCATCTTTAGCATCCAAGCTGAATGATCGGAGGTCAGGGTTTCCCAGTTGTTAATGTCCATTCCCAGGGACTTTAGGTCCCTCTTGCAGATATCCTTATATCACAGCTGTGGTCTCCCTCTGAGGCACTTTCCCTGCACTAATTCTCCATACAGATCTTTCAGAATCCAACCATCAGCCATTCTCATGACATGCCCCAGCCAGCATAGACGTTGCTATTTCAATAATGTATACATGCTAGAAATTCCAGAAAATTCCAAGACTGAGCTATTTGGAACTTTGTTCTGCCAGGTGATTCCAGGAATTCATCAGAGACAGCGCATATGAAAGGTGTTCAACTTTCTCTCCTGCCATGCATAGAGGGTCCAAGACTCACTGCAGTACAATAGTGTGCTCAGGATCCAGGCTCTATAGACCTGGATCTTTGTATGTTCCATCAGCTTCTTATTAAGCCATACTCTCTCTCATAATCGGCTTGTTTTTAGGGGGAAGGGGAGTGTCTGTTTGAGTGAGTGAATCATGTGACTGCAGGGAGGAAGGTGCTCTAGTTCACCTCATGAATGAATCTGCTTGTTTCTAAGGGGAGATGAGTGGCTGTTTGATTGAGTGTAAATGGGAAGTCTTGTTAGCTGTGTGTGTGGAAAACTGGTTAGATGGTGTCCACTAGTCTTGGGAGGCAACTTATGTAGGAGAAGGAAAACTCCGATCTCAAACCTCCACTGCCTATTGGCTATATCCATCAATGGGAAAGTCTTCAGGAGTCAACCTCGAGGCAAAATCTGGAGCAGGAGTGAGGAGGAGTGCTAGAGGAGTAATACCTCTCTAAAAAAACCTTGGTCCAGCTGGCCCGGCTGGTAGCACCTCTAAGGGCCCCTATCCAGGGTTACAGGAGAAGAACTGTTTTTAAGGCGAAAAAGGGCTTTATGCCCCAACGGCAGATAAAACAGCAGAACCATCTTTTAGGAGAAGGGAAACTCTGATTACAAACCTCCATTGCCTTATGGCTATATCTACTACAGGAGTCAACCTCGAGGCAAAATCCGGAGCCGGAGTCCAGGAAGCAGTTCGTGACTGTGCACAATCACGTTCTGGTAACTCCTGCAATGCAGCTGGAACTAATCGTATCAGCTTTGCAATTCCATTGGACTATTTCAGTCATGTGGTGAGGGGGGATCTGCTGCTTGGGTAACAGTCTATCCTCCATATTAATCTACCCAGGCCTCGTGCTCTGGAGAGGACATTCCAGCTTTTCATATAGCATTGAAACAACACGGGAAATGGCAGTTACTGGTTTTAAGTCTTTGCTTGATTGGTGTAGAGTGTGACGCCAGGGGCCACTTTCGTCGGTGGGAGAGGTCATTGTACCTCATTGGGCAGCCCACCTTAAAGTTGCATAGACAATTTTGAGATTTGCTTATGTGTCCCAGCTACTTCTGGCCACAAAAACATTTCCTGGACAGCTGGGGTTGGTCTTTGATTTGGGGATAGAGAAGCTCCAGAAACCCTTTGTATTGAGGGACTTCAGTTTCAAAGAGGAGACCAATTTTGGTAAGATCTAGGAGCTCATAGCTTTTGTGGCAAGAAAAATGGATTTCTTTCACGTAGTCTCAGGCCTGATTCATGTAGCAATTCATACATTAGACTTTTCCGTCTGAGTAGATATTATGTGATCTGGATATATAATGATTTCCAAGTTAGCAATGCCTGCCTAGCCCCCCGAGGTCAACCACAGTCCTGATGGAGTCCTCAATGAAATTGAATTTGACACCCCTGATCTAAAGTGACATTCCAGAATGTTTTCCTTTTCCATTTTAAAAGTAGTGATTTTGCTCATGTTTTATAGTATACTGCCCTTTGTTTCCTTCCCTGACTTCACTTTCTTCTAGGTCAATGCCTCAAGTTTGATGTGGGAAGAGTGGCTCTCACTTCATTTTCTCAGCTTTTCCTGAATAAATTACTTGAACTCCCCTTGCAAAAGTTCTTGTTGAAATAATGGGAATATCATGTGTTCATTGTGTAGAATACCACCGGTTTAGAATCAAAGCCAACAACCAGAATGAAAAGCTGATCAATAGACCATGTCTTTGAAACCTCTCAGGACAAGGAGAGGATTTGAAATCATACACAAGTGCTCTGAACAGCTGTCTTTGGGAGGAGGCCACAAGATAGAAGTCTCTGGCAAGATTAGAGCTCATGGAGGTAAGAGAATAACCACCTTGCTCAAACCACAGCCATTATATTAGAAAAGAGATTTAGTACTCATATTTCCTTTTCTAATAAATTTCAGAAATTTCTTGTCAATTAGCCCACAGTTAGGAAATGTTTCTTTTCTTTAATTATATTGAAATTTTCAATATAAGAAACCTTTATATTGATACTTGTGGCAGCACTGGGTAAATTTTCTTTAATCTTTAGCAAAAGAAAGTTTTAATTACATGTTTAAGAACATAAAATGCACTATCCCAGAAAGAACTGGTACATAATCTGGAGTTCCTCCTAGATGCATGGCTCCTGCTCAAAGAACAGATGACAGCTGTGGTTTGGAAAGCCTTTGCTCAACTTCATGTTGTGACCAATTATGCCCTTTCCTGGATAGAAAGACTCTCTGCTCAGTCACTCATACCCTATCACTTCCCTATTTGGACTATTGCAATTCACTATCCTGTAAACCCCAGCGGAGGGATAAACCCTTCTTGTAGCCTTTCAGCTATGAAAACATGGTTCTGCACAGGGATGGGCTTTAGATCCTTTAGCAACAGATTCGCTGCCCCATGGCTGGGACAGCATCACCATGGTGGGAGGGCCTAGTCGGTTGGCTGCCTGCACCATGCTGGGGGGCATTTTTCACCCTCCCCAAGCTCCAGAGGCCTTCCTCGAGCCTCCAGGAGAGTGAAAACTGCTTTCCCTGAGGTCCAGAGGCCAGAAACAGGCCCGTTTCTAGACTCCCTGAACCTCCGGGAGGCCCATTTTTCATGCTCCCCAGGCTCTGGATGCTTTCCTTGAGGCTTTTTGGAGGCTCCGGAGGCTTTCCTTGAGCTTCCTGGAGAGGGTCCGGAGGCCCTCTGGAGGCCGGAAACAGGACCATTTCTGGACTTCCAAAACCTCCAGTAGACCCATTTTTTGCCCTCCCAGACCGTCCACACAGCCCCTGCATTTACCTGGAATGATTAACGGGCCACGTGGAGACTCCTGGGAGGGGTGAGGTGGGGCAGGATGGGCGTAGCCAGCCAGGGGTGATATTTAATTTTCATAGTGTCAACAGAGACATTTGCCGCTACAGAGAGACTATATCAAAAATGGGTTATGGAAGAGGAAAAAGTTCTGAAAAGTTCTAGACTGAGTGGAAACTGGATTTACAAATGACAGGCTACAAAAATCACATGGAAAAAGTTGGAGATAAAAACAAAATCTGATATTTGAATAACTAAAAGAGATACACAAGAATAAATCAAGAGAATGATCTGGATTATTTTTCCTATATTGGATTTACAAGAGAGTTGCTCAATTTTTAAATAAGCTTATGAGAAGAGATAAAGAAAAAAACAAAATGGAATAAAGCTCTTGATTTTATTTAAATGCACTGTTAAAAAGAAAAGGAGGAAATACACAACTGATTTATTTGACCAAGGTTAAAATAGATACGTTATTATCTCTGATAACCCTTCATGGATTTGGCTGTATTAAGCCTGGAATGACGATGCTTCTGATGAAGGGGGAAAGTAACTTCTTTATAAATTTCTATTCAAATTTTTACTATATTCTTACTTTCCTTTTTTATTTTTTATTTCTCTTTTTGCATTCTTTCTTTTTATGTACCTTCTACTTTTTCTTTTTATTCTTTTGTTTTCCAGTTCACATTAGTTTTTATTATTGTAATTATAACTTTTTGTTTTTTGCATGCCAAACCCACCACCACCAGAATCAGCCAATATTATTTCAAATGTACAACAGTAGCCTTTTTTTTTTTTTAAAGCATTGTGTCATATTGTTTTTCCTGGATGTAATAGATGTGACTTGCTGAGACAGGTACCTTGCTTCTTCAAGGGTTTCTCCATTTAAGTTTCCCTCTGTTATTCAGTTCAGGTTTCAAAACAATAATGTACCATTTGGGGAAAAATATGAAACTCAGCAATCCAGCACCGGAAGCTAAAATAGAGAAAACTTCCACAGCAACCATATATTTTCCTTTGGTGCTCAGGTAAGTTGGGACAAATGACAACCACACACTGCAGAACACTAACATGCTGAATGTAATAGATTTGGCTTCATTGAAAGTATCAGGTAAATTCCTGGCAAAGAAAGCAACTATAAAGCTGGCAATGGCTAAAAGGCTTATGTATCCAATCACACTGTAAAACATGGCAGGGGATGCCTCATTACACTGCAGGCTAATTTCACCCGTTCCTGAGTGCATATCAGCATCCAGGAATGGGAGACTGGTTGATAGCCACAATGTACAAATGCCGACCTGAATAAGAGAACAAGAAATAACAATGCAGCTGGCCAGTCCTTTTCCTAGCCACCAAGTTCTCTTCGTCCCTGGTTGGGTAGCTATGAATGCCAAAACCACAGTGATGGTTTTGGCTAGTACTGAAGAAATAGCTATTGAGAAGACTATCCCAAAAACAGATTGTTGCAGGACACACATGAACGTTCGAGGCTGCCCAATAAAAAGCAATGTAGAAAGGAAGCAGAGCAGAAGAGAGATGAGAAGAGTATAAGTGAGGTCCCGGTTATTGGCTTTCACAATGGGAGTGTTGTGATGCGCTATAAATGTTCTTAATAAGGCAACCGTTATCAGGGAAAAGAAAAGAGCACCGATGGCTAAACCCATTCCCATAGTTTCATTATAGGACAAAAAGGTTACAATTTTAGGAATGCAGATATTATGTTGCTTGTTTGGGTAATGACCTTCTTTGCATTCAACACAGTCAGGCATATCTAGAAAACAGAAGCTTATCCTTAGATACACAATGTTTGATACTGATGTAGTTCATATACATGTTAATTATAAAAAGTTAAAAGCAATTTTTTACAAGAAAACTTTTCACTTGAATGACTTATTTCTACAAAAATTCAATTTTGGATGCCTTATCTGGATTCTACTGAAATTCATTCAGTCTTATGATTTGTTCTACTGACTTCTCTAGTTCTGTCTAACTAACCAGCTTTTTAGCTATCTACATGCCTATCTATCTAGCTAGCTATCATTTATCTAAGACAAACTATATACCACCTATCCATCATATCTTTAGAAAAACACTGCAACCAAAAACTAATGTCAAAGAATTCCAACAATCTGATTTGCTTTTGGATTTTTTTTTTCCTGAGTAAATAACAAAATTAAAAATGAAAATGAAATTTACTAAGAAATATAGGGTAAAGGGCAGAATTTTCTTTAAAATGAAAATTCTCATAATTAAGAAATAACAGTCAAGTATATTTGCAACCTCCTATTTTCAATGAGAATCAGTTAATTAAAAATGGGACGGTTGAATACATAACAACTTCATTATAAACCTGAGAAACTTTAATTTAGGGAAGCAAGTTATACATTCAGTTTTTTTCTCAAAGATATGAACCACTACTCACTAGTACTCCACTAGTAGTGGCTCATGTCATTGAGAAAAGCACTTTATCTCTTACCTTCCCATTCAGAAATCTTGCCTTCTGGACAAGGAATGCAATCATAGCAGCAGAATGGCTCCCCTTCTTTCTTTTGTTTTCTGTAACCAGGTTGGCACTTTTCATTACAAACAGAGATAGGTTGCACCTAATTCATCAGTGAGAGTAGACAACATAAACCAACATAAACCAACACAAGGATAACTTTAGAATCCTTACAGTCCAAAGGACAGATATTCCTAGATAAGTTAGATAAAAATATTAACCTAAAGTTTTCTTCTTCTGATTTCGAGGCAGTTTATCCAAGCTCACTGGAAAAATCTGAAACAGGCTAATCCAACCATCCATATTTTGAAATTCACTTATATTAAAAGAGTTCTTTAACATTGGCTCCAATTTATGCCTCAAATTATTCCATGAATTGCTTTTAGAATAAGTTGCTTGCAAATATACATTATGTATTAAATCTTAAAACTGAAGATGGTAATCTTTTATTGCAACCAATATAATATAATGTTATGTATTTCATGAAAAAAATTATGCATGTGTGTGTATTTCATATATGAGTGTATTTGTGTGTGTGTGTGTGTGTGTGTGTGTGTGTGTGTGTGTGTGTTTGTGCATATTGTAGGTAGTCCTCAAATTACAACTGTAATAGAGTCTGTCCATTATGCTTGTCACCCAGGAAGATTTAAAGCAAATCACATTAAGTGAACATGCCCCCCATCCCTCCTCTCTTCGATACATTTGTTAATCAAATGCACAGGTCATTGAATGTGCATGGGGTAACTCAGGTGTGGGGAAGACAATGGGGAAGGCTACTGAATGAACAAGATCACCTGACTCCACCCATCCAAGGCCTCTCCTCACCCACTAAGATACCTTATATTCTGCTTCCCAACCCTGGGGGTCTCCTCTGTTGCTTTGGCCTTCTCCATGCCAATCCTGTCACTGATTGTTCACTTATCTTTTGAACATCTCCAAAGCTCAAGATGTCAAGATAGGAAAAAAGAACAGGCAAGGCCACATTGTACAAAATTGGCTGCCTTTTCCTTAGACAGTGGTGAAGCTGTTTCCCTTTCATCGCTAGATGCTTGTCTTCCCTCCCCACCATTAGCTTTGTTAATCTTACATTAGAGAAATTAATGGTGGAGGACAGAAGGCAATAGCAAACCTCTCTTTCTTGCATGCTTCTAGCATGTGCAAAAATGCGAGGTCTAATATGTTCCTGCAGGCTGCTGTCCTCGCAGCAAAAGTGCTTTTGAGCCTAATGATTCAGAAATCATTAGAATCTAAGCTTAGTTTTTTTTAAAAAAATCCTTTTTTAAAATTACTAAATATTTCTACATCAGTATCATTGTTATTTTATAAAATGGGTCAACTCTATTTATTTATTTATATAAACAAGCCTTTTTATGTATCTAAAAGAAGCTAATTATTATAACTGACATAAAATAACAGCAAAATTGAAAAATGGACAAAATTTTAAAAAAACATAAATATCTTTTTTTAACTATTAAACTTTTAATATAAATGAATGAATGAATGAATGAATGAATGAATTTAATTTCCCAAGTACCTGAAACCAGCCAACTGAATTTCATAAAAAGCATGGAAGATAGGATATTGATAATATTAGTGATGGATATTATCTTTACCATTAGATACGTGACAATGCACAGTCTTCTCAACAGCAATAAAGCATTTTTCCCATACACTGTCTGGAAAAGTATTCACAAACAGAAATGTCTTTGTGAATGTTTGCATACCATTCACTTAATTTAAAGGTACCTCAGAATAGGAAAAAGAACAAGAAGGAGAGGACAGTATTGACAGTTCAGGAAGAAAGAAAATAGTGTCTTAGTTCTGAGTTATGCCATGAGAAAAAGGGAAGTTTGAAAAAGGTGCCTGTTCATATACTTCAATTTCAAAAACTGAAACCCAAATGGAAATTAATTCATCCTTCTATATTAGAATAATGGTAAAAGAATATATTAACTTTTTAAAAAAAAAAATTGCAAACCATGCATGTTTCATTATAAAAAATGGTTTGCAGAAATGTGCATTTTAGAGAAGTACAATGTCTATATATTTGGAAACATCTAGATGACAATGTTTTTATGTGTACACCAAATCCAAAATGTTACATGATTTAAAGAAATAAGGGGGGAGGGAAGCAAAATATGTGGCAGATTCATTATGTTTGGCAGATTCATTCTGAGCAATGACACGTTTTAGGACAAGTAATCACATCTTTATTAATAATCAGGCAAGTACCCAAAGTGTGAAAGTTATGTCTTACATGATTAAACCTACTGTTCCAGACCATGAGATTTTCATTCATAGTCAGTTTTGGTTCTCCTAGTTCTTGGGAGTTGATCATTCCAACCTTTATTCCAACGAAAGACTTGTTTGGAAACAAAGCCCAATTTATAACATCAAATGCTGTTAGAAGCACACCATTCTGGTCAAAGGAAACCTTGTCCCCTATGGAATTGTTAAATGACACTTGCTTCAGGAAATAGAGAAGCTGAGGATGAAATAGAAAACAAATACTTCAGAAAGTGTTCCAACTCAGGGAACTGAATAAAGATGTGAATATTTCTTTCACCTATCCACTTCCAGACACACAGTATGTCCTTGGAGGGTGGGATAATTTCTTATAAGAGTCAGCTCCAAATATGTCTCACACTATTAAATTCTATCTCCTTTGAACTTATTTTAACCCAATAATTCAGGTTGTCTTAAGGAGCAATGGTGGAGCAGTAGCTAGATAGTGTAACTTGTTACTTTCAAATTAAAAGAGGAAACCAGACGGGATGGAAGGAGGAAGGAAGAACAAGTAAAAAGGAAGGAAGGAAGGAAGGAAGGAAGAAAGGAAGGAAGGAAGGAAGGAAGGAAGGAAGGAAGGAAGGAAGGAAGGAAGGAAGGAAGGAAGGAAGGAAGATTTCTGATGCTCTCAGCTCCCCATAAGGAAACTCAATGGGGAAATCAGCAGGTAATCAGAAGTCAATTTTACACTCATTGCTTTTTTGCTGACTCATGATCATTATGTTCTCTGCTTAGGTAAGGAAATATCTCTGAAATGAGATCTCAATGGGGCACAGATTATCTACCATTCATTGAGAAATCCAGTAAATGGCTCTCAAAAGTAAGTTGTACTTGAGAACTAATGAAGTGGAACACCAATAAACTATGAGAGGCTTTACATGATCTTGCTGCTCCAGCCACCTGATCAGTCTTATCAGATCACTGTACACTGATCAAAAGTCAAACATTCTGAGCTTGGTTGAGAATCAATAAGGGAATTAAATTGGGATGTAGTTTATTACAATTTTTATGTATGTTGTATGCTGAAGTGATCACATGGAAATTAGACCAGGAACTCCTTGATGTTGGAATGAAGACTGGTGGAAGAACTATAAATAATTTGGTATGCAGATGATGCAATACTATTGGCTGAAAATAGGGAAGACCTGGAAAAATGATGTCAAAAATCAAGGACAAAGATGAAAAAATAAGATTGAGTCTTAACATCAGAAATATAAAGACAATGACAACAGCTATAAATGGACATGAGATGTTTAAATCAACAAGGAGGAAATTGAATTTATCTTCTTGGATCTAAAATTGTTCATAATTGCATTTCTACTTCTGAAATCAAACTTAGGCCTCACCACAATGATTAACATGAGTAAGATCTGGAAAAGCAGAGATATTGGTATAAATATAAAAAGCAGACTAGTTAGAGCAATAGTCTTCCCTATAATGATGTATGGATATGAGAATTAACTGCTAAGAATGGCTGATCAAAGAAGAATTGATGTCTTTGAGTTGTGGTGCTTGTATAAATTGTTGTGTATACCATGGACTGCCACAGTAACTAGCAGAAAGGTGCTAAATGATATAAACCCAATGTCAGCCTCCGCTTTTACTGCTTCAGCTGCCATAAGAAACGGGTGGGAAACAGTTAGGGGGGTGAAGGAAGTGAAGGAAACAGGAGGAGTTTTCTAAGAAACGAAAGTGATTCTCCAAAGGAGCAGTCAGACCAACCATCATTACATTCCTGATGGATGACGCTGCCAGACGTGATTCCACCTGACCTTTGGGAGACCTGTGGATTGGATGATGGACGATGGACAGAGGGTGGGGAGATGCTTTCTAGATGCAATTTCGCATATTTTGCTTAGTCCCAGCTTTACCTGGGTAGCGATCGCTTCATTTTCAGTAAAAGTACTAATCTCTATAAAAATGGAGCTTGGGTCATTCTTTCCTGGAATTTGAAGGAAGCATACCTGACATTAAGCTGGGACTCACCCCAGTCATCCCGGACAAAAACCGAGGGAACTGAAATTCCAAATTATGTCAGACCGAGAAAGTGATGAAGAGATGGGGGCAGCGGTTTCCATGGCAGCCACTCTCCAAGCTGAGAGAGAGAATGCAGAATGGTTGGAAAAACTCCAGCTGGATTCTGAAGAAGCTAGATGGTCGAAAGGAGTAGGAAGATTGCCGGACTGGGGGGGAGACCCCCAGGGAGTAACGAGCTCCAGACCTCGTAAGAAAGAGGCCGTCTGGCTGCAGGAGCAAAGGGAAAGCCTCATGCTAGCACAAGCCTTGCAACTTCTCCGTGATGTGAAAGAGAGCAAGAAAAGCCGGGAGAGCCGTGAGTCTTTTGGGTTCCCTGTGGAGAAGGGAGGAGAAGGCCCCAGGGGGGAGCCAGAAGAGACAGCCTGTGGGGGAGAGGAAGAAGCTGAGGAGGGAACATCCCAGGCTTCTGCAGCTCAAGGGAGGGATGCAGCCGGCCAGGGACCCCCAGCCTTGCAGGGCCCCCCCTGCAGATATAAAAAGCCAAAAATTTCCCTCCCACCTGGGAAATATGATGGAAATCTGAAGACCTTGGGATTTTTCCTGACCCAAGTGTGGAACCACATGCAGGACTGGGGGGAAGACTACGTATCAGATGCTGCCCGAGTGAGAAGTGTCACAAACTCCTTAGAGGGATTAGCAGCTGAATGGATGGTGGTCCTCCACAATAATAACTCCCCCTTACTGAGAAATTACAGCCAGTTCATGGGGGCCCTTAGGAGGTGGTTTGAAGACCACTTAGCTGAACGAAAGGCGAGACTCAGGATGAAGGGCATCCAGCAGGGCCGGAGGCCTGTAGCAGAGTATATCCAAGAGTTTCGTGAACTGGCACCTTATATGACAGGGTGGTCAGAAATGGCTCTGTGGGAAAGTTTCAAGGATGAGCTGAATGAAGATATATACCGAGACTGCAGAAGTATGGGGTTCCCCGAAGACTTGCAGAGTTGGTACATAGTAGCTGAGGATGTGGAGATCCAATTGAACAGAAGCCAACTCCGAGGTGGACGTGCAGGAGATCAGTCATCTTCCTTCCACCATAAGGGAGCACCAAAACCGGCTGGGGGAAGAGCAGAATTCAAACCCAAATCAAAGCCTTTCACCTGTTTCAAATGTGGGAAGGGCGGCTGAATGTTTCTCCAAACCAGTGCCAAAAGCGGCTGACTCCGGGCCCAAGAAAAGTGACAAAACACCCGCCAAGACCTGCGGCACCACCCTGAAAGGAGAAGTTGTTGAGTTCACTCCCCGAAACCAGGGTGAGTTGGGAACTCCGACCAACGACGATGACAGCGAGACGGACTCCGATTCTGACACCGACGGTCGGGTGAGTCACAAGGAAGACCCTCTGCTCATCCCCGTAGAAGTAAGGGTGCCATCCACAGGGACCCATGCCCAAATGTTAGCTCTGTTAGACTCGGGGTGCACCAGGTGCATAATTAGCCCCAAGGTGGTGAGGAAATGGGACTGAGACTAAAAATGCTAAAAAGACCTATTGCATTCTGTCAGTTAGACGGATCGATTGCAGGAGGGGGCCCCGCCAGTTTTATGACTAAACCCCTTGAATTGCAGTTGGGAGATCATGTAGAGAATCTCAGATTTATTGTGGCCCCTGGCATGGAGAGACCCCTCATACTTGGACTGCCCTGGCTTCGTAAATGGAACTCACGGGTAAATTGGAAAACAGGGGTCCTGCGCATCCGCACTGCAAAACCAAATCCAGAGAAGGAAATCTCACCCCTGAAGGACAGTACAAACCCGGAAAGAGCGGAAGTAGCAATAGACTATATTGAGGGACAGGAGAAAATTCCAAAGGAATATTGGGATCTCCGTGAAGTTTTTAGTGAAAAGGCCTCAGACACGCTGCTTCCCCACCGGGCTACCGACTGCACCATTGAGATACTCCCCGGGGTGAAGCTTCCCAAACCGAAAATCTACCCCATGACCCCTCGAGAATTAGGGGAATTGCGGAATTTTATTGACAAAAATCTAGAATGGGGTTTCATCGAACGAGCCAAGCCCAAGGTGGCGGCACCAGTGATGTTCTGCGAAAAGAAAGATGGCTCCTTCCATTTGGTGGTTGATTATAGAAATATTAACGCTATTTGCGTGGAAAATGTTTACCCCCTTCCCCTCATGAAGGACATGTTAGCCCACTTAGGGACGGGAAAATTTTTCACCAAACTTGATTTAAGAGAGGCGTACTACCGAGTGAGAATTAAAGAGGGGGATGAATGGAAAACAGCATTTAATTGCCCACTGGGATGTTTCCAGTTCAGAGTGCTTCCTTTCGGCTTACAGGGAGCCCCTGCTGTATTCAAACAATTGATCAACGAAGTATTGCATGAGCACCTGTATAAGGGAGTGCTAGTCTACTTGGATGACATCCTTATCTACTCTGACAACATGGCCGACCATATGAAACTGGTGCGAACTTTCTTGAAAAAACTCAGGGCTGCTGAACTATATGCCAAACTTTCTAAATGTGAGTTCCACCAAGACAAAATCGACTATCTTGGATATCGCATATCGCATGAGGGAATAGAGATGGACCCTGAGAAGGTTCGAGCAGTATTGGAATGGGCCGCACCCAGTGGTCGGATTCTGGGGGTTCTAGGGGCTTTGGCTGAACCCTTTGTTAAATTGCTGGCTCGCCCCACCCCTTGCCCCGCCCCTCCACACTACTATTTATTGCCAATAAATGGGGCGGGCGAGCCAGCAATTTAACAAACGGTTTGGTGTTTTTTTGTTATTTATTGGCCCCGCAGCACACCGAACCGTTTGTTAAATTGCTGGCTTGCCCGCCCCTTGCCCTGCCCCGCCTCCCATCCACGCGGTGTCAGCCTACCCTAACCCAGGGCTGGACAATTGTGGCTCTTTTACAACGTTTGGACTTCAACTCCTGCCTAGCCCATTCTGGGGAATTGTGGAGAATTCTGGGAGTTGAAGTCCACAAGTCTTAAAGCTGCCAAGATGGGAGACATCAAGCATGAAGCTTGCCAAGTATCCTCCTTGAAAGACAACAGTTGAACATCAGGAGAGCTGTAAGAGGGCAGGGCTACGTTTGGAAATTTTCGCATTTTTGCAGGTGGTGCATTACGATCTGGTGTCTGCAATGGAGAGCAAAATCCGGCATATTTGAGGGACAAGGCAGCCCTCATCTCCTGTCGCTTGGGACTCGGGGCGGTAAACAGCGTCTGGTTCGGGGAGCAGCCGGATTTTGCTCTCCATTGCTCTCTCAGCCCCCTGCAAGCTCTCGTCTCTCGAAGAGCGCTCCCTGAAGTGGCGCGGGAAACTTTGGTTGGGCTTCTTGAGAGATGAGAGCTTGCAGGGGGCCGAGAGAGTAATGGAGAGCAAAATCCGGCTGCTCTCCAAACCAGACGCTTTTTACCGCTCCGAGTCGGTAGGAAACGCGCCGCAAATATACCGAGGTGGTTTTTTTGCTCTCCGTTGCAGACACCAGATCGGCCCCCTGCAAGAGATTGAGAGAGAGAGAATGGGGGAGAGAGAGAGAAAGAGAAAGAGGGGGGGAGAGAGAAAGAGAATGAGAGAAAGGGGGAGAGAAAGAGAAAGGAGGAGAAAGAGTGGGGGAGACAGAGAAGGGGGGAGAGAAAGAAAATGAGAGAGAGAGTGGGGGAGAGAGGGAGAGAAAGGGGGGAGAGAAAGAGAATGAGAGGGAAAGAGTGGGAGAGAGAGGGGGAGAGAGAGAGAAAGAGGGGGAGAGAGAAAGAGAATGAGAGGGAAAGACTGGGAGAGAAAAGAGGAGAGAGAGAGAGAGAAAGGGGGGAGAGAGAGAAAGGGGGGAGAGAGAAAGAGGGGGGAGAGAGAGAAAAAGAGGGAGGGAGAGTGCCTGAAGGACCCTATCCCGTCACTGGGAGTCCAGGTGCTTCAGCAAGTGACGCGCTCGATTCGTATTAGTGGTCCATGAAATTTAAAATTATGAACTTGGTGGTCCCTGAGGTCCAAAATGTTGGGGACCCCTGCTCTGGAGGATTTAAGTAGCTTAATTGTGCTTGCTTGCCAATACCAGAATTACAGAGTTGGAAGGGACCTTTGGAGGTCATCTAGTCCAGAGATCTCCAACCTTGGCAATTTTCTCTGCCTGGGCCTGATGCTTCCTGAGAGGCAGGGGGTCTCTCCCCAAAAGGGACCCCCTCCCCAAAAGGTGGCCCCAAAGCCCTAGCTCAGAGGTCTTCAAACTTGGCAGCTTTAAGACTTGTGGACTTCAACTCCCAGAATTCTCTAGCCAACATAGCTGGCTGGGGAATTCTGGGAGTTGAAGTCTGCCAGGCTTAAAGTTGCCAAGGTTGGAGATCTCTGGACTAGAAGATAAATGATGACCGGTCAAAAGTGTGAGGACCTTGCAGAAATCACTTTTTTCAGCCCTCTGAGTAGTCCCTATGTGCATAGGGACTACTCAGAGGGCTGAAAAAGTTATTTTTCACCGGTCCTCGCACTTTTGACCAGTCCTTGAACTTATGACTGTCCTCACATTTTATGTTTTGCGTCCTATCTTGTCACCATGGTGAAGAGAAGTAGTGGTGAAATGATTGACACGGTTGTTAAGAATGCCGCAATGAGTATAAATGTGAGGATGGTCATAAGTGCGAGGACTGGTCAAAAGTGCGAGGATCAGTCAGAAATGACTTTTTTCAGCCTTCTGAGTAGTCCCTATGCACATAGGCACGCCCACCCCGTCACATGATCAGCTAGCCACGCCTACCCAGTCACATGACCAGCTAGCCACACCCACCCAGTCACATGACCACCAAGCCACACCCCCAACTAAGCCACGCCCACAGAACCGGTTGTTAAAAAAATTGAATCCCACCACTGGCCGCGCCATGCACTCGCAAACAACTACAGAGTTTCCTGGGGTTTGCTAACTTTTATAGACAGTTCATCCCCTCGTTTGCCAAAATCACGCTGCCAATTACAAATCTTCTGAAAACAAAAGGTGAAGTAAAACCAAGACCATCAAAACCACTTGAATGGACTATGGACTGTCAAGCCGCATTCGAAAAGTTAAAACAGCTGTTTGCGGCTGAACCAGTACTCAAACACCCCGACATGGAACAGCCATTTGTAGTACAGGCTGACGCGAGCGACGTAGCTGTAGGAGCAATACTCTTGCAAAAAAATGCAAAAGGGGAGCTGCAGCCTTGTGCCTACACGTCCCGTAAACTATCAGAAACAGAAAGGAGATGGGCCATATGGGAGAAGGAGGCTTTTGCAGTGAGATGGGCGCTGTTAACATGGAGACATTTTTTAGAAGGAGCGAAACACCCTTTCGAGGTTTGGACTGATCACAAAAACTTGGAGGCGTTAAAAACACCACGTAAACTGTCCCCAAAACAAATTTGTTGGGCCCAACATTTCAATCATTTCAATTTTACCCTACGCTACCTTCCTGGTGGAAAGAACTTCATGGCAGACGCACTGTCCAGATTGCCTCAGTACAACAGCATCAAGAAGGAGGTGGTTCAGCCTATTATCCCTTCGACACAATTGGCAGCACCAGTTACTACCAGAGCACAGGGAAAGGTTGAGCCAGAGCTCTCGGAAGATTTGGTTCTCAAATTACGAGAAGCCCTGAAAACTGACGAGTGGTTTCACAACCACTCGAATGAATGTACACTCCATGATCGACTAGCATGGATTGGGGCAAAATTGTATGTTCCTGCCAGTTTAAGACCAACAGTATTACAGTATGCCCATGACGCTAAGACAGCGGGACACTTTGCATTTGTTAAAACTCTACACCTTGTTAAGAGACAGTTTTGGTGGCCTGTGCTCAAAAAGGACATAGAGGCATATGTGGCTAGCTGTCCAGTGTGTGCCTTGGCTAAAAGACCTCCACGGAAGCCACCTGGATTACTTCAAAGTGTGGCTAGACCGAATGCTCCATGGAAAGAAATATCCATGGATTTTATTGTGGACCTACCAGAGAGTGAAGGGTGTACTGTCATTTGAGTGATGACGGATTTGTTTTCAAAACAAGTGCATTTCATCCCTTGTTCAAAGATCCCTTCAGCAAAAACCCTTGCCAAACCGTTTATTTATCAAATTTACCGATTACATGGAGCTCCAAAGAGAATAATTTCAGACAGGGGTGTACAATTTACTTCCAATTTCTGGAAGGAATTTTTGAAGTTGATAGGCTCTGCCCAGGGACTAAGTTCCAGTCACCACCCCCAAACAAATGGGGCTTGTGAAAGGCCCAATGGGATTTTAGAACAATACATGAGATGTTACGTAAATTATCAACAAGATAATTGAGTGGATTTACTGCCATTTGCAGAAGTGGCATATAATAATTCCATACACAGTAGCACCGGTTTCACTCTGTTTAAAGTAGCATCGGGCCAAGATTTTGTACCGATCCCCGAACTACCTCAAGATGATCCCCAGAACCCATCCTTGATTGACTGGATTGAACAATTGAGGAGCACTTGGGCAGTAACTCAAAAAGCGTTAGATGAGGCGCACCGAGCCCATAAGGCCCAGGCCGATAAGAAAAGGTCCCCAGCACACGTGTATAAAGGTTTACCTCTCCACTCAGTACTTACAAACTTCCCAAAAGTCTAAAAAACTTGATCCCAAGTATGTGGGTCCTTTTCGTGTGATTAGATTGATTAATCCAGTAACAGTTGAATTAGAGTTGCCAAAAATGTTGAGACGAATACACCCCGTATTTCATGTTAGCTTGTTTAAGCCTGAACACTCGTCTCCTCTAAGATGGACCCAAAGCTCCCCTCCAGTTCCCATACTCATAGAGGGGGAGCAACATTTTGAGGTTAAGGAAATCTTAGACTCTAGGAAACACCATGGTAAAGTGCAATATTTGGTGGCCTGGAAACATTTCCCTTTGTCTCAAGCTGAATGGGTGAATAAACGGGATGTGCGGGCCCCAAAGAAAGTACAGCAATTCTACACCAAATACCCAGAAAAACCCTAATTCCTGTATATATTTTGTTTTCCCTTTTTTTTCTTCTTCTTTTCTATTCTAGGACTAACGTCTTTTCTGCAGAGGGGCCGAATGTCAGTCTCCGCTTTTACTGCTTCAGCTGCCATAAGAAACGGGTGGGAAACAGTTAGGGGAGCGAAGGGAGCGAAGGAAACAGGAGGAGTTTTCTAAGAAACGAAAGTGATTCTCCAAAGGAGCAGTCAGACCAACCATCATTACATTCCTGATGGATGACACTGCCAGACGTGATTCCACCTGACCTTTGGGAGACCTGTGGATTGGATGATGGACAATGGACAGGGGGGGGAAAGATGCTTTCTAGATGCAATTTCACGCATTTTGCTTAGTCCCAGCTTTACCTGGGTAGCGATCGCTTCATTTTCAGTAAAAGTACTAATCTCTATAAAAATGGAGTTTGGGTCATTCTTTCCTGGAATTTGAAGGAAGCATACCTGACACCCATACACATCACTAGAAGCTGAAATCATAAGACTATGCCTGATTTACTTTGGCCATGTCATGAATTCAAGTTTATTGGAAAAGTCAGTAATGCTATGAATGATTAGAAATATTTAAGTGAACATGTTTCCTGAATACCAATGAATTATTCTGGAACAAATTTTAAATTTCAAATTAACTGAGTAGGTACTTTCCTTGAACTAACTATATTAAATTGAATTGAACTACTATTTACTTAGGATTAAGTTCTATTTAACTCAATAGGAAATAATTATGAGTAAACCATTTAACATTATATCAAGCATGAAAAGAGAAGATATTACAAATTTTGTTTTTTAAAGAAAAGAAAATTACATCTTATATAACATTAATCATGTAACAACATTTTAAATAGGTCATCCAAGCATTTTATGTCAAAGAATGGATTGTGATCTTAATAAAAACAATTGCGTCTTATGCAAAATTTTGTAGAATTGTTTGTTACACAATAATAAGAGTAATAAGTTTAATAAATATTGATCAAATTCATATAGCCACCGTGTTATAAGAAACATTATACTAATACATGGATTCCTACTAACAGGTTTGCCCACTATAGTTTACTTAAAGAATTACTAGTATGATTTTATGGTATTAGCCCCACCACTGAGAATAAAGAACCAGTAGGCCTTTCAAATATACATTACCTCCCACGACTGCTGAGTCAGAGATGTCCATTTTTTCTTTTCCACCATCTTTTTGTACTTGAATCTGGAGGAATACATGGCATACAAAGCATGAGCCACAGCAAAGACAGCATTATAGATGCTGTAGCTATGCCCAGTAATGGTTTTCTCTAAAAGGTTTTCAGAAATGTTCTCCAAGTTCTCCAGTCCACTGCAGAGATTTCTATATCTACGGTTCAGAATCCAGTTGGGGAAGTTGCAGCCAAAAGCAGAAGACCAAAAGTCCCTCATTAAAAAATCTTCTTTCACATTGGAAGGCTTTCTGCCCTGAATAAATTCTTGAAATCCTTGTAGTCTACTGGAATGGATAGCCAAGGATAAAGCACCATGGTAGATTAGTTCAGCAGTTGTTTGACCCCGTTTATTACTATAGAATTTAAGTTCTAGCTGAGCAGTCAAAATCCACACTTTACCATTGATCTTGTTTGTTCTTTCAGTATCCTTTCCTAGACGTAACAACCTATCCAAAAATGCTGGAGTGCGAATATCACCAAAGAGAAGAAATATATTAGCTGTGCTGGTCATAATTCTATTCCATACTTTAAATTTCCATTTTTTAATATTCCCATATTCACTTTTCATTCCTATATTGTAGACTGTATCTATAAAAGCAAAGCAAATGCCACAAGTAATAAATTCTGGAACCATAATTTGAAATATCCATTCAGAATTTATTCCATTTGCAGTGAAAAATCCAACCCAGGTCCACCTGAAATAGAGAAGTAATTTGAGAATCTCCCTGTATTGATGAGCTTCATTTGGAACCATTTGGTAGAAGTAAGAGGTTTGGGTATGATCCATTGTCAATGGAGCAGAGCCATAGGAGAGCTAAAAAGATTGGTAATTGGAGAAGAGGCAAAGAATGAAATGGAATGGAACAAAATTAATGTGTACATCTGCTTATTCTTTTTTTATTGTTTCATATTTCATTGAGGAGTTCAAGGGAAATATCTATAGTGCTTTCTCCTCCATTTCCCCCCCTAGAAAGAATGCTTAAATAAATTAGACAGAAAGGCAGTGACTAGTCAAATCTCATCTAGATAGCTTCCAGGGCTAACAATGGACTAGAACACAATGTTCTGTTCTCTATTCGTTATTTAAAATTCTGCAGTGCGTATCGATCAGTACTTAAAACTGTAGAGTTTATCTTTTTGTTAGAACCAATTTTGTTAATATGCTAAAGAGTATTTTCTAAAAATATTGAAAATTCTTTTGGGTAAAAAAGTACCTTGTTCTAAGAATTTATCTTTCCCAAGAAGTATAAAGATTTGATAGTATTTCATAAAGTATCATTTTAAATGTTATGAAGTCTCCTCTTCTTTAACTTCTAAATTTTCAGCTATACTAGCAGCACTGAAAAACTTTTTAATACTGGAATAGTCTGGGCTGATATTTCTCAGAGGAGCTATGTTGCCACACCAATAAATTTGATACGATTACAGGAAATAAATCCAAATCTGTCTAGAGAATGGATCAATATCTGATAAGAAAAAAAGATAATCGGATCACTTCTAAATGCATATAATCTATACATATGTCCTACCTGAGGAATTTTGTAGATGCTAAAAATATTTGGGATCTGATAGGAAGATTCAATGCCAAGTCCTTCTATGATTGCAATAAGATTGTCTTTACTATCACAATGGTAATTGGGAAGAAATTGCTTCTTTGGAGAAATAAGTTGCATTGCAGAACGAAAGGCCCACCTGGTATTGATATGGCTGTCATAGATATGGAATCCGAGGGTCATGTTGGGTAAGAGCTGGGGATCTTCATTTATTTTCTTTATTGCAAAGTCCAAGGCCAGAATATGCTGGTAGTTTTGAGTCATAACCCTACAGTGGGATTTCCATTATGTGTCAGACTAATTCAGTTTAAAAAAAAATATGCCATAGTTTAAGAGGCATACTTGGTACAAAAATTGACAATCACCCAAAAGATAATATATCAGTTAGAGGAAGACAGGGATGGACCTCATCTATGTAGTTTTTAACAAAATTACATAAAATGTATGTGAAATTTCTAGAGTAAGGACAAATTAAGTATTTATCTTTTTTGGAAGAAACAAGATTCTCTGCCATAAAGATGAGTTCTACGTAGTAGTTTAGGAGTCATGCTTGATATAAAATTTTTAAAAGTTACCTCAGCATGATGGCCCGCAGCAAGCTAAAGGGTGAGATTTACTCCACAAGGTTACTATTTACAGCAGGCTATTTTTAGAACAAAGGAAAATTTAACATTTTATAATATGCAAGCTTCTGTTCTTTCACTCCCAGGTTGATTTTAGAATTCATAAATGTATCTGTTGATATGTCTCTATTCAGAACACTGGCTGATTTTGTCCAATCACCTTAAAAGGCTACTTTCAGGTAACTTTCTGCCAAGAAAGTTATATCAAACTTATGTGAAATCTCTGGAAGCTGAACTAGATTTTCATAAAATTTACATTGCTTTTTTACCTTATGCATATTTGTATATAAAGACTTTTTCTGATTGATTTAAGATTGCTACATCTTTCAGATTCCTCCAGAGGGATAAATTCAAAAACAATTGTACAGAGTAGAATTCTAATTTGAAACAACTGTTGAATTAAAAGAATCTTGGTATAAATGAATGAAAATTCATTCCTTAGTAAGAAGTTAATTATGCATATTGCTCTTTTATGTATTTTTCTAGTTATCTTTAGTAATCTTACTAAACTGTTTTCAAATGTAACTAAACATTAATCAATATTTTCACTTCATTAAAATATCTTAAACACTTTCTATTTAATTAATATTTCCTTGGAGAAGCAGGGCAGCAAAATCAGATTTGCAATATTATTGGATTTCTAGCAGAAGAACATACTATATCCCTTGGTGCAATAAATCATATCAATAAAATTGCTCTGCTGCATATAATCTATGCAAAGATATACTGAAAGCAAACCCAATTCCTTACTGGTACTTTTCAAAGTATGTTGGAGGTGGTGGTTTATCAAAAGTTTTTGGGCTGGAGACAAAGAAAGTGTGACAAACAAGGCCAGCAAGGAGAAGATCCCCTGGCTGAAGATACGTGTGAAAAATAGGATGGTGATCCACAATTCGACACTTTATATTCATCTGGTATGTCATGCGAGGCAGCAGTAGAACAAACAATGCTACTACTATCAACATACTAAGTACAAATTGACCCTCTAAACTGAAACACAAATGCATGTATAGCTACATCTATGAAAAGAAGAGCTAGATTTAAATGAAAATTGAAATATAATGACTAAATCACAAGGAGCATATGTTTGGAACAATCTGACTCAAAACCTATCTGTAAATCATTTTTAGTCCTGTGTTTATATATACTCGCCACAAACATGCATGCGTGTGCACATACACACACACACACATACACACACAACCACATAAGGATATGCTGTTATACTTGTAAACAAGTTGTGATAAAATCAACAGGGACACTGGAAAGCAATAGAAATAATTATAGTTGTTTGATCGTTGCCTAAAATTGATGAATCCTGAATGAGAATTAGGTTTTTTGTTATCTTTTCTGATCTTTTATTATACTTTTGTGGTTTGGCAAATATTTTTTTAAAATTTACATTGTTACAAGTAATTATTTTTCCCTTTCTTGGAGAAAAATTGAAAGAATAAAGACACATAGAAAATGTGCAAACATTCAGGTCAGCAGTTTTAAATAACTAAAATACCTATATGATTGTAGATATAATATTTATAAACGTAGACTATCCTTGCCCGTTTTTTCCTTCTCCTCCTGTTCCTTCTCCTTCTTCTGGTAGATGTGTGTCTTTCTTTCATTCTGTAAGGTCATGGCAAAAAATCTTATATGGATTGGAAAGCTCTGACAATAGTTTGAAAGTGATGCACAGGGATAGTATTATTCTGCTGGTTAATTCTGAGGGCTGGTGTCAAATAAACTCTGGTTCTACATGAACAGGCAATTAAAAAACACCTCATTTTTATATCTGGTCAGGTATTACATGTTCTAGACATGGAGATATTTCCATCACCCCATTGCCATGATCAAATTATATCACGATTCAGAGGCAACTGATAGCAACTTTTATTTCCAAAATTTTACAATAACCAATAGTATAAATAAATTTCTGTAAAAGAGGGGAAAAACAATTCACAAAAATCAATATTACTATTTTTTAGTATTCCTGTCAGATATTAATATATTAATCTATCTTAAACAATTATAGTTCCCTAGGTTAGCATAAAATAAAAAATTATATCATATATTTGAGAAGGTGATTGATAGCTAAACTTACATGGTATAAAGGGACTTAAATACTAGACTACTCAGCACTAAATGAATTCAAATTATTTCCAGAAGGTGCTTTGGTAGTTTAGCAGTAACCCCAAATAGATCCTGGATAAATCATTGGCAAAATCTAAAAGAGCAAGATGCAATTACCTGAAACAGTGTCTTCCTAGGGCTTCTAATTAGAACAGAATAGAATAACAAAGCTGGAAGGCAACTTGTAGGTCATCTAAGTCCAAGCAGAAGACCCTAGACTTGGGGTGTCAAACTCAAGGCTCACGGGCTGGATCCTGGAAATAGAAAAGGACTGGCCCGAGGTGCCTCTGGCAGCCAAAATGGGGCATGGGCAGGGATGAAATACTCCTGATTCAGACCGGATCGCCCGATCCAGTAGCGATGACAGCGGGTGGTTCGGAGAACCAGTAGCAAAAATCCCTGCCCACCCTACATGCCCAGCTGAGCCACACGATCATCAGAAGCTTTTTTTTTTTTACTTTTAAAAGCATTTTTTCTTTGGCCAAAGAGGTTGTAAATGCTTTTAAAAGGCTCTGGCGATCCCAGCTGAGTTGCCTCATTGTCAGATGCTTTTGTTTTCATCCCGTTGTGAACCGGTAGTAAAGGTAAGTAGAACCCATCCCTGGTTTATACACTCATAAATGAAAAAAAATAAGAAAAATCAGGGAAAGAAAAATACTTCTTTAGTTTCAGGTTTCTAGTGAGTTTTGAATTAAGTGCACTCTGCATGGCAGTTCAGTTATAATCACTATACCAGTGAACAAGACCTTCTGTAAAATGATAACTTCAACACATTTTCTTGAGAAACAGCTGAGGAAATACAGGAAAGGTTTTTGCTTTATTTATTTTATTCTAAATTTATTTTTTTTAAATTTGCATTTATTTCGTTTTATTGCTTTCTGATTTATAGCAAAAAAGGAAAAGAATAAAACACAAAGATAATAATGGTGCAAATACAATGAAAATATTATTCAAGTATGTATGTTTTTTAATACATTTATATGACTATCATTTTTATTTTTGTTTGTTTTTAATCAGCAGTATATTGTATAAAGTCCATATTTCATTATATTTTTCATACAGAGTTTAATCTATAGGTATAGATCTATAATCTATAATCATAAGTGGCAAAAAGTGCAATCAGATCTTCAATCTATTGAATAAATCAAGTCATATGTATCTTTCCAGTGCTAAAACATCAGTCTTTTGTCCATAATAAGCTTACAGAGAAGGCATTTACATTATCTGGTTATCATAATCCATGTACTACTGTATATAATTCCAAATAATATTACCCTATGAAAACTTTAGTTCTGTCCTAAATTTGGAGGCATAATTACATAATTCACCACTTTTTCCAAAACATTTTTAAAGCTGCTGGTTTCTATCTTTATATCCTTAGCTTTGTACATATATATTCAATTTAACTTTGTATTATATAACATTGTAGATGTGAGCCTATATCAATATCTATATGTATATGTAAACAGTATATGCTCTGAAAGAAGATGAAGAAAACAACTGAAAAAATGTTGTTTTGAAGCAAAAAGTTGGAAAGGTAGCACATTTGTCAAATGAAAGGACATTGCAAACTGAGGTATGGATCAAACTTTAGTGTCTTGAAAAACACTGGCAAAGTATCTTACCCAAAAAGCCCAACTGCTTTGGAGGCAATTCAGCATAATCAATTGATAGGATTAGTTTAAGGGTATGGTGAAGATTTGCCTTTTGTTAGTGGTGAGAAATCTTTCAAGTTCAGTGCAGACTGTCAAATTACTAACCTATACAATTACTGCAAGAACTTATCTTAGAAGAGAGTGAGGGAGCTCTATTGCAATTGTGCTAAATTATCTAAAAATTAAAAACTAGAATTAAGTAAATTGTTTTTATTAATTTCCATTTTAATGCCTGTCCATTGATTTTAATCACTTGTATTTTATTGTGTTTTAGCTGGAAAAGAAAAAATTAAAATGGATATAAATACAACTGAGTGTGACCTGGATAATTTTCTTTTTTTGCGGTTTCAAAAGAGACTTGCTAAATATTAGAATAATCTTGTGACAAGAGACAAAGAAAAAATAAAAGGAAATAAAGTTCAAAAAATTATTTGAATGTATGAAAAGTTAAGATTGTTACACATAAAATGAATGAATATAAAATTGATTTATTTGATCAAAATTAAAATAGGGATGCTCCATCCCTAGTAACCTTTAATGGACTTTTACTGACAACAGGACCCTAACAACAAAGTTTTACCTACTTATTTCTACATAAGAAATAGGACATGGGAAGAAGAGGTAATTTGTTGTATTTTAAGAAGGGCTAATAAATTTCTAAAATTATATTTGTAATGAAAATTATTACTTTTCTTTTTTATCTCTCTCATTTTTTTCTTTTCTTAACTTCCAGTCTTTCTTTTTCTTCTTTTTTCAGTTTCTACTAGTTTTTATTGCTATGGGTATAATCTTTATTAAATACTATCATACCAAAAGCAAACATACAAATCCCATCAGAATCAGCCAAGATAGGGTGACGTCAGCGTGATAGGAACCGAGGGGACAGCGCTCCGTTCCTAGGTCCCAATTTTCGGTCTGAAAGCTGAATTTTTTTAGCTCTATTGACCACGAAGAGGTCAATAGATAAAAGGGAAAATCCTGAGGACCTCGGGAGTATAAAAACTTGCCCCGAAGGTTCAAGGAAAGTCCCTTAATTCAGCCCGGAAAAAAACCAACCTCTTGTCGGTTGGCCAGAACGCTGACGGTTGCTTTTAAAAAAGGGAAGCGAGGATTGAGCAAACAGCATCAATAAGAATAACTAATTACTCTTATTCTGAAACATTTAAATATTTAAAACATCGGATACATAACTAAAAAGAGAAACTGATCGGCAAAGCAGAATTGTTAAGAAGAAACGGAGTGAAAATATAACGGAGTGAGTTAACGAGGCTAATTGAAGTGTGAGGGGGCGAAACTGACAGGCAACGGAGCTGAGGCGATTTTGAGGAAGTGCAACGGAGAGGTGTGGATTGGAAATAAAACACATAGTTATAGATTTACCAGACAGAAATTGGGAAATAGACAAAGATTATTCATTTGGGGAAAGAAATACAGATCCAAGTGTTGGACTTATTTTAAAAAAAAAGAAGGTGGTGCGGAGACAATAAAGAAGAGACGAAGAAGAAACAGTATCTAGTTTCCGGAGTGACTGTGAGGGATTTAAAAACTTTGTAACGGTGGCAGAGCTTCAGTGAACAGATACTGTAACTATATTAGAGTATTAACTTGCAAATAAATAAAAAACATTGAGGCTCTGGAAGAGGTGTTTAAAATATTTTCAGAAGGCAAATTGAAGGACTTTGGAAACAATTACAAACTAGACGACTGAAAAGACACAAAACCAAGTGAGGATTGCAAAGACTTCAATTCTGGAACCTAATACAACGAAAGAAATTTATTTTATTGTTTGAAAGACTTAATTTATTTGAATTATTTTAATTGAATTATTTTAATAATATTTTAAGTACTTTTAAGTACTTTTATCTATTTGTTTGTTTATTTATGTAATACTTAATGTTTTAATATAGAATATAGTATATAATATTATAGCCCAAATAGCATAAGGTTTAGGATTACTTAAGTTTAAATGTTAAATATATACTTTTTAATATATTCTGGAACCTAATATAACGAAAGAAATTTATTTTATTGTTTGAAAGACTTAATTTATTTGAATTATTTTAATTGAATTATTTTAATAATATTTTAAGTACTTTTAAGTACTTTTATCTATTTATTTGTTTATTTATGTAATACTTAATGTTTTAATATAGAATATAGTATATAATATTATAGCCCAAATAGCATAAGGTTTAGGATTACTTAAGCTTAAATGTTAAATATATACTTTCTAATATAAGTAAGAAAAGTTGGAATATATAAGTTTTGAATAGATATAATAATATAACACATAGCATATCTGTTTTTTCTTATTTCTGTTTTATCTTGTTTTTCTATTCTAATAGTTTTTTTATGTGACACAATTTAATATTAATTTAAAAATTGATATGGTGTTAAAAGAATGAATTGAAAATTGATTATTAATATTGATATATATTGATTTAAATAAGAATAAATTTATTAAAATTGATAAAATTTATTAGAGATATAACTAAGGATTTAATAGAACTTATTAGAATTAATAATATATTTAAATAGAATATTTAGTTTAGAAACTGAAATATGACTTGCTGAGATATCATATTTTATCCCTGCTCCTTATTTAAATTTAATTAATCCCTCATATAATGATATTATAGTTTGAAATTTGACTGTATTTGAAAACTAAACAAGTGATATTGGCTTCTGTAATTATCAGAAGGAAAATCTTACTATATGCTATAGACAGTGCGTGAAAATTTGGGAATTATTAAATTAGAAAATTAAGACGACAACTACTGGCTTATTAATAATGACAAAACCAGGTAAAAAGGCAATAGCCAACCAAGCAATGTCTATTACGTCATCAACACAACAGAAAACAATAGACACAATGTTACTTTCAGAAAAAGAGAAATCTCCTCAATCAATTAACATCAAAAACATTCACTCAGTATTATCAATGATACAAGAGACTATGAACAAAACACAGGAATCAATTGCTGATAACCATCAAGAAAGTAGGAAAAACCATGAGGATTTGAAAATGGACATAGGTGAAATTAAAGATAATCTTAAAAAAATGGATAATAAGATAGAGAAAATTCAACAAAATATTGCTAAAAATGAACAAAGGATCCAAAATATTGAAGATAAGATGGGCAAAGTAGAAAAAAAGATAGAAGAGTCAGAATGTGCTCAAACAACAATAAACAAAGAACTGGAAGATTCAATTTCATTTTTAGAAATGGAAAAGGCGTTATTTTACCTAAGATTTCAAAATATAGTGGAAAACAGAGAGGAAGATTTGAGAGATGTAATGGTGGGAATTCTGGCTGAAGCAACGTTAAAGAATAAAGAAGAAATTAATAAGGAAATTGATGAAATTTATAGAGTATTCACAAATTACGCCCGAAGAAACAGGTTACCAAAAGAGGTTCATATTAGATTTGTAAGGAAGTTGGTAAAAGAGGAAATATACAAAAAAATGAGAGAAAAACCAATTATATATAAGGGAAAAGAAATAATTACATTAAAACAAATACCAAGAAGAATAAGAGAAACAAGGAAAAATTATAACTTTCTGACAACAGAATTACACAAACATAAAATAATGTTCCGGTGGTTAACGCCAGAGGGACTGCTTGTTTCATGGCAAGATAAAAAATATAAACTTGATACACTAGAGAAAGCACAGCAATTTTTTGATAGCAACTTTTTTCCTGAGGAAGAACAAGAATCTGAACCACAGCAAGAAATTGCAAATCAGGAGAACAAACCGAGAAAAATACAGCAAGAAGAAAGAAAAAGAGGGGAGAAAGAAAGAATGGAAAGAGAAGGAGCAAGGGATAAAATACAAATTACAGGAAAAAAAAGACACTAGGAAAATAAGAACATCAAGAAAATAGAAATTTGAAATGGAGAAAGATTTAAAATTGATATCGATTAACATAAATGGACTAAACATTCCATCAAAGAGATCACGTACTTTTAGAAATTTACAAAAATTGAAGATAGATATTATAACATTACAAGAAGTTCATATTAAAAAACAACAACGCAGTTTATTAGAGAACAAAAGATTAGGAAAACTTTATACGGCACTAACAGAACAAAAAAAGAGAGGTATAGCAATGTACATCCAGAATCATATACAATCAAAGCAATTATTTGCAGATGAGGAGGGTAGGATGCTGATGGTTGAAATTGAAACAGAAAAGAAGAAGATATTACTAGTATCACTTTATGCACCAAATGGAACCCAAATTGATTATTTTAAAAAGATGCACAACAAAATTAAGGAATTGGAATACCAAAACATATGCATAATTGGAGATTTTAATGCAATTGTAAACATAGAGAAGGACTATAGGAGTTGTAAACATAATAAATCCAGGAAAAAAACACTTCCAGAAACATTTTATGATATAGTAGAAGAATTTCAATTACAAGATGCTTGGAGGGAACTCAATTATGATAAACAACAATACACATTCTATTCAAATCCACATCAATCGTGGTCCAGAATTGACATGGCTTGGATGACAGCAGAGCTTATAGCAGACATTAAACAAATAGAAATTACAACAAACACATGGGCTGATCATAGCCCCATTGAAATAACATGGAAGGGACACCAAAAGCGTAAAAGATGGATGATGGATAGAGATATTATAAATGACAAACAATATGTGGATATGATCCAAAAAGAATTGAAAATATTTCTACAAATTAATGTGAAAGAGCACACCAGTCTACAAAATCTATGGGACACAACCAAGGCATATATCAGAGGCTTAACAATTGCCTATACTGCACAAAAAAATAAAAACAAACAACAAATAAAACAAAATTTACAGACAATATTACATCAATATGAATTAGATCTACAGAAACAGCCATATAATCAAGAAATTAAGGAGAAAATAAATTTAACAAGGCATAAATTAAATTTGATCACAACAACAGAAATAGCAAGAAAAATAAAAATCGCTAAACAAAACCAATTTGAACATGCAAACAAAACTGGACGGTGGTTAGCATATAAATTGAAAATAGAAAAACAGAGGAATATTATAATACAGTTAAAAGATGTAGATGGTTGTTTATACCAGAATATTGAAGACAAAAAACGAATTGCAAAGGAATTTTTCAAAAACTTATACGCAAAGGAAGAGATTAGAGAAGAAAATATCATAGAATATTTAAATAAAATAAAGATTCAAGAATTAGAAGAAGAACATATAGAATTATTGAACAGACCAATCTCAATGTTAGAATTAATAGAAGCGAGAAAGAAACAAAAAAATAACAAGACACCGGGAACAGACGGTATACCGGCAGAGTTTTATAAGACATTCCAACAACCATTAGATGATATATTAATACAAGTTTTCAATGATGCATTAATGGAAGCTGAAATTCCGAAGTCATGGAATGAAACAATAATCACATTAATACCAAAACAAGATTCGGATCCCACGGAAATTAAAAATTATAGACCAATTTCTCTTCTCAATGTAGATTATAAACTATTCACATCAATTATAACACAGAGATTGAAAAACCTAGTCAAATACTATATACATCCTGATCAAAATGGTTTTATTCCGGGAAGACAAATTCATAACAATACAAGAACAATTATTGACACTCTGGAATTCTATGAGCAAAGATCGGAAAACCAGTTAGCTTTAATTTTCCTAGATGCGCAAAAAGCATTTGATAATCTCAACTGGACATTTCTATTAGCACAATTAGAAAAAATGAAATTTGGAGAAAGATTTATAAAAATGATTAAAAAGATATACAACACCCAAACAGCAAAAATACAAATTAATGGCGATACAACTGAACAATTTGATATAAAGAAAGGAGTGAGACAAGGATGCCCATTATCTCCTATATTGTTTATATTAACATTGGAAATATTACTAGAAGAAATCAGGAAAGATACAGAAATAACTGGACTAAAAATAAAAAATCAAGAATATAAACTGCAAGCCTTTGCAGATGATATAGTATTCATTTTAGATAAACCCATACAATCTGGACCAAAATTAATGATAAAAGTACAACAATATGGAGAAGTAGCGGGATTGAAAATTAATAAACAAAAAACTAAAATTATAACAAAGAATCTTAACAAGTATCAAAAAGAAGAATTGGAAAATATATTAGGGATACAAATAGCAAAGAAAGTTAAATACTTAGGAATATGGATTACAAACAAAATATCAACTTTGAAGGAAGACAATTATATTAAATTAGCTAAACAAATAGAAAAGGATTTGGAAAAATGGGCAAAACTCCAATTGTCTCTTTTAGGCAAAATTGCTACCATTAAAATGAATATTCTGCCAAGAGTGTTATACTTATTTAGGGTAATACCAGTAAACCCAGGAAGAACATATTTTAAAGATTTAGACAGAATGATATTAAAATTTATTTGGCAGGGGAAAAAAGCAAGAATCAAATTAAAACATCTACAAGACAAAAGAGAGAGAGGGGGAATGGGACTCCCTGATTGGCAGAGTTATTACAAAGCCTCAGCGTTAATATGGATAAAAGATTGGATCGAACTCAAAAACATAAGAACATTAATATTGGAAGGTTTTGACTTAACAAGAGATTGGCATGCATATCTTTGGGGAGAGAAAATTACAAAACAAGAACAATTTCGCAAACATATTGTAAGAGATAATTTGCTTAAAATATGGAATGAAATCAGAAAATATCACTATGATAGGATTCCTAGGTGGACTTCCATAATGGAAGCACATATTTATCCAAATACAATAGATACAAATAAATTAAAAACATATAAGGACATCTTAAATGAAGAAGGAAAACTAAAAACAAGAGAAGAATTGAGAATGCAAAATGTGGAAATAGAGTGGTGGTCATATTTGCAATTAAAATCCAGATATAAATCTGATATGGAAAAAACTGGAATTCAAATGGAACCAAATCAGTTGGATAAAATTTTATTAGGCCCCAATGAGAAATTAATAACCAAAATTTATAATTTTCTATTGGAATATAAACTAGCAGAGGAAGTAGTTAAAGAGAATATGATCACATGGGCGACGAATTTTGGGTATGCAATAGAATTAAATAAGTGGGAAAATTTGTGGAAAAATATTAATAAATTAACATTATCTGTACCATACAAAGAAAATGCTTATAAATTGTTCTATAGATGGCATCTACCACCGGCGCGAATTTCTAAAATGTTTCCTGGCACATCTCCACTCTGTTGGAAATGTAAAGCGCATAAAGGGACATATTATCATATATGGTGGTCATGTTCCAAAGCTAAAAAATTCTGGAACAATATAAAAATGCAACTAGAACAAATAATAACTCAAAAGGTGCCATTAAAGCCAGAAACTTATTTATTAGGAATACCTACAAGCAAATATGAAAAAGAAATAATATATTTAATAACACACATTTTGACTGCAGCAAGAATTATATACGCACAAAATTGGAAACAAGAAGAGGTCCCGACTCAAGAGAAATTAATATCCAAAATTATGGAATGCGCTGAGATGGATAAACTTACCAAGGAGATCCAAGGAAAAGAAGAATCTGAATATTATCTAGTCTGGCAAAAATGGTATAAATGGTTAGAGGGAAGTGGAAAAAGAAGAGAAGAAGAAAGAAAGAAAAATTGAATAAAAGAAAAGATATCAATAGAGTAAAATAAAGTTTTAAATCAAATGAAATTTAAGAAAGAGACACGAGATATCAATAAAATAATATCATTATATAAGGTGAGAGAAATATTGTATATTGAAGAATATAGGATATTGATATTGTAACAATTCAGATATTATAGGTAGATGTTATAAAGATGATGTTTGTTGTAAATTGTTTTACTTGCATTTATAAATGTATTATGTGGTTTCTTAAATTAATAAAAATTAAAAAAAAAAAAAGAAGTAATGTATCTGCTAAGAAAAAAAAAAAAAAAAAAGAATCAGCCAAGATAGTTTCAAATAGTTCATCAATAGACTTTTTTTTAAAAAAAAAAAAAATGTGCCATATTATCTTCTACATGTAAGGGAAGATGTAGATTCTTTTCTTCTTCAGTGCTTTCTCCACTTAAGCTGATCCCGGATGTTTAGTTCAGGCCTCACAACAATAATGTACCATTTGGGTAAAAATATAAAACTCAGCAATCCAGCACTGGAAGCTAAAATAGAGAAAATCTCAACAGCAACCATGTATTTTCCTTTAGTGCTCAGGTAAGTTGGGACAAATAACAACCACACACTGCAGAACATTAACATGCTGAATGTAATAGATTTGGCTTCGTTGAAACTGTCAGGTAAATTCCTGGCAAAGAACGCCACAATAAAGCTGGCAATGGCTAAAAAGCCCATATACCCAATCATACTATAAAACATGACAGGAGATGCCTCATTACATTGCAGGATAATTTCACCCCTTACTGAGTGCGTATCAGCATCCAGGAATGGGGGACTGGTTGACAGCCACATGGAACAAATGCCTACTTGAATAAGAGAACAAGAAATAACAATGGAACTGGCCAAACCTTTCCCCATCCCCTTAGTCCTCTTTGTCCCTGGTTGGGTAGCCATGAATGCCAGAACCACAGTGATGGTTTTGGCCAAAACTGAAGAAACAGCCACTGAAAAGACAATGCCAAAAACTGATTGCTGTAGGAAACACATCTCCTTCTGAGGCTGCCCAATAAAAAGCAAAATACAGAGGAAGCAGAGAAGAAGGGACGCAAGAAGAATATAAGTGAGATACCGGTTATTAGCTTTGACGATGGGAGTATTGTGATGCATTCTAAATGTTTTTAATAAGGCAATAGTTATTAGTGAAAAGAAAAGAGCCCCAGTGGTTAAACCGATTCCCATAGGTTCATTATAAGATAAAAATGTTACAATTTTAGGAATGCAGGCATTCTGATGCTTGTTTGGGTAAAGATCTTGTTTGCACTCAACACAGTTAGACATATCTGTAAAATAGAAGCTTAGTCTTAGATACACACATATATTACACTGAGATAATCCATATAAGTTTTAATGAGGAAGAATAGTGTTTTTTCTATAATAGACACTTTTCTCCTGGGAGATGGCCCATTGCTGAAGGAACTTACAGTATTTTCCTTATATGCATCTGGCCTGAATGCATTCAGTCTAATACTGGGTCTACTAATTTCTCTTATTCTTCATTTATCCCCCCCTCCCCCCATTGAAAGTGCTGTAGGAGGGAATAACCTGTGTGTTCATTAATAGAAAGCATTACTTTATGAAACCTCTTTTCCATATTCAGCAATATTCAGAACTGCTATCTACCAAAATCTAGGTCCAACCTCTTCAAATTGCAGCAACTTTATATTCTGTTAGTAGCTTTTTTCCACTTAGGTATTTACCCAGATTTCCAGTGAGATGACACCAGGAATTCCCTTATACTATTACCTCCTTCTTTAATCCTTTTCATTGTTACGATTTTCCTCCTAATATCTGCATGTTTCTTCTTCATTGGAGGATTAGTATCATTATATTATGAATTGTATAGGCAACTAGATAAGCTGAGATATTTTCTTATCTAAATAGATACACAGAATGCCATAGGCAGCCAATAAAGCAGTGACAGCGTGAGAGAGTTCTGATTTCCTGTGTATTAAGTTTTCCTTCCTTCCTTCCTTCCTTCCTTCCTTCCTTCCTTCCTTCCTTCCTTCCTTCCTTCCTTCCTTCCCCCCTCCCCTCCCCTCCCCTCTAGTCCCCTCCCCTCCCTCTCTCCTTTACTTTCTTTCCTTTAGTTTCTTCCTTTCTCTTTGTCCCTTTCTTTTATTCTTCCACCCTCCCTCCCTCATTTACTCTTCTTTTTTCCTTCCAAAGATCCCATAAACTGGTGGGAATGTCTAAGGGAATGCTGAAAATGAAGTTAACATAAGTGCAGCTGACATGGTAGCTCACTGGCAGTGATGAAGCAACAAATATGTTTCCAAATTTCATTTTCTCAGAAATGAAGAGTCTGTTTCATTGTTTAATTTAGCCCATTTGGAGTACTTTTCTTGGTGCACAGCAGTGGTGAAATTCAGGGGAATTTATCCAGCTTGTGTGATCCGGTAGGGCCGGTGGTGGGAGGCTCACCCACCAGGCCGAATGTCACCATGTCCCATTTTTGACCCTCACATTTTCGATCTGGTAGCGAAGGTAAGTGTATTTTACCCCTGGTGCACAGTTTCACCCAACTGAAGATTACAACACTTCAAATAGGTACAAGTATTTTATAATATATAGCTAAGGATATAAATGGCAAGAATAGCACATAATGGATCTTTCATAGAAGCTAATATTCCACATAAATCATGTGTAGAATAGCAAGTAATCAAAGAGAAAATCTCTTTGATATTTAAACAATTTGCTTTAAAAACAGTTTTAGAAAGCTGCATTTTTAATGTGAGGGAGGCATTTTCTACAAGGACTCAGCAGACCTTCTATTAAAAATAAAAAATGGGAAGGAAATGAAATTTGTCATGAGTTGTACATTGTTGTACTTTGTATGTTTCAAAGTTCAACATAATTTCTGAAACTTGCACAACTCTGGTTCAAGTCTACAACAGGACAGTACTTCTTTACAGAGTCATTCAGAAATGGTGTGAGCACAGTCATATCCCTTTAAATATACCATTTCCATTTCAGTGTAGTCAAGGTCATTTTCCTATTTATTACTGTTTCTTGGCCTTCAGGATTAATTCAGGATTTCCAGGATTTTGTACTTTATTCTCTGATAATAAAGTACTCGGAGGCTTCAGCTAGTGCAGAATGCGGCCGTGCGGGTAGTGATGGGAGTGTCCTGACACTCCCATGTCACACCCCTCCTGCGTGACCTGCACTGGCTACTGGTTGCCCTCTGGGTGAGGTTCAAGGTGTTGGTGATTACCTCTAAAGCCCTACATGGCTTAGGCCCAGGTCATCTGGCGGATCACCTGCAGCCAGCAACAGCTCCCCATCGCGTGCACTCCCCTGTGCTCACACACAGAGGGCCTACTTGGGGTTCCATCAGCCAAGCAATGTCGGCTGACGGCCCCTAGAGAACGAGCCTTCTCTGTAGGCACACCTACCCTCTGGAATCAGCTCCCCTTGGAACTCCGGGTGGCCCCCGACCTTTGCTCTTTCCGCCGTGACCTTAAAACATGGTTGTTTCGCCAGGCTGGCCTGGACTGAAGGGGTTTTAATGGGAATTTTAGATTCTTTTATTGTTTGAATTTTAATTTGGACTTGTTGTTGCTTATTGCTGTGAGCCGCCCTGACTCCTTGTGGAGAAAGAGCAGGATATAAGTCCAATAAATAAATAAATAAATAATAATATTAGCCCATCTATAGTTATTCACTGTTTAATACCATTTAAAGAAGATAAAAGATAACGCCATTCCTATTTGTTCAGAAATACACTTCATTAATTTTAGATAATATAGAAGAATGTACTCTATTCTCCAATCTTTTATTGCAGTTCTAGATTGAAATTATTCCTGTCCTAAGGTCTTGAAGAGCACTGAGACCATCTCTTTCTCCTTTTACTGCCCAGAAATTTCAGTAAAACTGTATCCTGCTGTATATGCTGAAAAAAGAATTAAGGAATAAAGACTGAGTTTACCTACTTAGGATGCTAACTAATTCACCTACTTTGGACACTACCCTAACCCTAACCCTACCTCTTTTTATTATGTAATAATATATTTTATTAGAGAGCGATTAAAATATATTTGTCTCTATAATATTTTCTTTCTATAATATTTGTCCTTCTATCACCTATCTATTTTCTCTTTAGGCTAAGAAATTTACTGCAACTTGAAACCAGTGTGAAAGAATTCAAACAATGCAATCTGCTTTTTTTTTTCTGAGGTAATAACACAATTAAAACAGTAAATTAAATTTAGTCAGACAAGTAGATGGGTAGAATTTTGTTTAAGCCCATAAGAAAAAGGTCCAATATCTAAACAGTAGAAGGATAAATTAGAGGAAAAAAATACAACTCTAGTGTGATCTTTGTGATAGCTCATGTACTTTGAGAAAGCACAGTATCTCTTACCTTCCCACTCAGAAATCTTGTCTTCTGGACAGGGAATGCAATCATAGCAGCAAAATGGCTCCCCTTCTTTCTTTTGTTTGCGGTAGCCAGGTTGGCACTTGTTATTACAGACTGAGAGAGGTTGCACCTAATTCACCAATGTGAGTAGAAATCAGAAATTAACAAATATTCACAAGAATAGTTATAGAATATTTACAGTTCAGAGGAGAACATGGCATACAATAACATTTCACAGGTTATTGTCTTCATAGTCCTTCAGGCTAAAATATTTTTATGCGAAATTATCCTTTTCTGACTTTGGAACAGTTATTCCAAGCTCACGGGAAGAATCCCAAATTTGAAATTGGCTATTATAATCCTTTCTATGAGGAAATTCACTCATTACTCTTTAACATTGGTTCAAATTCATAGTGCCAATTATTTCATGGATTGCTTTTAGGTAAAGTTGCTTGCAGATGTAGATTATGTATTAATTATTAAAATTGAATGCACATTAAAAAGCCTAATACCATTAATATTCTGTTTACAATGTTGTCAGATGGTAATATATAGTCTCCTCATACGAATTAATCAATAACCAAAATTGAAATATGAACAAAAATGAATTCATCCTCCAATATTAGAATAAGAGCAGTAAAAAGAAATTATTACAAGTAAGATAAAGTTATATTTAATATTCATATACATGCATGTCCAATTATAGAAATTGAATTGTGTAAATGTTCATGTTAGAGGAACATAATGTTTGTATGCTTGGGGACATTCAGATGAAATTTGTGTTTATGTGTACATTAAAATCAGTAACTGAACCCAAAATGTTACTAAGGTTAAAGAAATAAGAAACAGAGTAAAACAATAAAATGTTTGGCAAATCCATCATGAGCAAGAAATATATCTAGTCATATTTTAATAGAATTATGTCCTACCTCATTAAACCAGCTATGCCAAACAATGGGATTTTTGTTCATCATCAATTTGTGGTCTCTTGTTACTTGTGAGTTGATCATTCCAACTTTTACTCCAATTAAAGATTCATTTGGAAACAAAACCCAGTTTATAACATCAAATGTTGTTAGAAGTACACCATTCTGGTCAAAGGAAATCTTTTCCCCTATGGTATTATTAAAAGACACTTGCTTCAGAAAATAGAGCAGCTGAGGATAAAAGGAAAATTAATGCTTAAGAAAATGTTCCAACACATAAAACTGAACAAAGATGTGACCAATTGTGTCAGGCCCCCAAACTAGGAAAGATATCTGATAATTTCTTTCAAGCACAGTTCTTTATTGTAGCACACTTATAGTCCAAATTTTGCCAAGTGAAGTACTCTACTATACTCTTGAGAACTGTTAGGGAGGGGCAGTCTTTACCCTTTTTACCTCACACAAAATATCTGGACTGACCTGCTTCTTATTCGTCTTAAATGCACCCCCCCACCACCACCACTGGAAATCCTGCCTACTACATTCTATCACAATTTAATTTAATACTAAGCAATTTGTTACACCTATGCACTCACAGACTTAATAACATATAGTATATGTACTTAAGGTTAATGAGAGATAAAAGACAACCTCAAATGCCTCTCATAGTACTAAATTCTGTAACTTCTAAAATAATCTAACTACTTTTTAAAAGTCAGGTTGTCTTAATAAGCAATGATGAACATTTGTCATGCCCAGCACGACAATTATAATTTAAGTCCCCCCAAAAAACCACACCACATTTGGCAATAGATTATTCATAGTGTTGAGAAATCCAGTAAATGGGTAAAGTAAATGGATGTAAATTAGGACTTCAAAGATAACGGGAACATTGTGATCTTCATTCAAGAAGATTTATTCCAACTGAAACCTAAATAGTTTGTGTGAGAGCCAGTGTGGTGTAATGGCTAAGATAACAGGCTAGAAATCAGAGCATGAGTTCTGGTTCTGCCAGTGGTGGGTTGCTCCCGGTTCACACCGGTTCACAAAAACTGGTAGTAAAATTTTTTAGTAGTTCAGAGAATTTGTAATAACATTGGCTGGCCATGCCTCCGCCTGGTCGCCGCTCGCTTACCCCGCCCACCTCATCAGAGGCTTTTTCTTTTTTACTTTTAAAAGCATTTTTTCTACAACCTCTTCAGCTGAAAAAATGCTTTTAAAAGTTAAAAAAAGAAGCCTCTAATGATCGCACAGCTCAGCTGGGATCTCAGAGGCTTTTAAAAGCATTTTTTCTACAACCTCTTTGGCCAAAGAGGTTGCAGAGGGAAAAATGCCTTTAAAAGCCTCTGGCGATCCCAGCTGACTTGCCTGATCGTCAGAAGCTTCTAAAAGCATTATTTTCTGCAACCTCTTCAGCTGAAGAGGATGTAGGAAAAAAAAGCCTGATCATCAGAGGCTTCTAGAAACATTTTTTTCTGCAACCTCTTAAGGTTGTAGAAAAAATGCTTTTAAAAGTAAAAAAAAAAAGTTGGCCATGCCTACCCAGCCACATTACCCCTCACAAGCCACACCCACAAAATAAGCCAGACCCACAGAACCGGTAGTAAAAAAAAATTAGAACCCATCCCTGGATTCTGCCTTAAGCCAAGTAGGTGAACATTGGCCAGTCCCTCCCTTAGCCTTGGCGGGGGCAGGGGGGGCAATGTTCTACCATATCCAAACATATAGCCAAGAAAAGTGCAGGAACTAGTTGCCAGGAGTCACCTACAGGTACATAAATAACCTGGATGTGTTTGTGATATGAATGTGTTTCTTGAACACCAGTTAATCTTTTGGTAGTTAATTGTAACATTAATTAATTGAGTAAGTAATAGTTACAGCTATTATAACTCACCTTGTAGTAACTGTAACTGTAACTATACAAAACTGAGTTCAACTATAATATACCTAAAATTAAGCTCTATTTAAATTAATTGAAAGTAATTTTGGGTAAACCTATTTAGCATCAGGTTGAGAATGAAAAGAAGAGAAGCCTTCCCAAATTCTACATTAAACATTAAAGAAAAGGAAATGACATATTATATAATATAAATAATATTTTACATAGGATTCTCAAGAATGTTATGTTAAAGGATGTAGTGATCCCTACAAAAGTGTTTCAATTTAGCAAAATATTTCAAGTGTCTTTTTTATATACTACTTAAAATTAAAATAAAAATGGATCAAAATATTGTACACACAGTATCATAAACATGATTATGCTGACACATGGATTTTTACAATAAGTTGGCCCACCAGGGTTTATATAAACAACTACTACTATACTTTTATTGTGATAATGGTCCCACCATGAAAATAATGCATTAGTAGACTTTTTAGATTTATATTACCTTCCATGACTGCTGAGTCAGAGATGTCCATCTCTCTCTCTCCAACATTCTATTGTGCTTGAATCTGGATGAGTACATGGCATGGAAAGCATGAGCCACAGCAAAGGCAGCATTATAGATACTATAGCTGTGCCCAGTAATGGTTTTTTCCAAGAGGTTTTCAGAAATGTTTTCCAAGCTCTCTAGCCCAGTGCAGAGATCACTATTTGTATGGTTCAAAGTCCAGTTGGGGAAGGTGCAACCAAAAGCATAAGACCAAAAGTCTCTTATTAAAAAATCTTCTTTTGCATTGGAAGGTTTTCTCTCCAGAATGAATTGCAGAAATCCTGGCAGCCCATTGGAATGGACAACCAATGATAAAGCCCCAGAGTAGATAAGTTTAGCAGATTTCTGACCCTGTTTATTACTACAGGACTTAAGTTCTAGCTGAGCAGTCAAAATCCACACTTTACCTTTTGTTGTGTTTGTTCTCTCACTATCTCTTCCTTGGCCTAATAACCAGTCCAAAAACACTGGAGTTAGAAGATTACCAAAGAGGAGAAATACATTGGCTGTGCTGGTCATGAATTTATTCCATAGTTTAAATGTCCATTTTTTAATATCACCATATTCAATTACCATGCCTAAATTGTGGACTGTATCTATAAAAGCAAAACAAATCCCATGAGTAGCAAATTCTGGAATCATAACTTGAAGTACCCATTCAGAATTAATTCCAGTTGCAATGAAAAATCCAACCCATGTCCACCTGAAATAAAGAAGTAATTCAAGAATCTCCCTGTACTGATAGACTTCATTTGGGACCATTTGGTAGAAGTAAGGGGATTGGGTGTGATCCATCATCACTGGAGCAGAGCCATAGGAGAGCTAAACAGATTGATATTTGAAGAATTAACAAATAATGAAATAGAAAGGAACAAAAGCTGTGTGTGTGTGTGTGTGTGTGTGTGTGTGTGTGTGTGTGTGTGTGAGGGGTGTCAAACTCAAGGCCCGGTGGCCTGATCTGGACTGCGGGATGCTTAGATCTGGCCTGTGAGGTCACCCTGGAAACAGCAAAGGAGCAGCCTGCAATGCCTCTGCCAGAAAAAAATGGAGCTCCCGAACTCCGTTTCGCTGGCAGAGGGTTGCAGGAAGCCATTTCACCTGAAAACAGAGCTCAAGAGCCCGTTTTCACTGGCAGAATGCTTGGGTCACCATAGGTACCCCCAATACGAGTGATATTGAGCTGGCCATGCCCACCCTGGTTCCCCCAAAGGCAAACACAATCCTGATGCAGCCCCAATAAAATTGAGTTGACACCTCTGGTGTATATATATATATATATATATTTTCCCAAGGGATTCAAGGGAAATATCTATGCTGTTGCCTCTCCTGTGTTCCACAAAGAGAATGCTGTAGTAAATTATGTGGAAAGGCAGTGACTAGCCCAATTTCATCTAGAGACCTTCCATGGCTGAGAATTGACTAAAGCACGACATTTTAGCAATGGATGAACCTCTGCTTATTTCATTATATAAAATATAGCAATGTGTCTCTTTCTATATTTTAAACAAGAGACCTAATATTTTTTTAGAACCCAAACTTCATCAATACACTAAAAAATAAATTATTTACTATAATGTAGAGTTTGAAGTTCTCTTTGGATAAGAAAACATTTCCACTTTTTTGTGACTATCATTTAACATTACTCAGTAAAAAGAGCTTTTAAGGAAAACAAATTCTATTCTGATAAGTTATTCACAATTTTTAATATACATAAACATGTATAGAAATGCATTCATGCATACCAGCTATGAATACTATTTTGGAAAGGGAAGAGAATTTAATTTATGTTTGGTTATACTCACTTATTTCAAAATATTAAAGAATTTCATAATGGACATTTCTGGCAGCATATCTAATGTTAACCAGTTAACCAGATATCAACTGGGAGACAAACTCTGCAGCAAGTGGAATATCAAATAGATTCCTAACCAAACCTGACAACTTTGTCATCCAAAAGGTAGAGGAGGGAACTAGAGGAAAAGCTATACTCTACCTAATTCATACTAATAGAAAAGAAGAGAGAGTTGAATTTGCCGGAACTTTGGGCGAGACTGACCATGTCATATTGAAATTCAATATAAAGCAAATAGAACATAATCCAGCTAATGTCTTAAACTGTAAAAGAGCTGATTTAACAAATTCAGAGAGTGCCTAAGAAAAATTTCACGGTGAAAATCCTAAAGGGGAAAACAACTCAAGATGCATAGGAAACTCTGAAAAATAGGATCATAAAGTCCAGTCTAACACAATATTACTGAAAATGAAAAACAAGAAATCCAAGAAGAAACCAGCATGGTTGCACAAAGATCTCTCTGATAAACTGAAAGACCAAAAGGACAAGTACACTAAATGGAAATAGGGACACCTAACTAAGGCAGAGTCAGCATATAGCCCAAATCTGCAAAGATGAAATCAGGAAAGCAAAGGCTCAGATTGAACAAGGTCTTGCAGCCAAAGTCAAAGATAATTAAAAAGCTTCTTGCAAGGTATAAATAACAAGAAAAAAGTCAAAGAAACAGCAGAGAGAATGCAGAACTGCTTAACTCATTGTTTGCATCAGTCTTTATCAATCTCTGTAGTTATGAAACTATAGCCCAACCTATGAAAAATCTAACTGTAAAAACATATTGTAAATAAAAATTAAAATAAACAAGAAAATGGTTAAAAAATACCATCATGTTCCAGTGAATATAAATCACTGGAACCTGATGGTTCTGAAGGAACTGGCAGATGTTATCTCAGAACCATTATACTATAACTTTCAAAACTCCTGGAACACCAGGGAATTACCTGAAGATGAGAAAAGAACTGATGTGGTTCCCATCTTCCAAAAAGGAGAGAGAAAAAAAACTGACCCAGGAAACTACAACCAATAAGCCTAATACCAATACCTGGGAAGGTACGGGAAAAGATAACCAAAAAATAAATCTGCAAACATTAGGAACAAATAAAGTTATAACTAAAAGTTAGCATAGGTTTGTTAAAAACAGATCATGCCAAACCAATTTTATTTCATTCTTTGACAAAGTGACAAAATTAGTAGACCAGCGAAATGCTGTGGACATAGTATACTTAGATTTCAGCAAGGCATTTGACAAAGTAGACCATAATATACCTCTTGGTAAACTAGAAAAATGTGGGATAGACAGGTAGATTTGTAACTTGCTGACAAACCATATTCAACAAGTAGTCCTTAACAATACTACATCTACATGTGGGAAAGTAAGCAATGGGGTACCACAAGTTTCCGTCTTAGGCTCAGTACTCTTCAATATCTTCATAAATGATTTAGATGATAGAATAGAAGGGAGAGTTGTCAAATCTGCAGCTGACACTAAGCTGGCAGGAAAAGCCAACATTCCAGAAGACAAGTTCAGGATCCAAAAAGATCTTGACAGACTTGAACAATGGCCCTATCCAACTAATTAAAATTTAATGTGGAGAAAAGCAAGGCAGGACAAACCAAAGGTACAAGTACATATTAAATGAAACCTGGCTCAAAACAGGAACCCTAGTGGACAATCACTTAAACATGAGTTAGCAGTATGCAGCAGCAGCCAAAAAAGCTAATACAATCCTTGGTTGTATAAACAGAGGCATAGAATCAACATCATGTGAAGAATTAGTACTGATTTATAAAGCCTTAGTAAAGCCACACCTGGAATACTGCATCCAGTTTTGGTCACATTATAAAAAACATGTTGAGACTTTGAAAAAAGTGCAAAGAAGAGCAAGTAACATGGTTAAATGCCTGGATACTAAAATATGAAGAATGGTTGCAGGATTTGGAGTTGACTATTCTAGAAAAAAGGACTAGGAGGGACATGATAGCATTATTCCAGTATCTGAGAGGTTGCCACAAAGAGGAGGGAGTGAATTTATTTTCCAAAGCACCAGAAGGCGAGACAAGAAACAATGGATGGAAACTACTCAAGAAGAGAAGCAACCTGGAATTAAGGAGAAACTTCCTAAAGTGACCACTGGAACAGCTTGCCATAAGAAGTTGTGGGTGTTTCATCACTGGAAGTTTTTAAGAAGAGACTGGAAAGTCACAAGTCTGAAATGATATAGGTTCTCCTGCTTGAGCAGGGGGTTGGACTAGAAGACCTCTAAGGTCCCTTCCACCTCTGTTCTGATTGACTTAATGGTGTGACATCCTTTCCTGAACAAAACATAGCAATAATTCATCCTTCCCAGATAGTGTGAAGGTTTTGATAGGTATTTGATGGTTATCAGCTATTATTTAAATTTTGTGCAAGGAAAGATTTTTAATGCTAGAACTCTCTTGGCTGACAGATGTTGCCATACCAATAAGCTTAATATGATTACTGGAAATAAATCAATATCTGTGTAGGCAGCACTCTAATAACTGATGAGAAGAAATGATAATTGGATTACTACTAAATGCTTATAATCGATATAACTTACCTGAGGAATTTTATAGATGCTAAAAATATTTGGTATTTGATAGGAAGATTCAATATCAAGTCCTTCAATAATTGCAAGAAGATTGTCTTTACTATCACAATGGTAATTGGGAAGAAATTGCTCTTTTGGAGAAATAAGTTGCATTGCAGAACAAAAGGCCCACCTGGTATTCATAAGTGTATCATAGATATGAAATCCGAGAGTGAAGTTGAGTAAGAGCTGAGGATCTTCATTGATTTCCCTTATTGCAAAGACCAAGGCCAAGATATGCTGGTAGTTCTGAGTCATGACCCTACAGTGGGATTTCCATTATGTGTCAGACTAATTCATTGAAAAAAATACACTATAGTTTAAGAGGCATACTTGGTACAAAAACTTGACCAATCACCCCAAAAGATAATCTACAGATTAGAGAAAGGCAGAGGTACACCCTTTTATACAGTGTCAAACAAAATTAAATAAAATCTATGTAAAGTCTCTGGAGTTGATTTACAATATAGTTTACATCTACATTTTATGTCTGTATATATTTTATGTACAGAAATTATCTGATAGACTTAAAATCATTATATAGTTTTGATTCCTCTAGAGGAACAAATTTAGAATTATTTTTTTTTGGAAGAAATATGGTGATCTGCAATGAAGAAGAGTTGTAATTTCAAGCAAGAATTAAAAGAAACACTATGAATGAATAAGAATACATTTCCTGTTATAAAGTTAAACATTGTAAATGCAATTTTTAATGAAGAAAAACTTGAATTAAGAAAATATTAGCCTAAATGAATGAAAATGTATTTGCTAGTTGAGAGTTAAATGTATAATTATTGCTTTTTATGTACTTATTTAGCTAAATATAAGCATCATAGTTAAGTTGATAGTTTTTTGGTTTCATTAAAATTATTTTAAATACTAGTATGTAATTAATATGTCCTTGGAGAAGTAGAGCAAAAATAGATTTCCAATCTGTCCTTTATTTCTCAAAACAATTTACTTCATGACTTTACTGCAAACAATCACAGTCATAAATTTGGTCTGCTACATATGATCTGCACAGAAGCATACAGAAGTGAAGCTCAATTCCTTACAGATATTTTTCAAAGTTTCTGGGAGATGGTGGTTGATCAAAAGGATATGGTCTGGAGGCAAAGAAAGTGTGAGAAACAAGGCCACCAAAGAGTAGATCCCCTGGCTGAAGGTACTTGTGAAAAATGTAGTGGTGATCTACAATTCGGCACTTTATATGTGTCTGTCCTGTCATATGGGGCAGCAACAGAAAGAGCAATGCTGCTACTATCAACATGTTAAGTACAAACTGACCTTCTAAACTAAAGCACCAATGCATCTACGGCTACATCTGTGATAGCAATAGCTAGATATACATGAAAATTGAAATATAATGACAAAATCATAAAGAGTATATGCTTGAAACAATCTGGCTAAAATCTGTAATTTAGTCCTGATTTTATATACATACAATATATGCACGTGCACACACACACACACACACACACACACACAAAGATACAATTACATAGGAATACATGACTGTACTTGCAACAGGCTTTTTTAATAAAAACAAGAGGGAAATAGGAAAGCAATATAAATAATTATAGTTGTTTGATAGTTAGCTAAAATTGGTGAATCCTCTGTAGCATTGCTAAGAACTAAGTGTGTTACATTTCCCTTGAAAATTTATTGTATTCATGCTGTTCTGTAAATAAAAATAAAAATGTTTTTAGAAATACATTATTTCTAATAAAATTCATTATTCCAAAGAATGCTTTTTATTTCCTTCTTGGAACCAAATTAAAGTATAAAGGCACATAGAAAAAAGGCAAATTTTCAGGGCAGAAGTTCTTAAGTAACTAAAGTAGCTGGATGATGCACATATTATCTATGGGAAAGTTTAGAACTAGGACAACCTACTTTTTAGACAAGCATTTTCCTTCACTGAGCAAAGTACACAGTCAAAACAAAGACTTAAAATGATGGTGTCCATGTGCTTTATTAATTGGGGTAGATTGCATTGTTGTCACTGCAAAGCCAAAGTACTAAATCAGAACTCATTTATTATACTAAATCTTACTTTGTTCAAAAACCTTTAGAGATTCTCATGTATTTTTGCTAATATCCAATGTATCTGAACTTATTGTATCTGCCACAGACTTGATGTGTTTGGTGAAGGCTTCAACTTCCTGTGGTTTAATCTTAACCCAAGTATCAACCACATTTTACCTTTATACCAGTAAGTGGATGGAGTTCCTATGAAGGAATTTAGGGCTATGGTTTCCATCTCTTCCATGTGCAAATTTGACATAATGGGGAATATACATAAACCCAAAACTCAGCCGTATTTTTTTCTGTAGAAATCTTCATTGTATTTAAGATAGGTAGGGTTAGACAGAGGTCCAACATGGCACAAATGTGTCCTGACTGAGATTAGTTCTGATACCATATGTGCTATTTTGTAGCAGAGTTTCTGCATACACAGCACCTGCATCTGTTACGTGGTGTTCCTTACATCAGATCAACAAAGATTAATAGTATAGTAAATTCATTAACCTGCCACAAGGCTTTGCATTGTTGTTCTTCAAAAGACTAACACAGATATCCTATGTAATATGATTACCTAAATGTTTAAAGATAAATATTTCAATCTGGTTTTCTAATATAGTTTTCTTAAAAGATAGATTGCAGTTAAATGCAGGAATGGGATTTTTTGACCTAAAAGAAAAAACAATGTGAAGAAATATTTTTTCAATAAATAGTTATGAATCATGTAAGTATTTTATAAAAAACACAAAAGATAAACCACATATTTGCCACATATTTTTTTATTGTAAATTCAATTTGTCAGTAACTGGATAACTAATATAATTCCCATACCAATACATTGAAAAGTAGTCTCATATAAACTGTTTCAAAATTTAAAGAATTTAAAGAATACTTCATTTATGGAGTCATTGAAGGAGTTATTTGCCTAACTTCATTATAGAGGATGGACTGAACACGTGTCATCTCTAGGTTCTATATAACAGCAAAATAGGCCTTTAGTCTTCAGCCCTTCCTTCTGATCAATTGTTCTCTCTTATTTAGCTCTGGCCTCAAGAGAATAATATAACTTTTGGGGAAAAAAATAAATCCCAGCAAACCAGCACTGGAAGCAAAGATGGAGAAGATTTCCACAGCAACCATGTACTTTCCTTTGGTGCTCAAATAGGTTGGAACAAAAGACAACCACACACTGCAAAACACCAACATACTGAATGTGATGAATTTGGCTTCATTGAAAGTGTCAGGTAATTTCCTGGCCAGAAAAGCCACAGAGAAGCTGATAATAGCCAGAAAGCCCAAGTAACCCAGGACACAATAAAACATAATCACCGACCCCTCATTGCACTGCAGTATGATTTGTTCACTCACTGAATGAGTATCAGTCTCTACAAAAGGTGGAGAGGTCCACATCCAAGAAATGCAAATGCATGCCTGAATCAGGGAACAGGAAAAAAGTACTGAGTTGGCCAGTCTGGAACCCACCCATCTTCTCATCTTGGATCCAGGTTTGGTGGCTAAGAACGCCAAAACTACTGTGATAGTTTTTGCCAGCACACAAGAAACTACCACTGAGAAGATGATGCCAAAAGCAGTCTGTCGGATAAGACAGGTCACCTGCTCAGGACGGCCAAGGAACAAGAACATACAGAGGAAGCAGAGCAGGAGGGACACCAGAAGTGTATAAGTGAGGTTTCGATTATTGGCCACAACAATTGGACTGTTGTGATGCTTTAGGAATATTCCCAGCACCAGAGCTGTAATCAAAGAAAAGAAAAGGGCAGAGAGGGACAAACTAATCCCAAGAGGTTCTCCATAAGATAAGAAACTTACATATCTAGGCAGACAGAAATTTTTGTTTTTATTTGGATAGAATTCATTTCTGCAGTTATAACAATCTCTCATGTCTGAAAAAGAAAAATACATAGTTTCAATTCCTGTATCAAATCTATGTACCTAATGATGCCACAAACATAGTTTCTTGGAACTACTCTTTGCCTGAATCAGCAATCCAAGTGGGTCATTTTCAATTTTTTTCAAGGAGATCCTAGAAATATAATTTTATTACACTTCTTTATTTCAGAAAGTGATAATTGACTCTTGCTGCTATTAATTATAATTACAGAACCATTCAATTATTAATACTGAAAACTCTGCTACCTGAATCTTCTTCTCATGATGATCATGACAATAAAAATGATGATGATGATGATGATGATGATGATGATGATGATGATGATGATGCCCTAAAATCCGTAGAGGTATCTTTTTTCCCATTCCCTCCCATATTTTTTTTCTTCTCTATCATTTCAAAGGAGAACATTAACCTAAACGTATGCATCATTTATCCTTTCCTAAGCATCCTCTTTCTATTCAACACTTTTCTCTGAATTTTTAGCTATGACAAAAGCAGAAAATTACTGATTTATCGTTTTATTTATACCCTATCTTTCCTTTAACAGCTAAATGTAATATACAGTACATCTCTCATTTTACTTCCATAACAATGGAGACCCAATCAATGTGTCTATTTGGGAAAGACTACTGTGACCTACAATAGTTCATTTAGTGACCTTTCAAATTTACAATGGCACTGAAAAGTGACATGACATTTTTCACACTTATGACCATTACAGCATGCTGATGGTCATGTGATTAAAATTCAGACACTTGGCAAGTGACTCATATTTATGATGGTTGCAGTATCCCCATACACTGCAATCCTTATCCTACATGTGTATCAGTGGTGAGTTTCAATTTTTTTTTACTACCGGTTCTGTGGGTGTGGCTTGGTGGGTATGGCTTGGTGGGCATGGCAGGGGAAAGATACTGTAAAATCTCCATTCCTATCCCACTCCAGGGGAAGGATACTGCAAAATTTTCATTCCCTCCCCAATCCAGGGGAAGGTTACTGCAAAATCCCCATTTTCTCCTGATCAGCTGAAACTTGGGAGACAGAGAATAGATGGGGGCAGGGCTGGTCAGAATTTTTACTATCGGTTCTCCGAACTACTCAAAATTTCTGCTACCGGTTCTCCAGAACTGGTCAGAACCTGCTGAAACCCATCTCTGATGTGTACATATCACACATGATCAACTTTTACAACCTTCTGACAAGATAAGTCAGTGGGGAAGCCAGACTCACTTTACAATCATGTTATTAATTTAACAACTGCAGTGATTCACTTAACAAATGTGGCAAAGAAAGTCATAAAATGGGACAAAACTCACTTAACAAATATCTCACTTAAAAAAGTGCTCCATGGCATGGGACCTGGGTATCTACGAGACCACCTTCTGCCACTGATAGCCTCCCATCGACCGGTACACTCCCACAGAGAGGGGCTCCTCTGGGTGCCATCGGCTAGGCAATGTCAGCTGATGACCCCCAGGGGGAGAGCATTCTCTGTGGGGGCCCCTACCCTCTGGAATGAGCTGCCCCCGGAGATTCGTAGGTTTCCCGACCTGCGTACCTTTCATCGCGCCCTAAAAACATTATTATTCCAACAAGCAGGGCTGGCCTAAATAATAATAATATTTTACTATTTTAATGGGTTGTTTTATTAGAGTTTTTGGCCAATTTATTTAATTGTTTTAAATTGCTTTTAATTTTTATATTGTCATGGTTTTATTTCTGGCTGTACACCGCCCTGAGTCCTTCGGGAGAAGGGTGGTATAGAAATTTAATAAAATAAATAAATCTTGTTTAACAACAGAAAATTCTGGGCTCAATAGGGGTCATAAGTCAAAAACTACCTGTAATTTAAAATCACTTCATAACCTCTATGATTGAATAGGAATTTAAAACATATTTATACAGGTCCACATCTAACATGTTCTAGATATAATTTTCTGTGCATAAAAGTTCATTTATCTAATTTTTACCTTCCTTCTCTGAAATCTTTCCATCTGGACATAGAATGCAGTCATAGCAACAAAATGGCTTCCCTTCCTTCACTTTCTTGCTAGTACCAGGTTGGCAATTTTTGGTACATATCGAGATTGGCTGGACCTAATTAGAAATGTAAGAAGAGAATAAATTTGAGAATAATCATAGATTCAAAACAATTGATTTTTATTCTTCTCCCTTTGTTATTAGAGTTGCAGAACAATAAGATTGTAAGAGTTCACTTTTCTTTTACAAAATACAAAATCCTGTAGGTGGGATCTACTGCTGATCATCTGATTGCTGCATAAAGATGAATAATTACATGAATTTAAAAGCATTTTAATGTTTGAAAAGATTTTTCACTGACTTTCAATATATTTTTGTTTATTAGATTTGTTGGTCTGTTACATGTATTTTATTCAATGGACAAGATATCTAATAGATCAAATATTTAATAATTTAAAGTCTGTCAGACCATGTTCTTTTCTGATCAGAATTTGCACTTTCATTTTTTTTAAAAAAAATCTACCAAATATTTGGATAAATGATAAAATGATATCATTATCAAAAATTTCTACATACTAAAAATTTCTTAATGTGTATGTTACTTTTTGAGCAGGAAAGATTGTTCCTATTATTCTTCGCAGCTTGGTTGAAAATTGGAGGAAAAGACTTTGTTCTCAAAAATAAATCAATGTATATTCTGCTCTACATTTCCATCAACACATTTTCAGTCAATTTAAAGAAATGTTCAGATATTGTTTCAGTAGACCTTCATTTGTTATACCAGTGTATTTATATTACTTTTTCAATTATTGTCAATCAAATGTTATTAGAATTCATCATTAAACTGAAGGACGGTGAAACTTACTTGGTTAAACCAGCTGTGCCATACTATGGCATCTTTACTGATGGTCAATGCTTCTCCTAGAGCCATTCTTCCAATTTTCTTTCTATGAAGAGATAGATTTGAGGAAATAATCCAGTTGATTATGTCCATTCCAACCAATAACCTCCTATTCTCATCAAAGGAGATATAGTCTCCAGCACTGTTGTTAAATGAGACACTGCTGAGAAAGTGATGAAGCTGGTTTGAAAAGGAAAATTCAATTTAAGTCAAGGGGTTTTCCTTCCTTTTCCTGTCTTTCCTCTTCCTTCTAATTTAAGGGAAGCCATAATGAGGGGAACACTTCCTACCAGGCTTCTTCATTTGTGTTGCTTAATCGGGAAAAATCCTATTGAATAATTTATCATTGCTTTACAGAGATTTGCAAATATTGACCAGTCAGTTTCTCTGCTCACAGATTAGATAGATTTTTTGAAAGAAAGAAAGAAAGAAAGAAAGAAAGAAAGAAAGAAAGAAAGAAAGAAAGAAAGAAAAAATCCTTTACATCTTGGTCAAGTGTTAAGTTTACCCAAACAGGGTTAATGTTTTTGCTCTTCACTACATTTGTAATATAAAATTTCTTGTATTCAAAGGAAGGCACTACCACAGCACTGCACTTATACTGGTGAATTTTCCAACATTTTATTTTATTTTATTGCATATCATGATAGGCATAAAATATTACTGTTAAGCATGAACTTTCTCTAAAATTCAAGTTCATGTACAATGTACCTGCAAATTTATGGAGAACAGATGGAGAAGGTAGGGATAAAAGTTCTACCAGGTTCCCATACAGCTTTTTACCTGCAAAGAGTGCATCAGTTTGGATTGATCCATTCTTGCTTTTTGACTGAGCCTCGATGCAGTCATGGCATGTAAGGCATAAGCCAGGCTATAGACAGCATTGTATATACTGTAGCTATGGCCAATTGTATTCATTTCAAAAAAAGGGCCAGGAACGTTCTGCAGCTTTTCCTTGCCTGTGCAAATGAGTCCTACAACTTTATCCTGAATTCTATTTGGAAATGCACAATTAAAGACATGTTGCCAGAAGTCCATCATAAAGCCATCCTCTTGGTTACTTAATGGCTTCTGACTCTGAATGAAATCTTGAAACCCAGGAAGTTCTTTGGTGTGAATTGTAAAGGACAGAGTACCATGTAACAAGTTTAAACTCCAGGTCCTTTGATAGTTCAAAACACTGAGCTCCATTTGAGTAGTCATTACCCATACTTTACCTTTTAATTGATTGATATATGATGTTTGCACTCCAAATTCAGAAATGTGGGGAAACCATATCAAAAACAAAACAGAATAAGATACTCCATAGAACACCACTATATTGGCATTGCTGGCTGTGATAACTTCATACATTTTTGCTTCTTCATTTAACATATTTTCATGTCCAGCAGAGTAATCTATTCTAGGGAACATTTCTATGAAGGCAAAACAGATGCCTCGATTGGAAAATGATGGAAGAATATCATGCACAAATCTTTCTCCTCTGTCATCATCCATAGTTAGGATCCCAATCCATGTCCATGAAAAATAGAGAAGCAGAGAGAGGATTCCAACATGCTGAAGATCATCATTAGGGGCCATTTGGTAGAAAGACAGACCTGGAGTTTTGTGATTTATCACTGGAGCTGCTCCATAAATGATCTGAATATAATTCGTTAAAGGAAACAGATTACTAATGGCATTTCCATAGCAAATTCTGGATTGCTATACTTTCAAATCTACTACACTTTATACATATTTACAGGAATACTATGTACTCAGTATCTTCTGAGGTTCAGGCAATTTTAAAATACAGTTCAGATCACTTCTTGTCAACATTGGCACTATTAATTTGATCCAGTATTATCCCAGATACTGATATGTTTTTTAAAAATCTATGACCATCTCACTCAGAATCATACATCAATTCTAGCTTTATTCCATGTACACTTGCAATGATTATGAGATTAGAAGTGAGTCTTCCATTTTTTTTCTTCTGTTTTTATCGTGTCTGATTCTTAGAGACTGACTGGACAACACCCTGCAATTTTCTTGGCAGGTTTTTTAGAAGTAGTTTGCCATCTCCTCCTTCCTAGGCTGAGAGAAAATGACTATCCCAAGGTTACCCAGTTGGCTTTGTGCCTAAGGCAGGACTAGAATTCACAGTCTCCCAGTTTCTAGCTGAATCCTTAATCACAACACCAAACTGTCTCTTCGATCAATTTACTTAATGGTAAAAGAAGCAAAAAAATTAAATTATTTGAGACATATTCTTATGGCAGACATTTATTTCACCAAATAATGCCTCCTCCCAGACAGCAGTGGACAGAAGCTAAGATTTAAACCCATAACCTGTGTAAGCATTATAAAAATTAAGGAAATAATTGTTTTGGTCTTTATTCTGTAGATTCCATTAAAACAGGAGCAAATATTATATATTGGTATTGTAGCTTCAGGAAATAAGTTATGATATATATTCAGAAAGATTATATGTAAAAGAACATTCTGCAAAACATTAGTTGCACTCCTATCTAAATATACTTAAATGAAACAGAACGAAAATAATATGAAATAATTCACTCTACTTGATTACATCCCTGGCATACTGCTTGACATGTGCATGCACAAACCCAAAATGCATATATACTTGTGTATGATAGTAGTCAGTTCCAATCTGATATTAACCTGAAGTTTTGGGGGCTTAACTGTCTCCAACATTTCTAAATACAATTCTGAGAATTTTGATTTCACATATAAGAAAGGAAATTGGAAGGACTGTTTTGCAGTGCATTGCTTTAATATGCTGTTGAATTCACTCTGTCAACTTTATTCTTTGTGCCTCTTCAATCCCATCATAACCTCCCACCTCACTCTAACATCTTGTGAAATTTTCTGACAGGCTAGCAATGTTCCAGTATCTAAAGGATGCCATAAAGAAGTGGGGGTCAACCTCTTTTCCAAAGCACCTTAAGGCAGAACAAGAAGCAATGAATGCAAACTAATCAAGGAGAGAACCAACCTAGAAATAAGGAGAAATTTCATTGTGAATAATGATAATTTTCTGCAGAAAATAAGGAGACATTTTCCACAATTAATCAGTGGAACAGGTTGCCTTTAGAAATTGTGGGTGCTCAATCACTGGAGATTTTTAAGAAGAGATTATATAACCACTTATCTGAAATAGTATTAGTCTTCTACTTGAGCAGCGGCTGGGACTAGAAGACCTCCAAAGTCTGTTCCAACTCTGTATTCTGTTATTTTTCATCCTAGTCTAAAAACATGAATAAATTTTCTTGAGCCCATTTATCCAATCAAAGAGCTCCCATATCTTAACGTCAGCCTGAATCACCATCAAACTGATTATGGAAACCTTTATATCTGGCAAGAAAAATAATGTTTAATGGATAATTTCCAGGTTGCAAGTGATTCTAAGAGGAAAGAGTCTTTTGAAGCATTGTTGAGGAAGAAAAATGTAATACCTTGGATCAAGGCATGGGAAAAAAATGAAATTTAGTAAGTGCAACCAACTGTCAATATTCTCCCAACTAGCAATTGTTCCCCATTGAATCTGTACAGTATGCCTTGCTGAAAATGTTACTTCTCTATGAAGAAACGATAGATGAGTATTAAATTGTCTGCCGGACCATGACCTCTAGATTTTAAGATCTTGTGATTACACATTGAGTCATACAATTCCTTAAAATTAATATTTATAGGAAGGAAGATGGTAAATATGTTTCTCTTTCTGTTGATTCTAAAGAAAATGAAGATAAATGAGCCTAATATATTGTTTCATTGCCTTTATTGAAACATTTTCAGAAGAATACATGATTCATATTTCTTTCTTGTTAATTTCTCATTTTTCTCCTGGAAGGATTCCTATAGAAATTTGGCACAATAAAATCTTAGTTAGCTCACCATATCTAAATTTGCAATAGTATATTAGCTCTAATGCCCAGGTAGGTGGATCACCTAGTCAATGGATTCTCTAAAACATAAGCAAAGATCAATTGGGTTAATACAGTAGTGAAAGCTCTCAGAATTCCCAGGGTTGTATCCTGGAACTGAGAAATGAACAGCAATTAGAGAGAAGCAAAGCAAACCATTTCTATATTTGAATTTCCATGAAAATTACACAGGTAAATTTATAAGGTCACCAGGAATTGAGCTTCATCTGGAAGAGATTTTATCATTCTTCTAGTAATTGAGTAGGATATGTGGATTTCCAGAGGATTAAATACTTTCTCTCTGATACTAATTTCCTCCAGCCAATGTTTTTCAGGCTAGAATAGTTTGTTAAGTAATTTTATTTTAAAATGTTTATTTATAAATATATGAATACACAATCCTTCTTTTTCATGTGTGTCTCGTCTACACAAAATTTAAGACCTGCCAGGACCTGATCCACTTATTTCAGTCTCTTGAATAGAAAAATCCAATATGAAAGATAAGAATGAAATGTCTAAGAGTGATGAGGGACAATAAGATTGCAATTTTCTTCCTTCCTTCCTTCCTTCCTTTCATTTGATTTGCCTTTTATTCTAGGAAAAAACAATCTTAATATAAATAAAATAAAATAACAACAAAAATGAAGCCTAATTCCAAAGTTACAGTCTAAGAGAAAAGCCATTATCTTACCTGCGGAATTTTATAGGTATCCAAAATATTTGCCATATGAAGGGAGGTTTGGGCATCAAGTCCTCCAATGACTGCTATTAAGTTATTTTGGATACCACATTTATAATTGGGCATGAATCTATCTGATGTAGACATCAGCTGTATTGTGGCACGATATGTTCTCTTTGCATTGAAATAGCTGTCATAGATGTGGAAACCCAAGGAAAAATTAGGTAGCAACTGGGAATTTTTATTTATTTCCTTTACCGCAAATGCCAAAGCCAAAATGTGCTGATAATGCTTAGTCAGGATGCTAGAATAAGAGTTGCATTATAAATCAGCAGGATAGTTTATAGCCCACTTATTTCTAAATATTTCACATTAAATTTATGTTGTTATTATTATTGAAACAAACCTTACTCTGGCAGTTACATAAAGATAAAAGATAAACTTTATCAATGTAAGTTATTAAGTTTATAAGTAGAGAACTTCCTTATCACTGTCTTTTTTCTAGATGGTTATTTATAAAAATTATTTAATTATCCAGTTCAAATGCATATTGAGAATCACATACCCATGTAGTAATCATATCAAGCCAAGATATTTGGCCCACAAATACAAGGTTCATTCAATAGAAATGCAAAGGAGGGGTCCAAATGGTTTCCTTATCAGATTTTGACCAAACAGTGTTACTGTTTGTGTTACATGTTACTTTTTTAAAAAGGAACGTTCTAAAGACCCATGTTCATTTCAAACAAAGTCATATTTCCCAGCAGGTTTAAGTGCTGATCTGTATTGTTCAAAAATGGAAAAACCAGAACATGTAAGTACTGGATGTTATAGTGATTAACCAGGCTAGAAACAATGACTATGAATTCTAGTCTGTGAATTCTAGTCCTGCCTTGGGTACAAAGCCAACTGGATGACCTTGGATTACACCCTTTCATCCCCAAAAAGGAGGCAATGGCAAACCATTTCTGAAAAAAAATTACCAAGAAAACTGTAGGGACATGTCCAGGCAATTTCTGAAGATTGGACACAATTGAATGGAAGGGCAGGAAAAGTTATAGATAGGGAGAGACCAAAAGTACTGCCAATTTATGTTTTTTTCTACAAGAGATCTTGGAAGCAACTCTTTACGATTCCAAAATGACTGGATGACATGGAAAGATCTCTACTTCTGATCATGTACAATGGAAATCTATAGTGTTTGGTGGAGTAAGCAATGAAGCTAATTATCCCAAAGACAGATACACCTCTCATTTGATGGCAATGAAAATACAGCAGGTCAGGACATAAGAGAGCGGGGAGCAGGGTGACAAAAGAATTGCTAAAAACCCAAACATTTAAAGGTATTTAAAATCAAGCAGCTAATTTACTGCAAATCAATATTTGATATATTGTAGCAACTTACTTCCTAGTAAGCATGCAGCAGACTACTGAAAATATCCATCTTAAACTGTAGATTTAATGGGGACGGAGGATAATTTCATACCTAAGATCCTGGTAAACCACTGGTGGAGGTTCTACATCAAAAGTCAGAGGATCAGAAACAATAAAAGTTAGAGAAACAACAGCACCAATGATGAGATCTCCAAGCTCATAATACTTATGAACTGGAGGTTGTGGATCACGGACATAATATCCGAGTACATCACCATGGCAAACTATTTGAGAAAGTAGCAGCACCAATTGTACCATCATTTTGAGTACAAATATAAATAATCCAAATCAGACCTCTTTTTTAAAACTACAATGCTTTAATTAAAATCATGATTAAAATAATTTGGATGAATAGTTTCAACATCTCAAGTTTTTCAAGTTATTTAACTGGAATATATAAAGTAGGAAATCTGAAGAGTAATTTTGTTTGCTCAAATCTTTAGCTCTGCTAAATGTCATGGTCCTTTTGTTAAGGATAAGGTATTACACAGTAGAATTGACAAACAGCAGGATTAATTAGTGATTAACTCATAATAACTACTTTACACTTGGGAAATCCTTATGCTCAATTTGTTTATCACAAATGAATAGAACATTTCCAAGCCTAACAAGAGACAATTGAGTCTGAAATGACTTGTCTCAAGAAACAGATATAGAAATTATAGGACTATTATTTGAGGCTACAAAAAAAATGTTCACGCATAAAAGTCTGGTATTCTCTAAATGTTTTCAGATTTTAATACGTCAAATTCTGAGTCTATAGTTCTGAGTGTTGTCACTCTAATCATACAAAAGTGACAAGGTTGATGAAGGACACCCATAAATATTTCTGTTGCAATGCAGTCAGTTGTAAAAACTTGATAACTTATCAAAAATTGATAACCCCCAATAGACAGCGATGGCACCAGCTGGCTATATCAGGATGCCGGAAGCCACAGCCACTCGGTCTTGGAAGGGCTGAGTCGAAGCCTGTTACTCCCCATCCAGGTCCGCACGGCCTCCAGGCACCAGGACATCGGGATTATTATTGTTATGAATATTATTGTTATTATTTCTATAATTATTTATGTGTGTGCATGTGTGTATATGTTGCCTGGGTACAGTTAATTTTGAAAAATAATAGAAATAATAATAATATTCATAACATTAATAACATTTATTTATTTATTTATTTATTTATTTATTTATTTATTTATTTATTTATTTATTTATTTATTATTGCGATTTATATGCCACCATTCTCCTGAGCTCGGTGGGCAAATCATTCCAGAGAGTCAGGGCTCCCACAGAGAACGCTCTCCTCCTGGGGGCCATCAGCCGACATTGTTTGGCTGAAGGCACCCTGAGGAGGCTCACTCTGTGAGAGCACACAGGACGGTGGGAGAGCAACTGGAGATGGTCCTGCAAGTACTCCAGGCCTAAACCATGAAGGGCTTTATAGGTAAGCACCAGCACCTTGGAACGAATCTGGAATGTCACTGGCAGCCAGTGCAGCTCACGCATGAGAGGTGTTACATGGGAGTATCAAGAAGCCACCGTAATTACCTGCACGGCTGCATTCTGGGCTAGCTGGAGCCTCCGGATGCATCCCAAGGGCAGCCACATGTAGAGGGTGTTACAGTAGTCCAACCTAGAGGTAACAAGGGCGTGAGTGACGGTGGTGAGGGCATCCTGGTCTAGAAAAGGGTGCAACTGGCACACAAGACACACCTGTGCAAAGGCCCCCCTGGTTACGGCCATCAGATGGTCATCCAAGGACAGCCAAGAATCCAGGAGGATGCCCAGATTGCGAATCCTATCAGAGGGAGTAAGATTAATATTAATATTAACATTAATATATGTGTGTGTGTGTGTGTGTATGACACACAGATGACTTACTCTCTGGAAAAAAATGCTGTCAGGGATAACACACCGCTCTCTCTGTGTGTGTCTCTGTGTGTTCCACCATAACTCTGGAACGCCTTGAGCAATTTTAACGAAATTTGATACACAGATGACTTACTCTCTGGAAAAAAAATTGAAAAATTTTTGAAAAAAAAATGAGACTTGCATTCTCAATCATGATCAATAAGTCACAGGGTCAGTCTATTAAGTACTGTGGAGTGGATTTGAGATTACCTTGTTTCTCCCATAGATAACTTTATGTTGCTTGCTCAAGGCTGGGTTCACCACATAATTTATTTATTCTTCCTCCTGGAGGTGAAACTGAAAATGTTGTTTATAATCAAGTTTTGTCTTAAATTAATATTATACTTTATTTATTTATTTGTTTTAATTTGTATATTTATTTGTTTTAATTTGTATACTGCCCTTCTCCAGCAGGACTCAGGACGGTGAACAGCCAGAATAAAACAGAACATACAAAATTTAAAAACAGTTTAAAAATAATTAAATATTTTTGGCCACAATTTAAAACAACCCAATTAAAATCAATTCAATTTAACTGAAACAGTGGGATCAAGCCAGCCTGGCTAGGTGAAATAAATAAGTTTTCAGGGCCCAATGAAAAGTCTGGAGGTCTGGTATTGTGCGTATCTCTGGGGGAGGTTGTTCCAGAGGGCGGGCGCCGCCACAGAGAAGGCTCTCCCCCTGGGGGTCGCCAGCCGACATTGTCTGGTGGACGGCACCCTGAGGAGGCCCTCTCTGTGGGAGCGTACTGGCCGGTGGGAGGCTATTGGTCTCGTAGATACCCCGGCCCTAAGCCATGGAGCACTTTAAAGGTGGTTACCAACACCTTGAAGCAGACCCGGAAGACCACTGGGAGCCAGTACAGCTAGCGCAGGAGAGGTGTCACATGGGAGCGCCCCATTGCTCCCATAATCCCCCGCGTGGCTGCATTCTGGACCAGCTGGAGCCTCCGGGTGCATCCCAGGGGGAGCCCCATGTAGAGAGCATTGCAGTAGTCCAGGTGGGAAGTGACGAGTGCCTGAATGACCGTTCATAGGGAGTCCCGATCCAGAAAGGGATGCAACTGGTATATCAGGCAAACCTGATAAAAAGCCCCCCTGGCCACAGCCATCATATGCTCTTCTAAAGACAGCCGTGCATCCAGGAGGACACCCAAGTTGCAAGCCCTCTTCGTGGAGGCCAGTGATTCACCCCCAATAACCAGTGATGGAACCAGCTGGCTATATCGGGACGCCGGAAGCCACAGCCACTCGGTCTTGGAAGGGTTGAGTCAGAGCCTGTTTCTCCCCATCCAGGTCCGCACGGCCTCCAGGCACTGGGACATCACTTCAAGGCACTGGGACATTACCTCCAGACACTGGGACATCACTTCATTGAGGTGGCCTGGGGTGGAGATGTACAGCTGGGTGTCATCAGCGTACTGATGGAACTCCACCCCAAAGCATGGATGATCTTACCCAATGGCTTTACATGAATGTTGAACAGAAGGGGCGAGAGGACCGACCCCTGCGGCACCCCACAAACAAGGCACCTCGGGTTCGACCGCTGCCCCCCTGTCAACAAAGATTGCGACTGGTCAGAGAGGTAGGAGGAGAACCAATGCAAAATGGTGCCCCCCACCCCCAACCCCTCCAATCTGCGCAACATGATACCATGGTCAATGGTATCAAAAGCCGTTGAGAGATCTAGTAGGACCAGGATAGGGGAGCAACCCCTATCCCGAGCCCTCCAGAGATCATCCACCAATGCGACCAATGCCGTTTCCATGCTGTGCCCAGGCCTGAAGCCGGACTAGAGCGGATCTAGATAGACAGCTTCATCCAGGTACTGTGGCAGCTGCTGTGCCACCACACTCTCAACAACCTTTGCAATAAAACGAAGGTTGGAGACTGGATAATAGTTAGCCAAAATTGCTAACTATCGAATCAAAAACTTAATTTGAATAATATTTTACTAATTTATAAACTGTGCTTATACTTTTAAAACCCTGTAAATAAAATTACTTTGATTTGACACTAAAGATATAATTCATTCCTTTTTCTATCAAAAACAATGACTTGTATTTGAGGACCAACTTTAAAATCACAGGTGAAGGATTCAGGAATTATACCGATTAAACTGAACATGAAAGAAAGAAAGAAAGAAAGAAAGGAAGGAAGGAAGAAAGAAAGAAAGAAAGAAAGAAAGAAAGAAAGGAAGGAAGGAAGGAAGGAAGGAAGGAAGGAAGAAAGAAAGAAAGAAAGAAAGAAAGAAAGAAAGAAAGAAAGAAAGAAAGAAACTGAGTACAGAAAAAAAAGAAGAAGGTTAATTCATCCTGAATGAGATACATAACAAGAGTCATATTTTAGAAGAGACAAAAAAAGGGAGGTGGGGTTCACTTGTCCTTTGTATATACAGTATATACACACAAACACGCACATAAACAACTATTTGGCTTAGGGCCTGGATACTATGGGACCGCCTTCTGCCACCGATAGCCTCCCACCAGCCAGTATGCTCCCACAGAGAGGGACTCCTCAGGGTGCCGTCGGCCAGACAATGTTGGCTGGCTACCCCCAGGGGGAGGGCCTTCTCTGTGGCAGCACCTGTCCTCTGGAACGACCTGCCCCCGGAGATACGTAGGATCCCAGATCTCTGTGCTTTTCACCGTGCCCTTAAAACTTTTTTATTTCATCAAGCCGGGCTGGCTTAACCCCCCCGCCTTAGATATTTTTAATTGTTAATTGATTTTAGTTGGGGTGTTTTAAATTTATTGGGCCAAAATTTGTTTAATTCTTCTAAAAAAAATTTAAATTTTTGTATGTGATGTTTTTATTCTTGGCTGTTCACCGCCCTGAGTCCAGTGGGAGAAGGGCGGTATAAAAATCTAATAAATAAATAAATAAAATAAATTTTGGGTTATTTTTATGGACATTCCCATTCTTATGTATACTGCTTGGTAACTTCCCAACAGTTGGCATTTATATCCTACCTGGTTAAACCAATGGTGCCACATAATGGAATTTTCGTTAATGATAACTTTTTTGTCATCTGGAACTTGAGAATTGATTATTTCAACTTTTACTCTAGTAAAAGAGTAGTTTAGAAATAGAAACTAGTTCGTGACATCAAATGCTGTTAGAAACACACCATTCTGGTCAAAGGAAACTTCATGCCCTAAGCAATTGTTAAAAGACACTTGTTTCAGAAAATGAAAGCGCTAGAGGGAAACAAATGTTTAAGAAACTTTTCCAGAAAGGAGAAACTGAATATTTGTGAAATATATCCTCAAAACAAAAGGCTATATGTATATGTATATGCATAATCCAGGTTTGCTGAGGAATAAGCAGTTTTCTTCCTTCCTCTCCTCCTCTCACTACCCGCTTGGGGCCAGGAGGGTGCTCACGAAAGAAGAAGGAGGAAGCCTCTGTCACTCATTCCTCAGCAAGCCCAGATTTCCAAAAGAAAGAAAGAAAAATGGGTAGTGAAAAGCCCCAAGGAAAACACGCAAGTCTTTCTTAGACAGTGAGAAGACACACAGAGACAGGGAGCAAGAGAGACGATACACACATACACACACACACACACACACACACACACACACACACACACAGAGGGAGACTGGGTGATGGGTGAGCATCTTTGGAAAGGGCCGAATAGCAGAATCTGTCTCTCCTCTCCCCCTCCCCTCTCTGTATGCCTGACTGGCGGGAAACAGCGGGCGGCTACTTCCAGGTTTGTTCTCCACTCCAAAAAAGAGAGAGAGCTCCCAGGGGCAAGTGGGGCAGGGAATGGGTTCCTGGAGGAGGACTTTGACTTTGACTTTTATTAGATTTCTATACTGCCCTTCTCCCGAAGGACTCAGGGTGGTGTACAGCCACACTAAAACACATATAATTTACAAAATTTACAAAACCATTAAAATCAGATATACAAAAATTTGGCCCACAAATTAAAACTAACATACACCCATTTAAAATTCATATTCATGTTAGCCAGCCTGGCTTGTTGAAATAAAAGGGTCTTCAGGGCACGGTGAAAGGTGCGCAGGTCGGGGATCATACGTACATCTAGGGGCAGCTCATTCTAGAGGGCTGGTGCCCCCACAGAGAAGGCTCTCCCCCTGGGTGTCGCCAGTCGACATTGTTTGGCCAATGGCACCCTGAGGAGCCCCTCTCTGTGGGAGCGAGTTGGCTGGTGGGAGGCTGTCGATGGCAGAAGGCGGTCTGGGAATCCAGTCTCCCCCATTGTGAAGCATGCTAGCTTTAGCTGTGCGAGAGCAGCAGGCAGGCATGGAAGGGTATTGGGTCTTCCCACTCAACCCCACACCAGATGAAAGCCAGCCGGGCTTCTTCTTCCCTCCTACCCTTCCCCCTGCTCCCTTCCACCCACTCAATCCTACTTTGTATCAGAGAAGCATGCACTGGAAATGCATCTTCTGGCTTGCCAGTGCTTGGCTACAACTCTGTGCTCCTCAAATCCCAGCTTGCTGAGGGGGGGGGCAGCCTTGACACCTCTTCTAGCCCCCCCCAGCCATCGCTGCCTGGAAAAGTCACAGACAACAGAAAGCAGTGCACTTCAAAGACCTTCCATTGTGAGAGCCGGGCCATCCAACTTGTCAATAAGGGTGCTCCTGCTGAGCCATTGGCCCCTCCCCACTGGGCTGTTGTGCTCGGCACTCGGCAGGGGAGGGGAGCACTTCCCCATGCCACCCCCTTCTTTATTTTGGCCCTGCCAACAAGGGAAGTGGAAGGCCATGCTTGGGGGATAGCCCCCACCTGCAGGATCTGTCCCTGCCATTCTCTCACACCCACTCAGTGTCTCCATCCCCTGTGGTTTGTGGGAACCCGCGGTGAGCTTTGCAAGCCCTGCGGGCTGGAAGATGAGACTGATGGCACTCAGCCCCTCCCGCAGCCCGCATTGCCACATGAACTCTGCACAGCACAAGTGCTGGGGGCAGACAGGGACCACGTGGCTATGTCACCGGCATCACTTCTCTGCCAGCCGGCCCTCAACCACCCACCTGCTGGCCCGTGCCCTTCAACCTTACTTTGCAGTGAGCAGTTCCCCATGGGCTGGAAGATAAAGGTGACTGCTGGGAAGGATGGTGAGGGGGGGGCTTAATCACCACTGCTCGTGGGCTAGATAGATTGCATCAGCAGGCCAGATCTGTCCCATGGGCCATAGTTTGAGAATGCCTGGATTAGGGGAAGGCAAGGTCATATTCGTTCTACACAGTTGTCAAGAAATTTGTATGAAACATATGAATTCTCTGAGTATTGATCGTGACTTAAATTAAACTTTACACACAATTGCTTACTGGTAGCTTTCAGAGTACGTTGGAGGTGGTGGTTCATTGAAAAGTTTTGATTTGACTGAAATCTTTCACTAAATTTTAAATCTAAGTATACAGTTAGTTTAAATACTAAGTATACTTTAAATCTAAGTATACAGCCAAAGAGGTTGTAGAAAAAAAAATGCCTCTGACGATCCAAGATGAGTTGCCTGATTGTCAGAGGCTTTTAAAAGCATTTTTTTCTACAACCTCTTTGGCCAAAGAGGTTGTAGGAAGAAAATGCCTTAAAAGCCTCTGGCAATCCCAGCTGAGTTGCCTGATCATCAGAGGCTTTTAAAAGCATTTTTTTCTGCAACCTCTTAAGGTTGTAGAAAAAATACTTTTAAAAATAAAAAAAAAAAAAGTTGACCATGCCCACACAGTCAGATTACCGCCCCCCCCCCAGGCCATGCCCACAAAATAAGCCATGCCCACAGAACCAGTAGTAAAAAAATTAAGATAGGTTGGGTCAGACAGAGGTCCAACATGGCACAAATGTGTCCTGACTGAGATTAGTTCTGATACCATATGTGCTATCTTGTAGCAGATGTTTCTGCATACACAGCACCTGCGTCTGTTACTTGGTGTTCCTTACATCAGATCAACAAAGATTAATAGTATAGTAAATTCATTAACCTGCCACAAGGCTTTGAATTGTTGTTCTTCAACAGACTAACACAGATATCCTATGTAATATGATTACCTAAATGTTTAAAGATAAATATTTCAATCTGGTTTTCTAATATAGTTTTCTTAAAAGATAGATTGCAGTTAAATGCAGGAATGGGATATTTTTGATCTAAAATAAAAAACAATGTCAAGAAATATTTTTTTCAATAAATAGTTATGAATCATGTAAGTATTTTATAAAACATTCAAAAGATAAACCACATATTTGCCACATATTTTTTTATTGTAAATTCAATTTGTCAATAAATGGCTAACTAATATAATTCCCATACCAATACTCCTTTTCACTAGTTGAAAAGTAGTCTCATATAAACTGTTTCAAAATTTAAAGAATTTAAAGAATACTTCATTTATGGAGTCATTGAAGGAAAGGCCATATGATTATTTGCCTAACTTCATTATAGAGGATGGACTGAACACGTGTCATCTCTAGGTTCTATATAACAGCAAAATAGGCCTTTAGTCTTCAGCCCTTCCTTCTGATCAATTGTTCTCTCTTGTTTAGTTCTGGCCTCAAGAGAATAATATAACTTTTGGGGAAAAAAATAAATCCCAGCAAACCAGCACTGGAAGCAAAGATGGAGAAGATTTCCACAGCAACCATGTACTTTCCTTTGGTGCTCAAATAAGTTGGAACAAAAGACAACCACACACTGCAAAACACCAACATATTGAATGTGATGAATTTGGCTTCATTGAAAGTGTCAGGTAATTTCCTGGCCAGAAAAGCCACAGAGAAGCTGATAATAGCCAGAAAGCCCAAGTAACCCAGGACACAATAAAACATAATCACCGACCCCTCATTGCACTGCAGTATGATTTGTTCACTCACTGAATGAATATCAGTCTCTACAAAAGGTGGAGAGGTCCACATCCAAGAAATGCAAATGCATGCCTGAATCAGGGAACAGGAAAAAAGTACTGAGTTGGCCAGTCTGGAACCCACCCATCTTCTTATCTTGGATCCAGGTTTGGTGGCTAAGAACGCCAAAACTACTGTGATAGTTTTTGCCAGCACACAAGAAACTACCACTGAGAAGATGATGCCAAAAGCAGTCTGTCGGATAAGACAGGTCACCTGCTCAGGACGGCCAAGGAACAAGAACATACAGAGGAAGCAGAGCAGGAGGGACACCAGAAGTGTGTAAGAGAGGTTTCGATTATTGGCCACAACAATTGGACTGTTGTGATGCTTTAGGAATATTCCCAGCACCAGAGCTGTAATCAAAGAAAAGAAAAGGGCAGAGAAAGACAAACTAATCCCAAGAGGTTCTCCATAAGATAAGAAACTTACATATCTAGGCAGACAGAAATTTTTGTTTTTATTTGGATAGAATTCATTTCTGCAGTTATAACAATCTCTCATATCTGAAAAAGAAAAATACATAGTTTCAATTCTTTGCCCCAATCAGCAATCCAAGTGAGTCATTTTCACTTTTTTCCTCTCAAGGGGATCCTAGAAATGTAATTTTATTACACTTCTTTATTTCAAAAAGTGATAATCGACTCTTGCTATTAATTCTAATTACAGAACCATTCAATTATTAATACTGAAAACTCTGCTACCTGAATCTTCTTCTCATGATGATCATGACAATAAAAATGATGATGATGATGATGATGATGATGATGATGATGATGATGATGCCCTAAAATCCGTAGAGGTATCTTTTTTCCCATTCCCTCCCATATTTTTTTTCTTCTCTATCATTTCAAAGGAGAACATTAACCTAAACGTATGCATCATTTATCCTTTCCTAAGCATCCTCTTTCTATTCAACACTTTTCTCTGAATTTTTAGCTATGACAAAAGCAGAAAATTACTGATTTATCGTTTTATTTATATCCTATCTTTCCTTTAACAGCTAAATGTAATATACAGTACATCTCTCATTTTACTTCCATAACAATGGAGGCCCAATCGATGTGATATTTGGGAGAGACTACAGTTCATTTAGTGACCTTTCAAATTTACAATGGCACTGAAAAGTGACTTATGCCATTTTTCACGCTGATAACAATTACAGCATGCTGATGGTCATGTGATCAAAATTCAGACACTTGGCAAGTGACTCATATTTATGATGGTTGCAGTGTTCCCATACACTGCAATCATCATCCTACCTGTGTACATATCACACATGATCAACTTTTGCAACCTTCTGACAAGAAAAGTCAGTGGGGAAGCCAGACTCACTTTACAATCATGTTACTAATTTAACAACTGCAGTGATTCACTTAACAAATGTGGCAAGGAAAGTTGTAAAATGGGACAAAACTCACTTAAGAAATATCTTGATTAGCAACGGAAAATTCTGGGCTCAATAGGCGTCATAAGTCAAAAGCTACCTGTAATTAAAAATCACTTCATAACCTCTATGATTGAATAGGAATTTAAAACATATTTACACAGGTCCATATCCAACATGCTTCTGTGCATAAAAGTTCATTTATTTATCTTAATTTTTACCTTCCTTCTCAGAAATCTTCCCATCTGGACATAGAATGCAGTCATAGCAACAAAATGGCTTCCCTTCCTTCACTTTCTTGCTAGTACCAGGTTGGCAATGTTCAGTACATATCGAGATTGGCTGGACCTAATTAGAAATGTAAGAGGAGAGTAAATTTGAGAATAATAATAGATTCAAAATCCAATTGATTCTTGTTCTTCTCCCTTTGTTATTAGAGTTGCAGAACAATAAGATCTTAAAGAAACATTTCTTTTTCAAAATGCAATCCTGTAGATGGGATCTACTGCTAATCATCTGATTGCTGCATAAATATGAATAAGTACATGAATTTAGAAGCATTTTAATGTTTGAAAAGATTTTTCACTGAGTTTTAATATATTTTTATTTATTAGATTTGTTGGTCTGTTACATGCTTTGTACGAAACTGTGTTAGGAATATCTGTGTAATGCATCTACTTTCTATGTCTGTTTGTGTTTGGGCACCCTGAGACAGTCTTACAAGCATTATTTAAATAAGGAAGACTACCATAAGTAAGTTTTGTATCCAGTAAGGAGCCAGGGCCAGAAACCAGCTCCAGGAAAGCCACCAAATACACTAGTCTCTAAAACTTCTACAGCTATTCCACAAACATGCCCATACTTATTAAGGACATGCAAGACGGCAGAATCACAAGCAAGTGCTTGCATATACCAATAACTAGCCAGATGTAGTAGGTGAATAGGGTTAATCTTTAAGAAAACCAGAGCAGATCCAAGTCAACAGACTTGGGTGAAATCAGTTCTTATAGTAATTATACAAGCAAAGCTATTATGAAGGATAAATGATGCAAGATTTAGAAATCCCATTGCTGTTGGACTAAATCCCATTGCTGTTGGACTAACTCCTGACACTTTTAATATAATTTGTCTTTGGAATTATTTATTTTTGTTCTTAGCCTCTCTGATTAAAAACTCTTAATAAGTATGAACAAGTTAGAAGATAAATCTGATGCTGAAGTTTAAGGCAAATAAGCTTGTGAGGACTGGAGTGCATGCTTATACATATATCAATATGTAAACCAGTAGTGGTATTCACTTATCTTCTCTAATGGTTCACAAATGTGAGCATACACAAACTCACCTTGCTTGTGCACGCCACCTCTGTACATGTGCAGAGCGTCCATGATGACGTCCGGATGGGTGGGTGGAGACTCCTACCACCGCCATTACTGGGTCACCTGAACCAGGTAGAACCGGCTCAATACCAGCACTGATGTAAACTCATATGTGTTTATTGTCGCTAAATATGCACACCTGGAAAGATCGTAACCTAAAACCTAAATTTATATGTGACTTTTTGAACAGGAAAGATTGTTCCTATTATTCTTCACAACTTGGTTGAAAATTGGAGGAAAAGACTTTGTTCTAAAAAATAATTCGATGTATATTCTACTCTACATTTCCATCAACACATTTTCAGTCAATTTAAAGAAATGTTCCGGATATTGTTTCAGTAGACCTTCATTTATTTATATATTTATATATAATAATATAATAATAAGTAATAAGTAATATATTTAATATTAATATTACTTTTATATATCAATATTAATATATATTACTATTGATATTAATATTAATATTAAGTAATATTAATATAAGTAATATATTTATATTACTTTTTCAATTATTGTCAATCAAATGTTATTAGAATTCATCATTAAACTGAAGGACGGTGAAACTTACTTGGTTAAACCAGCTGTGCCATACTATGGCATCTTTACTGATGGTCAATGTTTCTCCTAGAGCCATTCTCCCAATTTTCTTTCTATGAAGAGATAGATTTGAGGAAATAATCCAGTTGATTATGTCCATTCCAACCAATAACCTCCTATTCTCATCAAAGGAGATATAGTCTCCAGCACTGTTGTTAAATGAGACACTGCTGAGAAAGTGATGAAGCTGGTTTGAAAAGGAAAATTCAATTTAAGTCAAGGGGTTTTCCTTCCTTTTCCTGTCTTTCCTCTTCCCTCTAGCTTAAGGGAAGCCATAATGAGGGGAACACTTCCTACCAGGCTTCTTCATTTGTGTTGCTTAATCGGGAAAAATCCTATTGAATAATTTATCATTGCTTTACAGAGATTTGCAAATATTGACCAGTCAGTTTCTCTGCTCACAGAATAGATGGATTTTTTTAAAAAAAGAAAGAAAGAAAGAAAGAAAATCCTTTACATCTTGGTCAAGTGTTAAGTTTACCCAAACAGGGTTAATGTTTTTGCTCTTCACTACATTTGTAATATAAAATTTCTTGTATTCAAAGGAAGGCACTACCACAGCACTGCACTTATACTGGTGAATTTTTCAACATTTTATTTTATTTTATTCCATATCATGATATGCATGAAATATTAGTGTTAAGCATGAACTTTCTCTAAAATTCAGGTTCATGTTCAATATATCTGCAAATTTATGGAGAACAGATGGAGAAGATAGGGATAAAATTTCTATCAGGTTCCCATATAGCTTTTTACCTGCAAAGAGTGCATCAGTTTGGATTGATCCATTCTTGCTTTTTGACTGAGCCTCGATGCAGTCATGGCATGTAAGGCATAGGCCAGGCTATAGACAGCATTGTATATACTGTAGCTATGGCCAATCGTATTCATTTCAAAAAAAGGGCCAGGAACGTTCTGCAGCTTTTCCTTGCCTGTGCAAATGAGTCCTACAACTTTATCCTGAATTCTATTTGGAAATGCACAATTAAAGACATGTTGCCAGAAGTCCATCAAAAAGCCATCCTCTTGGTTACTTAATGGCTTCTGACTCTGAATGAAATCTTGAAACCCAGGAAGTTCTTTGGTGTGAATTGTAAAGGACAGAGTACCATGTAACAAGTTTAAACTCCAGGTCCTTTGATAGTTCAAAACACTGAGCTCCATTTGAGTAGTCATTACCCATACTTTACCTTTTAATTGATTGATATATGATGTTTGCACTCCAAATTCAGAAATGTGGGGAAACCATATCAAAAACAAAACAGAATAAGATACTCCATAGAACACCACTATATTGGCATTGCTGGCTGTGATAACTTCATACATTTTTCCTCCTTGATTTAACATGTCTTCATGTCCAGCAGAGTAATTTATTCTAGGGAACATTTCTATGAAGGCAAAACAGATGCCTCGATTGGAAAATGATGGAAGAATATCATGCACAAATCTTTCTCCTCTGTCATCGTCCATAGTTAGGATCCCAATCCATGTCCATGAAAAATAGAGAAGCAGAGAGAGGATTCCAACATGCTGAAGATCATCATTAGGGGCCATTTGGTAGAAAGACAGACCTGGAGATTTATGATTTATCACTGGAGCTGATCCATAAATGATCTGAATATAATTCATTAAAGGAAACAGATTACTAATGGCATTTCCATAGCAAATTCTGGATTGCTATACTTTCAAATCTACTATACTTTATACATATTTACAGAAATACTATGTACTCAGTATCTTCTGAAGTTCAGACAATTTTAAAATACAATTCAGATCACTTCTTGTCAACATTGGCACTATTAACTTGATCCAGTATTATCCCAGATACTGATATGTTTAAAAAAAATGTCCATGATCTATGACCATCTCACTCAGAATCATAAAATCTATTCTAGTTTATTCCGAGTGTATTTGCAATTATTAGAAATGAATCTTCCTTTTTTTTTCTTCTGTTTTTATTGTGTCTGATTTTCAGAGACTGATTGGACAACTTCCTGCAATTTTCTTGGCAGGTTTTTAGAAGTAATTTGCTATCTCCTCCTTCCTAGGCTGAGAGAAAATGACTATCCCAAGGTTACCCAGTTGGCTTTGTGCCTAAGTTTTCTAAGTCAATGCCTTAACCATGACACCAAACTGTCTCATCCATCTATTTACTTAATGGTAAAGAAACCAAAAACTTATATTATTTGAGACATATTCTTATGGCAGACATTTATTTCACAAGATAATGCCTCCTCCCAGACAGCTGTGGACAGAAGCTAAGATTTAAACTCATATACTGTATAAGCATTACAAAAATTAAGGAAAATACAGTATTTGTCTCTATCCTGTAGATTCCATTAAAACAGGAGCACAAATTATATAATGGTATTACTAGCTTCAGGAAATAAGTTATGATATACATCCAGAAGGATTATATGTAAAAGAACATTCTACAAAACATTAGTTGCACTCCTATCTAAATATACTTAAATGAAACAGAAGGAAAATAATATGAAATAATTCACTCTACTTGATTACATCCCTGGCATACTGCTTCATATGTGCATGCACAAACCCAAAATGCATATATACTTGTGTATGATAGTAGTCAGTCCCAATCTGATATTAAACTGAAGTTTTGGGGGCTCAACAGTCTCCAACATTTCTAAATACAATTCTGAGAATTTTGATTTCACATATAAGGAGAGGAATTGGGAGGACTGTTTTGCAGTGCATTGCAATGTAGTGCATTAATATGCTGTTGAATTCACTCTGTCAACTTTATTCTTTTTGACTCTTCAATCCCATCATAACCTCCCACCTCACTCTAACATCTTGTGAGATTTTCTGACAGGCTAGCAATGTTCCAGTATCTAAAGGATGCCATTAAGAAGAGAGGGTCAACCTATTCCCCAAAGCACCTGAAGGCAGAACAAGAAGAAATGAATGCAAACTAACCAAAGAAAGAACCAACCTGGAAATAAGAAAAAATTTCATGTAAATAATAATAATTTCCTGATGAAAATAAGGAGAAATTTTCCATAATTAATCAGTGGAACAGGTTGCCTTCAGAAATTGTGGGTGCTCAATCACAGGAGGTTTTTAAGAAGAGATTGTAAATCACTTATCTGAAATAATATTAGTCTTCTACTTGAGCAGCGGGTAGGACTAGAGACCTCAAAATACGTTCCAACTCTGTTATTCTGTTATTTCTTATCCTAGTCTAAAAAAATTTCTTGAGCCCATTTATCCAACTAAAGAGCTCCCATCTCACAATGTCAGTCTGAATTACCATCAAATTGATTATGGAAACCTTTATATCTGGCAACAAAAATAATGTTTAATGGATAATTTCCAGATTGCAAGTGTTTCTAAGAGGAAAGAGTCTTTTGAAGCATTGCTAAGGAAGAAAAATGTAATACCGTGGATCAAGGCATGGAAAAAAGATGGTAAATGTGTTTCTCTTTCTGTTGATTCTAAAGAAAATGAAGATAAATGAGCCTAATATATTGTTTCATTGCCTTTATTGAAACATTTTCAGAAGAATACATGATTCATATTTCTTTCTTGTTAATTTCTCATTTTTCTCCTGGAAGGATTCCTATAGAAATTTGGCACAATAAAATCTTAGTTAGCTCACCATATCTAAATTTGCAATAGTATATTAGCTCCAATGCCCAGGTAGGTGGATCACCTAGTCAATGGATTCTCTAAAACATAAGCAAAGATCAATTGGGTTAATACAGTAGTGAAAGCTATCAGAATTCCCAGGGTTGTATATTGGAACTGAGAAATGAGCAGCAATTAGAGAGAAGCAAAGCAAATCATTTCTATATTTGAATTTCCATGAAAATTACACAGGTAAATTTATAAGGTCACCAGGAATTGAGCTTCATCTGGAAGAGATTTTATCATTCTTCTAGTAATTGAGTAGGATATGTGGATTTCCAGAGGATTAAATACTTTCTCTTTGATACTAATTTCCTCCAGCCAATGTTTTTCAAGCTAGAATAGTTTGTTAAGTAATTTTATTTTAAAATGTTTATTTATAAATATATGATACAATATATTACACAATCCTTCTTTTTCATTTACACAAAATTTAAGACCTGCCAAGACCTGATCCACTTATTTCAGTCTCTTGAATAGAAAAATCCAATATGAAAGATAAGAATGAAATGTCTAAGAGTGATGAGGGACAATAAGATTGCAATTTTCTTCCTTCCTTCCTTCTTTCCTTCCTTTCATTTGATTTGCCTTTTATTCTAGGAAAAAACAATCTTAATATAAATAAAATAACAACAAAAATGAAGCCTAATTCCAATGTTACAATATAAGAGAAAAGCCATTATCTTACCTGCGGAATTTTATAGATATCCAAAATATTTGCCATATGAAGGGAGGTTTGGGCATCAAGTCCTCCAATGACTGCTATTAAGTTATTTTGGATACCACATTTATAATTGGGCATGAATCTATCTGATGTAGACATCAGCTGTATTGTGGCACAATATGTTCTCTTTGCATTGAAATAGCTGTCATAGATGTGGAAACCCAAGGAAAAATTAGGTAGCAACTGGGAATTTTTATTTATTTCCTTTACCGCAAATGCCAAAGCCAGAATGTGCTGATAATGCTTAGTCAGGATGCTAGAATAAGAGTTGCATTATAAATCAGAAGGATAGATTATAGCCCACTTGTTTCTAAATATTTCACATGTGTTACTTTTTAAAAAGGAACGTTCATAAGACCCATGTTGTATTTATATGTTCATTTCAAACAAAGTCATGCTCCCAAGGAGGTTAAAATGCTGATCTGTATTGTTCAAAGATGGAAAAACCAGAACATGTAAATACTGGATGTTATAGTGATTAAACAGGCTAAAATCAATGAATTCTATGAATTCTAGTCTGTGAATTCTAGTCTGTGAATTATAGTCCTGCCTTGGGTACAAAGCCAACTGGATGACCTTGGATTACACCCTCTCATCCCCAAGAAGGAGGCAATGGCAAACCATTTCTGAAAAAAAATTACCAAGAAAACTGTAGGGACATGTCCAGGTAATGTCTGAAGATTGGACACAATTGAATAGAAGGGCGGGAAAAGTTATAGATAGGGAGAGACCAACATTACTGCTAATTTATGGTGTGTTTTTTTACAAGAGATCTTGGAAGCAGCTCTTTACGATTTCAAAATGACTGGATGACATGGAAAGATCTCTACTTCTGATCATGTACAATGGAAATCTATAGTGTTTGGTGGAGTAAGCAATGAAGCTAATTATCCCAAAGACAGATACACCTCTCATTTGATGGCAATGAAAATACAGCAGGTCAGGACATAAGAGAGCGGGGAGCAGGGTGACAAAAGAATTGCTAAAAACCCAAACATTTAAAGGTATTTAAAATCAAGCAGCTAATTTACTGCCAAATCAATATTTGATATATTGTAGCAACTTACTTCCTAGTAAGCATGCAGTAGACTATTGAAAATATCCATCTTAAACTGTAGATTTAAGGAAGGGGCGGAGGATAATTTCATACCTAAGATCCTGGTATACCACTGGTGGAGGTTCTACATCAAAAGTCAGAGGATCAGAAACAATAAAAGTTAGAGAAACAACAGCACCAATGATGAGATCTCCAAGCTCATAATACTTATGAACTGGAGGTTGTGGATCACGGACATAATATCCGAGTACATCACCATGGCAAGCTATTTGAGAAAGTAGCAGCACCAATTGTACCATCATTTTGAGTACAAATATAAATAATCCAAATCAGACCTCTTTTTTAAAACTACAATGCTTTAATTAAAATCATGATTAAAATAATTTGGATGAATAGTTTCAAGTTTTTCAAGTTATTTAACTGGAATATATAAAGTAGGAAATCTGAAGAGTAATTTTGTTTGTTTCAAATCTTTAGCTCTGCTAAATGTCATGGTCCTTTTGTTAAGGATAAGGTACAATGCAATTGCACAGTAGAATTTGACAAACAGCAGGATTAATTAGTGATTAACTCATAATAACCACTTTACACTTGGTAAATCCTTATGCTCAATTTGTTTATCACAAATGAACAGAACCTTTCCAAGACTCACAAGGGACAATTGAGTCTGAAATGACTTGTCTCAAGAAACAGATATAGAAATTATAGGACTATTATTTGAGGCTACAAAAGAAATGTTCATGCATAAAAGTCTTTCAGTTTGGTATTCTCTAAATGTTTTCAGATTTTAATGTCTCAAATTCTGAGTCTATAGTTCTGAGTGTTGTCACTCTAATCATACAAAAGTGATAAGGTTGGTGAAGGACACCCATTAATATTTCTGCTGCAATGCAGTCAGTTGTAAAAATTCTGCAAATTGATAGGGATTTGACTGGAATGAATTTCAGAACAGAATAGAATAAGGGAATTGGAATGTCTTCTAATTCAACCTTCTACTCAAGCAGGAGACCCTATACCATTCCAGACAAATAGTTATCCTTGTAAAAAAACCTCCAGTGTTGGAACACTCAACTTCTGGAGGCAGGTTGTTCCACTGATTAAGCATTCCAACTGTCTTAGTTAAATGCCTTTTTTCTAGGTTAGATCTTTCCTTAATTAGTTTCTATCCATTGCTTCTTATTCTGCTTTCAGGTACTTTGGAGAATATGTTGACCCTCCCTCTTCTTTGTGGCAACCTATGAGATATTGGTCTACTGCTAGCAAGAACTGTTTTCTACACTTGCTTGCTAAACCAGGGTAAGAATTCTTAGAACATTAAGAAGGGCTGCCTTTGTTCTCAGTGCTATATATTGTATATCTCTTTCTCTTGGTTATGGCAAAAAACCTTCAAAATTTTGATTTTGTTCATTGCAACAAAACATCTATTTTTTCTTTTTCCTTTCTTTTATAATTGTATTAAGGGAATTTTTTATACTATCCCTATTTTCTGTATTTTATGACACCAGAAATTAACCCATATTGTACATTTTCTTTATATGATACTGATTTTAAATCAGTGTATGCTTCCCAGACTCACCATTCTGAGAATGGTAGTCATATAAATCCTTTACACAAACAAACAAACACAGTTATAAGTTTTATTCAGGTAGTTAAAAAGGGAGAAATGGCTTTGGGCAAAAAAAAATAAATAAATAAACAAATGTGAAGCACCACCTCCAAATTTAGAACACCTTGACTTGCTTTTGGATATAATTTGTATCCTGTGTGAAAAATGTGATTAAGTGTAGCAGCAGAAGAGAAACTTGTAGGCATGTAGTTAGCTGGTAGCTACCATTCCAAGAGTAGAGGTTCATGTGCATCTCTGTGATTAGAATTTTCTTATGGAGACCACAACTGATAGTCCTCAGTAGGACAGAAAATTTTCAGTTCCTTAAGAAATGGTTTGAATGAAATTGAATGAAAGTTCATAGTTATATATTCTGAGTTCATAGAAGGATGCATTTTTGGCATCCCTTATTTTCAGTCTATTTGTCCATCCTTTTATAACCAGATTGAACAATTCAGTTTCTATTTTTCAGCATTGGAATTTAGACACAGTTCCATCCCTCTTTATACAGATGATGCTTTATTACTTTTACATGTGCATAGAAGCCTGAATATGAACATATTTCATATGTTTCCCAAGTACTGTTTAAAAAAATCCTCAAGATCAACTACCCCAAAACCAAGATCATGGTGCTTACTAAAAATCTAATGTTACATGTGTATCAACTAAAATATCATCTGATAGAGCAAGTCAAAGTACTCAAATGATGACTTATTCTTTTCAATATCATTTGTAGAGTCCATCCTGACAGTACTATGCACATACACAGTCTCTTTTCCCTTTCTTCAAAGAAGAGCCTTGGTAGTACAGTGGTCTAAAGCACCTTGTTATTAAGACCAGCTGCCTGCAATTACTGCAGGTTCGAATCTCGCAAGGCTCAAGGTTGACTCAGCCTTCCATCCTTTGTAAGGTAGATAAATTGAGGACCCAGTTGTGGGGGCAATAAGCTGACTTTGTATAAATATACAAAAAGGATGAAGGCTATTGCTTAGCACATTGTAAGCCGCCCTGAGTCTCCGGAGAAGGGCAGCATATAAATCAAATTTAAAAAAAAAAAGAAAAGAAAAAGCTCAATTTGTACCTTTAGTGTTAAAGCTTTCTAAGCTAAGGTGCATGTTCAACTCATTTTTGAAATTCAGTTAGATGATAGATATTTTTTCACAAAAAGTAAACCTAACTAATTCATTTAAATGTCAAAAAAATGTTTCGTTCAGCCATGCATAATATTTATCTCAAAAGGAAAAGAGAAAAAGTTATACATAGGAAACAAGGGAAGAAAAACATCCAGAGAACCAGACTGTAAATTATTACCAAAACACTATTTCTTTCTTTTTCTTAACTGTTTCCTACTGTTCAACTCAGGCCTCCACAAAATAATGAAACACTTAGGGAGGAAAATGCACCCTAGCAGTCCAGCACTGGAGGCTAAGATAGAGAAGACCTCCACAGCTACCATATATTTTCCTTTAGTGCTCAGGTAAGTTGGAACAAAGGATAACCAAACACTGCAGAAAACCAACATACTGAATGTGATAAACTTGGCTTCATTAAAAGTATCTGGTAACTTCCTGGCAAAAAAGGCCACCGTGAAACTCACCATAGCCAAAAAGCCCAGATAGCTCAGCACAGAATAAAACATAGTCTTAGAACCTTGATTACATTCCAGAACAATTTGATCCTCCATTGAGTGCATGTCAATATCTGGGAAAGGAGGAGTGGTTGACAGCCATATAATACATATGCTTGATTGAATAAGAGAACAGAAAAGAACAATTGAATTGGCAAGTCTTTTCCCCACCCATTTTTTCAAAACAGAATCTGGCTTTGTGGCCAAGAAAGCTAGAATAACTATGATGGTTTTTGCCAGCACACAAGAAACAGCCACTGAGAAGATTATACTAAAAGTGGCTTGGCAGAGGAGACACAAGACTTTCCCAGGTCGGACAATAAAAAGCAAGGCTGATAGAAAGCAGAGCAGGAGGGAAATTAGGAGAGCATAGGTGAGGTCCCGGTTGTTGGCTATGACAATGGGAGTGTTGTGGTGCTTTAAAAATATTCCAAGCATGAAAGCTGTGATCAGAGCAAAGAAAACAACAAACAATCCTAAGCAAAGTCCCAAAGGTTCTTCAAAAGACAGAAAGCTTATAGTTTTTGGAATGCAGAAATCCTGGGTCTTGCTTGGATAGTTTTCATCTGAACATTTGTAGCAATCATTCATATCTGGGGGGAAAATGAAAATTCGCTTTCTGATATAAAACTTGCAAACAAATCACAAGGATTGCAGATTACATAATCAACATCTGTCATCTTCCCTGCTGGATTCCTACAAGCAAAGTCAATGGGAAAGCTGGCAGGAGTTTGCAATTGGTGACCATGTGACATTCTCACTTAACAATCCACAGTGATTTGCTTAACAATGGCAACAAGGAGTGCTACAATTTCCATTGCTAAGTGGCATAATTGCATGACAGTATGTTTATGACCTCATTGCTAGCAGCAGAAATACTAATCCCAATCACTGTTGTTATGAAAGACTATTTCTATATTTTCCTTTCCTTCCATGCATACCTCTATATCTATATCTGCAGACAAAAAAGGAATAAAATGATATGCATATTTATGTATGCATGCAGAAATAGATATGGAAGAGAGAGAGCGAGAAGGATGGAGGGAGGGAGGGAGAGAAATCCTTTTTATTACCTTTCTAGTTTTTATTTTTATTATTTTTTATATGTATGTTGTGTATATAATTAGCTAAATATGATTTAGTAAATTAACTAAAAATTAATTTAGTACTTATGACATGTAATTCTAATTAATTGAACTATTTTTAATCAGGACTGCACAAACTGTGCAATACTTCATAAATACAGTAAATAAAAACTTTGGCAGTTTAAAACAATTGCCTATTTTTTAGAAAAAATACTCCAGAAAGTTACAAAAACAATATAAGAGATGATTATGTTGCTGATGATGATATCAGATGATGAAGAAGAAGAACCATTTAGTTAACTGCTTCAAGATCATATAGATTAGCTATAAATAGCAGTATGACAAGTAGAAACAATGGTGCTTTGGAAGATCTGCAAGAAATATTATTTGCCTGCAAGCAAGAACTGGTGGGACCATAAAATAAACAAAGGATTAAAAAATGAAGACGCTAAACTGTACTGGTACTTTAAATTCAAATGAAATTTGAAAAACAGACACCTGCTACATAACACACCAGATTTAACAATTGTTGGTATGAAAGACAAAATGCCTGGACAGTGGACATGGCAGGATCTGCAGATACAGAATAGAAGAGAAAAAACTGGAGAAAATTAAAAAAAAAATACAAAAACCTGCAGATAAATATATTGTGACATATGATTGTGGCAAAAGAAAGGAAAGGTAGTGCCAATATTAATAGGTGCTTTAGATGAAATCCCAAGACAAGTAGAGCACTGACAAAATTACTAGAAGTCAAGTGCAAAAGGCAGTTTTACTTTGGAACAGGTTAACCAAATACTAGATTTGGAAGGGACTTTGGAGGTCTTTTAGTCCAACTCCCTACTCAGGAAGGAAACCCTATACCAAGTAAGGCAAATGGTCTTCTTAAAAAAATTCCACTGTTGGAGCATTCACAACTTCTGGAGGCAAGTTGTTCCACTAATTAATTGTTCCAAATGTCAGGAAATGTCTCCTTAGTTCTAGGTTGGATCTTTCTTTGAATATTTTCCATCCATTGCTTCTTGTCCTGCCTTCAGGTGCTTTGGAGAATAGGTTGATTCCTTCTTCTTTGTGACAACCCCTTAGATATTGGAACATTGCTGTCATGTCACCCCTATTCCTTGTTTTCATTAAACTAGACATACTGAATTCCAGCAACCGTTCTTTATATGTTTTAGCCTCCAGTCCCCTAATCATCTTTGTTGCTCTTCTCTGCACTCTTTCTAGAGTATAGACATCTTTTTTACATTTTGGCGACCAAAAGTAGATGCAATATTCCAAGTGTGGTCATACCAAGGTGTTATAAAGTGGCATTAATACATGGTGCTTTTAACATCATCAAACAATATCTACCTATTGCAGCTTATTGGGAAAGAAACGGTAGATAGATAAAAATGCCAAATCAATACAAATATCTGGCTGACAATGCAATGAACCATAATACAGGTAGTCCTCAATTTATAATAGTTTGTTTAGTTACCATTCAAAGTTAGAACGGCACTGAAAAATGTGACTTATGACTGCTTTCACACTTATGACCATTGCAGCATCCCCATGGTCATGTAATCAAAATTCAGACTCTTGGCAACTGACTCATATTTATGATGGTTGCAGTGTCACAAGGTCATGTGATCACTTTTTGCAATTATCTGACAGTAAAGCAATGGAGTGGTGGAATGCTGCCAGTTTAACAACCAGTTCAGTGAGTGTGCGCTTCACATGTGCACGCATCTAAGGCACTTACGGGCAGCACTGAAAATGGAGTGCTTAACCAGAATGTTTCTAATTTAACAACTGCAGCAAGAAAGGCTGTAAAATGGGACAAAACTCACTTCACAATTGTCTTCAGTTCACCTAGCAACAGAAAATTTTGGCTCAATTGTGGTAGTACATCGAGGTACATAGTATGTAATAACATCAATGATACCTTAAATCAACCTTCAATCAATTCAGACTAGAAATGAATCCAATGATGCGCCTACAATCTTCAACAGCTCAATCTGTGGACCTGCATGGACTTGTTCAATATGATTTTCAGGTGCAATGCCTTACGCCTGCATTTTCCTAATGGTTGGGTGAAATTCATTTTTAAGAATGAGCTTGATATTTCTCAGGAATCACTACTTAACTATTTATTTCAGATAAATGTAAATAATATCATTGTACTCTGTTTAACAATATTTTTCTTTTCCTCTCATCTTACAACTTCCAATATGGTAACAAAATGTCTCCTGAGACTGAGGAGTGCATGAGGAGTGCAATCTCCTGCATGAGATTTGAGTGCTACATATGGCTCTTATACCTAAGGTTCTGCATTGCTTTTCTAGATAAGACATGGCTGTCATTTGTCAAACCTGCTTCAGGTGGTATGGATGATACAGTTAGGTTGGTTGCTTAAACTTTTAATATTAGGATGTGGTAAGTCAGCTGTGATTGTAAAGCACTGTCATCATAGGTAACTCTTGAATCCTCAGTCAAGAACATCTCAATGAATAGAAGCAACAAAGACATTATTCCCAAAGAATCCAATCCAAACCAGAAACAACACCCCATTTTATGTTGTATCATACACGACTGATAAAAAGTTGTATTAAGATGCTTACCCTTCTTGCTTGAAATCTTCCCTTGAAGACATGGAATGCAATCAAAGCAACAAAATGGCTGCCCCTCCCTCATTTTCTTCCTCGAACCTGGAATACAGCTCTGACTGCACAGAGAGATGGGTTGTGCCTAATTTTCCCACAACAAACAAACAAACAAACAAATTCAACAGATAAAACCTTAACCCTGGAAACTATCCTCTTAGAAATTTCTCATGAGTAAATGCTCCCAAAGTTGCAAAAAGAAATGCAGGGAAAGATCTTGTGTATTTCCAACTTCTTGTAAATGAAACACATAGAAAAAAATGCACAGAAACACTGCACTGCACTGAGAAACTGGTTGTGACTAATATAATTACATTTTATTGAAAGTCACCCAGATTTGCTGTTTCATGGATATGTGCAGCATATCAATTTAATAAATAAATCTCCTTTTCAAATATTTCCATCAGATTAGGAGTCCAATATTACATAAATAACAAATATTATTCATTTTATTTATGTATTTATTATTAATCAAATTTATTCACCACCTGTTCACTGTATGTGACTCTGGATGGTTTAAAATGAAAGAGACCATAAAGGCCATATTAAAAAAAATGCAGAGTTAAAAAAATGGCAAGAGAGTCCTAAAGTTACCAGCCACACTCAGGGCTGTGATTCACTGAGTTCAGTCCTAGGTACTGGCAGATGTTTCTCTCTCCTAGGGTGCAAAGAAAAAATATCTGCTGCAAACCCTGCATGGTGTCAGGAAGGGCATCTGGCCAGTAAATGCTCAGCTCTATCCAGTCACCTTCACTTTACCGCAAATTAAGGAATTACAGGACATAAAAAAGAAGGGTTTTTTTTATTATATAGTCTAATGAGCAATAGAAGTTTAGAAGAAAAGTAATGACAAAGATAATATAAACTGTACATTTCTTCCTAAATAAACATAAAGTAACTTTTTTGTATTTTAATATAATGTATTTAAGTCATTACCAGCTTTAATGCATTGCAAAGGACTAAGTCTGCTTAAAATATTTTTTTTCTACAAACTAAATTTCTCAGTACAACCAATTTGACAAAACCAAGATAAGTATGTTTAAAATGACAGAAATCTTAATAGAATAAAATGTGTATTTGCCCTAGTCCAGGGGTCATCAACCTTTCAGACCTCAGGGACCTCTAAATTCATAATTTTAAATCCCACGGACCACTAATGTCATCTGCCTAATGACCAGCTAGGTGGGCATGGCTAGTTGGTCATGTGACTGGGTGGGTATGGACAACTCATTGCCTCCCCTCCCAGGCTCCTTAGGGCCCCAATAGGAAGCAGTTGTTGGAGCTAAGCAGCCACCATAAGAAAGAGTTGGCAAAACAGCTGACTCAGTTCAAATTGGATCTGACCCAGAAGGAGGCTCAGCAGAAGCATCTCACTGAGGACTACGAGCAAAGGAAAGACCTGCGGGAGTGCAAGGCCAGGTACCGGCACCTGGAGGCTCAGCGGGCTGAGATGGTCAGCCAGTTCTAGCCATTATGCAATCCCACTCGAACAAGGTCCTCCGGCTCTTCGCCATCAGTGGCGTTCCCCTCCAGCCTTCACCAAAGCCTCGCACCAAGAGGCTGAAACAGACCACATGTCGGAGTTTCTGCTCCCCTCCGACCCACACAAAAAGACCTCAAAGGGAGAGACTCTCTGCAGCAATACAAGTGTTCATTGCACATATTTGACAAACCACCAAAATTTTCTCGTGGACCACTAGTGGCCCATGGACTAACAGTTGGTGACTGCTGCTCTAGTCTCCTGTAACCATTTCAATTCAATCAGTAGCATTAAAAAAGTACAAAAGTTGGTTGAAATTCATTTGTTATACATCACCAAGTGATGTATCACCTACATTAAGCTAAAGCAATATTTGACTTTAATGTACATGGGATTTCTTCTGAGAAATGTGTCTTTTCAAATAACAAAAAATTATACCTGATTAAACCAACTATGCCATGTTATAGTATTTTCATTGATGGTGAACACTTTGTCTGGAGGGGCCTGGGGGTCCATCCTTCCAACTTTCACACGTTGAAAGGACTGATTGGAAGAAGCGATCCAGTTAATGACATCAAACCCAGCTACCAATTCTCCATCCTGGTTAAAAGTGACAGTTTCCCCAGCACTATTATTGAAGGAGATGGTCCTAACAAACTGGTGGAGCTGGATTGAACAGGAAAAGACAAAAATAAAAGATAAGGTTAACAAGAGTGGATAGATCATGCATAATAACTTGCCAAAACACCCATAATTTGATTTTTCTTTTCAGAAATTCCAATTATACTGATACTGTCATACTGAACTCTAAAAATCTAGACTTCAATCATCTTCTTTTAATGACTCTATAATCCCTTGAGGGGTGGAGTCTGGGCAACTGAATGGAGCTGAGTGTTTACCAGCCCTTCCTGTTGCCAATGCGGAGGATTTTTTTTCAGCAGAAATGTCCTCAGAGAAAGGAATATCTGCCTCTACCTAGGATCGAACTCACAGCCTCCTGATTGTGAAGTGAGAGCTCCACCTCTAGGCCACTGCACCATTCCTAAATCCAGACTTGAATACACTCTTTAAACTCTAGTTGGAGATGTTATCAAATACACACGTCAAGTTAAATAATTTCCTTTCCACCTAGTAATTTTCTCACCAGTTTCCTAGTTCTTGTATGTCACCTTCACAGTTTAAGAAGGATTTCAACAGTGAGCACAGGGATAAACTATACAAATCAGCAATGATTTTGGTAAATGAATTCATATATTTATTGTTCAAGACAAATGACATTGGAAATAAGCTTCACCCACAAATGATTGCTAATATTTCTTGTTGTAAAGGGATAGATTGGTGTCGCTCATTTACCGATGGTACTTTTATTGGACAATGACCGAAATAAAACGCTGTTCTACCAAATATATATTCCATGTTAGACTATATTTGCCTTGTACATTTAAACTAGACACATAGCCATTCTACCTTTTGACTTTTTCACCAGCTTCTTTGTTTAGTGCTGGAACTTTACAGCAGTAGAAGAGTTTCAGTGCTGAGCACAGGGATAACACTATACAACATTGTAAAATGTAAAGTGAATTCATATATTTATAACATAGTACAAATGACATTGAAAATGTGATTTCCTTCTCAAATCTGCTGGAAGTGTCTATCTCTTTCTACTCTTCAAAATAAAAATAGATGAGTCTTGGGACATACAGTAGAAGAAGCTATGCTTACTACGATTAAACTGGTTCAGGTCCAAAATAGATTGCAATGAGAAAACTCTTTCAACTTGATTGAATGGGGAAATAACTTAACTTATTTCACAAATTACCTTCCACAAGTCATGAACATTAAGTTTTACTTCTTTAGCCATTCTTTTTCCTTTATATTTGAGTCCTCTAGTCATCTTAGAAGACATTTCATTTAAAGCATGGGCCACTACATAAACAGCATTGTAGACATTGTAGCTTTGACCAGTCATTTGCATTTCAAAGAAAGTTGCAGGAAGACTCTTTAGGTCCTCTTTCCCTGTGCAAATTTTTCCTTTCACTTCATCTAGATGTTGATTTTGAAACACACAACCAAAGGCCTGTTGCCAAAAGTCCATGATAAAGCCATCTGTGTTGTGGCTTCTTGGGTTTTGATTTTTAAGAAACAGCTCAAAATCTGGTAGATCATTGGAGTGTACTACAAAGAACAAAGCTCCATTGGAAAATTCTGCATCCCAATCCTTTTGAAAAACAAATGAAGTGAGTTCCACCTGTGCTGTTAGTATCCACACCTTACCTTTTGGATTCTCAGTAACATGTTCTAGTTCAGATAGATATGGGAACCATCTAAAAATAGCCATAGAATAAGAATCTCCATTGACAACTAATACATTGGCTTCACTGAGCATGATTTTATCATGTATTCTTGCTCCCTTTACCATATTTTCTCTTCCATCAATATCAAAAGATGGTTTAGGAATTTTTTCTATAAAAGAAAAACAAATACTATTCCGGGAGAACAGAGGAACAACTGTTCGTATAAATCTTTCTCCATCATCATTATCCATAGTAATGATACCGATCCACAACCATCTGAAATGCAGAAGCAAAGAGAGAATCCCTACATATTGTATTGATTCTCTGGGCACCATCTGATAGAAAGGCAGCCCTGGGGTTTTATTATCCATCACTGGAGGAGAGCCATATATGATCTATAGAGAGATATGGAGGTAAAGGAGAAGAGTCCAATGATGATGACATGAAACATTGTCCAAACATCATTGTTAAAAAGTTTTTGTATTTTTAAACATTGCTATTTGAACATGATATTTAACTGTGTTAACTCTTAACACAGAGTTTGTTAAAAAAATCATATTCATTATCTTTCATTTTGTTCAAAGTGAATGGTTCAGTTTCCGTCCAACTTTTCCATATCATCATCTTTTTCCCAATTTTTAGTGTTCCCCATAAAGTCAATTTAGCATGGAAAAAAAGATTGAATATTTTTTATTAGACACTATATTGCATATGTTTCTATCGAATTGATTCCAGAGACTGTGGGGTTTTAGTTTATTTAGATCCTAATGCTGTCCATCCAACCAAATGTGTGTGTGTGTGTGTGTGTGTGTATGTGTGTGTGTGTGTGTGTGTGTGTGTTCCAAAATTTACCAAATCAGAAAATTAACACTGTTGCCTTCCTATATTTCTTAGTTGACTATAGGTAAACTTAATGATATAGCTCCAGTTTTGGAAAACTAAATCATCCCTCATGAATTAGAAATTACTAATTAGTAACTGTATTTTCTTGAAGATATTCGCAGAATTGGAGAACCCATAAAAATGTATAAAAGAATTTATTTCTGCGAAAATATTTTTCAGATATATATAAATTGGAATTCATTTTACATTATAAATTAATCTGGGAATAATATTCATATTGTGAGTATTAACCTTTCCCCAACATTGCAGCAATTCAACATTTAAAAAAAAAAGTGTGCTCCATTTCACTTCAATGGATGGTGGATCTGATTACATTTGTCACCTATAAGCAGATTGTAGTTGTAGTTAATATTTGTATGGATAAACTCATTTATACAAAATTCAGCAGATTAAAAAAGTATAATAATTATAGTTAGTTAAATCTATTATAAATATAGATGTACTTTAATAATTAATTAGATAACCATACTTATAATTGTAACTCATTATTGATAAAATGTTATATTTTACTTTTCTTTTTCTTTTTCTTTTGGTGTATTTCCATTTTTAAGCCACTTTCTGGTTATATTTTTCTTTTCTTTGACAAGGTATCTATTTTTATGTTTTGCTTTGCTCCATTTTTGGTCATTATTTTAAAAGCAACAAAAATGCATTAAAATGTAACATTCTTGGTGATAGTATAAATTGAGAATTATTTTCCCTTTACCTTATGTACTAGTAAGTACACTAATGTACTACTGGTGGGGGATTAATTTAACAGGTAAGGATTTTGGCAAGAGACATAATTGGAATTACAGTATTTCTCTATAGTGTTCCTTTCATTAATTTATCTATTCAACCAGAATAATTCACAGACTTGAAATTCATAACTCTATCTTAATCCATTTTATCTTTCTATGATATACATGTAATCCAGTTATTATTATTATGGTTCATTGCATAGTCAGCCAAATGTACATACTGGGTTTGGCATTTTTGTTTATCTATAAAGTCCTTTCCAAGGACCTGGGATAAGCAGATCTGGATGTTTGATAGTATTACAGGATATTGTCACAGGATGGAAGCTGTTCTGAGTAATTTTTTTACCTTTTGCAATTGACTGATGGTGAATTTGTCAATGTCAATGGTTATTATTATCATTCCTTTTCTACATTCTGCATCCATGTCATTAAGAATTCAATGACATAAGCTACAAACATCAGTATGGCATAGAATTAGTGTGCTATTTTTCTTCCTTTTTTTCAAATTGCTTCAACAATGGATGCTTTTCAGCATATATATCTTACTATTAAAAAAGACATCACTGGATATCTCTGCATATAGCTTTTGTCTCAGGTCCAATATTGCACAGCTGTTTTACACATAAACAGAAAGAAATATGTCTTACCTGTGGAATTTTGTAGATATCCAAGACAGTTGCTACATAAAGGGAGACATCAGGATCCAGTCCTCCAATGACTGCCATCAGATTATTCTGGGTGCCACATTTAAAATTGGGGACAAAGTTCTCCAATGAGGATAGGAGTTGTATCACAGCATGATAACTCCACTTTGCATTGAAATAACTGTCAAAGATGTGGAAGCCCATAGTGAAATTGGATAAAATCTGATGGTTTTCATTAATTTCCTTTGTTGCAAATGTCAAGGCTGTAATATGCTGATAATTCTTAGGCACCATACTATAAAGGAAGTTTTATTTTAGTACAGTGTTTCAAAGAAATTGTGTGTATTTCTATTCTAACCTACTGTGAAAAAAAAATTATTGGGCAGATGATTAACTTCATCAAACTATTCAATTTTTATAAAAACTAAAGAAAGCATAATAATAGAATCCTGCAAATATGAATGTTATAAATTGCTATAAAACATACCTACTATTTACGAAAGAGGAGGGACTAGCCATTTCATAGCTTAACTGTGGGAAAAAGGAAAAACCTCAAAAGATATCATATCACCTTCCAGATATAACATCCTTTGTCATATACAATACCCAAATGCTTCCACACTTTTTCCTACCGGTATCACAATAAATTTCACCCCATGTAAAAATGAAGAAATACAATTTCTCTTCCGCCAGCCTATTTTTTTTTTATTTGATTAACTTTCTCCATTACGCAAGACATAGGTTAAGTTTGTAGCTGCTAAAAAATGTCTTGGAATTTGAGAAATAAAAGAATGCCAATTTCATACATAATTTCATCCAACATTGTTAGAGGAGGCTCTACATTAAATGTTATTTTATCATCAATTATGTACGCTTGAGATGTAATGAAGCCAACAATAATATCTCCCAATTGATGGTATACATGAACTGGAGAATGTGGCTCCTTCTCTTTGCAGATCTTAGCATCAGTCACATTCAGTATTTGAGCAAGCAGTATTTGCAGCTGTGGAGCTAGCAACCCATACATATTAAAGAAAAGGATTGTGTGTCCTTATTTCTTTGGAAATAATGTCTGTGATTATCATAGCTTGATTTCTACCCTTTGTTCCAAGAATATCACCATGTTTTTTCTAAAATTGACATGGTTCCTTGATATATGTAGAGATTTCAAGAAATATTGTCAACTAAGGCTGTAATTAAAGAGAGGTAGGCCATGTTGGGAATTCCCATTGAGGTGAAGTTGAAAACATGCCTTGCTTTACAGGATCAACATGTTTATTGGACTATAATGTTTTCACTGCTTGTACAATAAGAAACCCTTCAGACTGTAATTATTTCAAACATGAAGTAGGAATAAGCTATGTGAACTAAATCTAGGATAAAATAATTTTTCTACAAGATTAGTAACAAAAGATTAATAACAAAAAAGAGTTGACATACTAATGGCTTTAACCATACTTCATATCACATTATTAAAGGGATCAGTGAGGCAGAATATAGGCAATATGAGAGTGAGCTACAGCCAAGATAGTCAAGCAACTATATCTCTGTTTTTTGGAAAGGTATGATGAGATTTGGGTGGCATGTCCATGTATGTTAAGACAAGATTAAAGTTAATGTAGATTTTAGAAATCCTTTTATTAGACATGCCATCCAGGGAATTTGGAATAAATATACACTTAGAATTTGTCCAAAAATATATCTATGGCTATCCCAACAAGAAGCATATTATGTAAAAGAAATAACAATTAAACACAAATAGCTAAGATATGATGAGTTGCTAAAACACTCAAAAGGTGCATTTAAAATAAAAACAAGAAAAGATTTGGTATCAGAAGAATGGAAATATCAATGGTTTACATAAAGATTTAAATTTGAAAAAATAATTAATGGTATGAACATGATTTGAAATTGAGTTGCCTATTACCAATGAATAACTTATTGCTAAATTTAATATATTTCTGATGAGGCTGGAAACAGAGTATGAACAAGTTGAAGACTGCATGTGGCCTTGCTCCACAGATTGCCACATGCGAGATACTATTACTTAAATTGGGAACCATGGGATGTCAGTTAGGACTGTTGTTATTATACAAGCTTCCCTGCTACATAGCAACCTCCCTGCCTGCGCTTGATGTTGTAGTTGGGCTATCAGTGGAATACCCCAGACTTATGATACTAGGGGATCTTAACATGCCATCCCTAGCTGTGGAGTCAGAAGCAAGACAATAGTTTATGGCTACTATGGCAGCCATGGACCTGATCCAAGTCATTCAGGATATAACTTATAGTGGTGGTAATATATCTGATCTTGTTTTTCTGTTGGAGCAATGGCATAGTGTACTGGATTTGGAGGAGATTTTGATTTCTGCCCTGCCATGCACAGATTACTCATTAGTGAGCCTCAGTTTCTTGGCTGCTTCACCACAATGCAGATCCCTATTTGGATCTTTCTCCCTTCACTTTGGTAAATTTCTAGGTTTTTTTAATATACAACATTAAGAAAAAAAAGATCATTTATATTCTGGTTATTATTTAATATATATTTGAATATAGCAACCATGTTAGGTATTGGATATATGAGAGACCACAAGAGATTATAGAATCAGCATGTTGCCATGGGCCTGTGGAGACTGGCAAAGGTTCTTGACATTATCAGTGCTGGGATCACACTTGGGGTCACACTAGTGATGTAATAGTCCTCCAGATAACATAGAAGTAGTGGCGGTTAGGTACTCTGTCATGTTTGGTGCTGTACCTTGTGTCAGTCTCATTTGGGCTGCTGGTTGTAGTATGGGTATGGGTAAATATTTAGTAGTTTCTTAGTGCAGTACCTTAAGAGGGATAGAGCCAACACAAATAGTACTAGAAAAGTCTGGAATTTGAGTTCCCAGATTGATGGCTATGGAAATCTGTTATAATTGTGGTCCTTGGGAAGTGATGAAAGCATTGGTGGGTCTTGGCAGCTCAATTCATCTGTCTGATGTCAATCATCTGTACATTAAAAACATAGCTTATTGTTTGGCTAAGGGTTTCTGAGAAGTGGTCACATTGGTTGATGATCTCTGGAGGGCTTGGGACAGAGGTTGCTCCTCTGTCCTGGTCCTATTAGATCTCTCAGCGGCTTTTGATACCATCGACCATGGTATCATGCTGCACCGGTTGGAAGAGTTAGGGGTGGGGGGCCCTGTGTTGCAGTGGTTCTCCTTTCTCTCTGACCGGTTGCAGTCTGTGTTGGCAGGGGGGCAAGGGTCGACCCCGAGGTGCCTCATATGTGGGGTGCCACAAGGGTCGGTCCTCTCACCCCTTCTGTTCAACATTTATGTAAAGCCGCTGGGCGAGATCATCCGTAGTTTCGGGGTGAAGTACCATCAGTACGCTGATGATACTCAGCTGTACATCTCCACCCCAGACCACCCCAATGATGCCCTTGAAGTGATGTCCCGGTGCCTGGAGGCCGTGCGGGGAGAAAGAGACTCAGGCTCAACCCATCCAAGACCGAGTGGCTGTGGTTTCCGACGTCCTGATATAGTCAGTTGGTGCCATCACTGACTACTGGGGGCAAATCGCTGGCCCCCATGGAGAGGGCTCGCAACTTGAGTGTCCTCCTGGATTCACGGCTGTCTTTAGAAGAACACTTGACAGCCATGACCGGGAGGATTTTTCATCAGGTTCACCTGATTCGCCAGTTGCATCCCTTTCTGGATCGGGACTCCTTACGCACGGTCACTCATACCCTCGTCACTTCCCGTCTGGACTACTGCAATGCTCTCTACATGGGGCTCCCCTTGAGGTGAACCCAGAGGCTCCAACTGACGCAGAGTTCAGCCGCGCAGGTGGTTATGGGAGCGACATGGCGTACCCATGTAACACCTCTCCTGCATGAGTTGCACTGGCTCCCAGTGGTCTTCCGTGTGCGCTTCAAGGTCTTGGTTACCACCTTTAGAGTGCTCCATGGCTTAGGACCTGGTTACTTATGGGACCGCCTGCTGCCACCAGTAGCCTCCCACCGGCCGGTTCGCTCTCATAGATAGGGGCTCCTCTGGGTGCCGTCGGCCAAACAATGTCGACTGGCGGCCCCTAGGGGGAGAGCCTTCTCTGTGGGGGCACCTACTATCTGGAATGAGCTCCCCCCGGAGATATGGAGGATCCCGGATCTACGCACCTTCCGCCGTGCTCTCAAGACCTTTTTATTCCATCAGGCTGGCCTAGCCTAACTGTTTCCCTTTTTTCCCTTTTTAAAATGTAAATTTTAATTCATTTTTAATTTATTGGGGTGTTTTAAATTTGTCTTCAGCCAAATTGTTTAATTCGATTTTATTCAGTTTTAAATTTTGTATTTATGTTTTTTATCCTGTGGCTGTTCACCACCCTGAGTCCTTCGGCAGTAGGGTGGTATACAAATCAAATAAAACAAACAAACAATAAAACAAACAAAACAAGTGGCATGCATCCCTGAATTCAGACCCACTAGATAATTTTTCAATATGGAAAATTTATAACTGCAGAGGGCCCTGGTGGAAGCATATTATCTAGATTTCATGTAATCAGTTTAGAGGCCCAGGTAAAGAAACTTTTGACTGCTTTTGTGAATGAGCTCTGGTGAACATGGGATGGGATTGGTTCATCCATCCTAATTTTCTTACCTATCCAATTTAGGTATACTTCACAGCATGATGTTCTGTGTTTCTCCTCCTTTCATTGGGAGCTAGGGCAGGACATTACATTTCAACAGTAGATGATATTCAACTATACATCTCTACTTAGGCAACCAAGTAATGTGTTGATGTTCTTTCTTATACCTGGAGATCTGATGGTTTAGAAGAATAAGAACAGTTTCAACTCAACTGTAGCAAGACCAAATGTCTTTGGATTTCATGCCCCACCAAATACAGAGGGAGGAAAGATAGATGGGTGGGTGGGTGGGTGGGTGGATGGATGGATGGATGGGAGGCAGGGAGGGAAAGAATGAAGGAAAGAAGGAAGGCAGGGAGGGAGGGAGGGAGGGAGGGAGGGAGGAAGGAAGGAAGGAAGGAAGGAAGGAAGGAAGGAAGGAAGGAAGGAAGGAAGACATGAAGCACTGAAAAGAAGTTAAAGAAAAGTATACAGATAAGTACACTGCAAAAGATAACTAAAAACCCATGGTTTTTTTTTCATTTCCTTTGGTATATCAGCTGTTTCTTATTGTTCAGCTCAGGTCTCCACAAAACACTTGGGGAGAAAAATGCATCCTAGCAGTCCAGCACTGGAGGTTAAGATAGAGAAAATCTACACAGCTACCATATATTTTCCTTTAGTGCTCAGGTAAGTTGGAACAAAGGATAACCAAACACTGCAAAAAACCAACAAACAGAATGTGTTGGTTTCATTGGCTTCATTAAAAGTATCTGGTAACTTCCTGGCAAAAAAGGCCACCGTGAAACTCACCATAGCCAAAAAGCCCAGATAGCTCAGCACAGAATAAAACATAGTCTTAGAACCTTGATTACATTCCAGAACAATTTGATCCTCCATTGAGTGCATGTCAATATCTGGGAAAGGAAGAGTGGTTGATAGCCATATAATACATATAACTAATTGAGTAAGAAAACAGGAAAGAACAATGGAATTGGCAAGTTTTTTTCCTACCCATTTTCTCAATATAGATCCTGGCTTGGTGGCCAAGAAAGCCAGAACAACTATGATAGTTTTTGCCAGTACACAAGAAACAACCACTGAGAAGATTATACTAAAAGTGGTTTGGCAGAGGAGACACAAGACTTTCCCAGGTTAGTCAATAAAAAGCAAGGCTGATAGAAAGCAGAGCAGGAGGGAAATTAGGAGAACATAGTTGAGGTCCCGGTTGTTGGCTATGACAATGGAAGTGTTGTGGTGCTTCAAAAATATTCCAAACACAGAGACTGTGATCAGAGCAAAAGAAACAGCAAAGAACTCTAAACAAAGTCCCAAAGGTTCTTTATAAGAAAGGAAGGTTACAGTTTTGGGTATGCAGAAATCCTGGGTCTTGCTTGGATAATTTTCATTTGCACATTTATTGCAGTCATTCATATCTGGAGAAAAAAAAATGAAACATATTTAAAGAAGCTTATTTAAAGCTTCTACAATACTATAATTCTAACATGTTTATTCTTTTATTATGTCAGCTATGTCCATTATAAAGCAATTCTAGGCAGTTTACAGATGTAAAGAGACAAATAAAAAATAATTTAAAAATCCAGGACTAAGAGAGGGATAACATAGGGATGAAGTCTTGCTTAAACTTTCAACATCAGGTTATGGTAAATTGGCCATGAGAGGAAAGCACTGTTATTATAGGGGCCACTTGACAACTGAACAAACAATATCTCAGTGAATTGAAGGAACCCAAATGTTATTCAAAATAGCCTACCAAACCAGAAACAAACATCTAATCCTACACTGTATCATACAGTGATGATTAAAAGGATGTTTAACCCATCTTGCTTGAAATGGAACATGGACATGGAAGACAATAATAGCAACAAAATTGCTGCCCCTCCCTCATTTTCTTCCTGGAACCTGGACTGCAACTCTGACTTCACAAAGAGACAGGTTGTGCCTAATCCAGCAACAAAAATCAAGAATATTCATCAGAATAATTAAACCTTAAAATGAAATTCAGCCTCTTGGAAATTCCTCATGAATATATAGTCCCACAGTTACAAACAGAAATGGAGGGAAAGGTCCTGTGTATTTCTTAATCCTTGTAGATTAAATTGAAGGGAAAATAAGGGAAGGCTATCTCTTTCAAATATTCCCATTATAATATACCTCCAGGACTAAGAGAACAATCTATATTGAATCTTGTTTAATATATCTTCTTTATTTTAATGATATATATAACCATGTTGTTGAGATTTAAGGAGCAGTAATTGTAAGAAGAGTTGTATGCATGATGTAAATAAAACAAAAACTTATGTACTTATTGTTAGTTGCATTTCATGTTAAAGAAGCATACTAAAGTACTAAACTTCTTATTGCAAGAAAGTAATTCTGAAATTTTAATAAAATTGAAATTGAAAGGAATCTTATAAAATGCAAGTTAATTTTATTGTGGTCTCCTGCAACAAAATTAATTCAATTAAATCAGCAGTGTACAGAAGTGTGTATAGCTTCATTTGCTCAGCAACATGCAGATCTACTTTATAATCTAAGGTAGTATTTAACATCAAAACATCATTGTTTAATGACCTTCACTTGGAGTGGTACTAGTGAAATATGACTTTGTTCTGAGAGTTGTGCCTTTCCAAATATTGAAGAAGTTGTACCTGGTTAAACCAACTATGCCATGTGATAGCACCCTCATTGATGGTGAACACTTTGTCTGGAGGGGCCTGGAGTCCACCCTTCCAACTTTCACATGCTGAAAGGACTGGTTGGAGGAAACAATCCAATTGATCACATCAAACCCAGCTATCAACTTTCCATCCTGGTTAAAAGTGATGGTTTCCCCTGCACTATTATTGAAGGAAATAGTCCTTAGAAACTGGTGAAGCTGGACTGAAAATGAATATGCAAAAATAAAGAAAAAGATAAGGTCAATAAGAGTGGATAGATACAATCACGCATAACTACTTGCAAAAATGTAATTTGATTTTTTTGCCCAGAAATTACAATTATACTGGAACAATCACACTGAAGGCCAAAGTCAATTCAAACTTCAATATACTTTTTAAAATTCTAGTGGAGATTTCTATCAAATTTATAGGTCATGTTAAGTCATATTTATATTGTACTTTTAAAATAAGCATTTCCAACAGCAATCCAGAAGGAGTTGAGCTTCTATAGCTTCTGCAGTGATGCCATCTTAACCTTAGAGTTACATAGATTAAGGCAGATCAATACTAAGGCAAAGGTTCTTAGATTTAGAATGTCAAACAGAATTTATTATATTTCTCACAATATAATTGTATATAACTAAATATTAGTGTTTAAACCAGCTTCATATTTACTATATATGATATCATAGTCTTCTAAATTAGGAGAGTTTTATCCCCACAACTTTCTCGGAAGAAAAATATAGGAAAACCCACTGAATCCCAATACTGCCCCTGTGATATGGATGCCATTGAATCCAAAGCTCATGTTCTTCTGTATTGCCAGTTCCATTGTTACATTCACTAGATGTTGATTACACCATTAAAATTTCCAGGGCAGTCTTATAGCTTTTAGCTTATAATGTGTTATTTTTAAAATAATAGATATAAAATTATTTAATTTTGCTGCATTATATATAAACTTCACCCACAAATGATTGCTAATAGTTCTTGCAGTAGAAGGATAGATTGGTGTTGTTTATTTACTGATTGTACTTTTATGGCCAATGACTGAAATAAAGTTCTGTTCTATCAAATATATATTCTATGTTAAACTATATTTGCCTTGTACATATACACTAATAGACACATATCCATTCTACCTTTTGACTTTTTCACCAGCTTCTTTGTTTAGTGCTGGAACTTTACAGCAGTAGAAGAGTTTCAGCGCTGAGCACAGGGATAACATTATACAACATTGTAAAATTAAAATGAATTCATATATTTATAATATAGTACAAATGACATTGGAAATGTAATTTCCTTCTCAAATCTGCTGGAAGTGTCTATCTCTTTCTAATCTAACATATATCACAAACATAAATGGGTCTTGGGACATGAAGTAGAACCATTATACTGGTTCAGGTCCATAATAGATTGCAATTGGAAAACTCTTTCAAGCTGGTTTAATTTAGCTGGTATTCAGAATAAAGATCTTTGTAGTTGGAAGAAGAAGAGGAAAAGGAAGGCTTTTACTATATTCTTTAAAACTGAATGTTAAAGAAGGAAATTATTCAAAGTAAACTTATTTCAAAAATTACCTTCCACAAGTCATGAACTTTAACTTTTACTTCATTAGCAGTTCTTTTTCAATTATATGTGAGTCCTGCAGTTGAAAACATGTGATTTAAAGCATGGGCCACTACATAAACAGCATTGTAGACATTGTAGCTGTGACCACTCTTTTGCATTTCAAAGAAAGTTGCAGGAAGGCTCTTCAGGTCCTCTTTCCCTGTGCAATTTTTCCTTTCACTTCATCTTGATGTTGATTTCGAAACACACAACCAAAGGCCTATTGCCAAAGGTCCATGATAAAGCCATCTGTGTTGTGGCTTCTTGGGTTTTGATTTTTAAGAAACAGCTCAAAATCTGGTAGAGCATTGGAGTGTACTACAAAGAACAAAGGTCCATTGGAAAATTCTGCATCCCAATGAAGATAGGAGTTGTATCACAGCATGATAACTCCACTTTGCATTGAAATAACTGTCTTTGATGTGGAAGCCCATAGTGAAATTGGATAAAATCTGATGGTTTTCATTAATTTCCTTTACTGCAATGTCAAGGCTGTAATATGCTGGTAATTCTTAGGCATCATACTATAAAGGAACTTTTATTTTAGTACAGTGTTTCAAAGAAATTGTGTGTATTTCTATTCTAACCTACTGTGAAAAAAAAAATACTGGGCAAATGACAAGTTTAGGGTGTTTTTAAAGAAAATATACTAAGAGAACTAATAATACAACTGCTATAAATTGCTATTAAAAAATTTCACTATTTAAAAAAGAGGTAGGCTTAGCAATTTCACAGTTCTAATTTCATGGAAAAAAGGGAAAAGAAAAAACCTTAAATAATATCATAACAAGATCTATATAATCTAATCTTTTGCTAATCTTCTTCATATACAAAACCCAAGGACTACAGTGCTTTTTCCCATGACAAATTTCACCCCATCTGAAGAAATAGGAGATTCAATTTCTCTTTCACCAATCTATTTCTTTTTGTTGATGTTTTGCATTACTCAAGACATAGGTTAAGTTTGTAGCTCATTAAAAATGTTTTGGAATTTAGGAAATAAAAGTAGAATGCCAATTTCATACACAATTTCATCCAACATTGTTAGCGGAGGTTCTATATTAAAGGCTTTTTTATCATCAAGTATGAACTCCTGAGATGTAATGAAACCAACAATGATATCTTCTGGTTGATGATACACATGGAATGGAGAATGTGGCTCCTTATCCTTGCAGATCTTAGTGTTAGTCACACTCAATATTTGGGAAAGCAGCATTTGCAGCAGTCGAGCTAGCAATCCATACATATTAAAGTAAAGGACTGAGTATCTTGATTTCTCTGGAAACAATGTATGTAATTTCCATACCTTGATTTCTCCCTTTTGTTACAAGAATAAATATCACAATGGATTTTCTAAAGCTTCATGGTTCCTAGAATCTGTAGGGATTTCAAGAAGAAACACTGTCAACCAAGGCTGTAATTAAAGGAGAAAGAGAATAAAAATAAAGTAATGTACTTAAGAAATCGGATTGTTTCCTCCAAATCCCTGTTTTTAACTCTCCATTAATTTCCCTTACTTCAGGCTGCCATTATTTCAGGCTGGTAGGCTTTGTCTCAAATTTTTACTTCTCTAAATCTGTTTATTCCTTTCACTTTGTTTTAGGTTGGTAGGAATACATAAAATGCTGAGAGTACGGGAGAGAGTACGAGAGTATGGGCACAAAAATTTTGCTATTGTGTATATTGTTTATATTATTCTAGCATACAAAATTTCTTTAAGATTAAAAGTTGAAAAAGAAGAATGAAGGAGAGATTAAAATCCAGAACCAGGAAATCTTAAATTTAATTCTCTAATTCCAGAAAAAAAAAAATTCCACCACAAGATTGGGATCCCATGAGCTTTATGTTCCCAGTGATGGTTTGAGGACCACATAAAAATAAAAACACGCATAATACAAATCAGGGGTGGTTTCTACTTTACTACCGGTTCACAACAGGATTGCATGAGCGCATGCGCATATTGCTGATGACGACATCCAGGGCAGTGGGCAGGGCCTCCCACCGGTTTTACTACCGGTTCTTGCAAACTGATCTGAACCGGGCAACCCACCACTGATACAAATGCATCACTCTTACGCAGATATGATCCACAGATACAACAAATACTTGATACATGATACATATTGTCATACCAACATCACATAACATATGTTGCATGTTGAATTACAAATTATAGTAAATCACTCATAAGCTTTATTCAATGCCTTCTTCTTATTAGGTATTCTCTATTGTTCAGCTCAGGCCTCATTATAATTATGTAACATTTGGGGATAAAGATGCAAACTAGAAGCCCAGCACCAGATGTTAAGATAGAAAAGATCTCCACAGCAGTCATGTATTTTCCTTTGGTACTTAGATAGGTTGGAACAAAAGCTACCCAAACACTGCAAAAGACCAACATGCTGAAACTGATAAATTTGGCTTCATTGAAACTGTCAGGTAATTTCCTGGCCAAAAATGCCACAATGAAACTCACAATGGATAGAAAGCCCATATAACCCAGAACACAATAAAACATAATCACTGACCCTTCATTGCATTCTAATACAATTTCTTCAGTTACCAAATGCAGATCCTCATCTGGGAAGGGTGGCATAGTCCCCAACCAAAAGGTACAAATACCCATTTGAACAAATGAACAAGAAAAAGCAATGGAGGTAGCCAGTCTTTTCCCTAACCATTCATTCATTCTGGATCCTGGCTTGATAACCATGAAAGCTAGAACGACTGTGGTGGTTTTTGCAAGGACACAACAGATAGCTGCTGAAAACACAATGCTAAACACAGTTTGTCGGAAAAGACAAGTCACCTTATTAGGCTGACCAATAAAGAGTAATGCAGAAAGGAAACAGAGCAGAAGGGAGATGAGAAGGCTGTAGGTCAGGTCCCGGTTGTTGGCTTTAACAATGGGAGTGGCGTGGTGCTTTATAAATGTTCCCAGCACCAAAACTGTGATTAATGAGAAGAAAAGTGCTGTAGTGCATAAGCAGACACCCAGTGGTTCTTTATAAGACAAAAAAGTTACAGTTTTGGGAATACAAAAATCATGTTTTTTGTTTGGATATGTTTTGTCTGCGCATTTATAACAGTCATTCATATCTGAAAAAATGGAAAAGAAATATAATTTAAATCTCATAGCTCTGTTTTAAAATCAGCATTTATTTATTTGTTTGTTTGTTTATGTAGTTAGTTAGTTAGTTGATTATATCTGCACTTCTCACAAACTTACAAATTCAAAACAAAGAATCCCACCAATCAGCTCCCAGTGCCCAAGGAAAACATAGACACCATTCACTATCAACAATAGCAGAGCTCAACCAGCCCCTGACCCAAATGCTTGGAAAAACAGCTAGATCTTCAGTGTCTTGTAAAAAATTAACAGAATTAAAGCCACCTGAACCTCTGGAGGGGCTACTGTTCCATAGACAGGTGCTACCACTAAGAAGGCATGATTCCACAAAATTATATTAGTAGAAAAGACCTGGAGCATGGTCTAACTACTATATCTAGTGGGAAAGGTAGAAACAATGAAGAGATGTGGTCCTACAAGTAGTTTGGCACTGTGCTATGGAGGGCTTTATATGTAATGACATATAAAGTGAATTGCATTTCAAAACCTAAACCAGGCTAATAATTTCATCAGCAAAAGAGAAACAAATGATATTATACTGACAATATATATATATATATATATATATATATATATATATATATATATGTATATATGTATATATGTATATATGTATATATGTATATATGTATATATGTATATATGTATATATGTATATATGTATATATGTATGTATGTATGTATGTATGTATGTATGTATATATGTATATATGTATATATATATGTATATATATATATGTGTGTGTGTATATATATATATATATATATATATATATATATATATATATATGAGAGGTTTTCAAAGGTAACGTGACATACTTACATCCACTTGGTTGTATGTTTGCACATATCCTGTAGGAACAAACTCTGATTCTCCCAGAATTCTCCTCCTTCAAACTATATATCTAACATAGACATAGTCCCTAAATAGCACCTTCGTTAATGGAAGAACCAGAAATGCTTCTTTCTTCCCTGAATTATATTTCAGATTATTTATTCTTATGGAGCTTTGCAGATTTCCTACCCTACAATTTCATCCAAAATCTTTCTTTTAGGTAGAAGTGTTTTTGAAAACTATCATTGAACAGTTAGAAATGGCATACATAGATATAATAGAGGAAATTTAAAATAATTGGGAAATCAAAAATAAGACGGCAAATCATTGCCTCTTTGCTTGGATGAAGAAAATCACATTGTCTCTGTAGCCAAGCCTATTTGTCCAGGCAAATCTAAATAATTATGCACAGACTTAATTAATACATCTGCACAAAATATGCCTTACCCTTCTCATCAGCTATCTTCCCTCGTGGACATGGGATGCAATCATAACAGCAAAACGGTTCTCCTTCCTTTACTTTCTTGCTGGATCCTGGAGAACAGCTTTCACTGCACACAGAAAGAGGTTGTGTCTAATTAAAACACAATAAAAATAGAGTATAAGTATATTTCAAATTGTAGAGATTCTACCATAAATCCAAGGTACTAGGAACTCATTGTTTTGCGAACACACTTTATGCTGCCTTTTATGTATATCTGAACATGGCTGTTTACCTGCAAAGGATCATTACCTAACCAGATAACATCATCAATATGAGGATGCAGGCAACTAAGCTCAAAGAACTCTACAGGTCAACTTGGAGTTACAGATATTCTCTTCCATTGGATCCCTTTTTATATTGTAGGAACATACACTTGTGTTTATACAGGATTATTAGCTTTATAATTAGTTGGTCTAAAAATGATTGACTGGCCTAAAGTAATGTAGTAAGCTTCTGTGGCTGAGACCACATTTCAATTAAATCACCCTAGTTCTTCTCTGACCCCATAACTTTTACTATACACTGGCAGTTTGTATGTAATAATGTAGGATCATTTGTGAAGAAACTGTAGGAAGAATAAATAGTTAATGATGAAACGCTATTAATAATTACATTAGTCCCAAATATTATTATTATATTTATAACCCAGAATTATCAACCCTTCCAAGACCGAGTGGCTGTGGCTTCCGGCGTCCCGATATAACCAGCTGGTACCATCGCTGGCTATTGGGGGTGAGTTATTGGCCCCCACGGATAGGGCTCGCAACTTGGGCGTCCTCCTGGATGCACGGCTGTCTTTAGAAGAGCATATGACGGCCGTGGCCAGGGGGGCTTTTTATCAGGTCCGCCTGATACGCCAGTTGCGTCCCTTTCTGGATCGGGATTCCTTACGCACAGTCACTCAGGCACTCGTCACTTCCCACCTGGACTACTGCAATGCTCTCTACATGGGGCTCCCCTTGAGGAGTACCCGGAGGCTCCAACTGATGCAGAATGCGGCCGCGCGGGGGATTATGGGAGCGAGGGGTCGCTCCCATGTGACACCTCTCTTGCGTGAGCTGCATTGGCTTCCAGTGGTCTTCCGGGTGCGCTTCAAGGTATTGGTTACCACCTTTAAAGCGCTCCATGGCATAGGACCTGGGTACTTGCAGGACCGCCTTCTGCCGCCGATAGCCTCCCACCGTCCAGTATGCTCCCACAGAGAGGGACTCCTCAGGGTGCCGTCGGCCAGGCAATGTCGGCTGGCGACCCCCAGGGGGAGGGCCTTCTCTGTGGCAGCCCCCGCCCTCTGGAACGATTTGCCCCCGGAGATAAGAAGGATATCGGATCTTCGGGTCTTTCACCGAGCCCTGAAAACACTTCTTTTCCAGCAAGCAGGGCTGGCGTGAACCCCGCCCCCCTTTTTTAGTTTTTAATGGTTATTAATTGTTTAGTTTTAATTTGTTAATGGGTTTTAATTCGCACTGTTTTAATTCGGGCCAAAGTATATAATTCTTTTAATTAATTTTAAATTTTGTATTGTTATGTGTTTTAGTTTTGGCTGTGCACCGCCCTGAGTCCACTAGGAGAAGGGCGGTATATAAATTGAATAAATAAATAAAATAAATAAATAAATTCTATACAACTCAAGGTTATACACATAATATTTCTGTTTCCTATTTTTTCCCCTCAACAACTCTATGAAGTTGATTGTCTCCAAGTCATCAAGAAAGCTTTCATGCCTAAGGGAAGACTAGTAGTCATGATCTCCTGGTTTATGGTTCAGCACTAAAATCACCACAAATCTTTATATCTATCTATTTATCTATTTATCTATTTATCTATTTATCTATTTATCTATTTATCTATTTATCTATCTATCTATCTATCTATCTATCTATCTATCTATCTATCTACATACATACATTTGATATCCATCCATCCATCCATCCAATATGCATATGCATATACATACGTGTGTGTGTGTGTGTGTGTGTGTGTGTGTGTGTGTGTGTGTGTGTATGCAAGTTTTGGTGTATTCGAGTCTTTTCCCATGTAAGATTGAGAGTATCTTGGCGACGTTTCGACGAGGTCCCACTTGTCATTTTCAGGCTGGTGCCTTCGGCTTCATGCCTGTGTGAGCAAAGCGTGATCGGAGCTGCCATCTCTCTATAAATACTGGTGGGGAGTTGTGGGATGCTGGCTTTGTTGCTGTGAGCCGGTTGGTTGCCTGTGTTGTTACATCTTGTTTAGTTAATGGAGTTGATGTTTGCAGATTAGTCGGCTGTTTGGTAACATCCTGTGTGGGTGAGGTCCTTGATGTGTTCCCATTAGTCTTTTGTGTTTTAATGATCTGGGTAATGGGCTGTGTGTTAACATCCTGAGTCCTAGTGTTGTGATATCATGAGTTTTTTGATGTAATGTCCTGAGCAGATGGCTGTGATGCCACATGTTGGGCTTTGGCTTGTCTCCGAGTTTGAGGACTTGCCATGTGTTCATGGCATGTGTCGGTTTGTTTTGTGTGGGGATCCAGACACCAAACGCCTAGCCGACAAAGACCACCTGAAAACTGAATTACACACTCTCACAAACGTATTAATCTCTAACGGATTCCAAGGAAACACAATTACCAACCTAATCCAAAGGGAGACACCCCCAAGAACCGAGACACAGAACAGGACAATGGCATTGCCCTCCTCCCTTACATCAAAGGCACCACAACTAAAATCAGCAAAATTCTCCAAAAACACAATATCAAGACAGCCTTCTGCACTGACCAAAAAATAGCCAACATCTTAAGAAAACCCAAAGACACGATCCAGCAAGAAAACCAAGGAGTCTATGAAATACCATGCAAAATCTCCCAGTCACATACAGTGGACAAACTAATAGGAGAATAAATGCACGCATTGCAGAACACAAGGACTCAATCAGAAAAGAAGAAAAAAACTTCCTCCCTTTTCCAGCACCTTAAAACAACAGGACACGAAATTGACTTTGAAGGAACCAAATTAATCTCCAAAACTGAACAAGAGAATAATCATAGAAGCCATCGAAATAGAGAAAGACCCCATAATATGAATAAATGCAGTGATACTTCCCACCTACTGGACATCTGGAAACTAGCCCTAGTTAACAGAAGAGTCCCAGCCACGAAGATTAACACTGGACCCAAGATAACACATGACACCACCACCAATCATCCTCATCAGATTCAAACCCAAACCCATCCCATAGACGAAATACAACCACCATCCAGAAGCCAGACCATGGCGGCATCACCAGTTGCTGCACCCCCCCCAATTCCCACACAAAGCAAACTGACACACGCCATGAACACATGGCAAGACCTCAAACTCAGAGACAAACCAAAGCCTGGGATGTGGCATCACAGCCATCTGCTCAGGACATTACATAAAAAAACTCAGGGTATTACAACACTAGAACTCAGGATGTTAACACACAGCCCATTACCCAGATCATTAAAACACAAAAGACTAATGGGCACACATCAAGGACCTCACCCACACAGGATGTTACCAAGCAGCCGACTAATCTGCAAACATCAACTCCATTAACTAAACAAGATGTAACAACACAGGCAACCAACCGGCTCACAGCAACAAAGCCACCACCCCACAACTCCCCACCAGTATTTATAGAGAGATGGCAGCTCCGATCATGCTTTGCTCACACAGGCATGAAGCCGAAGGCACCAGCCTGAATATGACAAGTGGGACCTCGTCGAAACGTCGCCAAGATACTCTCAATCTTACATGGGAAAAGACTCGAATACACCAAAACTTGCATACCTCTACCCGTGAAAATCTATGAACGCACACATATACATAAAACAATGTGACCTTTGAAATATTCTAGAAGATATTTGAAGAATAAAGACAGAAACTAGCAGCTAGAATGTCAGCAATGATGCCTGTATCTAGGGGTAGATTATTTTCAAAAGAAGAAATGGAAGATGTTAAACAGAAAGTTGGAAAGTTTACAGGATAAAGAAACATTTGATAGAGAAAGAATATAAATACATTTTTAAAATACTGAATAAAATAAATACTAAAATTTAAGATACTAAAGTTTACAAAAGAGGTTTGCTAAAGCCTTGAAAAAACCTTTGAGATGTAAAAAGTAAAAGCTGAAGAGATATCAAATCCTACAACAACATCTGAATAAATCAAAGATCAAGATTGTTATATATAAAAAGAAAGGGTTGCATAGTTAGTTTTTTTTTTTACTTTATTGCGGTCATAGACCAAAAAACCAAAACATCCAAGATACATAGCTGGCACACGACCAGACTGAAGTGCAAAACGGCAACAAGATCAGTGGTGGAAACCACTCCGTCGAACTCACAGTTCATGTATTTTAAATTTTTAGCTCCAATCTATATGGACTATGGTCAATTAAAATTGTACATAGGTAGAAAATACTATATTGCAATTAGCATAAAATCCACTCATCGGCACTTTATACAACCACCAGCTAACTCAACCGCTGGCGGTCAGTAAAGCTAACCTCAGTCAATGGGTCCAGCCTATCCTTTTCCCCGGCTCTTACATCCCAGGACTGCAGCAAAAAAATTTGCTACCTTTAGTGTAATCTTAGAGTCAGTATCTTAGAGTAAGAAGCAAAGACTAAGATTTTCAGATAATCCAGGAAATCTTTGGCAAATGGGAGAGATAAATTCTGACCTTACCTCCCGATAATGGGGGCATATAAATACGATGTGAGCCAGCGATTCCGGAGATCGGCCGTTACATGAACAGTGGGTGGATTTCACACACCCCGAGCACCTGCTTTCTAGGACATTCGAGGGGATCACATTAAAACGTGCCTTTAGAAAGGCCAACCTGTATTTAACAAAGGATAGCATAGAGAGATATTTGGGGGGGGTGCATTCGGGGAGTAATACCGAGAGAAAACGGAGAACATACTCCCGCACCAAGTGCCAGATTCTGTTGTTTTCAATATCATCCAATCGCTGAAATATCAGTGATTTGGCTGCATCTGGGCCAAGCATAAGGGCTTCAATAGGGGGAATACCTATCTTCATAAATTTGGTGTGAATATTGCGGGCCCAAGGACTGTGGAAGTCGTCCCGCCAGTTTGTTTAATCAAGGTTAAAATAAGACATGTTTCTATATAACTCTGAGAACCCTTTTTGGTGATACCAGGACTGGAATGTTAATGATTTAGTATGTGTGCTTGAATAAAAGAGAAGAAAAGGCGGTAAGAAGAAAAGATATTTGTATTTAAATGTTTAGGGGGCAAAGTATCACTATGTTTGTTTGTACTTGTTGTGATGAAGATCTATATTTCTTTTTTTCTCATTCTTTTTTTTCCCCCTTTGTTGTACTTTCTATGCTTTACTTTTATTTTTTCTGACTTTACTTGGTATTGTATTTGTATTATTTAAAAAAAACAACAATAAAATTATTTAAAAAAAAACATTAGCCAGAATATTTATGGGGAAAACATCCAACTAAGTTTTATTTCAGGAATAAAATTATTAAAAAAACTGGGGAGAGGAACAGATATAAAACTCAAGCCATTAAGAAAGCTCATTACATATAAATCCATCACATACAGTATAACACTATATACAGAATAACACAATAGACAATATTCTCTCTCTCTCATTTTCATTGATAAAATATAGTGAACTAGGAGATTAACTATGCTCATCTCACTGACTTGCTCAAAGACATCTCAAATTTTTAGTAGCTCAATCTTCTTACCTGATTGAACCAACTATGCCATGTGATGGCATCTTCCCTGATGATCAGCTTTTGATCTGCTGAAGTCTGAGGATCCACCCTGCCAACCTTCACTCTTGATTTGTTTGAGGAAGTAATCCAGTTAATCACATCAAATCCAGCAACTACTTCACCATTCTGATTGAAGGCAATTTTATCCCCAGCACTGTTGTTAAATGAGATGCTTTTCAGACAGGAATGGAGCTGGATTGAAGGAGGAAAAGCAAAATTTAGAAGAGGCTGTAAAAAGTCTTTAATGGCATAAATAGAAAAAAAGCATGGCTGCTTTGGTGATGAAGGAAGCTTAGTGGAAGAAAACTATATTTTATGAAACAGAGATGCCCAAGAAGTAAACTAAATTCTAAAGCTATACATATACTAGAACATATTTGAATATATTTCAATCTGTTGTTTTTGTTGCTGTTGCTGTTAATATGATTGCTATTTTTATTACCATTGCTATAGTTACGATTCATTGCACAGTCAGTCAAATGTTCCAACTGTATTTGGCATTTTTATCCATCTTTGAGTTCTTTCCAAGAATGTGGGATAGGCAGAGTGGTGATGGTGTTAGTGGTATTGTTGCAGGATATAAACTGTTCCGAGCAAAGCTATCTTTTACAATTGACTGATGGCGACTTTGTCAATTCCAATGGTGTTTAACTAGTGCTCCAATTGTTTTGGGATTGCACCCAAGTTGCCTATTACTATTGGTACTACATTTGTTTTCTTTTACCACAATCATTTTATTTCTATTTACAGGTCTTTGTATTTTGTTATCTTCTCCAGTTTTTTCTCTTCTATTTTGCTAAGTCCAGGTACTGTCATGTCCTTGTTGGTATTATAATTATGGCCAAATTAATGTTAATAGTATAATTGACTGAACATTGACTCTTATATGGAGGACTTGCCAGTATCTCCAATTAGGTTTTTAGGCCATTGTGGTGTCAATATAATACATTTATTTTTATTTATTTTTTAAAAAAAATGGTGAATCCCTTTGGTAACACACTAAGACAATCAGTATGATAATTAAGTTTTTCCTCCATACTCTTTCAGTCACAATTTTAAAATCATGATATTTTGTTGTTGTTTTTACCAGTTTTCATCAAATTGTCATTAAATTGTCTCTAGAAATGGCCCAATCAATGCCAATATCTTCTTGAGCCTCTGCCCATTGGAATGTTGAAATAGCAACAGCAATACCACTTAGACTTATATACCGCTTCATAATGCTTTACAGCCCTCTCTAAGCAGTTTACAGAGTTAGCATATTGCTCTCAACAATCTGGGTCCTCATTTTACCCACCTCGGAAGGATGAGTCAATCTTGAGCCTAGTGAGATTTGAACTGCCAAGTTGCACTCAGCTGGCAATCAGCAGAAGTAGCCTGCAGTACTGCACTCTAACCATTGCATTACCTCGACTCTTCTACTAATTCTACTAATGTCTTCATTTTACAAAAATATTGTTGTTTTGAATTTTGTACTGTAGTTCAAGAATGAGTTATAAAAATAATATAAAAGAAAAGAGCATATTTAAGGAAAAGCATTTTGTTTAACAGCGATGCTGCACAATGTTATTAAAATCAGCACACAAATCTAATACCTTATTGGAATTTATTTTATTTATATTTTATTTATTTTATTTTATTTTTGAATTTGTATACTGCCCTTCTCCCTGAGGACTCAGGGCGGTGAACAGCCAAATAAAAACATCAAATACAAATATTAAAATACAGTTAAAAATATATATATAAATTTGGCCCCATTAATTAAAACAATAAACAAAACAATTAAAAACACTTAAAAAGAGTTAGGCCAGCCCGGCTTGTTGGAAAAGGAAGGTTTTAAGGGCACGGCGGAAGGCACTGAGGTCATGGATTCTCCTTATCTCAGGGGGCAACTGATTCCAGAGGGTGGGAGCCCCCACAGAGAAGGCCCTCCCCCTGGGGGTCACCAGCCTGCATTGTTTGGCTGATGGCACCCCGAGGAGGCCCTCTCTGTGGGAGCGCATGGGTCGATGGGAGGTCGTCGGTGGCAGCAGGCGGTCTCGGAGATAGCTAGGCCCTATGCCATGGAGCGCTTTAAAGATGATAACCAACACCTTGAAGCGCACCCGGAAGACCACTGGGAGCCAGTGCAGCTCACGCAGGAGCGGTGTTACATGGGAGCGCCATGCTGCTCCCGTCACTACCCACGCTGCTGCATTCTGGACCAGTTGGAGCCTCCGGGTGCTCTTCAAGGGGAGCCCCATGTAGAGACCGTTTCAGTAATCAAGGTGAGAGGTCACGAGGGCATGAGTGACTGTGCACAGGGAATCCCGATCAAGAAAGGGCCGCAACTGGCGGATCAGGCGAACCTGATAAAAGGTCCCCCTGGTTACAGCCGTCAGATGTTCCTCCAAGGATAGCTGCGTATCCAGGAGGACTCCCAGATTGCGAGCCCTCTCTGTGGGGGCCAAAGACTCGCCCCCAATAGTCAGTGATGGAGTCAACTGACTATATCGGGATGCCGGGAACCACAGCCACTCAGTCTTGGAAGGGTTGAGCCTGAGCCTGTTCCTCCCCATCCAGATCCGTACAGCCTCCAGGCACTGGGACATCACTTCAAGGGCATCATTGGGGTGGCCTGGGGTGGAAATGTACAGCTGAGTATCATCAGCGTACTGATGGTATCTCACCCCAAAGCCATGGATGATCTCGCCCAGCGGCTTCACATAAATGTTGAACAGGAGGGGCGAGAGGACCGACCCCTGAGGCACTCCACATATAAGAGGCCTCGAGGTCGACCTCTGCCCCCCTGCCAACACGAACTGCGACCGGTTGGAGAGAAAGGAGGAGAACCACCGTAACACGGTGCCCCCCATCCCCAACTCTTCCAACCGGTGCAGCATGATACCATGGCCGATGGTATCAAAAGCCGCTGAGAGGTCTAACAGGACCAGAACAGAGGAGAGAACAGAATTTGCTTACAAATACATTTATATATTAGAACATCCCAATTTACAATACATATATTGAGAAAAATGATTTTTTCCCTTTCCTTTATAGTTGTTCATTATCTCATAGTCTTATCAAAATACGGAATAAAATTTATAGCATTTCACCATAAAACCATATGTAACAGTGGAGTATAAGAAACATATTAAATGAAAATCCAATTAGAAATACAATATCGTATATCTGAGTGACCACTATGATTGAGAAAAATGATTGTTAAAAAGATGAATACATTTTCATGCTGCTTTGTTTTAAAATAATTTCATAAAATGAATATGTCTATAAGTCAAAATGAATTCATTATTGGAAAAACTGAGAAAGAAAAAAATGAATATATTTTTGAATCCCTACAGGTGTGACTTACTGTGATTTGATATTTTAATTTAACTATTTTTGAAAAAAATATTGGCAATGAGAAAAAAAGAGTTCAAAAACATTGGCTTGATTTTTTTTTTAAAGGCACAATTATGTTGAAATTAAGTGTTATTTATACAACCAAAAATAAATCTGTTGGCAGTTACCTGCCAAAATTGTCTATGCTGTCCTTTCCTGTCTCCTTTGACCATGGTTGCTTGGTCTTTGAATCTGAATGATGACATGTCTTGCAGAGCATAAGCTACTGCATAGATGGTATTGTAGATGCTATAGCTATGGCCAGTCATGCTCATTTCAAAGAATGAATCAGGAAGGCTCTCCAGCTTCTCCTTCCCTGAACAAATACTCTTCATGTTATTTCCTCCAGCTGCATTTGGGAGCCTACAATTGAAGGCAGCTTCCCAGAAAGTCTTTATAAAATCATCTTCAGGTACATGAAAAGGATTTTGTCTCTCAAGAAATTGGGGAAATCCTGGTATGTAATTAGCATGAATTGTGAAAGCTAGGGAACCATCGAACAATTCTTCATTCCAGTCCTTTTGGTAGATGAAAGCAGTTTTCTCCACCTGAGCTGTCATTATCCACACTTTACCTTGTAGTGTATGGTCCTCCAATAAAATTGCAATCCATCTAAAGTATGCCATAGAATAAGATTCTCCATAGGCCACAACGACGTTTGCTTTTGTCTGTATTAGTTTATGGCGTATCTTTTCTCCCTCTTTTATCATTTTATCAAATGCAATAGCATATCTTAGTGTAGGGATCCTTTCAATGAGGGCAAAACAAACACCACTCTGTGAAAATAATTGAACAATGGTTTGTAGAAATCTTTCTCCATTGTCATTATCCATCACAATGATCCCAATCCATGTCCATCTGAAATGCAGGAGCAGAGCAAGAATTCCTTCATATTGAAGATCCTCCTGAGGAATCATTTGATAGGAAAAAATGCTTTCAGCTTCCTTATTTCTCACAGAAGCAGGACTATAGATTAACTGAATATTTATATGAAAAGGAAAAGATTGAAAGAATACCATTATATTTTGCTTTCAAATATATATGACATATGAATTATCTGGATCAAAGAATAGGAATATTATAATTTTGCAAGTAAATTAGAGAAAATGTAAACATTGGCAATGCTCATGAAAGTTAGCCATAGACCTTTGATTATGACAAAAATGAAACCACTGATTTCTAATACCATTATTTAATTTGGCTCTAATTTAAAGTGCTTTCAAATTTCAGTGTCCAATCCATAAAACAGAATCTATATATGCAAACACTCATACTAAAGACATTAACATACTGAACATATACAGTACATAGATTATTAATGAAACCATATAGACTTTACCTGTGGAATCTTGTAGGTATTTACAAGAGTTGCAATGTGAAGGGAGGTTTGGACATCAAGACCACCAATGACTGCTATGACATTATTCTGAGCATCACATGAATAGTTGGGGACAAATATGTCAAAAGCAGATATAAGAAGCAATGTGGCATGGTAAGTCCACTGTGCATTGAAATAGCTGTCATAAATGCGGAAACCCAGGGTGAGATTAGTCAAGATCCGAGGGGTTTCATTGATTTCCTTTACTGCAAATGTCAAGGCCAGGATATGCTGATAATTCTTAAGCAATAAACTAGAAGAAGAGTTACAACTCTATCAGAAGAAGAATTTACTTTTATCTGTCACTATCACTGATCTACATTATGTTCATCAGAAGTTATTACTATTTAATCTGTTTTTATGGAAATCACTATCATTATCATAAGGTAGCCTAACCATTGAAAAATCAACCACATTAATGTTGATCTTGGGAGTTTATATAAAATAAATATTTGCAAAATGTTATTTGCAAAATAAGTAGTAGACGTATTTGCAAAATAATTATTATTTTAGCAATGGAAGTTAAGGCATTTTTCTACTCATACCCCCAGTCTTATACCATACACATTCATCCTTTATAATATTTTAATTCTACTAACTATGTACTAATAAGTATAGCAAGAAAAATATTTCCATTTTAATAGTTTGATAACAGAATAAATTGAGAGTAAGAAAAGTTCCATTTTATTTAATATTATAAATGTGAACCCAATGAAACAAGCTGTGATCTGTCAATGCAGTAATTTACATTGGAAAAAATCACATCTGGCAAAATTTGTCACTATATTCCAAACATCTGGTTCTTCCTTATGAAGTTGGCTGCATGACTAACTGACTGTTACCTACCTGATCTTCCTTAACTACATGAAAATTAACCCTTACTTGAAATCATCAACTGATGCTGGCAGAGGATATTCTATGAACTCTATTTCATTATTAGATAAAATAAAATTCTGAGATACAATGACACCAATTATGTAGTCTCCTTCCTGATGATACTTGTGGATTGGATTGTGTGGATGATGGATTCTACATCCTACAATATAAGGCTCACATGTTGTATGAGGAAACATCACTAGAACCAAAAGGTACAATACCATCATCCTAAGTGAATCTGTTTCTCGTTATTTTTCCCACTTATAATATCTTCATAACAATCCCAAGTCCAAAATTATGGTGAGTTGATTTGAATTTATCCTGTTATCATGTAGAAAGTGTAAATGTTAAACCATCAGCCAGATCCTTGCCTATTCTTCACTTCTGACAATTAGTAGACAAAGCTATGCATCCTCCATAACCCATGTTGTTATTGTAAAGGTGACTGGATTCCATAGAGGATGACTAGAAAAACATTAATTATGGCAGTTTCAATAATTATACAAGAAGTCAGTCTTCCAAAAATATAAGTGAAAATTGCAGAAAAAACAACAGTTGCCACATATTTTGAACATAAGTCCTTTCTTCTACTTAAATGGAAAAGAATGAATCAGAATGGAGCTGGAAGGCACTTTGGAAGTCTTCTAGGCCAGCCCCCTGCTCAAACAGGAGATCTTATATTGTTTCAGACAAGTGACTATCCAGTCTCTTCTTAAAAACCTCCAGTGATGAAGCACCCACAAGTTCTGAAGAGAAGCTTTTCTATTGGTTAATTATCCTTAGTGTTAGGAAGTTTCTCCTTAATTCCAGGTTGCTTCTCTTCTTGATTAGTTTCCATCCATTGTTTCTTGTCCTGTCCTCTGGTGCTTTAGAAAATAAATTGACCCCCTTCTCTTTGTGGCAACCACTCAAATACTGGAATACTGCTATCATTTCAAACACACACACCATTCCTTCTTTTCTCTAGGCTACCCAAACCCAAATCTTGCAACCCTTCTTCATATGTTCTTCATATGTTCTTCATATGTTTTAGTAAATTGTTTAATTACCTTACTGCTCTTCTTTTCCCAAAGTCTCAACATCTTTTTTTATAATATGGTGACCAAAACTGGATGCAGTATTTCAGGTGTGATCTTACTAAGGCTTTATAAAGTGGTACTAATACTTCGTGTGATTTTGATTCTTTCTCTGTTTAAAAAGCCAAGGATTGTATTAGCTTTTTTGGCTGCTGTCACACACTGCTGACTCATTTTTAAGTGATTGTTCATTAGAACTCCAAGGTCCCTCTCACAGTTAGTTTTTGAGCCAGGTTTTGCCTAATCTGTACTTGTACCTTTGGTTTTTCCTGCCCAGGAAAAAAAAAACCCTTGCTTTTCTCCACATTAAATTTCATTTTGTTGGATAGGGCCCATTGTTAAAGTCTATGAAAAAAGAATTGGATCCTGAGCTTGTTTTCTGATGTATTTGCTATTTCTGCAAGCTTCGTGTCATTTGAAAATTTGATGAGTTCCCCTTCTATTTCCTCATCTACAATAAGTCATTTATGAAGATATTGAAGAGTACTGAGCCTAAGATAGAACCTTATGGTACTCCATTGCTTACTTCCCTCCGTGTAGATGTGGTATCATTAAAGACTACTAGTTGAGTACCTGAGCAAAGTTTTTCACATGCTTATTATTTTGGTGGTAACTAGCAGATTAAAATTATAAGTGAATAATAAAATTGTGCTCTATAAATATTGCAACATCCTTGCTAAAATATGAGCAAATGGTATCATAATATATGACTACTAATCTTCATTGATTTTTTTTCCTATCTTCTTCAGTAATAAATATATTCCCCTTGGCCCCAGTACTGGGCTGTAGAAAGAATGATAACCTCAAATATGAAGACTTTGATTCCCAACTGACACTTGATGCATATTATCCTAGAATTAACCTGCTTTTCAAAATGGTTTCCAAAGACTGAAATATTGTCATTTCAATGCCTGGAAACTCTAAGAGGAATTTTTTTTAATAGACTTTGTACTTTTCCCCGCTTTCTCTGGTATTCTAGTGTAATGCTAGTTCATTGGATTTTTCAGTGAACAAATGTGCCTTAAGAGATGGAATTAAGGAATAAAAACATTATTTAACATTAGAGGGACACGATTTACAGATAGGGTGGCATGTCTTCTTATGGGATGGAAAAAACAGACAACATAGCTACTTCCAAACACATTTAATTAGAGATGTGCTGCTACAAATATGGCAAAGGATAAAAAAGAATCATTACAATAAAATTCCATATTGGCTATCAACAATGGAGGCACTAATTTACCCGAATGTATTGGATATTGACAAAATTAAAAGATATAAAGGTTTATTAAATAGTCAAGGGGAACTGAAATCAAGACAAGAACTAAAAGAACAGGATGCAGACATTGGTGACCATATACACAGATACAATCCAGATACAGGACAGATTTAGAGCAATATGGATTTCAAAAAGAAACAGACGAATTAGAAAAGATCCTTCAAGGCACAGAGGACAAATCGATAAAAAAAATTATAATTATTTATTGAGATACAAAATGGAGGAGGAGGTAGGCAAAGAGAATTTGATAATTTGGGCCAAAAATTTCGGCTATAACATTGAATTGAAGAAATGGGAGAAATTGTTGAATAAAAATTACAAACTGACAATGTCTGTAGCCTACAAGGAAAATATGTATAAAATGTTTTATAGGTGGCACCTTCCACCGTCGAGACTGACCAAAATGTTCCCCAATACCCCATCAACCTGCTGGAAATGTAAACAAAGTCAGGGAACATACTACCACATATAGTGGATGTGCCCCAAGGTAAAACAATATTTGAGTAAAATTAGACTATAGAACAGAACAGAACAGAACAGAATAGAGTAACAGAGTTGGAAGGGACCTTGGAGGTCTTCTAGTCCAACCCCCTGCCCAGGCAGGAAATCCTACACCACTTCAGACAAATGGTTATCCAACATTTTCTTAAAAATTTCCAGTGTTAGAGCATTCACAACTTCTGCAGGCAAGTTGTTCCACTTATTAATTGTTCTAATTATCAGGAAATTTCTCCCTAGTTCTAAGTTGCTTCTCTCCTTGATTAGTTTCTACCCATTGCTTCTTGTTCTGCTTTCAGGTGCTTTGGAGAATAGGTTGACCCCCTCTTCTTTGTGGCAACCCCTGAGATATTGGAACATTGCTATCATGTCTCCCCTAGTCCTTCTTTTCATTAAACTAGACATACCCAGTTCCTGCAACTGTTCTTCATATGTTTTAGCCTCCAGTCCCCTATATTTCTATATTTAGAAGAGATAGCCAGACAACGTATAGAGATGAAGCCAGAAACATATTTGTTATGAATACTTCCAGGAATATATGACAAAAAATACAATATTTAATTATACATATTACAACAGCGGCAAGAATAATATATGCACAAAATTGGAAAAATAATAATACACCAACGGAAGAAAATTTGATTAGAAAAGTTTTGGAGTGCACAGAGATGGACAAGCTCACAAAAGAAATACAAGAAAAGGAGGAAACAGAATACTACATGGCATGGGAGAAATGGTATGAATGGTTAGAGGAGAGGTTTAAAGGCCAAGGAAAGAGAAAATGAGGAAGATACAGGAGTTGAAATGTAGTAACAAACAAGTGGAAATGGAACAGACACGGAATGTATGATTGAAATTGAGTACATTGTTATCTTTATGTATATAAATCAATATTAGAATCATATGTATAAATGACAAATTGAAGTAAGGGAGAAAAATGGATATGTAAGAAATGTTTACTGATCCGAAAATGTTGAAAAAAAAGAAAATTGTAAAAATTTCTCTCTTTTTTTGTTTTTTTAAAAAACCTGTTTAATAAAAATTATTTTTAAGAGAGAGAGAGAGAGAGAGAGAGAGAGAGAGAGAGAAAGAGAGAGAGAGAGAGAGAGAGAGAGAAAGAGACCGAGAGCCTTTATTTTTAGACTATCTTCCTTCCACAAGAACATATTGATGAAAATAGCACAATTTTTCTTATTGTTTTCTCCATCAGCCTCCCAAATTCTCCAAGATGCTCCAAACCCATATGTAACTTTGTCATTGATGCTTCTACTGGTATGCCAAAACATGACTTAACAAAATAAGTTTCCTGATGCTGCAGTATACAGTTCAGAAAATGCTTAAATGCTGAATGACAACAAATAGAGATATCAACTCATTGTGGCCGCTGGATTGCAAATATGCATACTTTCTCTGGTAAATGATCAGAAACGATCATATGGTCTATTAACTCTTCCAATGCTGTAGTTATTTGTTAAGATTTTTCAGAGGTCAGCAAAGCAAAATAGGTTGTGAACATTTGTCAAATAGAAAATCCAGGTATTTTCTAACATAGTTTGCAATGCGTAGTAGATGAAAAACTGTCTCCTTGACCACATCCACAATAGCATAAATAAAACTAGATTTTCCTATAGGATAGAATCAATTTACAATCATAACACAGCAGAAAAGGTACCACTTGGCTCCCCCCCCCCAAAAATTAACCTATATTATCTGCTCCATTCTGAATGAAAATGTTTCTCAACAGCCTGTTTCTTCAGAGTTTTGGTATACAATAAATGATCACCAATCAAAACAAGAAATACCATGGAATGGCACTCTGAAAGAGAATTATCGGATCCAGTCTACATTCAAAACAATATAATGTTTCTCTGAAAATCTCCCCTTCTTTGCCTAATTGCTTTCTCTTGGTGAAGTTCTGAGAATCTTTGAGACAAAAGTGATAGTTTTATGGCACAAATAATCCCTTATAAGGCAGCATCATCCCATTACAATGTAATGATTTTTTTCAATACTTATGACCAAAACAATACTTATGATCAAAATCCCTATATTTTCTACTCCTTACATAAGTAAGGAGTATTTTCTATTCCTTACATAAGTAAGAGTATTTTTGCTCTAAATTTCTCCACATTTTATACCAAAACAAACAAACAAAGGTTGCAAGCTAATTAAAGAACCAGCATTCTAAATACTTCAATTCACTTCCTAAGAATTTGGGAAATTATTGCCTTGTGATTAGAATTTAAATGATACATTTAAAATATCTGTGTTAATATTTATCAAATATGGTTCATTTAACTCATGCATAAGGATATAGCTTCTAAACAAATTTCATATTTTGGGTTGGCAAAATACATATGAAGTATATTATATAAGATTCATTTGAGTTTGTTTGTTTCCATACTACACAATGATAATTTGAATGCAAGTATTTCTTGACTTATGACCACAGTTAGACCAGGAAATTCTGCTGCTAAGCAAAGCAATTGTGAAGTGGGCATGCCCAATTTTACAATCTTTTTGCTGCATTTGTTAAACAAATCACCATGGTTGTTATGTGAGTCATGTAGTCATTAAGTGACTCCAGCTTTTCTCATTAACACTGCACTGTGGTGGTGCAGTGGGTGGAATGCAGCATTGCAGGCTAACTCTGCCCTTAGGCAGGAGTTTGATGCTGACCAGCTCAAGGTTCAGTCAAATTTCCATCTTTCAGAGGTCAGTAAAATGAGATCCCAAATTGTTGGGAGCAATATTCTGACATTGTAAACCACTCAGCGAGTGGTTTACAATGTATACATATATCTACATATATACTATAGGTTTACATATATACTATGGAGCGGTATATAAGTCTAAGTGCTATTGCTATTGCTGGAAGACAGGAAGGTCACAAATGACAATCATGTGACACGGGACACTGCAACTATCATAAGTAGATGGTGGTATCCAAATGCCCAAATTTTGAATATGTAACCATGACAGTCATAAGTGTGAAGACTTGTCATAAGTCATTTTTTTTCACAAACATTGTAACTTTGAATATTAAGTGAATGGTCATAATTGGAGAACCACCTGTAATGAAAGCTCTGTAAAATAACGAATTGTGATAAAATATTTTCTGTGAATTTGATTACCATTGCTATTACCAAAACTTTATATTATTATGAACTGAAAAAGGTATTTTGGGAAGGGGAAAATTTGAAGATACCTGCTGGTTATTTTTCCAAGTATCTTCAAAATGAAAGTGTTCCTAATGAAATATAGTCCATTAAAAACTTAAACAATATAAATGCTAGGAAAAATATTCAGCAGCATTTCTATTGTAAACCAACATAAAAATTCAAGTTCATCTGCAATGCCAGATTACAACTACATTCTTGGGAACATTCACCATTTTCTCTGTCTTTTTAGCTGCCTGTTGTTCAAATCTGGTCTCAGAACAATAATATAGCATTTGGGGAAAAAGATACAGATCAGCAGCCCAGCACTTGAGGCTAACATTGAGAAGATCTCCACAGCCACGAGGTATTTCCCCTTGGTGCTCAGATAGGTTGGAACAAAGGAGAGCCAAACACTACAGAAGACCAACATGCTGAAAGTGATGAACTTGGCTTCATTAAAAGTGTCTGGTAATTTCCTGGCAAAGAAAGCCACTAGGAAACTGATCATGGCCAAGAAGCCCATATAACACTTTGCAAAATAAAAAATAATCATGGACCCTTCCTTACATTGTAGGACAATTTTTTCAGCCTCTGTGTGCAGGTCAGCATCTGGGACAGGAGGAGAGATTGACAACCATAGAGTGCAAATCCCTACCTGAATTAAGAAGCCAGATAAAACAAAAGCATAGCCCAATCTTTTCCCCACCCACTTCTTTATCCCACTTCCTGGCTTTGTTGCCTTGAAAGCCAGGACCACAGTCACAGTCTTGGCCAGCACACAGGAAATAGCCACAGAGAAGATGATGCTGAAAGTAGTTTGTCAGAGAAGACATGCCACCTTGTTTGGCTGACCGATGAATAGTAATGCACAAAGGAAGCAGAGCAGGAGAGTTACCAGGAGCATGTAGGTAAGATCCCGATTGCTGGCCTTGATAATAGGAGTGTTGTGATGCATCAGAAATATTCTTAGTATGAGAACTGTGATTATGGAACAGAAAAGAGAAAAACAAGCTAAACTTATTCCCAAAGGTTCTTTATAAGACAAGAAACTTATATCCTTGGGAATACATGAATCCTGGTTTTTGTTGGGATATTTTTCTTCTGTACAATTATAGCAGTCATTCAAATCTGTAATTGAAAGGGTCTGGTCTAAGTATCAAATTTATACATAAATACTATCATTGATAACTATATTGATATCCATATCTTTGCATATGAACAGTAAATCCCATAATATATGACTATATTTATAATATTGACAATTTTTTAATAAGGTACTTTATAGTAATTCATGGAATTTTAGTTTCTATATCCTGGCTGAAAAAAATATGATTGGTGATAAAAGGATAAAGAAATTCTTACTGTGCTGTATAGTGATCTTCATGATCATCTAAATTCTAGAATTAGTGGTCTTTAGCTTATGAGTTATAGTGGATATCAGTTGAATTCGTCTACATTGTTCCATCTATCCTGAATCCAAATAATTCAATTCTTGAACCCTGAGGGTTCTCAATTTGCATAAATCAGTTATATAATAGATAGAAGTTTCTTTAATTTTATTTCTAATTTGAATTTATTTAGCTTCTCAAGAATATTCTCCTAAGTAGAGTTATATATATATATATATATAAGTGCAGTTTTGCATGTCTGACTTGCATGTCTGATTAAAGGTATTTGAGGAAATTTGGTAGGCCAATTTGGAATACTAAGAAGAAAAAAGAAAAACTGAATAAGACTTAAAATTTGGAAAAAATGGAGGATACAAATTGGATAATTTTAAGGACTATAAATTTAGGGCAATTTGAAGAACAGTTCCAGGACTGTGTGAATTTTATTAATACTGCTGATTTTGGTATTTCTGGACAATTGGGATATTGAAATTTTGGTGGAATATTGAGCAAGGATTAGTGTATTAATGATCAACACAAAATGTCTCAGCAGGACAAAATAAATGCAGTCTATAAGGAAATAATGCTGATGTTTCAATGCATTAAGGAAGATATAACAAGGAATCATAAGGAAATGATGGAATTGATGCAAGATACAGTAAGATTAAGAAAACTCCAGCAAACAACCATAAAAAATGAACAAAAAATTCAGAAAATAAAGAAAAAAGCAGAAAGTGTTGAGGAAAAAATAGAGATCATTTCAAAAATGATACAGGTAGACAAAAAGATATAATAAATAGCAATAATTTCAAATATGGAACAAATAAAATATTTTTGAAGAATTCAAAATAGAAAAGAGAATAATGAGAAAGATTCTTTAAAAATGATGGATGAACAGAGGATGGGTACTCTAGAGATTGCAGTGGAAATATTTAAATTAAATAAAAATGACAAAAGGAGTTACAAGATACCAGAGGAGAAGCAGGGCAGATTTATCAAAAAGTAATAAGAGTTGAAATTCTAAAAAGGGCAAGAGATGATGGATAGACATAAAATACTTTTTAACATGGTGGTGATTCTAATAAGTGTTAGAAAAAAGAAGTAGAAAGTAGAAATTGGGAAAATAATATTATGCATACTGAAATATAATAGAAAATATTATGATTACTATGTATACACAAGTTAGAAGTTGGAAAAGTATGATTATGTATATTCAAATGGTAATATCGCTATTAGAATTGTATGCAAAATATATTGACACAGATAATACACTGTCCATTAAACACTTATGGATATTAAAGAAAAAAATATAAATAAAATTATATTTTAAAAAAGTTCACATATACAATATTCACTTGTATATTTACTTGTATATTTAAAGTGAAAAAGAAATTCTAACATACATTAGAGACTGAACTTTAAATAGAATTACTATTGTAAATAGAATTTTTTTTTCATCCATTGAAAATATTTTTAAAAAATGGGGGAACCACTCAAAGTCTAAGGATAATACTGAGTGCAGGAAAAGTCTTCAAAAGGTGGACAATTAGAAATGTATGATTTTGAATTGTAGTGCTGGAGAAAACTTTGAATTGTAAAGCATATATTCAGTACTACAAAGTAAAACCAGACTGCTCAGTCTAGTGCAAAAACAAAGATAAAGAAAAATATTTGGGCAGATAATAGGAAGGCAAGAATCTTTGAAGTAGGCCTTGATATTTGGAAAAAATGGATAATAATCAACAAGTGAGACACAGAAGAAACTGCGTTTCTATATTATTCTATATTATAAAAATATAAAATATTTTTATATTTGCAGGTAGTTCTTACAAAATGATATTCATCAGCTCATGAAGATTTGAAAACAACTAAGGAACTGAAAAACAATATTATCTTCACCTTTCTTTTCTGCAATCTTCCCTTTGGGACATGAGATGCAAGAGTAGCAGCAAAATGGCCTCCCTTCCATTACTTGCTTCCTAGAACCTGGATTACAGTGAGGTGTACATAGGGAAACAGGAGCAGTCTAATTCACAAACCAAAACAAACATAAAAGAGTGTTAAATTTTTTCAGTACTTTAATTCTCAGCTGTAATTGTTCTCTCTAGCATGTTTAATAAATGCATAGTTTTCCAGCATACTGTCCAGGGGTGGGTTCTAATTTTTTTTACTACTGGTTCTGTGGGCATGGCTTGTTTGGTGGGCATGGCTTGATGGTCATGTGACTGGGTGGGCGTGGCTTGGTGGTCATGTGACTAGGTGGGTGTGGCCAACTTGATGTCACTCACGTCAAAGGTTAGGGTTAGGGTGCCTGGCCTCTCCTCACCTCAAAGGTCTCAACAAGATACAATTTCCCAATTGTACAATTTTTACTACTACTGAGCATCCAAAATATGTGTACATATATATTACATAGTATAGTGTGTATAAGCACACAAAAAGAAACATTATCTACTATATATACTGTGTGTATGTGCACACACACACACACCCCTCTTCTAAAACTATACACGTTCAACCTCACTTACTACATTTGGAAAAACACACCCAGAGTCCACTTTCTGTCATACATTTAACTATAACTTCTGTACATTAGAACATTACACAGGCCTTCAGATTTACTTTCCTAGCCTGCATATGACTGTTAGAGCCAGGAGAGATCATGGATTGAGTAAAATGTGGTGAAACTCACTTAACAACGCTCTTGCTTAGCAACCAAAATTTTGGACTCGATTCTGGTCATAAATCAAGGACTATCTCTGCCTTCCTCTGCATGGCAGCCTTGTTCTAGTAAACTCCTTTTCCTTTCTGGCAATTTTCCTCTCTGTTAGAGGCACTAAAATAATCCAGATGATGTAAGGTTTCCTGCTGGAGAAGGGGATTGGACTAGATGGCCTCTAAGGTCCCTTCCAGCCCTAGATTGCTGTCCTGTTTCAATGTGTCTTCTGAAGCCACATCTAGTGCCAAGATTTGTGGTCCTTCCTTCCTCTTCTCTCTCTCTCCCTCTCTCTCCATCCCCCCTTCCTTCCTCTTCCTTCCTCTTCTCTCTTTCTCTCTCTCTCTTTTCTCTCTCTCGCTTCCTTTCTTTGTCTTTCTTTTTCTTTCTCTCTCTTTTCTCTCTCTCTCCCTTCTTTTCTTTCTTTCTTTCTTTCTTTCTTTCTTTCTTTCTTTCTTTCTCTCACTTTGTCTCTTTGTCTCTCTCTTTTCTCTCTCTCCCTTTCTTTCTTTGTCTTTCTTTTTCTTTCTCTCTCTTTTCTCTCTCTCTCTCCCTTCTTTTCTTTCTTTCTTTCTTTCTTTCTTTCTTTCTTTCTTTCTTTTTCTCTTTCTCTCTCTTTGTCTCTCTCTTTTCTTTCTCTCTCCTTCTTTCTCTTTCTTTGTCTCTCTTTCTATTTCTCTCTCTCTCTCTCTCTCCCTCCTTCCCTCCCCTTCCTCCTGAAATGCCAGCAAAATCCACCACTTTGCTCCTAAAGTGGTCTAGGGCAGGGGTCACCAACCTTGGCAACTTTTATTCTTGTGGACTTCAACTCCCAGAGTTCCTTAGTCAGCAAAGGTGGCTCTCTCTCTCGGCTTCTCGGCCTGAGCAACAAAGCCCCCCTCCTCTGGACCTTTGGTCTCCAAAGCCTGTCAGGAGAAGGAAGGATAGGCGGGAGGGCACTGGGGAGGGGGGCGCTGTCCAGCCAGGTCAAGTGCAGGACCAGGTATTAAAGGAGGAACCATCTGCACTTAGAAGAGGATCGTGAGGGGGGGAACAAATCCCACCCCACCCCGCTTCCCTTTTACCTTTCTTTAATGCATCCCGTTTCCCTCCCCAAACATTGAGAGGTGGTGTCCTCCATGCCACCAAGCCCTTGAGGTGATGCAGGAGGGGGAAAAGAAAAAAAAAGCCTTGGCCTCTGAAGCCTCTCGAAGGCTTCGAAGGTGTGTGTGTGTTTGGCGGCACTGAAGTGAGCTACACGATCGGCCCCTTGCCTTCCGCTGCCACCGCCACTTCCGTCTCTTCCTTTTCTCTGCCAACAGAAGTCAGAGAGGAATTTCCATCCCAAGTCAGCCACCCTCACTCGAAACGCGGAGAAACACTCAGAAAAGCAACTGCCTTTTCCTTTCTGACTTCTGTTGGCAGAGTGTGGTGGTAGGCCGTTCTCACCAGGTTCTCACCTGGAGCAGCCAGGAGAAGGAGAAGCTGCCAGTGGGGCGGCGAGCTGCCCCAGAAGGACCGGAGGAGAGTGCAGCTTCTTACTCATGGAGATCTACCAGTGGGGAAGTGGGCATGGTAAGAGGTGTGCTGGCCAGGAAGCATTCATGCTCCTGGGCGGAGAGAGTTGCACAAACCTTTGCTGGAGTGAACATGCAATCCTCTCCTGCCAGGGAGCATGACCGCTTCCTGGCTTGCGCATTTCTTACCGCTTTCCGCAACCACTTCCGTGCTGGTGGATTTCCATGAGTGAGGAGCTGTGCTCCACTCCAGTCCTCCTGGGCAGCTCACCTCCCCGCTGGTGGCTTCTCCTTCTCCTGCCTTCTCCAGGAGCAGCCTGTCTGTTACCCGGCGAAAATGGCCTGCCACCACAGCCTGGCCCACCCTCTCTGCCCCAGCAGTTGCTCCTGGTGCTGCCAGAGAAGTGGCAGCACAAGAACCGCTCTTTCTGGGGACAAGGGGGTGGCGGAGGCAGGAGCAGCAGGCCAGGGCTTCCCTCCCTCCCTCCCTCCCTCCAGAGGCCTGGAGCTATGCCAGAAGTCTGCTCTGGCGGGGAGACAAGGAAGCCCCTGATGGCCCATCCTTGCCACCACCACCCCCCTCGCCCTTGGCGGCAGCAGTTCTTGCACAGCCGCTTCCCTGGCAATGGCAGGAGCAGCTGGCAGGAGAGAGGGGATGGCGGCAGGCTTTGGCAGCAGACAGTTCGAGCCGGCTAAGAGGCAATGTTCCTCCTCCTGCCAGCCTTGAGCTCAGCTCTGGGCAGTGTCCAGCTAGCCATGCCTGGCTTCAACCTGCGGCAGCCCACGTGGATCCCAGGCAGTGCAACTTCGGGGCCTTTTCTCATGGTGGCGATGATGAGGCAGGCAGGCAGCCAGGTGCATGGGAGCGACTGGCGGCAGCACTCCTGGCTGGTAAAGGGTGGAGTTCCAGGGCTGCATGCAGGCAATGACGATGGGCGGGGTAAGCGAGCGGCGACTGGGCCTGGAACTGGTTCAGGGGCATGGCCAGCCAATCTTATTACTGGTTCTCCGAACAACTAAATTTTTTTACTACTGGTTCTTGGGAACTGGTGCGAACCAGGAGCAACCCACCACTGATACTGTCATATTCAAACTGAACAAAGTTACAAGCTTTGGGAAATGTTGGGCTGGAGCATTTAGTCACCATAGTCTAGGGAACACATGTCATTAGTGAATGTGGCTGGCATGTTCAGAGGCAAAGTGGTCTGCTACATACATATCCCAATAGTATTAACAAGAAAAAAGAAAGTCTGAAATTTAACAAAGTCAAGTTACCTGCTCTGGACAATATCAACAACCTACCCAAGGTCTTGCCCAGCCAGGAATCTGTTCCCCAAAATAGGCAAATCAGAAAACTGCTTCCTTCCCAATAGATACTTTCATGGCCATGAAAGTCCATAACACACCTTTGTTTGTCAAATAATGAGCTGCTTAATCAGTATCATTAATTATCCTTACAAGTATTTTATATTGTTCCAAAATATAGTAACCATGTAACATGTGTGCAATACATTAGACAACAAAATCCTACACATTTCCAATTTTCAAGAATAATAACAGAAACAGGTGGAAAAAGAAACAATGGATGAAAACTAATGAAGGAGAGAAGCAACCTGGAATTAAAGAGAAACTTCCTAACAGTGAGAATAATAAACCAGAGGAACAACTTGCCTTCAGTAGTTGTGGGTCCTTCATCACTGGAGGTTTTTAAGAAGAGACTGGATAGTCACTTTTCTGAAATGGTTTAGAGTCTCCTGCTTGGGTAGAGGGGTAGACTAGAAGACCTCCTAGGTACCTTCTAGCTCTATTCTAATTGATTGATTGAGTGAGTGAGTGAAAAATTAAGATGCAAAAATGCCATAGCTAATAATGATATGATTGCCCTACTTAACAATTAATTTCAGTGCTCCTATTCAGATTAGAAATTTCTCAGATTGTGTGTTCCTGCAACCTACCTGGTTAAACCAGCTGTTCCATGTTATGGCATCTTTGTCAATAATGAATGTTTGGTGTGCAGGAGACTGAGGGTCTATCCTTCCAATTTTCACTTTTGACTGGTTTTCAGAAAGAATAAAATTGATTATATCAAACCCATCCACTAACTTTCCATCTTGGTCAAAGATTATCTTGTCCCCAAGACTGTTGTTAAATGTAACATGTCTCAGAAAAGGATGGAGCTAAATTTTAAAAAGATAAAAAAACAAAAGGAAGATTAATATAAAAATATTGTAGATCAAAATACATATGCAGAGAAAATGTCCCAGGGCTGGTTTCTTTTATTTAAACATTGATCCTTTAATTATTCATTTAAGTTAGAAATATTTTCATCCTTTCGTCGGGCCCTAAAAACTCATCTTTTTCAGTTAGCCGGTCTCTCTTGATTTAATGGTTGGTTTTAAATTTTGATATGGATTTTAAATTGATAAATTGTAAACTATGGGCCAAATTTAATTATTTTAAATCTATTTTTAATTGTACTTATGTATAAATGTTTTTTTATTTTGGCTGTTCACCGCCCTGAGTCCGAAAGGAGAAGGGCGGTATAGAAATTCGAATAATAATAAATAATAAAATAAATCCTTTCATTAATTGAAGGATTTCTCTTCCCTGTTTGTCAATCTTTGTTTTAATGTTTCTGTTATTGTTGTTAATTGTGAGAGTTTGTGAGACTCTTGCAAAACAATTCTGCTCTGATAACATCAACTGTGATACCAAAACTGATACCATCAACTACTATTGGCAGCACGTACAAATACATGTAAATATCCCTCCTCATAAAACAGTAGAGGAAAATATACGCTCACTCATTCTTATTATTATCCCACTCATTCTCTTATCACTGAGAACCAGTGATTCTTGCATTTTAGTTTTATACAAGGCTACTAAAAGCCAATAGTGATTATTATTAGGCTGAAAGAGCATAAGTGGTAAATATTTCAGTACACCTGCAGTCAAATACTATGGACCCCAAGCTTTAGAGAGGGGGAGCCAATATTGCAATATCTGTTTAGATAGCTAAACTGCAGCATCAACATTCCTCCTTCATTCAAAAAATTATTGTCCTCTATAATGCATTTTGTGTCAAGGCACTAATGATTAAAAACATGGTTTCAGATTTTTTATAAAGGTTGGAATGGAAGAAAAAAGAGGCATCTTCTACAATTGTCTCTGAGCAATTTGTCCAGGACATTAGGAGTTTGGGAGGGAGGGGGGATAAAGACAGAAAGATAGAAAGGGTGACTTAAGACTAGCAATCCTAACCGGAGTTGAATTTTCCTGCAAATAGAAAAACATAAATTTTGCAAAACTGCAACACTTGAGAGGGAAGAAAAGTTTTTGGCTAAGCTAGCACACAACTAGGAATAACTTTCAGAAAGCACTGATGGGCAAATAGAACAAGGGCTGATTCTGATTTCTAAAAATGTTCTTTCTGCTGTTTTATACACAGACACATATAACTTTTGAAATTCTTCTGTAGTTAATTAACAAATTAAAAAACAAGGATAAGCTATAGATAATAGCATGCTGTCTTTAAAATATCCTAATAATATATCACAAAATGGTATACATTATTCTGATGTGTGTTAGAGATGGTATGAGATGTAATTAGTCTTCATAAACTATCAATTATTAAAAAGCGATTGCAACAAAATTAAATTTGGATTATGTTATGTCATACAAATATAACTTTATCAGGTTTCTAGAGAATCTGGAATCAGGACTCTAGAATATAATGAACACTTTACCTGCCAAAATGGCTGATTATGTAGCTTCAGTCCATTCTCTATCCTTGTCCTGTGTTTGAATCCAGTTCTAAACATATCATGTAAAGCATAGGCTATAGCAAAGACAGCATTGTAGACACTGTAGCTATGGCCAGACATGCTCATTTCAAAATTGGGGTACAGGAGGCTCCCTAGTTGTTCAGCTCCAGTACAATGATTTTCCTCCATTTTATCCATTAGTGTATTTGGAAATACACAGCCAAAGACCTGCTCCCAAAAGTTTTTGAAAAAACCATCTCCTTTTGTAGTGAAAGGGTTTCGACTCTCTACAAACTGCTGAAATCCAGATACATCCCTGGAGTGAAACATGAAAGCTACAGCTCCATGGAAAATGTCTAAATCCCAATTTCTTTGAAATACAAAGGATGAAAACTCCATTTGGGCTGTGGTGATCCATAGTTTTCCTAAGGATTTCCTATATTTACTGTCTATATCTTCATCTGATTGATAGGAAAGAAATCTAAAAAATCCAAAGGAATTAGATTCACCATAAGCAAGGATCACTGTAGCCTTACTATGTGTCAATATATTATAAGTATTTCTTCCTTTAAGCAGCATTTCTGATATATTAGTAATAAAAGTTACAACTGGGATTTTCTGTATGAATGCAAAACAAATGCCCTTCTGAGAAAACATGGGCATCACTTTTTGAATAAATCTCTCTCCACTCTCTGTTTCCATAACCACCACTCCAATCCATATCCATTTGAAGTATAAAAGCAGAGACAGAATCCCCTCATATTGAAGGTCTTCCTTAGGAACCATCTGGTAGAAGGGAAGACCAGGAGATTTGTCCTTCACAACTGGAGTGGGACTATAGGTGAGCTAAAGACATCCATGAAGAAGAAAAAGAATAATTACAACATCAAGCATTACGTTGCACTGCTTATAGTAATATATTATAAGAATAAATTGAATGTATTGTTTCAACTGTCAATTATAACGTATCAGATGAGATAGGCAATAACACACTAAGTAAGAATATATCTCTCAATAGAATAGAATAGAATAGAATAGAATAGAATAGAATAGAATAGAATAGAATAGAATAGAATTCTTTATTGGCCAAATGTGATTGGACACACAAGGAATTTGTCTTGGTTCATATGCTCTCAGTGTACATAAAAGAAAAGATACATTCATCAAGAATCATAAGGTACAACACTTAAGGATAGTCATAGGGAACAAATAAGCAATCAAATCATGTTAAGAAACAGTCAATATAAATCGTAAGGATACCAGCAGCAAGGTTACAGTCATGCAGTCATAAGTGGGAGGAGATGGGTGATAGGAACGAAGAAAAGATTAATAATAGTGCAGACTTAGTAAATAGTTTGACAGTGTTGAGGGAATGATTTGTTTATTACTGTTCTTGTGCGTAGTTGTTCTGATGTGTACTGCTCTATAGCATCATTCTGAGGTTAGGAATTGAAACAGTTTATTTCCAGGATAATATTTTCACAGCCCACTTTTTACCTTGTGCAGTATACAGGTCCTCAGCGGAAGCCAGGTTGGTATCTACTGTATATCTATCATGTGTATATATATCTACATCTATACCTATATCTATATTGATATATCAATAATATTTATTTGTCTATCTATCAAACAAATAATGCATTAAAGAATATTTCACTTCACATAACAAATTCTTTTTCTGACTGAACTAATTAATATAAATCCTCAATATCTTAATATAACATTTCAATATTCATTGCACATGTGCGCTCCCTTTCTGTTACTTTTTCACAAACCAAAGTTAGAAAGACAAATAAATCTTCCATTCTTTGCTTTCTGACAATGATTATTTGTTTGTTTATGATTTAATGTTTATGCCGCCTGTCTCCGTTATAGAGTGACTCTGGGTACTTGCAGGTTACTAAACGAATAAAAATAGTTAAAATATTAAAATATATCATTGTTAAACGTAATGTCCTACTTGGAACAGACAAGTTTCCAGCTTTCTTGGAGGTGAAGTCTGGATGATTCTAAATTACAAAAGTTGTATTTATAACCTATTCTTACAATTTTGAAATTATTGTTTCTTCTCACAAGAACCTAAGTAGTATCCTGGTGGATCGGACTCATTATTCCTACACAAGGAAGCAAAAGGAAATCTCCTAGGTCAATGGCTTTCAGAGACCGCCACATTGTCATCAAGTTTAACAGGCATTAATTCACATGATTTCCATAGATTCTCAGAGATTATCTGGCTTTTTGAAGAGATCTGAGAAGTCGAATAATTGAAAATACTTTTATGGCATTCCCCTCAGACCAAACATACTATATGTATTGAGTAAATATGATTTGTGGGGAAGTTGTGTTCTTAGCTTAATTATATAGATATTTTTTTTTCACATGTAAGAAGATTTACTCATGAATCAATTTGCAATTAACTTTGGATACCTTAATTATGTAAGCTGCTTCCAAGATACTGAAAGAACAAAAGTAGACTCACCAAAACAAAGAAATGATAAAAAGAAGTGTTAAACTTTATTGCAAACCTTACCTGAGGAATCTTATAGGTATCCAGAACAATTGCCATATCAAGAGAAGTAAGAGAATCCAGTCCACCAATCACAGCAAGAAGCTTATTCTGCATGTTACAGTTGTAATTTGGGAAAAATTGTTCTAGCGTATATATAAGCAGCATGGTGGAATGATATGTCCATTCTGCATTGTAATAATTATCATAAATATGAAATCCCAAGCTGATATTCGGTAAAATCTGAGGATTTTCATTAATCTGCTTTACCGCAAAAGCCAGGGCCAGGATGTGTTGGTAATTCTTGGGAAATATTCTAGAATGAGTGTTGCAATCTGTATCAGATAATATTTTACAGTTCTGAAACTTTTTGCAATAATTGTAGATTATAGAAGATGTATATTACTTTGGAGTGCATAATGTTAAACATAATGTAACATTCATAAATTCAGATTGTTATATTTTCATATTACCTCATATTCCCAATCATCATAAAAAATAATGTCTTTAAAAATTAAACACCTTCCTTCTGCACAATTGCATTGTCTGCCTAGCATCTAAAGTTCCTTCAATTCCCTATAACATCATCTGGCATTCTAATTAACATAAATGCACCTACAGACTAAAATGAATTGCTTACGAAAGTTCCTCAGGCATGGTTGGTGGAGGTTCCTTTATGAAATCTTTGGCATTGGAGAGGAAGATCCCATGAGATACGATGCTGCCAATGATGAGATCTCCAGATTGACGATAGCTGTGAAGTGGGTGTTCTGGATATCTGACATTACATTTTACTTTGAGAGCTTCATATGCCGTGTATGGAAGCAGAGTTAACAGAAGCATCGCTTCTACCAACATCCTGAAGTCACTGGAAAAATCTTCTCTTTGCAGATCCTTTTATCTAGAAAGCAGCCATTAGAATCTCTGCTGATTCATCAGCATACAAGTAGAAGGAATTATAATTGTTATAATTCCAATATTAAATGAGTCTTCTGGCCAATCTAAAACTCCAAATATTGTATACCGGAAGTCATACTGACAAACACATATCCCCATCCCTACCACTAATGCTAGAGGTTAGATTTCTCCAATATTTCACTGAGTGTGTTCCATCTTTGGGAACAAACTGCAATTTTATAACAGTTAATTTAATTATAGATATTATGCTAATTGTAGGAATGGGAATTATTTCTTATACAGAACTGAAATTCCATGTAGAATATTTTTAAAAAATGGAATGGAATTAGCAGAGATGGCTAAATTTTGATTAAAGAAAAAAATACAAATACCTTTATTTCTACTTGAAAACCACTTCTGGACTTTGTGCTTGAAATGGAAAAAATGAAACTTTGGTTTTGGGTTTTACCGATTAGATACATTTCTTGTAATAGTTTATATTATTGTATGAAAGTAAAAAGTTGAGGTTAGATGTTAATGCCTTATTTTACTGCACCAAAGGAGTTGGAAGTCAATGACTCCCCCCCCATTGTTTTCCTCCACTATCCACTTTCCCTTTTTCTTTCCTTAATTTCCCTATTTACTTTTGTATTCTCTTTATATGCCATATTATAAACTAATAAAAATTTAATATAATAGAATGTCTTTAAAAAAGCACCACTTTTAAATTTTCTTTAATTTCTTCAATAAGAAATATATTTAATTTTATTTTTCTGGGAACTGGGCTGTCAAAGGAGAGATAATCCAAAATATGACAACTGACATTTCATTCATGTTATCATAACACTGCCCTGCTTTTCAATATAGTTTACTGAAACTGAAGAACTAAATTTCTAACACGTAGAAAGTCTAAGAAACATTGATTCCTGCATATTTTAATTAGAAATAAAACAGATATTTCCTTGTGAACTGAAAATACATATTTTTAGAATATGTTCTCTTTCCAGGAGAAGGTATTCATCAAAGTAGCATAATTTACTATTACACACCCAAATTTTCCAAGATCCTCCAAACCATGTGCACTTTTGTCATCAATAGTGCTACTGGGAGGCTATAGGAAAATTATATATGTCTTAAGTTTATAGGCTCAGCAATTTCATTCATATTACTTAATTCTGTATTAAAATATTTACCAAAAATATTTTTTATGAAGATGTTCCCAATAAAACCAATGTGAACAAAGGAAATTGGATTTTTTTTTTCAATTATAACCTCAAGAAATCAGCAAGAAATGTTAGGTTCCAATTTTAATTGACACAGACAAATAGCTGCCGCAGTGTATAATTCTTAAACATTGAATGTCAAGACTCAGAAGGAAAAAAATGAAGCTTTGATTTTGAGATTTATTGATTAGAGAAGAGTTCTTTGTTATAGAAATGACTAGTATATATTGAGAATTTAAAGTAAAAAGTTGAGGCTACAACATTCATTTAACTGAGGGGTCCTTGGTGCTCTCTGAGCTTGCTTATTTTCATGCAAACGTTTCATTACCAAACTAGGTAACATCTTCAGTGTTAGTAAGGATGCTGCTTACTGTCAGTTTATATTTTAGCGGCTTGCCTGTCAGTGCTGGTTGGGGTGGGAGTCTTAGAGATTCTTTTATTGCGTTGTTAGCTGTTGGCTTCTCTGGCAGCTTCTTGATTGGGGTATTGTTTACTTGTTTGTTGGTCTGATGTTAACCTTGGAATTTATCTATGCTGATCTGGGTGCTGATTGCTGTTGGAAAGTAGTCTTGGAGTTTTTTTGGACTGAGCGATAGTTTCTTATGCATAGTCTAGAGATGTGGTTAATATCTATGTGACTATTGATGGCTGATTTGTCGGAATGCCAGGCTTCTAGAAATTCCCTGGCATTTTCGGAATTGGCTTGGTCTAGGACAGTGATGGCTAACCTTTTTTCCCTCTGGTGCCAAAAGTGTGTGTGCATGCACTACCACGCACTCACACGTGCCCACACCCATAATGCAATGCCCCTCCTGCACACCCCATCCCCCTGCACATTCATACGTGACCCCCCGTGCATGCAGACATGACCCCCGCATGTGACCCCACCCCCTGTACATGTGTGCATGAATCTCCCCCCCTTTGGCCTCATATCCCAAAATGGCTGAAAGTGGGGGAAAAAAGCTTCACCTCCCAAAATGGCTGGGAGGGGGAAAAAAGTCTCACCTCCCAAAATGGCTGGATGGGGGGAAAACCTCACCACCCAAAACAGCACTGGGACGGGAATCAGCAGAGAACTGGGAAGGCACAGACAGCAGAAAGTGAGGAGAAAGGTAGGTCCCCGACATGTCTCCCGCTTGCAGGGCAGACCCGAAAATTAGCTGGCCGGCAGGAAGCGTGTGTGCATGGACAGTGGAGCTGAGCTGGGTGACGGCTTGCATGCCCGCAGAGAGGGCTCCGCATGCCACCTGTGGCGCATGTGCCATAGGTTCGCCATCACGGGTCTAGGATGATCACATTTTCCCAATTGAAACTTGCAGCAACTTGAACACAGAAAAAAGGAAATAGAGCATCTATACAAAATATTCCAACAAAATGGATATCCATGCAACTTTATCAAGAAGTACCTAACCACTCAAGCTATCAATAGTCACACAGCCATTAACAACATCTATAGACTATCCAAAAGAAACTCACCCAGCCCAAAAAGGAACAAAAAGATTTTTGGCAAAACATCTGCACATAAGATTAGCATAGATTAACTCCAAGGTTAACATCAGAGCATCAAGTAAATAATACCTCAATGAAGAAACTGACAGAAAAGCCAGTAGAACAGTGCTGGTGAACCTTTTCGGCAGTGAGTGCCAAAATGGGAGCATGCATGCACGAAACCAGAAAAGCAGCTATCCTGCACGCATGTACGTGCTGGGAACATGATCTTCCAGTTTCTGGTGCATGCATGTGCACTGGCCACCTGGTCTTCTGGTTTCTGGCACTCATGCACACAGGAAAACCAGCTGGACAGTGCACAGGCATGCACCGGAAACCGGAAGATGATCTTCCCAGCACATGCATGCGTGCAGGATAGCTGCTCTTCCAGTTTAAGGTGCTCCCACGCACATGAAGATCAGCTGGCCGGCATGCTGGAACCTGGAAGAGCAACGGGCAATGGCTCGCGTGCCCAGAGAGATGGCTCTGCATGCCATAGGTTCACCATCACAGCATTAGAATATAAACTGACAACAAACAACACTCAGTACTCGTACTTATGATGTTACCTAGTTTGAGTAATGAAACAACCCCTCATGTCAACTCTCAGCTACAAATATTCTCCTTTATTTGATCATTTAACTGCAGTGAAAAGAGACAGAAATTAATGGTTTTTTTTTCCTTTTCCCCTTTATTTTACACTTTTTTCTTTTCCTTTTCCCCCTTTCCCATTTTTTCACTATTTTCAGGTTCATAAATTCTAATAAGTATAATAAAATTATATTATAAAAAGAAAGTCAAGACACAAAATAGCAGTTCATTGTGGGCTCAGGTGTGCAAATAAACCTACTTTCTCTGGCAAGTGAGCAGAAGCCATATGGTCTATCAACTCTTCCAATGCTAGCTTTCCACATGCTATTCTGTTCAGGTAAAAATAATAACTATGTATTATTAGAATTTAAATGAGAATAATTAAGATATCTGTGTTAATATTTATAAAGCATGACTCGTTTAATTCCTGTATAAGGATATAGCTTCTAAACAAAATTCATATTTTTAGTTGGGGAAATATACTGTATATAATGCATACATATATATATATATATATAAGATCTATTTGACTCCCCCCTCCTTTCTGGACTAGATAATGTTAGTAATCCAAATACCTCTTGACTTCTAACTACAATTAGGATATATTGGAATGTCTGTTGCTAAGTGAAACAGTCATGAATTCAGTCACACCCTATTTTACAATGTTTTTGCTGAATCATGTAGTCATACAGTGAATACGACTACCCTGAATAGCTTTGCTTGCTGGAAGACAGGTAGGAAGGTGGCAATCATGTGACCAAGGATGCTGCAACTATTGTAAATACTTGGTGGTGGCCAAATGCCCAAATTTTGTTCATCTGACCATGGGTATAGGTCATCTGACCATGCTGTGATAGTCCTAAGTGTCGTAAGTCAATTGAATGGTTAATAAATAAATGGTCATAATGAAAATGTAATGGAAATTGTGTGCAATACAAATTGAAGTAAAATGTTTTCTTGAATTTGATGATCATTGTTATTACCCAGACTTTATAGTCATATTATTAACTCAAAATGGGGAAGGAGAAAGATGACTTGAAGATACATGCTGGATACTTTTCCAGGTATCTTCAAATTGAAAGTGTTCCTAATGAAATATAATCCTTTAACAATTTAATCAATATAAATGCTTGGAAAAATATTCAGCACAATTTCTACAGTAAAACACACATAAACATGGAAGTCCACCTACATATTACCACCACATTGTAGGGCACATTCACTACTGTGTCTGTCTTCTTAGCTGCCTGTTGTTCAAATCTGGTCTCAGAACAATAATGTAGCATTTGGGGAAAAAGATACAGATCAGCAGCCCAGCACTTGAGGCTAACATTGAGAAGATCTCCACAGCCACTGTATATTTCCCCCTGGTGCTCAGGTAGGTTGGAACAAAGGATATCCAAACGCTGCAGAAGACCAGCATGCTGAAAGTGATGAACTTGGCTTCATTGAAACTATCAGGTAATTTCCTGGCAAAGAAAGCCACTATGAAGCTGATCATGGCTAAGAAGCCCATATAACACTTTGCAATGTAAAACATAATCATGGAACCTTCTTTACATTGTAGGACAATTTTTTCAATCTCTGAGTGCAGGTCAGTATCGGGAATAGGAGGAGAGATGGACAACCATATAGTGCAAATCCCTACTTGAATTAAGAAGCCAGATAAAATAAAAGTGTAGCCCAGTCTTTTCCCCACCCACTTCTTTATCCCACTTCCTGGCTTTGTTGCTACAAAAGCCAGGACCACTGTCACAGTCTTGGCCAGCACACAGGAAATAGCCACAGAGAAGATGATGCTGAAAATAGTTTGTTGCAGAATACATGCCACTTTGGTTGGCTGACCAATGAATAGTAGTGCACAAAGGAAGCAGAGCAGGAGGATGACCAGGAGCATGTAGGTAAGATCCCGATTGCTGGCCTTGACAATGGGAGTGTTGTGATGCATCAGAAATATCCTTAGTATGAGAATTGTGATTATGGAACAGAAAATAGCAAAACAGGCTAAACTGATCCCCAAAGGTTCTTTGTAAGACAAGAAGCTTATGTCCTTGGGAATACATGAATCCTGGTTTTTGTTGGGATATTTTTCTTCTGTGCAACTATAGCAGTCATTCAGATCTGTAATTGAAAGGTTCTTAATTAAGTTTCAGATGAATGGATAAATCTTAGGATTGTTCTTATATCTATACACATGAAAAACAATAAGAAATTGAAAATAATAACCTTATAAAAAGGACTAGATACAATATGTATTGAAGAAAATTTTACACATCATATAAAATGTTCATTTAACATAGAAAATGTTCATTTAACTATGAATAGGCAAATATTTACTGCAAATCTATATACTACTAAAATTCTCATTTTTACAATCTTTAACTGGGTAAAACACTGTATCAAAGAGCAAAAACTTTGAACCAGTGTAGCTCAAATGAGGTATCTTACATAATGGTTACAAAATCCAGGATCCATGCCTCCTAAGCATAACTCCCAATTCTCCTCGTTCAGACTACATATCTAACATAGACATAGTCCCCAAATAGCACCTTCGTTAATGGAAGAACCAGAAATGCTTCTTTCTTCCTGAATTATATTTCATATTATTTATTCTTATGGAGCTTTGCAGATTTCCTACCCCACAATTTCGTCCAAAATCTTTCTTTGAGGTAGAAGTGTTTTTTAAAACTATCATTGAACAGTTAGAAATGGCATACATAGATATAATAGAGGAAATTTAAAATAATTGGGAAATCAAAAATAAGACTGCAAATCATTGCCTCTTTGCTTGGATGAAGAAAATCACATTGTCTCTGTAGCGCAAGCCTATTTGTCCAGGCAAATCTAAATAATTATGCACAGACTTAATTAATACATCTGCACAAAATATGCCTTACCCTTCTCATCAGCTATCTTCCCTCTTGGACATGGGATGCAATCATAACAGCAAAATGGTTCTCCTTCCTTTACTTTCTTGCTCGATCCTGGAGAACAGCTTTCACTGCACACAGAAAGAGGTTGTGTCTAATTAAAACACAATAAAAATAGAGTATAAGTATATTTCAAATTGTAGAGATTCTATCATAAATCCAAGGTACTAGGAACTCATTGTTTTGCGAACACACTTTATGCTGCCTTTTATGTATATCTGAACATGGCTGTTTACCTGCAAAGGATCATTACCTAACCAGATAACATCATCAATATGAGGATGCAGGCAACTAAGCTCAAAGAACTCTATAGTTCAACTTGGAGTTACAGATATTCTCTTCCATTGGATCCCTTTTTATACTGTAGGAACATACACTTGTGTTTATACAGGATTATTAGCTTTATAATTAGTTGGTCTAAAAATGATTGACTGGCCTAAAGTAATGTAGTAAGCTTCTGTGGCTGAGACCACATTTCAATTAAATCACCCTAGTTCTTCTCTGACCCCATAACTTTTACTATACACTGGCAGTTTGTATGTAATAATGTAGGATCATTTGTGAAGAAACTGTAGGAAGAATAAATAGTTAACGATGAAATGCTATTAATAATTACATTAGTCCCAAATATTATTATTATATTTATAACCCAGAATTATTCTATACAACTCAAGGTTATACACATAATGTTTCTGTTTCCTATTTTTTCCCCTCAACAACTCTATGAAGTTGATTGTCTCCAAGTCATCAAGAAAGCTTTCATGCATAAGGGAAGACTAGTAGTTATGATCTCCTGGTTTATGGTTCAGCACTAAAATCACCACAAATCTTTATATCTATCTATCTATCTATCTATCTATCTATCTATCTATCTATCGATCGATCGATCGATTGATCTATATACATTTGACATCCATCCATCCATATGTATATGCATATGCATATGCATATGCATATGCATATGCATATGCATATGCATATGCATATGCATATACATATACATATACATGTACATGTACATGTACATGTACATGTACATATACATATACATATACATATACATATACATGTGTGTGTGTGTGTGTGTGTGTGTATCTATTTTCTTACTTTTCATAGGTTTTATGTGTGTTTTTCTTTTAGCCAGGTTTTCCTACGTAACCAAGATTTTTCTACAGCCCTAGCTCAGTGGAGTCACATTCTGGCCAAAAAGCCCAGAATCGAGTGGATGTGTGTGTGTGTGTGTGTGTGTGTGAAGCTTCGTTGTTATCTCCAAATAAACGTCTGATCTTTGAGGAAATTTTTCTCTTTATTGAGCATAACAAACTGACCCTGACTCAAGGCACAGTTAGCACTGAACTTTGGCCCCCCCAAAACTCTCTTTCCGGTTCCCAATTCTCTGTGTCTCATTGGCCATCTTCCAAGCCACTCTTATCATCCCATCTCCGTCAGTTCCCAGGAATGTCCCCCCTCCCATCCCATCTCCGTGGAGACAGTTCTTCAGGGGAATTAAGTAGGTGAAAGTTCAAGCCTCTCCTCTCCTTCCTTATGGCAGCTTGGAAGCTGACATCCAGCCCCTCTCCCTTCATTCTCTCAGTGAGGCCTGTGTAAGACAAACAACAAGTTTAGTACCTTTACCCCATCCGAGGGTGTGTTCCACCCCCTCCCGGCTTGTCCAGGTGATCTGCATTGAATTTAGCTATAAGGCGGTCAGCTTGGATGTTTGTGCTCTTCACCCAGGAAGCTTCTGACAAAAGGTAACCCTTCCACTTAATTAAGTATTGGAGCCGCCCCCTGTGCCACCTTGAATCAAGAATCTGCTGTACTTCATAGTGAGTGTGGCCTCCAATGATCAAGGGCCCTGGGGGATCATGTGGCACTGGCCTTAAAGTTGACCCTACCACAGGCTTCAGGAGGCTACTGTGAAAAACGGGGTGTAACTTCCCTAGTAACCGGGGCAACTGCAATTGTACTGTAACCGGGTTGATTATTTTTACTATCAGAAATGGTCCTATAAATTTCGGGCCCAGTTTCCTGGTCGGGAAATATTTGGTGGAGAGGTAGACCTTCTCCCCTACTCGGAACGGCCTTTGGGGGGCTCGGTGCTGATCTGCTTGTTTCTTATAAGACCGTGCCGCCTTGTCTAATGCCTTCTTGATGTTCTCCCAGGTTTCTCTCAGCATTGCCATCCAGTCAGTCAAGCTAACTGAGGAAGGAGGTTCCCTTGGGTACTCTGGCATGGGGACAAAATCCATGCCGCTCACTATCTTAAATGGGGTTAGTCCTGTGCTACTGTGGACAGCATTGTTATATGCGACCTCTGCAAATGATAAGAGGTCCGCCCAGTTCGATTGTTGGTAGTCAAAGTAACACCTCAGGTACTGCTCTATCATGGCATTCAACCTTTCTGCCCCGCCCCCATTGGTGCTCGGGTGAAACGCTGAGCTGAGGCCTTGGGATGATCCTATGGATCGAAGGAATTCCCTCCAGAATTTCGCTATAAACTGGACACTTCGATCGGAGATGATTCTTCTGGGTACTACGTGCAGGTGGTAGATGTGTTTCATGAACAGTTTGGCCAATTGGCGAGCTGAGGGTAGTCGCTGCAGGGTATGAAATGTGCCTGTTTGGAGAATAAGTCTATTACAGTCCAGATCACTGTGTTTCCGCCACTCCTCGGCAGTTCGACTATGAAGTCCATAGCAATCTCCTCCCATGGCCTTGACGGTTCAGCTACTGGCTGCAGCAGCCTGGGAGGTCTTCCTGGTCGGGTTTTCTTGTGGCACAGATGGTACAACTTTTTACATAGCTGTTTATGTCTTTTCTCATGTGGGGCCACCAAAACTGTCTCTGTGCTAAATGCAGAGTTTTTAGGAAACCAAAATGCCCCGCTGGTTTAACGTTGTGACTCCTCTTGAGGACCAGGGTGTGTAGAGTCTCTGGGACATAAAGTTTCATCCCTCTCCATGCTAGGCCATCCCTCTTTGTCAAGAGATGTTGATTGTCTCGGAACCAGGGGTCCGCCAATGTTTCTGCCTTGAGCCTTGTCGTCAGGTCACTTGCTGGTTGCCCCTGCTGGTCACGATGCTGCCATCTGGTGGTTACCTGACCCACTCCTTGGGCAGAGGGGATGATGGCATTCACCACCTGCTCCTGTTCACTGTTGTATTGGGGCATTCGGGAGAGGGCATCGGCCAGAAAGTTCTTCCCCCCTGGGATGTGCTTCAGCTTGAAGTTGAAATGATTGAAGTATTGGGCCCACCGGACTTGCCTGGGCGATAACTTCCGTGGGGTCTTGAGGACCTCCAGGTTTTTATGGTCAGTCCAAACCTCGAACGGTATTTGGCCTCCTTCTAGCAGATGTCGCCAGGTTAACAGCACCCACCTCACTGCAAAGTCTTCCTTTTCCCACACTGCCCATTATCTCTCTGTGTCGGTGAGTTTGCGGGATGTGTAGGCACAAGGTTGTAGATCCCCCTGGCTGTTCTTTTGGAGTAGGATTGCCCCTACTGCCACATCGCTGGCATCTGCTTGGATGACAAAGGGTTGTTCAGGGTCAGGATGCTTCAATACCAGTTCTTTTGCAAACATTTGTTTTAGTGTTTCGAATGCCTGTTGGCAGGCCAGGTCCCACTGTAGAGGTTGTCCCGGGTGGGGTTTTGTTGTCGGACTCCCTGTTTTTAGGAGGTCCATCAGAGGTCAGGCAATTCTTCCAAAGGAGGGGATGAATTGCCTGTAGAAGTTTGCAAACCCCAGGAAACTTTGCAGTTGTCTGCGGGTGCGAAGGGGTCACCAGTCTAGGACTGATTGTACTTTGGCCGGGTCCATCTCTATCCCCTCGTTTGACACTCGGTAACCTAAGTAGTCTAGCTGCGATTGGTGGACCACACATTTTGACAGTTTGACATAGAGGTTCCCTTTCAGCAGTTTTTCCAGCACTTTGCGGACGAGGGGTATGTGTTCGTCTATGGTCTCCGTGTAAATGAGAATGTCATCTAGGTAGACGAGGACCCCCTTATAGAGGTGGTCATGGAGAACTTCATTTATCAATTGCGTGAACACCGCTGGGGCTCCCTGTAGCCCAAATGGCATCACCTTGAATTGGAAACTCCCCAGGGGGCAGTTGAATGCTGTCTTCCACTCATCTCCTTCCCTGATGCGTATTCGGTAGTAGGCTTCGCAGAGGTCTAGTTTGGTGAAAACCTTCCCCTTGGCCAGGTGGGCTAGCATGTCTTTCATGAGGGGAAGGGGATATAAGTTGCGTATGCAGACAGCGTTAATATCATGAAAATCGACCACTAGGCGCATAGAGCCATCCCTCTCTTTGAAGAGGACTGGTGCCACGACCTGCGGTTTGGCGGGCTCAATGAAACCCCTTTGTAGGTTTTTGTCTATGTAGTTTTACATTTCTTGCATTTCACGGGACATCATGGCATACAATTTAGGTTTTGGTAGTTTCACCCCAGGGATGATTTCGATGGGGCAATCGGCTTCGTGGTGGGGTGGTAAAACGTCACACTCGGCCTCGCTAAATACCTCCGCAAAGTCTTGGTACTCTCTTGGGATCTGTTCTGTCTCGTGGGGGTTTTTGGATGTGGCCCCAACTGCTTTGCCATACCCTTTGGGACGGGCTCTCATGTCGGCACCATCTTCTTTTGTCCAGGCGGGGAAGGTTGGGGCTCTTGTGGGTGGGGTGTCTCTCCTGATTGGAGCAGTAAGGGTTGGGGCCCCTTTGCTATCCTCAATCTGCGGGTTCCCTCTTGCCACCAAATGATTGGGCCCCACTTGTCTAGCCAAGAGAGTCCCAGTATGACTGGATCGGTCATTTTGGAGGCTATCATGAACCGAATCGTCTCCCAGTGATCTCCTAGCTCCAGCTTCACTGGCTCGGTCAGGTGTGTAGCGTAAGTCCTGCCTACGAGGGTCCCGTCCACTTGTTCAAATCGAATTGGGTGGTTGAGCTTCTTAGCTCGGATCCCCAATTTCAGGACTGTAGGTAGGTTAATCAGGCACCTCATGCAGCCCGAATCAATTAGGCCTTGGAAAGTTCCTTGGGTTCCTGTTTTAGGAGATGTTAGGCGTATGGGGAAGAGAAAAGGGTGGTTGGGTCCACTCACCATCAGGTCATCTTCACCATCGTCCTCGCTGTCATACGAGTTGGGGAATTGATCTCCATCATCTGGGACTCTCCTTGCTTCAGTCAGGTGGGCAAAGAGCTCTGTATCTGGGGGGAGTTTTTGTGGCGCATTGGTGGCGCGCTTGGGCCCTCGCTCCGGTCGCGCCTTCGGCGATGGGTTTGGCCTCGGCCCCGGGGTTCCACACGCTGCTGCCAGGTGCCCCATTTCCCACATCTGTAGCACCTCAGCAGGCTCTGCAGAACGAAAGGCCTTTGGGTGGGCCATAGTGTCATGTTTCCGCATCTGCTATGTGGTCTTGGGTCCGATTGGTACCTCTCCTTGACATCTGGTTGCTCTAGCATGTCATTGGCATGCAGCCCCCTTTCAATTTGTGTCGCTACCCAGAACCATTCGGAGAGTCGGTTCGGGATGTCCTGATAAGTGGTCACTTGGGCGATTCGCTTGTCTAGGCTTGTTCTGAAGAAATACACCAGTAGTCGCTCTGGTAGGGGAGGTAAGGTGCCAACGACTCTTCTGAATTCACGAATGTGCTCCCTGATGGGCTTCCCTTTCTGCATTAGGTTTCTGAGCTCATCTTCCATATAGGTGTCCTCCCCTGCCTCATTGAACCTGGCTCGTAGTAGTTACAAGAAATCGTCTGCATCTTGCAGTTGGGGGGCCCTATTCTTGTAGAGGGCTGCTGACCAGCTCCTTGCTTCTCTCTCCAGCCCTTCTGCAATGGCACTGACTAGGGCTCTGGGGAATGGGTAGAGGTGTCCATAGCTCTTGATGTAGATCTCAGCTGCATTGAGGAATTGCGCTACCTGGTCTGGATCCCCATTGAACTTCCCTCTGAACTGGGGTGGCTCCGCCCTTGGTGCTCCCTCCTCCCATTGCGGGGCTCTCTGAGCCTGCCTAGGGTGCCATTGGGCTTCTTCCTTATCTCTCATTCTGGGGGAGCAATGTCCTGCCCAGGCTGGTGTGCTTGCAGGGGAGAGGGGAAACCCATGGATGCACACTGGGACCATCTCTCCTTCTGGCATGGGAGGGGGGATGGCTGCACTCCCATCTATGGTGACTCAGTACAGCAGGCTTGGCTGGCCTCCCGCTCTCCTTGGGCCTGCAGGAAGGCCCCTCCCCCAGTCAGACGGCATGGTCAAAATCATCCTTCAATTTTTCCATGGGGCTCTTGAGTGGCAGCTTTGAAGCTTTTTGCTGCCTGGCTTGTTGCCAGTCCCAAAGCCAATCTGCCCTCCCCAATTCACTCAGGGGCTTTTCTTTACCTTTCACGTCCGGAAAAGGGAACTCAGCTTCTGCAGCTTTTCGCAAAGTCCACCAAGGTTCTTTTTTTTTTCTTGGCTTGGAGCATGGTTGTCTGACCTTCGTAATGTTGCGGCAGTGCTGGAGGAGGGGGGGGGCTTGTTCCCAGCTGCTTGAAGTAAGCTTTCAGTAGAGAGTTGGCTTTCTGCCATGGCTTCGGAACCTTGGCGCCACTCCATCCAAACATCTGGCAGGGAGCTGGAGGGCTGGAGGTTTGCCAGTTTGGCTTTGAAAGTAGAGTGCTAACTGTCTGTCAAGCTTCATTGTTATCTCCAAATAAATGATTTTCCAAACGTCCAATCTTTGAGGAAATTTTTCTCTTTATCGAGCATAACGAACTGAGCCTAACTCAATGCGCAGTTAGCACTGAACTTTGGCCCCGCAAAACCTCTCTTTCCGGTTCCCAATTCTCTGCGTCTCATTGGCCATCTTCCAAGCCACTCTTGTCATCCCATCTCTGTCAGTTCCCAGGAATGTCCCCCCCTCCCATCCCATCTCCGTGGAGACAGTTCTTCAGGGGAATTAAGTAGGTGAAAGTTCAAGCCTCTCCTCTCCTTCCTTATGGCAGCTTGGAACCTGACATCATGCAAGTTTTGGTGTATTCGGGTCTTTTCCCCTGTAAGATTGACAGTATCTTGATGACATTTCGATGAGGTCCCATTCATCACCTTCAGGTTGGTGCCTTCGGCTTCATGCCTGTGTGAGCAAAGCATGATTGGAGCTGCCGTCCCTCTATAAATACTGGTGGGGAGTTGTGGGGTGCTGGCTTTGTTGCTATGAGCAGGTTGGTTGCCTGTGTTGTTACATCTTGATTAGTTGATGGAGTTGATGTTTGCAGATTAGTCGGCTGTTTGGTAACATCCTGTGCGGGTGAGGTCCTTGATATGTGCCCATTAGTCTTTTGTGTTTTAATGACCTGGGTAATGGACTGTGTGTTAACATCCTGAGTTCTAGTGTTGTGATATCCTGAGTTTTTTGATGTAATATCCTGAGCAGATGGCTGGGATGCCACATCCGGGGCTTTGGTTTGTCTCCGAGTTTGAGCTCTTGCCATGTGTTCATGGCGTGTGTCAGTTTGTTTTGTGTGGGGATCCAGACACCAAATGCCTAGCCAACAAAGACCACCTGAAAACTGAATTACACACTCTCACAAACGTATTAATCTCTAACGGATTCCAAGGAAACACAATTACCAACCTAATCCAAAGGGAGACACCCCCCAAGAACCGAGACACAGAACAGGACAATGGCATCGCCCTCCTCCCTTACATCAAAGGCATCACAGATAAAATCAGCAAAATTCTCCACAAACACAATATCAAGACAGCCTTCTGCACTGACCAAAAAATAGCCAACATCTTAAGAAAACCCAAAGACACGATCCAGCAAGAAAACCAAGGAGTCTATGAAATACCATGCAAAATCTCCCAGTCACGTACAGTGGACAAACTAATAGGAGAATAAATGCACACATTGCAGAACACAAGAACTCAATCAGAAAAGAATGGGCGTTGTACTTACCTGATACACCCCTTCTCTCCTTGCTGTCATGGCAGTCAGGATTGCCAGCTATCTGCCTAATAGGACCGAGCCCACTGGAAAGCAAAATCCCGCCTCTTCCTCTTAGCTCCAGTTTTGAGGCGAAGGTATCCAGCAGGCTGACGTGTCTATCGGATAAAAACACAAGAGAAGTGAAAAGGCACCCCCTCCCTATGGATTCCAGAACCCCGACCGGGTGGGGCTGACTGCTGTGACAGCAAGGAGAGAAGGGGCGTATCAGGTAAGTACTACGCCCATTCTCTTCCCAGGCTGTCACGGCAGTCAGGATTGGGACATACCAAAGCCACATGTCCTACAGGGAGGGATCAGGTCGGACTATCTGAAGCACGCGACGGCCGAAGGCAGCATCTGCCGAAGCATAGGCATCCACCCGGTAATGACGGATGAAGGGAGTCACCGACGACCAGGTTGCAGCCTTGCAGATCTCCTCCCAGGGAGCTTGGGTGGCCCAAGCGGCCAATGTGGCCGCGCTCCTGGTAGAATGCGCGGTGATCCTTCGGGGCACCGGTAAGGATTGGGCGTCATAAGCGGTAGAAATAGTGGCCCTCAGCCAACGTCCAACGGTTGTCGAAGAGACCTTAGACCCCATGGATGACGGTTGGAATGAGACGAAGAGGGCCTCCGTTCATCGGAAGGATTGAGTATGAGACAAATAGACCTTCAGAGCTCTCCGTACATCAAGGGTGTGCCAAAGTCTTTCTAGGTGATGACGAGGGGAAGGGCAAAAGTTTGGAAGGACTAACTCCTGGGACCTATGAAAGGTGGAGTTGACTTTGGGTAGGAAGGCGGGGTCCAGACGGAGGACTACCCTGTCCTTGTGGAAAAGGCAAAGGTCAGAACGAGAGGACAGGGAAGCGAGCTCTGATATACGACAGGCGGAGGTGATTGCCACTAGGAAGGAGACTTTGAAAGACAATAGCTTGAGGCTGGTCTCGCGGAGAGGCTCGAATGGGGGCCTGGTCAGGGCCATCAGCACCTTGTTGAGGTCCCAGGTAGGGAACCTGTGAATGACGGGAGGACGCAAATTCGTGGCGCCGCGCAGAAAGCTCCGGATTAGGGGTTCCTTTGACAGGGGGATCAATGACCTGAACTGTAGAACGGAAGACAAGGCGGCAACTTGACGACGGAGTGTATTAGGAGCCAGGCCGGAGACGAAGCCATCATGTAGGAAGTCCAACAGTTGCTCAATTGAAATATCAGACGGATCCAGGCCCTTCGAGGAGCACCAGCGGAGAAAGGCCTTCCATGTTGAATCATAAATGTGTACGGTGGCCGGCCGGCGAGCTGCTAGGATGATAGCAGCAGCTGCAGGGGAGACCTTAGAGGCAGCTAGATGGCGCCGCTCAACCTCCAGGCGGTCAACTGGAGGGCCTGAGGGTCCGGATGAAACAGACTGCCCTGTTGCAGCTCGATAAGCTCATCTGGGATGTGCCATGGAGGAGCCACCGACAGGGCTACAAGGTCCTCAAACCAGGGCCTGCGGGGCCAACATGGAGCCAGAAGGAGAAGTTCCGCTTTTTCTAATAGCAGTTTCCGAACCACCCTGGCGATCAGGGGAAGTGGCAGGAAGGCGTACAGCAGGACTCCCCGAGGCCAAGGACTGCGGAGGGCGTCCACCGCTTCCGCTCCCGGAGATGGAAAGCGGGAGAAGAAACAATGAAGGCGGTGATTGGCGCTGGAGGCAAACAGGTCGACATGCAGTGGACCGAAGCAATCCATGAGAAGCTGGAAGAGTCTCGGGGAAAGACCCCATTCGGTGTGGTCCAGGGAGGTCCGGCTGAGAGCATCCGCTCTGATGTTGTCCCTTCTTGAGATGTGATCGGCCCGTAGGGAGCGCAGGTTGGCCTCGGCCCAGAGACCCAGACAAAGGGTTTCCCTCATCAATAATTCGGAACGAGTGCCGCCCATTCGGTTTATGTGGGCTTTGGTTGAGATGTTGTCCGTTAGGACCAATACATCCCGACCGACGACATGGGTCTTGAAGTGTAGGAGGGCCAGGTAAACCGCCCGCAGCTCCAGAATGTTGATGCTGAGAGACTGCTCCTGCAGGGACCAGAGGCCCTGAGCCGAGAAGGGGCCAAGATGAGCCCCCCAACTGAGGAAACTTGCATCGGTAGTCACTGTTGTCCGATGGGGCTCGAGGAAATTGCTCCCAAGAGACAGGGCCGGAGAAGTCCACCAGCGAAGGGACTCAATGACTGCTCGAGGAAGCCGAATAGGCTGGGAGTTGGACATAGAGGCTGACCATTGGAAAGGGAGAAGCAGCCATTGGAGTGCCCTGCTGTGGAGATGAGACCAGGGAACGATCCCATAAGAGGAAACCATTTTGCCCAGGAGCATTGACAAGTCTAAAAGGGAGGCTGACCTGTTAAGTCGGACACGGGATGCCAGAGAGGACAAGCTAAGAATGCAGTCCAGTGATAGGGACACTTCCCCAGTGGTAGTGTCAATAATGGTTCCCAGATGTTGGATCCTGGTGGAAGGAACTAAATGGCTTTTTGACCAATTAATGGAGAAGCCATGGGATTGCAAAATTTGGATGGTTCTATCCAAATCTAAGAGGGCTAGTTCAGAGGAACGGGAGAGGATGAGGATATCGTCCAAATAGAACATACTTCTAATAGGAATGGAGGAAACATGTGCCATAAGGGCAGCCATTATCTTGGAAAAGACCCGGGGGGCTGAGGCCAGACCAAAGGGGAGGGAAGTATACTGAAAGTGCCTCCCATTGTAACAGAAGCGAAGAAATTTGCGGTGACCAGGCCGAATCGGGATATGGAGGTAAGCTTCTGTCAAATCAATGGAGGTCATATAATCTCCATGGCGAATACCTAGGAGGATGGTTTGGAGGGAATGCATCTTAAACCGGTGGTAGATTATGTGCCGGTTTAAGGATTTTAAATCGAGAATGGCCCTTCAACCCCCCGAGTTCTTGGGGACGAGAAAAAGGCGAGAGTAAAAACCCTGGCCTTCTTGGGAAGTAGGGACAGGTTGGATGGCCCTGATTTCCAAAAGGTGAAGTATGGCAGAGTCCATCCGGGCACGCTTGGAAGGGTCCCAGGAAAGGGGACAGCTAAGGAAGAACTTCAGAGGGGTGGAACGGAATTCTAGGGAAAGACCAAAATGTATAGTGGATTTTACCCAGGCATCGGAGACCGTGACATCCCATTGATTAAAGAAAAGGGACAAACAACCCCCTAGAGCCATAGGGGCAGGGGGCTCAGCGGGACCTCCTAAAGGGACGGCCCCTGCCTCCTCGAAAGGACTGTTTGTAAGGGAACCGGGAACCAGGCCTGACCTGAAATTCCGAAGGAGCCTGGCCTCTAGCAGTGAAGGAGCGCTGTGAGCGTTGAACTGACGAGGAGGAATCCTGTGGTCGGTAGGATGAGGAACGAAAGGAGGAGAATGGACGGTTATCAGGACGATGATTGAGAGTGGGTAAGACCTTGCGGTGATCTCTTGTCTCCACTAGCAGAGGATCCAGCTGAGTGCCAAAGAGCTTTTCCCCGGCAAAGGGTGAGGAAGCCAAGCGCCATTTACTCCGGATGTCCGCTTGCCAATTACGGAGCCACAGAAGCCGGCGGCCAGTGATGGCAGAACCAATGGCCTTGGCAGAGAAGCGAGCGGCATTCAACGTGGCATCCGCTGAAAATTCTACTGCAGCTAAGATCTTGTTCAGATCTTGGTGGGAGCGGTGATCTGAAGGAGGCAAACGGGCCTGCAGCTGGCGGAGCCAGAGGATCGTGGCTCTGTTAAAGAAAGAAGCTGCAGAGGCAGCTTGTACTGACCAGGCCGAGGCCTGATGACCCTTGATGTATGTCCTTTCAGCCTTCTTCTCCTCAGGTCGTAGGCACTCCTCTGGGGGACCTGCAAGAGGAGACGGAGAGGAGAGAGCCAGCACTGGAGCATCCACCAAGGGAACCTGCAGAAGCTGAGAAAAGTCCAGAGCCATATTATAAAATCGTTTATCCAAATTGTTTGGGACTGGGCCAGAGCTTGGAAGGGACCATTGGCGAAGAAGGACATCTGAAAACAATTTGGGCGCAGGAACCACTTCCTTAGGAACGGCAGGCTCTTGAAAGAGAACTGAGGCCGGGTCAGTCGAGGAGGAGGTACCTGTAGCCGCTGAAGAGGAGGCGCCAAGGTGATTACATTCTGAGCTTTAAACAGCAAAGATTTGAATAATTGAGGGCAGAAAAGCCCTATGAAAGCGGGTTGATCAGGCTCCAACCCCTCATCATCTGACAAATCATTGTCCATGATCTGGCCTTCCTCAGAGAGGGAATCTCGGCTTTCTAAATCCACATTCGCCCCTGCTTCCATGACCTCCTCGACCGGATCCTGGTAAAACTGATCCCTATAAGATGGACCTGCCCTGACTTGATCAGAAATTACGGAAGAAGGTCTCTGTTGGAGCCCCTGCGCAATACCCTGGCGAATGGCAGTAGAGATTAAATCTGCCAATTCAGGGGTAATATTTTGACTTGGAAGGGGAGGAGCACAGGCCAAATGCGTTTCAGGCGCTAAAGAAGGTACTTGATCCGGAATTGGAAAAACGGAATCCTGTTGGGCCAGCGGAAAAACGGATGCAGCTTCAGGATCGAAGGAAAATTCACCCTGAACAGATCTATCAGGGAATAGGGCTTGAGGGGGCCGTGGAGGAACCACACTTGCTTGATCAGGGCCAGGTTCCACAGCAGATGGGGCCAGGGCCTTTTGGAAAGCCTTCTCTATGGCCATATGACGTCTCTCCTCCTCCCTCGATTGTTTATGAGTAGGAGGAGAGGCAACCCTTGGGGCCTTGGAAGGAATCCCCCTTGATGGGCCCTCTTCTGGATCGTCCTGACGAGGACGTTTCCCTTTCGCAGCGGCTTGGCGGGAATGGCGTGATTTTGAGGTGTCCGCCATTTTGAGTACAAGGCCTTGAGAGAGATCCGACCCCTGCTGTAATGGCTGCCAAATTGAAAAGGGCCGGGATGCAAACAAACATACCGTTCGATGCGGCTTGAGGCGGCAGCCTTTAAATTCGCCGTCAGAACCCTCTGGCAAGCCTCCTGTAGCGCGGCGCTGGGGCGGCTGAGGGAGACGCTGGAGGCGGCAAACTTGAAATCGCCGTCAGAATCCTCGAGGCAGGCTTTCTGTAGCACGGCACTGGGGTGGCTGAGAGATACGCTTCTGGGCAAAGGGAGCCCTCAGATGCAGCGAAGACCACCGTGGGAGGCGGGAGTGCCTGGATAGTGACCCTGAGGAGAGGTGCCTGGGTCAGATAGCCTCCGCCGGTGAGGGTGGGAAAGCCAAGAAGCGTGGCAGGGCGAACCCGTGCGCGCGCCAATGAAGCCGTGGCTCGACGGCTAGCAGCAATTAGCGGCAGCGAGATATAGCCAGAAGGGTCGTATTTGAGAGGAAATGGAGAAGTCGAAGTCAATCCGTTCCATGGTCAAAATAGAGGAATAAAGCAATAGCAAGTTAGAGAAAGCGATAGACACGTTTGTCCAGGCAAACCGAGCTGAAAAAACTGGAGCTAAGAGGAAGAGGCGGGATTTTGCTTTCCAGTGGGCTCGGTCCTATTGGGCAGATACCTGGCAACTACCCAATCCTGACTGCCGTGACAGCCTGGGAGGAGAAGAAAAAACTTCCTCCTTTTTCCAGCACCTTAAAACAACAGGACATGAAATTGACTTTGAAGGAACCAAATTAATCTCCAAAACTGAACAAGAGAATAATCATGGAAGCCATCGAAATAGAGAAAGACCCCATAATATGAATAAACACGATGATACTTCCTGCCTACTGGACATCTGGAAACTAGCCCTGGTCAACAGAAGAGTCCTAGCCACGAAGATTAACACCGGACCCAAGATAACACATGACACCACCACCAATCATCCTCATCAGACTCAAACCCAAACCCATCCCATAGACAAAATACAACCACCATCCAGAAGCCAGACCACGGCGGCATCACCAGCTGCTGCACCCCCCTCCAATCCCCACACAAAGCAAACTGACACACACCATGAACACATGGCAAGATCTCAAACTCGGAGACAAACCAAAGCGGCATCACAGCCATCTGCTCAGGATATTACATCAAAAAACTCAGGATATCACAACACTAGAACTCAGGATGTTAACACACAGTCCATTACCCAGGTTGTTAAAACACAAAAGACTAATGGGCACACATCAAGGACCTTACCCACACAGGATGTTACCAAACAGGCGACTAATCTGCAAACATCAACTCCATCAATTAATCAAGATGTAACAACACAGGCAACCAACCCACTCACAGCAACAAAGCCAGCACCCCACAACTCCCCACCAGTATTTACAGAGAGACGGCAGCTCCAATCACGCTTTGCTCACACAGGCACGAAGCCGAAGGCACCAACCTGAACGTGATGAATGGGACCTCATCGAAATGTCATCAAGATACTGTCAATCTTACAGGGGAAAAGACCCAAATACACAAAAACTTGCATACCTCTACCCATGAAAATCTACGAACCCACATATATACATAAAACAATGTGACCTTTGAAATATTCTAGAAGATATTTGAAGAATAAAGACAGAAACTAGCAGCTAGAATGTCAGCAATGATGCCTGTATCTAGGGGTAGATTATTTTCAAAAGAAGAAATGGAAGATGTTAAACAGAAATTTGGAAAGTTTACAGGATAAAGAAACAAATCACATTTGATAGAGAAAGAATATAAATACATTTTTAAAATACTGAATAAAATAAATACTAAAATTTAAGATACTAAAGTTTACAAAAGAGGTTTGCTAAAGCCTTAAAAAAACTTTGAGATGTAAAAAGTAAAAGCTGAAGAGATATCAAATCCTACAACATCTGAATAAATCAAAGATCAAGATTGTTATATAAAAAAAGAAAGGATTGCATAGTTAGGTTTTTTTTTTTTACTTTATTGCGGTCATAGACCAAAAAACCAAAACATCCAAGACACAAAGCTAGCACATGACCAGACTGAAGTGCAAAACGGCAACAAGATCAGTGGTGGAAACCACTCCGTTGAACTCACAGTTCATGTATTTTAATTTTTTAGCTCCAATCTATATGGACTATAGTCAATTAAAATTGTACATAGGTAGAAAATACTATATTGCAATCTGCATAAAATCCACTCATCGGCACTTTATACAACCACCAGCTAACTGAACTGCTGGCAGTCAGTAAAGCTAACCTCAATCAATGGGTCCAGCCCATCCCTTCCCCCGGCTCTTACATCCCAGGACTGCAGCAAAATTTTTTGCTACCTTTAGTGTAATCTTAGAGTCAGTATCTTGGAGTAAGAAGCAAAGACTAAGATTTTCAGATAATCCAGGAAATCCTTGGCAAATGGGAGAGATAAATTCTGACCTTACCTCCCGATAATGGGGGCATATAAATACGATGTGAGCCAGCGATTCCGGAAATCGGCCATTACATGAACAGTGGGTGGATTTCACACACCCCGAGCACCTGCTATCTAGGACATTCAAGGGGATCACATTAAAACGTGCCTTTAGAAAGGCCAACCTGTATTTAACAAAGGATAGCATAGAGAGATATTTGGGGGGGGTGCATTCGGGGAGTAATACCGAGAGAAAATGGAGAACATACTCCCGCACCAAGTGCCAGATTCTGTTGTCTTTCAATATCATCCAATCGCTGAAATATCAGCGATTTGGCTGAATCTGGGCCAAGCATAAGGGCTTCAATAGGGGGAATACCTATCTTCATAAATTTGGTGTGAATATTGCGGGCCCAAGGACTGTGGAAGTCGTCCCGCCAGTTCGTTTAATCAAGGTTAAAATAAGATATGTTTCTATATAACTCTGAGAACCCTTTTTGGTGATACCAGGACTGGAATGTTAGTGATTTAGTATGTGTGCTTGAATAAAAGAAAAGAAAAGGCAAAAAGAAGAAAAGATATTTGTATTTAAATGTTTAGGGGGCAAAGTATCACTATGTTTGTTTGTACTTGTTGTGATGAAGATCTATATTTCTTTTTTTCTCATTCTTTTTTTCCTCCTTTGTTGTACTTTCTATGCTTTACTTTTATTTTTTCTGACTTTACTTGGTATTGTATTTGAATTATTTAAAAAAAAAACAATAAAATTATTTAAAAAAAAACATTAGCCAGAATATTTATGGGGAAAACATCCAACTAAGTTTTATTTCAGGAATAAAATTATTAAAAAAACTGGGGAGAGGAATAGATATAAAACTCAAGCCATTAAGAAAGCTCATTACATATAAATCCATCACATACAGTATAACACTATATACAGAATAACACAATAAACAATATTCTCTCTCTCTCATTTTCATTGATAAAATATAGTAAAATAGGAGATTAACTATGCTCATCTCACTGATTTACTCAAAGACATCTCAAATTTTTAGTAGCTCAATCTTCTTACCTGATTGAACCAACTATGCCATGTGATGGCATCTTCCCGGATGATCAGCTTTTGATCTGCTGGAGTCTGAGGATCCACCCTGCCAACCTTCACTCTTGATTTGTTTGAGGAAGTAATCCAGTTAATCACATCAAATCCAGCAATTACTTCACCATTCTGATTGAAGGCAATTTTATCCCCAGCACTGTTGTTAAATGAGATGCTTTTCAGACAGGAATGGAGCTGGATTGAAGGAGGAAAAGCAAAATTTAGAAGAGGCTGTAAAAAGTCTTTAATGGCATAAATAGAAAAAAAGCATGGCTGCTTTGGTGATGAAGGAAGCTTAGTGGAAGAAAACTATATTTTATGAAACAGAGATGCCCAAGAAGTAAACTAAATTCTAAAGCTATACATATACTAGAATATATTTGAATATATTTCAATCTGTTGTTTTTGTTGCTGTTGCTGTTAATATGATTGCTATTTTTATTACCATTGCTATAGTTATGATTCATTGCACAGTCAGCCAAATGTTCCAACTGTATTTGGCATTTTTATCCATCTTTGAGTTCTTTCCAAGAATGTGGGATAGGCAGAGTGGTGATGGTGTTAGTGGTATTGTTGCAGGATATAAACTGTTCCGAGCAAAGCTATCTTTTACAATTGACTGATGGCGACTTTGTCAATTCCAATGGTGTTTAACTGGTGCTCCAATTGTTTTGGGATTGCACCCAAGTTGCCTATTACTATTGTTGCTACATTTGTTTCTTTTACCACAATCATTTTATTTCTATTTACAGGTTTTTGTATTTTGTTATCTTGTCCAGTTTTTTCTCTTCTGTTTTACTATGTCCAGGTACTGTCATGTCCTTGTTGCTATTATAATTATGGCCAAATTAATGTTTATAGTATAATTGACTGAACATTGACTCTTATGATTCAGATCCAGACAAAGAACTACAGATATATTTCCATAAAATGTATGTTGTATTTGTAAAACTTTTGTAAAATTTCCTGCTCTGAATTCAGGAATGTGACTGATCACTGGAATACTTTTCATTGTGGTGGTGAGTTCATCTTCATATGGGGCTTCCTGAGCTACTAGGGTCAACCACACATCTGGGCTAGCCTTGAGTTAGATGTGGGCAACAGAAATATGAAGAATAAGGCATGAGGAGAGTATGGGAAGCATGAGGAAATGAACGTATGTTAACTAAAACTAATACTGGGAAAGAAACTATGGTGTGTTCATTCATACCCAAAGCTTTCTAAGAGCCAAGTAAAAGATGTGAAAGAAAATTGAACCAAGATCAGAGAAGGCAGATAACTCTTTGATCTGCTAAGCCTGATTCAAGATCAGGAATAAGCCACAGTGGACAGATACAAAGGAAATGCAGTGCTAGACAAAGTTACTTTCAGCAAATTTGAAACAGGAATGCTGGATTTTAAATTTCGTCTCAGCTGGGTGGGTATACATCGTACCAGGTCTTTTTAGTAAGCTGGCACGACTAATGAAACAGAAAGGCTGCCATTTGTTCATAAAGCATTCATTTTTGTGGAATATTAAAAGCTATGTGCCACAGGCAGGGTATTTATATGCTACTTGCTATATTTGCTGTTTAGAGAACCCTCTATGTTGGTGGACTATGTCTTGGTAATATGTCCAGGAATATGGAGGACTTGCCAGTATCTCCAGTTAGGTTTTTAGGCCATTGTGATGTCAATATAATGCATTTATTTTTATTTATTTATTTTTTTTAAAAAATGGTGAATCCCTTTAGTAACACACTAAGACAATCAGTATGGTAATTAAGTTTTTCCTCCATACTCTTTTAGTCACAATTTTAAAATCATGATATTTTGTTGTTGTTTTTACCAGTTTTCATCAAACTGTCATTAAACCGTCTCTAGAAATGGCCCAATCAATGCCAATATCTTCTTGAGCCTCTAACCACTGGAATATTGAAATAGCAACAGCAATAGCACTTAGACTTATATACCGGTTCATAGTGCTTTACAGTCCTGTCTAAGCTGTTTACAGAGTTAGCATATTGCTCTCAACAATCTGAGTCCTCATTTTACCCACCTCGGAAGGATGGAAGGCTAAGTCAATCTTGAGCCTAGTGAGATTTGAACTGCCAAATTGCAGTCAACTGGCAATCAGCAGAAGTAGCCTGCAGTACTGCACTCTAACCATTGCACCACCTCGACTCTTCTACTAATTCTACTAATGTCTTCATTTTACAAAAATATTGTTGTTTTGAATTTTGTACTGTAGTTCAAGAATGAGTTACAAAAATAATATAAAAGAAAAGAGCATATTTAAGGAAAAGCATTTTGTTTAACAGCGATGCTGCACAATGTTATTAAAATCAGCACACAAATCTAATACCTTATTGGAATTTGCTTACAAATACATTTATATATTAGAACATCCCAATTTACAATACATATATTGAGAAAAATGATTTTTTCCCTTTCCTTTATAGTTGTTCATTATCTCATAGCCTTATCAAAATACGGAATAAAATTTATAGCATTTCACCATAAAACCATATGTAACAGTGGAGTATAAGAAACATTAAATGAAAATCCAATTAGAAATACAATATCGTATATCTGAGTGACCACTATGATTGAGAAAAATGATTGTTAAAAAGATGAATACATTTTCATGCTGCTTTGTTTTAAAATAATTTCATAAAATGAATATGTCTCTAAGTCAAAATGAATTCATTATTGGAAAAACTGAGAAAGAAAAAAAATGAATATATTTTTGAATCTCTACAGGTGTGACTTACTGTGATTTGATATTTTAATTTAATTTAACTATTTTTGAAAAAAATATTGGCAAAGAGAAAAGAAGAGTTCAAAAACATTGGCTTGTTTTTTTTTAAAGGCACAATTATGTTGAGATTAAGTGTTATTTATACAACAAAAAATAAATCAGTTGGCAGTTACCTTCCAAAATTGTCTATGCTGTCCTTTCCTGTCTCCTTTTACCATGGTTGCTTGGTCTTTGAATCTGAATGATGACATGTCTTGCAGAGCATGAGCTACTGCATAGATGGTATTGTAGATGCTATAGCTATGGCCAGTCATGCTCATTTCAAAGAATGAATCAGGAAGGCTCTCCAGCTTCTCCTTCCCTGAACAAATACTCTTCATGTTATTTCCTCCAGCTGCATTTGGGAGTCTACAATTGAAGGCAGCTTCCCAGAAGGTCTTTATAAAATCATCTTCAGGTACATGAAAAGGATTTTGTCTCTCAAGAAATTGGGGAAATCCTGGTATGTAATTAGCATGAATTGTGAAAGCTAGGGAACCATCTAACAATTCTTCATTCCAGTCCTTTTGGTAGATGAAAGCAGTTTTCTCCACCTGAGCTGTCATTATCCACACTTTACCTTGTAGTGTATGGTCCTCCAATAAAATTGCAATCCATCTAAAGTATGCCATAGAATAAGATTCTCCATAGGCCACAATGACGTTTGCTTTTGTCTGTATTAATTTATGGCGTATCTTTTCTCCCTCTTTTATCATTTTATCAAATGCAATAGCATATCTTAGTGTAGGGATCCTTTCAATGAGGGCAAAACAAACACCACTCTGTGAAAATAATTGAACAATGGTTTGTAGAAATCTTTCTCCATTGTCATTATCCATCACAATGATCCCAATCCATGTCCATCTGAAATGCAGGAGCAGAGCAAGAATTCCTTCATATTGAAGATCCTCCTGAGGAATCATTTGATAGGAAAAAATGCTTTCAGCTTCCTTATTTCTCACAGAAGCAGGACTATAGATTAACTGAATATTTATATGAAAAGGAAAAGATTGAAAGAATACCATTATATTTTGCTTTCAAATATATATGACATATGAATTATCTGGATCAAAGAATAGGAATATTATAATTTTGCAAGTAAATTAGAGAAAATGTAAACATTGGCAATGGTCGTGAAAGTTAGCCATAGGATCAGACCTTTGCTTATGACAAAAATGAAACCACTGATTTCTAATACCATTATTTAATTTGGCTCTAATTTAAAGTGCTTTCAAATTTCAGTGTCCAATCCATAAAACAAAATCTATATATGCAAACACTCATATTAAAGACATTAACATACTGAACATATACAGTACATAGATTATTAATGAAACCATATAGACTTTACCTGTGGAATCTTGTAGGTATTTACAAGAGTTGCAATGTGAAGGGAGGTTTGGACATCAAGACCACCAATGACTGCTATGACATTATTCTGAGCATCACATGAATAGTTGGGGACAAATATGTCAAAAGCAGATATAAGAAGCAATGTGGCATGGTAAGTCCACTGTGCATTGAAATAGCTGTCATAAATGCGGAAACCCAGGGTGAGATTAGTCAAGATCCGAGGGGTTTCATTGATTTCCTTTACTGCAAATGTCAAGGCCAGGATATGCTGATAATTCTTAAGCAATAAACTAGAAGAAGAGTTACAACTCTATCAGAAGAAGAATTTACCTTTATCTGTCATTATCACTGATCTACATTATGTTCATTAGAAGTTATTACTATTTAATCTGTTTTTATGGAAATCACTATCGTTATCATAAGGTAGCCTAACCATTGAAAAATCAACCACATTAATGTTGATCTTGGTAGTTTATATAAAATAAATATTTCTGAAGTATTTGCAAAATAATTATTATTTTAGCAATGGAAGTTAAGGCATTTTTCTATTCATACCCCCAGTCTTATATCATACATATTCATCCTTTATAATATTTTAATTCTATTAACTATGTACTAATAAGTATAGCAAGTAAAATATTTCCATTTTAATAGTTTGATAACAGAATAAATTGAGAGTAAGAAAAATTCCATTTTATTTAATATTATAAATGTGAACCCAATGAAACAAGCTGTGATATGTCAATGCAGTAATTTACATTGGGAAAAATCACATCTTGCAAAATTTGTCACTATATTCCAAACATCTGGTTCTTCCTTATGAAGTTGGCTGCATAACTAACTGATTGTTATCTACCTGATCTTCCTTAACTACATGAAAATTAACCCTTACTTGAAATCATCAACTGATGCTGGCAGAGGATATTCTATGAACTCTATTTCATTATTAGATAAAATAAAATTCTGAGATACAATGACACCAATTATGTAGTCTCCTTCCTGATGATACTTGTGGATTGGGTTGTGTGGATGATGGATTCTACATCCTACAATATAAGGCTCACATGTTGTATGAGGAAACATCACTAGAACCAAAAGGTACAATACCATCATCCTAAGTGAATCTGTTTCTCGTTATTTTTCCCACTTATAATATCTTCATAACAATCCCAAGTCCAAAATTATGGTGGATTGATTTGAATTTATCCTGTTAAATGTAGAAAGTGTAAATGTTAAACCATCAGCCAGATCCTTGCCTATTCTTCACTTCTGACAATTAGTAGACAAAGCTATGCATCCTCCATAACCCATGTTGTTATTGTAAAGGTGACTGGATTCCATAGAGGATGACTAGAAAAACATTAATTATGGCGGTTTCAATAATTATACAAGAAGTCAGTCTTCCAAAAATACAAGTGAAAATTGCAGAAAAAACAACAGTTGCCACATATTTTGAACATAAATCCTTTCTTCTACTTAAATGGAAAAGAATGAATCAGAATGGAGCTGGAAGGCATTTTGGAAGTCTTCTAGGCCAGCCCCCTGCTCAAACAGGAGATCTTATATTGTTTCAGACAAGTGACTATCCAGTCTCTTCTTAAAAACCTCCAGTGATGAAGCACCCACAAGTTCTGAAGACAAGCTGTTCTATTGGTTAATTATCCTTAGTGTTAGGAAGTTTCTTCTTAATTCCAGGTTGCTTCTCTTCTTGATTAGTTTCCATCCATTGTTTCTTGTCCTGTCCTCTGGTGCTTTAGAAAATAAATTGACCCCCTTCTCTTTGTGGCAACCACTCAAATACTGGAATACTGCTATCATTTCAAACACACACACCATTCCTTCTTTTCTCTAGGCTACTCAAACCCAAATCTTGCAACCCTTCTTCATATGTTTTAGTAAATTGTTTAATTACCTTAGTTGCTCTTCTTTGCACCTTTTCCCAAAGTCTCAACATCTTTTTTTATAATATGGTGACCAAAACTGGATGCAGTATTCCAGGTGTGATCTTACTAAGGCTTTATAAAGTGGTACTAATACTTCATGTGATTTTGATTCTTTCTCTGTTTAAAAAGCCAAGGATTGTATTAGCTTTTTTGGCTGCTGTCACACACTGCTGACTCATTTTTAAGTGATTGTTCACTAGAACTCCAAGGTCCCTCTCACAGTTAGTTTTTGAGCCAGGTTTTGCCTAATCTGTACTTGTACCTTTGGTTTTTCCTGCCCAGGAAAAAAAAAACCTTGCTTTTCTCCACATTAAATTTCATTTTGTTGGATAGGGCCCATTGTTAAAGTCTATAAAAAAAGAATTGGATCCTGAGCTTGTTTTCTGATGTATTTGCTATTTCTGCCAGCTTAGTGTCATCTGAAACTTTGATGAGTTTTATTTTCTCATCTACAGTAAGTCATTTATGAAGATATTGAAGAGTACTGGGCCTAAGATAGAACCTTATGGTACTCCATTGCTTACTTCCCTCCGTGTAGATGTGGTATCATTAAAGACTACTAGTTGAGTACCTGAGCAAAGTTTTTCACATGCTTATTATTTTGGTGGTAACTAGCAGATTAAAATTATAAGTGAATAATAAAATTATGCTCTATAAATATTGCAACATCCTTGGTAAAATATGAGCAAGTGGTATCATAATATATGACTACTAATCTTCATTGCTTATCTTATAACTTTAATGAAGTCTTTCCCACAGTCAGCACTTCATGAGTGGAACTACATGGACATATTTTAGTGGCTCCTCTCAAAGTTCCCCCTTTCTTAATTAGTTTCCAATATAATTGGCAGAAATGATAACTATATTAAATAAAAGATTAAAAGATATTCCTAGCACTGGCTATCAATGTGGTGTGGCGGAGAAAAAACTAAAACTTCCTGTACTACTAGCCTATGTGCCCTGTAAATACATTCATAATTAATAACAGATATTTGTGAAAAGAAGACGTTCTTCCCCAATGATGAAAGCTATAATGTTTAAGGAGAGGTAATAGCAGTCTTTTCCCACACCACTTAAATGGATAGTCTCAGCACCTATTGGACACAAAGTGAAGGAGATAGCAAAAAGGTATGAATTATCCATCCTTAAGATCATTGAAAAAAACTTTTGACTCCTAGGGGAGATTTGTCTACTTACAAGAGCCACAATCATGGTCAACCTCAACTTATTAAATGGCATTTACATTAAGGTGATAAACTTGCTTAAATCTTAGCACCTGTCTAAATCTAATCACTCATTGATTCTAGATCTTCTATTAAAAATTAAACTGTTGCCATTAATCAAAGTTGCCAGTCAATTTCTTTAAACAATCTGTATGCAAGTAATCTCACACACTATATAGCCATAAAAAAATTGCTGAGTCTATAATGCCAATTAGGCACTACTTGTTTTTACCTGCCTAGGAGCCAATAAACTTTCCTTTCAAATCATTTATACAAGGACAAAAAAAAAAAATCTTATTAGGCTATCAGAGAACAAAAACAAATTGTCTCCCTTTTCAGAATTTTTAAGGTCACTTATTTAGCCGCTCTTGACATTTCATACTTTTCATACATGCAATCCAGGCCAGAAGACAATTCCAATAGAGGAGAATATATTTAGCTCAGTGCTGAAGTATCGTATCCTTGGTGCTCTCTGAATTTGGTTGTTTGCTTGCAGATGTTTAATTCCCTCTATGATCCATGATCAACCAACCATACATCATCAAAAACAAAAGAACCCATCTTCTGTAAAAATAGAAGTAAGGCTCCCTTCAAGATCTCCACCTCAGATCTAGCATCTGCTCATGGATAAACTTCAAGGAACATTATATCCAATATCCACAGCAAGAAGCCAAAGCAACCTAGTATAGTATCAGAGGATCAAAATCATGTAGAAAATTTCCCAAAAAAACCAGAAATTTTTTTTTCCATCCTTCTTCCCATATGGAGGACATTGGAGACATCATTCCCATCTACAAAATTGTTTCCTTCATGACGCAGATTAGTGATCAAATTGTCTGGTATTCTACTTTCCATCTCTATTCTGCCGATGTTACATACATTAAAAAGTATGTAAAAAGTATAAAAAGATAATTTTCTTTTTGAAACAATAAAGTAGGTAATTAGTATAAACAGACCCGAAGATCATTTTCTTTAGGTCTGTTTATGCTAATTACCAACTGTTTTGTTTTTGATAAATCTTAAAACCTCTGTTCCTTTTGTTATAGATAGATAATGATAGATAGATAGATAGATAGATAGATAGATAGATAGATAGATAGATCTCTCTGCCCTTTTACTCAAATTTGTTCTACACAACTAGTTTAATTTGGGATACTTGTGCTTCCTCTGATCTAGATAATGTTTTTCACCGAGAATGTGCTGAATGCAGATGATACTTGAAATTATAGTAATTTGCCAACAAAAGATTCCTATCAAAGACATCCTGCATTTGTTCCTATAGAACACGGGTATCAAACTGGCGGCATTATGTTGCAGTCACAAAATATATCATGATGTTTTTTCCCTTCATGGACCTGGGGTGAGCATGGCCCATTTGACACCCCTGCTATAGAGAACTGACATGGGGAATACCATCATAAAGATAGGCTAATTATCTGTAATGTAACAGTGTGGTCCTTAAGATATAGAGCAGTGTTTTTCAAAGTTGGCAACTTTAAGAAGTGTGGACTTCAACTTCCAGAATTCTCCAGCCAGAATGCAGGTTGCCAAGTTTGAAAAATCATCTATAGTGATACTAAGTTGATCTGACATTCAGTGATTGCAAAAGAATTTTCTCCTGCTTCCAGGAAAGGTTGGATAAGAAAAACTTTTTACCACATTTTTAGATTTCCTAACTTTTTTTTAATCTTTTAAAATAAAGTTCACAGATACCAGTTGGTCCTAAGAGAACATATAAAACTGAATCCATATAAAATATCACAATATCTTTAGAGTTAAAAAATATTATTACTATTGAAACCTATATTAATTTAAAAATAATACATCATACATGAATGTCTGAAAGTAAGAAAAAAGTGGAGAATATATATGATAATTACATTTTAAAGGTGACTTCTAAATATACTGTTAATCAGTAGGCAACAGGGATAAGAATTTTAAGGAAAATGTATTTAATAACATTATTAGGAAAGAGAATTTTGCTTCACAGATCTCTCTATCTGAACACTATACCAAATAATTGGATTTTTTACATTTAATTCATTTAATTGAATTAATAATATTTCTATTCTGTAGCTGCCTTATATCCAGCTCTCGTCTCAGCAGTATAATGTAGCATTTGGGGAAAAACATGCAGACCAGAAGCCCAGCACTTGAGGCTAACATTGAGAAGACCTCCACGGCCACCATGAATTTCCCTTTGGTGCTCAGGTAGGTTGGAACAAAGAAGAACCAAACACTGCAGAAGATCAACATGCTGAAAGTGATGAACTTGACTTCATTGAAACTATCAGGTAATTTCCTGGCAAAGAAAACAGTTATGAAACTGATCATGGCCAGGAAGCCTATATAACACTTTGCACAATAAAACATAATCATAGACCCTTTCTTACACTGTAGGACAATTTTTCCACTTTCTGAGTGCAGGTCAGCATCTGGGACAGGAGGAGAGATGCACAGCCACAGAGTGCAAACCCCAGTTTGAATTAAGAATCCAGATAAAATAAAAGTGTAGCCCAGTCTTTTCCCCACCCACTTCTTTATCCCACTTCCTGGCTTTGTTGCCTTGAGAGCCAGGACCACGGTCACAGTCTTGGCCAGCACACAGGAAATAGCTACAGAGAAGATGATGCTGAAAGTAGTTTGTCAGAGAAGACATGCCACCTTGTTTGGCTGACCGATGAATAGTAGTGCACAAAGGAAGCAGAGCAGAAGGGTGAACAGGAGCATGTAGGTCAGATCCCGGTTGCTGGCCTTGACAATGGGAGTGTTGTGATGCATCAAAAATGTCCTTAGTATGAGAACTGTGATTATAGAACAGAAAAGAGAAAAACAGGCTAAACTGATTCTGAAAGGTTCTTTATAAGACAAGAAACTTATGTCCTTGGGAATACATGAATCCTGTTTTTTGCTGAGATATTTTTCATCTGTACAGCCGTAGCACTCATTCAAATCTAAAATTTGAAGAGCCTTGGTACTACAGTGGTTTAAAGCACCCTGTTATTAACACAGCTGCCTGCAATTTACTGCTGGTTCGAATCTCTCCAAGGCTCAAGGTTGACTCAGCCTTCCATCCTTTCTAAGGTAGGTTAAATGAGGACCCAGTTTGTGGGGGCAATAAGCTGACTTTGTATAAATATACAAAAGTATGAAGGCTATTGCTTAATGCATTGTAAGCCGCCCTGAGTCTCCGGAGAAGGGCGGCATATAAATCAAATAAAAAAAAAGAAAAGAAAAATATATAGTCTAAGTCTCAAACTGTGCAAAAATATTCATAACTTTTGTCTTAAATAGGTGAATAACTGATAGCCCTTTCTTCCAAATTCAGCAATGAAGAAAACAATTTATATATTGGCTATAAACCATTAGGAAGCAATGTCCAACAAAACTGCTATCAATCTGATACCACAGGATGGTCAGAGAAAAAGAGGAAGTCCAAAGAAAACCTGATGCCAAACATTTCAGGAAAATATGAAATCATCAACTTTAAATGGAAGGATGTGGAGACTAGCTGTGGACTGAGAACTGGGGTATACACTTGTAGCCCAATGTGGACATAGTAATACAAACTATATCTATATTCTTTTATTATATCATTCAAACAGTAATATTCAGAATTCACTGTAGCGATGGCCAGACATGCTCATTTCAAAATTAGGATACAAGAGGCTCCCTAGTTGTTCAGCTCCAGTACAATGATTTTTCTCCATTTTATCCATTAGTGTATCTGGAAATACACAGCCAAAGACCTGCTCCCAGAAGTTTTTTCAAAAACTTCTGGGAGCAGGTCTTTTGTAGTGAAAGGATTTCGACTCTCTATAAACTGCTGAAATCCAGATACATCCCTAGAGTGAAACATGAAAGCTAGAGATCCACGGAACATGTCTAAATCCCAATCTCTTTGAAATACAAAGGATGCAATCTCCATTTGGGCTGTGGTGATCCATAGTTTTCCCTAAAGTTTTCCTATATTTACTGTCTATATCTTCATCTGATTGATAGGAAAGAAATCTAAAAAATCCAAAGGAATTAGATTTACCATAAGCAAGGATCACTGTAGCCTTACTATCATAAATCTTCTTTATTAGTAATAAAACTTATATTAGGGATTTTCTGTACGAATGTAAAGCAGACACCCTTCTGAGAAAACATGGCTATCAATCTTTGTACAAATCTTTCTCCATTGTCAGTATCCATAACCACCACCCCAATCCATATCCATTTGAAGTGTAAAAGTAGAGACAAAATCCATTCATATTGAAGCTCTTCCTTAGGAACCATCTGGTAGAAGGGAAGACCAGAAAATTTGTCTCTTATCTCTGGAATGGGACTATAGGTGACCTAAAGACATTCGTGAAAAAGAACAATTACAATTGCACCCATAACACATCCTGCATTAATTTGCATTATTATTATTGGTGCATAAAGATGACAGTTTTCAGTAACAATAAAGGAGAATATTTGTAAACAGGGTTGAAATGAAGGGTCCTTCATGATCTTGCTTGTTTTCTTGTAGTCGTTTCATTACCCTAACTAAGTAATATCATCATTTGCTGGTAAGAAGTTGGGTTTAGTTCTCAGTTTATATTCTAGTGCCTTCCCCTGTCAATGTTGATAAGGGTTGTGGTCTTAGTGATTCTTTGGTTGAGCTGTTTGCTTAGTTGGTAGTTTCTTGATTGGGGTATTGTTTACTTGATTGTTGGTCTGATGTTAATCTTGGAGTTAATCTATGCTGATCTGGGTGCTGAGGGCTGGTGGAGAGGTGCTTGTGGTTTTTTGTTCCCTTTTTGGCTGGTTGATTGTCTCTTACCATAAAATATAGATATTGTTTATTGGTGTGTATATTGATGACTGATTTGTCAAAGTGCCAGGCTTCTAGAAATTCCCTGATGCTTTTGGACTTGGCTTGGTCTAGGATGGTCACATTTTTCCAATTGCAACTAGGGTTAAGTCTGTAGTGAAATTAAAAAGTTTTCATCATGTCTTCTGACTGCTAGTTGGTGTTCGTGGATGTGTTCTGCCAGCCTTCTGCCTGTTAGTGTTATTATATGGATTTAAATATTATTGTTTAATATGTAAAGAAAAACATTGATGAACCACACCTTCTCCATGATTCCAGGTTAAAAAACTTTGCTACTAACCTTGGATATCTTAATTATGTAAGCTGATTCCAAGATATTGAAAGAAGAAAAGTAGACTCACCAAAGAAATGATAAAAAGAAGTGTTAAACTTTATTTGCAAACCTTACCTGAGGAATCTTATAGGTATCCAGAACAATTGCCATATCAAGAGAGGTAAGAGAATCCAGTCCACCAATCACAGCAAGAAGCTTATTCTGCATGTAACAGTTGTAGTTTGAGAAAAAAATGTTCTAGCGTATATATAAGCAGCATGGTGGAATGATATGTCCATTCTGCATTGTAATAATTATCATAAATATGAAATCCCAAGCTGATATTAGGTAAAATCTGAGGATTTTCATTAATCTGCTTTACCGCAAAAGCCAGGGCCAGGATGTGTTGGTAATTCTTGGGAAGTATTCTAGAATGAGTGTTGCAATCTGTATCAGATAATGTTTTATAGTTCTGAAACTTTTTGCAGAATTTATCACATTTATTATTGTAGATGTATATTGCTTTGGAGTGCATAATGTTAAACATAATGTAACATTCATATACTCAGATTGTTATATTTTCATATTACCTCATATTTCGAATCATCATAAAAAATAATGTCTTTAAAAATTAAACACCTTTCTTTCTGTTTCAAATGATTCCGGTGCTTAAAAGTGATAAACAACTGAAAGAGTGGCAAAGAGGACTGAATAAGTTTGTCTGGAATGAGAAAAAACCGAGAGTGAAATTGAAAATTATGCAAGATGTTCCAGAAAGGGGAGGTCTTAAACTTCCAAACCTACAGTTATATTATGAAGCAGCAGCTTTGACTCAAGCAAGTGACTGGTTTGGAAGGAAAAAGACTGGAATATTGAATATAGAAAGTTTTGATCTTGAATTTGGATGGCATGCTTATTTATTTTATGATAACAAAGTGGATAAAGTATTTAAAAGCCATATACTTAGAGACTCTTTGATGAGAGTTTGGAAGAAGCACCGACTCAAATGGGATTACAAAATACCGTTATGGCTGGATCTTGGTCATACTATGTGGAATACAAATATAATGTCACTCGGGGGGGTTTTATATAAAGAGATTCTTTTTACAGATGCGGGCAGATGGCAGTTGAAGACATTACAGACACTGTTGGATGAAGGAATTAATTTAACTTGGTTACAATATAATCAACTACAATTGAGATGGAAAGAGGACCAAAAAACTGGTATTATGTTGCATGAGGAAGAATTGGTCAGACATATAAAAGAGAAAGGTCCAATGCATATTAAAAGGCTTTATAATGTTTTGTTAGAAAGGGATTCAGAAACTGAATTGGTTAAAGATTGTATGATTAAGTGGGCACAAAATTTTGAAGAACCAGTGATGTTAGAAACATGGGAAAAGATATGGGTTCAGAATGTTAAATTTACACAATCGCAGAATTTGAGGGAAAATTTTTATAAGATGTTTTACAGATGGCATTTAGATCCCAAGAAATTATCCTGTATGTATCCTAATGTTCAGCCAAAATGTTGGAGATGTGATTGTTTAGATGCTACATATTATCATGTTTGGTGGAATTGTAAGAAAGTTAAGGCTTTTTGGATTAAAATATGGTGGGTTATGCAGAATGTTTTGAAGAGAAAAATTCCATTTTCCCCACAATTGTTCTTATTGGGTATAGTAAAGGGTTTTACACTGGATGAAATTAAGTTGATATTGTACATGATCACAGCAGCGAGGTTATTGATAGGTAAATATTGGAAAAATGAGTCTTTACCCACTATTGAAGAATGGACTTTGAAGATGGCCAGTTTTGCGGAGATGGCGAAGATTTCAGCATTTTTAAAAGATCGCTCACAAGAGACTTATGAATGGGAATGGAAAAAGTGGATAGATTATGTGCAGAACAAATATCAAGTTAGGAAATACCAAATAGCTTTTCATTGAAAGTATTATATAAAAATAGAAATGTATGAATACTGTGAGGGGGGGGGGAATTTTTTTTTTTCTAAGGGGGTTTGAGGGGTTCAAGTTTTGTAAAAAGGGGACTTTGATGGGATTATACTTCATGGAAGTCAGGGGGGGAGGGTTAGGGGGGGTTTGAGGGGGGTTAGGGTGGGGAGCGGGGGGTGGGATGGGGGGGGAAAATGGGGTGAAAATGTAATTGTAAAACTTTTGCAATAAAAAAAAAAATTAAACACCTTCCTTCTGCACAATTGCATTGTCTGCCTAGCATCTAAAGTTCCTTCAATTTCCTATAACATCATCTGGCATTCTAATCAACATAAATGCACCTACAGACTAAAATGAATTCCTTACATAGGCATGTTCCTCAGGCATGGTTGGTGGAGGTTCCTTTATGAAATCTTTGGCATAGGAAAGAAAGATCCCATGAGATGCGATGCCACCAATGATGAGACCTCCAGATTGACGATAGCTGTGAAGTGGGCGTTCTGGATATCTGACATTACATTTTACTGTGAGAGCTTTATATGCTGCCTATGGAAGCAGAATTAATAGAAGCATCGCTTCTACCAACATCCTGAAATCAATGGAAAAATCTTCTCTATAATTCCAATATTAAATGAGTCTTCTGGCCAATCTAAAGCTCCAAAAATTGAATACTTAGGTCATATTGACAAATGTATATCCACATCCCTACCTTTAATGCTAAAGGTTAAATTATCCAGTATTTCACTGACTGTGTTCAAGAGTTGATCTTTGGGAACAAACTGCAAATTTCATAATCAACTAATTTAAGTAAAGTTATTATACTAATTTCAGGAATGGGAATTGTTTTCCATGTAGAATATCTAAAAGAACCAACATATTTATCATGACTGAAGGGATTTTTTTCCCTATCTTCTTCAGTAATAAATATATTCCCCTTGCCCCCAGTACTGGGCTGTAGAAAGAATGATAACATCAAATATGAAGACTTTGATGCCCAACTGACACTTCATGCATATTATCCTAGAATTAACCTGCTTTTCAAAATGGTTTCCAAAGACCGAAATATTGTCATTTCAATGCCTGGAAACTCTAAGAGGAATTTTTTTTAATAGACTTTGTAATTTTTTCCTCTTTCTCTGGTATTCTAGTGTAATGCTAGTTCATTGGATTTTTCAGTGAACAAATGTGCCTTAAGAGACCAAATTAAGGAATAAAAATATTATTTAACATTAGAGGGACACGATTTACAGATAGGGCGGCATGTCTTCTTATGGGATGGAAAAAACAGACAACATAGCTACTTCCAAAGACATTTAATTAGAGATGTGCTGCTACAAATAGGGCAAAGGATAAAAAAGAATCATTACAATAAAATTCCATATTGGCTATCAACAATGGAGGCACTAATTTACCCAAATGTATTGGATATTGACAAAATTAAAAGATATAAAGGTTTATTAAATAGTCAAGGGGAACTGAAAACAAGACAAGAACTAAAAGAACAGGATGCAGACATTGATTGGTGGCCATATACACAGATACAATCCAGATACAGGACAGATTTAGAGCAATATGGATTTCAAAAAGAAACACACGAATTAGAAAAGATCCTTCAAGACACAGAGGACAAATTGATAAAAAAAATTATAATTATTTATTGAGATACAAAATGGAGGAGGAGGTAGTCAAAGAGAATTTGATAATTTGGGCCAAAAATTTCGGCTATAACATTGAATTGAAGAAATGGGAGAAATTGTTGAATAAAAATTACAAACTGACAATGTCTGTAGCCTACAAGGAAAATATGTATAAAATGTTTTATAGGTGGCACCTTCCCACTGGAGAGACTGGCCAAAATGTTCCCCAATACCCCATCAACCTGCTGGAAATGTAAACAAAGTCAGGGAACATACTACCACATATAGTGGATGTGCCCCAAGGTAAAACAATATTTGAGTAAAATTAGACTATAGAACAGAACAGAACAGAACAGAATAGAGTAACAGAGTTGGAAGGGACCTTGGAGGTCTTCTAGTCCAACCCCCTGCCCAGGCAGGAAATCCTACACCACTTCAGACAAATGGTTATCCAACATCTTCTTAAAAATTTCCAGTGTTGGAGCATTCACAACTTCTGCAGGCAAGTTGTTCCACTTATTAATTGTTCTAATTGTCAGAAAATTTCTCCCTAGTTTTAAGTTGCTTCTCTCCTTGATTAGTTTCCACCCATTGCTTCTTGTTCTGCCTTCAGGTGCTTTGGAGAATAGGTTGACCCCCTCTTCTTTGTGGCAACTCCTGAGAAATTGGAACATTGCTATCATGTCTCCCCTAGTTCTTCTTTTCGTTAAACTAGACATACTCAATTCCTGCAACTGTTCTTCATATGTTTTAGCCTCCAGTCCCCTATATTTCTATATTTAGAAGAGATAGCCAGACAATGTATAGAGATGAAGCCAGAAACATTTTTGTTATGAATACTTCCAGGAATATATGACAAAAAATACAATATTTAATTATACATATTACAACAGCGGCAGGAATTATATATGCACAAAATTGGAAAAATAATAATATACCAACGGAAGAAAATTTGATTAGAAAAGTTTTGGAGTGCGCAGAGATGAACAAGCTCACAAAAGAAATACAAGAAAAGGAGGAAACATGGTATGGGAGAAATGGTATGAATGGTTAGAGGAGAGGTTTAAAGGCCAAGGAAAGAGAAAATGAGGAAGATACAGGAGTTGAAATGTAGTAACGAACAAGTGGAAATGGAACAGACACGGAATGTATGATCGAAATTGAGTAGATTGTTATCTTTATGTATATAAATCAATATTAGAATCATATGTATAAATGACAAATTGAAGTAAGGGAGAAAAATGGATATGTAAGAAATGTTTACTGATGCGAAAATGTTGAAAAAAAAGAAAACTGTAAAAAAAATTTTTTTAAAAAAAAAACTGTTTAATAAAAATTATTTTTAAAAGAGAGGGAGGGAGGGAGGGAGGGAGGGAGGGAGAGGGACTGAAAGGCTTTATTTTTAGACTATCTTCCTTCCACAAGAACATATTGATGGAAATAGCACAATTTTTCTTATTGTTTTCTCCATCAGCCTCCCAAATTCTCCAAGATGCTCCAAACCCATATGTACCCTTGTCATCGATGCTTCTACTGGTATGCCAAAACATGACTTAACAAAATAAGTTTCCTGATGCTGCAGTATACAGTTCAGAAAATGCTTAAATGCTGAATGACAACAAATAGAGATATCAACTCATTGTGGCCGCTGGATTGCAAATATGCATAGTTTCTCTGGTAAACGATCAGAAACGATCATATGGTCTATTAACTCTTACAATGCTGTAGTTATTTGTTAAGATTTTTCAGAGGTCAGCAAAGCAAAATAGGTTGTGAACATTTGTCAAATAGAAAATCCAGGTATTTTCTAACATAGTTTGCAATGCGTAGTAGATGAAAAACTGTCTCCTTGACCACATCCACAATAGCATAAATAAAACTAGATTTTCCTATAGGATAGAATCAATTTACAATCATAACACAGCAGAAAAGGTACCACTTGGCTCCCCCCCCCCAAAAAAAATTAACCTATATTATCTGCTCCATTCTGAATGAAAATGTTTCTCAACAGCCTGTTTCTTCAGAGTTTTGGTATACAATAAATGATCACCAATCAAAACAAGAAATACCATGGAATGGCATTCTGAAAGAGAATTATCGGATCCAGTCTACATTCAAAACAATATAATGTTTCTCTGAAAATCTCCCCTTCTTTGCCTAATTGCTTTCTCTTGGTGAAGTTCTGAGAATCTTTGAGACAAAAGTGATAGTTTTATGGCACAAATAATCCCTTATAAGGCAGCAGCATCCCATTACAATGTAATGATTTTTTTCAATACTTATGACCAAAACAATACTTATGATCAAAATCCCTATATTTTCTACTCCTTACATAAGTAAGGAGTATTTTCTATTCCTTACATAAGTAAGAGTATTTTTGCTCTAAATTTCTTCACATTTTATACCAAAACAAACAAACAAAGGTTGCAAGCTAATTAAAGAACCAGCATTCTAAATACTTCAATTCACTTCCTAAGAATTTGGGAAATTATTGCCTTGTGATTAGAATTTAAATGATACATTTAAAATATCTGTGTTAATATTTATCAAATATGGTTCATTTAACTCATGCATAAGGATATAGCTTCTAAACAAATTTCATATTTTGGGTTGGCAAAATACATATGATGTATATTATATAAGATTCATTTGAGTTTGTTTGTTTCCATACTACACAATGATAATTTGAATGCAAGTATTTCTTGACTTATGACCACAGTTAGACCAGGAAATTCTGCTGCTAAGCAAAGCAATTGTGAAGTGGGCATGCCCAATTTTACAATCTTTTTGCTGCATTTGTTAAACAAATCACCATGGTTGTTATGTGAGTCATGTAGTCATTAAGTGACTCCAGCTTTTCTCATTAACACTGCACTGTGGTGGTGCAGTGGGTGGAATGCAGCATTGCAGGCTAACTCTGCCCTTAGGCAGGAGTTTGATGCTGACCAGCTCAAGGTTCAGTCAAATTTCCATCTTTCAGAGGTCAGTAAAATGAGATCCCAAATTGTTGGGAGCAATATTCTGACATTGTAAACCACTCAGCGAGTGGTTTACAATGTATACATATATCTACATATATACTATAGGTTTACATATATACTATGGAGCAGTATATAAGTCTAAGTGCTATTGCTATTGCTGGAAGACAGGAAGGTCACAAATGACAATCATGTGACACGGGACACTGCAACTATCATAAGTAGATGGTGGTATCCAAATGCCCAAATTTTGAATATGTAACCATGACAGTCATAAGTGTGAAGACTTGTCATAAGTCATTTTTTTTCACAAACATTGTAACTTTGAATATTAAGTGAATGGTCATAATTGGAGAACCACCTGTAATGAAAGCTCTGTAAAATAACAAATTGTGATAAAATATTTTCTGTTAATTTGATTACCATTGCTATTACCAAAACTTTATATTATTATGAACTGAAAAAGGTATTTTGGGAAGGGGAAAATTTGAAGATACCTGCTGGTTATTTTTCCAAGTATCTTCAAAATGAAAGTGTTCCTAATGAAATATAGTCCATTAAAAACTTAAACAATATAAATGCTAGGAAAAATATTCAGCAGCATTTCTATTGTAAACCAACATAAAAATTCAAGTTCATCTGCAATGCCAGATTACAACTACATTCTTGGGAACATTCACCATTTCCTCTGTCTTTTTAGCTGCCTGTTGTTCAAATCTGGTCTCAGAACAATAATATAGCATTTGGGGAAAAAGATACAGATCAGCAGCCCAGCACTTGAGGCTAACATTGAGAAGATCTCCACAGCCACGAGGTATTTCCCCTTGGTGCTCAGATAGGTTGGAACAAAGGAGAGCCAAACACTACAGAAGACCAACATGCTGAAAGTGATGAACTTGGCTTCATTAAAAGTGTCTGGTAATTTCCTGGCAAAGAAAGCCACTAGGAAACTGATCATGGCCAAGAAGCCCATATAACACTTTGCAAAATAAAAAATAATCATGGACCCTTCCTTACATTGTAGGACAATTTTTTCAGCCTATGTGTGCAGGTCAGCATCTGGGACAGGAGGAGAGATTGACAACCATAGAGTGCAAATCCCTACCTGAATTAAGAAGCCAGATAAAATAAAAGTGTAGCCCAATCTTTTCCCCACCCACTTCTTTATCCCACTTCCTGGCTTTGTTGCCTTGAAAGCCAGGACCACAGTCACAGTCTTGGCCAGCACACAGGAAATAGCCACAGAGAAGATGATGCTGAAAGTAGTTTGTTGGAGAAGATATGCCACCTTGTTTGGCTGACCGATGAATAGTAATGCACAAAGGAAGCAGAGCAGGAGGGTTACCAGGAGCATGTAGGTAAGATCCCGATTGCTGGCCTTGATAATAGGAGTGTTGTGATGCATCAGAAATATTCTTAGTATGAGAACTGTGATTATGGAACAGAAAAGAGAAAAACAAGCTAAACTTATTCCCAAAGGTTCTTTATAAGACAAGAAACTTATATCCTTGGGAATACATGAATCCTGGTTTTTGTTGGGATATTTTTCTTCTGTACAATTATAGCAGTCATTCAAATCTGTAATTGAAAGGATCTGGTGTAAGTATCAAATTTATACATAAATACTATCATTGATAACTATATTGATATCCATATTTATAAACTCAGATAACATGCACCAGTCTTTGCATATGAATAGTAAATCCCATAATATATGACTATATTTATAATATTGACAATTTTTTAATAAGGTACTTTATAGTAATTCATGGAATTTTAGTTTCTATATCCTGGCTGAATTCTTGAACCCTGAGGGTTCTCAATTTGCATAAATCAGTTATATAATAGATAGAAGTTTCTTTAATTTTATTTCTAATTTGAATTTATTTAGCTTCTCAAGAATATTAAATTTGGTAGGCCAATTTGGAATACTAAGAAGAAAAAAGAAAAACTGAATAAGACTTAAAATTTGGAAAAAATGGAGGATACAAATTGGATAATTTTAAGGACTATAAATTTAGGGCAATTTGAAGAACAGTTCCAGGACTGTGTGAATTTTATTAATACTGCTGATTTTGGTATTTCTGGACAATTGGGATATTGAAATTTTGGTGGAATATTGAGTAAGGATTAGTGTATTAATGATCAACACAAAATGTCTCAGCAGGACAAAATAAATGCAGTCTATGAGGAAATAATGCTGATGTTTCAATGCATTAAGGAAGATATAACAAGGAATCATAAGGAAATGATGGAATTGATGCAAGATACAGTAAGATTAAGAAAACTCCAGCAAACAACCATAAAAAATGAACAAAAAATTCAGAAAATAAAGAAAAAAGCAGAAAGTGTTGAGGAAAAAATAGAGATCATTTCAAAAATGATACAAGTAGACAAAAAGATATAATAAATAGCAATAATTTCAAATATGGAACAAATAAAGTATTTTTGAAGAATTCAAAATAGAAAAGAGAATAATGAGAAAGATTCTTTAAAAATGATGGATGAACAGAGGGTAGGTACTCTTGAGATTGCAGTGGAAATATTTAGATTAAATAAAAATGACAAAAGGAGTTACAAGATACCAGAGGAGAAGCAGGACAGATTTATCAAAAAGTAATAAGAGTTGAAATTCTAAAAAGGGCAAGAGATGATGGATAGACATAAAATACTTTTTAACATGGTGGTGATTCTAATAAGTGTTAGAAAAAAGAAGTAGAAAGTAGAAATTGGGAAAATAATAATATGCATACTGAAATATAATAGAAAATATTATGATTACTATGTATACACAAGTTAGAAGTTGGAAAAGTATGATTATGTATATTCAAATGGTAATATCACTATTAGAATTGTATGCAAAATATATTGACACAGATAATACACTGTCCATTAAACACTTATGGATATTAAAGAAAAACATATAAATAAAATTATGTTTTTAAAAATTTCACATATACAATATTCACTTGTATATTTACTTGTATATTTAAAGTGAAAAAGAAATTCTAACATACATTAGAGACTAAACTTTAAATAGAATTGCTATTGTAAATAGAATTTTTTTTTCATCCATTGAAAATATTTTTAAAAAATGGGGGAATCACTCAAAGTCTAAGGATAATACTGAGTGCAGGAAAAGTCTTCAAAAGGTGGACAATTAGAAATGTATGATTTTGAATTGTAGTGCTGGAGAAAATTTCGAATTGTAAAGCATATATTCAGTACTAGCAAAGTAAAACCAGACTGCTCAGTCTAGTGCAAAAACAAAGATAAAGAAAAATATTTGGGCAGATAATAGGAAGGCAAGAATCTTTGAAGTAGGCCTTGATACTTGGAAAAAATGGATAATAATCAACAAGTGAGACACAGAAGAAACTGCGTTTCTATATTATTCTATATTATGAAAATATAAAATATTTTTATATTTGCGGGTAGTTCTTACAAAATGATATTCATTAGCTCATGAAGATTTGAAAACAACTAAGGAACTGAAAAACAATATTATCTTCACCTTTCTTTTCTGCAATCTTCCCTTTGGGACATGAGATGCAAGAGTAGCAGCAAAATGGCCTCCCTTCCATTACTTGCTTCCTAGAACCTGGATTACAGCGAGGTGTACATAGGGAAACAGGAGCAGTCTAATTCACAAACCAAAACAAACATAAAAGAGTGTTAAATTTTTTCAGTACTTTACTTCTCAGCTGTAATTGTTCTCTCTAGCATGTTTAATAAATGCATAGTTTCCAGCATACTGTCCAGGGGTGGGTTCTAATTTTTTTTACTACTGGTTCTGTGGGCGTGGCTTGTTTGGTGGGCATGGCTTGGTGGTCATGTGACTGGGTAGGCATGGCTTGGTGGTCATGTGACTGGGTGGGTGTGGCCAACTTGATGTCACTCATATCAAAGGTTAGGGTTAGGGTGCCTGGCCTCTCCTCACCTCAAAGGTCTCAACAAGATACAATTTCCCAATTGTACAATTTTTACTACTACTGAGCATCCAAAATATGTGTACATATATATTACATAGTATAGTGTGTATAGGCACACAAAAAGATACATTATCTACTATATATACTGTGTGTATGTACACACACACACACACCTCTTCTAAAACTATATACATTCAACCTCACTTACTACATTTGGAAAAACACACCCAGAGTCCACTTTCTGTCATACATTTAACTATAACTTCTGTACATTAGAACACTACACAGGCCTTCAGATTTACTTTTCTAGCCTGCATATGACTGTTAGAGCCAGGAGAGATCATGGATTGAGTAAAATGTGGTGAAACTCACTTAACAACGCTCTTGCTTAGCAACCAAAATTTTGGACTCAATTCTGGTCATAAGTCAAGGACTATCTCTGCCTTCCTCTGCATGGCAGCCTTGTTCTAGTAAACTCCTTTTCCTTTCTGGCAATTTTCCTCTCTGTTAGAGGCACTAAAATAATCCAGATGATGTAAGGTTTCCTGCTGGAGAAGGGGGTTGGACTAGATGGCCTCTAAAGTCCCTTCCAGCCCTAGATTGCTGTCCTGTTTCAATGTGTCTTCTGAAGCCACATCTAGTGCCAGAATTTGTGGTCCTTCCTTCCTCTTCTCTCACTCTCCCTCTCTCTCTATCCCCCCTTCCTTCCTCTTCCTTCCTCTTTCTTCTCTCTTTCTCTCTCTCTCTTTACTCTCTCTCCCTTCCTTTCTTTGTCTTTCTTTTTCTTTCTCTCTCTTTCCTCTCTCTCTCCTTTCTTTTCTTTCTTTCTTTCTTTCTTTCATTTATTCATTCTTTCTTTCTTTCTCTTTGTCTCTTTGTCTCTCTTTTCTTTCTCTCTCCCTCTTTCCCTCTTTCTCTTTCTTTCTTTGTCTCTATTTCTTTCTCTCTCTTTTCTCTCTCCCTCCCTCCCTCCCTCCCCTTTCTCCTGAAATGCCAGCAAAATCCACCACTTTGCTCCTAAAGTGGTCTAGGGCAGGGGTCACCAACCTTGGCAACTTTTAGTCTTGTGGACTTCAACTCCCAGAGTTCCTTAGTCAGCAAAGCTGGCTCTCTCTCTCGGCTTCTCGGCCTGAGCAATAAAACCCTCCCCCTCCTCTGTACCTTTGGTCTCCGAAGCCTGTCAGGAGAAGGAAGGATAGGCGGGAGGGCACTGGGGAGGGGGGCGCTGTCCAGCCAGGTCAAGTGCAGGACAAGGTATTAAAGGAGGAACCATCTGCATTTGGAAGAGGATTGTGAGGGGGGGGAACCAAATCCCACCCCACCCCGCTTCCCTTTTACCTTTCTTTAATGCATCCCATTTCCCTCCCCAAACCTTGGGAGGCGGCGTCCTCCACGCCACAAAGCCCTTGAGGTGATGCAGGAGGGGGACAAGAAAAAAAAAGCCTTGGCCTCTGAAGCCTCTTGAAGACTTCGAAGGTGTGTGTGTGTTTGGCGGCACTGAAGTGAGCTACACGATCAGCCCCTTGCCTTCCACTGCCGCCGCCACTTCCGTCTCTTCCTTCTCTCTGCCAACAGAAGTCAGAGAGGAATTTCCATCCCAAGTCAGCAGCCCTCACTCGAAACGCGGAGAAACACTCAGAAAAGCAACTGCCTTTTCCTCTCCGACTTCTGTTTGCAGAGTGTGGTGGCAGGCCGTTCTCACCAGGTTCTCACCTGGAGCAGCCAGGAGAAGGAGAAGCTGCCAGTGGGGCGGCGAGCTGCCCCAGAAGGACCGGAGGAGAGTGCAGCTTCTTACTCATGGAGATCTACCAGTGGGGAAGTGGGCGCGGTAAGAGGTGCGCTGGCCAGGAAGCAGTCATGCTCCCTGGCCGGAGAGAGTTGCACAAACCTTTGCTGGAGTGAACATGCAACCCTCTCCTGCAAGAGAGCCTGACCGCTTCCTGGTTTGCGCATTTCTTACCGCTTTCCGCAACCACTTCCGTGCTGGTGGAGTTCCATGAGTGAGGAGCTGTGCTCCCCTCCAGTCCTCCTGGGGAGCTCGCCTCCCCACTGGTGGCTTCTCCTTCTCCTGCCTCCAGGAGCAGCCTGACTGTTACCCGGCGAAAATGGCCTGCCACCATAGCCTGCCCCACCCTCTCTGCCCCAGCAGTTGCTCCTGGTGCTGCCAGAGAAGTAGCAGCACAAGAACCACTCTTGCTGGGGGCAAGAGGGTGGCGGAGGCAGGAGCAGCAGGCCAGGGCTTCCCTCCCTCCCTCCCTCCCTCCAGAGGCTTCTGGAGCTATGCCAGAAGTCTGCTCTGGCAGGGAGACAAGGCCCATCGTTGCCACCACCACCCCTCGCCCTTGGCGGCAGCAGTTCTTGCACAGCCGCTTCCCTGGCAGTGGCAGAAGCAGCTGGGAGGAGAGAGGGGATGGCGGCAGGCTTTGGCAGCAGACAGTTCAAGCCGGCTAAGAGGCAACGTTCCTCCTCCTGCCAGTCTCGACCTCAGCTCTGGGCAGTGTCCAGCTAGCCATGCCTGGCTTCAACCTGCGGCAGCCCACGTGGATCCCAGGCAGCGCAACTTCGGGGCCTTTTCTCATGGTGGCGATGATGAGGCAGGCAGGCAGCCAGGTGCATGGGAGTGACTGGCGGCAGCACTCCTGGCTGGTAAAGGGTGGAGTTCCAGGGCTGCATGCAGGCAATGACGATGGGCGGGGTAAGCGAGCGGCAACTGGGCCTGGAACTGGTTCAGGGGCATGGCCAGCCAATCTTATTACCGGTTCTCCGAACAATTATTTTTTTTTACTTCTGGTTCTTGAGAACTGGTGCGAACCAGGAGCAACCCACCACTGATACTGTCATATTCAAACTGAACAAAGTTACAAGCTTTGGGAAATGTTGGGCTGGAGCGTTTAGTCACCATAGTCTAGGGAACACATGTCATTAATGAATATGGCTGGCATGTTCAGAGGCAAAGTGGTCTGCTACATACATATCCCAATAGTATTAACAAGAAAAAAGAAAGTCTGAAATTTAACAAAGTCAAGTTACCTGCTCTGGACAATATCAACAACCTACCCAAGGTCTTGCCCAGCCAGGAATCTGTTCCCCAAAATAGGCAAATCAGAAAACTGCTTCCTTCCCAATAGATACTTTCATGGCCATGAAAGTCCATAACACACCTTTGTTTGTCAAATAATGAGCTGCTTAATCAGTATCATTAATTATCCTTACAAGTATTTTATATTGTTCCAAAATATAGTAACCATGTAACATGTGTGCAATACATTAGACAACAAAATCCTACACATTTCCAATTTTCAAGAATAATAACAGAAACAAGATATTCAGGTGGAAAAAGAAACAATGGATGAAAACTAATGAAGGAGAGAAGCAACCTGGAATTAAGGAGAACCTTTCTAATAGTGAGAACAATCAACCAGAGGAACAACTTGCCTTCAGTAGTTGTGGGTCCTTCATCACTGGAGGTTTTTAAGAAGAGACTGGATAGTCACTTCTCTGAAATGGTTTAGAGTCTCCTGCTTGGGTAGAGGGGTAGACTAGAAGACCTCCTAGGTACCTTCTAGCTCTATTCTAATTGATTGATTGAGTGAGTGAGTGAAAAATTAAGATGCAAAAATGCCATAGCTAATAATGATATGATTGCCCTACTTAACAATTAATTTCAGTGCTCCTATTCAGATTAGAAATTTCTCAGATTGTGTGTTCCTGCAACCTACCTGGTTAAACCAGCTGTTCCATGTTATGGCATCTTTGTCAATAATGAATGTTTGGTGTGCAGGAGACTGAGGGTCTATCCTTCCAATTTTCACTTTTGACTGGTTTTCAGAAAGAATAAAATTGATTATATCAAACCCATCCACTAACTTTCCATCTTGGTCAAAGATTATCTTGTCCCCAAGACTGTTGTTAAATGTAACATGTCTCAGAAAAGGATGGAGCTAAATTTTAAAAAGATTTAAAAAAAAAGGAAGATTAATATAAAAATATTGTGGATCAAAATACATATGCAGATAAAATGTCCCAGGGCTGGTTTCTTTTATTTAAACATTGATCCTTTAATTATTCATTTAAATTAGAAATATTTTCATCCTTTTATTAATTGAAGGATTTCTCTTCCCTGTTTGTCAATCTTTGTTTTAATGTTTCTGTTATTGTTGTTAATTGTGAGGGTTTGTGAGACTCTTGCAAAACAATTCTGCTCTGATAACATCTACTGTGATACCAAAACTGATACTATCAACTACTATTGGCAGCACGTACAAATACACGTAAATATCCCTCTTCATAAAACAGTAGAGGAAAATATACGCTTAAAATGCTCACTCATTCTTATTATTATCCCATTCATTCTCTTATCACTGAGAACCAGTCCTAGTATTCTTGCATTTTAATTTTATACAAGGCTACTAAAAGCCAATAGTGTTTATTATTATGCTGAAAGAGCATAAGTGGTAAATATTTCAGTACACCTGCAGTCAAATACTATGGACCTCAAGCTTTAGAGAGGGGGAGCCAATATTGCAATATCTGTTTAGATAGCTAAACTGCAGCATGAACATTCCTCCTTCATTCAAAAAATTATTGTCCTCTATAATGCATTTTGTGTCAAGGCACTAATGATTAAAAACATGGTTTCAGATTTTTTATAAAGTTTGGAATGGAAGAAAAAAGAGGCATCTTCTACAATTGTCTCTGAGCAATTTGTCCAGGACATTAGAAGTTTGGGAGGGAGGGGGGATAAAGACAGAAAGATAGAAAGGATGACTTAAGGCTAGCAGTCCTAAGGAGAGTTGAATTTTCCTGCAAATAGAAAAACATAAATTTTGCAAAACTGCAACACTTGAGAGGGAAGAAAAGTTTTTGGCTAAGCTAGCACACAACTAGGAATAACTTTCAGAAATCACTGATGGGCAAATAGAACAGGGGCTGATTCTGATTTCTAAAAATGTTCTTTCTGCTGTCTTATACACAGACACATATAACTTTTGAAGTTCTTCTGTAGTTAATTAACAAATTAAAAAACAAGGATAAGCTATAGATAATAGCATGCTGTCTTTAAAATATCCTAATAATATATCACAAAATGGTATACATTATTCTGATGTGTGTTAGAGATGGTATGAGATGTAATTAGTCTTCATAAACTATCAATTATTAAAAAGCGATTGCAACAAAATTAAATTTGGATTATGTTATGTGATACAAATATAACTTTATCAGGTTTCTAGAGAATCTGGAATCAGGACTCTAGAATATAATGAACACTTTACCTGCCAAAATGGCTGATTATGTAGCTTCAGTCCATTCTCTATCCTTGTCCTGTGTTTGAATCCAGTTCTAAACATATCATGTAAAGCATAGGCTATAGCAAAGACAGCATTGTAGACACTGTAGCTATGGCCAGACATGCTCATTTCAAAATTAGGGTACAGGAGGCTCCCTAGTTGTTCAGCTCCAGTACAATGATTTTCCTCCATTTTATCCATTAGTGTATTTGGAAATACACAGCCAAAGACCTGCTCCCAGAAGTTTTTGAAAAAATCATCTCCTTTTGTAGTGAAAGGGTTTCGACTCTCTACAAACTGCTGAAATCCAGATACATCCCTGGAGTGAAACATGAAAGCTACAGCTCCATGGAAAATGTCTAAATCCCAATTTCTTTGAAATACAAAGGATGCAAACTCCATTTGGGCTGTGGTGATCCATAGTTTTCCTAAGGATTTCGTATATTTACTGTCTATATCTTCATCTGATTGATAGGAAAGAAATCTAAAAAATCCAAAGGAATTAGATTCACCATAAGCAAGGATCACTGTAGCCTTACTATGTGTCAATGTATTATAAGTATTTCTTCCTTTAAGCAGCATTTCTGATATATTAGTAATAAAAGTTACAACTGGGATTTTCTGTATGAATGCAAAACAAATGCCCTTCTGAGAAAACATGGGCATCACTTTTTGAATAAATCTCTCTCCACTCTCTGTTTCCACAACCACCACTCCAATCCATATCCATTTGAAGTATAAAAGCAGAGACAGAATCCCCTCATATTGAAGGTCTTCCTTAGGAACCATCTGGTAGAAGGGAAGACCAGGAGATTTGTCCTTCACAACTGGAGTGGGACTATAGGTGAGCTAAAGACATCCATGAAGAAGAAAAAGAATAATTACAACATCAAGCATTAAGTTGCACTGCTTATAGTAATATATTATAAGAATAAATTGAATGTATTGTTTCAACTGTCAGTTATAACACATCAGATGAGATAGGCAATAACACACTAAGTAAGAATATCTCTCTGAATAGAATAGAATAGAATAGAATAGAATAGAATAGAATAGAATAGAATAGAATAGAATAGAATAGAATAGAATTCTTTATTGGCCAAATGTGATTGGACACACAAGGAATTTGTCTTGGTGCATATGCTCTCAGTGTACATAAAAGAAAAGATACATTCATCAAGAATCATAAGGTACAACACTTAAGGATAGTCATAGGGAACAAATAAGCAATCAAATCATGTTAGGAAACAGTCAATATGAATCGTAAGGATACCAGTAGCAAGGTTACAGTCATACAGTCATAAGTGGGAAGAGAGGGTGATAGGAACAATGAAAAGATTAATAATAGTGCAGATTTAGTAAATAGTTTGACAGTGTTGAGGGAATGATTTGTTTATTACTGTTCTTGTGTCTAGTTGTTCTGGTGTGTACTGCTCTATAGCATCGTTCTGAGGTTAGGAATTGAAACAGTTTATTTCCAGGATAATATTTTCACAGCCCATTTTTTGACTTGTGCAGTATACAGGTCCTCAGTGGAAGCCAGGTTGGTATCTACTGTATATCTATCATGTGTATATATATCTACATCTATACCTATATCTATATTGATATATCGATAATATTTATTTTTCTATCTATCAAACAAATAATGTATTAAAGAATATTTCACTTCTCAGGGATTATCTGGCTTTTTGAAGAGATCTCAGAAGTCGAATAATTGAAAATACTTTTATGGCATTCCCCTCAGACCAAACATACTATATGTATTGAGTAAATATGATTTGTGGGGAAGTTGTGTTCTTAGCTTAATTATATAGATTTTTTTTTCACATGTAAGAAGATTTACTCATGAATCAATTTGCAATTAACTTTGGATACCTTAATTATGTAAGCTGCTTCCAAGATATTGAAAGAAGAAAAGTAGACTACCCAAAACAAAGAAATGATAAAAAGAAGTGTTAAACTTTATTTGCAAACCTTACCTGAGGAATCTTATAGGTATCCAGAACAATTGCCATATCAAGAGAAGTAAGAGAATCCAGTCCACCAATCACAGCAAGAAGCTTATTCTGCATGTTACAGTTGTAATTTGGGAAAAATTGTTCTAGCGTATATATAAGCAGCATGGTGGAATGATATGTCCATTCTGCATTGTAATAATTATCATAAATATGAAATCCCAAGCTGATATTTGGTAAAATCTGAGGATTTTCATTAATCTGCTTTACCGCAAAAGCCAGGGCCAGGATGTGTTGGTAATTCTTGGGAAATATTCTAGAATGAGTGTTGCAATCTGTATCAGATAATATTTTACAGTTCTGAAACTTTTTGCAATAATTGTAGATTATAGAAGATGTATATTACTTTGGAGTGCATAATGTTAAACATAATGTAACATTCATAAATTCAGATTGTTATATTTTCATATTACCTCATATTCCCAATCATCATAAAAAATAATGTCTTTAAAAATTAAACACCTTCCTTCTGCACAATTGCATTGTCTGCCTAGCATCTAAAGTTCCTTCAGTTCCCTATAACATCATCTGGCATTCTAATTAACATAAATGCACCTACAGACTAAAATGAATTGCTTACGAAAGTTCCTCAGGCATGGTTGGTGGAGGTTCCTTTATGAAATCTTTGGCATTGGAGAGGAAGATCCCATGAGATACGATGCTGCCAATGATGAGATCTCCAGATTGACGATAGCTGTGAAGTGGGTGTTCTGGATATCTGACATTACATTTTACTTTGAGAGCTTCATATGCCGTGTATGGAAGCAGAGTTAACAGAAGCATCGCTTCTACCAACATCCTGAAGTCACTGGAAAAATCTTCTCTTTGCAGATCCTTTTATCTAGAAAGCAGCCATTAGAATCTCTGCTGATTCATCAGCATACAAGTAGAAGGAATTATAATTGTTATAATTCCAATATTAAATAAGTCTTCTGGCCAATCTAAAACTCCAACTATTGAATACCGGAAGTCATACTGACAAACACATATCCCCATCTCTACCACTAATGCTGGAGGTTAGATTTCTCCAATATTTCACTGAGTGTGTTCCATCTTTGGGAACAAACTGCAATTTTATAACAGTTAATTTAATTATAGATATTATGGTAATTGTAGGAATGGGAATTATTTCTTATACAGAACTGAAATTCCATGTAGAATATTTTTAAAAAATGGAATGGAATTAGCAGAGATGGCTAAATTTTGATTAAAGAAAAAAATACAAATACCTTTATTTCTACTTGAAAACCACTTCTGGACTTTGTGCTTGAAATGGAAAAAATGAAACTTTGGTTTTGGGTTTTACCGATTAGATACATTTCTTGTAATAGTTTATATTATTGTATGAAAGTAAAAAGTTGAGGTTAGATGTTAATGCCTTATTTTACTGCACCAAAGGAGTTGGAAGTCAATGACTTTCCCCCCCCCATTGTTTTCCTCCACTATCCACTTTCCCTTTTTCTTTCCTTAATTTCCCTATTTACTTTTGTATTCTCTTTATATGCCATATTATAAACTAATAAAAATTTAATATAATAGAATGTCTTTAAAAAAGCACCACTTTTAAATTTTCTTTAATTTCTTCAATAAGAAATATATTTAATTTTATTTTTCTGGGAACTGGGCTGTCAAAGGAGAGATAATCCAAAATATGACAACTGACATTTCATTCATGTTATCATAACACTGCCCTGCTTTTCAATATGGTTTACTGAAACCGAAGAACTAAATTTCTAACACGTAGAAAGTCTAAGAAACATTGATTCCTGCATATTTTAATTAGAAATAAAACAGATATTTCCTTGTGAACTGAAAATACATATTTTTATAATATGTTCTCTTTCCAGGAGAAGGTATTCATCAAAGTAGCATAATTTACTATTACACACCCAAATTTTCCAAGATCCTCCAAACCATGTGCACTTTTGTCATCAATACTGCTACTGGAAGGCTATAGGAAAATTATATATGTCTTAAGTTTATAGGCTCAGCAATTTCATTCATATTACTTTATTCTGCATTAAAATATTTACCAAAAATATTTTTTATGAAGATGTTCCCAATAAAACCAATGTGAAAAAAGGAAATTGGATTTTTTTTTTCAATTATAACCTCAAGAAATCAGCAAAAATGTTAGGTTCCAATTTTAATTGACACAGACAAATAGCTGCCGCAGTGTATAATTCTTAAACATTGAATGTCAAGATTCAGAAGGAAAAAAAATGAAGCTTTGATTTTGAGATTTATTGACTAGAGAAGAGTTTTTTGTTATAGAAATGACTAGTATATATTGAGAATTTAAAGTAAAAAGTTGAGGCTACAACATTCATTTAACTGAGGGGTCCTTGGTGCTCTCTGAGCTTGCTTATTTTCATGCAAACGTTTCATTACCAAACTAGGTAACATCTTCAGTGTTAGTAAGGATGCTGCTTACTGTCAGTTTATATTTTAGCGGCTTGCCTATCAGTGCTGGTTGGGGTGGGGGTCTTAGAGATTCTTTTATTGCGTTGTTAGCTGTTGGCTTCTCTGGCAGCTTCTTGATTGGGGTATTGTTTACTTGTTTGTTGGTCTGATGTTAACCTTGGAATTTATCTATGCTGATCTGGGTGCTGATTGCTGTTGGAAAGTAGTCTTGGAGTTTTTTTGGGCTGAGCGATAGTCTCTTTTGCATAGTCTAGAGATGTGGTTAATATCTATGAGACTATTGATGGCTGATTTGTCGGAATGCCAGGCTTCTAGAAATTCCCTGGCATTTTTGGAATTGGCTTGGTCTAGGACAATGATGGCTAACCTTTTTTTCCTCTGGTGCCAAAAGTGTGTATGCATGCACTACCACGCACTCACACGTGCCCACCCCCATAATGCAATGCCCCTCCTGCACACCCCATCCCCCTGCACATTCATATGTGACCCCCCCGTGCATGCAGACATGACCCCCGCATGTGACCCCTCCCCCTGTACATGTGTGCATGAATCTCCCCCCCTTTGGCCTCATATCCCAAAATGGCTGAAAGTGGGGGGGAAAAAGCTTCACCTCCCAAAATGGCTGGGAGGGGGAAAAAAGTCTCACCTTCCAAAATGGCTGGAGGGGGGAGCCTCACCTCCCAAAATGGCTGGGGGGTGGAAAGTCTCACCTCCCGAAACGACTGGGAATGGGGGGGAAAAGCTTCACCTCCCAAAATGGCTGGGAGGGGGGGAAGCCTCACCTCCCAAAACAGCTGGGGGTGGTGGAAAGCCGCCCCCAAAATGGCTGGATGGGGGGAAAACCTCACCACCCAAAACAGCACTGGGACGGGAATCTGCAGAGAACTGGGAAGGCACAGACAGCAGAAAGTGAGGAGAAAGGTAGGTCCCCGACATGTCTCCCGCTTGCAGGGCAGACCCGAAAATTAGCTGGCCGGCAGGAAGCATGTGTGCATGGACAGTGGAGCTGAGCTGGGTGACGGCTTGCATGCCCGCAGAGAGGGCTCCGCATGCCACCTGTGGCGCATGTGCCATAGGTTCGCCATCACGGGTCTAGGATGATCACATTTTCCCTATTGAAACTTGCAGCAACTTGAACACAGAAAAAAGGAAATAGAGCATCTATAGAAAATATTCCAACTAGATGGATATCCATGCAACTTTATCAAGAAGTGCCTAACCACTCAAGCTATCAATAGACACACAGCCATTAACAACATCTATAGACTATCTAAAAGAAACTCACCCAGCCCAAAAAGGAACAAAAAGACCCAAGCACCTCTGCACCAGCAACCAGCACACAGATTAGCATAGATTAACTCCAAGGTTAACATCAGAGCATCAAGTGAACAACACGTCAGTGAAGAAACTGACAGAAAAGCCAGTAGAACAGTGTTGGTGAACCTTTTCAGCACCGAGTGCCAAAATGGGAGCACGCATGTGCGCATGCAGGAAACCAGAAAAGCAGCTATCCTGCACACATGCACGTGCTGGGAAGATGATCTTCCAGTTTCTGGTGCATGCATGTGCACTGGCCACCTGGTCTTCTGCTTTCTGGCACACATGCACACAGGAAAACCAGCTGGCCAGTACACAGGCATGCACCGGAAACCGGAAGATGATCTTCCCAGCACATGCATGCGTGCAGGATAGCTGCTCTTCCAGTTTAAGGTGCTCCCACGCACGTGAAGATCAGCTGGCCGGCATGCTGGAACCTGGAAGAGCAACGGGCAATGGCTCGCGTGCCCAGAGAGATGGCTCTGCATGCCATAGGTTCACCATCACAGCATTAGAATATAAACTGACAACAAACAACACTCAGTACTCGTACTTATGATGTTACCTAGTTTGAGTAATGAAACAACCCCTCATGTCAACTCTCAGCTACAAATATTCTCCTTTATTTGATCATTTAACTGCAGTGAAAAGAGACAGAAATTAATGGTTTTTTTTCCCTTTTCCCCTTTATTTTACACTTTTCTCTTTCCCTTTTCCCCCTTTCCCATTTTTTCACTATTTTCAGGTTCATAAATTCTAATAAGTATAATAAAATTATATTATAAAAAGAAAGTCAAGACACAAAATAGCAGTTCATTGTGGGCTCAGGTGTGCAAATAAACCTACTTTCTCTGGCAAGTGAGCAGAAGCCATATGGTCTATCAACTCTTCCAATGCTAGCTTTCCACATGCTATTCTGTTCAGGTAAAAATAATAACTATGTATTATTAGAATTTAAATGAGAATAATTTAAGATATCTGTGTTAATATTTATAAAGCATGACTCATTGAATTCCTGTATAAGGATATAGCTTCTAAACAAAATTCATATTTTTAGTTGGGGAAATATACTGTATATAATGCATACATACATACAGATAGATATAGATATAGATATAGATATAGATATAGATATAGATATAGATATAGATAGATATATATAGATCTGTTTGACTCCCCCCTCCTTTATGGACTAGATAATGTTAGTAATCTGTAAAGTGTCGTAAGTCAATTGAATGGTTAATAAATAAATGGTCATAATGAAAATGTAATGAAAATTGTGTGCAATACAAATCGAAGTAAAAAATTTTCTTGAATTTGATGATCATTGTTGTTACCCAGACTTTATAGTCATATTATTAACTCAAAATGGGGAAGGGGAAAGATGACTTGAAGATACATGCTGGATATTTTTCCAGGTATCTTCAAAATGAAAGTGTTCCCAATGAAATATAATACTTTAACAATTTAATCAATATAAATGCTTGGAAAAATATTCAGCACAATTTCTACAGTAAAACACACATAAACATGGAAGTCCACCTACATATTACCACCACATTGTAGGGCACATTCACTACTGTTTCTGTCTTCTTAGCTGCCTGTTGTTCAAATCTGGTCTCAGAACAATAATGTAGCATTTGGGGGAAAAGATACAGATCAGCAGCCCAGCACTTGAGGCTAACATTGAGAAGATCTCCACAGCCACTGTATATTTCCCCCTGGTGCTCAGGTAGGTTGGAACAAAGGATATCCAAACGCTGCAGAAGACCAGCATGCTGAAAGTGATGAACTTGGCTTCATTGAAACTATCAGGTAATTTCCTGGCAAAGAAAGCCACTATGAAGCTGATCATGGCTAAGAAGCCCATATAACACTTTGCAATGTAAAACATAATCATGGAACCTTCTTTACATTGTAGGACAATTTTTTCAATCTCTGAGTGCAGGTCAGTATCGGGAATAGGAGGAGAGATGGACAACCATATAGTGCAAATCCCTACTTGAATTAAGAAGCCAGATAAAATAAAAGTGTAGCCCAGTCTTTTCCCCACCCACTTCTTTATCCCACTTCCTGGCTTTGTTGCTACAAAAGCCAGCACCACTGTCACAGTCTTGGCCAGCACACAGGAAATAGCCACAGAGAAGATGATGCTGAAAATAGTTTGTTGCAGAATACATGCCACTTTGGTTGGCTGACCAATGAATAGTAGTGCACAAAGGAAGCAGAGCAGGAGGATGACCAGGAGCATGTAGGTAAGATCCCGATTGCTGGCCTTGACAATGGGAGTGTTGTGATGCATCAGAAATATCCTTAGTATGAGAATTGTGATTATGGAACAGAAAATAGCAAAACAGGCTAAACTGATCCCCAAAGGTTCTTTGTAAGACAAGAAGCTTATGTCCTTGGGAATACATGAATCCTGGTTTTTGTTGGGATATTTTTCTTCTGTGCAACTATAGCAGTCATTCAGATCTGTAATTGAAAGGTTCTTAATTAAGTTTCAGATGAATGGATAAATCTTAGGAGTGTTTTTATATCTATACACATGAAAAACAATAAGAAATTGAAAATAATAACCTTATAAAAAGGACTAGATACAATATGTATTGAAGAAAATTTTACACATCATAGAAAATGTTCATTTAACATAGAAAATGTTCATTTAACTGTGAATAGGCAAATATTTACTGCAAATCTATGTACTACTAACATTCTCATTTTTACAATCTTTAACTGGATGAAACACTGTATCAAAGAGCAAAAACTTTGAACCAGTGTAGCTCAAATGAGGTATCTTACAGAATGGTTACAAAATCCAGGATCCATGCCTCCTAAGCATAACTCCCAATTGCCAGGCTATTGCTGCAAGCTGCTGCTGCAATCACATGATTCTCATTTTAATGATCTATGACAGTTCCCAATCATAGTCACAATCCCTCCCTCCCCAGCAGCTGCCATTTATCTGCCTGCTGGGAAGGGAAAGAAAGGGATCAAAAGAGCAAAAGGAAGGAAGGGAGGAATAGGGAGGAAAGACTCCCATATACTCCTGCCAGCCCCCCCCCCACACACACACACCATTTGCTTTTGCTGAACTGTGCCCCCTGTGCCCTTTCCCCAACCCATAGAACACCTATTGCACAACCTCATTCACCCTTCCCTACCTGTGACAATTCCACTTATGCTCTCCCTGATTCTCACTGCTCCTCTCATGACTTCCAACTACCACCATGTATGTTTCCCAATTTATATCAATCCCCAATTTATATCAATCAATCAGTAAGGTATCTGATTCACATGGAATTTCTCACACATTCTAAAGCACCACCAGGCATATTTCACAACCCACCCCCACTCTCCCAAATGCCCTCCTTGGCCCATATGGCACCTCTCACTCACCCATCACCCTTCCCACATACCCTGTCAACCATCCACACACTTTCCATCCACACACACCCAGCATCTCTTGCAAACCCCTGGGCCATCTTTCTCTATTAAGTAATCATATATATTGGTGCCACTTTTATGTGTCACTTTTTTTAAAAGGCTGATTTAACATGAAAATCTTGTTTCCTCATTTTTCCTCTTGTTGAAGATGGAAGGAGAGTGTATGAATTCCATTCTAGGACTAAAACTCACAGGGTTCTGGTTTCTAGCCTGGTGCCTTCATCACTACACCAAACTGGTTCTCAGAATAATGAGAACAATAGAAAAAGTACCTGAAAAAACTCAAGGTAGTTACATACTACCATTGTAAATAATATTATAACTGTATAAGAAGTCAAAGAAATAATTAGACAATCTTTTTAAAAATAAAGTTTTTCACTTTATAAGGAGTTAGATGCAAATGAATAGAATATCCTCACCCTCTTTTTCTGAAATCATTCCTTCTGGACATGATATGCAAGAGTAACAGCAAAATGGTTCCCCATCCACGACCTGTTTCCTGTACCCTGGATAACAGCTTGATGTACATACGGAAATAGGATGTGTCTAACTTATAAATCAAAAATAACAAAAAAAAAAGTGGTAATCTTTGAGCTCTGTATTTTTGAACTCTTATTTATTATCTGCAGCATGGCTGTCATGAATTAAAATGTACTATACAATGTTAACTTGAACATCATGTACAATAGCAACAACAAAATTTAGAAGTCTAGGCTGATCAATCAATTTAATGTTTGGAAATTTAACAGCTAATTGTGATTTCATTTCTATACTTGAAAATAAATTTAATATTTCTGATTCAGAATACTTCCTAAAACCTACCTGGTTAAACCAGCTGTGCCATGTTATGGCATCTTCCTCAATGAAGAATGATTGATCTGTAGAAGACTGAGGGTCTATCCTTCCAATTTTCACTTTTGTTATCTTTTTAGAAAGAATAAAATTGATGATATCAAATCCAGCTATTAACTTTCCATCTTGGTCAAAGGATATCTTGTATCCAACACTGTTGTTAAATGTGACCTGTCTCAAAAAGTGATGGAGCTAAATTACAAAGAAAGGACAAATATTGAGGAAAAAGTTGTAGACTAAAACCATGTGCAATTGTTCTGCTTTCATTCATTTAATTATTTATTTATTCATTCAAGCTAATTTGCATTTCTTACTTGCATTGCTTTTGGGGTTTCCCTTCCCATTCTGTCTTTTCTGTTAATATTTTGAAAGGTGGCAGTAAAGTTCTATCTCTTAAAGCACTTTTGAATATTGCCCCCAAATATCTGTTTTATGATAGCATTAATTACATAAAATGACAGCCTTTGTATGAGAGGATAATATGCACATGATGGTATCCATTTATCAAGATCAAGTCCTAGGCTGCATCAACAAAGAATTAGGATCAAGGGCTATATATAACTGGAGGTGGCTACTGGACTAATTAGCTGACTCCACCTCACCCCTGTGCTTCTTTCTCCCCTTTCATCTACATTTTATAATTTAACAGAATAACAGAGTTGGAAAGGACCTCAGAGGTCTTGTAATCCAACACCTACTCAAGTAGAGAAATGGTTGTCCAATCTCTTCTTTAAAAACTTCCAGTGTTGGAGAATTGACAACTTCTGGAGGAAAGTCATTCCACTCACTAGTTTTTCTAACTGTCAATAAATTTCTCCTTAATTCTAGATTGGTTCATTTTAATTGTTTTATTCCTTTGCTATTGTTATGATTATATTTTTTATCAGTTTCCCCATTTTATTATTTTAAGCTGCCCTGGGTAGACACTTGACTGTCCCCAATCAAGATAGGTAGCAAGTAAATTTAACAAATAAATAATACATAAAAGTATTAGTTTTGGTCATTGTGATACAAAAAATATACTGAGACTCTTTCTAGAATGCAGAGAAGAGCAACAAAGATAATTAGAGGGCTGGTCACTAAAATATATGATGAACAGTTGTAGGAACTGGATATATCTATTCTGTGAAAAGAAGGACTAGGGGTGACATGATTGCAGTTTTTCCAAAAATTATGAGGCTGTCACAGAGAAGAGGGGGTCAACTTATTCACAAAGCACCTGAGGGCCAGATAAGAAATAACAGATAGAAAAAAGGAGAAATCCAATCTAGAACTAAGAAGAAATTTCTGACAATGAGAACAATTAATCAGTTGAATGAATTGCCTTCAGAAGTTGTGGATAGACCATCACTGCAGATTTTTAAGGAGATTAGACAGCCATTTGTCCAGAATGGTATAAAGTGGGTTCAACTAGAAAATTTCCAAGATTCCTTCCAAGTCTTTATTCTGTTATTTTATTATGGATGGTTGATAAAATGTCTGGAATACATTCTCAAATTGAAACTGATCCTATCAACAAATTGAAATTGTTTTTGAACTAAAAAGGATAGTAGAGACAGGACTCATTTCAGTTAGGATGATGGATGGAAAGAAAAAGAAAAATAGTTATTGTGTTTCTGTGCTGGAGAATCAGGATTCAAGAGAATGATGGCCATATTACCTGCCAAAATGATTGTTTGTGAAGCTGCAGTCCATCATCCACTGTTGTCCTGTATTTGAATCCAGATGTAATCATATCCTGGAAAGCATGGGCTATGGCATAAACAGCATTGTAGATGCTGTAGCTGTGACCAGTCATATCCATTTCAAAACTGGGGGGAGATAGGCTCTTCAATTCCTCTGCCCCTGTGCAATGTTTCACGTTTATTTCATTTACAACTGTACCTGGAAATAGACAGCCAAACGTTTTCTCCCAAAAGGTTTTGATAAAACCATCTCCTGTTGCACCAGATGGTGTTTGATTCTCTAAAAACTCATGAAAGCCAGGTACGTGATTGGAATGAAAGATGAAGGCTATAGCTCCATTGAAAATGTCTAAATCCCAATCTCTTTGAAACCCAAAATAAGTCAGCTCCATTTGGGCTGTGGTGATCCATACTTTGCCCAGGGGGTTCTTGTCTTTACTTTCTACTTCTTCATCTGATAAATAGGATAGAAATCTAAAAAATCCCAAGGAATGTGATTCACTGTAGGCCAGTATCACTTTAACCTTGTTATTTTCTCTCAGTATATCATATATTATGTTCCCCTGTTTTAGCATCCACTCAATATTCGTTATAAAGGTTGGAATGGGGATCTTTTGTATGAATGCAAAGCAGACACCCTTCTGAGAAAACATGGGTATCACTGTTTGGACAAATCTTTCTCCACTCTCAGTATCCATGACAACCATCCCAATCCACATCCATCTGAAGTACAGGAGCAAAGAAAGAATCCCCTCATATTGAAGGTCTTCCTTAGGAACCATCTGGTAGAAGGGAAGACCAGGAGATTTGTCCTTCATCACTGGAGTTGGACTATAGGTGAGCTAAAGAGATCCATGAAGAAAGGATAGAAAAGGAACAAGTATAGTAGTCATAGGTATGCTGAACTGTTTAAAATATGTAACATATAACTTCTTTCTACTTAGTATTTCTATACTTTCATTATGTGCTGTGCTAATTAGTGAAGAACGTGGAAAAAGTACTTATACTAATGCCTAAGGAGAACTATGGTTTTTCTAGGAAGAACACTACTTATAATAATATATGGTGATTAGGCATATCTAATTCAACCCTGCTCTTGCTTGATCTTATGAAATGATATAACTGCAATTGAATTAATGTATTAATGTATTAAGAGCCTTGGTAGTACAGGGGTTTAAGGCACCCTGTTATTAAGCTGGTTATTAAGACCAGCTGCCTGCAATTACTGCAGGGTTCGAATCTCGCCAAGGCTCAAGGTTGACTCAGCCTTCCATCCTTTCTAAGGTAGGTGAAATGAGGACCCAGTTTGTGGGGGCAATAAGCTGACTTTGTATAAATATACAAAAAAGGATGAAGGCTATTGCTGAGCACATTGTAAGCCGCCCTGAGTCTTCGGAGAAGGGCGGCATATAAATCAAATTAAATAAATAAATAAATAAATAAAAAAGAAATGTGATTTTAATAATCATTTTCATCAAATTATATTTGTGCTTATGCAGGCAGAAAAGACATTCCATCTTCAAATAACTTTGAAGGCATTTGTCTCATTCACATTGTATCAATATTCTTCTTTAATTTTAATTTTTTAGTTTATCAAAATATAAAATACAAAAAAAAAATAAAAATAATGAGAAAGAAAGGGGGGGAAGGGAAGGAGAACAAATCTAGAAAAAGGAGTGGGGGAGAGAAAAAGCATTGACCTCCAACACTTTGTAGTGCAGTAGAATAAAATTGTAAGATACAGACTGAACTTTTATCAGCAAAATCCAAAATCAATGTTTCTTTTTTTTCCACCTAAAAAAAAACAAAGTTCAGAAGTTGTTTCCAAATGGAAACAAAGTTAGCTGTATTACATATCTGCTAACTCCATCAGATTTTGCAAAAATCCATTTTGGGAATTAAAGTATCTTTCCATTTTTGCACAGAGAAATTCTTGTTGTGATCAGCATCTGTAACATCAAATTCCATTCCCCCCCCCAAATTCTTTGTCCATTAAGCCTAAGCGAAAAGCCTCTAATTTTATCTTTATATTCACTTTAATAATATTTTGTATTATAATGTGAATCCTACTTCAATATTTGTTTGCTTTGCCACAGGTCCACCATAGATGATAAAATGTTTCTTCTTTACGTTTACATTTCTAACATATATTAGAAACACCTTTATATATTTTTGGCAGTTTATTCAGTGTTAAATACCAATACATCATTTTATAAATAAATCTTTTAAATTATAATTTATTGAAATTTTTAAACGCTTCATCAACATATTTCCCATTGTTCAAGTATAAATTATATACAAAATTCTTTGCCCATTGAGTTTAAATTAAAAAATGGGAAATGTGGAGAATTTTGAGAAAGAAAAAAGCTTCTACCTTCCTAACAGTCATTGTGAAGAAGCGGGAGAAGGAGACGACATTTCACTTGAACAAACCTGAAGGACTGATATTTACTTATCAAGGACAAAGATTCAGATTGAATTCTATAGAAAATGCCAAGGATTTCCTGATTAAACATAAACTATTTTTGGGACTAACTGAAGAAATGGATATAGACAATCAATGGGAGGCAGATCAACCTTAAATAACAGATACAGAAAAACAGGGAGACTGCATAGGAAATTGCTACATTGTCTACAAGAGAAGAATAAGTATATAACATTGAATATTTATGGAGCAAAAGATACTGGGTAAGATTAGAAAGAAAGAAAATGAATCTCAAATGACAACAATGGATTCTAAAATCTTGCACCAAGTTACTACATCAAAAAATTGTTCATATTAACAGTTTGAGAAATAAAAACTAAAGTAAAAAACTATGCAAAACAAAACAATTTGAATTTGCAAATAAACCAGGAAGATGGCTGGCATACAAATTAAGAAAGGAAAGAGAAAAGAAAATGATAGAGAAAATGAATGAAAATAACATGACAATAACATGTTCTCCTTAAAAAGTCCTTTTATAATTTTTATTTAAATTTTTATAAGAAGCAGGAACTTGATGTGTAAAAAATAGATGATTATCTGCAGAGATGATGAATATTGCCTTTGAAGAATTTAAATATTTACAAGCTCAGAGACAACTAATGAACAATCCAGTCACTATCCTTGAAATATTAGACTATTTAAAAAATGAAAATAAGTAAAGCTGCAGGTCCAGATGGTCTTACAAGTCAATAGTACAAATGTTTTGAGGACTGACTCCTACAGCTATTAAAAGATATAATGAATGATGTACTTCAGGGAACAAAGATGCCTCAAACTTGGAAAAAAGTCAACATTGCACTTCTACAAAGGAAAGTCAAGATGTTCTGAGGACAAAAATCTACAGACTAATTTAATTACTACCAATGATTATTAATTTTTTGCTGCGACATTAGCAGAAAGAAGAGTTGGAATCAGAAGAATGTATCACTGGATTCCATATCTACAATTGAAATAAAGTTTTAAATTATATTTTAAAAGTTAGGGACTTTGCAAAAAATGAATTAAAAACTATTGTGTGGTAATGATGGACATATTATTGCTAAGGTTTACAGTATAAGATGATACTGAAAGTATATCATTTTTAATAGATCTTTTGCCCTTCTCATTTAGTTCTACACAGTTTCTTTGTATTACTCATTTAGATATAACTCTTTTCTTACTCTTCTCTAAATTTTCCTATGTCTCTGTTTCAATTACTTTCTGCCTTCTTGAGATATCACAATATAATTTGGGTGGTGGCTCAGTGGTTAGAATGCAATACTGCAGGCTACTTCTGCTGACTGCCAGCTGTCTGCAATTTGTCAGATCGAATCTCACCAGGCTCAAGATTGACTCAGCCTTCCATCCTTCCAAGGTGGGTAAAATGAGGACCCAGATTGTTGGGGGCAATATGCTGACTCTCTAAACCACTTAGAGAGGTCTGTAAAAGCACTGTGAAATGGTATATAAGTAAGTGCTATTGCTATTGCTATAATTGCAAACACCAGTTCACTACCTTTTAATTTTTGTATTTCTGGATCTCTTTGATTTAATAATATTATGAAAGATAGTGTTGAGTTTTTCAGGCATTCTATTTATCAAATAAAATCCCAACATTTTAGTTGTAACTTTGCAGGAACAGTTCATGATCTCTAGTATAATCAGGACTTGGTAATTTTCCCATTATCCCAGAAGATAGAGTATACAGTTAATAGTTTCTCCCTAAGAACATACTGTATATTTTTTCAGATGCTAAGAGTAATGTTCTCTCTGTAACATCATATTCATTTTACCTGTAGTTTTTGTAGTGAGTTGAATCTCTATTTTTATCTTGCAAAACCTGTGTCTATAATATACATATCTAATTCTTCTCCAGTTTTCTGGGATTTTTAAATATCTAGATTGATGAACTATTATGCTGTGGAAAACTCAGAAATTGGAAAATTCATTTTAATAATTTAATTCAACTATATGTATTATTAAAAATGGGAAGCTTAATGATATGATTTTAATTAACTTTTTCTCAAATATAAGACAAATAATTGGTAAATCAAGTATCATATATAAAATTAAAAAATGAACAATGGATCTATACTCTTACATTGGATATTACTGTACATAAGAGTATAAGTTATGTACTTGTACAACAGTACAAGTATGCTGATTCAGGTACATTAAAACTGCAAAAGGACATCCAGCAGAACAATAGTAATGACAATTAAAAAAAAAACATAATGTGTTTTATGTATGTGCTACCTGAGGAATCTTGTAGATTTCCAGGATTATTGCCATATCAACAGAAGTAAAAGAATCTAATCCACCAATCACTGCAAGGAGCTTCTTCATATTACAGTTGTAATTTGGAAAAAATCTTTCTAATGTATAGGTAAGTAGCATTGTGGAATAAAACGTCCATTTTGCATTGTAATAATTATTATAAATATGGAATCCCAATGTTATATTTGGTAATATCTGAGGATTTTTGTTGATCTCCTTTACTGCAAAGGCCAAAGAGAGGATATGCTGGTAATTCATAGGAAGTATTCTACAATGAGAATTGTGTTGTATGTCAGTGAAATGCTTCACATGTCCAAAAGTTAATGCATTATTGTCATATTTATTACTGATTACCATTTTTCTTTAGTGTAATATTAAACATATTGAATGATACCATAACATATTTTTCTAAGTTTGAGTATATATTATAACTTTTTGTAATCAACCTCATGAAAAAGAGATTTTTCAACAAAATGTTATGATTCTTACAAAGAATAAATCTGAGGGGGGGGGAACCTGGTAAATATACAGACAATTGACATATATACCTCATAGAACAGTTAAACTGAAAATAATTTGAATAGGATAGAAAGATGCATTGAAACCCAAGTCAAATGAAAAGAGGAACTTGCTGAGATACAGGAGTTTGGAAGAAGGCTGATTTAATTTTATCATATTCATATTTCAAGACTTTTCTTAAAGTATTATTTCAAAATGTTTTTCAAAACCTTAAAAGTTAACTTGTTGGACCTGGAAAGAGTCTCTTTGACAAAAAAAAAAATACATGGTGATGAACAAATATTTCTGTAAAATAACATTTAGAAAAATTAAATACTTTCTTTCTGCATTGTAGCAAACTTTACAGTTTGCTGTGTGTAATTATCCAAGTCAAAGCTGCCTACCTATTAAAATTCTTTTAGTTGCATTGATATTTTTCTATAGTTTGAAGACGACAAAACACTACAATAAAAACATAAACTAGGGTGATGTACAAAAATGAATTTCTTACACAAGCTCTTCTGGTAAGAGTGGTGGAGGTTTTTTTGTGAAATCTTTGGTATATGAGAGGAAAAGTCCATGAGATGTAATCTCCCCAAGAATGAAGTCTCCATCCTGATGATATTTATGAAGTGGTTGTCCTGGATACTTGACACTGCATTTCATAGTGAGTAGTTTGTATTGAAGTAGTGTTAAGAGGACTATGACTGCTATTAACATGTTGAATACTAATAAAGCATTTTCTTCTGCAGGTTCTTTTCTATCTAACCATGGTTATCACAGTTGTTATTTTTTGTAAAAATCACTTGCATACAAGGACAATTCTCTAAAGAATTAGTGTTAAATATGGATGAACATATCAACATCTATCCTTCCTTATCTTCATTACCAACTGCTTGAGTTGTGCTATAATAAACTGCTTTATTTATACTATAATAAACTGAGTATATTACTGCACTGATTTGTGGGGACAGCAGCAGTTTCACACCTACTAATTTAATTATGCTCCTTAAACCAATTCAGTGAATAGGGAATTGTTATTTATTCAGAATTGGTATTCTTTGTGGAATTTATTTACAAAACACATTTGTCATTTTTCAAAAAATATTTTTTTTTCATGAATCTGCTTGAGTAAGAAATTATTAAGCTTTGTTTGGAATTTCTACAGAAAACACATTTATCATTTGTTGGAAATTTAGTACTGGGAGGAGAGATAACAAAAGTCAAGACTACATTAGATGTGGTATTCATGCACTTCATCATAAGTTTAATCAGTTTTTCAACATAATTGGCAGAAACGAAAGGAATGAGTATCAGCACCTGGAATAAATTAGCTCTTGGAAACACTCTTTTTTTTTCCCATTACAGTGGGAAGTAATGCTAAGTTTCTTTGCAGAAACTTGAGCATTTAAAGAGAGAGAGAGACAGAGAGAAAGAGAGAGAGAGAGAGAGGGAGGGAGGGAGGGAGAGAGAGATTTTCCTTCCTATTCTATTTTCGTAAATCTGGATGAATTTCCACACTGAAATATATTTTCTGTGGTACCCATTTACTTGCCTGCAGTCTGTAGTAACTTCCTGTCACATTTTTGCCCACTGTGGCCCATCTGTAGCACCCCTGTGCCCTGCAGCAACCACATGTGCTAATCATCATTTGTTCAGTATCATTATAACTTTGAATGGTCTAGGTTGATGACCACCTGTAATTCATATATGTAATTTGTATTTTGCCTCACATCCATTAAAAGCAACGTTTCCTAAAGACTAAAAATAAAATTGTGTATCCACTCATTCACAGTTCATTTCCACAGACAAGAGAATCATACAAACAGCAAAAAACTAAGAGAAAACTAAAGGCAACCATAGAATGATCGTAAAGTAAAATGTGGATTATTGTACACTGCATTTTGTAAAGTGGGGTATAATTTACCTTTGAAAGTACAACTCTTTAAACTATTACATTTTTGGGGGATCCTTTTCTAATTTATTAGTATTCTTCTCAATTTGGGACAACTGGAGAGTAACACCATATTCAAAGTTCCCTACTTTGAGGTTTACATCTTGAGAAGTTCATATATCATAGATTAAGAAACAAAGAAAAAAATATCTTATCTTAAAAAATTGCATGGTGGCCCCAAATGCAAATACAATCATGTTATGATGCAAAAATGTACGGCTTTAATAAAGAACCAACAGAATTAGACCAGATATTAATTAGAACAGATGAGAATTGAAAAGAAATATGTCATCTTAGTTAATTGTATTTTAAATTTATTTAAATCCTGAGATACAAGATAATGATATCTATTTTGAGTCAGTGTCAGCATAAATTTTATATCTGGAGAATACAGAATGGAAGCAATAACTACATGTGTCACCACAGGCTTATTCTTAGATTACTTTCTGATCCATTGAAAAAGATAAGAAAACTAATCAGAGAAAAGTACTCTACAAAAAATAAACACCATCTGTCAAAGTGATTAAATCAGTAAGAAGTTATAATACGGGCATGTTCATAAGTAGTAGTTCCTACCCTTGATCTTTGCAAAAATAAAAGCATAAACAATGGCAAATAGAACTTTCTGACTATATTTTCCATTTTAGTCCAATATTCTATGTATGTATAATAACACAGATCAAAACAAAATGCTTGACTACATTTAGCAATTTATTTTTATTCTTAGTTCCTTTTTGTTAAGGTCTGGTCTCAGAAAAATAATGTAGCATTTGGGAAAAAAGATACAGATCAGCAGCCCAGCACTGGAGGCTAACATTGAGAAGATCTCCACAGCTGCTATGTATTTCCCCCTGGTGCTCAGGTAGGTTGGAACAAAGGATATCCAAACACTGCAGAAAATCAACATGCTGAAAGTGATGAACTTGGCTTCGTTAAATGTATCTGGTAATTTCCTGGCAAAGAAAGCAACTATAAAGCTGGTCAGGGCCAGAAAGCCCATATAACACCTTGCAAAGGAAAACATAATCATGGATCCTTCCTTACATTGTAGGACAATTTTTCCAGGCTCTGAGTGCAGATCAATATCTGGAACAGGAGGAGAAATGGACAGCCATAGAATGCAAATCCCAACCTGAATTAAGAAGCCAGATAAAACAAAAACGTACCCCAGTCTTTTGCCCACCCATTGGCTCATCCTGCTTCCTGGCTTGGTTGCCATGAAAGCCAGGACCACAGTCACAGTCTTGGCCAGCACACAGGAAATGGCCACAGAGAAGATGATGCTGAAACCAGTTTGACGGAGAATACATGCCACCTTATTGGGCTGACCAAAGAATAGCAATGTGCAAAGGAAGCAGAGCAGGAGGGTGATGAGGAGAATATAAGTGATATCCCGGTTGTTGGCCTTGACAATGGGAGTGTTGTGATGCATCAAAAATGTCCTTAGTACCAGAACTGTGATTGTGAAACAGAAAAGAGAAAAACAGACTAAAGTGATCCCCAAAGGTTCTTTATATGACAAGAAAGTTATATCTTTGGGAATACATGAATCCTGCTTTTTGTTGGGATAATTTTCATCTGTGCAATCATAACAGTCATTCAGATCTGAAATGGAAAAGATGTATTATCAAACTTATATGGATTTATAAATCTTTATAACTTGATAACATTATATCAGCTTAAATATTTCATTATGCTTTACTCCAAGAGGAAATAAGTGTCATAGTTATGACCAGGTCTGTAAAATAAGAAATATCTTATTTGAGCAATAACATCATCATTATACTCTTAGTTGATCATGCATTAGCATTAGCATTTATTAGATTTCTATACTGCCCTTCTCCCGAAGGACTCAAGGTGGTGTACAGTCATATTAAAACACATATAAATATACAAAATTTAAAACAATTTAAAATTGAATATATAAAAATTTGGCTCATAGATTAAAACACACATACACCCATTCTAAAATTCGTATTAGGCCAGGCCAGCTTGTTGGAACAAGAGGGTCTTCAAGGTGCAGTGAAAGGTACGCAGGTCGGGGATGAGACGAATCTCAAGGGCCAGCTCATTCCAAAGGGCTGGTGCCCCCACAAAGAAGGGTCTCCCCCTGGGTGTTGCCAGTTGGCATTATCTGGCCGACAGCACCCTGAGGAGCCCCTCTCTGTGGGAGCGTATTGGCCGGTGGGAGGCTGTTGCTGGCAGCAGGCGGTCTCGTATATACCCAGTCCTAAGTCATGGAGCACTTTAAAGGTGGTGACGAACACCTTGAATCACACTCGGAAGACCACCGGGAGCCAGTGCAGCTTGCGCAGGAGGGATGTTACGTGGGTGCACCGAGTTGCCCCCATAACCACCCGCGTGGCCGCATTCTGGACCAGTTGGAGCCTCTGAGTGCTCTTCAAGGGGAGCCCCATGTAGAGAGCATTACAGTAGTCCAGGCAGGATATGATGAGGGCATGAGTGACCATGCACAGGGCATCCCAGTCCAGAAAGGGATGCAACCTGGTAAACCTGATAAAAGCTCCCCTGGCCACAGCCGTCATATGATCTTCCAAGGACAGCCATGCATCCAGGAGAACACCCAAGTTGTGAACCCTCTCTGAGGGGGACAAGATCACACCCCCAATAGTCAGCGATGGAGCCAGCTGACTATACCGGGACACTGGAAACCCCAGCCACTCGGTCTTGGAAAGGTTGAGTCTGAGTTTGTTCCTCCCCATCCAGATCCGCATGGCCTCCAGGCACCAGGACATCACATCAAGGGCATCATTGGGGTGGTCCGGGGTGGAGATGTACAGCTGAGTATCATCAGCGTACTAATGGTACTTCACCCCAAAACCATGGATGATCTCACCCAGCGGGTTCACATAAATGTTGAACAGAAGGGGCGAGAGGACCGACCCTTGTGGCACCCCACATATAAGGCGCCTCAGGGTCAACCTCTGCCCTCCTGCCAACACAGACTGCGACCAGTCGGTGAGAAAGGAGGAGAACCACCACAACATGGTGCCCCCCACCCCCAACTCTTCCAACCGGTGCAGCATGATACCATGGTCGATGGTATCAAAAGCTGCTGAGAGGTCTAATAGGACCAGGACAGAGGAACAACCCCTGTCCCGAGCCCGCCAGAGATCATCAACCAACGCGACCAACGCCATTTCCGTGTTGTATCCAGGCCTGAAGCCCGATTGGAACGGATCCAGATAAACCGTTTCATCCAGGTACTGGGGAAGCTGTCACGCCACCACACTCTCAACAACCTTCGCCACAAAGTGAAGGTTGGAGACTGGATGATAATTTACTAACACTGCCGGGTCCAGGGAACGCTTCTTCAGGAGAGGCCTCACCACCACCTCTTTCAAGATGGCGGGAAAGTCACCCTCACTCAATGAAGCATTAATAATCCCCTGGAGCCAGCCTCGTGTCATCTCCCGAGAGGCCAGCATCAACCAGGGACATGGTCCAATAAACATGTGGCTGCCCTCAGTCTACCCAGAATCCTGTCCATGTCTTCGGAGTCACAGGATCAAACTCTTCCCAGATAACATTCTCAGGACCTGCCTCCATCATCCCTCCTGAATCTACCCAGTCAGAGTCCAAGTCTTCCCGAATCTGAGCAATTTTGTCATACAGATACTGCACAAAGTCCTCGGCCCTGCCCTCCAAGGGGTCCTCCCACGCTCCCTGGTGGAGCAGGGAGCGGATCACTCTAAACAGGGTGGCCCGGGCGATTATCTGATGATGCAATAAGAGTGGAAAAATAGTTACATTTTGACACTTTTATCGCCACTAGGTAAGTCTTAATATGAGATCTTACCAGTGTTCCATTGGATTCAGAAAGGTTGGCCCTCCAACTGTTCTCCAGGCATCTTTTCCGGTGCTTCATCTCCCTCAGCTCCTCAGTGAATCAAGGAGCCAGGTGAGACCAGCGCCGGGTCAGGGGCCACAAAGGCATGACCTGATCCAAAGCTCCAGTGGCTGCCCTATCCCAGGCAGCCACTAGGTCTTCAGTAGAGGCGTGAGCCAGAGCCTCAGGGAATGGCCCAAGCTCCGTCTGGAACCTATCAGGTTCCATCAGGCACCTGGGGTGGTACCATCTCATTGGTTCCACCTCCCTGCGGCGAGGTGTGGCGGTTTGAAGGTCAAAGCGAAGGAGGGAGTGATCTGACCATAACAAGGGCTCAGTCACTATATCCCTATCTCAAGATCATTCAACCACTGACCAGAGACAAAAACCAAGTCCAGCGTGTTTCTCCCCCATGTGAGTAGGGCCATGAACTAACTGGGTCAGGTCCATAGCCGTCATGGAAGCCATGAACTCCCGAGCCTCCTCAAACGTCTCACCGACAGATGGCAAGTTAAAATCCCCCATGACCATAAGACTGGGGGTATCAACCGCCACCATTGAGCAGCTCGGGCAGGGCTGCCACCACGTGGCAGGAAGCCAGGTACATGATCAGCATGCCCATCTGTACCCCATGACCCCACTTCACAAGGAGGGACTCACATCCGGCAGTCTGAGGCACAGTGACCTCCCTCAGCCTCCTTCTTTAATGACAACCACCACCACCCCGCCCCTCCCCTGTGACCTAGGCTGCAAAAGTTGATCATTTCAACTTCCCAACATAAGGAATAGAATTGTGGCTATTATGTATTTTATCTATGCTATATAGGAGTTCTCAAGATATTTTTTCCTGTCTAGCCATTGGGTTCTTATACATAAATGAATAAAGTTTATTAAACCCCACAATTATTATTTCTGTAAAACATTCAGGAACTTTATTTAATGTAGGTCCATGATGGCGAACCTATGGTATGCGTGCCACAGGTGGCACATGCAGCCATATCGGTGGGCACGCAAGCATTGCCCTAGCTCAGCTCCAGTGCACATGCACGCGCTGGCCAGCTGATTTTTGGGCCTTCTGGTCCCACCAGGAGCCAGGAAACAGATCTTTTCTGGCCTCCGGAGACCTCCGAGGGAGTGAGGAAGGTCATTTTCGCCCTACCTAAGTTCCAAGAAAGCCTCTGGAGCCTGGGGAGGGTGAAAAAGTGGCCTGCCATGCCATCATGTGCCAAAAGTGGGGGTTGAATAGGAAGGGGGTCGTGTGCACATGCACGGAGTGCAATGAATTATAGGTGTGGGCACGCACACGCATGACCGCCTTGCATTCCCCCGTCTTTTGGCATGCGACGGCGAAAAGGTTAGCCATCACTGGTATAGGTAGTTATCCAGAGAATAATAGACTGTGTTCTTTGATTTAAAGGCAAATTTTTTATGGGGAGGAGGAGTGGAAGAAGGAAAGGGAAGGGGGAGGAGGAGACTGCGTTACACATTGATAAACAATATATCTTTCTGGAAGAGACAGACTGACAATAATATTCTTACCCTCAATTTCTGCAATTTTCCCTTCCGGACACGGGTTACAAGAGTAGCAGCAGAATAGCTTACCCTCTATGATTTGTTTACTAGATCCTGGATAACAGCTTGGAGTACAGAGAGAAATAGGCTGTGACTAGCTTGTAAAGAAACAAACCAACAACATGAATTATAGTCTTAAAAATGATTTTCTTATAATTATTACTTTTAGGGGGCTTTTTGTTCTGTATTGTAGGTCAACTTTACAGTACATCCATGCCTTAAGGGCTTATTTCTACTAATAATAACATCTTCTTCTTGAAATATTGAACTGTCACTTAAATTTCATAGATTATATTTTGAAATATTTTTGTAATATTATATAATACAATTGTTTTTTCTGTCCTCAACAAACTATGATATTTACTTATACAAGATCAATTTCAATTTTCAAACATAGCAAAGTAGAGTAGTTTTAAAGCCTTCCTTATCAGCATATATGTTCTGCTTTTATAATTTGCTCTTCTACATTGCTTTCCTATCGGTTATAACAACTATAATATATAATAACAATTATAACAATACTAGTTACTCATGTCTTTATAATGCTTACATTATAATCAGTAATTTAAATTTAATAATAATTGGTAACTTTGGTTAATATTTAATCAATACTAATTTAAAACTCCTATTTCTTGTTTTGGCTTCTGTTCTCTAGCTACCTATACATTCTATTCCAAACTTTATAATAATCCTATTCTTCCATTTCTTTTAGCTCCATAGTCATTTTGTCCATTTCTGCATATTCAAGTATCTTTCTGATTACTATTTCATCTGAGGGTGTATTAGTCTATTTCCAATTTTGTGCGAAGACGATCCTAGCAACAGTTAGTATGTGTAGTGTTATATATTGAAAACTTTTATCCATTTTCGGATCTAATATTCCTAGTAAAAACAATTCTGGTTTCAGTTCTATCTTTTGTTCCATAATTTCTTCCAGCCATTTCTTGATTTTGGACCAGTATTTCCTTGTATAGAGGCACGTCGACTACATATGGTAAAACATTCCTGACTTGTGACCACATCTCCAACATTTGGGGGATAGATTTGGGAACATTTTGGCCAAACTCGCTGGGGGCAAGTGCCATCAATAAAACATTTTGTAGTGATTTTCTTTGTAAGCTACTACCATCATAAATTTATAATTTCTTTCTCATAATTTATTCCATTGTTTTAGCTCTATATTATGACCGAAATTTCTGGCCCAACTAATCATTGTCTCCTTTACTGTCTCTTCCTTCATTTTGTATCTTAAAAGGAAATTGTATATTTTAGTGATCATTCCCCCCCCACCCCGCCACCCCGATCATTGTAGTAAATTATCCATTTCCAATTGTTTCTCATAAATACCATATTGTTCCCAATCTTTTTTGAATCTTGTCTTAATTTGTAAATAAGGCCACCATTCCATATCTATTCCTTCTATTTTCAAATCTTGGACTGATTTTAATTCTCCTTTTTCATTTAAAAATTCTGCGTAACTCACTATTTTACTAAGATCTGTGCTATTTGGCTATATCATTGCCTCCATCGTTGATAACCAAATTGGGATTTTCATATAATGGTTCTTTTTAGTTTTCTCCCAAATCTTTAACAGGACATCTCTTACTATGTGCCTCTGGAAATATGAATGGGATTTATTCGTCCCCACCCAGAGGAAACCATGCCAGCCAATTTGGAGATCGTGGCCTTTTATTTTTTAGTATCCTTTTATTTTTCAATTGGATCCAGTCCATGAGCCATGTTGCTGCCTGATAGTAAAGCTCCCCGTCTGGGAGACCAAAACCACTCTTAATTCTGCTATCTTATAGAAGTTTAAGTTTAATAAGTGGTTTTTCCCCTGACCAGATAAATTTGGATACCATTTTGTTTAGTTGTTCAAAAAAATCTTTTTCCTAATTTTAATCAATATTGTTTGAAGAGATAAAGTAATTTGGGTAGTATATTCATTTTAATTGTTGAGATTCTGCCAATTAATGATATCTGTAACTTAGTTCAATTGTCCAAATCTTTTTGTATTTGTTGTAGTAGTTTATTGTAGTTGTCTTCTTTTATCGTAATGCATTTTGCCGATAACCATGGTCCCAAATATCTAACTTTCTTGGCTCTCAAGATTCCCAGTTTCTCCTCAGTTATTCATTTTGTCTATTGGTTAGGTTCTTAATTAATATTTTAGTTTTCTTTATTTTAGTTTGATTGTATCCTATGATTGGTTCTGATAGTTATAAGAAGGACATTAGCAAATGGCCACAGGAAGTTGAAAATGAAGATAATAGTTGCAATCTGCAACTATTACACTGCAAAAATGTATGGACTTCAAAACTCGACCAGGGTAAATCAATAGATGCAATTTATATAGACTTCTTTAAAGACTTTGATTCAGTGGTACATGAAAAGCTACTCTTAAAACTAAAATCTTATGGCATTTCCGGATTCCTGCATAAGTGGATAGCTGCATTCCTATCAAACAGGCAGCAAGTAGTCAAAATAGGGAACACCTTATCTAACCCTGCACCTGTTAACAGTGGTGTCTCCCAAGGCAGCTTTTTAGGACAAACACTCTTTATATTTTATATAAACAACCTTTGCGATCATATTATAAGCAACTGCATTCTCTTTGGGGATGAAGTAAAACTATTCAACACCACTGACAATGCTGCTACTCTACAAAAAGACCTTGACTATGTGTCAGAATGGTTAAACAATTGGCAACTCCAAATCTCAACCAACAAATGCTCTGTCTTACACATTGGCAAAAAAAATCAGAACACAAAATACAAGCTGGACGGATCTAACAGATGACCCTCATTCTGTCAAAGACTTTGGAGTACTCATCTCAAATGATCTAAGTGCCAGAACTCATTGTAACAGCATTGCTAAAAAAAGCATTAGGAGTTGTTAACCTAATATTGCATAGTTTCTTCTCCAGTAATATTGAACTGCAAACTAGGGCATACAAAACTTTTGCCAGACCAATTCTTGAATACAGCTCATCTGTCTGGAACCCACACTGCATATTAGACATTAATACAATTGAACAAGTCCAGAGATATTTCACAAGAAGAATCATCCACTCCTCAGCTCACAACAAAATACCTTATGCTACCAGACTCAAAATTTTGGGCTTAGATAACTTAGAACTTCGCTGTCTTCAGTCTGACCTAAGCATAGTACTTACAATCATCTGTTACATTTTCCTACCAGCCAATGAGTACTTCAGCTTCAACCCAAACAATACAAGAGTACACAAAAGATACAAACTCATGGTAAACCGATCCAAACTAGACTGCAGAAAATACAACTTCAGTAACAGAGTTGTCAATGCCTAGAATGCACTTCCTGACTCTGTGGTTTCTTCCCCAAATCCCCAAAACTTTAACCTTAGACTGTCTACTGTAGACCTCACCCCATTCCTAAGAGGTCTGTAAGGGGCAGGCATAAGCACACCAACGTGCCTACCGTCCCTATCCTAATGTTTTCTTTTATCCGTATCCTTTTCATGTATTTATAATTATGTTTACACTTATCTGTCATAAAATACATGCTTGATGAAATAAATAAATAAATAAAATTAAATTAAAAAATTAAAAAAAGAAGTTGGAGAGTAATCAGGAAAACAAATCTATGAGGAAGGGTTCATCCACAGAAGAACTTACAGAGAGCCATACTAGCTCGCACTTCTACAGCTAGCAGACTTGCTTTGCTCTTGTTCCTGCCACTCCCAATAAGCAAAGTTGGAAACCAATATTGGGAATTGTAGCTTCCTTCTGGTGCTATAGACTTGCACTAATATTAATACAACCATCTGTCAGGGAAAGCTTTAGGGGTAACTTAGCATAGAATGGTGATTGCAAATTTGAGGACCTTCAAGTTTCCTCCCAGTTCTAGTATACTGCTTATTATTTTTACTGATTTCTACTTACATTTTGAAACTAATGATTTTTTGTTTGTTTGTTTCCTTGCTTGTTCAAAGAAAAATTTCAGTGGAAATCAGAGGAACTAAACAACTCTAGATTTTCTTTTTCTGAAATTTTGGGAAATACTCTCACATTTCTAGTATTATTCATCTCTGATATTATTAATTGTCAGTCCTGGTTGTACCCAGGAATACACTGTTGACTCATTTCAAATAGTGCTTAGTTTGCCCATATCGTACTTTTTAGCTAATTGTTTAGGTAAATTGATTTTTAGCTAAATGTGATATTTAACTACTCTACCTAGCTATGAATTTAATTCAACCATTATACACCAGTTCCTATGAACTATATCAAATGGATAAGACCAAAGATCCAGAGCAAGTGAGCTTGCATCATTTTCATAATTCAGCAGAATTTAATATAATTAAAGATTCAGTTATCATGCATGGAACAAATATATCCCAAGTAGTCAATACCTGGAACCTACCTGGTTAAACCAGCTGCTCCATGTTATGGCATCTTCTTTGATAATTAACATTTTGTTTGGAGAAGCGTATGGATCTATCCTTCCTATTTTCATTACTGTCTGATTTTCCGAGAAAATAAAATTGATGACATCAAATCCAGCTACCAAATTTCCATCTTGATCAAATGTCATCTTTTCTCCAATACTGTTATTAAATGTGATATGTCTCAAGAAGTTAGGAAGCTAAATTGAAATGAAAATGCAATACTTCTACAAATCAAATGCTCAAGAGTTCTTTTCAATATTTAAATAACATGCCTTTAATTATTCATTGAAAAGATATGTATTATTTAAATGAATTCCATAGTTTCCCTATTCTTGGTACAGTTATTCTTTGCACTGAATTCTATCATGTGCAAGAGAAGCACTGTTTCAGTGGATAATAAACCCTGTGGGCAATCTCAGATTGTTAGAATGAAACAGAATGTTAGGAACTTCTAAAACAGAAGTTCCTTAAAACAGAAGTTCCTGAAACAGAAGTTCCTGAAACAGAAAGATAGGAACTTCTTTTGGATATCAAAACATAATAGTCCATATATTGTAATAGGATCACATACATTAGAAACTATCACTTTTGTGTATTAGAACAGGGGTCGGCAACCCCTGGGCCATGGCCCATTACTGGAACTGTTACTCAGGCCCATTACCTGAGCTGTTTGGAACCGGGTCACCAAAATGTCAGGTTAGTCTGCCATTCTTGCAAATGGAGCTGTGCACATGCACACACTTGCCTGCTGCTCATGCGGAACCCTCCCCTCCCCTACCCACTCTGGCCGGGCTACAAACCTGGAAAGGTTGGGGAAGTGTATTAGAACAAAGAGGAATCACAGAGACCAGCAATGGAAACTGCAAGACTGCATTAAATTGAAATAATTTGATGAGATAGAAAAGAAAAGCATGTCATTAGCAGGTTGTTCAGTTAAGATTCAAAGTATTATATGCTACGTTACCTGCCAAAATGAATGAATCTGTAGTCCATGATCCATTACTGTTTTGTGTCTGAGTCCAGATGTAGACATGGCATGTAAAGCATAGGCAACTGCATAGACAGCATTGTAGATACTGTAGCTGTAGCCAGACATGGACATTTCAAAAAAAAAGGCAGGAACTCTCTCCAGGTTCTCCTGTCCAGTGCAAATATTCTCCTCTTCTTCATGGATAAACGTATCTAGAAATTGGCAGTTGAAGACCTGTTCCCAAAAGCCTTTGAAAAAGCCATCACCTTTGGTAGTGGAAGGACTTCGACTCTCAATAAACTGCTGAAATCCAGATACATCATTGGAATGAAATGCAAAACCTAAAGCTCCATGGAAAATTTCTAAATTCCAATACCTTTGAAATCCAAAGGAACTAATCTCCATTTGGGCTGTAGTAATCCATACTTTTCCTAGGGGTTTCCTAGGTTTACTGTCTACATCTTCATCTGATAGATATGATACAAATCTAAACAAGCCCAGGGAATGAGATTCACCATAGGCTAGTATCACAGTAACATTTATATTGATCAAAGCATCATAAATCTTCTCCCCTTTATGTAGCATCTCAAACACATCACTAATAAAGGTTACAACAGGGATTTTTTGTATGAATGCAAGACAGACACCCTTCTGAGAAAACATGGGAAACACAGTTTGCACAAATCTTTCCCCATTCTCATTATCCATAAACACCACTCCAACCCATATCCATCTGAAGTGGAGAAGCAGAGCCAGAATCCCCTCATACTGAAGCTCTTCCTTAGGAACCATTTGGTAGAAGGGAAGACCAGGAGATTTGTCCTTCATCGCTGGAGTAGGACTATAGGTGAGCTAAAGAGAGCCATAAAGATGAGATATGTTAAAGATGAAATACAGTTTAATATGAACAAATGGACAGTTGGAATTGAGAAGAAGAAAACTTAAATTGAAATAGAGTTTATACAAATGATATAAATATGGGCATATCGGAGAAAATGTGGTAAACTGCTGTTAAATTTTACATTGTGTTATCATGTAAAAAGATTACTTTTATTAAAGTATGTATGATGATATATAACACTGGTTAAATTGTCTAAAATGTTTCAAGGAATACTAAATCAGTGTTGGAAGTATGAAAAGAGAGAGGAAATATTTCTGGATTTTATTTGTTTATTCATATGCTATTTGTCTAACATTTTCAAACTTTAAAAAGATAAATATCAAAACAATTAAACTTAGAAAGAATCACATGAGAACTAAGACCAAGTAGAAGAGGTCTTCTTTCCTCCTTGTCAACTGTCTGTAACAAAAAGAAAAGCCCATGCATCCCAAGCCATATAAGCAAAGCCAAATTTTAAGCGGTTTTTTTTTTTTTTTTGAAGGCCAAGAGGTTGGGAGAAGATGGTACAAGGTTCCACAAAGTGGGAGCCATAGCAAAAAAAAAGGCTGTTCTCCTTGAGCCCACTAGGCAAAATTCCTTAACAGACAGAGTCCATAGCAAGATTCTTCCACTGGAGCAATTCAGTAGCCTAACCTCATTAGTATACATTTATTGTATTTAAAAATTCTAATTCTAATAATATCAACCCATTTGTGTGACATTATTATTTATCCTTTCCCATCAAAGATAGTTCTGCGAGATATGGTCTGTGAATAGAAACAATCTAGTTTGCTGGGGAACAAGTTCCTGACTAATTTTTCTCCTTATTGGCACTCAAGTATTTTGCAATATTTGCATTGGTAAAGATGTATGAGAAGTCCTATCTATGAAATTCATTGATGGATTTTTGATTAGATTAAATATATGTACAGCATAGAAGAACATTATAGGGAGAATTTTTTTAAAAAAAGGAATATCTAGTATGAAGCAGGAATTTTGAGAAGATGAAAATGCAAAGAAAACTTTTATTTATTTATTACTATACTCCAAGTAAAAAGCTAAAGAATTTTTTCTTATCTTGGGGATTACCTTCATCTAATTTGATGAACAGTTACTCAGACTCCAGGGTTGTATCCAGTGAAACAGAGAACGGACAAAAAATGAAGAAAAGAGAAAAGTCAGAAGTATTTCCTACCTGGGGAATCTTGTAGATCTCCAGGAGAATCTGCATCGCAAGAGAAGCAAAGGAATCCAGTCCACCAATCACTGCAATCAGCTTCTTTTTCATGTTGAAACTATAGTTTGGAAAGAAATTCTCCAATGTATACAAAAGGAGCATAGTGGAATGATAGGTCCATTTTCCACTATAGTAATTGTCAAAAATTTGGAATCCCAAAGTGATATTGGGAAGTATTTGAGGATTGTCATTAATCTTCTTTACTGCAAAGGCCAAAGCCAGGATATGTTGATAATGCTTCGGAAGCATTCTGGAATAAATATTGTATTGTTTGAAAAGGATAATTCATACATCAAATATATCACATTTATCCTGTTGTATTTTAGATATTTTATAATATCTACTACATCACACTTTTATATATAATATATAACATAAAGTGCCATAGACATAATTTTTTGAAGATTAGAGTTACTTATATTTACCTTTCTGGAAGACACATTTTAAATAATTCATTTTTTTAAAAAAAAACTAAAGTTCTCTTAATTGTAACAAAAACTCTTTGTTGCAATTATGGTTTTTGTGAGCTGGACTGCAATATAGAGTAAACCAGCTGAATCTAATACATTCTACCATCAATGTAGACAAATAGCAGATGTCTTTGAAATAAGAGTAATTGAAAATGATAGTAAAATGAATAAAACAAAAAGCTGCAAACAAATCATAAAGGAAATTCCTATGATACAGATATTGGTACGACAAAATAATCAGAAATCTGATCTGCAATGCCCAATTTTCTTTGGTAAAACAAACTTTTTGTAAAGTATTATTTTAATATATTTTAAAGATCTGTAGTTGAGCACCATGCTAATTACAGACTATTTTGCCTAATAAAAATGCCTGAAAAGTAACATTTCTTAAAAGTACATTTAGTAGAATTAAACACAGTGTTTAATTAAGTCAATGCTAGGCAACCCTACATAATTTAATTTTTACATTCTATTGTTTCTATAGTATAAGGTGGAAAACAAGCATTCACTGCAAGACCAACATAATTAGGGTAACAAATGAAAATGGACTCCTTACAGAAACTCTTCAGGCATTGTGGGTGGAGGTTTTATTCTGAAATCTTTGGCATAAGAGATGAAAACACCATGAGAGGCTATACAGCCAATGATGAGGTCCCCAGCCTGATAATATTGGTGAACTGGGTGTTCTGGATACTGGACATTGCATTTCACTGCGGAAGCTCCATGTGGCATGTATGACAAAAGGGTTAACAGCACTACTCCTGATACTGACATCCTAAACTTAAATTAGGACTAATTCATTTTTGCAAAATTTCCTTTCTCTAATTACCGAGGGTCACTGGCATATTTTGACAACTATTATAAAAGTTTAGACAAACCTCTGACCAATATAAATATCTAAATATTAAACAATAAGGTTCATATTAATACATGCATGCTTTTCTTCTTATCTTTATCCCTTCTTCAAATACTAAAGAAGATATTGTGTTTATGCCATAATTCACAAATGAAATGATATACTGCTATTTATGAGTTACAACAAATTGCAGAGCTAGATCATATAATTGCAAACTAATTGTATGGAAAATGGAATTGCTACCTCTTCAATGGTAGAATTCCTTATAGAATACTAAAGAAAGCAGGTTTGTCATATTAGAATAATTTTTTATTGTATCCTGTAAAGAAAACATTATTTTCTATGAATGGTCCAAAAATGAATAAAAGTAACAAACAATATTATGATTTGGATTTACAGCTAAAAATTAATGATTTATTATAGGACTACTCTAATTTCAAACATGTTTGTAACAACTCAAGGAATTGAGATTTGGATTACCCTGAGTTAAATTCTTAGAAGCTCTTCTAGGAAGGCATATAATATGTTCTTGTAATGATTTTTTTGAGACATTCCTCAATATGCAGCACTTTCTCATTTCACCGTATTACAATGCAGTGGTAATATATCTAATTACAAAACTATGGACCATTGTTATGTAATCCTCAAACGTTAGAATCATTGGCATCCTTCAGTTTCAAGAGATTATGGTATCGTGCTCTGGAAAGAGGTCCTAAAACAGCATCTAGTGTGACTAAAAAGGCCAATTCGAGAGCACTGAGGGCAGATACATTCTGTCCCCTTCCCAGCCCCCAGATTTTGCTGGTTCCGGGACTGCCTCTTTGCCTCAGCCTGCCGAACAAGTGTCTCTTCAAATTGGAGAAGGCCATGTTGCGTCTTTAGCTTCCAAGCTGAATGATTGGAGGTCAAGTTTCCCAGTTGTTAATGTCCATTCCCAGGGCCTTTAGGTCCCTATTGCAGATATCCTTATATTGCAGCTGTGGTCTCCCTCTGAGGCACTTTCCCTGTGCTAAACTTTAGAATATTGTACATTCTGGATTAAGATATTGCTCAATGGAGCCTCTCTTTTTGTCACATTTTATATCCAAATTTTTTCAGTCCCACTAAAGCCGGCTGAAATTTGGTCCCTGTCTACCATAGCAGTTTTTGTATATCTTTGTCATTTCTCTGACACCTCTGGTGGGGAAAAGAAATAATAGCAAGAGCAAGAGCACTTAGATTTACATGCTGCTTCATATTCAGTAATGGATTCCTCTTACCTTTGCTACTGGTTTGCAACCGGAAGTGTGCAGATGTGCACACTTGCTTCACTCATGCATGGCGCTTCTGCGCATATGCAGAACATCCATGATGATGTTTGGGCAGATGGGCGGAGCCTCCCACCACCGCCACTACTAGTTTGCCCAAACTGGGGTGAACCAGTAGAAACCCACTACTGTTTATAGTGCTTTACATCACTTCCAAGCAGTTTACAGAATCAATATATTTTCCCCTAAAATCTGGGTTCTCATTTTACTGATTTGGGAAGGATGAGTCAACCTTGAGCTCGTCAGGATCGAACTCCTGGCCCTGAGCAGAGTTAGCTTGCAATACTGCATTCTAACCACTGTGCCACCAATAAACCTGGCCACATGAATATTTGTTCCCATGTTGTAGCACTTCTTAGATCCCCAATACAGAATGCAATTATAGAGAAAAACTAAATTAATATTTAAATTTACAAAGTATTTTTAGTGGAAATTGTTATGTATTGATACTTCTAAGTGGGAGTTTCAAACCTGCCTATGTTTCTGATTGGCTGACAGTCCCTCCAGGATTGTATATAAGGAGGGCTGCAGCCTCTGAGTTTTCGCTGAAGTCTCACTGTAAATTAAAGAGCTGTTGTCACTTGCTTGGTTGTGCCTCTCGTTATTCCCGAACCACTTCATTGGCAACGAAGGTGGGATTGAGGTCACAAGAAGCGAACCAGTGAGACCACGAGCTTCAGCTAGGCGACGAGGCGAACTACAGGAGGCATACCGAATATGTCTGCCTACGTTCCACCCAAGCCTTTTGATCCGACCCGCGAAAAATGCGTCTCGTACCTAATGAGGTTCGAATGCTCGCTTGAAGCCAGCGACATGCAAGGGCTCTCCGCTAATCGGAAGAGGGCCCTCTTCCTAAGCCACTGCGGACCGGACGTGTTCGAGATGGCAGAGTCACTGTGTGACCCAACACCGGTCCAGACCGTCTCCTGGGACACCCTGATGGCCACGCTCCGGGCTCACTATGCTCCCGTGCCCTCCAAGTTCGTGCAGTGATACCAACTCAGACAGCGCGTTCAGCGAGAGGGAGAACCGGTCAGCGCATACATGGCCAGCCTGAGAAAAGCTGCAACCCATTGCGACTATAGAGACTTGGACGATGCGTTGCTTGAGCAACTTATCTGTGGTGTTCGGGACATTAGGCTGCAACGGCGCCTGCTCGCCAAGCCCGACTTGACACTTGCTGGAGCCCTAGACGAGGCCAGGGCTCACGAAGCCTCCACAAAAGCCGCAGAAACGCTGCAGCATCCGCTGACCAGCAAAGACAACCCCAAGTCTGCCCCGGTGCACAGAGAAGACGCCGGATCCAGCTCGGAGTCCGAGTCGGATGAGGACGTCTTCCGAATGGAGCACCAGAGAAAAGACACAGGCAGCCCGTGGCGAAGCTGCCCCAGCTGTGGAGGGCACCATGATAGGCTGTCCTGCAAATACAGGGAGGCTATCTGCAGGCGTTGTGAGAAAAAAGGGCACTTGGCGCGAGTCTGTAGAGCCATTCTGCCCAGAAAACACCAACCACGTGAGCGCCGCAGCCAACCAGAATCAACGCGCCAGAAACAGCCTACGAGAGAAGGCGGCACGAAAAAACGGCGCGAATTTGAACCTCGAGATGGCCGCAGCATTCACATAGACCAGGCCAGGATAGACCAATTCTTAGCTGTCCAGCATGCCACACCATGCACAGCCACAGGGAGAAGCCCAGCAGAGCTCCTCATGGGCAGGAAGCTTCGGTGCATGTTAGATAGGCTTCACCCTAACTACTCGCACGAAAATTTCAAGGGAGAGACCTCTGGACTAAGACAGTTTCAGGTTGGGTCCCCGGTGTTCGCTCGCAACTATGCCAGCGGACCTCTATGGGTTGCAGGAACCATAGTGGGCATAACAGGCCCGAAATCTTATACGGTAGACGTAGGGGTAGACAGACTCTGGAAGCGCCACATAGACCAACTGAGAAAAAGGGTAGTCGGCGAAGCAAACATCAATTTAGACATCTCTGAGCCTAACTATAACAACTTTCCCAAAACAGCTAACTCAAGCCCGGGGTCGCGAGAATACTTAGCTGACAAGCCCTGGTTCCAGTGCTGCCCCAGCGAGTCGCCACTCCCAACCGGGGATAACCACGCCCCGGACAAAATCCAGGAGGTTCCATTGGCGGAGCTGGGAGAGACAGAAAGTCCCTCCGACCAGCTCGACGCCCCACCAAACACTGAACTGCGCAGGTCAACTAGGACGAGAACTCGGCCTGGGCACCTGCGAGATTTTGTGTGTACTTATGTAAATATTTGAATGTTAGTGCCTTCTGGGAAGGGAGGGGTGTTATGTATTGATACTTTTAAGCGGGAGTTTCAAACCTGCCTATGTTTCTGATTGGCTGACAGTCCCTCCAGGATTGCATATAAGGAGGGCTGCAGCCTCTGAGTTTTCGCTGAAGTCTCACTGTAAATTAAAGAGCTGTTGTCACTTGCTTGGTTGTGCCTCTCGTTATTCCCAAACCACTTCAGAAATGGTACTGATACCAGGTCCAGAAATGAGTATTCTACAAAAATCAGGTAAGATACATGAATTGAAGAAGTCAAGGAAACTTGCCTGTTAATACAGCTGCAGAAGTTTATTGAACAGCAAGAGTTTTCCAAACTCTGGATATCTATCTAAACTGTGATATCAATTTAATATAAATGGAAAACAACTCAACAGTTACAACACAAACATCGTTACCTCAGTTGATACTTTTCCTTCTTTTTACACAAAAAGTATCAACAAATATTTGGAAAAATTGAAAAACATTTTGGGCATTATTTTTTTTACATGGCGACCATTGCAAGGATTGTATATACTAAGTATTGGAAGGATGAGATGGGACAATTAACTGCTTTGATTAGAGACAGTGAATTAAACAAGTTTCTAAAAGACTGAGAATGATTTTCTACATGTTAAATACAATGACACATGGTTGACAGAGGGTTTTGAAGATTAGTTTTATCTTTGGGATAATATGTTAATTTTTTTTACATATATATGTGAACAGATGTCTGGTTGATTTGATTATTAAATAAATAGATTAACATATCTGGGATATTTACTCTGTGTGTTCTTAGTAACATGACTACCATGAATCTTTGCATTCTCAGAATCCTGCCATCCTCAGATGTCGGAAAATCACAATAATGCATTGATAGAAGAGAACATTTGTAGCTTAGAGTTGAACCAGTACTTGAAACTTTCTGAGATTGGTAATTTTCTTGCAGACATTTTATTAGCAAACTAGGTAACCTCACCGCAAATTTGCTGTTATGTTTTTCAAATACTCAATTTGAGTTTCAGTTTCATTAATGATTTTTCCAAACCCTTCTATGTTGTTCTAAACTACAATACATATTATGATACCTCAAAAATAATTTTGATGCTTTTGACATATTCAAGAAGATAAACCAAATTTTGAAAACAGCTTTTTAAATCACAGCTGACGGTGATGTTATTGTTCTAGTTAACAATCGATTTAACTTTTCCTATTCCAAATACTTCATTAAATTGCTATCTGATAGAGACAATACAGAGTTCCAGATCAAGTAGAATTTATAACTAACTGAAGAGCATCCTTGGATGAGCCCTACCTGCTCTCATCATTTTTATTGATCAGGATTTATGTTTTGGAATAAATTAATTTTTTATGTCAGCTAATTTAATTATAGATCATATTCTAACTGAAGGATGGGAATTGTTTCTTATTCAGTATGGGAACTCCATGTCAATAAATAAAAATATATTTATGATCACTGAAGGAAATGTCTTCTTTTATAATAAATGATGTAGTTGTAGTAGTTGTAGTAGTAGCTGTTGCTGTTGCTGTTGTTGTTATTGAAAGTGAGCTGTAGAAGGAGAGATAACAAATTCAAACTTTTATTGTCAATGCACAACATGTGAACAATGAGATTGGCTGAGCCTCCCTTAGTGCACCGCCCCCCCCCCGAAACAAAGAAAATCCCTAACCCAGTAAATCATACTAATAAATACACAATCCTCTATACATATATGTGCATAACATTACATTATAATATATTGCGCCAATATGAGCATGTTGCACGAAATAGAAAGACTGACACTTCATGCATGTTTTCATAGGGTTAGCCTGCTTTTCAACTGTAGTTTACTGAGACTGAAGGATTAAATTTCCAACATGTAGAAAGTCTAAGGAGCATTCATTCCTGCATATCTTATTTATTTATTTATTTATTTATTTGTTTGTTTGTTTGTTTGTTTGTTTGTTTGTTTGTTTGTTTATTCAATTTCTATATCGCCCTTCTCCCGAAGGACTCAGGGCGGTGAACAGTTAAAATACTATACATATAAAATGTGAATATAAGATGATTAAGCCAATTTGGTTCATCGGTTAAGAATTTTCAACATAAATATTTAGAAAAATTAGAAGAGATTTATGCCAGCCCGGCTTGGTGAAATAGAAAGGTCTTAAGTGCAAGATGGAAAATACAAAGATCTGGGATCATTCATATCCCTGGGGGTAACCTATTCCAAAGGGTAGGTGCCCCCACAGAAAAGGCTCTTTCCCTGGGAACCACCAGTCAACATTGCTTTAGTGATGACACCCTGAGGAGGCCCACCCTGTGGGAGCATGCTGGTTGGTGGGAGGTTATTGGTTGCAGAAGGTGGTCTCATAAGTACCCAGGTCCTAAGCCATGGAGCACTTTAAAGGTAAGAACCAACACCTTGAAGAGCACTCGGAAGACCACCAGGAGCCAGTGCAGCTCGCGTAGGAAAGGTGTTACATGTGAGCGCCATGTCGCTCCCAATATCACCCGCGCAGCTGCATTCTGGACCAGTTGGAGCCTCCAGATGCACCTCAAGGGGAGCCCCATGTAGAGAGCATTACAGTAGTCCAGACGGGAAGTGATGAGGGCATGTGTGACTGTGCGTAAGGAGTCCCGATCTAGAAAGGGCCGCAACTGGCAAATCAGGCGAACCTGATAGAAAGCTCCCCTGGCCACAGCCATCATATGCTCTTCTAAAGACAGCCGCGTGTCCAGGAGGACACCCAAGTTGCGAGTCCTCTCCGTGGGGGCCAATGACTTGCCCCCTATAATCAGCAATGGTATCAGCTGGCTATATCGGGATGCCGGCAGCCACAGCCACTCGGTCTTGGAAGGGTTGAGTCAGAGCCTGTTTCTCCCCATCCAGATCCACACGCCTTCGAGGCACCGGGACATCACTGCAAGGGCATCATTGGGGTGGTCTGGGGTGGAGATGTACAGATGAGTATCATCAGCATAAAGATGGCACTACACCCCAAAACCACGGATGAGCTCACCCAGCGGCTTCACATAAATATTGAACAGAAGAGGTGAGAGGACCGACCCCTACGGCACCCCACAAATAAGGTGTCTTGAAGTCGACCTCCGCCCTCCTGCCAACACAGACTGTGACCGGTCAGAGAGATAGGAAGAGAATGACATGAGAATGATAGAACAGTGCCTCCCACTCCTAGCCCCTCCAGCTGGCGCAGCAAGATACCATGGTCATTGGTGTCAAAAGCCGCTGAGAGATCTAATAGAACCAGGATAGAGGAACAACCCCTATCTCGAGCTCTCCAGAGGTCATCAACCAATGCGACCAATGCCGTTTCAGTGCTGTAACCAGGCCTGAAGCCAGACTGGATCAGATCTAAGTAGACAGTTTCATCCAGGTACTGCGGGAGTTGCTGTGCCACCACACTCTCAACAACCTTTGCCACACAGTGAAGGTTGGAGACAGGATGGTAGTTTGCTAGAATAGCCAGGTCCAGAGAGGGCTTCTTGAGGAGGGGCCTCACCACTGCCTCTTTCAAGGTGGAAGGCAAGAAACCCTCACACAGAGAAGCATTTATAATCCTCTGGAGCCAGCCTCGTGTAACCTCTGGGAAGCCAGTACCAACCAGGTGGGACACGGGTCCAATAAACATGTGCTTGCATTCAACTTCCCCAGTAACCTGTCCATGTCTTCAGGGGTCACAGGGTCAAACTCATCCCAAATAACATCCTCAAGACTCGCCTCCATCGCTTCATCTGAACTTACCCAGTCAGAGTCCAAGCCTTCCCGAATTTGACTGATTTTATTGTGTAGATATTGTGCAAAATCCTCAGCTCGACCTTGCAAGGGGTCTTCCTGTGCTCCCAGATGGACGAGGGAGTGGGTCACCCTAAACAAGGCGGCTGGGCGATTATCTGCCAATGCAATAATAGCGGAAAAATAGTTATATTTTGCCGCTGCTATCACCACTAAATAGGTCTTAATATATGACCTCACTAGTGTTCGGTCAGATTCGGAATGGCTGGCTCTCCAACTACTCTCTAAGCGTCTTTTCCGGCGTTTCATTTCCCTCAACTCCTTGGAAAACCAAGGAGCTGGGCAACTTCGATGCTGGGTCAGAGGCCGCAAAGGCACAACCCGATCCAAAGCACCAGCGGCCATCCTATCCCAGGTTGCCGCCAGGTCTTCAATCGAGTTGTGAGCGAGAGTCTCAGGAAATGGCCCAAACTCCATCTGGAATCTATCAGGATCCATCAGGCGCCTGGGATGGAACCACTTAATTGGTTCCACCTCCCTGCAGTGGGGTGTAGTGGACAGAAAGTCAAGCCTAAAGAGAGAATGGTCTGACCATGACAAGGGTTCGATGACTATATCCCCTATATCTAGACCATTCAACCACTGGTCAGATACAAAAACCAAATCCAGAGTGTGTCCCCCCGTGTGCGTAGTGCCATGAACTAACTAGGTCAGGTCCATGGCTGTCATGGAAGCCATGAACTCCCAAGCTACCTCAGATGTTTCACCGATGGACGGCAGATTGAAATCTCCCATGACAAGAAGCCTAGGAGTCTCAACCGCCACCCCGGCTATTACATTGAGGAGATCAGGCAGGGCTGCTGCTATGTGGCAGGGAGCCAGGTATGTAATCAGCAGGCCCATCTGTAACCCATGACCCCACTTCACGAGGAAGGACTCACATCCGGCTGTCTGAGGAACAGTGGCTTCCCTAGGATCAAGACTCTCCTTTATAATAACCGCCACCCCTCCACCCCTACCCTGAGCCCTTGGCTGATGGAATGCGTGGAAACCTAGTGGGCACATCTCTACCAGGGGGACTCCCCCTTCATGGTCCAACCAGGTCTCTGTAATGCCCATCAGGTCCGCTCTCCCCTCCTGAATTAGTTCACAAATTAGGGGAGCTTTGTTAGCCGCGGACCTGACGTTGCATAACATCAGCCTAAGGCTCGGGCCCTGGGACTCTGAGCAACCCAGAGAACGAGAAGAGCTTTGGGGGTCGGAGCGTGACACTGCTTGAAGACAGCAGTTGCGTGCTCCCCTAGCATGATGTGGCCCCCTGCTCCCACCATATCTGCCCCTCCCAACCATGACCTTGATGGAGCAACCTCTTTCCATACAGGTATTAAGCCCCTCCATTCCCAGATCCACACATCTTATGGTATAACTCTGTGCCGGATCTGGCATCCTCTTTAAAAAATCATATTTTAACCCCTGTGGGTTGCCCCCCAAATCCATATGACCTACCCCGCTCCCATCTGCCCCCTTTTCTGAAATCTTTAAAATATTGGATAAGGAATTAGATAAAAAGACCCTCAACCCCTTCTTTGCAACATGCCACCTCTCGGGATTCCAAAATCCGTCATCAAGGTAGGCCCTCGATAATGTGGAGGGCCAGGTCTGCGAGAGGGGGGAGTCTCGCAGAGCAAGAAGCTCAGCCACTAAGTACATCCAGTGACCAAGGGGTGATCTTAGAATGGCCAAGAAGATGACATAAGTTCTGAAAGTCATGGAGAGAAGGAAGATGTAAATCTAGCTGTTGGTAGAAAATGTTATATTGTCCTCTAATAACAGTAGGAGGAGTCTTATGTTGTTCAAGAACACCAAGGAAATAATGTCAAGGCCACCCTCTCACAGTGGCTGGTTAGAGTGTACATGGTCTGATGTGCCAATCCATCTGGAGGTGAAGAGTGATGTACCGACTCCTGCAATATCTGCACCCTAGCTGTTAAACTCACCATCTGACTGAAAGAGTTGATGGATTATAGGGCCGGTTTGTAGGATCCTGTTGGTGGTGATGTTATGAGAAGATGAGATGTATTCACAATGGAATATTAGGAAGATGTATTTGCTGTGGGATAATCAATTAGATGGCCAGTGATAGATGTATCTTCTGAGACCAGATGAGGAGTGTGTGTGTAATATGAGGCGGCTGAGATTATAATTCTACAATCGTCCGCTCGCCTTTTCAAGTCATCAGGTCGTGGTTTGTTTTTTTTAATCTCAACTGGTTTTTATATAGATCACATGTCATTATGGGAACCGCCCCTTCAGTAAAAATAAGTAACCTATGATAGTCCGGGGGTGGGGGTGGGTTCTGTGGTGGTAAGTTATAGAAAAAATATCCCTGCAGCATCAATCAAGGGCTGCAAAGCTGTTACTGGTTTTTCATTTGTTGTTAACGGCCAGCGCAGTACCCTTCCAACGCCGTTACTGTTGCCGCTGTCCAGGGTGCTGTAGTCTTGTAATGGAGGCTCCAAAAGTAATAGGACATTTCTGTTGTCTCGACAATGACCGCCTCGCCGCTGACGTCGTCGCCGCCAACCACAGCATTGCCAGCAACTCAGCCATCGCCAACAGGAAGAAAGGTAGCAAGCCACCACAACTTGGGCGCCGCTGCTGCCTCCGACCTTGCAGCCGTTGGTTTCCTCATCCTCGCGACACAGAGAAAATGCCGGTAGAAAAGAAATGCCGGTCCCGCCCCAGCCATGGCACCATGGAGAGTGGAAAAGCTCTCAGCTGGCCAGCGGGAAGTTCAGACAGCTGGGTCGGGGGTAATGACAATCCGTCTAGCCCCCAAAGACTTCAGATGGCCCAAAATCACCCCCATCGTTATCGGGGCTCAGGGAGGTGGCGCCATCTTGATCACGTGCACGAGGCAGATCGTTTTAGAAATTAGAAATAAAATTGGCTTTTTCTCCTAAACTGAAAACCTATATACTGTATTTAAAATATTTTTTAAATATTTTAAAATTTAAAATATTTAAAATTTAAATATCATCTATTTCCAGTAGATGATACTGATGGAAGTAGCATTATTTTCTATCACATACCCAAGATCCTTCAACCCATGTGCACTTTTTTTGTTGATGCTGCAACTGGGAAGCAACAGGAAAATTGTATACTGTATACCTTAAGAATATAGGCTCAACCATTCCACTACAATGGCATTTTGCACACAAACACATATTACTTTATTTTGCATTAAAAATATCTACCAAAAATGTTTCTGTGAAGATCTTTCTATTGACACCAATGTGCACAAAGGAAATAGGAATTATTCTATTATAACTTTAAGAAAGCAGAAAAAAATCTAAGATCCTGGTTTTGAATGAAACAGACAAATAATTTTGTAGTATATAATTCATAATTCATGATTTTGGGATTTACTGATTAGCCAAGTTTTGGGACACAGAAATAGCCTATTTATTTACATTTAAAGTAAAAAGTTGGTGATATAGAGTTTGTTCTAATGTGCGGTTTTAGGTAGAAGAAAAGGTTTTTTATCAGTAGAATATACAGTAAATCAGAATAATTTAAAATATCTGTGTTCATATTTATAAGATATGGTTCATTTAATTCCTGTATAAGGAAGTAGCTTCTAAACAAATTTCATATTTTTAATTGAGAAAATATATAGAATGTATACATATAGAAGATCCATCTGACTTTTTCCCCATCCATACTAAACAATGGTAGTAATCCAAATACAAATATTCCTCGACATACAACCACAATTGAGACATACTGGAACTTCTATTGCTAAGCTAAGCAGTCATAAATTATTGAATTATATCTTATTTTGCAATCTTTTTCTGTATTTGTTATGCCAATCACCACAGTTGTTAAACAAATCATGCAATTGTTATATGAATTGCAGCTTCCACTATTAAATTTGCCTGCTGGAAGACAAATAGGACTGGGAATCATTTGAACTGGATGCTGCATTATAAATACAGGGTGATGGTAAAATGCCCAAATTTTGCTCATGTAACCATGGGGCTGCAGTGACAGTTATAAGTGTGAAGGCTGGTGCTTGGTCACTTTTTCACTACCATGCTAACTTTGAATGGTTATTAAATGAATAGACATAAATGAATAGTCATAGGTGGAGGACTATTTGTAAAATCACTTTGTACAATACAACTTGTGCTAAAATGTTTTCTATAAATTTTATTATCATTGTTACCACCCAAACTTTATATTAATATTATGGACTGAAAAAGGTCTCTTGGAAGGGGAAAGATGACTTGGAAGATACCTGCTGGTTACTTTTCCAGGTGTCTTCAGCAGAATGAATGTTTCCAAATGAAATACATACCTTTAACAAGTTAATTAATGTAAATGGTAGGAAAAATATTCACCACAATTTCCACTGTGAAATACACATAAACATGGAAGTCCATCTGTAATGAAGATTACAGCTACATTCTTGGGCAGATTCAACTACTTCCTCTTTTTTATTAGCTGCATGTTGTTCAGCTCTGGTTTCAGAACAATAACGTAGCATTTGGGGAAAAAGATACAGATCAGCAGCCCAGCACTGGAGGCTAACATTGAGAAGATCTCCACAGCTGCTATGTATTTCCCCCTGGTGCTCAGGTAGGTTGGAACAAAGGATATCCAAACACTGCAGAAAATCAACATGCTGAAAGTGATGAACTTGGCTTCATTAAATGTATCTGGTAATTTCCTGGCAAAGAAAGCAACTATAAAGCTGGTCATTGCCAAGAAGCCCATATAACACCTTGCAGAGTAAAACAAAATCATGGATCCTTCTTTACATTGTAGGACAATTTTTCCAGGTTCTGAGTGCAGGTCAGCATCTGGGAGAGGAGGAGAGATGGACAACCATAGAATGCAAATCCCAACCTGAATTAAGAAGCCGGATAAAACAAAAACATACCCCAGCCTTTTGCCCACCCATTGGCTCATCCTGCTTCCTGGCTTGGTTGCCATGAAAGCCAGGACCACAGTCACAGTCTTGGCCAGAATACAGGAAATAGCCACAGAAAAGATGATGCTGAAACCAGTTTGACGGAGAATACATGCCACCTTATTGGGCTGACCAAGGAATAGTAATGTATACAGGAAGCAAAGCAGGAGAGTGACAAGGAGAATATAGGTGAGATCCCGATTGCTGGCTTTGATGATGGGAGTGTTGTGATGCATCAAAAATGTCCTTAGTATCAGAATTGTGATTGTGGAACAGAAAAGAGAAAAACAGGCTAAAGTGATCCCCAAAGGTTCTTTATATGACAAGAAACTTATATCTTTGGGAATACATGAATCCTGCTTTTTGTTGGGATAATTTTCATCTGTGCAATCATAACAGTCATTCATATCTGAAATGGAAAGCTTGTATCATCAAATTCATATGGATTCATAAATATTTATAGCCTTTATAATATTATATAGGATTAAATATTACATTATGCTTTACTCAAAGTAGGAAATAAATGTCTTAGTTATGATCAGGTCTATGAAATCAGATATGCATTTCTTATATGAATAATTACGATAACATCATCATTATATGCTATTTGAAAGTACCATGCAAAAATATTGGCCATGTCTTATATAAATTATTTTAGGGAATGGAATCACGTCTGTTATATTTTATCTATGCAATACAGCAGGTCTCAAGATGTTATTTCTTAGTCTAGACTTTATGCCTAAATAAAGTTTATAAAAACTCAGGAGGAAGAGGAGATGGGGGGGGGAGGAGGCTTTACAAATTTACAAAATTGACTTTACAAATTGGCAAACAAAAAACAGATGTGTGTGTGTGTGTATATGTGTATGACTGTGTATATTGATAAATAATATATAACAAATATATTTCTGAAAGGAACAGCATGACAATAATATTCTATTATTAGAATAGGAAGAGGAGGAGGAGGAGAAAGTTTTACAAGTTTCCAAAATTGGCTTTACAATTGACAAACAGAAATGGAACAGCTTGACTCCAGAAATCCTGAGCACTCCATCACTGGATGTTTTTAAGAAGAGACTAGACAGTCACTTATCTGAAATAGTATAGGTTCTCCTATTTGAACAGAGGGCTGGACTAGAAAACCTCCAAGATCCCTTCCATTCATTCATTCATTCATTCATTCATTCATTCATTCACTCATCCATTCAAATAGGCGTATGTTAGAGTGTGTGTAAATACACACACACGTATGTGTGTGCATGTGTGTGTAAATACATAAATGTGTGTGTGTGTGTGTGTGTGTGTGTGTGTGTGTGTGTGTGTAACATATATATTACTACCCATAGTAGTAAACGTTGCAGGTCTGAAGCAGGGGTAGGTTCTAAATTTTTTTCCTATTGGTTCTGTGGGCATGGCTTATTTTGTGGGCATGGTTTGATGGTCATGTGACAAGCAATTCTTTAGGATTTAGCAGAGGTATTTGTCTACCAGGCTTTTAATTGCTTGAAGAACCTACCGTTCTACCCATTTGTTTTTGGAGTGTTCCAGTCTACCCATTTGTTTTTGGAGTGTTCCAGTCTACCCATTTGTTTTTGGAGCACACTGGTCTACCACTACACTGCCTTTTACCACTGATCAGCTGTAGGGCAGGCCTTTGAAGCGCTGTGGCAAGAGTTTAAACAGTTTTTTGCCACCTGCCACCACCGAGAGCATCAGAAACCGCTTGCAGACTGCTTGGCCTCAATTGCCAATGTACCACCACCAAGCGGTTTACAAAGAACAGATTGGTTCTAGCCAATCAGCTGGGGCTCAGGAGACAGCAAATAGATTGGGGGCCTGGCCAGGCAGAGGTGGTAGTTCTCTGAACTACTCAAAATTTCCACTACCGGTTTGCAAGAACCGGGGAGAACTGGTAGCAACCCATCACTGGTCTGAAGGCATAATACAAAAGATGGCTTCCAGGCCTGACATATATATTATACAGACCTATGTATGGCTGTATGTATGTATGTGTGTATGTATATATATATATGTGCATATTCTTTCTAGCCAGGTTTTACCTACGTAAACTAAGTTGTTCTACAGCCCTGGTTCTGTGAAATCTCATTCACAAGTTTCTGGGCCTTTTTTCTGCTGACAAACTGCAACTCTGTGTTGCTCTCTGGGAGAGAGAAAGATATGTATATGTGTGTGTGTGTGTGTGTGTGTGTGTGTGTGTGTGTGTGTGTATATATATATATATATATATATATATATATATATATATATATATATACACACACACACACACACACACACACACACACACACACACATACATACACTCATGTATAAATAATGTACAAGTAATATATCTTTCTGGAAGCAAAAGAATGACAATAATTTTCTATCCTTACCCTCATTTTTTGCAATTTTTCCTTCTGGACATAGGTTACAAGAGTAGCAGCAGAATGGCTTACCCTCTATGACTTGTTTACTAGAACCTGGAAAACAGCTTGGCGTACAGAGAGAAATGGGCTGTGACTAGCTTGTAAAAAAAAACAAACCAACAACATAAATTATGGTCTTAAAATTGATACTCTTAGAAGCATTGTTTTTCTGGGGGCTTTTCCTGCTAATATATCTGTAATACATCTATGTCTTTAGGGCATATTCTTCTTGAAATATTGAAATGCCACTTAAATTCCATGGATTAGATTTTCAAATATTTTTATAATGTTACATAATAAAGGAAATTTTTTTGCTGTCCTCAACAAACTATGTCATATGCTCATTGATCTCATTGTAAGATCAATTTCAATTTCAGGAATCATAATAGTTTTAAAAAGGTATCCAACTTCAGTAATATACATAAATATGATGAAGAAAAGATTTATTTTTAAGGACATGTGATAGTAAAACTACTACAGTATTCATAAGTGAACCCAGAATCAGCAGGACAATTGTGTCTGCATAAAGAAAGAACAGAAATACTAATTCTCTCTTGTCTACACCAAGAGATACTCAGCATTCAGATAACATAAAAATAACCCTCCCATTTTATTCTGATTTGATTATACCTGCGATTGGTTGTGTAATTATATTTAAGAAGCATACTAACAAATGGCCAGAGGAAGATGAATAGAATACAGGTTGCCCAACTGGCAAATTCAAGAATCCTCCGAGTCCTGGGGCACCTCTCCAAGGTGGCTGCTAAAGAGGAGGGAGATTTTTCTCTCTGGCTGACAATCTGCAAATTTAGCAGCCCTGCTATCTGGTTTTGAGTGAGAGCATTTAGGAATGATCAAACATTTTTTTTCAGATGACCATGGACCCATCCAAGATGATGAATCTTGAAGATTACAATTCCTAATGAGAACTGCAGAAAACCTGGTCATCCATCTTTTTCCTTTTGGCAGAACGTTTTCTTAAGCATGTCTGGGTATTAACTACATTTTTAAAAGCCTCTGTTTTGCTGTGTTTCTTATTTCTAAAAGTTGATCAGCTGGTTGAATGTTGACTTATTTTAATCCCCTAGTGGATTTTATTTATTTATTTATTTATTTATTTATTTATTTATTTATTTATTTATTTATTTATTTATTTATTTTTCTTTTCCTTTGTTATTTCTGGCTTTTTTTAATATCCTTTGCTTTGTGTAAAGAAAAGCATGCCCTGGAGTAGTGGAAGGGTTTGGACTTGATTTACATCTATATTGGACTTTCACTACACTTTGGAAATGATTTTTTTTAAAAATATTTTTTATCCTGGACTGAAACATCTAAAAATATTCTTGCTACTTCTATTTTGAGAAATATCCTCACTGTCTCTGAGAAGGGTTAGCTCTCCATTGCCAAGTTACCCCAGAGCAACAATGTATCAGATTTCAAGCAACAAACTGTGACTGGTAGAAAAAAGACCATTTGGTAATATGCAAATCCAAGTTGAAATTTTTTTTAAACAGTTTGATGAAACAATAATGCTTGCAAAAAGTGTTCCAATGGAAGTAATTGGTGTTATATTAGATTCACAAAAGGAATTGGATTTAAAAATAGTAGATACAATGAAGGAGATTGAAAGTGATATGGATGTTATAAACATAGAATTGTCTGAGGGGATTATGCATACCTTCTGAAGCTCAGGTTTTAATTCTGAAAACTGACTGACTGGTCAAATGAAGATTTGGACAATGGATTTATTATACTCCACTTGAAAACAAATTCAGTTGGACTTTTTGGAGAAGACAGATTGACTTTGGAGACTGGATCTACTCTATTTAACTAGACAATAATTGATAAGATACTGAATCCAAGGCAAAATTCTAATAGAATTAGAACTTTGAAACTTTTTGGGTCTGTTTCACAAGGGATGGGAAGCTAATATTATTGCAATATATTTATTAGTATTCAACTAGGTGGAATAATATGTGTAGGTGTATTTATGGGGGGTTTTTTAAACACACTTTTTAAATATTTTGTTTTGTTTTTCCCTATGAATTTTTTTCTGTTTTTTTTAGCTTTGTATTTTAACTTTTTAAAAAAATGAAAATGAAAATCATCGTTTAAAAAAAAGAATCCTACCAATTCTATTTATTTATCAATTTATTATTGGTTCTGATTTTGAAGCTAATGAATAAAACAAATTCTTTGTTTCCTTTCTTCTTTAGTGGGATAAATCAGAGGAACTAAACCACTCTAGTTTTTTCTTTTTCTAAAGGTTTGAAGCATGCCTTCAAAAGTGCTCTGCAGCACTTTCTCATGTGGCAGTTGACAAAAATAGGATTGCCAACATGATCGCCAATGTCCGATGATGGATATGGCAGGAGGAGGAGGAGGAGGAGGAGGAGGAGGAGGAGGAGGAGGAGGAGGAGGAGGAGGAGGAGGAGAAGAAGAAGAAGAAGAAGAAGAAGAAGAAGAAGAAGAAGAAGAAGAAGAAGAAGAAGAAGAAGAAGAAGAAGAAGAAAGGTTTGTCAGTCCTAGTTGTATGTGGAAATATTTTCAGCAAGAAAATAATTATATATTATCGGCTTTGAAATAATGCCTATTTTGTCCATATCTGTATATTTCATCTTATTTAGATAAATGTGATTTTTAGCTTGCTATGATTTTTAACTGTATTACTCTTTAATAATGAACTTAACGCATCTACTAGGGAGCAGTTATGATAAATTCTATTAATGAATAAGACAAAGATCCATAGCAAGCTATCTTGCATCTCTTTCATAATTCAACTGGATTTAAATAATGGCTAAGATTCAGTGATCACACATAGAACAAAGATTTCCCAAGTAATCAATTCCTGGAACTTACCTGGTTAAACCAGCTGTTCCATATTATGGCATCTTCTTTGATAATTAACATTTTGTCTGGAGAAGAATGTGGATCTAACTGTCCTATTTTCACTACTGTCTGGTTTTCAGAAAAAATAAAGTTGATTACATCAAATCCAGCTACTAAATTCCCATCCTTATCAAATGTCATTTTTTCTTCAATGCTGTTATTAAATGTGGAATGTCTCAAGAAATTAGGAAGCTACAATACAATGAAAAGGGAAATATATTATAAATGCTGAACATAAAAAAGCTTCTGTAAATCAAATGATTCTGGACTTTTTAAGATAAATACATTTAATTAATCATTCAAAATATATTTATTACTTAAATTAATTTCATAGCTTCTAATTCTTGCTAATAGAGCCACTAATACTAGAAACTATTAGTTCTTTATATTAAGAACAAAAAGGAAGCAGAGAATCCAGTGGTGGAAATTGTAAAACTGCATTAAACTAAAATAATTTCATGAGTCGGAAAAGAAAAGCAAGTCATTGTCAGGTTTTTCAGTTGACACAAGGGTTTATATGCTACATTACCTGCCAAAATGGCTGGTTATGAATCTGTATTCTACCATCCACCATTGCTTTGTGTTTGAATCCAGATGCAAACATGGCATGTAAAGCATAGGCTATGGCATAGACAGCATTGTAGACACTGTAGCTGTAGCCAGACATGGACATTTCAAAAAAGAGGGCAGGGACTCTCCCCAGTTTCTCCTGGCCAGTGCAAATCTTCTCCTCTTCTTCATGGATAAATGTACCTAAAAATCTACAGTTAAAGACCTGCTGCCAAAATCCTTTGAGAAAACCATCTCCTTTTATGGTGGAAGGGTTTCGACTCTCAATAAATTGGTGAAATCCAGACACATCATTGGAATGAAATGCAAAGCCTAAAGCTCCACGTAAAATTCCTAAATTCCAATATTTTTGAAATCCAAAGGAAACAATCTCCATTTGAGCAGTGAAGATCCATAGTTTTCCTAGGAGCTTACTAGGTTTACTGTCAACATCTTCATCTGATAGATAAGATGCAAATCTAAACAATGCCATGGAATGAGATTCACCATAGACAAGTATCACTGTAACCTTTTTATTGTTGATCACAGAATCATAAATCTTCTCCCCTTTATGTAGCATCGCAAACAAATCACTAATAAATGTTACAACAGGGATTTTATGTATGAAAGCAAGACAGACACCCTTCTGAGAAAACATGGGAAACACAGTTTGCACAAATCTTTCTCCATTCTCATTATCCATAACCACCACTCCAATCCATATCCATCTGAAGTGGAGAAGCAGAGCCAGAATCCCCTTATACTGAAGTTCTTCCTTAGGAACCATTTGGTAGAAGGGAAGACCAGGAGATTTGTCCTTCATCACTGGAGTGGGACTATAGGTGAGCTAAAGAAATCCATACAGATGAGATGTCAAAGAATAACCCAGATATTTTTACTCCAGTCTATGCCAAAAATGAAAAATAAAGTAGCTGTCAAACAATGGCAAAAAGTTTTATCAAAGTTTATATGATGGGGGGGGGCAAGAGGGATATATAAGTTTTTACAGGATGCCAAAAAAAAAAAAGGTACTTTAGAGATACCTAATCTCAATTTGTACTTTGCTGCAGATTATTTATGGAAGAAAGAATGGACATTATTAAGAAATAATAGAATATTAGAGCTGGATGTTCATAATCTGAAGTTGGGTTGCATGTTTTCTTATGAAATGACAATGTGGACATGAATTTAAATTTTAAGAAACATTACTTAAGAAACATGTTGTTTTCGTGGAGAGGTGAAATGAATGTACGGACAGGAGCAGGATATCCTTTAAAAGATATAAATAAAGTAATATATCTAGAGAGAAAAATTCTGGCACATATACCAGCTGGGAGACTTGATGGTTGGAAGCAGAACATGTAAGAAGATTTGAATGTGTTTATTAATAAGGTATGAAAGAGCTGCTATTCGAGCTGCATTTGAGCTTTACATACAGTAAACGCATTTTTTTTTAAATTTGATTTATATGCCACCCTTCTCCGGAGACTCAGGGTGGCTTACAGTGCGTTAAACAATAGCCTTCATACTTTTGTATATATTATACAAAGTCAGCTTATTGCCCCCCACAAACTGGGTCCTCAATTTACCTACCTTAGAAAGGATGGAAGGCTGAGTCAACCTTGAGCCTGGCAAGATTCGAATTTACTTTAATTGCAGACAGCTGGTGTTAAATTACAGGCCTTGTCTGCAGAGCTATCCAGGCTCCCTGGATAGAATATGAAGTTCTAACTTCCCTTTCCTCTGTTTTGGTGAGAAGACATTCAGATTTCACATAGAAATCTGGGCAACCTATTTCCAGAAACATAATGATAGAGAATGGGAACCAAAATTATATAGGATCTTGAGGAAATATCCTACAAGGAAGGACATGTTCAGTCTGGAGAAAAAGAGAATTGAGGAAACGTAAGAACTACATTCAGAAAGAATGTAGAAAGAAACTACATGGATGATGACCAGAAATTATTTTCTTCCTGCATCCCTCAAAGTTTTGAAAAGAATTTAATAAAACAACATAAATAAAGACAAAAGAAAACCTATGCAGATATACATGTGTCCCTTTCAATGCTATGATTTTATGAAAAACTTCCTCAAATAAGAATGAATATATTTGAATATAGCCCACGAGGCTTTTGTGCAAATGCCACACAGTATAGCAAATATATTAAAACCAACAAATAAATAATATCCTACAACATTTACCTAATGTTAGAATAATTCTGTGGTACAGACTGGAAAGAGGAATGCTAAAATCAATGATTGACCACTTTATTTTGAAATCAAAGTTAAAGATTGCAAATGCTTATGATTACACTATATTCAATCATAATCACCATAATCAAAGTCCCTCAATTGAGTGAAGAAATTTGGAATTAGGTTTGGCGAATGATTTTTAATTTTTTTCAGCAGGTGGTTTTGTTTCACCAAACCTAAGCAGTTAAAGAAAGAAATCTGGACTGATGGCTATACATTTGAATGGAAAATAAGACCGACAATTTTAACAAGTTTATACTATATTTCATACAACACAGGTAATCTGTTCACATTAAGAAAGAAAATTCCTAATTCCTTGCAAAAACACTTTCACTTGGAGGAAAGGATGAGGGTTTTTCAAAGAAATTATTGTCACGGAGTATTCCAACTCCTTTTTCTCCAAAAGAACAAGCTATTAAAGCTATTAAAAAGTATATTCAGTTTGAGATCTCATCCTGAAAAAATGAAAACTAAAATTTTACAGATATTTGTGTTTTCCAAGTATTTTACCAGAAAGCGTAGCAACTTTTCCTGAGTCATACTCCAGAGTTTGGATGACAACACTATCTGAGTAAATATAGCTATGCTTTGGAAATGTTAATGATAATTACTACTCAATTTAACAAAATTAATGTAATTGTTGTACCCAAAACCTGGCTCACTTAAAATAACCAATTCTCTTTGAAGATACAATACAATTTTGAGATGGTTATTTAGCATACAGTCAATAAACAGTATACATGTGTATAAAACCTCCGAGCAAAGGTGTTCCACTTCGCTGAATAACCATGAACAAAAGCAGAACCAGAGCTTATATAAATTTAGTTCAATAATTTGCAAAGTATGGATAAAGAAAAAAGAATAAAATTACAGCATAATGTTGAAATGTTTTAGATCAACCCATTTGTGTGATTTTATAATTATTATTTTTTCCTTTCTACAAGGTCAACATGCTAACTACACTACCTTTGAGATAGAAACAATCTGTTTACTAGTCAACAGAGAGACTGTCATTACTCAGGTCAAAGCCAGCTTGCTGTAAATGTTTCTTTCTTCTTTATATAGTTTAGATTCACCTCATCTCATAGGTTGAGATTACCTGCAGATTACCTGTATAGGTGTATGAAAGGGTTACCTTTTACCATTGATCATGTACATGACTACTTTGATTAAATCCATGAAAACGAAACCTATAGGGTTTGCAATTTTGTACTCAGTTATCTAAACAAGTTCCTGAAGATTTTGTGGCAAGATTTCAAAGTGGGTTGGCATGGTCTCCTTCCTAGAGCGGAGAGAGAGTAACAGGCCCAGGACTAGAACTCAAGGTCTTTCAATTTCTAACTTGATGCCTTAACAATTTCACCAGATGGGTTCCTAATTAGTGATGGAGTGACAAATTATGTAAACTAGCTACCATCAAATATTTCTAAAAATATAAACACTTAATGTAATGTGAGTCATTTTTGTTGGCCCCATAAAAGTATTTTCTAAATGTGGATTTTGGAATTTTTTAATAGAGGAATTTAATTATTATCGATTAGCATAATATTTAATATAAAATATCCTCTGTCGATCGCCTGACTAATTTTTCCCAACTCAAAATCAAAATCTGATAGTTCTTATGTTTTTAGGGGAAAAAAACCCTTTCATTGCTTTGGAGGATACTAAACATAATTAACACACTTGTATTATTAAAGTCTGGATTTGGTGAGGGTGTAATCTCAAATGTCAGGTTGAATCTATACTATAAATATCCATTTTCCATATAATATGGAATCCATTTTCCATATAATATTCCATATAATATGTAAGACTCCAGGATTGTATCCAGTGGAACAGAAATTTTGAGCAGATGAAAATGCAAAGAAAACTTTTGGTAAATGAATCATTTATTGATATACTCGAAGTAAGAAGCTAAAGAATTTTTCCTTATCTTGGAGATCAGTTATCTAACCTCATAAAGAGTATATCAATAAATCATTAATTTACTCCAAGTAAGAAGCTAAAGAACTTATTTTGGAGATCACTTTAATCTAATCTGATGAACAGTTACTCTGACTCCAGAATTATATCCAGTAGAATAGAGAAAAAATGAACAAATGTGAACCCTCAGAAGCAATTCCTACCTGGGGAATTTTGTAGATCTCCAGGAGAATCCTCATGCCAAGAGAAGTAAGGGAATCCAGTCCACCAATCACTGCAATCAGCTTCTTCTCAATGTTGCAATTATAGTTTGGAAAGAAATTCTCCAATGTATATAAAAGGAGCATGGTGGAATGATAGGTCCATTTTCCACTATAGTAATTGTCAAAAATTTGGAATCCCAAAGTGATATTGGGAAGTATTTGAGGATTGTCATTAATCTTCTTTACTGCAAAGGCCAAAGCCAGGATATGTTGATAATGCTTCGGAAGCATTCTGGAATAAATAGTGTATTGTGTTTCAAAGGGATAATTCACATATCATAATCAATACTTTCCTTAGATTATGATTTGCTGCATCATATTTATTCTGTAGTATTTTATGGTATTTAGTGCATCAGATTTTTAGGTACAATATTTAACCTAAAGTACCATATACTTATAATTTTAATAGAGATTATAATTATTTATAATTACTGTTCTGGAAGCCACATTTTAAATAAGGTTTAAGTATGGAAAAAAGATGAAAGAATGAAAAAAATCTACTCTTCACCTTAAGAAAATCTCTCGGTTGCAATTGTAGATTTAGTGAGGAGGTTGGTATTATAAAATAAATTGAATGTATATATTATATTCTTCCATCTATATAAGACAACAATAGATCTATTTCAAATAAGAGCAACTGAAAATGATAGTAGAATGAATAAAACAAGAAGCTGAAAAAAATCATAAAGGAAATACCTGTGATACAGGACAAAGTAATATGAAATATAATCTACAATGGCCAATCCTCTTTAATAAAACAAGTGCTTTTTATAAAATATTATTTTAATATATTTTTTAAAGATCTATAGGTGACACCAAAGCTAATTACAGACTCTTTTTCCTAATAAAAAATGCTAGAAAAGTAAAATTTCTTAAAATTACATTTACAGTTAAACATAGTGTTTGCACTATGCAAATGCTGCAATCAGTGCTATGTATACAATTTAATATAAAGACCTCTGAATTTCATTGTTTCTATAGTATAGTTTCTATAGTGGAATACCAGCATTCACTGCAAGACCAGCATATTTACAAGAACAAGTGAAAATGGATTCCTTACATAAATTCTTCAGGCACTGAGGGTGGAGGTTTTGTTCTGAAATCTTTGGCATAAGAGAAGAAAACCCCATGAGAGGCTATGCCTCCAATGATGAGGTCACCATCCTGATGATATTCATGAACTGGGTACTCTGGATACTGGACATTGCATTTCACAGTGGGGGCTCCATATGGCATATATGACAAAAGGATTAACAGCACTAACAGGATTAACATGTTTCTGACATCCTAAACTTAAATTAGGAAAAAATTTTCCTGCAAATTTTCTTTTTTCTATCTAGCCATGGTCACTGGAATAGTTTGTAAATTATTGTAGAAGTTTACAAAGTCCTCTGATCAGTTTAAATCTCTAAATACTGATTATTAGTGACCATATTTATACCTGCATGCCTGTCTCTTATCCTTATCACTCCTTCAAATACTAGAATAGACATTGTGTTTATGCCATAATTCTCTAATGAAATAATCCACTGACAACACACTGCTGTGCCAGATTAGCTAATTGCAAACAAATGGAAAATGGAATTGCTATCATTTCAAAGCTAGAATTCCTTATAGAGTTGTTAAAGAAAACATGTTTGTCATGTCTGAACAATTTTTTTTATTGTAACCTCTCGAGAAAGAAATCATTTTTCTATGAATGGTCCAAAAACAAAGGTAACCAACTATACAGATAGTCAATTTACAACAGTGCATTTAGTGACTGTTCAAAGTTACAACATTGAAAAAAGGTACTTATGATCATTTCCACACTTATGACCATTGCAGCATCCCCATGGTCATGTGATAAAAATTCAAATGGTTGGCAATTGGTTCCTATTTATGATGGTTGCAGTGTCATAGAGTCACGTGATTTGCTCTTGCAACTTTCTGAGAAGCAGAGTCAATGAGGAAGCCAGGTTCACTTAACAACCATGTTACTAACTTAACAATTGCAATGATACACTTAACAGTAGGCATGAAAAGAAGTAAAATGGGATAAAACTATGAGCCAAGATGGCGCAATGGTTAGAGTGCAGTACTGCAGGTACTTCAGCTGACTGCTAGTTCAGCAGATCAGCGGATCAAATCTCACCAGCTCAAGGTTGACTCAGCCTTCCATCCTTCCGAGGTGGGTAAAATGAGGACCCAGATTGTTGGGGGGCAATATGCTATTTAGTATGCTGTCTTTGGTGTAAGCCACCCAGAGTCCTTGGAGAGTGGGCGGCATAGAAATATGACTAATAAAATAATAAAAATAAAATAAATAAAACTCACTTAGCAAATGTTTCATTTACAGTAGCGACTTAAATGTTGGACTCAATTGCGGTCATAAATTGAGGGCTACCTATATTAAGATTTGGATTTGCAGCTGAAACTTAATGCATTTTATCACAGGAGTTCTCTGATTTCAAACATGCTTTGCAGAAATCTACGGAGTGAGATTTGAATTATCCTAATTCTAGGAAATTCTTCTAGACATACATAGTATCTTCTAGTATAAGATACTGCTTGATGGGACTTCTCTTATTGTCACATCTCACATCCACATTTCTTTACTTCCACTAAACCTGGCTGAAATTTGGTCCCTGTCCACCCTAGCAGCTTCTTTATATCATTGTTAGTCTCCCTGACACCTCTGAGGAAAGAAATAATAGCAATAGCAATGACACTTTGACTTATATGCTACTCCATAGTGCTTTACAGCACTCTGTAAGTAGTTTACAGAATCAGTATACTGCCCCCTAAAAATGGATCATGTTTTACTGATTTAGGAAGAATGGAATGCTGAGTCAACATTGAGCCAGCAGGCTCAAACTCCTGGCAGTGGGCAGAGTTGAACTGCAATACTGCATTCTGACCACTGGGCCACCATGGGTATAGTAGCTAGAACAAAGGGTTGATTCTAGCCACATAAATATTTATTCCCATGCACTTCCTAGAGCCCAATATAGAATTCAGTAATAAAGAAAAAGTAAATTACGCAAAGATATTAATATCAAGTCCAGAAATGAATACTCTGGAAAAATCAGGTATGATACATGAATTAAAGAAGCCAAGGAAGCCTGTTAATAAAGCTTCAGAAGAAGTTTATTGAATAGCAAGAATATTTCAAACTCTGGGTAGAACTTAAAACTGGATTTAAAGTTGTGTAAAAAGGTATTACGGACAAGCAAATAAAAAAAACAGTTTGGGGTGTTATTTCTTTACCTGGTGATCACTGCAAGAATTGTATATGCTAAGCATTGGAAGGAAAAGAGGATGCCAACTGTCAAAGAGTGGATTTTAAAACTTACTTAATTTTAATTGAATTAGCTGAGATGGGGCAATTAACTGCTTTGATTGAAGTTATTGGATTAGACAAATTTATAAGAGACTGGAAGTCATTTCTGGATTTTCTCAATGACAAATAGTTTACAGAGAGTTTTATTTTATTTATTTATTTATTTATTTATTGAATTTGTATACCGCCCTACTCCCGGAGGACTCAGGGCGGTGAACAGCCAAATAAAATACATATATTACAAATGTTAAAAAACCATTAAAATACAATTAAATAATTGGCCCAAAAAACAAAATTTAAAACACCCCAATTTATAAGACAAATTTAAAATTTAAGAATTTTAAAAAGTTTAAAAAGTTTAAAAGAGAGGTTAGGCCAGGCCGGCCTGCTGGAAAAGAAATGTTTTAATGGCACAGCGGAAAGTGCGCAGGTCCGGGATCCTCCGTATCTCCGGGAGGAGCTCGTTCCAGATGACGGGTGCCCCCACAGATAAGGCTCTCCCCCTGGGGCCGCCAGTCAACATTGTTTGGCTGACGGCATCCTGAGGAGCCCCTCTCTATGGGAGCGTACTGGTCGGTGAGAAGCCACTGGTGGCAGAAGGCGGTCTCGTAGATACCCTGATCCTAAGCCATGGAGCTTTTGAAGACTAGTTTTATCTTTGGGTTAACCTGTTAACTTTTTTCTTTTACATATATATGTGAATAGATGTCAGGTCAACTTGATTATGAAATAAATCGATTAATATATCTGGTATATTTGTGTATGTAATATAGTATTTTAGTTAAATATAGATGGGAAACTTTATAAATATTTGTATACCTGTTATGTAATGGAAGGGAAATATATTAGATTTTTTATGTATTTTTTCAGATTCAGCCAGGGTGGATTTTTCCTTATATTTAATGTGAGATAAATTTTATATTTAGATTTTTTGCTTTTTTGGCACACATGGTTTTTTTCTCTATTGTTCTTATTATTTTTGTTAGTGTCGGATATTTGTTACTGTTTTCTTTCTACCCCCCCCCCTTTTTTTTTATTCTATTTTTGGTGATAAATGGATAAATAAATATGTTTCTTTTTTATAAAAGGGAAAACTTTGAACCATAAGAAGAGTCTGCCACTCACTACTAGATGAAATAAAACCAGATGGGTCACTGGAAGCATTGAAAACAAACTAAAGATCAAATATTTTCCACAAATATTGTGAAAGTAAAAACCGTTGTGATACATGGAAAAACTGAATGTAATCAGAAAAGTAAAGAAAAGAAGATATGATACTATAATGATTGACCCAAATGTCATCTTTCAAAAATTTAGAGAATCATTTATATGGGACAACAATTTTTCTCAAATGATTTGCTTTCTGAAAATCATTTGGTGATTATGAGAGATCCCTATCTATCCAAAAAAAAAGGAAGGAAAAGAAAAACAAAAGCAACCATGAAATGATCATAAAGTAAAATCTGGATTGTTGTATATTTCATTTTGGGAAATTGAGTATAACTTACTTTTGAATAATACAGCTATTTAAACTATCAGACTTTTTGGGGAACCTTTTCTAATTTATCAGTATTCTTTTCAATTAAAAATATCTGGATATTTATGAGTCATATCGGAAAGAATAACGTTCCCTCCTTTCAGGTTTACATCTTGAAAAGTTCATCTATCACAGATTAAGAAACAAAGAAACAAATCTCATTTTAGTTGACTATATTTTAATTTTATTTTAAATCCTGAGATACAAGATAGCGATGGCTATTTTGGGTCATTGTCAGCAAAAAAAAAAAAAAAAAATCTGGACAATACAGAATAAAAGGAAGAATTACATGTGATGCCATATCCATATCCATAGATTAGTTCCTGATTCATAGAAAAAGATAAGAAAAATAATCAAAGTAATTTTAAGACAAGATATCTAAAGAAAATAAACACATCTGTCAAAGTCATTAAATCAACAAAAATTTACAATAATGGGTGTGTTCATAAGTAGTAGTTCCTACACTTGATCTTTGCAAAAATAAAAGTATTAACAATGGAGAAAATAGCTGATTACTTTTCCCATTTAAATTGTAGTCCAATATTCTGTGGTATTTCTGCTACATGTATAATAGCACAGATCAAAACAAAAAGCTTGACTACATTCAGCAATTTCTTTTTATTCTTAGTTCTTTTTTGTTAAGGTCTGGTCTCAGAAAAATAATGTAGCATTTGGGAAAAAAGATACAGATCAGCAGCCCAGCACTGGAGGCTAACATTGAGAAGATCTCCACAGCCACTGTGTATTTCCCCCTGGTGCTCAGGTAGGTTGGAACGAAGGATATCCAAACACTGCAGAACACCAACATGCTGAAAGTAATAAACTTGGCTTCATTAAAAGTATCTGGTAATTTCCTTGCAAAGAAAGCGACAATAAAACTGGTCATAGCCAAAAAGCCCATATAACACCTTGCAGAATAAAACAAAATCATGGATCCTTCCTTACATTGTAGGACAATTTTTTCAGGCTCTGAGTACAGGTCAACATCTGGAACAGGAGGAGAAATGGACAACCATAGAATGCAAATCCCAACCTGAATTAAGAAGCCAGATAAAACAAAAGCATAGCCCAATTTTTTCCCCACCCACTGGCTCATCCTGCTTCCTGGCTTGGTTGCCATGAAAGCCAGAACCACAGTCAGAGTCTTGGCCAGAACACAGGAAATAGCCACAGAGAAGATGATGCTGAAACCAGTTTGACGGAGAATACATGCCACCTTATTGGGCTGACCAAGGAATAGCAATGTACAAAGAAAGCAGAGCAGGAGGGTGACGAGGAGAATATAGGTGAGATCCCGATTGCTGGCTTTGACGATCGGAGTGTTGTGATGCATCAAAAATGTCCTTAGTATCAGAACTGTGATTGTGGAACAGAAAAGAGAAAAACAGGCTAACATGATCCCCAAAGGTTCTTTATACGACAAGAAACGTATATCTTTGGGAATACATGAATCCTGCTTTTTGTTGGGATAATTTTCATCTGTGCAATCATAACAGTCATTCATATCTGAAATGGAAAGGATGTATCATCAAACTTATATAGATTCATAAATCTTTATAACTTGATAATGTTATATAGGCTTAAATATTACACTTTTCGCCAAATAGGAAATAAATAAAATAAATTTCTTACTCCAAATAGGAAATAGATATGACTAGGTTTATGAAATCAGCATGCATTGGCAACCTTCAGTCTCAAAAGACTACGGTATGGCTCTGGAAAGAGGTCCTAAAACAGCATCTAGTGTGACTAATTCAGCATATGCATCTGTTAAATGAACAATAGCATCCTCATTATACTCCTATTTGAAAGCACCATGCAAAAAATGACTATATATTTATAATAGTCATAAATCGAATTATGAATATTATCTATTTTATCTATGCAATATTGCTGGTCTCAAAAAAAAAAATCCAATCTATCTACTGTATGAAGACTTTATGAATAAACAAATAAACATTATATTTATTTCTATAAAACGTTTAGGAGTGTTATATCATATAAGTAGTTATCCAGAGAAAGATAGATTATGTATCTCTAACTTAAATGCATAATTTGTATTGAGATGAGGAGGAGGAGGAGACATTTCTGGAAGAGAGCCAATGACAATAATATTCTAACCTTACCCTCCATTTCTGCAATTTTCCCTTCTGGACACAGGTTACAAGAGTAGCAGCAGAATGGCTTATCCTCTATGACTTGCTTACTAGAACCTGGAAAACAGCTTGGGGTACAGAGAGAAACGGGCTGTGACTAGCTTGTAAAGAAACAAACCAACAGCATAAATTATAGTCTTAAAATTGATGTTCTTAGAAGCATTATGTGGAGGCTTTTCATTCTGTGTAGTATGTCAACCACACAGTACATCCATGTCTTCATTGCTTATTTCTATTAAATAATGACATCTTCTTGAAATATTAAACTGCCACTTAAATTTCATGGATTGTATTTTGAAATATTTTTATACTGTTACATAATATAGTTCATCTTTTTTTTCTATCCTCAATGTACAATGTCATATACTCATTGATGCAAGATCAATTTCAATTTTCAGGAATCATAACAGTTTTAAAAAGGAAAAAATAGTCATCCCAATATTATTGTGCCTGAATATGGTTTTTTTTTTAAAAAAAAAATTAAGGACATATTGTACTAAAACTATTATACTGGAAACAAACTCAGTAGGACAAATATGTTTGATATCATTAATCTCTGATATTATTAATTCTCAGTCCTGATAGTATGCAGGTATACATTTAGCAAGACATTATGAACAAAAATAATTATATACTGTTGGCTATCATTTCAAATAGTTCCCAGTTTCCCATATGTGTATGTTTTAGCTAAATGTTTAAGTAAATATGATTTTTTTAGCTAATTGTGATTTTTAACTCTATCACTCTATTTAATTATGAATTTAATTCAACCATTATAGAACAGTTCCTATCAATTATCAGATGGATAAAACCATCCTAAAGATTCAGAGCAAGTAGCTTGCATCACATTTATAATTCCAGAGGATTCTAAAATAAAGGCTAAGCTTTAACAGCCACACGAGGAAAAGATTTTCCAAGTAGTCAATCCCTTGGACCCACCTGGTTAAACCAGTTACTCCATGTTATGGCATCTTCTTTGATAATTAGTATTTTGTCTGAAGGAGAACATGGATCTATCCTTCCTATTTTCAGCACTGAATGATTTTCAAACAAAATAAAATTGATAACATCAAATCCAGCTACCAAATTTCCATCTTGATCAAATATCATCTTTTCTCCAATACTGTTATTAAATGTGACATGTCTCAAGAAATTAGGGAGCTAAATTCAAATAAAAATGCAAATTTAAAAAGATACATATGAAAAAGCTTCTGCAAATTGAATCTCAAGGGCTCTTTTCAACATTTAAATAACATGGCTTCAATCATTATTATTGAAAGCATATTTATTACTTAAATTAATCCCATAGTTTCCCAGTTCTTGGCACAATTACTTTATACCAGTGATAACTACTAGTTTATTTTAAGGTTTATCCTGATGTTACATTGAATTCTGTCATGTGCAAGAGAAACACTATTTCAGTGGATAATAAGACCTGTGGGCAATCTCAGATTGTCAGAATGATGAAGTTAGGAATATATTTTGGAAATCAAAACTTAATAGTCCATAAATTGTAATAAGGTCACATACATTATGAACTATCAGTTCTGTATGTTAGGAACAAAGAGGAAACACAAAGACGAGTAGGGGAAATTGCAAGATTGCATTAAATTGAAATGATTTCATGAGATGAAAAAGAAAAGTCATTATCAAGTTATACAATTAAGCCTCAAGGACATGTATAGTATATTACCTGCCAAAATGGCTGATTTTGAATCTGTAGTCTATGATCCATTACTGTTTTGTGTCTGAGTCCAGATGTAGACATGGCATGTAAAGCATAGGCAACTGCATAGACAGCATTGTAGATACTGTAGCTGTAGCCAGACATGGACATTTCAAAAAAAAAGGCAGGAACTCTCTCCAGGTTCTCCTGTCCAGTGCAAATATTCTCCTCTTCTTCATGGATAAACGTATCTAGAAATTGGCAGTTGAAGACCTGTTCCCAAAAGCCTTTGAAAAAGCCATCACCTTTGGTAGTGGAAGGACTTCGACTCTCAATAAACTGCTGAAATCCAGATACATCATTGGAATGAAATGCAAAACCTAAAGCTCCATGGAAAATTTCTAAATTCCAATACCTTTGAAATCCAAAGGAACTAATCTCCATTTGGGCTGTAGTAATCCATACTTTTCCTAGGGGTTTCCTAGGTTTACTGTCTACATCTTCATCTGATAGATATGATACAAATCTAAACAAGCCCAGGGAATGAGATTCACCATAGGCTAGTATCACAGTAACATTTTTATTGATCAAAGCATCATAAATCTTCTCCCCTTTATGTAGCATCTCAAACACATCACTAATAAAGGTTACAACAGGGATTTTTTGTATGAATGCAAGACAGACACCCTTCTGAGAAAACATGGGAAACACAGTTTGCACAAATCTTTCCCCATTCTCATTATCCATAAACACCACTCCAACCCATATCCATCTGAAGTGGAGAAGCAGAGCCAGAATCCCCTCATACTGAAGCTCTTCCTTAGGAACCATTTGGTAGAAGGGAAGACCAGGAGATTTGTCCTTCATCGCTGGAGTAGGACTATAGGTGAGCTAAAGAGAGCCATAAAGATGAGATATGTTAAAGATGAAATACAGTTTAATATGGACAAATGGACAGTTGGAATTGAGAAGAAGAAAACTTAAATTTAAATAGTTTGTAGAAATGATATAAATATGGGCATATGGAACCAAACTTGAAAACCAACTGTTTAAAAATTTGAGAAATAAAAATTTGAGTCATTTTTGTTAATCCCAATAAAATTATTTACATTTTCCAAGTTTGGAACTTGGATAATTAGATTATATATATATATGTACAACATATAAGAAAATTATAAAAAACACTTCAAAAAGAATGATTTTTTAAAAAATTTGATTTATATGCTGCCCTTCTCCGGAGACTCAGGGCAGCTTACAATGCATTAAGCAATAGCCTTCATACTTTTGTATATTTATACAAAGTCAGCTTATTGCCCCCACAAACTGGGTCCTCAATTTACCTACCTTAGAAAGGATGGAAGGCTGAGTCAACCTTGAGCCTTGGAGAGATTTGAACCAGCAGTAATTGCAGGCAGCTGTGTTAATAACAGGGTGCTTAGACCACTGTGCTATCAAGGCAATTTAGCATGAAGGCAGGAATTTTGAGAGGATGAAAATGCAAAGAAAACTTTTGGTAAATGAACCATTTATTGATATACTCGAAGTAAGAAGCTAAAGAACTTATTTTGGAGATCACTTTAATCTAATCTGATGAACAGTTACTCTGACTCCAGAATTATATCCAGTAGAATAGAGAAAAAATGAACAAATGTGAACCCTCAGAAGCAATTCCTACCTGGGGAATTTTGTAGATCTCCAGGAGAGTCCTCATGCCAAGAGAAGTAAGGGAATCCAGTCCACCAATCACTGCAATCAGCTTCTTCTCCATGTTGCAATTATAGTTTGGAAAGAAATTCTCCAATGTATACAAAAGGAGCATGGTGGAATGATAGGTCCATTTTCCACTATAGTAATTGTCAAAAATTTGGAATCCCAAAGTAATATTGGGAAGTATTTGAGGATTGTCATTAATCTTCTTTACTGCAAAGGCCAAAGCCAGGATATGTTGATAATGCTTCGGAAGCATTCTGGAATAAATATTGTATTGTGTTTCAAAGGGATAACTTACACATCATAGTCAATATTTTCTTTAGACTGTGATTTACTACATCATATTTATTCTGTAGTATTTTATAGCATTTAGTGCATTCTGTTTTAGGTATAGTATTTAAGTACCATATACATATAATTTTATTGGAGATTAGAATTATTTATAATTACTTTTGTGGAAGACACATTTTAAATAAGGTCCAGAGTTGAAACAAAGATGAAAAAAGAAAATAGTCCTTTCATTTTAAGAAAAACTCTTGGTTGCAATTGTATTTTTTTGAGCTGGGCAACAACCTAGAGTAAACCAGTTGAATCTAATACATTCTACCAACTATGTAGGCAAAGAGCATTTCTGAAATAAGAGCAGCAATAGCAATAGCAGACTTATATACAGCTTCACAGTCTGTATATAAGGACTTTACAGTCCTCTCTAACTGATTTAGCATATCAATATGAGCTTCAGCATATTGCCCCCAACAAATTGGGTCCTGGAAAGCTGAGTCAACCTTAAAATGATAGGAAAGCAAAACAAGAAGCAGCAGATGAATCATAAAGGAAATTGCTGTGATATAGATGTTAGAAGACACAATAATCAGAAATATAATCTACAATGACTCATCCTGTTTGATAAACTCTTTGTAAAATATTATTTTAATATATTTTAAAGCTCTATAGCTGAGGAGACAAAGTAATTACATTTCTTAAAACTATATTTAGAAGAATTAAACACAATGTTTGCACTGGGAAAAATTGCAGCCAATGCTATGTATACAAGTTTAAAATTCTAGATAAAGGCCCTTGAATTTCATTATTATGCTAGCATTTTTCTGCAGTATAAGGTGGAACAACAGTGTTCACTACCCTATAACAGTGTTCACTACCCTATAATTAGGGTAACAAATGAAAATGGATTCCTTACAGAAACTCTTCAGGCACTGGGGGCGGAGGTTTTGTTCTGAAATCTTTGGCATAAGAAATAAAAACTCCATGAGAGGCAATGCCACCAATGATGAGATCCCCAGCCTGACAAAATTTGTGAACTGGCTGCTCCAAATACTTGACACTGCATTTCACAGTGGGAGCTCCATGTGGCATATATGACAAAATGGTTAACAACACTTCTACAATTAGTGACATTCTAAACTTAAAATATGACTAATTCCTTCCTTCAAATTTTCCTTTCTCTAACTAATATTTTGAGAACTATTATAAAGGTTTGATAGTTCCCTGTTCAATTTAAATCTCTAAATATTAAGTATTAGGGATCATACATGCTTGCCTGTTTCTTATCTTCACCTTCCTTCAAATAATATAGCAGATATTGTATTTATGCCATAATTCACAGATGAGTGTCACATACTCATAAGTGACAACAATCTGCAGTGCCAGATCAGCTAATTGCAAAATAATTATATGTAAAATGGAATTGCTACCATTTCAAAGCTTGAATTCCTTATAGAATTGCTAAAGAAAACATGTTTTTTATCTCTGAACAAAATTTTTATTGTATCTTCCTGAGAAATAAACCATTTTTTTCTACAAATGGTAAAATAACAAAGGTATGTTTACATACCTTAGCAATATTAAGATTTGGATTTATAGCTGAAAATTAATGCATTTTATCATAGGAGTTCTCTAATTTCAAACATGTTTATAACAAATCAAGGAAGTTATATTTGGATTACCTTGAATTAAGGTCTTGGAAAATGTTCTAGAGACATACAATATTTTCTTATAATGAAATTTTTTAGACATTTCTCAATAAACATTTCTCCTTTCAATTTATCACAATGCAATGGTAATCCGTTTAATTACAAAACTATGGATCATTTTAATGTAATCCTCAAACTTTAGAATATTATTGTATATTCTGGGATAAGATATTGCTCAATTGGGGCTCCTCTTTTTGTCATATTTGATGTCCAAATTTCCTCAATCCCACTAAATTTGGCTGAAATGTGGTCCCTGCTTACCCTAGCGGCTTCTTTATGTCATTGTTATTCCCTCTGACACCTCTGGGAAAAAGAAATAATAGCAATAGCACTAAGACTTATATGTTGTTTCATAGTGCTTTACAGCACTCTCTAAGCAGTTTACAGAATCAATATATTGCCTCCTAAAACCTGGGTCCTCATTTTACTGATTTTGGAAAGATGGAAAGCTTAAGCCAGTCAGGATCAAACTCCTGTCAGTAGGCAGAGTTAACTTGAACTACTGTATTCTAATCATTGTGCCACCATGGGTGTAATGGTTAGAATGAAGGGTTGATCTTGGCCACACAAATATTTGTTCCAATGCTATAGCACTTCCTAGATCCTAATAAAAAATGCATCTATAGAGAAAAAACTAAATTAACATTTAAAAGTATTTTTAGTAGTAATGGTTTTGATATAAGATCCAGAAATGAGTACTCTGGTTGTCCATCTAAACTTTTTTATCATGTTTATCTTAATGGGAAACAACCCAATAGTTGAAACACAAACATTGTTATTGTGATCTATTAGATGTCATATCCAACATCTTTGGCATGGCACCTCACTGGTATCCTTCCATCAAAAGACTTAGGTGCAGAGGAGGGATGGGGGACAAATGGCAATAAACCTGTACATGTGTATTGTGGGAATTAGGGAGGAGAAATGAGAGCTGAGGAGGAGCAGATCAACATGAAACCAGTTCATATCAGGCATTTTCAAAGTTGCTTACACTCAGTATAGAAATTTACCAGCCCAAACACTTAAGTGTTTTCAAAACATCTCGGAGGCATTGCATTGGCTAGATTTGAACTGGTCATAGAGACAGAGATGGCTAATGAAGGAAATAGTTTTATGTTGATTTGTGGGAAACTCATATTCCACCTGGATTACTGCAACTAGCATCTTTTAGAAAAGTATCTTTCACTTCAATCAAATGGAGTTAAGGATTTGTCTTTCCTAAGGGATCAGACTGGGGCAGGTATGACAGGTGATAAGGGCTCTTTATAATGCAAACCTATTAGTCTCCATGTGACACCCCTCCTGCGCAAGCTGCACTGGCTCCCAGTGGTCTTCTGGGTGCGATTTAAGGTGTTGGTTACCACATTTAAAGTGCTCCATGGCATTGGACCTGGATACCTTCGAGACCGTCTTCTGCCACCAGTAGCCTCCCACCAGCCAGTTCGCTCCCACAGAGAGGGTCTCCTCAGGGTGCCATCGGCCAAATTATGTTGGCTGGCGACACCCAGGGGGAGGGCCTTCTCTGTGGGAGCCCCTGCCCTTTGGAATGATCTGCCCCCAGAAATTCGTAAAATCTCTGATCTCCGTGTGTTTCGCTGTGCCCCGCCAGGCTGGACTATCAATGTAAAGATTTTTAATTGGTTTTAAATGGGATTTTAAATTTGGGGTTTTACAAATTGGCCCTTTATTTAATAATTTTAATTATTTTTTAAATTTTGTCTGTCTTTGTGTTTTTAATTAGGCTGTACACTGCCCTAAGTCCTTCAGGAGAAGGGCGGTATAGAAATAAAATAAAATAAAATAAAATAAAATAAATAACTAAATAAATAAATAAATAAATAAATAAATAAATAAATAAATAAATGGAAAAAAATGAATCCCCAACATTCATCTTGTGGAATGTTTTGCATAATTCATATATTTCAGTGACATTTATGACTGCAGATTATTATTCTTCAGGCAATGATAGCAGACAATTTTCAAACAAGGTTTCTTAAACAAAGTTGAAACTCCCATAAGGTACATTATCACCAGTGATGAGAATTTCTGTCTGATGGTATTTGTGAAGTAAAAATTTGGATATTTGACAATGAATTTTATTATGAAAATGTCATATATTTGTCTAAATGTCAAGCAACACCAAAGCAACACCAGAATCTATGACACATAGGTAATTATTTGCAAAATTTATCTCCACGAAGTATGCAAAGATCAATAAATCAATTAAGATACATATAGTGGGATAGATGTGACACTGCGTTTTTTTATTTACCAGCTGAGCTCATTATTTCTGGACTATCAGACTTTCCGTAGCTTGCCAAGAATTGTTATCAGTAAGCTAAACTGCGCATGTCCACCCCACATTCCTTCACTTGCTTCACACTCTTTCCTTTGTTCTCTTGCCAGAGAGGTCCAGCTGCTGAGAAAGAAGCTGGCATGAACTATATTCAAAATGTAACAATTACTTTTCTTAGTTAGTGAGATGTTTTATTTTCTTTATAACAAATAAATGAATTTTCTTAGAAAATATCTTCGGGGTTTGTTTTCTTAAAGTATGCAACAAGGAAAAGGTCTTGATCCACTCCTCGTAATCAGGCACGATTATCCCAAAAGCAGAATGGGATTAATCAACACCCTGACAAGATGGATAGATGGATAGATACACAGATTGACTGACAGATATTTCTCTACAGCCCTGAGTCAGTATCACGAGATAGATGGCTGTATAAATTTGATAAAGAAATAAAGTAATCAGTTACATTTAAAAAAAAAAGATTTATAAATAAATTCTAATTGTGAGTCCCATAGAGAAAATAATTTTATGGGCTATGCAATTAAATTATTAGACAAACATTAAGCAGTATTCTACAATATAGACACAAGGAAACAAAAACTGCCCAGCATTGAAAATTACAAAATAATTCAAAATAATTGAAAAACATTTATAACCCTTTCTTCCTCAGTTGCCTGTTGTTCAGTTCCGGTCTCAGAATAATAATATAGCATTTGGGGGAAAAGATTTGGGGAAAAAGATCAGTAGCCCAGCACTTGATGCTAACATTGAAAAGATCTCCACAGCCACCCTGTATTTCCCCCTGGTGCTCAGGTAGGTTGGAACAAAGGATATCCAAACACTGCAGAACACTAACATGCTGAAAGTAATAAATTTGGCTTCATTAAAAGTATCTGGTAATTTCCTGGCAAGGAAAGCCACCATGAAGCTGGTCATGGCCAAGAAACACATATAACACCTTGCCAAGTAAAACATAATCATGGACCCTTCCTTACATTGTAGGACAATTTTTCCAGGCTCTGAGTGCAACTCAACATGTGGGACAGCAGGAGAGATGGACAGCCATAAAGTGCAAATTCCAGTCTAAATAAAAAAGTCAGATGAAACAAAAACATAGCTCAATCTTTTGCCCACCCACTGGCTCATCCTGCTTCCTTGCTTGGTTGCCATGAAAGCCAGAACCACAGTCAGAGTCTTGGCCAGAACACAGGAAATAGCCACAGAGAAGATGATGCTGAAACCAGTTTGACGGAGAATACATGCCACCTTATTGGGCTGACCAAGGAATAGCAATGTACAAAGAAAGCAGAGCAGGAGGGTGACGAGGAGAATATAGGTGAGATCCCGATTGCTGGCTTTGACGATCGGAGTGTTGTGATGCATCAAAAATGTCCTTAGTACCAGAACTGTGATTGTGGAACAGAAAAGAGAAAAACAGGCTAATGTGATCCCCAAAGGTTCTTTATACGACAAGAAACTTATATCTTTGAGAATACATGAATCCTGTTTTTTGTTGGGACAATTTTCATCTGTGCAATCATAAGAAGTATTCATATCTGAAATGGAAAGAATGTATCATCAAACTCATATGGATTCATAAATCTTTATAACTTCATACAGGTTTAAATTTGAGGACCCAGATTATTGGGGCAATATGATGACTCTGTAAACTGCTTAGAGAGGCGTGTAAAGCACTATGAAGTGGTTTATAAGTCTAAGTTCTATTGCTGTTATGCTTTACTCCATGTAGGAAATAAATGTGATAGTTATGACCAGATCTATGAAATTAGATGTGCATCTCTTATACGAAAAATAACAGTAACATCATCATTATACTCTTATTTGAAAGTAAAATTCAAATATGGTGGCCATTTCTTATATATATTACTTTAGGGAATGGAATCATATCTGTTATATATTTTATCTATGCAATACAGCAGGTCTCAACATGTTTTTTTTTTCAGTCTAGACTTTATGCCTAAACAAATAAAGATTATACAACCTCACAAGGAAGAGGAGGAGGAGGAGGAGGAGGAGGAGGAGGCTTTACAAGTTGACAAAATTGACTTTAAAAATTGACAAATAGAATAGAATAGAATTCTTTATTGCCCAAGTGTGATTAGACACACAAGGAATTTGTCTTTGGTGCAAATGCTCTCAGTGTACATAAAAAGATAAGATACATTCATCAAGGATCATAAAGTACAACACTTAATGATAGTCATAAGGTACAAATAAGCAATCAGGAAACAATCAATATCAATATAAATTGTAAGGCAAAGTTACAATCACGAAGTCATAAGTGGGAGGAGATGGGTGATAGGAGCAATGAGAAGACTAATAGTAATAGTAATGCAGCCTTAGTGAATAGTTTGACAGTGTTGAAGGAATTATTTGTTTAACAGAGTGATGTCATTCGTGAAAAAACTGTTCTTGTTGCCTTGGTGTGCAGTGCTCTGTAGCGTAATTTTGAGGGTAGGAGTTGAAACAATATATGTCCAGGATACGAGGGGTCTGTAAATATTTTCACATCACTCTTTTTGACTTGTGCAGTATATAGGTCCTCAATGGAAGGGAGCTTGGTAGTAATTGTTTTTTCTGCAGTTCCAATCCACTGAAGAAACAAACAGACAATAGTTGTGTGTGTAAATATGTGTGCATGTATACATATACACATGCACACATATACATGTATATGTCTGCATGCATGCATGCATGCATATATACATAATACATACACTCATGTATAAGCAATGTATAAGTAATATATCTTTCTGGAAGCAACAGAATGACAATGATATTCTATCCTTACCCTCATTTTCTGTGATTTTTCCTTCTGGACACAGGTTACAAGAGTAGCAGCAGAATGGCTTACCCTCTATGACTTGTTAACTAGAACCTGGAAAACAGCTTAGTGTACAGAGAGAAACGGGCTGTGACTAGCTTGTAAAGAAACAAACCAACAATATAAATTATGATCTTAAAACTGGGGATAAATTAGAGAAATCAGATCACTCTATTTTTTTCTAAAAGTTTGGAGAATATTCTCATATTGCTGATATTAGTCACACCCGATATTATTAATTGTCAGTCCTGGTTGAATGTAGAAGTTTATTCAGCAAGAAAAGAATTATATAATGTTGGCTATAAAATAATACCTATTTTGTCCTTATCTTGACATTTCATCTTACTGTTTAAGTAAATATGATTTTTAGCTTACTGTAATTTTTAACTATATCACTCTACTTAATAATAAACTTAATATATCTCTATAGAGCAGTTATGATAAATTCTATTAACGAATAAGAGAAAGATCCATAGCAAGCTATCTTGCATCTCTTTCATAATTCAACTGGATTTAAATAATGGCTAAGATTGGGTGATCATACATGGAACAAAGATTTTCCAAGTAATCAATTCCTGGAACTTACCTGGTTAAACCAGCTACTCCATATTATGGCATCTTCCTCGATGATTAACATTTTGTCTGGAGAAGTTTGTGGATCTATCCTTCCTATTTTCACTACTGTCTGGTTTTCAGAAAAAATTAAATTGGTTACATCAAATCCAGCTACCAAATTCCCATCTTCATCAAATGTCATCTTTTCCCCAATACAGTTATTAAATGTGGAATGTCTCAAGAAATTATTTAGCTATAATGCAATAAAAAGGATAATATATTATAAATGCTGCATATGAGAAGGCTTCTGTAAATCAAATGCTTCTGGATTCTTTCATCTTTTAAAGTAAACTAGCTGATGACCGGCACTGCCTGGGTATTTTTTCATCCTAATCCTCCCTGCCTCTTGCGCATGTGTGCATGACCCCCCTGGGAACCATTTTGGGATTGGTAGCCATCCCTGCAGCCTCCTGTGAGTCAAAATGGGCAGCAGATGGGCCGCCCCACCCCACTGCCCCATTTTTGGCCTAGTACACCTCCCTGCAGCCAAAACAGACTGCATGGGATTCGTGTCACACCCCCTGCACTCCCCTCGCCCCCGCACATGCGCAGTGAGATTCAAATATCAGCTGGCTGGCGGGAGGTACGTGTGCATGCGCTGTGGAACTGAGCTAGGCACTGTGTGCCAGAACACACACAAACATTCCGAGGGGTGTTACAGGTGTCTTAGCTCCACAGTATATTTTTACAGACAGTAAGTCATCTGTGTACCAAGTTTGGTTGGAATTGCTTGAGGCCATCCAGAGTTACGATGAAATACACACATCCCCAAAGGCTGATAGGGGTGTCTTATCCCTACAGTGTTTGTCTCCAGAGGGTAAGTCATCTGTGTACCATGTTTGATTGGAATTGCTCAAGGCATTCTAGAGTTATGCTTGAACATACATACATACATACATACATACATACATACATACATACATACATCCTTTTAGATAGATAGACAGACAGACAGACAGATAGATAAATAGATAGATGATAGATAGATAGAAGATAATTTAATTATGCATTCAAAGTATATTTATTACTTAAATGAATTTAATAGTTTCTCAATTCTTGTTAATAGAGCTGCAAATTTAGAAGCTATTAGATCTTGATATTAAAATAAAAAAGGAAGCAAAGAATCCACTAGTGGAAACTTTGAAGATTACATTAAATTGAAATGATTTCATGAGATGGAAAAGAAAAGCAAGTCACTGTCAGGTTTTTCAGTTGACACAAGGGCTTATATGCTACATTACTTGCCAAAAGGCTGGTTATGAATCTGTACTCTACCATCCCCCATTGCTTTGTGTTTGAATCCAGATGCAAACATGGCATGTAAAGCATAGGCTATGGCACAGACAGCATTGTAGACACTGTAGCTGTAGCCAGACATATACATATCAAAAAGGAGGGCAGGGACTCTTTCCAGTTTCTCCTGGCCAGTGCAAATGTTCTCCTCTTCTTCATTGATAAACGTACCTAAAAATCAGCAATTGAAAACCTGCTCCTAAAAGCCTTTGAAAAATCCATTTCCTTTTGTGGTGGAAGAGATTCAACTCTCAATAAACTTCTGAAATTCAGACATATCATTGGAATGAAATGCAAAGCCTAAATTTCCACGGCAATATTCTAAATCCCAATATCTTTGAAATCCAAAAGCACTAATCTCCATTTGGGCTGCAGTAATCCATACTTTTCCTAAGGGTTTTCTAGATTTACTATCTACGTCTTCATCTGATACATAAGATACAAATCTTAACAATGCCATGGAATGAGATTCACAACTGGTTCACAACGGGGCCGTGCGCGCTTGCTATGGTCACACACGTGTGTACATGCTCTTCTACGCAAGTGTAGAAGCTTCTGCGCATGCACATGCGCATAAGCATTCTGATGATGTTGGGGTTGATGGGACGAGCCTCCCGCCAGTTTCACTACTGGTTCTATAGAACTGCTGTGAACCGGGGCAACCCACCACTGACGGAAGGCCCTGAGCATGCATGGAGGCGGCACATGTGCTCACATTTGTGAACCAATAGCAAAGGTAAGTGAATACCACTCCTGCCTCACATTAATTTTTTATTAAAGGAGGAAAAGGTCGAATTGATGATTTCAGGATTTGGTTATTAAAGAGGAACAATGAGGATGGGGAAAAGAAGAAAATAATAATAGAATGAAGTCCGGAAGGCAAAACTGAAAGTTTTCTTTCCATCCCTTTCTTTGTCTTTCTTATGTTCTATTATTTCTTTTGCTTTTATACATAAATAAATATAATAGTATTTATTTATTTATTAAATTTATATGAAACCCATCTAACATATAGCAATAGAAATATCACTTAAAATTATATGCTGCTTTACATTGCTTTTACAGTCCTCTGTAAGTGGTTTACAGAGTCAGCATATTGCTCCCAACAATTTGGGTTTTATTCATTTTACCTACTTCAGAAGGATGGAAGGCTGAGTCAACCATGAGCTGGTGAGATCTGAACTGCCAAATTGCAGGCAGCCGGCAGTCACCAGAAGTATCCTGCAGTACTGCATTCTAACCACTGTGCTACGGTGGCTCTTAAGGTGACTTTGTCTCAGTTTCAAACATTAAAAAAATAAATATGAAATCAATTAAACTTGAAAAGCGTTAAATGAGAAGTAAAACCAAGTTGAAACATGGCCAAGGAGTGAAATTTTCTTTGCACCCTGTCAACCACCTCCAACAAAAATCATCCCCATGAGGCTCAAAACTAAATTTCTGGAGGATGGGAGAAGATCTAAATTACAATGGTGCAAGTTCCACAGGTGTGGGTTAACAATGGAAAAGACTATTCTTGAGACCACCAGCCAAAATTCCTAAACAGATAGGGTCCATAGCAAGCCCATTCTATTGAAGTGAGTTGGGCAGGCTAATCCCATTTGTATAATTTTACTATATTGAAAATTATCATTCTAATAACATCAACCCACTTGGGTGATATTATTATTTATCCCTCCCTACTTGGTCAGCATGCTAGCCATCCTATCTTTAACTTATGGTCTATGAATAGAAACAATACAGTTTGCTGGGCAACAAGTTCCTGACTGCTTCTTCTCCCTGTTGCCAATTGATCTTGCAATAAATGTTTCTTTAAAAGGGCACTTTACATAGTTCATATCCCCACCCCAGTGGTGAAATCCAAATTTTTTACTACTGTGGGCGTGATTTGGTGGGCGTGGTGTTGCTTGGTGGGCATTGCTTGGTGGGCATGGCAGGGGAAGGATACTTCAAAATTTCGATTCCCACCCCACTCCACGGGAAGGATACTGCAAAATCCCCATTCTCTCCCCACTCCTGGGGAAAGGATATTGCAAAATCTCCATTCCCTCCCCACTCTGGGGTCAGCCAGAGGTGGTATTTGCCAGTTCTCTGAACTGCTCAAAATTTCCACTACCGGTTCTCCAGAACCTGTCAGAACCTGCTGGATTTCACCCCTGGTTCCCCCCATCTCATCAATTTGGTAGGGAATGCAGCTTACATGTGTGTGGTGGGGTTGCTTTTTACCAACTTTAATTCAAGCCAGAAAAAGAAACCTGTAAGATTTGCAATTCTGTACTCAGTACCTGGACAAGTCCCTGGAGACCCTTCTTATTTCTAACCTACTGCCTTAACCACTGGTTGTCAATTGACAGAGGACCACATTTGAAAATCAGTAATAATTTAAAAATTTAAGAGAATAAAAAACCTAAACAGTAATTTGAGGCATTTTTGTTGGTCCTAATATATATGCATTTTCCAAATATAAATCTTGGATCTTTTCTATGGACGAATTTAATTCTGTCATAATCAACATAATAACATTTAATATAAAATATCACATTTTTCTATCGCCTGACTTATTTCTCCCAGGCCAAAATCTAAATTATAGACAGTCATTACATTTTTTAAAAAATAAAATTTTGACTGCTTTGGGAGATACTAAATATAATCTGATTACTTGGAACGCACTTCAGTTTTTAAAGTCTGCTGATTTGGTGAGGGTGTAATCTCCAATGTAAGGCTGGATCTATACTACGAGGTGGATCCACAGCTTATATCACTACTTTCAAAATTCTGTCTTTCTTGTTACCTTTCTGGAATTTTGCAATATCTGGACTGCTAAACAAGTTTAAGAATTCCTATCATTGAGAATGTTTTGGTGGAATTCTGATTGAACTAAATATATGTACAGCATTTAAAAACATAAGAAAAAACTAAAAAGAATGAATATTTAGCATGAAGCAGGAATTTTGAGAAGATGAAAATGCAAAGAAAACTTTCAATAAATGAACCATTTATTGATTTACTCCAAATAAGAAACTAAAGAACTTTTCCTTATTTTGGAGATCACTTTCATCCAATCTGTTGAAAGTTACTCAGGTACTCCAGAGTTATATTAAGTGGAATAGGGGAAAAATGAAGAAATGTGAACCCTCAGAAGCAATTCCTACCTGGGAAATCTTGTAGATCTCCAGGATAGTCCTCATGCCAAGAGAAGTAAGGGAATCCAATCCACCAATCACTGCAATCAGCTTCTTCTCCATGTTGCAATTATAGTTTGGAAAGAAATTCTCCAATGTATACAAAAGGAGCATAGTGGAATGATAGGTCCATTTTCCACTATAGTAATTGTCAAAAATTTGGAATCCCAAAGTGATATTGGGAAGTATTTGAGGATTGTCATTAATCTTCTTTACTGCAAAGGCCAAAGCCAGAATATGTTGATAATGCTTCAGAAGCATTCTGGAATAAATAGTGTATTGTGTTTCAAAGGGATAATTCACGCATCCTAGTCAATATTTTCCTTAGTTTATGATTTGCTACATCGTATTTATTCTGTAGTATTTTATAGCATTTACTACATCAGGTTTTTAGGTACAATATTTAACCTAAAGTACCATATACCTACTTATAGTTCTATTGGAGATTAGACTTATTTATAATTACTTTTCTGGAAAACACATTTTAAATAAGGTTTAAGTATGGATGAATGAAAAAAATCTACTCTTCACCTTAAGAAAAATTCTCAGTTGCAATTATAGGTTTAGTGAGGAGGTTGGTACTATAAAATAAATTGACTGAATATAGTATATTATTCCATCTATGTAGTACAACAACAGATCTGTTTCAAATAAGAGCAACTGAAAATGATAGTAGAATGAATAAAACAAAAGAATGCTGCAAAAAAAATCATAAATGAATTTCCTGTGTTACAGATATTGGTAGAACAAAATAATAAGAAATCTGATCTACAATGGCAATCCTCTTATTAAAACAACTACTTTTTGTAAAAAATTACTTTAATATAGTTGACTCCCCAAGCTAATTACAGACACCTTTGCCTAATAAAAAATGCTAGAAAAGTATAATGTCTTAAAATTACATTTACAATTAAACATAGTGTTTGTACTATGCAAATGCTGCAATCAATATTATGTATACAATTTAACAATTCTACATAAAGACCTCTGAATTTCATTGTTTCTACAGTATAAGGTGGAACACCAGCGTTCACTGCAAGACCAGCATAATTACAATAACAAGTGAAAATGGATTCCTTACATAAATTCTTCAGGCACTGGGGGTGGAGGTTTTGTTCGGAAATCTTTGGCATAAGAGAGGAAAACCCCATGAGAGGCTATGCCACCAATGATGAGGTCCCCAGCCTGATGATATTCGTGAACTGGGTACTCTGATACTGGACATAACAATTCTCATTGGGAGCTCCATATGGCATATATGACAAAAAGGTTAACAGCACTACCCCTGTTACTGACATCATAACTTAATTTAGGAAAATTCCTGCCTGCAAATTTTCCTTTTTCTATTTAACCATGGTCACTGGGATACTTTGCAAACTATTGTAGAAGTTTATAAAGTCCTCTGATCAATTTAACTCTCTAAATACTAAATATTAGAGATCATATTAATTTATGCATGCCTGTCTCTTATCTTTATCAGTCCTTCAAATACGAGAATAGACATTGTGTTTATGTCATAATTGTCTAATGAAATAATCTACTCACAGCTATTCATGACTGAGGATACACTGCTGTGCCAGATCAGATAATTGCAAACATATTATATGGAAAATGGAATTACTACTATTTCAAAGCTAGAATTCCTTATAGAATTGCTAAAGAAAACATGTTTGTCATGTCTGAACACAATTTTATTGTATCCTCTTAAGAAAGAAATCTTTTTTTCTATGAATGGTCCAAAAACAAAAAAAGGTAACTAACAATACAGGTTGTCCTTGACTTGCAACAGTGACTGTTCAAAGTTACAACAGCATTAAAAAAAAAGTCAGTTATGACAATTTTTTCATATTTATTGAGATTTAGATTATCCTAAATTAAGTTCTTGGAAACTCTTCTAGGCATGCATACAATGTTGTCTTGTAATAAGATTTTCAAGACATTTCTAAATAGGCAGCACTTGTCCTAATGATATGTAGTTATAAATCTATGGACCATTTTTATATAATCCTCAAACTTCAGAATATTGTTTTATCTTCTGGGATAAGATGTTGTTCAATGGTTCTTCTCTTTTTGTCACATTTATCACATTTCACATCCAAATTTCCTCAGTCCTTGTTTTAGTTTGGCTGAAATTTGCTCCATGTCTATCCTAGCAGTTTTTTATATCATTGTTATTCCCTCTGACACTGCTGGAAGAAAGATTTAATAGCAAAAGTGTCATGACCTGAGCCTGAATCTGAGGAGACTGAGTCTGAAGAGCATGCACACGATGTCAGTTTAAAAAAGTGATCAGGAAGAGAGTGAATGCTGGGGGGTGGCTTTGTCCAAACCTTTTCTAGGATTGGATCCAGGGGTGGGTTCTAAAAATTTTTACTACTGGTTCTGTGGGCATGGTTTATTTTGTGGGCGTGGTTTGATGGTCATGTGACAATTCTTTAGGATTTAGCAGAGGTATTGGTCTACCAGGCTTTTAACTGCTTGCAGAGCTGTACCAGTCTACCCATTTTTTCTTGAAGCGTTCTGGTCTACCCATTTATTTTTGGAGGCACCGGTCTACCCATTTGTTTTTGCAGGCACCGGTCTACTCATTTGTCTTTTGAACACACTGGTCTACCACCACACTGCCTTTTAACACTGATCAGCTGTAGGGCAGCCCTTTGAAGCCCCACGGCAAGAGTTTAAACAGTTTTTCCCTTCTAGCTGATCAGCTGGGACTCGGGAGACAGCGAATGATTGGGGGCAGGGTCAATTAAAAGGTAAGAATAACGTGGGGGGGGAGCAGGAGGGCCCAGCTCCCAAACAAAGAGAACCGGTTCGGTGACATCATATAGTCACCGCTACCGGCTTGGCCAAACAGGGAGGAACCCACCACTGATTGGATCTCTCTGAGTGGACAGGAAAGGTTGAAAGTTGTGATGACCCGCCAAGACCCAGATAATCCCTGAGTGTCAGGAGAAAGGAAAAAGGGAAATAAGAGATCACGTTTATCTATCCACTAAATACTTACAATCCAGACAACCTTCCAAAAAACTGATACCAAAGTATGTTGGTCCTTTCGCTATTAAGAGAATTATTAACGCAGTAACTGTTGAACGTGAACTGCCAAAATCTCTTAGACATATTTACCCAATTTTTCATTGCAGCTTCCTTAAGTCTGAAACTCCCTCCTCACTATGGCTGACAGCAGCAGCAACATGTGAACATCTCATGATCAAGGCTGAACAGAATTTTGAGGTTAAAGACATATTAGACTCCCATAGGCACTGCAGAAAATTCCAGTACTTGGTTGCATGGAAAGGCTTTTCTCTCTCCAAAATTGAATGATGTACATTAAAGCATTTAAACTCATAAAACATTTCTACAACCAATATCATGATAAACCAGAGTAATTTGTTTATCTTATTGTATGTTTGTTATGTTTCACTTTCATATATCAGATCCACCATCCTTGGCTTGGCACCTCTCTGCTTCCTGCCATTAAAAGACTAGGGAGGAGGTGGCATTGCTTTGGCTGGATATGGACTAGTCATGGAGGGAGGGATGGGGAATGAAGCAAATAGTTTTGTGTTGATGTGCAGGAAAGTCAAATTTCATCTGATTTTTTTTACTAAAAACAGCAATATATTACAGGGGCAATGAATTTACTGGACCTGAAAGTCCATTTTAGGAACACAGTGTAATGGAGAAAATCTATTAATGTGATTGCTAAGACTCAACAGCAATTTGATGGAAGTTGATCAGTCAATCAATACAATACAATACAATGCAATGCAATGCAATACAATAATCAAAGAAATTTATAATTGCTGGTTCAAAATAGTATTGGTTTATTTTTGTGTCCATATTTCAAAAGAGTCCTGCTTGCTACTGGCTCTGCTACTGAGTTATTTAGATTAGAATAACTTTATTTAGAATAACAATAAATTGAACATAATGAATAAATTCTTAGAGCCATGCAATTGACTACAATAAGAAGAGTTTTAATTTAATTTTACTTCCTTTCATTTCAACATGTTTATGTACAAGAGGATTTGATCTCAGCAAAGAAAGGGTCTTCATTTAAAAAGGAGTTTTTTTAACCATCTTTAGAAAAGTGTAGATATTGGGAGATAGATAGACAGATCGATTGACAGATTGATATTTTTGTACAGCTTTGAATCACTAATCATGAGATATATGGCTATATAAATTTGATAAAGAAAGAAAGAAATGAGCTATACTTTAAAAATGAATACTAAATGAATTCTAACTCTGATTGCTATAGAGAAAATAATTTTACAGGATATACAATAAAATTATTAGACAAATATTAAGCTGTATTCTGCAATACAGACACAAAAAAATCAAAAGTTGTTCTGCATTGCAAATTGCAAAATAAAAATAATTAAAAAACATTTATAACTTTTTCTTCTTCAGTTGCCTGTTGTTCAGCTCTGGACTCAACACAATAATATAGCATTTGGGGAAAAAGATGCAGAGCAGAAGCCCAGCACTTGAGGCTAACATTGAGAAGATCTCCACAGCCACTGTGTATTTCCCCCTGGTGCTCAGATAGGTTGGAATAAAGGAGAGCCAAACACTGCAGAAGACCAGCATGCTGAAAGTGATGAATTTGGCTTCATTGAAACTATCAGGTAATTTCCTGGCAAAGAAAGCAACTATGAAACTGGTCAGGGCCAGGAAGCCCATATAACACCTTGCAGAATAAAACATAATCATAGAACCTTCCTTACACTGCAGGACAATTTTTCCAGGTTCTGAGTTCAGATCAGCATCTGGGACAGGAGGAGAAATGGATAGCTATATAGCTGAAATCCCAACTTGAATTAAGAAGCCTAATAAAACAAAAGCATAGCCCAATTTTTTCCCCACCCACTGGCTCATCCTGCTTCCTGGCTTGGTTGCCATGAAAGCCAGGACCATAGTCACAGTCTTGGCCAGAACACAGGAAATGGCCACAGAGAAGATGATGCTGAAACCAGTTTGTCGGAGAAGACATGCCACTTTATTGGGCTGACCAAGGAATAGCAATGTACAAAGGAAGCAGAGCAGGAGGGTAACAAGGAGAATATAGGTGGTATCCGAGTCGCTGCCTTTGACAATCGGAGTGTTGTGATGCGTCAAAAATGTCCTTAGTACTAGAACTGTGATAGTGGAACAGAAGAGAGAAAAACAGGCTAAAATGATCCCCAAAGGTTTTTTATACGACAAGAAACTTATATCTTTGGGAATGCAGGAATCTTGTTTTTTGTTGGGATACTTTTCATCTGTCAGCTGTAGCAGTCACTCCAATCTGATATGGAAAAGATATGGTTTGAGTCTCAAATGTACGCTTAAAACCTAGGAAGAGCATAACTTCTTTTATACTGTACTGTAACTAAGCATTATATTGCCTATGCACGCACGCACACACACACACACACACACACACACACACACACACACACACAAACTGTCATTCAGTCATATTTAAAATTCAGGTAACAATAACATTCAACTCACCTGTGCAGATGATTTGAATATTTATTTTATTTTATTTAAATATTTATCAGAGAAAAAATATATGCATCCTTAACACTGCAGGGTCCACATCAAATTCCTGAATGTACAGTAACTGTGAGTTTTAGTTGTGCCTTAGGCATAAACGTTAGCTGGGTGACTGTTGGCTAGTCACTATCTCTGAGCCCCAACTACCCACGCATGTGTATTGTTATGGAGAAAATAAGAAGAGGATGGAATATTATGTATGTTGGCCACTTTGAATTATTTATAAAGCAATAAAGAATTCCTAGGAAGGATCTATTTCTACTCTCTTCTCTCCCAAACTAGCTAAACTTTGCTGCCTCTTGGTTCTCTGGAATGCATTGCTTTTCTTCTTGGAATCCAGATTACATTCCAGCATAGTAGACTGCAACAATTTTGTGGGTAGCCATTAAAGCCACATCTGTATACTGAAAAATTTGCTAATGAAGAAACAACAGAATAAGGTACGAGATAACTACATAGTTCAAACTCAGGAAATTAAGCAAGATATATAACTTTTGTATATCAGCATTTTTTAGTTAATTTATATGTATACCCTCTCATGTATAAACATGTATTTACTCTCATGCAAATATTGGAGCAAAATAAATAGAAATTACAATTAAAAGTGCTGGGAGAAACATCAGCACCCTCAGATATGCTTATGATGTGACTTTGACAATTGGAAATTCAAGGAATCTATTCCTAAGGATGAAAAAAGAAAGTGTGAATTCTACTAATATTAAAAATAAAAACAATAAAGCTGAGAGTGTGTTAATAGCCAAGGACAACCCAGAAGAATCTGAGCTAGTCAATGTTTGTATACTGCTAGGATTAAAAATACAAATTGTTGGCATCTGTATCCATAAAATCTATAGAAAATATAAAGAAGCAATAAAATGGAACAGTGAAAACAAAGATATGTACTGTCAACATCATGGTCATTATTTTAACAGTTGTAATATTTCAGCTGTGAAAGCTGCATAGTCAAAAATGTTGAACAAAGAAAATTAGTACTGGAAAAAATTATTGGCAAAACTTTGAATCACAAGAAGAATTTGCCATTCACTACTAGATGAAATAGAACCAGACTACACAGTGGAAGCATTAACAGCGAAATAAAATATTTCAACATATAATGTGAATGTAAAAAGCACTGATGAAGACCCTAATGCATGGAAAAAATGAAGGCAATCAAAAAAGTGAAGAGAAGATGTGATTATATACTACCATGATTGACACAATTGTCAGCTTTCAAAACTTCAATACAATTAGTTATCAACAGACCATCCTTGAAAAATATAATATTCATTAAGTCATGAAGAATTGGAATTCACTAAGCAAATTTCCAGCATCAAAGTTGACACCAATCAGAGCATAGAAAAACTCAAGCAGTGCAAGATTGGAAGACATGGAGACACCTGCCAAGAGTCGGTCATGACTGAATGGATAACAACATCATTATCATCATCAAGCAATTTTCATACCCTAGATTTTTAGTAGCCCTTCAGAAACCAGACATAATTCCTAGATACACAAGAGCGTGAAGAGGAAGATTTACTACTGCAAATCCCAACAGCAAGACAGCAAGAAATAGCTATTCGGGGAGGCAGAAATGTTACAGATCCTGTCATTTAAGGAGGGCCATCTAGTGGGACCAAGAAAAAAGGGTATTCTCTATGGTAGCTCATCATCCTTATGGAAATAAGATTGGTCCACACCTAGATACTTTTTGTAAGACCCTGAAAAGAGGGTTTTGGCAGGGGGCTTGGGGACCCCATGGTGATACAAGCCCATAAAGTGATTTTTTTATTATTGTTGTCACCATAGAGGTGGGGGTTTATTGGTTTTGTATTATGGGTTTTATTTCTAAAAGCTGCCTGGAATGACTGTGAGTTGGGTGATCATATAAATTTTCGAAACAAATAAGTTTGTAGATTAAAACTTGGCTGGGTAAGGTGAATTTCCAAGTTGAAGATTAATTATGCCAAATCAAGGGAGAGATGAGGTCACAGTTAGTCCATAAGCCAGAGTTGTAAATAACTACATTCTAAATGTCATGATACACAAGCCAGATGCTGGAATTGCTTCTAGCAAGAATATTTCTGTGTGACTTAAATTCTTGCCTTTTGAATATGCACAATTGTAATAAAACATTGCTGGTGAATTCTGCATCTTGCTGCTTGCTCATAAGTTGCAAGTCTGGTAAAGTACAGAGATCCCAAGAAGAATTGCTTGGGGGAGGGGGAGGGGGAGGAGCAAGTGAGCGTCTGTAGCAGCCTGCATTGCAACTGAATCAGACTCCAAGGACATGACAGCAACTGAACATTATTAGTCAATCCTTACCTTCTTTCTCAGAAATCTTCCCTTCTGGACATTGGATGCAAGTGTAGCAGCAAAATGGCTTCCCCTCTATCATTTGCTTCCAAGAACCTGAGCAACATTTTGGTGTACAAAGAACTGTACACCAAAGAACTGGAACTGACTAATCCATAAAGCCAAAGCAAGAGAAGAAAGACAAGAATAATTATGCAGCAGGGCATTTATGAACTCTGTGTTCTTGGTAACATGATTACCATGAATCTATATTTTCCAGCGTGTCACCTTGCTTAGATGGAGCAACAATAACAAGGTTTTATTTTTCAAATATTGAATTTCCTAATCAGTTTCATTAACAACCCTTTCAAAAGTGAAAAGAGGAAATGTTTTCCTCTTTGTTGCAAAATATAGTACAGTATATAAAGTGACAGCTCAGAAATAATTTTTGATGCTTTGGCAAAATTTTGCAATATTTTTTATTTGATATCTTTGAGATTTGAAATTTTGTAAAGATGATAAACCAAATTTTAAAAATGGCTTTTTTGTCATGACTAATACTGATTTTATTCTTTTAGTTAACAATCATTTTAACATATCCTATTCCAGATAGTTTATTGAATTGAATTTATTGAATTGCTATCCAACAAAGACAATGCAGGGTTCATTTTTATTGGTAGGACTGAGATTTAGTGCTCACATGCAGGTTGCCGCTAACTGCCACCAACCTGATTAAACCATTCATTCCATTTTATGGCATCTTCCTGAATGATGAATGACTTGTCTGCAGGGAAGTGTGAGTCAATCCTTCCAATTTTTACCTTTGTCTGGTTTTCAGAAAAAATAAGATTAATGATATCAAATCCAGCAATTATCTTCCCTTCATGATCAAACAATATACTGTCATCAACACTGTTGTTAAATGTAACATATCTCAAAAAATGATGCAGCTGAATGAAAAAGAAAGGAGAAATATTGTAGACAAAATTACGTATTAATGCAGTTGTCCAAAGAAACTATTTCAATGTTGAATCTCTATCATCCAAGTATATAAGGGGGAGAAAATACCTGGTTCAGCATTTCTCCTGCACTTGGTTAATTACTTAATTCCTGATAACCAAGGATGGAAGCATACATTTTTAAAAAGAAAAAAGAAATACTGTAATTATAAGAACATTCTGCACTAAAACCTGCTCTGTTGTTTAGATTTGATTATAATAACTCATCACAAAATGACATAGTTAGATTTGGACTAGGATAATCTTAATAAGCTTCTACACATTCTAGAAAGGAAGCTATAAAAATTAGATAAATTGGAATCCATCTACATGGTGGATTTGAAAATAAAGACATTGAATTACTATGGCTAGAGATTTAGGACTCAGGAGTTTAAAGTGCATGATACCTTTCAAAATGGCTGATTATGAACCCATAGGCCACCATCCTTCATTGATCTGTGTTGGACTCCAGATGTAGACATGGCATGTAAAGCATGGGCTATAGCAAAGGCAGCATTGTAGATACTGTAGCTGTAGCCAGACATGGATGTTTCGAAAAGTGGGGCAGAGAGTTTATTTAGTTTCTCTTGGCCAGTGCAAATGTTCTCTTCTTCTTCATTGATAAGTGTAACTAGAAATCAACAGTTGAAGACCTGCTCCCAAAAGCCTTTGAAAAAACCATCTCCTTTCGTAGTGAAAGGATTTCGACTCTCAATAAATTGCTGAAATCCAGACATATCATTGGAATGAAATGCAAGGCCTAAAGTTCCATGGAAAATTCCTAAATCCCAATACCTTTGAAATTCAAAGGAAGCAATCTCCATTTGGGCTGTGAAGATCCGTAGCTTTCCTAAAGGTTTCCAATGTTTACTGTCTACATCTTCATCTGATTCATAAGAGAGAAATCTAAAAAATCCAAAGGAATTAGATTCACCAAAAGCAATGATCACTGTAGCCTTACTAGCTGTCAATGTATCATATGTCTTGCTTCCTTTATTTAGTAACTCAAAGCTATTAGTAATAAAAGTTATGCCAGGGATTTTTTCTATGAATGCAATACAGATACCCTTCTGAGGAAACATAGGTATCACTGTTTGTAAAATTCTTTCTCCATCATCAGTCTCCATAACCAGCACTCCATTCCATATCCATCTGAAGTGCAGAAGCAGAGACAAAATCCCTTCATATTGAAGATTTGGAACAGTCTGGTAGAAGGGAAGACCAGAAGATTTGTCCTTCATCACTGGAATGGGACTATAGCTAAGCTAAAGAGATCCATGAAAAGAAGAAAATAGCTACAGTTATCATGTGCCATACACATAGGAGTATGTGTTAAATTCAGTTGTTAGTATTTTCCATCTGCATATAATATATAATTCTAAATTTTATTTTATTTTAGATTATAAGATATATATAGTTATCAAATGTATATATAATACATCTAACATAATAATTAAATAAAATTTAAAATTAATAAAAAATGGACTTTCTGTTTTTTCTTTGAAGAGGTTTCGCTTTTCATCCAAGAAGCTTCTTCAGCTCAGGATGGTGGGGAATGGAAGGGTTTGTACTCCTTGCAGACAGCTGGTCATTGGCATAGTTTTAGTGAGTCATTAAGGCCACCTGGAGGTTTATCTGTGTCATCAGGGTCATCTGAGTGGTGCAAATGGGTGTGGAGCCTTCTTGAAACTGTTGAAAGGACTGTGTTGTAGACTGCAGATAGATGAAGTCATATTCCTGCCCCTCTGTTGAGAGAGGGCTGTTCAATTTTGACATAATTGGCCTCTTTGACTTCTCTTTCAAACCAGCAGTTTTCTCTATTCAAAATGTGAACTTTGCTGTTTTCAAAAGAAAACAGCAACCTTTGTCTTTTAAATGGAGATGGACTGCTGAATTTAGTCCTGATGGGTTTGTTCTCCTAAGTTATGCCATGTGTTTATGAAGTGGTTGTTTCCTTTCTCCAATGTACAGATCTGCACATGGCTCACTGGGTTGTACTGTATATATCACATTGCTCAGTTTGTTTCTGGTTGTTTTATCCTTGGGGTGGACAAGCTTCTGCTTTACTGTATTATCGGGTGTGAAGTGACAATGTTGCTTCATTTATTGTTCACTACATTGTCTATTATGGAGGAGCTCCTGTAAGTCTTTTTTGAGATTTGATGGTCCACTTGGCATAGCCATCTGTTCTGAGGACTTCCTTGATGTATTTTAGTACTTTTTCTTTCCCATCTTTGCTGGTAGCCAGGCCTTCAACTTGGCGGTGTAGGGTTCTGACTCCCATTTTGTGCTACAGTGAGTGGTGGGAATTAAAATGTAAATATTGATCTGTGTAGGGGGATTTCAGTAAGCTTCAATGTTAAGGCTTCGGTCTTTCTTAATGTGTAGTGCACAGTCCAGGAACACTAGATTATTTTCCTTAACATCTTCCCTGATGACTGAGAATCTCCATAACATTTATTCTTTGGCTAGTTTTGAACTTCAGCTGAACTCATTTCAATTTTTTAAATTTAATCCAAGCATTTGTTTTGCCTTTCTTTTGTTAATGATTGTCATTACTCCATTTCTTTTATGATTTTTTTGTTCACAGCAGATCTATGTGACCAAATGTCACCCATCTGACTTCACTTGATTAATGGTTCTGACATGCAAAATTCTATATCTGTTATCTATCTATATCTATATCTATCTATCTATCTATCTATCTATCTATCTATCTATCTATCTATCATCTATTAGTTATCTCAATATAATCTATATCTTCTGTCCCTGTCTATCATCTATCTATCAATCTATCATCATCATTATCCATCTATCTATCTATCTATCTATCTATCTATCTATCTATCTATCTATCTATCATCTATTAGTTATCTCAATATAATCTATATCTTCTGTCTCTGTCTATCATCTATCTATCAATCTATCATCATCATTATCCATCTATCTATCTATCTATCTATCTATCTATCTATCTATCTATCTATCTATCATCTATCTATTGATCTAATGTGGACATTTTTTCATACAAAAGACAAATAATTTGTGAATCAATCCTTCATGACTATATTTTAAAACTCCCCCTTTACCTTGCATATCATTTAAATTGTTTCAGAAATATTTAAAGTGCAAAGATGTATACAGGAAAATGTGAAAGAAATTGCTAACATTCATTGTCACACCTTACCTGAGGAATCTTGTAGATATCCAGCAGAATTGCCATATTAAGAGAAGTAACAGAATCTAGACCACCAATCATGGCAAGGAGTTTATTCTTCATGTTACAGTTGTAATTTGGGAAAAATCTTTCTAGTGTATATATAAGGAGCATAGTGGAATAAAATATCCATTTTGCATCATAGTAATTGTCATAAATATGGAATCCCAAGGTTATATTGTGTAATATCTGAGGATTTTCATTTATCTCTTTTCCTGCAAAGGCCAAAGCCAGGATGTGCTGATAATTCATTGAAAATATTCTAGAATGAGTATTGCAAAGTGTATCAGGTAATAGTTTACAATTCTAAAATTTAAAATTTAATTTAAGAAATTAAATTCATTTCCTATTTAATATATGCATGGCACTTTGAGAGATAGATTCCTCATACTGTAAAATATTATACACTCAAATTCTTATTCTTTTATTATATGTAATAATTAATTTCCTCAAAGTGACTTTTTAAAATAAATATTGATGGAGGAAAAAATGAAGTAAAATCAAGCAGAATGAACCTCTGTTTGGCAAAACTGAAGAGTGTTGAATATTTGGATGCTGAATACTTGGCTCTTGTGAACTGAATGGTACTGCATTTTAAACCTGAAGAAAAAAAATGTGTCCTGTTACACAGATAAAGAAGTAAGAAATCTGTCTCAAGGAATAGGGATTAAGAATGAAAATAAACTGAATAGGACAAGTAAATGCCAAAGGCAAAGAGAAAAGAACCATAATGAAAAATGTTATGTTCCAAAAATTAGGACGGGAAATCAAAACTATGATCTACATTTGCCAATCTCCTCTATGGTGAAAAATATTGTTTAAACATACAATATCAGAGGCATTGGAGCAAATAGTGGTAAACATATATTTCCTCCATATAATTTTTTTAACTAAATTATTTTCCTCTGCACATGGGAAAATGTAGCAATCAAATTTATGTGTAAATCTAAAAACCACAGCTTCCTGTATAGCCAAAGTTCCTTTAATTATACTAATACAGTAGTAGCCAAAATTGTGGAAACCTTTTGAGAAAAGTGTATTTTCTAAAACTAGTTAATAGCACCACTTTTTTGGGGAGTAGTACCATAAAATTATATATCAATGGAAAGATAATTTAATCAAGAATGTAATGCAATAACTTTTATGAAGGATTTGCTATTAGAATATCAGTTATGGTATAAAGAAAAAAAGTGAAACGTAGAAAAAAATAAGATATACAAAAATTATTACCATAGAAAAAACAAGATATACAAAAATTATCACATCAGTTAATACTTAGTTGGATAACCTTTAGCATGAATTATGGCCTTACAATGCAAGTCTTTTGGTTCTGCAGTTGTTATAATGTGAAACCAAGATTGAATGATTGTTTCTTTTAACTGGTTTTTATTGCTGGGTCGAGCAGATACTGAAAGATCTATGAGGACAATGGGATCACACTACCCCTTTCTTTTTCTCATTGGGTACCAATGTTGTTCTGAAAGTTTACATACTAGGAAAATATTTCTTCCTTTTTAGCAGAGTGAGCACATTACTCACTCTGATTATGAGTAACGTGCTGAGGACAAATACAGTTGATAAAGTGCTTCCAGAAAGAGATTGGCAGGTCAGTCATAAAATCCATAGGATGGGAATCCTAAAGGGTTGTGTTGTTATTGTTGTTGTTGTTGTTGTTGTTGTTGTTGTTGTTTGAGAACTGAGTGGCTGTAAGCATCTGATTGCTCTGGTTAATTATGACTTCACCTGTCAGGAAATGTGATAAAAGGAGCAATAGATTTTTACCTATGTTGTGATATGAAATCATCAAGAATCCAAAGCAGAAGGAATCAGAAGTTATAAACACCAAAATGCCCAAATTTTTATGGTAGTGTTTCAAAAAAAAGAAGAATGGGAAGAAAAAGGGATGGTCTTCTTAGGTCAAATTTTTTTGAGTCCACATATAAGGATCATGTGGTTGAGTGCATGCTTAGACAACAAAGTGACACTGTTGCCATAATTCGAGGATCGGACTCAATAATGAATTCAGACTTTTTACATTCAAACAGAAGATCGTTTATTTACAGAAGGCATTCTATATTCACACAGTGATTGCAGATAGAAGCAAGGAGAATGAATGTACATCATCTTTTATACTAGGGAGGCGGGATTAGAAAAGGGGAGTGGTTAGTGAGGAATACATTAGGAAGGGGAGAATAAGTTAACTCTTGATACTCCATGGATATCTCTTTTTCTTTCATTCAAGAATGAGGCATTTACCCATGACAAATCCCCCTCTAAATGCCGATTTGATACACAACAATAATTACATTCAGAATTAGAATAATATTGAACATACGATTTTGAGGTTAAATATTTATGTTGTTTGGATTGTAAAGGTTTAGTCAATATATCAGCTATTTGCTCTGTAGTGTCACAATGAATAGCTTTGATGAATCCATTTTGAGATAATTGTCTTACATGTTTGTATTTGATATCTATATGCCTAGATCTTTGGCCAATAGCATCTGCTCTAGATATTTCTATTGCAGCTTTGTTATCTTCATATATAGTGAATGGCTGTGATGGACTCTTCCAAACATTAGTCAATAAATCATTGAACCAAATGAGATTGTTAGATGCTTTTGACAGACAAATATACTCTGCTTCAGTGGTTGAAGTAGCTACTAAATCCTGTTTCCCAGTATACCAGTAGACTGGGCAGTTGTTAAGGAAGAATACATAGCCGGAAGTGCTCTTCCTACTCTTAGTGTCGCCTGCCCAGTCAGTGTCAGCGTAACAAGTGAGGATAGGCTCTTTAACATTGTTAGGTTCTAACAATAGGCAGAAATCTAAGCTGTGTTTCAAATATCTCAACACTCTCTTAATTGCTTCCCAATGGTAAATTAGAGGTTTACTGACATATCTGGACAATAAATTAAGGGATAGAGCAATATCGGGTCTGGTCCAATTAGCAATATACAAAAGCGAACCGATAACTGATCTATAGAGCGTATTGTCATTAAACTCAGGAGATGATTCATTCATATTTTTTATGAAATCAGTCTGCATTGGGGTGTCACAAGGCTTTGCATTATTCATATTACATTTGTTCAAGAGCTCAATTATTTTATCCTTTTGAGATAATCTAAATCCTTTTTTGGTTTTACTAATCCGTACTCCAAGATATTTGTTTACTTTCCCCAATGACTTTAATGAGAAATGTTCTCCTAGTTTTGTTACAAAAATATCTCTCTTGTCTTTATGTTTGCCAATATACAAAATGTCATCCACATAAATTAATACAAATTCTAATGATTCACCTTCTCTTCTAACAAAAAAAACAATTGTCTGCCGTTGTGGCATTGAAGTTCATGGTCTTGAGTACGTTGACCAAGCATTCATACCAACGTTTGCCGGATTGCTTTAATCCATACAAACTTTTGTTCAGTAACCATGTTTCATTTCTATTTGTGTTTTTGCTATGTGGAGCTCTTACATATATTTCTTTATCAAGTTTTGCATGTAGATATGCAGTTTGTATATCATATTGAAAAACTTCAAGATTAAGAGCTGAGGCTATCACTAAAGCTGTCTTAACACTTTCAGTTCTCACTGTGGGAGAATATGTGTCAATATAATCCTCAGGGTATCTTTGAGCAAAACCCTGTGCTACCAATCTTGCTTTATATAGTGTGTTACCCTCTTCTAGATTTTTAATTTTAAATATCCACCTAGTGCCTATAATTGTCTTATTCTTTGGGACTGGTGCTGGAGTGAATACGTTAAGTTCTCGTAAACTGTCCATTTCTTTGGCCATGGCTAGTTCCCATTTGTTTCTTTCTTCCAAAGGGAGTTTTAATACATCTTCATATGTATTTGGTGTTGGTGTTTCATTATGTATGTGCATTATGTAATCTTTAAATCGTTCAGGTACTTGATTCCTGTTACATCTAATTGTTCTTTCTGGTCTATCATTGTTATCATGTAAATATCTTGCCTCCTTTTGTGTTAATGAATCTGTTTTGATTTTGGGACAATTTCCCATCCATGTTTTGGTGCTGTCCTTTTGTGTGTTACAGGTTTGCCCTTCTTGTTTTGTTCTACCTTGTGTTTTAATATTAGGTCTTGTTATTGGAAGTATTTCATTGAGATGTATTTTAGACCAATTGGCCTGTTTGTGAAATACAGCGGTCCTAGAGATTATGAATTTGTTATTATTGTCAATAAATCTATATCCTTTTGTACCTGTTTCATAACCCATGAATCTAAGCCTTCTGGACACATTATCTCCCTTACGTCTTAATTGTTTCGGTATATGTACATCTGCTGTAACTCCAAACACATGCATGTGGGCTATCTTAGGTTTTTTACTATACATCAGTTCGTATGGTGTTTTGTTTATGACGCTAGACCAAAGTCGGTTAAGTGTATAATTGGAATATAATAGGGCTTCTGACCAGAAATGCTTATCTAGCCCAGCATCCTCTAATGTACATCTAATCATGGTTTGTAGTGTTGAGTTTCTTCGTTCTACTACTCCATTTGGAAAAGCAGAGAAAGGACTAGAGGTGAAATGCAACATTCCCTTTGTTTTTAACCACTGGGAGAATTCTCTTGACATGAATTCAGACCCTCTGTCTGTCATGATTTGTTTGATTTGTATGTGATGTTGTGTTTCTACACATTTATAAAATTCTTTAAATTTTTGAAATGTTTCATCTTTGTGTCTTAAGGTGTAGACAAAACCATAACGACTGAAGTCGTCTACAATAGTGAGAAAATATCGTTTTTTGTATGTAATTGATGGAGTTAACGGGCCAACTAGATCCATATGTACTAGATTAAAAATATGATTTGATGATCTTGTTGCCTTTTTGGGTCTGGGCTTGGTTCTCAGTTTTGAAGACTTGCATACTGAACATTCCAGGTAATTTTTACAGTCTTTTATTTTAACACCTTCAGCATGTTCAATCATTTTCTGTATTACAGGAAAACTGGCATGTCCTAATTTTCTATGTAATATGTGTGCACATTCATCATGAATTGACTTTCCAATTATAGGTTTTTTGATAGTGTGTGTATTGTTGTCAGATGTAGTTTCATCATTATGTTCTGATTCATGTTCTTCATTGTCACTATCTATATCATTTTCTGTTTCTGTGCTAGTGTTAGTTTCTACGTTTGAATTAATGTTGTGTAACCATTTTTCTTCTGTGATCAAATATGGTAAGTCTCCTTTGGTAATTATATTACCTATGTTTACTTTGTTTTTCTCTAGAGTTACTTTTCCCTTTGAGAATATTATATTTACGTTAGAGTCTCTGCTTAGCTTTATTGCACTGAGAATGTTGTGAGGTATCTTGGGTATTAATAGTACCCCCTCTATTTTCCCTAGACCGGGTAATTCTACATTTCCTCTTCCAATGACTTGGACTTCCTCTTGGTTTGCTACTTTAATTACAAATTTATCTTCGACGAAGGAAGATAATATTTTCTTATCGTGTGTTGTGTGATTTGTTGCTCCGGAATCAATGAGCCAGGCATTGTCCTTTGAGTCTTGATTTTTGATTATTGTGTGTTTATCTAATCCGTACAATGATCTGGACTTCCTGTCCCTTGAGTTGTCTCTGCCCCCTCTATGTTCTCTAAAGTTTGGTGAATTTCTGTGTCTATATCTGTCAATAGAAGATTGTCTATCGTGATATCTGTTTCTTGTGTCTCTCTTTGTCTCTCTCTAGGAGGTTTTGGACAGTCTCTCCTATAATGTTCTTTAGACCCACAGTTATAACACTCTATTGTGTCCTGATGCCTGTCTTGGAATACTACCCTTTTGATCTGTCTATGCTCTTTGTGTGTACTGTAGCGGCTTCTTCTCAAATTATCTTCAGCAATTAATCTATTTGATAAACTCTCTATAGATAGGTAGCCTAAGTTAATTGTATCTAAATGTGATATGAAGTTGTCCCATGATGGGTCTAATGAATTAATAATAACACTTTTCATTGTCTGGTCAGATATTATTTCTCCCCTTAAATGAAGTTCTGCTCTAGTTGTGTTCAGTAATAGTAAATGTTCACTTATAGTAGTCCCAGGTTTTATCCTGGCTGAGAAAAAGTTTTTAGACATTCTAGTTGTGGTTGCCACACTCTCACTATGAAACAGTTTAAACATACAATGAATTATTTCTGAGACAGTTAGATTATGCTTAATAGTTTGATAAATAGCAGGTGATATACTAGAGATTAGTAAATAAAATGCTCTGTGATGTAGGCAGTCCAATTTTAGTGTCCATGGTTTTTTAGGAGAGTTAGTTATGAAAAATAATAAATTTTCTTTTAAGAAAACAACCTGGAGTTGCTGACTCCATTCCTGTAAGTTAACACCATCTATTCTCAATTTTGGAAAATCATTAGGCAAATTTCCAATGTTATTTGTTGCATTACTTACAACTGGAAGCTGTCCATGGTCCTGTATATGCTGATAATTGCAGAATGGTGTAGGGATACTCGCGATTAGTCTGAATGGTTCCGTCTGTTCTTTATTATCTCTATGTTCATCTGGGCGTATTTGCGCATGCGCGTAGATCATTTTGTTCCTGAAGCTGTCGGGGGAGGTTCTCGCCGCTGTAGCTCCCTCGCAGTGCTCTTCCTCTGATGACTCATTCTCTGGCTTGACTTTAGGTGTCCAGGTGTGGATCGGGGCTTGCTTCTTTTCATTGTAGTCGTCTCGGTTGAGGTTTCTGGCTCCCGGAAGCGTCTGCGGTGTGGGCGAGTACTTGCAAGGCTCTCTGGGTTCGGGCGTTAGCGCTCTCGTCGGTCGAGTCGGAGTGGATAGATGCTGAAACGCTTGCTCGTTTGCTTCTGTATCTTTGCTTTTAGATTGTGCAGTTTGTCTTTTCTTTGTTATTTGGTCGACTGTCTCTGGTACTTTCGTTGATTTCTTTGAGATTTTTAGATTCGGGCCGAAGGTTGCAAAAAGTGTTTTCATAGCTGTTTTGATTTGTAGTTCGGTTGGTGTTTCTTCGGTGTCTGTATCAGATTCTTCTGATGAGTAGAATTTTTCTTTTTTATTTCTTATGCTGTGTAGAGCTTTTCGCGCCAGCCATTTTGAACTCTGCTTTCTGATTGGTTCTGAGTCAGCCATTTTGGTGGGCTGACAAAACCAAGATGGCTGCCATTCAAAATTTTGCGCGGGACCATTAGTCTTTCTTTTAGTTATATTTTCATCTATAGGTAATTCGCTTACCATTTTGTGGTCTTTTGGTTCTGGTGTGTTGATGTGGTTTTCTCTCGCTGCTCCGCTATCTTTTATGATGTCTTGGAGGTTCGCGATGAGATTTTTGTTGTCTTTTTGGCTTTTCAGCAGTCTTAGTATTTCTAATCTGAGCGTGTTGTTTTCTGTCTCGCTCGCTTCTTGGTCGATGGGTTCATCGATTACCTCTTCGTCGTCTGTAGTGAAGTTTTCAGATTCTTTTGTCATCTTTATTGTAGATTCATCGATCATTTCTTGATCTGTTTCCATTTCTTTGTTGTGTGCCCTGATGTTGGGTCTTTCTCTTTTGTTTCTGGAGTTTTCTTTCTTTGGCATGTCTGTTTCTTATTGAGTCAGCCAACCATCCTCTGCTACCAGATTGTTGCCGTAATTCAAGGATCGGACTCAATAATGAATTCAGACTTTTTACATTCAAACAGAAGATCGTTTATTTACAGAAGGCATTCTATATTCACATAGTGATTGCAGATAGAAGCAAGGAGAATGAATGTACATCATCTTTTATACTAGGGAGGCGGGATTAGAAAAGGGGAGTGGTTAGTGAGGAATACATTAGGAAGGGGAGAATAAGTTAACTCTTGATACTCTTATATATATATATATTTATTTATTTCATTATATATATATAATGAATATATATTTCTTTCATTCAAAAATGAGGCATTTACCCATGACAGACACATGTGTCTCCCTACCCCTGAAGTCTATAGCTGTCCACCAGAGAGAAGAAAGAGGAGAGAAAAGAGTAGTATTTAATAAACTGTAACTGTATATTTAAAATTGCATTCTTAACATAGTGAAAGGAAACCATTGCATGGCTGCAGAAAAATGTATTTATTTAAAGAACTTCAGTATCTTCTACTCCTCCAACCTCCTATAAATGAGGAAATTTTTTTCAAAGAGTCTTCCAAATGCAGTATATCAACTATTTTAAAAATTGACTGTTTTTTTTTAAATACTCTAAGAAGATAAATATCAATTCTTAAAATACTTGATTGAATAAATATGCAAAACAAAAGGGTACTGATAATATGTGATCTTCCTTAAGAAGGATATCACATAAGTGGGACATCCCAGTTAGAAAAGCCTCTATCATTAATCTCAATCTCCACTCGAAAAGAAGGAAAAAGAGTCTGGTGGCGCAGTGGACTAAACTACTGTTAAAGTAGTATTTAGCTGCCAGCTGCCTTCAATTACTGCGAGTTCAATTCTCACCAGGCTCAAGGTTGACTCAGCCTTCCATCCTTCCGAGGTAGGTAAAATGAGGACCCGGTTTGTGGGGGCAATAAGCTGACTTTATATAAAAAAGAACACCGCTTTGGGGGGGGGCAAAAAGCCCTACTAAGCAGATATATACAAAAGTATGAAGGCTATTGCTTAAAAGCATTGTAAGCCGCCCTGAGTCTCCGGAGAAGGGCGGCATATAAAACAAACTAATAAATAAATAAATAAATAAATAAATAAATAAATAATAAGATGGTTTGGCATGTTTGCATTTTTATAAGTAAGCACCATTCTTTTGACCCAAGCTCAGAAATTACTCTTTTCAAAAGTCTGGAAGCCTGAAATACAATTCTGTCAGGGGCCTGACAATCTAGTCCAAAAGATATTGCAGTAATCAAGACCAAAGTTTGCCAATGCATTGATAAATGTGGCCAATTGATTTCTCTTTTGACTGCAATTCCAATAATTGGCCCTTATTCAATCTTGCTCCTGATTTAGAATTTCTCCAGTCTTTTCTGATTCATAAAGCTAGTGTTCATAAAACATATGGAGAGAGAGAGAAAGAGAGAGGGGAAGGAGAAATAAATAATAATATTTTTATAATTTATTGCTTTACAATATTCATAGCCAGACCAAATCTAGACAGATTCTGGACAGAATGCAATACAGTCAGAGACAAAAAATAAATAAATAAAACCCAAATAAATTTTAAACATAATGAACAATCAACATACAACATTAGGCACTCTTGAAGTAAAGAACCTAAGGACCATGGAACATTTCCTGTAGCCTAATCATAATTAACTACCTATTAATGTGTTTATTCAAAGAAGAGCTTTTCTTGATGCATGTAAAGAAATGACAGGAACAATTGTGGTGTAAACATTCAGAATATTCCAGTGACAGTGGTGGACAGCCATATATTTATTAGCTATAGTTTGTAGTCCAAAGGTAACCTAGTAGCTTAATTTCTACAGTTCCTTATTTCTCCATATTCTCCTATTTTTGGTGATACTTATCAGAGCCAAGTAAATGATGGAAGATTAATTAATTAAATAATCAGTCAGGGAAGAGATACAAGTACAGTGTGATTACTTTTGCTGAGAAACAATTCATGCAAGCCAGAAATTTTAAAAGCAAGCAAACTCATATGTAGAATTCTGCCATAAAATAACTAGACAATTCATGAACATTTTGTACCTTCAGTTAATCTGGGATTGGAATAATTATTTATGGAATTAACAATCCTATAAATTGAAAACTCTTCAAAATGAAAATTATATTTCTAACATTCAATCTTTATTTCATATTCTTCTTAGCAGTTCCCTATGGTTCATTTGAGGCCTCAGAACAATAATGTAAAATTTGGGGAGAAAAATGCAACCCAGCATTCCAGCACTGGAAGATAAAATAGAAAACGTCTCCACAGCTACTGAGTATTTTCCCTTCGAACTCAGATAGGTTGGAACAAAGGCTAACCAAACACTGCAGAAGACAAACATGCTGAAAGTGATGAACTTTGCTTCGTTGAAACTATCAGGTAACTTTCTGGCAAAAAAAGCCACAGAGAAACAGGCAATAGCCAAGAAGCCCAGGTAGCCCAACACAGAGTAAAACATGAGTACAGACCCTTCATTACATTCCAATACAATTTTTTTAGACAGTGAATGGATGTCAGCATTTGGGAATGGAGGGGAGTTTATCAACCACATGGCACAGATGTATATTTGAATGAGAGAACAGGAAATTACAATAGAATTGGCCAGTCTCCTTCCCACCAACCTTCTCAACCTAGATCCTGGTTTCGTAGCCATGAATGCCAAAACCACAGTGATTGTTTTGGCCAGCACACAAGAAAGAGCCACTGAGAACACAATGCCAAAAGTAATTTGTCGGAGGAGACATGTCACCTTCTGGGGGCAGCCAATGAATAACAGTGCACTAAGAAAACACAGCAGAAGAGAGAAAAGGAGACTGTAGGTGAGGTTCCTATTATTGGCTTTGACAATGGGAGTGTTGTGATGTTTTATAAATGCTCCAAACATCAAAGCTGTCATCAAAGAAAATAAAAGGGCAAGAAAAGCTAAACTGATCCCCAAATATTCCTCATAAGATAAGTAGGTTACGGTTTTAGGAATACAGAAATCCTGGCTCTTGCTTGGATATTTTCCAGCTTCACAGTTGTAACAGTCATTAATATCTGAAATATGGAATCGATTTCATATAGTTAGCAAATACATGCTACTATTATCATCACAAATAAGCAAAACAGCTTTTGTTATAACACTGAAAACTATTTCACATGGTGAGCAGGATACTGAATAAACTTAAACTGATTCTAGAATTGTTTTTTAAAGGAACAGTTTAAAGCCTTAAACTTGCAAAAAGCTTTTATGAAAATTTTCTGAATTTATTGAGGATAGTATAAGAGGACACATTTCATTTTCAATTGTTAAGCATTAAAGAAGCAGCCACATTTGATAAGGCTGCTAGGTTCTAATAGCAATAAAAGGATTGTGAGGTGACCTCTCAAATTTAGATGAATATACCATAAAATTGAACATGTATAAAAAAATGCAAAATAAACCATATGCACTTGAAAGACAGTTTTTGCATAGAACATTTTTGGTCTAAGCTCTCAGAATCTGATCAGAAAAGCCTATTCTGAGCATAATACAACATTGTAAATGCCAACTAAATGCCATCTGTTGAAAGTGGATCCCTTTCTTTGAGCCAGGAAAATGCTGACAAATAAAACATGAGGCACATTGTTGTAGGAAAGGAGGTTGATTGATTTTCCAACAGTAAAGGAATTTGTAGCTACAGAGAGAAAAATGGGGTTCTGAGATGTTGTATAGGGAGACTGGTTCTTGGTGTGGGGTTTGTGGGGAATAGGCTGTGTATATGCTGGTCCATATGTCTACCGTGGAACTTTCATGTTTCTCAAGAGGCCCCTAAGGGGGCGTGCATTTAGGCACCAGCGTGTCTACCGCCCCTGTCCCACTGTCCCCATTTATATGTAATCATTCTATGTGTTTATGGCTATGTTTTGCTTATTTATATCCTTTTATTTGTGCCAAAAAAAAATTTCATGTGTCCATGTCAATGTCTATACTGTTACTTGTTTCCTTGTACTTCTTGACAAATAAATAAAATATATATATATATGTGGGCTTGGGGTGTGTGTGTGGGTCGCCTATGTACATTTTCTACTGTGTCTCAACAAGTAAATCATAATTGTTCTTCCTGGTGTCTGTTGGCTTGCCTTTTGTAGTGTAGTTGGTATCTGGGCAACCTATTTGTGACTGCAGCAAAGTGTAACTGAACAGGTTCTTTGTCTGATAAATTACTCTTGCCCGGGTACTAGGTTTTGATACTTGGTTTTGCTATTGTCAGCTGATGGCTCAGCGGAGGTGCAGCTCAGCAATCTATTGTTACACTGTATGTCCCATAGTTTCCAGCCTGTATGGATCATGGGATTTATTTAATGGTTGAGCGATAACTGAGTGAGAGAGATAAAGTTAATTTTGGAATAGAGAATCCCTGATGATTATAATTTATTATTAAAATAAAATACTTAACATATATAAACAAGTGCAAAATAACACATATGGGTATATATCAGGGACGGGTTTCAAAACCCGTTGCTACCATTTTGTTCGTGGGTGCTCGTGCGCTTGTGCAATCCAGGCAGATGGGTGGAGCCTCCCACCACCACCGCTACCGGTTCGCCCTGGATTCAACCCACCACTGGTATATATGCAGATACATGTGTCTTATGCTTGACTCTAAATGACTATTTTGGGGAGGTGGTTTCTTTTATATTGTTCCATTTAAACAAAAGGGAGAAAGCATATACTTTTAAAATAAGTCTTTTTAAAAGCATATTCTATTACTCAGAGGTACATTTATTTATTTAGCATATGGTTGGTCACACACAGTATTAAAACACTTCATTTTTACAGGTTAAAAACAATTAAAACAATTTTAAAAAAGTAAGAAAACCTAAAAGGAAAACAGAAATAACATTTCCTCGGGGTGCCATCAACCAAACAGTGCAGGCTGGTGACCCCCAGGGGGAGGGCCTTCTCTGTGGGGGCACCTACCCTCTGGAATCAATTGCTTCCAGAGATAAGGAGAATCCAAGACCTCAGTGCCTTCCGCCGTGCCCTTAAAACCTTCCTTTTCCAGCAAGCTGGGCTGGCCTAATTTTTAAAGTGTTTTTAAGTGTTTTGTTTATTGTTTTTAATTAATGGGGCCAAATTTATATATATATATATATATATATATATATATATATATATATATATATATATATATATGTGTGTATGTGTATGTGTATGTGTATGTGTATGTGTATGTGTATGTGTATGTGTATGTGTATGTGTATGTGTATGTGTATGTGTATGTGTATGTGTATGTATATGTATATGTATATATATGTATATGTATATGTATATATATATATATATATGTATATGTATATATATATATATATATGTATATATATATATATGTGTATATATATATATATGTGTGTGTGTGTGTGTGTGTATATATATATATATATATATATATATATATATATATATATATATATATATATATAAATATATTAACTGTATTTTAATATTTGTACTCAATGTTTTTACTTGGCTGTTCACCGCCCTGAGTCCTCAGGGAGAAGGGCGGTATACAAATTTAAAATAAAATAAAATAAAATAAAAAATTTCAAAGTTTAATGTCGAGTTTGGAGATCCAGTCAGTAGCTGCCGTTGTTATGCAGAGGAAGTCCCTAGAATCTCCTGGATACCTTCTGTTAGGGCATTCCCTCACTATATGCTGGATAGTCTGTCGAGGGGCCCCACAATCACATTGTGCTGAAGGTGTCTTTCCCCATTTATACAGGGAGTCAGCACACACCCCATGAGTTGTTCTAATTCTATTTATATGTCACCCATATGTGTCAGGGTAGGCTAAATCCTGGAGGTATACTACTAGGACTGATATGCTCGGAGACATCTTGGGGGGAACAGCTATTCCACGCCTCCATCCACTTTTGTGTGGTGTTCTGATGATCGGCCATCAACTTAACTAGGTGTAGATTTTATGCACCCAGTAATTAGCCTCATCGTATGGTTAAGTTGAACATCAATAAGTCCTGTATGTAAACTGTTTATCCATACAGGTGCACAGTATTCCTCTGCAGAGTAGCAAAGCCCGAGGGCTGCACATCGGAGAGTTGGGGCTGAAGCTCCCCAAGTTGTTCCGCATAGTTTTTGTAGGATGTTATTTCTGCTGTTAACCTTGGCAGCCATATTCTGGATATGTTTCTTAAAGGACAGGGTCCTGTCTAAGGTGACCCCCAGGTATTTTGGTGTTGCCTCATATGGGAACAGTTTGTTATTTAGGTATACATTGAGTTCTCTTTTTGCCAATTTGTTGTTGAGGTGAAAACATGATGTAACTGTTTTACTTACACTTGGGATTAACCTCCATTGGTGGAAGTATGTGCTCAAAGTTGTAAGGTTGGCTGTAAGTACGCCTTAAGAGGTACAAATATGACTTTAGACAATGCCAATAGGAGGAACTTTTATTTTCCCATACATTCAGCAATTGGCAGTGTACCAGTGTACACCGTATAATTATTCCCTCCCTCCTCCCTCCCTCCCCCCTCTCTCTCTTTCTCTCTCTCTCTCTCTTTACCTTGTTCCTCTGAAATTTTTCCTTCAGAACATGGGATGCAGATGTAGCAACAAAACGGCTCTCCTTCTTTCACTTTCTTTCTTGTACCAGGATTGCAATTCTCACTGCATAGAGAAAGAGGTTGTGTCTAAATACATAAAAAAGGAGATTATCATCTACAGCATAAGGGTTTAAATTGTGAAAGATTTTTCATATGTTATCAATACAGCATGAAAGTTTTGCTTGAGAACAACTATATTACTTGCTCCAACACATCCTAAGCCAGACATTTCCCAGACATTATCCATAAAAATATTAAATAACCAAAATAGGTATTGTATAACATCTTTATTTGTGTGCAGCACTGAATCATTTCTTTTTATATTAGGTGTGCTTTTTTAAAAAAAATCATAATGCATTTTTAATAAGTTCAGCCAACCATCAATGCATGAATGCAACGTACAACGTAATTCAAATTTTGAGTTTTGGAACTGTCACTTCTAATTCCCACGCATCCTTTTGTATTATTTAGGGAATAATGCATCTTCTTTGATAGCTTTGATTCAGAGTGTTGAATAATTTTCCCCAGACACATCTCTGACTTTTCCATGTGTCACCATTTACTGGACCATAACATGCAACTATAATCAACCTCTGCATTTCAATTTCATATGTAATCACAACAACTTAAATGATACTAGCTTATATTTTGTGACCTATATTATACAATATAATATATTATATTGATGCATTCATCAAACAACTCCACATAAAATCTATAGTAAAAGTCAACGTCACCAAACCAAGAATTATTATCAACACTGAAGAAGACAAAAGTGGTTTTAAATTGGAGAAAGTAACATCAATAATCCTACATTTAACAGAATAACAGAGTTGGAAGGGACCTTGGAGTCTTCTAGTCCAACCCCCTGCTCAGGCAGGAAAGCCTAAACCATTTCAGATAAATGGTTGTCTAAGCTCCTCTTAAAAACCTCAAGTGTTGGACCATTCACAACTTCTGGAGGCAAATTGTTCCACAGATTAATTATTCTAACTGTCAGGAAATTGCTCTTTAGTTCTAGGTTGCTTCTCTCCTTAACTAATTTCCATCCATTGTTTCTTATCCTCCAAAGTCTTCAGGTACTTTGGAGAATAGGTTGACCTCCTCTTCTTTATGGAAGCCCCTTTGGGTTCACAATGTGTTGACTGCCTCTTCTTTAAGACAATCCCCCTAATCTTTGTGGCAATCCCTAACTGTTTTAATTTAGAATATACCTAAGAATAGAAAACATTTGTATTAAGATTTTTGATAAATGTTCACTGAGGATTAAAAGATCTCCCAATATATATTTGGTGAGAGCTTGAATCTCACCTGATTAAACCATCTGTGCCAGGTTATGGCATCCTCATTAATGGTGAAGGTTTGTTCGGAAACAGTCCCAGGATTCAACCACCCAACTTTCACTCTGTAAAAGGATTCATTTGAAGAAATGACCCAGTTGATCACATCAAATCCTGTCACTAACTCCCCATTGTGGTCAAAAGAAACTTGGTCACCAGCACTGTTGTTAAAAGATACAATTTTCAGATAATAATGGAGCTATATGGAAAAGTAAAATGAAAGAATTTACAAATTGGTTGCATTTGGACACAACTTGGATACAATATTGGACCTTACACACTGAGATACAAAAATATTTGCTGTGGATAGGCAAAATGGAAACATTTTTAATTACTATATTGAACTGAACAAAGCTTTTTTTTATATGGTACAATATTGTACTGTAGCAACAGCAATAGTACATAGACATATACTACTTCACAGCGTTTTATAGCCCTCGCTAAGCAATTTAAGATATCTACAGAGCTAATTAAGAAATAGTGGATAGTATACTCTGTTTTGAAGGGGCATGGTGACTGAGCAGTTAAGATGCTGAGCTTGTGAACCAGAAAGTTAGCAGTTCAAGACCTATATTGAAGCACCTTGCACTTCAAGGTGTTGGTGATCACCTTTAAAGCGCTCCATGGCTTAGGGCCGGGGTACTTACAGGACCGCCTTCTGCCACCAATTGCCTCCCACCGCCAGTTTGCTCCCACAGAGAGGGCCTCCTCAGGGTGCCATCGGCCAGACAATGTCGGCTGGCAACCCCCAGGGGGAGACCCTTCTCTGTGGTGGCACCTATCCTCTGAAACAATTTACCTCCAGAGATATGAGTGATCTCCGATCTCCAGACTTTTTGTCGGGCCCTAAAAACCTATTTTTTTCAGTTAGCCGGGCTGTCCTGATTTTACAGTTGGTTTTAAAATTTGATATGGATTTTAATTGAAAAGTTTTAAATTACGGGCCAAATTTATTTAATTATTTTAAATTTATTTTTAACTTTTGTGTATAAATGTTTTTATCTTGGCTGTTCACCGCCCTGAGTCCGAAAGGAGAAGGGTGGTATAGAAATCTGAAAAATAAATAAATAAATAAATAAATAAATAAATAAATAAATACTGAATGATGGACTGAACTTCTTACTTGCTCCAGTTCCTGCTAATCTAGCAGTTTGAAAACATGTAAATGCAAATAGATAAATAGGTACTACTTCAGTGGGAACGTAATAGTGTTCTATGCATCTTAATCTTTAAATGTGTAAGTGAATAAAATATAACATCTTTAAATTGGACTTCAGGCTCAACCCATCCAAGACCGAGTGCCTGTGGTTTCCAATGTCCCGATATAGTCAGTTGGCGCCATCACTGACTATTGGGGGCGAATCATTGGCCCCCACGGAGAGGGCTCACAACTTGGGCGTCCTCCTGGATTTACGGTTGTCTTTAGAAGAGCACTTGACGGCCGTGACCGGGAGGATTTTTCATCAGGTTCGCCTGATTCGCCAGTTGCGTCCCTTTCTGGATCGGGACTTGTTACGCATGGTCACTCATGCCCTCATCACCTCCCGCCTGGACTATTGCAATGCTCTCTACATGGGGCTCCCCTTGAGGAGCACCCAGAGGTTCCAACTGGCGCAGAGTGCGGCCACGCGGGTGGTAATGGGAATGACATGGCGCTCCCATGTAACACCTCTCCTGTGCGAGCTGCACTGACTCCCGGTGGTCTTCCGGGTGCGCTTCAAGGTTTTGGTTACCACCTTTAAAGCACTCCATGGCTTAGGACCTGGTTATTTACGGGACCGCCTACTACCACCAATAGCCTCCCACCAGCCAGTACGCTCTCATAGAGAGGGGCTCCTCCGGGTGCCATCAGCCAAACAGTGTCGACTGGCGGCCCCTAGGGGGAGAGCCTTCTCTGTGGGGGCACCTACCATCTGGAATAAGCTCCCCCCAGAGATACGGAGGATCCCGGATCTGCGCACCTTCCGCCGTGCTGTGAAGACCTTTTTATTCCACCAGGCAGGCTTGGCCTAATCTCTTCCCTCTTTTTAATATGTAAATTTTAATCTGTTTTTAAATTATTGGGGTGTTTTAATCTGTCTGGGCCAAAATGATTTAATTTGATTTTATCTGGTTTTTAAATTTTTTGTATCTATGTATTTTATTGTTTGGCTGTTCACTGCCCTGAGTCCTTCGGGAGTAGGGCGGTATACAAATCAAATAAACTAAACTAAACTAAACTTAAGTATTAGTGAATTCATTGACATCCATTCAACTTTCAAGGCAACAGTACAGAAAAAGTCTGCATTGTCTTCTTCTTAGATGTCTTTTTCCATTCTAGTCCATAATCTTCAAACTTTTTTTATTTTTTTTCACCCAGGTACAAATGAGATCCACAACCAGTTAACTTTTCAATATCAACCAAGGTAAGTTAGATGATGCCATCTGAACAGGTTCATAAATACATACTAATAATTAAACCTGAAATCACAAGTTGCAAAACAAATCTCAATTCAATTTCAGATCATAGCACAATAACAGGGGGGAAATGAGAAAAGGAGCTTGGCCAAAGAATCTTCTTGAGAATGAAGAAATGTTCAACGACACAAAGTCCCCAATTGAGAAGAGTAAAACTCCCAGAAGCCAGATAGTCTTCTCATGCTGACTGGGAATTATGAATGTTATTACTGAATATTTCTGGAAGGCACTATGTTAGGGAAAGCTGATTTAATTAATTACCTGCTGTAATAGCAGAATATGAGACTTTGGTCCTCTTCTATCCATCATTATTCTGTGTTTTAGCCTATATGAGGTTGCAGCATGCAATGCATAAGCCACAGCATAAATAGCATTGTAGATGCTATAGCTATGGCCAGTCATTTTCATCTCAAACAAAGTCCCAGGAAGAGTCTTTATCTTCTCTTCAGTACAAAAATTATTCTGTACCTCATCCACAATTGTATTAGGAAGAGAACACATGAAGGAATGTTCCCAAACATCCCTTATAAAACCATCTTCTTTTGTGTTGGAAGGATTTATATTCTCAACAAATGGCTCAAAACCTGGTAATTCACTGGAGCGAATTGTGAAGGACAGAGCACCATTGAGTATGTCTGTATTCCAAGTTCTCTGATAGGCAAAAGAAACAAGTTCTATCTGTCCGACCATAATCCATACCTTACCTATTGGCATACTTGTCTTTTCTTCTTCTAGTTCTAGATATGGCAACTATCGCAAATACGGTATGGTGTAAGATTCTCCATATAACACAACTACAGTGGCTTTGCTTCTCATCATATCATAATATGTTTTTATTATTTGGTACACTAAGTCTATTTTGACTTCACGTACCAATGGAAGTCTTTTTATAAAGGCAAAGCATACAGAGTGCTTTGAAAACAATGGAAGCATTGTTTGAATAAATGTTTCTCCATTATAATCATCCATAGCAATAAAACCAATCCATGTCCATCGAAAGTGTAGAACTAATGAGAGAACACCTATGTATTGAAGTGCTTCTTTGGGGGCCATCTGCTAGAAGAAAAAGCCTGGAGCTTTGTTAGTTGCCATTGGAAGAATGCCATATGTGAGCTAAAATCAGAAAAAAAGAAAGAAGGAAGAGGCAACAATATGTCAGTGTAATAGTTTAAAGTGTTCCAAAGACATTTGAAAAGATAAAATCTCCTGACATTTTTTTCTTTCGGATTTTATCAAATTTGATGAAAGGTGGTTTGTTTCAAAAATGTATTTTAATAGAGAAGAAAATCTCAGTGGAATTCTTATGAGTGAAATGTAGTATGTATGCATGGTCAAGGAAGATACACGTGGTGTGAGAATGTCTTGGAATCCTGATAGAAACATATTTTCAATTGTTTACTCTAAATTATAATGATACATATAATGCAGAAATTCCTTCCATTCAGGAGGAACAATGAAAAATTATTGCAAAGCTCTTTAGGAAAAATGTGGACAATCTGTCTACCCAATTTCTCTGCCCCTAAATTGGTGGAGCATTTTTAAACACAATCCATGTCTAGCATTATGTCCATGTTGTTGCATTATGACAACAATTTTTTTCAAGCTCTGTGAACAGGGCCGGATTTAGATTGAAAGAGGCCCTAGGCTATTCCACTTATGAGGCCCTTTCACCAGTGGTGGGATTCAATTTTTTAACAACAGGTTCTGTGGGCGTGGCTTAGTTGGAGGTGTGGCTTGGCAATCATGTGACTGGGTGGGCGTGGCTATGTGCATAGACTTTTTTCAGAGGGCTGAAAAAAGTCATTTCTGACTGGCCGTCACACTTTTGACCGGTCCTCACACTTATGACCATCCTCACATTTATGCCCGTGCAGCTTTCTTAACAACCATGTCACTCATTTCACAACTGCTTCTCTTCACCATGGTGACAAGATAGGGCAAAAACGTAAAATGTGAGGACAGTCGTAAGTTCGAGGACTGGTCAAAAGTGCGAGGACCAGTCAAAAATAACTTTTTCAGCCCTCTGAGTAGTCCATATGCACAAAAGGACTACCCAGAGGGCTGAAAAAAGTCATTTCTGACTGGGCCTCGCACTTTTGACCGGTCCTCACACTTATGACCATCCTCACATTTATGCCCGTGCAGCTTTCTTAACAACCATGTCACTCATTTCACAACTGCTTCTCTTCACCATGGTGACAAGATAGGGCAAAAATGTAAAATGTGAGGACAGTCGTAAGTTCGAGGACTGATCAAAAGTGCGAGGACCAGTCAGAAATAACTTTTTCAGCCCTCTGAGTAGTCCATATGCATAAAAGGATACAGCAATAGAGAGGGATGAAAGAAGGGAAGGGAAATTAGAGTAGGAGAGAGAGGGAGGAAGAGAGGAGGAGAAGGAGAAAGGAAGAGGAAGTAGGGAGGAGAAGAAGAGGGGGAGGAAGAGAAAGTAAGAAGGAAAGAAAAGAGAGGTGGTAAGGTTTGAGGAGAAAGATTGCTGTACAACAAAAAAGATGAAAGGGAAGAAAGCTAACCCCAAACAAATATAAAGATATTAAGATAAAGAATGAATTGTTAAACTTTAAAGAATAAAAGAGAACAAATATGAATAAATAACAATAATTAGAAACACACATACAAACATACAATGTATTTTCTTTGAACAGAGTATTTGGCCGGTTCACAAATTTAAACAGTGTTTAGTCACTTCAATTAAATTTACAATTTCTATATTTCCTTTTTGCCATATTTATTCCTCATCTATTTTTGTAAAAAACCAATATTACCCTCATCCTCATCTCTAATCTTAATCAAATTCAATTTTTCCCTTCTATTCTATATTATACCCCTTCCCATTGTCATCTATTTTTATATCCATCCTCACATTGGTTAATTATGTAATATTACAGTTGTTTAATATGAATTCAACATTTTAATATAAATCAATTAGTTATATAACTACCTTTTTTGTATATTAATCAATATGAACATGAATATTCCAATTATTTCCATGCAATCCAATTTCTTACAAATCAATTAATTATATTTACCAATAATAAACCAAATAATTTCCCCCATATATTCCTCCAAACCACAACTTAACCATTTCTGCTTTCAACACAATATACAATTAATAGTATCTCAATTATTACAATTCCCTAGTTAAATAGAGCTTTTTTTCTTTTGTGTTTTAAAATCTCCTTTTTCCCTAAATTTCCTGTTGTTTGCACCTACCTTTTTTGGTGAGGAAAAAGAAATCTGCCTGCCTAATTTTCCAACGTGCAAAGCCAACAGCCTGCTTTACTTTCTCTTTCGTTTTTCAGTATAGCTAGGGGGGAAAAAATCAGCACTTTTTGCAACCAAGGAGCAGATCTGTCAGCAAAACAGCTGAGAGCAAATCAGCTGGGGGTCGGAAGCCGATCTAAGCAAGGGCTAATTAGCCTATGCTGAAGCTCCGGGGGCCTATAAAATTACAAAAAAAACACCGAACCCTTTGTTAAATTGCTGGCTCCCCCACCCCTCGCCCACCACTATTTATTGGCAATAAATAGTGGTGCGGAGGGGCGGGGCAAGCCAGCAATTTAACAAAGGGTTCGGCTGCAGCACTGGCTCTAGGGCGGCCCTTTGAAGCCCCGCGGCAAGAATTTGAAGTTTTTTTTTCCTCTAGCCATCGGAGGCAGCAATAGATTGGGAGTGGGTGGGGTAAGCGAACGGCCGACGATCCAACAGAGCAGAGAGTGAGGGTGAGTGAAGGCATGGAAGCGGCTTTCTCCATCCTGCTCTCTTGCATCCGGAGCCGGTGGGGAATCACGTGGCAGCCACGTGGATCCCAGGCAGCGGAACTCAGGCTAGGGAAGGGGTGGGCAATTGTGGCTCTTTTACAACCTGTGGCCTTCAACTCCCAGAATTCGTCAGACAGCCAAGCTGTCTCAGGAATTCTGGAAGTTGAAGTCCACAGGTTGTAAAAGAGCCACAATTGCCCACCCCTGGCTACGGTAGGCTGGCGCCGCGCGGGTGGGAGGCGAGGGGCGGGCGAGCCAGCAATTTAACAAAGGGTTGGCCGAACCCCCTAGAATCCCCAGAATCCCACCACTGTGTAGGCCCCTCTTGATCTTGAGGCCCTAGGCTGAAGCCTAGTTAGCCTATAGGAAAATCCGGCTCTGTCTGTGAAGTAACCTGATTTTATTGTTCTCTGACAGGGCCTATTCCTAAAGGTCAGTTGGTATTTTAATGATTTGCATTTATTATATCTTAATATTTTCCCATTGTACAAATTCCTTACATTCATAAGCATGAAAAACCAAAACAAATCCTCTAAAACTAGGATTTATATATCCTGGTGGGGGAGATATACTGGATTTACTGGATTTCCTAAACAGAAAATTTAGTAGGGCCTTTTTTTATTATAAACTGAGTGTGCTATCCATCCAATTTATCTTATTGATCTTATAGATTTATCGTTACCAGAACTATAAATTAATTATAATTCACATATTTAACTTCAGATATGCTTACTTCCACCAGTTCCTTACCATTTAAGCAATTTATATTGCATTTATACATACATACATACATACATACATACATACATACATACATACATACATACTATGTATACATACTGGTACATAGAGACATATATTTCTGCTTCTAGAGAAAAAAACACTGTTATTAACATCTGCTGCTTGCAATTACTGCAAGTTCAAATCTCACCAGGCTCAAGGTTGACTCAGCCTTCCATCCTTTCAAAGGTAGGTAAAATGAGGACCCAGATTGTGGGGGCAATAAGCTGACTTTGTATAAATATACAAAAATATGAAGGCTATTGCTTAATGCATTGTAAGCCGCCCTGAGTCTCCGGAGAAGGGCGGCATATAAATTAAAGCAAAAAAAAAAAAAAAAAAGCACCTTAACAGACGAAGGCAGAATTAATAAAACAGAACATTTCAATTTCTCTTGCAAATGTGCTACCTGTGGAATCTTGTAGAGACTCAAGATGGTGGCCACATCAAAGGAAGTTTGAGAATCCAGACCCCCAATTACTGCAGTAACCTTATATTGAATATCACATAGATAATTAGGAACAAATCTCTTTAGTGTGTATATAAGTAGCATTGTAGAATAATAAGTCCATTTTGCATTTAAATAGCTGTCATAAATATGGAAAGCCAAAGTGACATTTGGTAAAATATGAGGGCTTTCATTGATCTCCTTTACTGCAAATGCCACAGCCAGGATCTGCTGATAATATTTGTCAGTATGCTAAAAGAAGAGTTGGATTTAGTACCATAAGTACAATTCACACTTCATAAAAACATTATCATTTCTTAAAACTTTGTCTTTATCATTATTCATTTTAATACTTCAGGATCTCGTTACTTGAGAAAATCTTAGACTATACAATTATTACTAAAAATCAAATCATAACAACAAAAACATATCTAGTCATACAGATCTTCAGAGCAGAATATTCTTTTAAATATTAGTAAAGACATTGTTTTCCATGAGGATGTACTAAATAAGATTTTTAACATCATACAAAACCACCAGAAAATGCTATTTAACATACATAACAAAAGTATATTTCTTCAAATTAGTAAACTAACCATCTCCTTCTGATATTACATAGGAATCAATAAGAAGAAATAATATAAAATAAGAATAAATAAAAAACCTTTCACTTTGAACAGAAAGAATAATAAGTATAACACTTTTGAACACCTTACTTAATCTCACTGAACAATGCAGGTAGAGGTTCTTCTGTGAAGGAAACAGGTGGAGAGACAATAAATATTTGAGAAACAATGCTGCCAATCATGAAATCTCCAGATAGATGATATTTGTGAGGTGGAGTCTGGGGCTGATAGAATTTGCATTGATCCTTGCATGTCATTTGAGGGAATAGTATTGATAGTAAGAAAATTAGTACCACTATTCTAAGTACAACTTTCCTGACCAGAAATAAATTCCTATCAATATCATTAAAGTATCTATGACACCACCACTTCATAAATTTAATATTCATTCCTTTTACTTATTCTAAAATGTGAGGACTTCATGATCAATGTAGATCTGTTTATAATTTTTTGCTACAATGCTGGATTCTGAGGGTGTTTATATATATTTATATATATTTCTTCACAACCATGCTATTAAGTTAGCTATGGAAACTGTTCAGCCCCCTTTTTTTACAAACAGCATAATTTTAGCCATTTGTGAATACATGAGAACAGTCACAATTATCCATTAAACTTGTAGATTCCCTATGGAGTTGTAAAAGAAAAATTGTTTACTGTATCTTTCCAAGAAGAGAAGGAATGTAGGATTGAGAAAAAAAAAGTATCAGAAATATGGTATGATGCTAGAAAGCAAATCTGTGTGTCTGGCCTATGTTGTAAGATAAAATACATAAATAGATGCTGTTCAAAGAAAATAAAGATTTGATTAACTGGCTTTTAGCCAATATGCTAAGAAATCTTGAACCATTATTTTAGCAAAACTGCTTTTATTCAACTACCTGGAACACTTTTAGCCTGCCATTTAATTGAAACAATCTGTTTGTAAATGTGGATTATGACCAGTGGTGGGATTCTGCCGGTTCTAGGGGGTTCGGCTGAACCCTTTGTTAAATTGCTGGCTCGCCCCGCCCCTTGCCCCGCCCCTCCGCACCACTATTTATTGCCAATAAATAGTGGTGGGCGAGGGGCGGGCCAGCCAGCAATTTAACAAAGGGTTCGGTGTTTTTTTGTAATTTTATTGGCCCACAGAGCTTCATCATAGGCTAATTAGCCCTTGATTAGATCGGCTCCCGACTCTCAGCTGATTTGCTCTCAGCTGTTTTGCTCAGGCTCTGCTGCTTGCTTGCAAAGAGTGCAGATTTTTTTTCCCCTATCTATGCTGAAAAACGAAACTGAAAGCAAAAGCCTGCTTTCCTGTTGCTGCAACGTTGGAAAATTAGGCAGGCAGAATTCTTTTCTTTTTCCTCACCAAAAAAGGTAGGTGCAAACAATGGGAAATTTAGGGGAAAAGAGGAGAGTTCAAGATTTTAAAACACAAAAGAAAAAAAGCTCTATTTAACTAGGGAATTGTAATAATTGAGATACTATTAATTGTATATTGTGTTGAAAGCAGAAATAGTTAAGTTGTGGTTTGGAGGAATATATGGGGGAAATTATTTGGTCTATTATTATTGGTAAATATAATTAATTGATTTGTAAGAAATTGGATTGCATGGAAATAATTGGAATATTCATGTTCATATTGATTAATATACAAAAAAGGTAGTTATATAACTAATTGATTTATATTAAAATGTTGAATTCATATTAAACAACTGTAATATTACATAATTAACCAATGTGAGGATGGATATAAAAATAGATGACAATGGGAAGGGGTATAATATAGAATAGAAGGGAAAAAATGAATTTGATTAAGATCAGAGATGAAGATGAAGGGTAATATTGGTTTTTTACAAAAATAGATGAGGAATAAATATGGCAAAAAGGAAATATAGAAATTGTAAATTTAATTGAAGTGACTAAACACTGTTTAAATTTGTGAACTGGCCAGATACTCTGTTCAAAGAAAATTCATTGTATGTTTGTATCTGTGTTTCTAATTATTGCTATTTATTTATATTTGTTCTCTTTTATTCTTTAAAGTTTAACAATTCATTCTTTATCTTAATATCTTTATATTTGTTTGGGGTTGGCTTTCTTCCCTTTCATCTTTTTTATTGTACAGCAATCTTTCTCCTCAAACCTAGCACCTCTCTCTTTTCTTTCTTTCTTACTTTCTTTTCCCCCCTTCTTCTCCTCCCTACTTCCTCTTCCTTTCTCCTTCTCCTCCTCTCTTCCTCCCTCTCTTACCCTCACTCCTACTCTAATTTCCCTTCCCTTCCTTCATCCCTCTCTATTGCTGTATCCTTTTATGCATATGGACTACTCAGAGGGCTGAAAAAATTATTTCTGACTGGTCTTTGCACTTTTGACCAGTCCTCGAACTTACAACTGGCCTCACATTTTACGTTTTTGCCCTATCTTGTCACCATGGTGAAGAGAAGCAGTTGTGAAATGAGTGACACGGTTGTTAAGAATGCTACAATGGGCAAAAATGATGACCAGTCATAAGTGCGAAGACCGGTCAAAAGTGTGAGAACCAGTCAGAAATCACTTTTTTCAGCCTCTGGGTAGTCCTTTTGTGCATATGTACTACTCAGAGGGCTGAAAAAGTTATTTTTGAGTGGTCCTCACACTTTTGACCAGTCCTCGAACTTACGACTGTCCTCACATTTTACGTTTTTGCCCTATCTTGTCACCATAATGAAGAGAAGCAATTGTGAAATGAGTGACACGGTTGTTAAGAATGCCACAATGGGCATAAATGTGAGGATGGTCATAAGTGCAAGGACCGGTCAAAAGTGCGAGGACCAGTCAGAAATGACTTTTTTCAGCCCTCTGTAGTCCCTATGCAGATAGCCACGCCCACCGGTCACATGACCAGCTAGCCATGCCCACCCAGTCACATGACCAGCTAGCCACGCCCACTCGGTCATATGACCACCAAGCTACACCCCAAACTAAGCCACGCCCACAGAACCAGTTGCTAAAAGTAATCACTACTTGTATGTATTTTTGGTTCTCACACTTATGACCATCTCAGGGTCTATATGATCATGGGGTCATCATTTGTGACCTTCTCAGCTGGCTTCCAACAAGCAAAGACAATGGAGGAATAGGATTGCTTAATGACCATAGCAAAAAAAGGTAATAAAATTGGGCCAAGTCACATGATAATTCAAAGACCATATCACTTAGCAATGGAAGTTCTGGTACCAATTGTGGTCATAAATTGAAGACTACCTTAATTATCCATTCTGAGTTTTGCTATCAGGACAGATGTTAATTGAAACATCATATATTCATAATCACAGTACTTAATTTCGTTAATTGTTTTTATGACATGTCTTCATCTCCTCTCCAGCCCACAGCTGAGTGAGCTTAAACTTGTCTTTTTGCTGCTACAAATTTAAAGCAGAACAAGCCTTCTTCTCCCAACATAGTTTTTTGTCACAAGCTACTCTGTATCATTGATCATGACTGATAACCCAAATCCTAAGACTATGATTTGCCAGACTTATTTTGGCCATATAGTTCCAGATATATCTTTAACCACATTACCTGCCACAATGGTTGGTTCTGAATTTCAGATCCCATCTTGTCCAGCATTGGTCTGTGAACAAATCTAGATGCAAACATGGCATGTAAAGAATGAGCCACTGCATAGACAGCATTGTAGATGCTATAACTGTGGCCAGTCATGTTCATTTCAAAAAAAGGAGCAAGAAGGCTTTTTAATTTCTCCTCTCCAGAACAAACATTATCAACCATTTTGTCCCTACTTGACTTTGGAAATATACAGTTGAAGGCAATTTGCCAAAGTCTCTGATAAACTCATCTGCTACGGTACTGGAAGGATTTCTGCTCTCAAGAAATCATTTATACTCTGGTAAATCGCTGGAATGAACTGAGAAGGACAGAGCACCATGGAACATTTCTGTATCCCAATTCCTTTGATAAGCAAATGAAATGAACTCCATCTGGGTTTGTCATTATCCAAACCAGGGGTCTGCAACCTTAAACACTCAAAGAGTCACTTGAGCCCATTTCCCACAGAAAACAAAACACCGGGAGCCACAAAACCTGGGTGGCATGGCCAACTTGACGTCATTCACTCCCACCCAGTCACATGACCCCCCAGTCATGCCTTTCCAGCTTTTGTGGATCCCCATTTTCTTTTCTATGGGAAATAGGTATCTCCCTCTCTCTGTCTCTGTCTCCCTCCCTCTCTCCCTCCCTCCCTCTCATCTCTCTTTCTCCCTGTCTATCTCCCTCTCCATTTCATCCCCCTCTTTCCATCTCTCTCTCTCTCTCTTTCTTTCTTTCTTTCTTTCCCCCTCTCTGTGTCTCTATGTCTGTGTGTGTGTGAGAGAGAGAGAATATCTCTCCCTCTCTCTTGCTCCCTCTTTCTGTATCTCTTTTCACTCTCTTGGAAAGCCCTGTGTGCTCTCCTTGGAGCTGTTCATTACCTCTTTTTCTTTCTTCCTTTTGGAAATCCGAGCTGGATGAGGAATGAGTGAACCCGCGGCGGAGGCTTCCCTCCCCCTCCTCTTGCGACCCCCTGGCTGGCTGTGGTGGGGCCGGGAGAGTGCACACGAGAGAAGGAGAGGTAGCATGATATACAACAGAAGTAAGATTTACATCACAGCACTAGACACTATAGAAAATCTGTTAAAAGGTGTTGCTTTTATAGCCTTAAACTGATTATTTACTTTTATACTACTTCAGAAAGGTGAAAGTTGTAACAAACACAATCATCATCTTTTCCCTGTACTGTATTCTGTTCAATGATTTATTGCTGACTTTGAGACAAAGTATTTGTAACTTCATTCAAATGCAACTTCTAAATTAGCAGTGCAAATTTATCCTTAATTAAACTCACTAAGTTGGAAATTCACCACATATATCATTCAAGAGTATGCTATAAATGGATGCAACATCATATATCCCTTAATGTATTATTTAAGATTACTCAAAATATTTCTTGATATGATTTGGTGAATGCAGATCTCTGGGCTTTTATTGCATTAGCAGTTATAATTGCAAAAATCTAACTTGACTGGAGTGTTGGTAGATTTATCTGATAAATTGACTGATATATTTTTTAAATCCCACTATTAGTACAGATCAAAGCAATATATATGGGGCTATCTCTTCCTCTTTATTCCTGACAACACCAAGCCTTCCAATAGGTTGGGATGGGAGAGGATGACTGCCTCAAAGTACTTCATGAACTTCCACAGATGAGAACAAGAGTCTTCCCAGTGTCAGCTATGCACCTCAATGACTATATAATTATTCTTTTAGTTGCTGAAATATTATGGATTGGAAGAGAAATAAAGATTTGGATGCATCCTGAGAGAGACAAGCATTAAAATCAAGCACATTCAGAATAAATAAATGAATAAAGAATAAGTTAATCTTTTTCACAGTTAAATTTATAATGCTTATATCTTTTAGGATTTCGTGATTGGGGTATCATTGGGGTAATTAAATTAAAATTAACTTCTAGGAAAAGGTCACTTGTCCCACAATGTTATGACCACAATATTAATGATTATGATCATCATAATGATCATAATCATAATGATTATGATAAATATCCATTGAAATGGATATCCATTGAAATGTATCTAGTTCTTACATAGAAGAGACCCTAATATATTTTAATTTGGATTGAATAATAGTTCAACATTTGCTTCACCCAAATTCAATGCCTTTACTGGATAAAGTCATGGGGAACACATTTACAATGGCAGAAGAAGAAATGGAAATAAGATAAATATTAAAAATCTTAGTTTGATGAAATTAACTATTTCATCAAACACTGTTGGAAGTGGTTCTTCTGTGAAGGTTAATGTATTGGAAACAATAAAGCTATGAGTAGTAATGACACCAATGATGAAGTCTCCCGACTGATAATAGGTCAGAGGTGGCAAGTGAAAAACACACAAGCCACATTTAACTATGGGAGTCTTGTACAATATGCAAGAAATTAGTAGAAACAGTAATGCCATCATCCCATTCACAGATTTCTCCTCTGCTCCCTCCATTATTTTCGGGGTTATTTTATCAATCCTCTATTGAAATGTCCTTTTGCATCTTGAGTTTTTGGTGGAAAATATAAATTATTAGATAGCAGATATGAGAATCTGTTGTTGTGCCTATACCTTGGCCATATGTATAAAAAATAGAAAGTATCATTGTTTTCTAATTTTCTATGTCAGTGATGGCTAAACTTCTCCAGGCTGAGTGTCCAAAGCGTACATATGTGAATGTGTACACGCAAACCCCCAAAATGCTATGAGTGCGCGGCTCCCCACATGCACCTCATGTATGTGTGACAGAGACCTGAAGACCAGTGGCTGGCAGATGTGCACACATGCGCAGCAGAGCTGAACTGCGGTGACAGCTCATGTGCCATCAGAGAGGACACTGCATGCCACTTCTGGCAGACGTGCCATAGGTTTGACATCACAGTTCTATGTTGTTACTGAAATTCAAGAGACAAGCTTAAATTCACTGTACTCATAGTATAGACTCTGGCATTTAGTAATTGAAAGTATCAGTGATCTAACAGATCCACATTTGTTCCTAGCCCCTGCCTATAACCTCTGAATGCTATACAAGATATATACTACTTTTCATAGTTTGTTGTTCAGTTACTGAATGTTAGCACCAGTAGCCACTCTACTCAAGTGGTCTGGGTTTGGGCAAGCAGCAAGATTAATTATAGTACTTCTGAAAATAAAGTTGAGGAATCCCCAAGGAACTGCAGAAAGGAGCATGTTTGTCAGATACAGACAGAAATTTTCTCTTTAACTTTGTTGGAAAACAGGAGACATCGTGAATTTTGAAGACCTTGGGATGAAATGTCAGTAAGTATGAATACATTCTTTATAATTGTTCAATTCCAGTAACAACTTATATTGTTTGAATAAATTTATTTTAACTTTTTAATTTTATTTCATTTTTGAAAAAAAAATTTAAAAACTAAAAAATATAAAGAATAAAAAACAAAAGAACATAACTAATACATCAACTATATATCAATTATAAAACACTATATGAAAGTTAAAATTAAACAAAGAAACCATTCTTTTAATTGTCATGTAATCCAGTCCAGAAGGAGACAATATTTTTATTCACTTCAATGAAAAAATGGAAGAATACATCTGATTTTCTGAAATGCTCTTGAGAAGAGACAGAAACTGTCATTTTAAAACCACCTAAAAGAAATGTTCATTGAAGAGATTCCAGTGGGGATAAGAAATCAAGTTTAAAAGAAAAACTTTGGCCATTTTTGAACAAAGCATAATCCACAAGTAGTTGAAATTTTTGTATGTCCTTGCCAGGGTAGTGTTGATTTCTTTCGAAACTGAATAGTGCAGAGTTACATTCCTGTTCCCTGATCTTCTGTGAGGGGAAGCTGGGCAAATATATTGGTAGTAGCTATTTTGTCAACTGAAGCACTTTCAGCAAAGAAGAGTTCTTTATCTTGTCTTTATAGTTCATTATTGCTTCATTCCTTTAGACTGTTGTTACTCCTATGACAATCCAGTATTATAAGGACTATTAAGAAAATAGGGAAACAGCTCTGTTTCATATGCTCGTAATTACTATATAAGCAAATCATTGCACACTGAATTTCACAGAAATGTATTTTTGTGTCTATTTTAAAATGCAAATTATAACATAGCACATCTAGCCAAACAGTGTAGATCAGGGTCGCCAATCTGTAGGCTGTGACCCACTACAGCTCCATTTGTGCAGGCGGTGTGTGTGCACACCCGCTGCTCACACAAATGAAGTTATGCATGTGCACATGCACCTGCCCATCACACAAAACCATTCCATCTTCCCCAGCCCACCCCCCCCACTGGGTGGCCAACCCAGAAAGGTTGGGGAACCAATTTAGCTTTCTGTGAAAATTCAGGTTATTTTAGTGAGGCCTCTGTGGGACTCCAATATGCCTTCCATTCATGAAAAGTTGATATAAATTTACCCCCTCCTGATCCCTGAGCATGGAGAGTGGTGTGGAGGCAGGAATAGCGCAGGCCAACCTAATGACGCAGGATGAGAACACCCCACCTCTCTTCACAAGGCACACCTGGGAACTGATACTTAAGGAGATGCTTTGGGGAGGGGTGCTTGTTGGGAACAAACACTGAATTCATAGAATTTTGTGTGCTGTTGTCAACGTCTGAAATTCGTTGGACTTCTTGCCTTCTCATTGCCTTGTTCTTTTGCTTTGTGGACTCATTGCCTTGTTCCTTTGCTTCGTGGACTCAATGCCTTGTTCTTTTGCCTCATTGGACTTCTTTCCTTGAAGCCATTGTGCTAACAGTGTTTCACTGGACTACTTGCAGCCAGAGGCAGCTGGAGATGTGTGTGTGAGCGTTTTGCTCCTGGACTTGCTGTAAATGTTTGGGGAAAAGTTGGAGCAATAAAGGGGAGTTTGAACTATCAGCTGACTGTGTGGCTTCTATGTCTTGCCCCATGTGATCACAATAAGATACAAAATAGGAAAGTAAATAGGAAAGCAATGAGGGGGGAGGGGAGGAGAAAAGTGAGGAAGGGTTAGGAAAAAGAAGTGCTGACTTCTGACTCTCTCTGTTGCAGTAAAATAAGCCATTAACATCAAACCACAACTTTTTGTTTTTTCATAATAATATAAACTAGCCATTTCTATAAGAATCTATCAATCTAATTGGTAAAACCCAAAATCAAAGTTTCAGTCCTTTCCACTTCAAGCAGTCATACAGATTTGACAAAGGTCAGTCTCCACAAACTACAGCAAGCAATCTAGGCAAATTCAGACATACTCTACCAAGTTTTGTTAATATATAATAATAGATATAATACTGATAATTAATGAAAGAAGCATAGCTATATTAGCAAAAGCAACCAAGGAACATCCATTGCTAGGGGTAGTTAAGTTTAGGGCATTAATGAAATTAGATTTTACTTCTGGAGCATGTCTCAAGATCCAACTGGTGTGAGCGCTAACTTGAATGTAAACACCAGGGCGTTTGGGGGCAGCACAGACATCTCCCCAGCTCACTACACCAGCCAAAACCCAATCTCCATTCCATGGACAAAGCAATGGTCCCCCTGAGTCTGCCTGTAAAATAAAGGAATAAAACATTACTCTCCAAGAATATTACGTGAATCTTCTACTGTCAGAAAAGGTTCTTGCATATGACCAAGGGTGGGCTGCTGAGGGTTCACAGGAGTACGGGAGAACCTCTAGCTAAGATTCTGTGCCATTTGGAGAACCCCCAAATTCCATTGCTGGCTGACCCTTCCCATCCCACCTGGCCCCTCCCAGGAGTCCCCAGAAGGCCCATTTTGAATGCAGGTAAGTGCAGGGCATGTACGAAGGCTCGGGGAGGGTGAAAAATGGGCCTCCAGAAGTTTGGGGAGCTGGGCCCATTTCTGGCCTCCAGATAGCCTCCGGAGCCTGGGAGACCATTTTCGCCCTCCTGGATGCTCAAGGAGACTCCGGAGCCCAGAGAGGGCAAAAGCGCCTCCTCCCCACTGTGGTACAGGAGGCTGACTAGGCCATGCCCACCATGGTCATGTCCACCCAAGAGAACCCCTTGCTAAAATTTTTGAAGCCTCCCCCTGCATATGACTGATAGGTGAATCTTACTTCAACCTTAGATATATGGATCATACTACCCAAAGGTTTTGAGCAAGACAGTTTGGGTGGGACAAAATGCTCTGTATACCAAGAAAAGAAAATGATGAGAGGGGTCAGAAGGAATATCTCATTCATTTCCACTCATGGCTCACAGCATGGGGCAATTGCCTCTCTCCAACCAATGGTAAACTGATCTTGTTCAATCAGTATAATTGTAACAAAAGCAAATATTAAAAAACCAAATTTCAGTTGCTCTTGAAAAAGCACCTTTGGGACAACCATGACCTAACTGACTGAGAATCTCCATAGACAAATATCAAAAAGGGAGTAAATCTTGCTCAGGAAAATAGATGTATAGAAACAAAATACTTCTTACAATAGTGATTAATAAGAACTTCATTAGCAGATGTCTTTGCAATAAATGGAAATAGCTCACATTAAAAGGCATATTAAAATGCATGAGGCATACAGAAGCCATTTTATGCTTATTTTGTTGTTTAGTACATATTATGAACTGATGCTACACTGCAGAATGTTTAATGCTGTTTAAATGTTTAATTTAATATCTTTAACCAGCCCCTTGAAAATTTAATATCTAAATTCAGAAAACATCCTAGAATTTATGAATAATTTAGTAATGTAGCAATTGCCTAATATTTATTAATTTAGTAATGAACAGTCCTTAATATTAACTTTGGAAGTCATGATTAGACCAAATTCTTATCAATAAATTAAGTAGGAGGGAAAACCCCATCTATTCAGGGGCCAATATCATTCAAGGAGAATGATGTTCCAGATGGCAAGTGCCATGGCAAAAATTATTTCTGGAATCCATCAATGAAGCTCCTTGGCTGATGAGACTCCATACATACTAGAAGGGCAGAGAGTCCCCATTCCTACGGTAGCAATTTTACCGTCCCAGCTTCAGACCAATCATCACTTTGCAGCCTAAACTACATTAAAATATTGTTGCCTGCTATGTATATGGCTATATGGCTCAGGGTTAAGATGATAGGCTTGTTGGCTGGAAAGACCTGAGACATGACCTGCACATGGTGAGGTGAGTTCCTGTCCTCACTCTAGCTCCTGTCAACCTATCAGTTTGAAAGCATTCAAATGCAAGTAGAAAAATAGGTAGCACTTTGGTGGGAAGATAACAGTGCTCTGTAACATCATGATGGTTATATGGCCATGGAAATGTCTTTGGACAGTGCTGGCTCAATGGTCTTGAAAAAGAGATGAGCATCGCCCCCCGATAGTTGGCATGACTAGCAGAATAAAATCCGCAGAGACCCATTTCCTCATATAACTATATATATAATTGGGAGGAAAACTGAAATATGCTTAGAATGAATAAAAAAGAATGTTAAATTCTGTAATGGTTAGGATACTGGGCCTACAAACCAAGAGACTGTGAATTCTAGCCCAACCCTATGCACAAAACCAGTTGAGTAGTCTTGGTCAAGTCATTTTCTCTCATCCCTAGGAAGAAAGCAAGGGCAAGCCATTTCCGCAAAATCTTGCCAAGAAAAGGGACTTTGCCAGATAATCAACAGACGTCAACAATGACTCAAAGGCACATGCACACAAATGATTATTACCTGGCAAGCATCCTTCCCTCCTTCCATGTAGCCTGCACACATCATGTCATCTTTTATTGCATTCGCCATCCCAGGCTCTTTAAAGTCACTGTAAAGAACCTCACAGGTAGCCCTGTCAATAAGGGGAAGAAGCACTTCCTGCAAAAGCTCAGTTCAGGAAGTGGGACTGACAAAAAGAGAAAAGAAATCTATTTCTTTAGGTTCCATCAAAGGAGAAAGCAGAACATCTATGTAAAAGAATGAATTTCAGGAACTGAACAGCTTGTCAATATATTTATTGCTGCTGAAATTTAGACAAATTTAAACAATTATTCATCAAATGTTATACCTTCTCTTCTTTAAACAAATTCTAAACAATGATGAAAGGTACATAAGCCCCTTTTCTGTTGCATTTGACTAAGCAGGTATTAAAATCTTTGATAACTTAATATTTTTACTCATTGTTTTTCCTCCAGAAAAGGTATTATTTTGTTAGTCTTCACAAATCCATCTCAAAATGTTACTCCATTCCAATAGAGCCAATTAGTAGAAGTTGGGGGCAGGATAAGGTTCTAATTGTGTGTGTGTTTGTGAGTGAGTGTGTGTGCGCGCGCATTAAGGATTTTGTGCTTAACTTGTTTCTGGCTTGAATTTAAGATATAAGCAATTTTAAAAAAAGGTCTACAGAAAAAGAACCATTCGATAAAATAGATTCACACCTATGATAATATAGTTTGTTTAATGACGTCAGTGACTCACTTCACAACCATCATAAAAATGGCTGTAGAATCAAAGCTGGTCATGTGGTGCCTTGACTTACAACCACAACTTAAAACCAAACTTCTGATCCCAATTTTGATTGTAAGTCAAGGACCACCTGTATTTCTACTAATCATTTGGAACAGTGGTCACCAACCGGTGGTCCACAGAGAAATTTTTTGTATTTTTGCATTTTTTTTATTGCACTCATCATCAAGCTATGGCCCCTGGGCCGGATATGGCCCGAGAGCAATTAATCTGGCCCGAGTGCAGGAACACATGGCTGTACCGCCCACATCACTCTTAAAGCCAAGCGCAAACCTCATCTTGAGTAGAACGGTGTAAGCCACACAAATTGGAACTGGAAGGTAAGACCAAGAGCTTGCTGCGCTCAGCCGAATGGCTGCTTCAGGGGGGGGAGGTTCAGCCGCCTTTCGGGCCTACATCTCTCCTTCTGCAAGGCCTCTGGGTGGGACTGTAGTAGTCACAGGACTGGCCGGTTGGTCATCCCGAACCAGCTCCTCCACTGGGATGCACCGGCCTGCTGGGGAGCTGCCTGCTCCCCAGCAGGCCGGTGCACCAGGGTGGAGGAGCTGCTCCGGGATGACCAACCGGCCAGTCCTGTGACTGTGACTACTACAGCTCTGGAATATGGGACTGTCCGTGGCAGGGCTGGAAATCTCTGCCCTGGGGTGGTATGTGCAATGTGCAACTTTGCAGGTGGTGCAATACACAAAAAGGAAGTGCAGCCCTCGCCATTCGGAATGAAATAATGGCGCTGTTGTAGTGGCAGGGGAGGGGGCAGCACAAGCAGGCAGAAGCAGCGGTTGCGATGGCTGGAAGCTGCGGGAGTGATGCACTACTTTCATTTGTGCAGCAGCAGGATTCTACCTTGGAATATTTGTGCCAGTTGGTGGCACAAGGCAGCCCTCGTCTCCTGCCGCTTGGGACTTGGAGCGGTTAACAGCATTTGGTCTGGCGAGCAGCCGGATTTTGCTCTTCATTATGGATGCCAGATCAGCCCCTGCAAGCTCTCATCTCTTGAGGAGCACTCCCTGAAGTGGCGCTGGAAACTTGGTCGGGCTCCTTGAGAGACGAGAGTTTGCAGGGGCCGATCTGGTGTCCACAATGGAGAGCAAAATCCAGCTTCTTCTCTCTGCTGTAGTGCGGCATCAGGATTCCGCCTTGGTATATTTGTGGCACAAGGCAGCCCTTGTTTCCTGCCACTTGGGATTCGGAGCGGGAAACAGTATTTGGTCTGGGGAGCAGCTGAATATTGCTCTCCATTGTGGACATTGGCCCCCTGCAAACTGTCGTCTCTTGTCTCTCAAGGAGCCCGACCAAAGTTTCTGCGCTGCTTCAGGGAGCGCTCCTCGAGAGACAAGATCTTGCAGGGGGCCGATCTGGCATTCGCAATGGAAAGCAAAATCGGCTGTTTCCTGAACCAGTCACCATTTACCGCTCCGAGTCCCAAGCAGCAGGAGACGAGGGCTGCTTTGCGCCACCGGCTGGTGCAAATATATCAAGATGAATGCTGATGCCATGCAAGTTCAAGTAGTGCTTCACTCCCGCATTTCTTCCGGCCCATGTTGGTGCTCTGCACACCTCGGTCTGTCAGGGAGATGCTTGACTTCCTCTCAGCCCCAAGACATAAGATGAGAGAGAGAGAGAGAGAGAGAGAGAGAGAGAGAGAGAGAGAGAGAGAGAGAGAGAGAGAGAGAGAGAGAGAGAGAGAGAATGAATCAGAATGAGATAGAGGGAAAGAGACAGAGAATGAAAGAGGGAGAAAGAAACAGATTGAAAGAGAGAAAACGAAAGGGAGAATGAGAGAGAAAGAGACAGAGAGAATCAGAAAGAGAGTGAGAGAGAGAATGAGAGACAGAGAAAGAGACAGAGAATGAAAGATAGAGAATCAGAGAGAATCAGAGAGAGAATCAGAGAGACAAAATGGAAGAGAGAATCAAAGAGAGAGAGACAGAATCAGAATGAGAGACATTGAGGCAGAGAGAGAGGAAAGGAGGGAGAGAGAGAAAGCAAGAGAGAATGAGAGAGAAAGAGTGGAAGAGAGGGGGGAGAGAGAGAGAAAGAAATAAAGAAAGAGGAGGGAGAGTGCCTGAAGGACCCCATCCTGTCACTAGGAGTCCAGGCGCTTCAGTAAGTGGCACGCTGGATTCATATTAGTGGTCCATGGGATTTAAAATTATGAACTTAGTGGTCCCTGAGGTCCAAAAGGTTGGGGACACCTGATTTGGAACATACTTACCTATAAGTAGCTACAAACACCAAAAGAGATGGAACTTCATATAGATATATATGATAGCTAGATTAGATAGCTAGATTAGCTAGCTAATCTAGCTATCATATATATAAGTAGATAGATAGAGATAGATAGATGATAGATAGATAGATGATAGATAGATAGGTAGATAGATAGATAGATAGATAGATAGGGATTAGATACCGTGTTTCCCCGAAGATAAGATCCTGTCTTATATTTTTTGAACCCTGAAATAAGCGCTTGGCCTTATTGCCATGTGCTCAAAAGCCCAATTGGGTTTATTATCAGGGGATGTCTTATTTTGGGAGAAACAGGGTAGGTGGATAGATGGATACAGGAGGGGGAGAGGGACCAGTTTGCCCAAACTGATTCTGCACGGTTTGGAGAACTGGCAAATCGGACCACCGCCTACCCCCACCTCCACCCATTTTTCAGGCCATTTTCAGGCTGTTTTTCTGGCCAAAATCGGCCCAAAAATCAGCCTGAAAACGCCCTGAGAAAAGGCCTGAAAACAGCCTGAAAAATCTTGCTGTGAGAGAAAGAGAAGTGTCCTGGGTCCCCTCGTCCCAGAAGCAGAAACCTCACATTCTTCCTTCTCTGTTAGCCCCCTTCTTCACATGGGATCACCCAGAAACAGAGACAGAGAGGGAGAAAGGGGTGGCATTTCTGTGTGCTCCTGTTTCTGTGTGGCACTTTCCTTCAATGCTAGCAGCCACCGCTGCCATCTTCTCCCTCTTTGTCTCTGCTTCTGGGAGATCCCATGTGAAGAAGCAGGCTAGCAGAGAAGGGAGAGTGTGAGGTTGCTGCTTCTGGAATGAGGGGACCTGGGAAGTGTCTGTGTCCAGCTTACCCAGCTTCTCTTCCTCTCACAGCAAGTTTTCTCAGTCTAGCTTGATGCAGCATCCCTCTCTCTCTCTCTCTCTCTCTCTCTCTCTCTCTCTCTCTCTCTCTCTCTCTCTCTCACACACACACACACACACACACACACACACACACACACACACAGAAAAACACACACACACACCCAAACAAACTCCTTCCCCCACCCCCCACTGGAGACTCCTGGATTCCCTCCCCAACCCTGCCTGTCCCATAGAGGTACCACGCACACAAGTGACATAGAGTTGGCCACAGCCACTCAGTCACATGACATCCCCCCCTCCGGCACACACACATCCCCAGCCAGTCATTAGGGCAGAGAACCGGTCGTTAAAAAATTTGGAGCTCACCACTGATCACACATAATATAGAAATATATCTGATAGCCTCACCTTGTGGTTTAATGTTCCCCCAGCCTGCAACCCAACAACCCAATCTGGGAGGGAAGACAATGGAAGATCCTGGTAAACAGGCAGGCTGGATACGCTGGGTGAAATTCACAGGGCTTTCGAGTTCTATTAATGCAATATCATTGCCGTTTATGAGCGAAGTGTAGTTGGAGTGCATGATAATTTGCTTCACATTTACTAGTACCGACTCTGGTCCAGGATTGGAGAGATTGTAGGATCCCAAAAGAATGGCAAATAGAGAGGGATCTGAGAGACTGTAGACAGAGAAATTGGCCAATAAAACATAAACAGGAATATGGGAATGAAAACAGATATATTGTATAAAAATTCAGCTACGAAGAGGAGGAGGTTGAAATTAGGCAGTTAAGAGAAAGTTGAAGAGGTATTTTAACTGTGGTTGGGAAACAGGAAAATAAATCTTGTGAGGAGATTGGGCTTTATCCCCCCCCCCCCAAAAAAAAGACCCCTCAAAAAACATGAATCTACTGGACAAAGTGTAACTGAAAACTCACTTCCTTAGGAATGGGAGAACATGAGTCATGAGTGGCCAACAGTAGCTAATAGATTGAATGTATGGTTTCTCCATGGAAGAATGGTAGAAACTTATCACCAGGATGACAGATGTCTTGGTAAAGGGAATGAAGTTTTATAAATTAGTTTCAGAAGTCTGAGAATCAATCTTGTGAGGCTTTGTATGAAGGGAATGAAGTTTGGAAACTGATCTCACCTGACAAAGCAATGTGCTGCTGTTAGAACCCAGCGTGAGGCAATGAGGGTTCCCCCACAGTGATGTGAATCTAAAATCTGTATGCTGGCCTGCCATGGCCATGAACCCACCTCAGCATCTCAACCTCCTACTATTCGGGAAGAGGGGATAAATCGACCACAAGCTGTGGGGAGAACAAGATAGGCAGATTAGTGTCTGGGTTTGAGTTCCCTGCAGCTGAAATCCATGGAAATTTTTACTCACCTGGAGGTGGCTGGGCCTCTGTAATGCCTGTGAAGACAAGAAGAGGAATATCAAGAGACTGAATGGACCAAACAGAGTAGCTAAAGATAAAACAAAAGAGGGCATATATTTATATATTTATAAATATATTTATATAAATATATAAATATATTTATAATTATATTTATAAATAATCTAAAAATTATATACTACACTAAGATCACTTTTAGATCTACAATATCTATCATGACATGAAAGATACATTTTTGAATTAATTATTCATTAATTAATGAATAATTAATTAACATATGTGACTTGGAACTTTTAAAATGTGCTGTGTCATTCAAAAATGATAATTTTCAGTACATCATGATCATTGCTTCACTTATCTCTGGTAAAAATACAGATCTGAAGGAACTTTTGACCCAACACCATCCAAAGAGTTTCAGAACTTGGGAGGATTTGTATGAGATAAAAGGAGTGAGACATCCTCAGCACTTTTGTTAACATTGCCTCTATACCTTACTGTCCTCTCTCTTTTTAAAATCAAATTGAAAGATTACTTTAATTCCAAAATAAAATAAAGTGGATGTGATACTTATAAAATTCTGTTTTCACTTTGTCATTATGGGATACTATAATCTATCAGTGTAGATTAATGAGGAAAAAAATGAGTTTTAACAAATGTAGAATCAGGCTGCAGCATAACAAAATTGACAAAAGTGAAGAGGGTCTGAATACTGTCTTAGCACACACACACACACACACACATATACACGTGTGTGTGTGTGTGTGTGTGTGTGTGTGTTTGCATGTGTAAGACAGAAATAGCATGAAGGAAGAAAAAGTTTCAAAAGTAACGCAGGCCTGGCCCACAGAATGTAAAAGGTAGGTGTGTGTGTGTGTGTGTGTGTGTGTGTGTGTGAGAGAGAGAGAGAGAGAGAGAGAGAGTGAGTGAGAGAGAGAGAGAGAGAGAGAGAGAGAGAGAGAGAGAGAGAGAGAAAAGAAAAACATTTGAATCTAAATTTCTCAGTCCAAAGTCAACATTTTATTTATTTCTTTGTAAGAGACAGAGTTAAAAGAGCATGAGAATTAGATTACTGAGTTTAACATTAAATGGCAACAGATAGCACATCTCTACTAATTTTCCTCAAAAGAATACAGGTAAACCAGTTATTTTCCCAGGTGGTGAATCAGTTCCTTTCTGTCCTTCAAACTATAAAAGAAAGCTTCTGTGGCAAGATAGAAAATAATGTTGTCCCATTTTTAGTATAGCCCAAATGATCATTCCTTATACATACTTGGTCCATATCTGAATGTTACAAGATCCAATGCCATATCCTCTCTCTAAGTGAAGAAACTTTGCAGTGGAATGATAAATTAGCTTTACCAACAGATGACAGCCCATATATATGGTAAGGTTTAGAGTGCCCAATTTACACTGTGTAAGAACACCACAAATTGAAGTATCAAGAATAATTCTAGACAACAACAAAGAAGCAGAGTCTTTATATCTTTTTGCTACTATCTAGTGATCTTCCACATTTTTGCAGCCAAAATATGGTACACGTTGTTATGAAAATCAGTGTCTGATCTTGGATCCACTATAATTACAGTACGGTAGTCAAATCAATCAACAGATAAACAGAAGATTTGAATTTCCCTCTTTTGTTACATATTTCCGAATTTACAATTAAGCATTTCCACCTTTAAACGTTTCTACATGAATGTACAGTTTCTACTCTCTTACTTATATACTATATTATCATACATACCATACTGATTCTGACATTACAAATGTAATAAATAATTGCATTCAATGGAAAAGGCATTTTTGAAATGGCAGTAAGCAAATGAAAACAATCTTTCCAATTATACCTTCTAATATTAGAGACAGCCGATATATAATTTTTGACTGTACTTCCTATAGTTCTGAACCATGTGGATTGGAATCCAGAAGTGCATTGGGTTGCCTTCTCCTGATGTAAATCATTTTTAATATTTATCTAATATTTATTTAGATTAATCTGGAAAACACTTAGTCCTAAAGGTAAATTTAACTCAGCTGTATGTCTCAGCCTGTGGTGAGTTAAACGATACCATGACCTTCCTCTTGCAGTGCCTGGAAGCTGCTAGGAGCTGGATGGGGAGCAACAAGTTGAAACTGAACCCTGGCAAGACTGAGTGGCTCTGGGTTTGGAGTTCTTTGACCCATAAAGAATAGCCACCTTTGGTCTTGGATGAAGTGGTACTGCCTCAAACAGATCCTGTGCATAATCTGGGAGTTTTCCTGGACTCAAAGAGCAGATGGCCATTATGGCCAGGAAGGCCTTTGCATAACTGTGGATTGTGTGCCAGTTATGCCCTTTCCTGGACCAACAAATCCTACTCATGGTCACTCAGGCCCTAATCACCTCCTGTCTTGACTATTGCAATGCGTTCTATATGGAGTTGCCCATGAAAAGCATCTGGAAACCTCAGTTGGTGCAACTGGAGCATGGTTTTGTGTAGACCTTGATGTGCACATATATCACCTCTCCTGTAGGAGCTGCATTGGTTGCCAATTCATTTCCAGGGGCAATTCAAGGTACTGGTTGTCATCTTTAAAGCCTCTCATGGCTTGGGACCAGGTTATCTGATGGACCATCTCTTTGCCAATCAAATCTACCTGACTCACTAGAGTGGGGAGCAAAGGTGGGTTTCTACCGGTTCGATCCAGTTCGGGTAAACTGGTAGCGGCGGTGGCTGGATGCTCCACCTGCCCTCCCAGACATCATCAAAAATACTCTGTGCATGCGCAGAAGTTTCTGTGCATGTGCAGAAGCATTGCATGTTCACAAAGATAGCGAACCGGTAGCACCGGGATTTGAAACCCACTACTGGTAGGGAGGCAAGGAATGTTGTGGGTCCTGTCCCCAAGAAGATACATACTTCTCTATGGTGGCTCCCTCCCTCTGGAACATCATTCCTCCAGAAATTAGACTGGCCTTCACTCTTTTGGAAAGTCCTGATAATGTGGTTCTGCCAGCGGGCCTGGGGAACCCAGAGCAGGTTGTAGCCCATTAAAGACTTGTATGAATGTGTGTTGCCACCTGGGTGTAGGGGGGTTATTATTTTATTATGTTAATTATTTATTTTTTTATTTCTTTTATATTGTGCTTTTATGTCCTGTAAGCCGCATTAAGTTGCCATGTGAAAATAAGTGGCAATATACATTTTCTAAATAAATAAATAATAAATACATTTTAAAAAAAAGAGAAATAAGGCTTCTGTAGTGTAAAACTCAGGAAATGTTACATTAACAAAAGTATGATTCAAGAATAATCACAGCTGAATAAATCCTACCAATCCAAACATTGGGAAAACTATATTAAATCCAAACATATTTCTAAAGTTTCCAATAAAACAAAACAAACCTTTTCTCAGAATCCAAATAATAAATTCAAATTATTTTTAGTAAACAAAAGAAACATTAATTAAAAATCTGCTGTTTAACAACCTGTATAAAGCCAGTCTCAGCTAGATATACAAGAGTTGGAAGAATGCCCTGGAATCGATGACTCAAAGTAACTATTATATCCTTGTTATCCACATTTATCAAAGAAATGCATGTATAATTGGAACACCCAGTAGATTCTTTCCTGCCTTCAGAAATTTCTCTTCTTAAAAATAAAAGAAAAGATTTTTTTTAAAAAAATTGTTTCAATTAAAATAGGAGAGAAATACATAATATATTTTCATACCATTCTACTATCAGATCCAGAGTCTTAGCCAATTGCATTAATTTAAAGTAGAGATTATTTCTAAAATCAAAACAAGTAAAATAAAATTAGTAACCTGCCCTGGATTAAATTCTAAAATTTACCTTTTGAAAAAAAAAAAGGGGGGGGGTTTCTCTCATCATCTTTTGATGTTTGTGTTTAATTTTTCAAAATAAAAAAAATTGGGTGCCTAGTAAATGAGAGAGGAAGAATGAACTTCTTTGCATTTTATACACCCACCTGTTTTGAAAAAAAAAAAAGTGCCTTAAAGAAAAAATATTCTCTTACCCATCAGAAGAGAGAGGAGGGCCAGATTTTTAATCCCAAGAAATCTCACCATCTTTGTTTATGAATCTATCTTGATTTAAGTCAAGTAATAAAAGAAGGAAAAAGTTAACAGGTAGATGAAGCCTAAAAGAATATAAATAACTGTCACTGTACTCTGACCTCCTTTTATAAACTTTATGCTCCGTATATAACTCCTCCTAGCATCTTAAAGGAAGTTTGTTGTTTTTGTTTAAATAATGTATTTGATATTGACTTCTCCAAGTGGACTGAGAGCTAACACTTTACTCCTTCCCAAGGTAGGGTGGAGCCTTTTTAATTGTATTAGTCAAAGAAAGGGGTAAGATTATAAGAACCCAGATAGATCAAAGACCAATCAGGTATTTACCAAGAGCTTAGAAGGAGTACACAAGGACAACTGTGTTATGTGACTGTTCATTCCAGAGTGGCTATCTTTTCAAAGAATATTGTACTTGGACATAGTGCGTGCATTTAAGTTTTCTTTACAAATTTCTAGGACTGTCCATGTCCTACAGCACCCACTGATTAGCAGTGGTTCTCAACCTTCCTAATACCACGACCCTTTAATACAGTTCCTCATGTTGTGGTGACCCCAAACCATAAAATTATTCCTAAAACCATTGAAAATATGTGTTTTCCGATGGTCTTAGGTGACCCCTGGGAAAGGGTCATTCGACCCCCAAAGGGGTCCCGACCCACAGGTTGAGAACCACTGGATTAGAGCTTCTGGATATAGTCTAATGATTGTGGAGGGCACCACATCTGTGAAATATCACATGACTGTTCTTGGAAAAGCAAACTTACAATAACATCATATTTGAGATGGTGTCACCAGCAATGGACCCACTGTAGGCCCGGCGACTTGGTTCTGCCTCAGTAAAGTTCTTTGTGCCAAAGAAACTGTGAAGTTCTTTTTATCTGTCTAAGAAGATAACATGGAGCATACACTGAAATCAGTGGTGGGTTTCAATTTTTTTTACTACCGGTTCTGTGGGGGTGGCTTGGTGGGCGTGGCATGCTTGGTAGAGGGGAAGGATACTGTAAAATCTCCATTCCCACCCCACTCCAGGGGAAGGTTACTGCAGCCCTAGGAAGAAGGCAAAGACATCCTGTTTCCAAAGTCTTGTCGAGAAAACTCCAGAGATTAGTTCACGCAGCTCCAGGAATTAACATTGACTCAAAGGCATACCTTTCCCCCCATCCCTCAAAGCCAATCTACCTTTATAGTGATTAGATAAATTAGATAAACAAACAAACACTATTTCCCATCCTCTAGAACTGATGTAAGCAAATTCAGAGAAAATAAAGAAATCTCTTTTAAAAAGCTATATTTTTTATTATTTATTGTCACATTTTCTACTACATTCTCCTACTGGTATCTTATGATTACATTACTTTGTTGTATACTGAAAGTTTATGCACCAGAGAGAAATAGAATAAAGTTGCCCAGGTATGAATATTCTCTTCTAAAGTACATTTGATGTAGTGTTGCCAGGTGTCCACTATTTGAGCGGACAGTCCACTTTTTTCACATTATGTTCACTATTTTTTTTCACAAAATAGTGGACATTTTTTTTATTCAAAACTTTATGATAAAATTAAAATGTAATTTAATATTTTACATATTATTATAATATATTTGATGTTTTGAATTTTAAGTAAAGTTTTGAAGTGATTATTTAATACGTGTTAAAATGTTTGTAAGAAAATATATAATTTAATTGTAATTTTTTTTTATTTTTTTACTACTTAACCACCACCACCACACCCCGCTTGTCCGCTATTTTTTGGAAGCAGACCTGGCAACCCTAATCTGATGCACTTTTATTCATTTATTTCTCTCTCTCTCTCTCTCCCTCCCTGTCTCTTTCTCTCTTCCCTCTTTCTCTTTCTTCCTCTCTGTCTCTCTTATCTCTCTTATCTCTCTCTGTGTGTGTCTCCCTCCCTCTCCCTCTCATCAAGCAAAAATACATTAAGAATTAAATGTTTTGCAGTTCCTGAACACCAAAATAAAAAATAAAAAAATCACATATAAAGGTAGGGAAGGGGGGGGGAGTACAACCCATAGGAAAATCTATAAAAAGGAGTGTAGTGACCACCAGGTGGCAATGTTAACACAATGTTTTCATTTTCTCACACATGCATAAACTTATAGCTAGTATGTAAATTTTCTCTTCATCTACTTGTGTTGAATAACAAATTAAAGGTACAGTAAACTTTCCAATAAGTTTAGTTTATAAAATAATAATAATTTTTAAACATAAGGCAGACTACTTCTATTCAAGATACCAACTCTGACTTCCAATAATTTATGGTAAGGCAATTTTCCCAATTTTGTATTTGTCTTACATCAAACTGAGTTTTTTGTATGTTATGTATGTATTATTATACACAAATAATCCTCAATTTGCGACAATAATGGAGTCTGGCACTTATGGTCGTAAATCAAAATGGTTGTAAAATGATCACCATGTGACAGGAGCTGGTTGTTAAGTGAATGTGATGGTCGTAAAGTGAACCCATTGTTCATTGTAGGGTGTTTTTTCTCCAGAAACAGGAAGTAAATGTTGGTTTTCCAGCAAAAATGTTATAAACCACCATCATGTGAATAATGGGAACATATTTAAACTCTGCAGTTCACTTGGCTCATTTCATTTATTGTGCTAAATCATGGCTTGCTTCATAAGAGGTTACATAAATCTAGGTTTTATACTTTGTGAAATCATAAGGATGATTGAGTCAGGGATATCATCTGAATCATGTCATGGATTTAATTTGGACTGTTGAATTGCTCTGAATCAACTGTTCCAATTTGATTTGGAAAGTCAGATCTTTTCAATGTTCAGAATTGATTTGGGGAGGAAAAATGTTTAGCATTTAATTTCACAAGCAGCTGGACTTTTTCATTCTATTTTAAAGTTGGCTTGATTTTGTGCCTTTTTTGAACTGCCTTTTAATTAAATTTCTGTTTGAAATCCACACAGTTCTTCAATACAAGATTTAAGACCTTTGTTATATGTGGATTTAATTATTGGGACTTATTTGAGAAACTTTGGCCTAAAAGAAACCACGGTTTAGCATGTTTAAACTCCTTGTCATCATTGATCTTGTTAAAAAAAATTACAGAAGCCAAGTTAATAGGGAAATAGCTGAGTTACATGTTTATTAGATATAATACAGTTTCTTGTGGATTAAAAAGAACATGACTTCTTATCTAACAGTACACGATTTCACACATATTAACCATCATTTCATTTATGTGATCTTACCTTAGTGGATGTGGGAAACACTATTGTTGTTTATGCACAATCATTTGCTGCTTAATGATGAATGCTTCTCTTAGTTCACAGAATATCATTTGACAGTGATGAAAAATGACACCACAGTTTCCTGCCATTTTGAAGTGAGAAATCTATAGACATTATGATATGTTTTTCTTAATATATAATTCCTATATATCTTTTTGAACGTCTTTTGGGTTCTCTTATGGTCCAGCTTTTGCTTTTCAAAATAATATGCACATTGTAGACTAAATTGCATATTCAGACTTATATTCCATATTACATCATATTAACTTTTTCAAGAAATTTTAGTCCCAACAATACATTTAAGATGGGTACCCAGTTAATATTTTTTGAAAGTTCCCACATTATGTTCAGCTTTAAATTAATAAAACAGGCAAAATTTTGCCTAACATAAATAAGACGTGTACTAACACCCACTTAACTGTAATTCAATATTTAACAAAACTTAGCATGTTGAAGAAGAGCAATTGCAACTGCATGTGAAGAAAATCATATTTGGGCTATAATGGAGCACAGCTATAGAGGTTTTTGCATTTTTAAAAAATGTTGGCTGATATCAAGCTGGCTTTTAACAGAGCAGATAAGATAGCCCTATTTTAAAAGTCTTGTGTCTTACTTTTTTTTTGTCTTTTAATATGCATATTAAGTCTAGTCAAAGCTTCATAATGGGAGATTGGAATGATAGATATAAGAACATGGAAAGTCATATACAGTATAACTTAGTAGTTCCAGGTCCTAAGTATTGTAAAATAAACTTTACAGAAAAACTGGAAAAGTGCTAGGCAGTCCTATGTAGGGTGTAAAAATCTGGACAACCCTTAGATGGAAGTAGAGAGTTATTTTTTATACCTTCTTGGTATCCAGTGGTAACTATATTTTTGGAACTAAAATATGCTGGGCCTGCTATGAGGACTTTCGCTGATCTGCAGGGGTCTCCAACCTTGGCAACTTTGCAGCTTGTGGACTTCAATTCCCAGAATTCCTCTTCAACTTCCAGGAAAGCTATACTGGCTGAGGAATTCTGGGAATAAAGAGGAATTCTGGGAGTTGAAGTCTACAAGTCATAAAGTTGCCACGGTTGGAGACCCCTGCCATAGGGTCTCACAGAGAATTCCATAGCTTGTCCAATTCTGATCTTTTAGGCACAATATAAACACATCACAATATTTAAATATCTTTTCGAAGACCTTCATGGCTGCTCTAAGTAATTCAATTAATTACTCTGGCATCTCCTTCAGCGTTGTCCAGATTATCAAAATTTCTGCATGCTGCACTCCCCACCCCACCCCCCACCCCAAGGAGATGCAATCCCCTCTCTTCGCTTGTTTGATTTTTTATAAAGGGGCTTGCAGTGTGTTTTCAGCCTCCCTATTTTCTTCCACTTCTGTCTGTCAACTTGCAACTCCAAGTTCAAACATTATTAGGTGGACTATTCAATTTACTAATTATACCCACTTTGCAGGAATTTGAGATTAAGAAACTGGTAAAAAAAAGAAAGAAAAGAAAACTTTTCTTTTGAACTCAGTTCAATTCCATGTGTGTGTATTCCAGCATCCCTGTTTGCAGAGAAGGGACGAAAATTTATCTATCTATCTATCTATCTATCTATCTATCTATCTATCTATCTATCTATTTAATTCAATTTGTATACCGCCCTTCTCCTAGTGGACTCAGGGCGGTGCACAGCCAGGAAAAAACTATGCCAACTTCAGGGTGGGAACAGAATTCCTCCTCAGAAATGCGTCCACCTTTTTAGTACGGTCGGATTCTTCTTCTTCTCCCATAAACGGCTCTTTACTCTCCTCACACGCGTCGTCTTTCCATCAATCTTGAGACTTTGATGGACCAATCCGCGCCACCTTCTTCATCTCCCTCCAGCAAAGGGAAGTAGTGATGCCTTCTGCCTCCAACATGCTTCTTTTTACTTTCGCTTTTGACTCCTTTGTCCCAAGCTTTACAGAGCCTGGCCCGGTACAGGTAAGATTGCAAAGGGTGGGGTCGACTTCTTTTAAGGACTTTTTTTTCCCCTGTCCCTTCTGTCTGCCTGATCCGGCTTAAGGTGTGCTTTAAGCTCAGCTGGCCGAGAAAAAAGGGTAGCGCGTCGAGATTTTTGCTTCATGAAATATCATTTGGCGATATGTGTGGCATTCGCGATCAGTTCGCCTTTCCGAGCTTCACTTCGACAAGGAGAGAACTCGGAGAAGTTGGGAGGGGAAAGAAAACGACGTCTCGCTTTTCTGCTCGCTAGAGAGTATTTTGATTCTGCCAATGAAGGATCAGAGAAAAAGTGGCAGCGGGCGAGAAGTGGGCGGTGGGATACCTATCAGGCGTCGTTTTCAAATAGTTTCCTCTGCTGTTTCACCAAACAACAATAACAGTGAAAAGGAAAGATTTCAGAGAAGAATCCCATTGTCTTACTGGAACTACAGGATCTGATGGTTTTTGCTTAATAAAAGGTGAAAGGGGTGGGAACCAAGATTATTTATAAAAGGTGAAAGGGGTGGGAACCAAGATTATTTTATTTTTTTATTTTTCCTACAAATTGCCCTCCAGAACAAAGATAAAGAAGGATGATTAAAATAGAACATGGACTTAAGGAGCGGCAGATAAGGTGCTTTACAGCTTCAAATAAACATAGAGATTGGAGCAAAGCTTGTTTTCAAATCCTGCACGTGTCAGAATTAGTAATAAGGGCTAGGCAGGCTGGATTAGACCTACAGAAAATCTGTTGGACAAATTGGTATTCCAGTTTACTGGTTATTGTAGCATAGCCAACTTCTTCCCAAAGGAACAGAAATGCCATAAGATGAGCACCATATAAATTTGATTAAATAAATAAATAGCAAGTAGTCTACCCAATAATTTCTTCAGCAGTGTCGTTGTTGTTGCTGTTAGTCACAAAGTTGTGTCCAACCCATCGCGACCCCCTGGACAACGTTCCTCCAGGCCTTCCTGTCCTGTACCATCCCCGGAGTCCATTTACGCTCCCGCCAACTGCTTCAGTGGCTCTATCCAGCCACCTCATTCTCTGCTGTCTTCTTCTTTTGTCCTCAATCATTCCCAGGCTCTTCTCCAGTAAATCCTTCCTTCTCATTAGGTGGCCAAAGTGTCATTAGTTATTAATAAATTCATCATTTTGTCAACTCCAAAGCAGTCTTTCTCAGGAGAGTGTTCTCCAAATTGTTGGGCTTCAAAATCCTAAAATTTTCAATCAGTAAAATGGCTGCGAATTCTGACACATGAAGTCCAATAGTGGTACCAGGTTTAAGAAAGCTACTTTGAAGTGAGATTGCAAGTTGTATGGTTGTCTTCCTTGGTGTAAGACCTTAGATTAATTTGATTAATTCTTCATTCTGGAGAATTCTTCTTGAAATTGCCCATCTCTTAACTCGCATGGATCAAGTTCAAGTCTTGGCATTTCTTAAAATCAGGTCTTAATTTTTACAATCTCATAGTTTTCTACACCTCTTTTTGGATTTTTTTTCAACTTCCCTGTCTAGCCTATGGCTCCTTTATTTCCTGGTGGTGTCTCATCCAAGTACTTAACAGGCAAAACTTTTGTTTAAATGTTTGAAGATCAGCCAAGGTCATTTAGATGCTTTCACCTAGCTTGATCTACCCTAAAAGTGTAGGTTTGTTAGCCTAGAATTGTTACTAATTATAAGTAAGTACCACTACTGGATTAGCAATCAAAAATTGCCTGCAGGAACAAGAAGATAATGTAAGAAAGTCTCACTGGAGGGAACCAAGTCTTCCTAATAGCAATTGTATTATTCATATTCTGCTTTATCACAAAAGGACAAACAAGTCTTCTATTCTTTGTTCTAATCTTTGCTATCTGGAGGTACCTATCCACTAAAAACAGCCAGATATAGTACTCAACCATGAATTTCCCCCCCCACACACACACTTTTTTTTAAGCATCAACTAAAAATAGGGATAGGGATATATCATGTATCATCACAACACAACAAACATAACATAACGTAACTTATAATTAATATACCATTGTTAACTAACTGCTTTTGCCTCAACACTTAATAGTGTGCAGGTTTTTATGAGTTCATTGAACTAAAGTAATATGGTTTGATGTCACATGCTTCAATGGGGACTTCAGAACGAAAATGTGAAGAGGAACATGTGAAAGTCGTATTATTTCCTGGCAGGCTTTTCCTGCTTGGCTGGCTTTTCTTATGTCCCCACCCTTGCTAATCACACTTAAATACAATGCATTTTTTAAAAAAAGAAAAGGTGGTATGATTGAATAAGTTGTAGAAATGAGAGTAAAAGTAAAATTCTGTATGATAATAATAATTAACAAATATGCACCGTTAATACGATAATGGATGTGTGACCAAAGATACTTTTTCTTTTTATGTATTGTTGACTGTATTAATATATATGTACCTTGTATATACATGGTATAATATTTTACTTTTTATATGTTTAATAAAGTTTTATTTTTAAAATTAAAAAAAAAGAAAAAGAAAAAGAAAAGAAAAGAAAAGTACCTAACGTTAAGACATTCAGGAACAGAATCAGAAACTATGGGTATGGTTGAGTTCAGCCAGCCCTGAAATAGTGGGTCAATGATGTTACAGAAATAGAAGATGAAACTTATTACAAAACTCTTTGTCTCTAGCAGTAGGAAACAAGGGCAGATGTTCAGAAGAGTGGAAGAATCCATTTTCTTCTCTCTCTAATTTGCATGGTACTGAAAGCTACAGTGTTCTAAAAATAAAAGGCAATATAATTTAACATTTGCTCTTTAGCTCAACTTGTTTTTGAGTTTACTTAAGTATTAGAAAGATTGCATTTAAGAAGCTTCTGTAAAAGACTGAAATAAAAATATATAATATTTGGAGAACTTCCTTACAAAAAGACTTTGTGCTATAAAGACTTTGCATTTCTCACCTCAAATCCAACCATCAAGAACAGGCATTTCTTTCTTTGTTATGAAGTAGATAAAATGGCAGGGATGAACAATGGCAACTCACTCTAAGCTAATGGTTAAAACCATATAAACTGAGATAAGCTTCCTGCAGAAATAATATTCATAATACTAAATCTCTCTTGCAAGTTTACTGTGCAAGTTTACTGTGACCACATTAATAAATTCCATCAGCCTTTCTTATCTTGATATCACCTAGGTATTTTGTACTATAACTTCTGTTATCTACAGCTCATTTTTGTTTTAATGAACCTGTAATCCCTTGCATCGGGGTGAAGTTGGATGACTGAACAGAGCTTGAGTATTTACTGGCCAGTTGCCCTTCCTGATGCCTGTGCGAAGTTCACAGCAGACAGCTACTCATTGCGGCTAGATAGAGAAACATCTGCCACTACCTAGGTTCAAACTCACAGCCTCCTGATTGGGAGGAGAGAGCTTCACTTCTAGGCCACCATGCTGCTCCATCTATAGCCCATTTAACCCATTACAATACTCTAAACTTAAAATTAAGTCACTCTCTCTCATTCCAATCTACCTCGCAGAGTTATTGTGGGGAAAATAGAAGGAGGAAGATGTGTTGGATATGTTTGCTGCCTTCATATATACAATAAAGGTGAAATACAAATAAATAAATAAAATAAACACATAAGATTTCTTCTAATTAAACAGGTTGACTAAAATTAAAAGAAGTGTTTTTTTGGCTGCACACAGCCATGTAACTAACCCTAACCTTCTTTGCCTGATTTTGACAATTTAAGCAGAATTTGTACTCAGTTTGTACTCAGATAGGAGACCACAAGGAAACCCCAAGTCTAAATGTTAGACTGGAAAATTGAACAACTACAGCAACAAATTACTAAAGGCAATCGTAAATTGTTATTGTATTATTTCCTTTTCATAGATGTAACATAGATGTGCCATAACATCACCAGAAATCAAGTTTTCATCTTTATCAGTGAACAAATATGCACAACAACTTTAATGAGACTTTAATGAGAATATCCTGTTTCTTTCCTTCTATTAATCGAGTTTCTAGAACAAATCTTTACACATGATCAGAACTGTAAATTCTTTTCAGTGAGCTTATGTTCCAAATCTTTCCTGGATGGTGGGGAGTGGACAGAGGATACTTTCAAATATTAAAAAAAAATCCTTAAGAGGAAAATTCCAAGGTCCTGTATGCTGCCTTTACTCCTACTGTACTCCATAATAAAACCTTCTAGGATTTCCTACAAGGTCCTTTATATATTTATGCCATCTCACTGTTACAAAGCTTAAAAAAAAAAAAAGTTTGAAGTTGCTGTTTTGCCATTTCCCAATTTAACTAAGATGACCAGACGTCCCGCTTTTGGCGGGACAGTCCCGATTTTTAGCAATTTGTCCCGCGTCCCGCGGCGTTTTAAAAAAGTCCCGATTTTTCATTCTGCCTCCTGAGTCCCAGCTGATGGCTAGAGGGAAAAAAACTGTTTAAACTCTTGCCGCGGGGCTTCAAAGGGCCGCCCTACAGCTGTTCTGTGTTAAAAGAAAACAAATGAGTAGACCCATGCCTGCAAAAATAGAAAAAACAGCCCCTTACAGCTTCCGTGTAGGTTAATTAGCACGTTGATTAGCTCGACTTCCCCACTCTCAGCTGATTTGCTCTCAGCTGTTTTGCGCAGGGCTCTTGCTGCTTGCTAAATTGCTCGAGCAGATTTTTTTTTCTCCTTGTGCAAACCAAGCTCAAAATGAAACTGAAAGTAAAACAGGCTGTTGGCTTGCAACGTTGGAAAATTAGGCAGCAGATTTCTTTTCTTTTTCCTCACCAAAAAAGGTAGGTGCAAACCAAAAGAGGAGTTCAAGATTTTAAAACACAAAAGAAAAAAAGTTCTATTTAACTAGGGAATTGTAATAATTGAGATACTATTAATTGTATATTGTGTTGAAAGCAGAAATGGTTAAGTTGTGGTTTGGAGGAATATATGGGGGAAATTATTTGGTTTATTATTATTGGTAAATATAATTAATTGATTTGTAAGAAATTGGACTGCATGGAAATAATTGGAATATTCATGTTCATATTGATTAATATACAAAAAAGATAGCTATATAACTAATAGATTATTTTTGGTTTTAATACTAGAATTATTGGGATAAGTATTATAGTAGTATAGATAATTTTTAGCATTATAAAAGATTTAAGTTTTTTAAGAAGTCATTTCCGTGAGTTCGTGTAATTGCAACTACTAGGCTTAGTCCAATGGCTGCCCCGCAGACTGAAATTGTCAGTAAGATAATTGGTATTGGGATTTGTGACATGGTTAATGAGGTAGAGGTAAACATAACTAGTATTGTAAATACAATAAGTATTATTGTCTCTACGCACATTAGGGCTAGTATTAGATGTTTGTGTTGTAGTGATAGGGCGGTTATAGTAACCATAAATGTTAGGTATATAGTGGTTTTTATTAGTTCCATTACTATGGCTTATGATGAGTAAGTTCTTTTGAGTCGAAATCAAATATCTATTAGACTACCGTAGTATTCTGTTCATTCCAGCCCACCCTGTAATCACTCATACAACAGCCCTAGTGTAAGGATTGTTAGTAGTACTATGGTTAGTGTAATAGTTGTTGTAGGCGGGTTAGTGTTTATGCTTCAAGGGATAGGAAGTAGAAGTATTTGTATTAAAATGTTGAATTTGTATTAAACAACTGTATTACATAATTACATAATTAACCAATGTGAAGATGGATATAAAATAGATGACAATGGGAAGAGGTATAATATAGAATAGAAGGGAAAAATTGAATTTGATTAAGATTAGAGATGAGGATGAAGGCTAATATTGTTTTTTTAAAAAAACATGAATAAATATGGCAAAAAGGAAATACATCTTTTTCATCTTTTTTATTGTACAGCAATCTTTCTCCTCAAACCTACCACCTCTGTCTTTTTTTTCCTTCTTACTTTCTCTTCCCCCTACCCTCTTCTTCTCCTCCCTACTTCCTCTTCCTTTCTCCTTCTCCTCTCTTCCTCCCTCTCTTACCCTCACTGCTACTCTAATTTCCCTTCCCTTCCTTCATCCCTCTCTATTGCTGTATCCTTTTATGCATATGGATTACTCAGAGGGCTGAAAGTTATTTTTGACTGGTCCTAGCACTTTTGACCAGTCCTCGAACTTACGACTGTCCTCACATTTTACGTTTTTTGCCTTATCTTATCACCAGGGTGAAGAGAAGCAGTTGTGAAATGAGTGACATGGTTGTTAAGAATACTGCACGGGCATAAATGTGAGGATGGTCATAAATGTGAGGACCAGTCAAAAGTGTGAGGACCTGTCAGAAATGACTTTTTTCAGCCCTCTGAATAGTCCCTGTACACATAGCCATGGCCACCCGGTTACATGACCAGCTAGCCACGCCCACCCAGTCACATGACCTCCAAGCCACGCCCACAAAATAAGCCACGCCCACAATGGTGTCCCTCTTTACCAATGTTAAAATCTGGTCACCTTAAATTTAACTGATTCCTAATATCTTGGATTACAGTCCCCAACATACCCAGTTTTGTTTCTCTTTGTGTTTTTTTTTCCCTTTTTGTTCCCATTGCTTAATATTTTGCTTATCATACAGTTGATTTAAAATCATTATTAAGACTACAAAAAAAGAAAAACAGAAACCTTTGTTTTGAACCGTTTTGAATAGGCTTGTGCTGTTCGTGTATAATGATCGGACTAGCACCATTAATTTTTGCATTCTTTTTCACAAATGGTTCTTTTTATTTCTTCCATCCAAAATAAAGTCAAAGGACTGGTCTTTCGTGACCCATTTTCTATTTTCTTCTTTCTGTACCCCATCTTTATTTCTCAAATTCTGGATAACATAGGATTAGGAAAAGTTGTTAAGGCACCAAGCCAGAATGCAGGAGTCTGTGAATTCAATTCCAGCAGGATTGTTGTTGTGAGGAAAATAGGAGACAGAAGTTATGTTGGATATGTTTATTGCCTTGATTTATTTATAAAATAATAAAAGGAGATAAATAGACAAATAAATAAACAAATAAATGATAAGGAAAAAGAGAAATGACCTTAGCAATGTGATCTTCTCTATTCTAGAAAGGAGGAGTTTGGAATCCCATAGCATCCTGGTCACTACAGAAGGGAAATAAAAATAGTGCTAAACCGTGAGTTGGTTCTTTATTTTCCAAAGAAAAATATTTGGGGAAATAATGCTGAAAGAATTAATGTAATAACTTGATCTAACTTCTGTGTTCTCATCATCTTCACCATGACCACCTCCACTTCAATTTATTGGAATATCGGTAAAAATTGTAACTTCCTAGCAACAAAGAATCATACATGTTTAAAAAATGATTGAGTAACAAGAAATTAAGATTCTGTGAGAGGTTGCTATTTATTTATTTATTTATTTATTTATTTATTTATTTATTTATTGACAGCAATTATGCTATTTCTGTGAATTTTTTATTTTATTTATTTATTTTTATTAAAACAATTTCAGTCATTTCAGAATCCATTGCAACTTTTGTATTTTTCTGCAGATTATTTATTATTATTGCATTTTTAATTATTCTTGTGATCAATTTGGAATTCTGTGGAAAATTGATGTAGTCTAAACACTTTAAAGCCCTTTCTAGACTGAAGAAATGACAGCTTTAAGAATTCAAATCAGCTAAAAGAAAAACCAGAAACAGAAATCAGTGGTATCTAAGTCCACCTATGATTTATTTATCAGTTAATCCTGATTATCAGTTCGCTTTTCAAACACTAAGCATTTTATTTGTTTACTTTTGATGAGTCACTTTCTCAAGAAGAAATAAAGGAAAGGCAATCATATCATCTAGATTTCATTTTCCCACATAAATCATAAAACATAATGTTGCAAAGTTGACTTTCCCACCATAAAAAAAAGGTTGCCACAAAGGAATATGACAAATACAAAAATAGCCAAAATACTATGTATTATTGGTTTAATTGTTTTGGACTGAGGAATGCAGTCTTTTCACTTTCACTTTTCACTTTGTCTCTGGAGACAAACAGAGATCACAGGCCAGGATAAAGGAAGCCCATTTTTTGTTCTATGAGTATAACGCTCATTGGAAATGGATTTTAGGAGGAAATGAAGTCATTGATTTTCTTTATTTAATATCTCCTTTTTCTCTTCACTTAACATTCCCTTTTCTCTGGTTTTTAATCTTTCCTCCTCCACTTCCTCCTCCTCCTCCTCCTCCTCCTTGCATATTGCGAGCTTCTGACCTGGGTAAATAACAATTAAATCTGATTAAGGTTTAATTCCTATGACCAGAACTATTGCCAAAACTGAATACTTTAACAACAGAATAATCAGAGACGCCATTGAGATAGATAAAGACCCACACAGCATGAATAAACGAGATGACACCTCCCACCTACCAGCCATTTCGAAACCCACCCTCATTGACAAACGAGTCCCTAACACAAAGAATGATACCAAACCCACACTCACGAAAACCACACAGGATGTCACCACCACATATCCACGCAAAAAGCAAACCCACATCGATGAGGCACAACCACAAACCAGAAGCCAGACCGCATCATTAGCCACTTTAAACCCCTCCAATCCATACATGAAGCAAACTGACACCCACCACGAAGATGTGGCATGACCACGAACGTGAACCAAACAACAGCAACGCAGCTCACCAGCTCAAATCCCCCTGCAACTCAGACTAACCCGAGCACAACCAAGCCCCCACTTAAACAGAACACACCCCCATCCAATCAGAGCACAGCCAAACCCCCATCCAATCAGAACACACCTCCACCCAATCAGAACACAGCCAAGCTCCCACCCAATCAGTTCACACCCCCACTGGCAGTTAAAAGGAAGAAACAGCTGCGATCACACATTGCTCCTAGAAGCACAAAGCCGAAAACACCAGCCTGAAGATGATGAATGAGACTTCGTCGAAATGTCGCCAAGACACTTCCAATTTTACATGGGAGAAAACCCAAATAACCAAAGACCTAGATAGATAGATAGATAGATAGATAGATAGATAGATAGATAGATAGATAGATAGATAGATGACAGATAGAAGATGATTGATAGATGATGCATGGATGGATGCATGGATGGGTAGATAGATAGATAGATAGATAGATAGATAGATAGATAGATAGATAGATAGATAGATAGATGTTTAATTCAACGATAGATTGATCTTATTCAATAAGCAGGTGAATACAGGAAAAAGCAGCCTTGCAGATGACCAGATTCAGAGCCACACAGGACCATAAAAATGTCAAACAACCTTCAATTGCAAATGTAAGACAAGGTGCAGCCAGCTCAAATCCCAAAACTGGGTGGACTCTCAAGTAGAACAGGAAACATACCTGCTTCTTGTTACACTTGGAAACATTCATCATAGTCCAGGGCTGCCACATTTTGTATTAGCTTTAGCTTCCAAGTGCTTTACAGGTGCAGCCAAATGTAGATCATTTATAGTTATCAAGATGAGATGACTAGGGCCTGGATGAATGGGAGCAAGGTTTCTCAATCCAAAAATGATTGCATTAGTGCACAAGATCTAACTTCAAAAGTCCATTTGGTCGCAGCTGTCACTTATCTGAAGAAGAGCTATAAGTCAAGAAGGATCCCAAGTTGTGGACCGCTTTGAACTAATGAGTATAATTTTCCATAGAGTTATGGAACAGCACTTCAATTGTTTGGTGTAGGGTTGAAATATTATTACTGTTGATACATGACTGTGCTGGTGGATTACACTTCCAGTGGTTTCACATAGATGTGAAGATAACCTGGGCTACTCCACGAAATAGAGGTCTCTGAGCAGAGCTGTCATCTCCTCCTCTGCTGAGAACCACCCTTTAGGAAGAGAAAGAATTATTGAAAGACAATATGTCAGTGAGAACTGACTTCTTCATTTCCCACTCAAAGTTATAGAGTCCCTTTTCAAAAATAGCAAGTTCCTTACCACTCCTGTCAATCTGGCATGGCCATCACAATTGAGTTGAGTTTCTTCTATCTTGGCTCTCTTCAGACCTGAAACTTGTCTCCAACTGAGTAACCATAAAAGATGTACCCAATTTATTTTTACCTGGTTGTTTCCCTTTTCAGAAGATGCCAACACCTTCATTGGAATTGGGGCAGCCAGTACAGCTAGTAGGTTTGGATGAAAATGGGAGTCTCTACTTGGATACAGAGGCCCTGAATAGTTGCTTAGAGCAGGAAGAGGTGAAAGATACTCCCATCTGCTTGATTTCCATAGTTGGGGAACAGCGACAGGGTAAATCTTTCTTGTTAAATTTCCTCCTACGGAGACTTAAAAACTTGGTAAGTCTGAGAATAAGTGTTTATTTTCTTAGTGTTTTAAAATGATTTTGATTGGTGGTAATCTTCCTATGAACTTATAGTGTTATGTAGATTTTATTCAAGAAATCAAGCATGCAGAATGAGTTATATGGGTTGCATTTTGCACACGTTCAACTTTCTAAAGAATATGAGGAGAAATGGATAAGGCATATGAGGAAATGTATAAGGCATACATTCCTTGTCTGAAAAACCAAATGTAACAGCTTAATAATCAACCAATTATTATATTGATTATTATATTATATTATTACTGAAGGTAGAGCAGTATCTCATATCTCATCAGTATCTCACTGGCAGAGTACAAATGACTCTCAAGGGGTTTCTAATTTCCCAAGAGATTTATGCCATAAATAAATCATAAAAGATAATTAAAAAATAAATAATAAAATGAAGAATAAAAGAAAAACATCCATTTTACCAAAAGGCAAATTGATGAACTTTGCAGAAATAAGGAGCAAAATAGAGAACATTGCTTGGCCAAGTAATTTTTGACATATTGTGAAATATGTGTCATTTGACTAACCATGCTATTGCAGCAATTGCATATTTCTTATCTAAATTATTTTTTTCCTAGGCTGTTACAGATAACTCTTGGCTGGGCCAAGAAGATGAGCCATTGACAGGTTTCGAATGGCATCCAGGAAATAAGAGCATCACCAAAGGGATATGGATATGGAATCAGCCATTTTTGGTCCTTGATGAAAATGAAAAGGTAAACATTTGAGTTCAATCCACGAAGTAATTTCCCTCTTTTTTCTGCCTTTTGTCTTCTTCTTTGTATCCTCTATGCCAGGTTTTTCAACAATTTTCTGAATTTAATGCATTTCCCTCCTCCTACACATCACAACAGTCTCCCAACTAAATAAAATTTCATTAATGCTATGCAAAAGGTTGATAGTATGATAGAAAACATAGATCTTGCCATGAACAATGTTGCTTGCCCGAGCTGGAGGTTGATCTAATTGATATGTCTGCATGATTGATTTGTTGATTGATTGATTTGTTGATGATATGCCATCAAGTCAATGTTGACTTCTAGCAACCAAATGGACAGTTTTCTTCACAATGATCTCTCCCTAATCTGGTCCTTCAGATCTTCCAATGTGCACCTATCATTGTTGTAATTGTATCTATTCACCTTGTTGAGTGTCCTCTTCTCTTTCCTTCCACTTTTCCTATCTACAGTCTTCTGTAGAGACTAAGTGTTTCATATAATATATATGAGGTGGTATGTGATAATTTGTGCTTCAAATGAGAAGCCTGGGTTAATTTGTTTTATGTTCCATTTGTTTTCCTTGTTGTCCATGGTACTTTCAGGAATTTCTTCCTGCACCAAATTTCAAAAACACAATGGAAAACTAGGTCACTGTACAGCATTCTGAAGCTTGTGTTTTTGCAAAAAAAAAAAAAAAAAATCTGTTCAACACAGAAAACAGATTCTAAAAGGTAACAGATTTACCAGTAATACAGAATGTGTCTTTACCACAATGTGAAGAGAGGGAAGAGAATTTTGAAAATAGAAACTTGCTTTTGATGTCACACCTAACATCTGCTCTATTCAGCTGTGCTTTGTGTGATCTTTGCCACTTCCTAACTATTTTACTTTTTGTCTTGTTTTGGTTGCATCTCTTATGAAACTTAGATGACTCAATGGGCAAACTGGACCCTAGCCTATCTTTTCCATTATAAAATGATTAATTTCCTGTACTTCTGTTATGATGGTTGGACCGTTTTCAGTAGTTTTCTCTCTCTATTTTTTATTCCGTTTATCGTCATTTTGATTTTTTAAAAAATGTCAAAAATGCTGGGAGTTGTAGTTTAACCAGGACAGAATTTATTTATTTATCTATCTATCTATCTATCTATCTATCTATCTATCTATCTATCTATCTATTTATTTATTTATTTATTTATTTATTGGTTCAATTTATATGCCGCTCTTCTCCGGAGACTCAGGGGGCTTACAATGCATTAAGCAATAGCCTTCATACTTTTGTATATACCTGCTTAGTAGGGCTTTTGCCCCCCCCCCAAGCGGTGTTCTTTTTTATACAAAGTCAGCTTATTGCCCCCACAATCCGGGTCCTCATTTTACCTACCTTGAAAGGATGAAAGGCTGAGTCAACCTTGAGCCTGGTGAGATTTGAACTTGCAATAATTGTAGGCAGCTGGTGCTACTTAATAATTAAGCTGGCCTGGCCTAACTCTCCTCTTTTAAATTTTTAATCTGTGATTTTAGAAATTGGGTGTTTTAATCCGTGTTTCGGCCAAAATATTTAATAATTTTAAGGGATTTTTTAATATTTGTATTATTTGTATTTTATCTTGGATGTTCACCGCCCTGAGTCCTTCGGGAGTAGGGCGGTATAGAAATTTGATTAATAAATAAATAAATAGTACTTTAGTCTGCTGCGCCACCAAGACTCTAAAAGATTTACCATCTCTGCTAAAAGCATATAATATACTTTAGAAATGAATTTTGTGGTTATGTACACACAACATTCCTAAAATGGTTATTAAATAATCCACATTGCACAACTTATTGAATAAGAATCTAAACAAAAAGGATAGAATCATAATGTGTGTGTGTGTGTGTGTGTGTGTGTGTGTGTGTGTGTGTGTGTGTCCACTTATTTCTCTTCTCTGTTTCATCTCCAGGTAGCCTTGTTTTTGATTGACACGGAGGGCTCAATGGCTATAGAGAGAAGCAAGGACAATGGTGTCAAGCTTTCAGCTTTCTCCATGCTGTTAAGTTCCTATCAGGTAGAGTTCTAGAAACCAAATCATCCTTTTTTCCCTCTAGGCTGTAAAAATACCACATACTTACCATACCTTTGTTATGTTTCTTAATTATCTTTTAGATTCTTAATTTATCCCATAACTTGAAGGATCCAGACCTGGAATACATGGAAGTGAGTTGGGTTTTAAATATTAAAAGTGAGGTCCTTGTCCAAGGGAGAGGTGGGAGACAGTGCAACATTATCAGGTAGAGGCGATATAAAAAATATTGCTAAAAGAAGGTGGCCTAACCCAAAGCCCAGACTTGGTATCCTTTGATTCAGGTAACCAAATTGGAAAGATCCTAGATTATTTTACTTGGTTCTCTTGACTGAATTGCAGGAATCTGTCAGCTGTGATACCCAAAGTGTTCCCAAAGTATTGCCAAGTCTCATTGTGGAGTAAATGTTAACAGGAATGTCAAACAACCAAGTCAGATTGCAAAAAAAAAGCCATTTAATTTAATTTATTAGGCACTATTAGGCACATTGACCTGCCAGAACAAACTGATTTCAAGACAGCTTCATTAATCTTTGTCCCAATGGAAAACATGGGCACCTAGTAGTTATTATCAGATCCCTGTTGCTCCTGTGTGTGCATTTGTGACCTACTCGCTCTTCCGTTTCCACAATGAAGACATCAAAATAGATCAGGGAAACCAGTCAGGAAATTTTCAAATTTACATGGTTGACTCAGCCATGAATACAATCACTGAACAAAGCTTGGATCCCCACAGCATGTTGATTTTAGATACCAAATTAACCCATTGTCTGAATCTGCACATCCATTGAATCATTAACTTATCTCTGGTGCTTGGTTCATGCAATTCACTGTGTCACAAAAACACTGTGTTACAATTTGGCATGTTGTACAAATGCAACTGATAATTCTTTAACTGATCTGAATAATTTGGTTGTCTCAATAACATTAAAAGTATTAGCTGGAAAACTAATATTGCTTTGTCTTTGTTTAAAAGCAATAGGTTAAGTAGTTTAAGGTGATTACTGTATTACATTTTAAAGGGTGAATAAATATACCCCCATCAGCTTAAACACAGTACTGTATTTAAGTATACCGTCCTGAATTCTCTGGAATAGGTCAGAATACAGATGTGACGTAAGACAAATTTGTAAATTTAAATAGATATTATTGTTGTCTTAAAATAACAACAACAACAACAACAACAACAAATGACAACATCTTCCTATCCTGTGTTTTGGGGAAGGATTCAATAGGTGGATAAAAATGCCAAATCCAATTTAAACATCTGGATGGCTGTGCAATGAACCATTATCATATCATTTCTAGAAATATAATTTTTATGTGTCTCTTTATCTTTCCTGTTATCAAAAACTCAAGGTAGCCAACAGTAAAAACAATAACTCACAAAATCATTTATTTCCTAAATCACGTTTTAGTTCTTTATCTCTGCTACTGAGTGAATAGACAATTAATTTCAGTGAAATTCAATCACCTAATTTAGTAGTCATCTACTTCTTTTATCTCACAGATGTTTTTGTACATAGCGAAGTCTGTGGGCCATCAGTTCAAGCTAAAGCCTGTTCAGGTACGGAGTCCCATCTTTTTCCTCCTTTCTTTTTACATGTAATGTATATTTTCTCTCCCTCTTCCACTGACACCATTCCCTCAGGACTGTTGCTCTTATACATGGTCAAAGAGGCCCTTTGTTCCTGAATTCCTGTTCACAGCTAACGCCTCTTCATCTCTGTTTTCTTCTGCCTGGTACACCCATCTCTCCTTTTCTTTCATTGTGAATACCAATGAATTTTTTTTATGCACTGCTATTGAAAATGCATTATTTATCTCTATAATGTATTCATTTTTCATCTCGAGAAAGGACAATAATCTCTGAATAACGCTTTTTTTTTAAAGAAAAAGTCAAAAATTGGATAGACCAGGAATATTTCCACCATATTCATAAAATAAGGGCTGGTTGAGTAGGATAACTTATTTTTCCAAAGCACACACCCGTTCCTTCCCTCACTGTGCTGTTGCTTTAAGAAAGTTTTCTCTGCTTGATTTGAATGTCAGAACCTAATCAGGCAGTGATAAAGTTAGTACAGAAAATGAGATTTTCATCAAAAGTATGGATAACAACCTCAGGTCCTGAGGCTTCGAGTTCCATTTTTCAGCAATAAGAAATCCTGTTCAGAATTATAATTTTTCCAAATAGATGTTGTAAGCCATTGAAAGTCCAAAAGTTATATCTATCCAAAATGAGAAAAAAGCAACCCAAATGTTGCTATGATTCCCTTGGTGACAATAGCAATAGCACTTAGATTTAGATACTGCTTCACAGTGCTTTTACAGCCCTCTCTAAGCAGTTTACAGAGTCACCATATTGCCCCCTACAACCTGGGACCTCATTTTACCCACCTTGGAAGGAAGGAAGGAAAGCTGAGTAAACCTTGAGCCACTGGGACTTGAACTGACAAACTGCTGGCAATCAGCAGACAGCAGAAGTAGCCTGCAGTATTGCACTCTAACCACGGTGCCACCACATAGTATCATCAGCCCTACCTGTTGTGATCTTTGGAAACTGAAAAGGGGGAGGTTGTTAAAAAGAAACAGGAGTAGCCTAATTGCAATGTGAATGTCACTTACTTAACAAATGTTTCACTTAGCAATATAAATAAGGGAAAGTGTTGTCTTACTTTCACTGTAATTATGATATGCTTGGTAAATGATATAAATAAAATGAAAACCAATCTTTAAAAGTAGGACTGGCCTCAGACAGAGATCAGAACTAAAGCTCTAGGAGAACAGATTGTTTTCATTATTATTCTCCTGCCCTCTATAAGTGAAGAGATGAGGCAGCTTTGCTCCCCATTGGCTGCATAGCCTGGGACCAGAAGGATGGATGAGTGAATAAGATGAGGGGATTTGCAGAGTAAGAAAGAATCTGATAAAGTAGGAAAGCCCTTAGAAGTTACAGGTAGTCCTCGAGGTATGACCACAATTGAGCCCAAAATTTATGTTGCTAAGTGAAACATTTATTAAATGAGTTTGCCCCATTTCACCACATTTCTTGCCATAGTTGTTAAGTGAATCATTGCATTTGTTAAGTTAGTAACCCAGTTATTAATTGAACCTGGCTTCCTCATTAACTTTGCTTATCAAAAGGTCCCAAGAAATGATCACATAACCCCGGGACACTGAAATATCATAAATATGTATCAGTTGCCAATCATCTGAATTTTGATCGTGTGACTATGGGAATGCTGCAGTGATTGTAGGTGTGAAAAACGGTCATAAGTCACTTTTTTCAGTGCCATTGTAACTTTGAATGGTCACTAAATGAACTGTTGTAAATTGAAGACTAGATATATTTCATCCAGGGCCTAAAAGTCAGCTTTGTTTAGTAGGGAAGGATCCTAGTTTTTCAGCAGTATGCATTATTCATCTGTCTCCCTGTTTTGGCAGCATTGATGGATATGCCAAATGCATCCTTTGGCAAGAGAAGGTGATAAGATTGAAAATACTTCCTGTGGTTCTTTGTAATGGTAGAATCATCCCCATAACTTTGCAGCCCTATGTACAATCTGCTTTCTAACTCACCTTTGCTACCGTGTAGAGTAGGTTTCTTGCTTCCATGCATCCAGTGGACGTGTAGTGGGACCAGAATCGGAAGAAAGGAAGTCAAATTCTCTTGCTTTTTTGTTGCAGCATCTTGATCTCTTGGTTCGTGACTGGTTCTGTCCTCCCACCTATGGATTCCAGGGTGGACAAGTTTATCTCCATGATATCATCCAGGTAAACCTATTATAGAAATTATAGAAGATATCCTGTGTTGAGAATGAAGAGATTATCAGGAGTCCATCTAAAGAAAAGAAACAGAGTGATTGTGAGGTGGTGTTACAATGGTTGCATCTTCTCCCTTCTATTTGTCCATTTAACTTCAGACGCTGGAGGGTCAACCCAACCGGTATTCACGATCCCTGGAAATATTCAAAAGCACCAACACTTCTTGTTACCTGATGCCCTTCCCTGGCAAGGCGTTGGTGATGGGAACTGAAGGCACCATAGCAGGCAAGAATCTTTCTTTCCATTATACTTTCTTCATGTTCCTCCCACAAGTCTATTCATTTGGCATTTTAGGAAGGAATAAGCACAATTACTTCATTCCATCAGAAGGAGGAACATTAATATCATAAATCCTTTCTGATTAGCGGTGGAGTTTAAAAGCAGTTAAATCAATTCATTCTTTGGCTTGAAATGGAACTGGGGAACTGGGGTAAACAAACTATGGAACTATGGTTTTTTTTCTAGTATCATCATTTAAAAATTGCTCTGAATCCAAAAGGCAATGTAAAATGACTCTGGTGAAGCCAACAAGATTTTCCACTTTCCCAGACTATTTTTTATGAAATAAATTCTTATTCTACAAATAATTGGTATGACCAAAATTCACCAAAACTTTGTTAAGTTTCTTTCTTTAAATTTCAACTTTCTATTATATTTCAACTTTCTATTATATTTCAACTTTCTATTATATTTACCTCAAGTTTCTATACAAACTCAAAGTAAACCGTTCCAAACTCGATTGCAGAAAATATGACTTCAGTAACAGAGTGGTCAATGCCTGGAATGCACTACCTGACTCTGTAGTTTCTTCCCCAAACCCCCAAAACTTTAATCTTAAACTGTCTACTGTTGACCTCACCCTATTCCTAAGAGGTCTGTAAAGGGCGTGCATAAGTGCACCAGATTGCCTACCATCCCTGTCCTAATATTCCTTTTTACTTACTCTTTTCATGTATTCAAATTATGTTTATACTTTTTATTTGTAATCTTATATCTTTAATTCTTTTAATTATCTTAACTTTTGCATTTGTATGTTTTTAATTTTGGCTGTTCACCGCCCTGAGTCCCTTCCGGGAGAAGGGCGGTATACAAATTAAATTAATAATAAATGAATAAATAAATATATGCTTGACAAATAAATAAACTTAAACTATTTGATATTTGTGGCTAATAGCAAAATATGCCTTTTTCTGAAAGGGCTCCTCATCCCTCCCTTAGTACTACTCACGGTTGATAGATCAATTTTGTAAGCCCTCTGCTGCACTCATTTTCCCCAAAGCTTATAAGATTACTAAAAGTGCACAAAGCCTGAGTCTTGGAGATATTAAAAATATTCTAAAATAACAATTTCATTTCTCCAACCACCAGCACCCAAACACACTGCATATACAGGCATACATACTGAAGCAAAGATTTATCAGATAGGATAGCTCCCTTTTAAGGCCAAGTCAACACTCTGTTGCATTTTGGAGTCTTGGGCTTAATCTGGTTGCATTCAAATATTTTCAACCATTAACTCCAGAAAAAGTAAAAAAATAAAAATAAAAAATTGTGCTGGCCAGAACAGTCTGAATTGTTTTTTGCAGATATGGATGACGATTTTAGGGGATTCCTGAAGGATTATGGGAATCATATTGCCAGATCAGCTGGAATGCATGTACAGAGAAATCAGAACAACGAGCCTCTCACCGGGATAGAACTTGCTGATAAGATAAAGGTGAGAGTTATGGGAATCAAATGATGTAAGCAACCTATGCCTTTGTATAAGTGTTTGGCATATAGAGATTTCTATTATTGCCTCCAAAATATATCAGTTTCTTGAGGTGTTTCTCAACCTCAGGAATTTTAAGATGCATGGACTTCAATTCCCAGAAGTCCCAGAAGCAGGGGTGAAATGCTCCCAGTTCGAACCGGATCTCCTGATCCGGTAGCGATGGAGGCGGGTGGTTCAGAGAACAGGTAGCAAAAGTCCCTGCCCCCCCCAATTGCCCAACTGAGCCGCGCAATCATCGAAGGCTTTTTTTTTTATTTTTAAAAGCATATTTTCTACAACCTCTTTGTAGAAGCATTTAAAAATGCTTTTAAAAGTAAAAAAAAAAAGGCTCTGATGATCACGCGGCTCAGCTGGCATCACCAGAGGCTTTTAAAAGCATTTTTTCTACAACCTCTTCGGCCAAAGAGGTTATAGAAAAAATGTTTTTAAAAGGAAAAAAAGCCTCTGCCAATCAGGCAAGTCAGCTGGGATCGTCAGAGGCTTTAAAAGCATTTTTTTACAACATCTTCAGCCGAAGAGGTTGTAGAAAAATAGTTTTAAAAGTAAAAAGAACAAACAAAGTTGGCCATGCCTACTCAGTCATATTACCCTCCCACACACACACCATGCCACGCCCACAGAACCGGTAGTAACAAATTTTACATTTCACCACTGCCCAGAAGTATTGGCTAGGGCAGGGGTCTCCAACCTTGGCAACTTTACGACTTGTGGACTTCAACTCTCAGAATTCTGGGAGTTGAAGTCCACAAGTCGTAAAGTTGCCAAGGTTGGAGATCCTGGACTAGGAATTCTGAGAGTTGAAGTCTACACATCTTAAAGTTGTCAAGTTTGAAAAACACTAATGCAATTATTCCTTCTCTAATAAAATTACTTATATAATATTATTTATTACAATTACATCTATGCTGTAATCTGTACTGTATAACACTATAACTCAACCTCAGCAAGGATTTCAACTCGCAGAATTCCCTAATTGGTGTGCTCTAAAACATACAGTACTTCTCCATTACTATCTACCAAACATTGATGTCTTCTTATATACAGGTAATCCATAACTGAGCCCAAAATTTCTGTTGCTAAGTGAGACATTTATTAAGTTAGGTTTGTTAGGTAGAGCTGTGGTCTAGAGGTGAAGCTCTTGCCTCATAATCAGGAGGTTGTGAGTTCAATCCTAGGTAGAGGCATATGTAGGGTCTCCTGCTTGGGCAGGGGGTTGGATTAGATGACCTGTAAAGTCCCTTCCAACTCTGTTAAAGTGAATTTTACCCCATTTTATGATGTTTCTTGCCACAATTGTTAAGTGAATTGCTGCAGTTGTTAAGTTAGCAACATGGTTGTTAAATGAATCTAGCTTCCCAATTGATTTTTGCTTGACTGAGGGTCGGAAAAGGTGATCACATGACCCCAGGATACAGCAACCGTCATAAATGTGAGTCAAATTGCCAAGAATCTGAATTTTGATCATCATGGGAATATTGCATCAATTGAAAGTGTGAAAAATTGTCATAAGTCACTTTTTTCAATGGTGTTGTAATTTTCAACGGTCACTAAATGAACTGTTGTAAATCAGGGACTACCTGTAGTCTATTCTGACAATCCCCCCCCCCGCCCGCCTTTCTGGGAATTAAAAGTGTTGTCACTTTTAACAGCCAGCAGATGGAGCACTTACACTTTTCTAAATTGTCCTTTTTGTTTCTGTACATTTGTTTTCATTGTCCACTCCTTCCAAAAGGAACAACTTCTATCTTTTTGCTGCTAATGGCAGCAGAAAACATACATCTCCTATCTTCCCAATCACAACCTAAAGCAGGTTGCTGTTTTATTGGCATCTAACTCTGCTACTCTAATGGTAGACAAAAGGTTTAAATGAGAGGGAAAGGAAGGCGCACAGAGATCTGAAGCCAGCAAGTTCAATCTTTGTGAGATGCTCTATTCCGGATAGGTGAAAAATGGTTATATGGAGAGGGACCCTAGAATCTGCAGTTTGGACTAAAATTGTATGTGTGAATTGACAGGCAAACAGGAAAGGTCCAGCACTGCCTGTTCAAAACATGATTTCACAGAAACTCAGAGTTAAAATCCGCGCTCATTTCAAAAATCCAGTTAAAAAATAAAGGGAAATCATCAAAGCCATTAAAAAGCGAAAGTTAGAGTATTTTGGACATGTGATGCGACACCCAGAAAAATATGGCATCCTTCACTTAATCCTCCAGGGAAAAATTTAAGGCAAATGAGGCCCAGGCAGAAGAAGAACATCTTGGCTTCAAAACCTAAGGGACTGGTTTGGACAAAACTCAGCAGCACTTTTTCATACGGCTGTTGACAAAAATAGGATTGCCAACATGATCGCCAACGTCCGATGACGGACATGGCACAAGAAGAAGAAGAAGTTAAAAACATCCAGGCAAATGATCCTTGAAGTACCACTTGAACACATTACACAAAGGGTAATTTAACTCCACTGCTGCTTGGCTCTGTTTGTAGCCAGTGGATATCTGCCACATCAAGGTGTTTGTTCTGAATCTTATGGGGAGCTTTAGTCACACATTCAGTTGTTGTCTGGTTTGGTTTGAGCCTTGTTACTACAGACTCTGAAGGAAAAGAACATGGTTGCCTCCCTTCTTTTATCCAGTTATTAATGGGAGAAATCATGATATGCTTTGGCTTGACTTGGCGCACTGATGCAATTGATGTTCCCTCATAGCATGGCCAAAATTAATACAAGCCTAATGAGATCTTTATGCATGATGATACTGCGTCCCTCTAGCCTGCCTTGGCACATCTGTGAGTCTTTTCAGCAGTTGACATATGTGTTCAATATATGAGTTTTTGTGTGTTTGTGTGTGTTAAAAAAAAATCCTTCTCACCTCTATGGTTGGTATGCATCTTCCTCACTCTTGGGTCTTCTACCAGGACCCTTGAAGTTTGAGGGTTCTGAGTAGGATCCTAGCTGATCCTAGTATTGCACTTGATTAGACAGAGAGCTATGTTGGAGGCCCTCTCCCAGCTTAGGAGTCACAGCCCCACATGTTACCACTACAGGGTGCAATTCAGCCTTTACTTTTCACATCCTCCTTAGTTCTTCCATTGGGCTTGATACTTCTCTAGTTTCTCGTACTCCTTCTTCCTGATGTTGCTATCACTTGGCACCACTACATCTATCGCCACCATTGTCTTCTGGTCCTTGTCTACTGTCACAACACTAGTAGTAGTTCTACCTATTTGTAGTAATATATAATTTTATTCAAGATTTTTATATATGTAAAATATAAACATGAAAATATACAATGAAGTGTTGAAAAAAAAACCCTGCAAGGTAAGTATAGACTAGGGGTGTCAAACTCAATTTCATTGAGGGCCACATCAGGGTTATGTTTGACCTTGCGGGGGGCAGGGGGCATGGCCAGCACAACATCACTATGGTGGCCTAAGCGCTCTGCCAGTGAAAACAGGCTCCCGAGCTCCATTTTTTACTTTTCTTGCTCTATATCAATGACTTATGTGATCAACTTAAAAGCAATTGCGTCCTTTTGGCCGATGATGTCAAATTATTCAATACTACAGATAATTCTATTGTTTTGCAAAGTGATCTTGACTATGTATCTGAATGGTCATCTATTTGGCAACTTCAAATTTCGATTAATAAATGCTCTGTCTTACATATTGGTAAGCATAATCAGAATATCAAGTATAAGCTAGGTGGCATTGATCCAGCAGATGACCCTCAGTTTGTCAAGGACCTAGGTGTACTTATCTCTGACGACCTATATTCCAAAGTTCACTGTAACAGCGTTGCTAAAAAAGCATTAAGCATTTTAAGTTTAATTTTGCGAAGTTTTTTTCTGGAAACATTGTATTGCTAATTAGAGCTTATAAAACTTATGATAGAACAATTCAATTGTTCAACTGTTTGGAATCCCCACCATATATCTGACATCAGTACAATCGAGTGGCTTCAGAAGTATTTCACAAGAAAAGTCTTGCACTCTTCCGTGCACAATAGAATTCCTATGCTACTAGGCTCGAAATTCTTGGTTTGGATAACTTAGAACTGTGTTGCTTGCGGTCAGACCTAGGTATTGCATACAAAATTATACGTAGTAATGTTTTACCTGTAAACGACTTTTTTTGTTTTAATCTCAATAATACGCACAATAACAACCACTTAAACTCAATGTAAATCGTTCTAAATTTGACTGTAAAAAATATGATTTATGTAACAGAGTTGTCAAAGTCTGGAATGCTCTACCTAATCCAGTTGTCTCAGCTACAAATTTTCACAGTTTCAGTTGTAAATTCCGTGGACCTTACTTCATACTTAAGTGGTCAGTAGAGTGGATGTGCATAAGTGCACTCACATGCCTATCGTCCCTGTCATTTTTTTTTCTTTTATTCTTGTTCTCATTTTTGTTTTGTTTGTTTGACAAATTCTAATAAATAAATAAAATAAATAAATGATATGGGAAAAATACTGTGCATTGATCTATCCATATAGTCCATGTGCAGGTAGGTTATAAATTTACTCTCTACATATCTGGAAGTATTCTGAATAGCCATCTAGGAAAGTCTTTTGTTAATCAATTTTTACATGTTTTTTATTCTTTCAGGCTTTGTCAGAACTCATGAAACAATATCACACTGGTTTTTCCTCACCCACAGAGGTACTGACTTCTCCATTTTTTTTTTCTGTATCTTTCCCCGGTATACACTTATAACTAGTTTGCACTTTTTAAAAAGAAAAACATCCTTCAGATCAAATTCCACATTTGAATAGAATTCTATTGGCCAAGTGTGATTGCTGATTCCATGAACACATCCAGGTTGTTTTCTGGGCAGCTATGTAGAAATGATTTGCTTTCACTCTTTTCTGTTTCATTTTGCTTTAATCTTAGCCTAATTTACAATTCTAATATTGCTGGGTGGGTTCCCAACAAGGAATCACAAGAGCCTGATAAACATAATGGGGCATGAAGAAGAGCAAAGGAATCTTGCTAAAGCTAAATTGGACTGGGCCTAGTTAGCATTTGGATGGAAGACCATCCATTTATTGAATTCTATAGAGCCATGGAAGATGGGATGAGGCCATCATAAATAACTTGTTAGATATGCTTTTGGAGGTCCATAGCAGGAAATCCTATTTCTGATAGTGATAGATTAACCAGTGGGGCAGCTTGACTTCAGAAGTTGGAGGTGCTTCACCACTGGAGGCCTTTAAGAAGAGACTGGACAGCCACTTGCCTCAAATTGTATAGGGTCTCCTGCTTGAGCAGGGGGTTGGACTAGAAGACTTCCAAGATCCCTTCCAGCTCTATTCTGATTGATTGGATTCTGCAGTTGTAACCATTTCCATTAAAAAGGAGCAGTTATGAAGCTAAATAGCTGACATGATGGACCTGCTGCACAATCCAACTTTATTACTTTCCTTGTCTCTTCTGGGATGTGAGGGAACTCAAGGAAAGATTAAAATTTTCTGTAGCCACATCTGCTAATATTTCCTTTTTCCTTCTTCTCAGATGATCTATACCTTCAACCAGAACAACAATAAAATGTTCCAGATGAAATTTAAAAAGTTCATCCAAAAGCAGGTAGGACAAGCCCAGTTTTATTATAGTTTTAATTTTTTAAAAGGCAAAAAATGATGATTCTGAAAATGCAAATACTTGGAATATGTTAGAGAGAGAACAGATTTCTATGGTTTGTAAATTGGCATGTAGTGAAGGTGAAAGGATTGACATTTAGTCAGTATGGTAGACTAGAATCAGAGATGTAATAGAAACCAGAGGGATGAGCTTTTAAAGTTCAAGTCCAGATAAGGACCAGAATTTTGGTTGCTAAACGATGTGGTCATTAAGTATGAAATCATCCGTGATCAGATCCCTGTTTTACAAACATTTTTCCACAGTTGTTAGGCAAAATATCATAATTAAGCTAATGACTTGTTAAATGAATTATGTGGTCATTAAGTGAATCTGGGTTCCCCCATTTGACTTTGTTGAAAACTAACTAGATCACAAATTGCAGTCCTGTGATAACAGGATGCTGCAACTATTGTAAATGCAAGCTGGTTGCTGAGCTTCCAAATCATCACTTAAATTCAAGAACAAGCTATAAATCACTTTTTTCAAAGCTATCGTAACCCTAAACTATCATTAAATGAACAGTCATAAATTGAGGACTACCTGTAGTGGTGTTAGTAAGTATTTAAATACAGAAAAAGGAAATCAAATGATTTTTGATTGATATTGTCTGAGGATGGACTGTGTTTTGCAAAATTTAGTAGATAAACCATTGATCCCTGGTGGTGCGGTGGTTAGATACAGTATTGCAGGCTAACTCTGCCCATAACCTGGAGTTCAATCCTGACAGGGCTTAAGTTTTGACTCGGCCTTCCACCTTTCTGAAGTCAATAAAAAGAGGATCCAGATTGTTGGGGGCAATATGCTAAACCTCTCAGAGAGTGTTGTAAAACACTATGAAGCAGTATATAAGTCTAAGTGCTATTGCTATTCCTAGACCCATAAAACAAGTTAAAATATTTTGGCAGTTCAAAAGCTTATCACACAGGTATGGGTTTGTTTGTTAGTTAGTTAGTTAGTTAGTTAGTTAGTTAGTTAGTTAGTTAGTTAGTTAGTTTCAGCTTAATTGACCAGAAAAGACTATTGGGAATATAAAATGGCAAATATAAAAAATCTGGGGGCCTTAGATATAAGGGCATATTAAGTATATGATAAATAGTGGGATAATAAGAAGCAGCATTGTTATGAATCATGAGATGATTAATATTTTCAGTTTTCTCCATCTATTTCTGTACTACCCTTTCATCTTCAATCTTAGGATGAAATCTCACGTTCAATGTTGGGAAGCCTACGTGTGTCCCCAAATTCGATGACTAAGCGCTTAAAGGAGAAGCAAGAGAAACTGCTCCAACAGTTCCGAGACTCATTTCAGGGTGATGAGCCACATCAGACAGAATTTTTAACTTGCCTGGACTCATACCAGAAGTGTGAAGCTAAAGATTTCTTGGAAGATTATAGACGCCGCTTCAAATCCTCTGCTATCAAAGCCGGAGTAGCCATTGGGGTGGGTGCTGTGGGGTTAGCTGGTGGAGCTGTTGGAGCTGGTATAGCAGCAGCCTTGTTGGCAGGGGAAGCCATTGTGCTGGGCACTGGTGCTACTTTTGCAATTGGGACTGTGGCTGGGGCAAGCACATTTGGACTGATTGGGGGAGGAGTGGGAGCTGGTGTGGGGAGCTGCATGTGGGATTCTAAAGACAATGATAACAAGAATGATAATGATGATGAGACAGAAGAAGAACAGGAGGAGGAAAATGTGTCAGATGAGAAAAGTCTTATTAACTGATGAGGTTCATCTTAAGAATTAAAGCCCCACACGTCCTTCATTAAAGAACAAATACCTGCTATAAAGACATAAATCCCAAGAGACTAGTCTCATGTGCGCTCCTTTGTCTCAAGAACTATGGAGAATTAGTTATTCTGTGACCATTCTGGGATAGCCATAAAATAGCATAGTTCCAGCACAAAAATTTGGACTTGCAAGTGACAATAAAAGACAAAAGCAAATGCTTCATATAGCAGCAATTAAAAGAATAATTATTTCCTCTGTATCTCTCCCTCCCACTGGGGGAAGGGGGAGTGCTCCAGTGAATTACCAATAGCATGTTTCTCCTGCTCTAGCACTTATTCTGAGATATAGAATAAAGGAGAAAAGGAAATTATATCCAGGGCATCAGCTGTGGACATGGAGCTACTTAATGATATCCATTCTGCAATGGTCTGCTTTGGATCAAAATCTAAAACAGACTAAAGTGGGCTTTGTTGTCATCTCAAAATTTATCACAAGAGGCAATTCCTTCACCCTTCACAGAAAGATGGAGCTGCATCGAAGGTTAAATGTGTGATTTATGTTGTGTTACAGTTACAATACTTCCTGAAGGGAAGGCCCTTCGCTTGATCTTTCATGCCCCAGTCATCTCCTGTCTGGATTATTGCAATGCACTCCACATGGGGCTACCATTAAAAATTATTCAGAATCTTCAGTTATGTGAGCTGCATTGGGTCTCTGATAAACTCATCTGCTACTGTACTGGAAGGATTTCTGCTCTCAAGAAATCATTTATACTCTGGTAAATCACTGGAATGAACTGAGAAGGACAGAGCACCATGGAACATTTCTGTATCCCAATTCCTTTGATAAGCAAATGAAATGAACTCCATCTGGGCTTGTCATTATCCAAACCAGGGGTCTGCAACCTTAAACACTCAAAGAGTCACTTGAGCCCATTTCCCACAGAAAACAAAACACCGGGAGCCACAAAACCTGGGTGGCATGGCCAACTTGATGTCATTCACTCCCACCCAGTCACATGACCCCCCGGTCATGCCTTTCCAGCTTTTGTGGATCCCCATTTTCTTTTCTATGGGAAATAGGTATCTCCCTCTCTCTGTCTCTGTCTCCCTCCCTCTCTCTTTCCCTCCCTCTCATCTCTCTTTTTCCCTGTCTATCTCCTTCTCCATTTCATCCCCCTTTCCATCTCTCTCTCTCTCTTTCTTTCTTTCTTTCCCCCTCTCTGTGTCTCTATGTCTGTTTGTGTGTGAGAGAGAATATCTCTCCCTCTCTCTTGCTCCCTGTTTCTGTATCTGTTTTCACTCTCTTGGAAAGCCCTGTGTGCTCTCCTTGGAGCTGTTCATTACCTCTTTTTCTTTCTTCCTTTTGGAAATCCGAGCTGGATGAGGAATGAGTGAACCCGCGGCGGAGGCTTCCCTCCCCCTCCTCTTGCGACCCCCTGACTGGCTGTGGTGGGGCCGGGAGAGTGCACACGAGAGAAGGAGAGGTAGCATGATATACAACAGAAGTAAGATTTACATCACAGCACTAGACACTATAGAAAATCTGTTAAAAGGTGTTGCTTTTATAGCCTTAAACTGCTTCCACATTTAAATTGATTATTTATTTTTATACTACTTCAGAAAGGTGAAAGTTGTAACAAACACAATCATCATCTTTTCCCTGTACTGTATTCTGTTCAATGATTTATTGCTGACTTTGAGACGAAGTATTTGTAACTTCATTCAAATGCAACTTCTAAATTAGCAGTGCAAATTTATCCTTAATTAAACTCACTAAGTTGGAAATTCACCACATATATCATTCAAGAGTATGCTATAAATGGATGCAACATCATATATTCCTTAATGTATTATTTAAGATTACTCAAAATATTTCTTGATATGATTTGGTGAATGCAGATCTCTGGGCTTTTATTGCATTAGCAGTTATAATTGCAAAAATCTAACTTGACTGGAGTGTTGGTAGATTTATCTGATAAATTGACTGATATATTTTTAAATCCCACTATTAGTACAGATCAAGGCAATATATATGGAGCTATCTCTTCCTCTTTATTCCTGACAACACCAAGCCTTCCAGTAGGTTGGGATGGGAGAGGATGACTGCCTCAAAGTACTTCATGAACTTCCACAGATGAGAACAAGAGTCTTCCCAGTGTCAGCTATGCACCTCAATGACTATATAATTATTCTTTTAGTTGCTGAAATATTATGGATTGGAAGAGAAATAAAGATTTGGATGCATCTTGAGAGAGACAAGCATTAAAATCAAGCACATTCAGAATAAATAAATGAATAAAGAATAAGTTAATCTTTTTCACAGTTAAATTTATAATGCTTATATCTTTTAGGATTTTGTGATTGGGGTATCATTGGGGTAATTAAATTAAAATTAACTTCTAGGAAAAGGTCACTTGTCCCACAATGTTATGACCACAATATTAATGATTATGATCATCATAATGATCATAATCATAATGATTATGATAAATATCCATTGAAATGGATATCCATTGAAATGTATCTAGTACTTACATAGAAGAGACCCTAATATATTTTAATTTGGATTGAATAATATTTCAACGTTTGCTTCGCCCAAACTCAATGCCTTTACTGGATAAAGTCATAGGAAACACATTTACAATGGTAGAAGAAGAAATGGAAATAAGATAAATATTAAAAATCTTAGTTTGATGAAATTAACTATTTCATCAAACACTGTTGGAAGTGGTTCTTCTGTGAAGGTTAATGTATTGGAAACAATAAAGCTATGAGTAGTAATGACACCAATGATGAAGTCTCCCGACTGATAATAGGTCAGAGGTGGCAAGTGAAAAACACACAAGCCACATTTAACTATGGGAATCTTGCACAATATGCAAGAAATTATTAGAAACAGTAATGCCATCATCCCATTCACAGATTTCTCCTCTGCTCCCTCCATTATTTTCGGGGTTATTTTATCAATTCTCTATTGAAATGTCCTTTTGCATCTTGAGTTTTTGGTGGAAAATATAAATTATTAGATAGCAGATATGAGAATGGACGTTGTCTTACCTGAACGTCCCTTTTCTGGGCGCTGCGTACACTATCCATACATGGTTAATCCTTCAGTGCTTGGCAAACAACTGAGTGAAAACAAAAGGCTTTTGTTCCCCTTTCTGGCTCCCAAGCCACGCCTCTCGTCCCATGATGCCCCAGTCTGAACGAAGGCGCAGCAGACAAGAAACCACGCTACAAGTAACGTATACAACTCAACTTTATTAACTCAAGTTAACGTAAGGGAAAGAAACTAGTCTCAGCCATCCCAGTGACAGGCAGCCCTCACGGGCGGGATATGGATAGTGTACGCAGCGCCCAGAAAAGGGACGTTCAGGTAAGACAACGTCCATTTTCCTGTGCGCTGCTCCCACTATCCATGCATGGGATATACCCAAGCCTACACTCCCTGGGTGGGGGGCTGCCTGCCCTCAGAGTCCTCCTCTGTCAGTACTTTTTGCAGAATTCTGCGGCCAAAGGATGCCTCCGCTGAATTGTAGGCATCGATTCTGTAGTGGCGGATGAACGGTGTGAGGGATGACCACGTTGCCGCTCTGCAGATGTCCACGACCGAAGCTTGGGTGGCCCAGGCTGCTGAGGTGGCCGCGCTGTGTGTCGAGTGTGGTAGGATCTTGTCGGGGGTCGGTTTGGCGCTCAGGTCATATGCCAGGGCAATGCAGGCCTTGATCCATCTGCTGACTGTGGCTGCTGATATCTTCTGACCCATGGACTTTGGGTTGAAGGAGACCAGGAGTCCCTCCGTACGGTGGAAAGGAGCGGTCCGCCGGATGTAAGTGTGGAGGGCGCGTCGCACATCTAGAGTGTGCCACCTCTCTTCTCTGGGATCGCGAGGTGCGGGGCAAAAGTCCGGTAGGATGAGTTCCTGAGCTCGGTGGAACCACGAGTTGACCTTCGGGATAAAGGCAGGGTCCAGGCGCAGGGTCACCGTGGAGTCATGGAAAATGCACAAATCTCTGCGGACTGACAGAGCCGCGAGCTCTGAAACCCTCCTCGCTGAGGTGATCGCCAGCAGGAAGGTCACCTTAAACGATAGGTACTTAAGCGCTGTCGTGTCTAGGGGCTCGAAGGGGGGCCCCGTCAGTGCCCTCAACACAAGAGGCAGATCCCATGAGGGGTAGCGGTGGACTGTGGGGGGCCGCAGGTTGGTGGCCCCATGTAGAAACCCCTTGATGCGTGGGTGGTGTGCGAGGGATTGGTACGGGGGGCACGCAATGACTGTTGACAGCGCCGCTGTCTGTCTCCGCAGAGTTGCGGGGGCCAGGCCCTTGTCTAGGCCAGCTTGTAGGAACCGCAGGATGTCGCGAATGGTGGATGACGTGGGGTCAACGTGCTGTTGGGTGCTCCATCTACAGAACGCCTGCCATGAAGTCTCGTAGATACGGGTCGTAGCTGGCCGTCTGGCCGCCTGGATAGTGGTAACCACTTCGTCTGGTAGGCTGTCCTTCTTCAGGATGACCCGTTCAAGTGCCAGACGGCTAATTGCAGCCACTGGGGCTCTGGGTGTGTGACTGCTCCTTGGCACAGGACGAGCTGCTGTGGCGGGATCAGCCATGGCTGTTCTACAGACAGGGCTACTAGGTTGGCGAACCATGGTCTCTGGGGCCAGTTTGGGGCTACCAGGAGTAGGTCGGCTCTTTCTGCTAGCAGCTTCCGAATGAGTCGCGGGAGTAGCGGGACTGGTGGGAATGCGTACAGGAGACCCTCGGGCCACTTGCAGCGCAGCGCATCGTGGTCCTCCGCTTGTGGTGTCGGGTAGCGCGATACGAAGCGTGGAAGCTGAGCGTTGGTCGGCGTTGCGAAGCGGTCCACGACTGGGTTTCCGAAGCGTGAGGTGAGTTCTTGAAACAGCTGAGGGTGGAGCTGCCACTCCGCTTGATCTATTGTTTCGCGGCTGAGCCAGTCCGCCCTCACGTTGGTTACCCCGGAGATGTGATCTGCTCTGATCGAGAGCAGGTGCCTCTCTGCCCAGCTGAACAGCTCCGCGGACTCGTTCATCAGGGTACGGGACTTCGTGCCCCCCTCCCTGTTGACGTGGGCCTTGGCCGAGATGTTGTCGGTCAGAATTAAGACGTGATGCCCCTGCACCGTCTGCTGGAAGTTGCGGAGTGCCAGTCTGATCACCCGAAGCTCTAGAAGATTGATGCTGCTTTGCTGCTCTTCTTGCGACCATTGCCCCTATGTGACCAGGTTGTGGAGATGGGCTCCCCACCCTCGAAGGCTGGCGTCTGTGGTGAGTATCAGCCGGTCTGGCTCTAGGAAGCTGGAGCCCTTGAGGAGCGACGGCGACGTCCACCACCTGAGGGACCTGCGGGCCTGTAGGGTGAGGCAGACCTCCCTGTTGGAGCTGGCCCTTCCCGTTCGCTGGAAGGGAAGGAGGAACCACTGTAGGGGTCTCGAGCGTCTGCGTGCCCACGGTACGATGCCGAAGCAGGATACCATCTTCCCGAGGAGGGTTGAGAGGTGGAACAAGGCAACTCTCCTCCTCGTCAGGCACTGCCGAATTAGGGTTCGGATGCTCTGGACTCTGTCCGGTGATAAGAAAACCTGGCCGCAGGCCGAATCTATCAGAGCCCCCAGGTGAAGGAGTCTGGTGGTAGGTAGAAGCTGACTCTTTGCAAAGTTTATGGTGAAGCTGTGATCCTGGAAGGTCTCGATCACCATCTCCATATCTCTGTGAGCCTGGCTGGGCGTGGACGACAAGACTAGAATGTCGTCCAGATAACAGAGTACCCGGATCGGGACGGCTCGGAGCTTGGCCGCCACCACCGCTACCAGCTTGGTAAAGGTGCGGGGGGCCGACGAGAGTCCGAATGGCATCGCCCGGTATTGGTAATGCCGGCCCTCGTATTCGAATCTCAGGTACTGACGGTGGTGCGGATGAATTGGCACGTGCAGATAGGCCTCCCGGAGGTCGACTGATTGGAGGAAGTCGCCTTGCCTCACTCCCGCTAAAATGGACTTGAGGGAGTGCATCTTGAACCTGCGGTATAGTACCGACAGGTTTAGGCGTTTTAGATTCAGTATGCCCCTCCAGCCCCCGGAGCTCTTGGGAACCAAGAAGAGGGTTGAGTAGAAACCGGAGCCCCGCTGGCTGTGCGGCACCGGCTCTATGGCCCTGACCTCCAGGAGGTGGGCAATCTCCTGGGACATTAAGTCCTGAAACTCTGAGGATCGAGGGGTTGGGCAACGGATAAAGCGTTGGGGTGGCTGGCCGGAGAATTCAATGGACAGACTGGAAGAGATCGTACGCCTTACCCAGGAGTCCGAGGTCGATTTGGCCCATTGTCGATGGAAGAGGATGAGCCGACCCCCTATGGGCCCCGTGTGCCTGGAGTCATTTCCCCCTTCTGGCGGGCTTAGGGCCGGCACCACGGAAGTTGCGTTTAGGCTGCTGGTGTCGCCCTCGGTCTCGGAACTGTTGTCTGTCGTTGAATCTGTCTCCTCCCTGGTAGTGGGAGCGCTGTGTGGAGGACCCCCTGGGTCCGGCGCCTGCTCGAAAGGGCTGTTGGAGCGGGTAAGGCGTGAACCTGCGTTCCTGGCGCTGGTAGGTCGATGGGAGGATCTTCCTCTTGTCCTTCCCTTCAATTAGTAGGGGTTCCAGCGGGGCCCCGAACAGGTCTGGTGCCTTATATGGGGAAGCTGCCAACTTCCACTTGGCTTTGAAGTCGGCTTTCCATGGCTGAAGCCAGAATAGCCTCCTAGCGGTGAGGGTTGAGGCTAGCGCCCTTGAGGCGAACTTGGCTGAATTCAGGGAACTGTCGGCCGTGTATTCGGTGGCCGCTATTATTTTGTTCAGATCTTGATGCAATCTGGTGTCTTCCGGTAGGAGTCTGTCCTGCAGATGACGAAGCCAGATAAGCGAAGCTCTATTGAAGAAGGAAGAGGCTGTCGCGGTTCTGATTGCCCAGCCGACAGCCTGGTGTGATTTGCGGAAGGCCCATTCCATCCTCTTCTCCTCCGCCTTGAGTGAGTCTAGCGGGTCGGTGGATATCAAGGAGCTGGAGGCTAGAGCTGCCACCGGCTGGTCTACTGAGGGAAGAACCAGGAGGTCCTCCAACTCCGGGGCTGCACAGTAGAGTTTCTTATCCAGGTTGCTGGGTGTCGCCAGGGAGGCCGGCTGCACCCAGGGGTTCTGGATCACGTCTGTAAACAGCTGCGGGCAGGGAATGTAGTCTTTCTGCGGCTTTGATGACTTGAAAAGGGCGTCGTGAGGGCCTGCCGCTGACGTGGCGGGTGTTGTGACATCTCCCGGCACCCCCAGGTTGGTTGTGAGCCGTGCCTTGTGGAGGAGCGATTTGAATAGGGCCGGGCGGAAGAGGCCCGTAAAGGCCGGTGTGTCCGGTGCTAGGCCCTCATCCTCCGATAGCTCCATCTCCTCTGGGGCCTCCTCCGCTTGGTCCGATTCGTCTGATGAGGAGTCTCGGCCTCGTTCTGGCCTGGGGTGGGGCTGGGGCTGGAAAGGCCGTGGGTGGTCCGGAGCTACTTGAGCGGGGCCCTGGGAGGCCTGCTGCATCGTTGCTGTGAAAAAAGATGACAGGGCTGCTGAAAACATGGCCTGGAAGTCCACTGGGGGTGCCAACCCCAGGCCACCCGGACCCTGTGGGTCTGTCCTTGACGGTGTGGCACTTGCCTCTCTAGCCCGACGATGCTGGTTTGGTGTAGAAGCGAGTGAGGCCTCCAGTGCGGGACCTGAAGGTGTCTTGATGCGGGATGTTGCGCGAGGCGGCCCAACCCCTTCCGGGTTTCTAGGCGTGGCAGTGATGTCATTCGCAGATGTAAGGCCCTGATCCGCCTCTCTTGGGGAGATCGGGATGGGCTCCCCGGGTGTCAGCTCCCTGAGCGGGTTACCTGCAGCCACCCTGTGCGCCCTTTCCCACTGTCGCTCCAGGGCGTTGTGTTTCCATAAGGCATCCCTATCTTGGAGGGGGAGGGAGCCTTCGGACGCCACCCTGCTGGCCGAGCTCACGTGCCTCTTTTTTGACTTGCTTTTTCCCTTTTTTTCGCTTATACGTGGTGGGCTTAGTTCCAGCTCCATGTCTGACGATGGGGGTGTGCGAGACATGGTTGAGGCGGTTGGTAGCGACCTTGCCCGGGAACCCTTCAGGCGTTGGAGGCTAGAGGTTGATGCCCCTTTCCGCAGTAGAGGGGGGGGTGCGGGTCTGCAGCTGGCTCCCTGATTGTGGAGGGAAGCGCAAGCTGAATCATAAGGCCCAAAATGGCGGCCCGAAGGTCCACCAATATGGGGCTTCTCCACGTGGGCAGACTAGGCAGCGGGCTTACAATGGCGGCCCGAGGGTCCGACCAGACGCCGCGCAATCCCCTAACGAGGGGTTATTCTGTAGCGCAGGGGGAGATCGCCTCTCTCTTCAACACTCGCCCCGCCCTGCGCCCTCGCTTCGGTGTCCCTCCTGAAGGCTCCGCTTGGAATAGGCCTCCGGTCCTCACCACGTGGGCGGCCGGCGCCTCCGACTCCGCTGGCCAGCTGATGAGCGCGCCGCCGCTGAGCGAGGATTCCGAGCGTGGGGCGAGCTTCTGAGCCCCCTTGCTGGCTGGAGCAGGCGCCGATCCTCCCGGTAGCTCCGCCAGCCAGCTGATGAAGCCGCTGCGCGAGGCTGAGCCTTGGGACAGGCTTCGGTTCCTTGCCACGTGGGGAGCCGGCGCTTCCGGCTCCGCCGGCCAGCTGATGAGCGTGCTGCCGCTCCGGTGCGTGGTGAAATGCCGGTAGCGCTGCGCTCGCACCGAGCTGGCTTGGATTAGGCTGGGGGGCTGACGAGCGAGCGTGTGAGCGCTCTGCTTCACTCCCTCCTCCCGTTGATTAAGATCCTCAGCTTAGCTGGATAGGCGCGAAAGGGAGCTATTCAAAAATAAAACAAAGTCCTAGGTGCACAAAGAGAAAGGAGAAAGCCAGTAGGATTATAATAATTTTAAGAAGTTTAGAAAAAACCAAAGGAACCCCCACAGAAGCACAATACCTTAACGATCTGTGGAGCTCCAAAAATCACTACAGTGTTTGCCAGCAACTGAGTGAAGACTGGGGCATCATGGGACGAGAGGCGTGGCTTGGGAGCCAGAAAGGGGAACAAAAGCCTTTTGTTTTCACTCAGTTGTTTGCCAAGCACTGAAGGATTAACCATGCATGGATAGTGGGAGCAGCGCACAGGAAAATCTGTTGTTGTGCCTATACCTTGGCCATATGTATAAAAAATAGAATATCATTGTTTTCTAATTTTCTATGTCAGTGATGGCTAACCTTCTCCAGACTGAGTGTCCAAAGCGTACATATGTGAATGTGTACACGCAACCCCCAAAATGCAATGAGTGTGCGGCTCCCCACATTCACCTCATGTATATGTAACAGAGATCTGAAGACCAGCTGGCTGGCAGGTGTGCACACATGCGCGGCAGAGCTGAACTGGGGCGACAGCTCATGTGCCATCAGAGAGGACACTGCATGCCACTTCTGGCAGACGTGCCATAGGTTTGCCATCACAGTTCTATGTTGTTGCTGAAATTCAAGAGACAAGCTTAAATTCACTGTACTCATAGTATAGACTCTGGCATTTAGTAATTGAAAGTATCAGTGATCTAACAGATCCACATTTGTTCCTAGCCCCTGCCTATAACCTCTGAATGCTATACAAGATATATACTACTTTTCATAGTTTGTTGTTCAGTTACTGAATGTTAGCACCAGTAGCCACTCTACTCAAGTGGTCTGGGTTTGGGCAAGCAGCAAGATTAATTATAGTACTTCTGAAAATAAAGTTGAGGAATCCCTAAGGAACTGCAGAAAGGAGCATGTTTGTCAGATACAGACAGAAATTTTCTCTTTAACTTTGTTGGAAAACAGAAGACATCGTGAATTTTGAAGACCTTGGGATGAAATGTCAGTAAGTATGAATACATTCTTTATAATTGTTCAATTCCAGTAACAACTTATATTGTTTGAATAAATTTATTTTAACTTTTTAATTTTATTTCATTTTTGAAAAAAAATTAAAAAACTAAAAAATATAAAGAATAAAAAACAAAAGAACATAACTAATACATCAACTATATATCAATTATAAAACACTATATGAAAGTTAAAATTAAACAAAGAAACCATTCTTTTAATTGTCATGTAATCCAGTCCAGAAGGAGACAATATTTTTATTCACTTCAATGAAAAAATGGAAGAATACATCTGATTTTCTGAAATGCTCTTGAGAAGAGACAGAAACTGTCATTTTAAAACCACCTAAAAGAAATGTTCATTGAAGAGATTCCAGTGGGGATAAGAAATCAAGTTTAAAAGAAAAACTTTGGCCATTTTTGAACAAAGCATAATCCACAAGTAGTTGAAATTTTTGTATGTCCTTGCCAGGGTAGTGTTGATTTCTTTCGAAACTGAATAGTGCAGAGTTACATTCCTGTTCCCTGATCTTCTGTGAGGGGAAGCTGGGCAAATATATTGGTAGTAGCTATTTTGTCAACTGAAGCACTTTCAGCAAAGAAGAGTTCTTTATCTTGTCTTTATAGTTCATTATTGCTTCATTCCTTTAGACTGTTGTTACTCCTATGACAACCCAGTATTATAAGGACTATTAAGAAAATAGGGAAACAGCTCTGTTTCATATGCTCGTAATTACTATATAAGCAAATCATTGCACACTGAATTTCACAGAAATGTATTTTTGTGTCTATTTTAAAATGCAAGTTATAACATAGCACATCTAGCCAAACAGTGTAGATCAGGGTCGCCAATCTGTAGGCTGCGACCCACTACAGCTCCATTTGTGCAGGCGGTGTGTGTGCACACCTGCTGCTCACACAAATGAAGTTATGCACGTGCACATGCACCTGCCCATCACACAAAACCATTCCATCTTCCCCAGCCCGCCCCCCCCACTGGGTGGCCAACCCAGAAAGGTTGGGGAACCAATTTAGCTTTCTGTGAAAAATCAGGTTAGTTTAGTGAGGCCTCTGTGGGACTCCAATATGCCTTCCATTCATGAAAAGTTGATATAAATTTACCCCCTCCTGATCCCTGAGCATGGAGAATGGTGTGGAGGCAGGAATAGCGCAGGCCAACCTAATGACGCAGGATGAGAACACCCCACCTCTCTTCACAAGGCACACCTGGGAACTGATACTTAAGGCGATGCTTTGGGGAGGGGTGCTTGTTGGGAACAAACACTGAATTCATGGAATTTTGTGTGCTGTTGTCAACGTCTGGAATTCGTTGGACTTCTTGCCTTCTCATTGCCTTGTTCTTTTGCTTTGTGGACTCATTGCCTTGTTCCTTTGCTTCGTGGACTCAATGCCTTGTTCTTTTGCCTCATTGGACTTCTTTCCTTGAAGCCATTGTGCTAACAGTGTTTCACTGGACTACTTGCAGCCAGAGGCAGCTGGAGATGTGTGTGTGAGCGTTTTGCTCCTGGACTTGCTGTAAATGTTTGGGGAAAAGTTGGAGCAATAAAGGGGAGTTTGAACTATCAGCTGACTGTGTGGCTTCTATGTCTTGCCCCATGTGATCACAATAAGATACAAAATAGGAAAGTAAATAGGAAAGCAATGAGGGGGAAGGGGAGGAGAAAAGTGAGGAAGCGTTAGGAAAAAGAAGTGCTGACTTCTGACTCTCTCTGTTGCAGTAAAATAAGCCATTAACATCAAACCACAACTTTTTGTTTTTTCATAATAATATAAACTAGCCATTTCTATAAGAATCTATCAATCTAATTGGTAAAACCCAAAATCAAAGTTTCAGTCCTTTCCACTTCAAGCAGTCATACAGATTTGACAAAGGTCAGTCTCCACAAACTACAGCAAGCAATCTAGGCAAATTCAGACATACTCTACCAAGTTTTGTTAATATATAATAATAGATATAATATTGATAATTAATGAAAGAAGCATAGCTATATTAGCAAAAGCAACCAAGGAACATCCATTGCTAGGGGTAGTTAAGTTTAGGGCATTAATGAAATTAGATTTTACTTCTGGAGCATGTCTCAAGATCCAACTGGTGTGAGCGCTAACTCGAATGTAAACACCAGGGCGTTTGGGGGCAGCACAGACATCTCCCCAGCTCACTACACCAGCCAAAACCCAATCTCCATTCCATGGACAAAGCAATGGTCCCCCTGAGTCTGCCTGTAAAATAAAGGAATAAAACATTACTCTCCAAGAATATTACGTGAATCTTCTACTGTCAGAAAAGGTTCTTGCATATGACCAAGGGTGGGCTGCTGAGGGTTCACAGGAGTACGGGAGAACCTCTAGCTAAGATTCTGTGCCATTTGGAGAACCCCCAAATTCCATTCCTGGCTGACCCTTCCCATCCCACCTGGCCCCTCCCAGGAGTCCCCAGAAGGCCCATTTTGAATGCAGGTAAGTGCAGGGCATGTACGCAGGCTCGGGGAGGGTGAAAAATTGGCCTCCAGAAGTTTGGGGAGCTGGGCCCATTTCTGGCCTCCAGATAGCCTCCGGAGTCTGGGAGACCATTTTCGCCCTCCTGGAGGCTCAAGGAGACTCTGGAGCCCAGAGAGGGCAAAAGCGCCTCCTCCCCACTGTGGTACAGGAGGCTGACTAGGCCATGCCCACCATAGTCATGTCCACCCAAGAGAACCCCTTGCTAAAATTTTTGAAGCCTCCCCCTGCATATGACTGATAGGTGAATCTTACTTCAACCTTAGATATATGGATCATACTACCCAAAGGTTTTGAGCAAGACAGTTTGGGTGGGACAAAATGCTCTGTATACCAAGAAAAGAAAATGATGAGAGGGGTCAGAAGGAATATCTCATTCATTTCCACTCATGGCTCACAGCATGGGGCAATTGCCTCTCTCCAACCAATGGTAAACTGATCTTGTTCAATCAGTATAATTGTAACAAAAGCAAATATTAAAAAACCAAATTTCAGTTGCTCTTGAAAAAGCACCTTTGGGACAACCATGACCTAACTGACTGAGAATCTCCATAGACAAATATCAAAAAGGGAGTAAATCTTGCTCAGGAAAATAGATGTATAGAAACAAAATACTTCTTACAATAGTGATTAATAAGAACTTCATTAGCAGATGTCTTTGCAATAAATGGAAATAGCTCACATTAAAAGGCATATTAAAATGCATGAGGCATACAGAAGCCATTTTATGCTTATTTTGTTGTTTAGTACATATTATGAACTGATGCTACACTGCAGAATGTTTAATGCTGTTTAAATGTTTAATTTAATATCTTTAACCAGCCCCTTGAAAATTTAATATCTAAATTCAGAAAACATCCTAGAATTTATGAATAATTTAGTAATGTAGCAATTGCCTAATATTTATTAATTTAGTAATGAACAGTCCTTAATATTAACTTTGGAAGTCATGATTAGACCAAATTCTTATCAATAAATTAAGTAGGAGGGAAAACCCCATCTATTCAGGGGCCAATATCATTCAAGGAGAATGATGTTCCAGATGGCAAGTGCCATGGCAAAAATTATTTCTGGAATCCATCAATGAAGCTCCTTGGCTGATGAGACTCCATACATACTAGAAGGGCAGAGAGTCCCCATTCCTACGGTAGCAATTTTACCGTCCCAGCTTCAGACCAATCATCACCTTGCAGCCTAAACTACATTAAAATATTGTTGCCTGCTATGTATATGGCTATATGGCTCAGGGTTAAGATGATAGGCTTGTTGGCTGGAAAGACCTGAGACATGACCTGCACATGGTGGGGTGAGTTCCTGTCCTCACTCTAGCTCCTGTCAACCTATCAGTTTGAAAGCATTCAAATGCAAGTAGAAAAATAGGTAGCACTTTGGTGGGAAGATAACAGTGCTCTGTAACATCATGATGGTTATATGGCCATGGAAATGTCTTTGGACAGTGCTGGCTCAATGGTCTTGAAAAAGAGATGAGCATCGCCCCCCGATAGTTGGCATGACTAGCAGAATAAAATCCGCAGGGACCCATTTCCTCATATAACTATATATATAATTGGGAGGAAAACTGAAATATGCTTAGAATGAATAAAAAAGAATGTTAAATTCTGTAATGGTTAGGATACTGGGCCTACAAACCAAGAGACTGTGAATTCTAGCCCAACCCTATGCACAAAACCAGTTGAGTAGTCTTGGTCAAGTCATTTTCTCTCATCCCTAGGAAGAAAGCAAGGGCAAGCCATTTCCGCAAAATCTTGCCAAGAAAAGGAACTTTGCCAGACAATCAACAGACGTCAACAATGACTCAAAGGCACATGCACACAAATGATTATTACCTGGCAAGCATCCTTCCCTCCTTCCATGTAGCCTGCACACATCATGTCATCTTTTATTGCATTCGCCATCCCAGGCTCTTTAAAGTCACTGTAAAGAACCTCACAGGTAGCCCTGTCAATAAGGGGAAGAAGCACTTCCTGCAAAAGCTCAGGTTCAGGAAGTGGGACTGACAAAAAGAGAAAAGAAATCTATTTCTTTAGGTTCCATCAAAGGAGAAAGCAGAACATCTATGTAAAAGAATGAATTTCAGGAACTGAACAGCTTGTCAATATATTTATTGCTGCTGAAATTTAGACAAATTTAAACAATTATTCATCAAATGTTATACCTTCTCTTCTTTAAACAAATTCTAAACAATGATGAAACGTACATAAGCCCCTTTTCTGTTGCATTTGACCAAGCAGGTATTAAAATCTTTGATAACTTAATATTTTTACTCATTGTTTTTCCTCCAGAAAAGGTATTATTTTGTTAGTCTTCACAAATCCATCTCAAAATGTTACTCCATTCCAACAGAGCCAATTAGTAGAAGTTGGGGGCAGGATAAGGTTCTAATTGTGTGTGTGTGTGTGTGTGTGTGTGTGTGTGTGTGTGTGTGTGTGTGTGCATTAAGGATTTTGTGCTTAACTTGTTTCTGGCTTGAATTTAAGATATAAGCAATTTTTAAAAAAGGTCTACAGAAAAAGAACCATTCGATAAAATAGATTCACACCTATGATAATATAGTTTGTTTAATGACTTCAGTGACTCACTTCACAACCATCATAAAAATGGCTGTAGAATCAAAGCTGGTCATGTGGTGCCTTGACTTACAACCACAACTTAAAACCAAACTTCTGATCCCAATTTTGATTGTAAGTCAAGGACCACCTGTATTTCTACTAATCATTTGGAACAGTGGTCACCAACCGGTGATCCACAGAGAAATTTTTTGTATTTTTGCATTTTTTTTTATTGCACTCATCATCAAGCTATGGCCCCTGGGCGGGATATGGCCCGAGAGCAATTAATCTGGCCCGAGTGCGGGAACACATGGCTGTACCGCCCACATCACTCTTAAAGCCAAGCGCAAACCTCATCTTGAGTAGAGCAGTGTAAGCCACACAAATTGGAACTGGAAGGTAAGACCAAGAGCTTGCTGCGCTCAGCCGAATGGCTGCTTCAGTGGGGGGAGGTTCAGCCACCTTTCGGGCCTACATCTCTCCTTCTGCAAGGCCTCTGGGTGGGACTGTAGTAGTCACAGGACTGGCCGGTTGGTCATCCCGAAGCAGCTCCTCCACTGGGATGCATCGGCCTGCTGGGGAGTTGCCTGCTCCCCAGCAGGCCGGTGCACCCGGGTGGAGGAGCTGCTCCGGGATGACCAACCGGCCAGTCCTGTGACTGTGACTACTACAGCTCTGGAATATGGGACTGTCCGTGGCAGGGCTGGAAATCTCTGCCCTGGGGTGGTATGTGCAATGTGCAACTTTGCAGGTGGTGCAATACACAAAAAGGAAGTGCAGCCCTCGCCATTCGGAATGAAATAATGGCGCTGTTGTAGTGGCAGGGAGGGGGCAGCACAAGCAGGCAGAAGCAGCGGTTGCGATGGCTGGAAGCTGCGGGAGTGATGCACTACTTTCATTTGTGCAGCAGCAGGATTCTACCTTGGAATATTTGTGCCAGCTGGTGGCGCAAGGCGGCCCTCGTCTCCTGCCGCTTGGGACTTGGAGCGGTAAACAGCATCTGGTCTGGCGAGCAGCCGGATTTTGTTCTCCATTATGGATGCCAGATCAGCCCCTGCAAGCTCTCATCTCTTGAGGAGCACTCCCTGAAGTGGCGCGGGAAACTTTGGTTGGGCTCCTTGAGAGACGAGAGTTTGCAGGGGCTGATCTGGTGTCCACAATGGAGAGCAAAATCCAGCTTCTTCTCTCTGCTGTAGTGCGGCATCAGGATTCCGCCTTGGTATATTTGTGGCACAAGGCAGCCCTTGTTTCCTGCCGCTTGGGATTTGGAGCGGTAAACAGTATTTGGTCTGGGGAGCAGCTGAATATTGCTCTCCATTGTGGACATTGGCCCCCTGCAAACTCTCGTCTCTTGTCTCTCAAGGAGCCCAACCAAAGTTTCTGCGCTGCTTCAGGGAGCGCTCCTTGAGAGACAAGATCTTGCAGAGGACCAATCTGGCATTCGCAATGGAGAGCAAAATCGACTGTTTCCTGAACCAGTCACCATTTACCGCTCCGAGTCCCAAGCAGCAGGAGATGAGGGCTGCTTTGCGCCACCAGCTGGTGCAAATATATCAAGATGAATGCTGATGCCATGCAAGTTCAAGTAGTGCTTCACTCCCGCATTTCTTCCGGCCCATGTTGGTGCTCTGCACACCTCGGTCTGTCAGAGAGATGCTTGACTTCCTCTCAGCCCCAAGACACTGGCTGGCCCATAAGATGAGAGAGAGAGAGAGAGAGAGAGAGAGAGAGAAGGGAGAAAGAAACAGATTGAAAGAGAGAAAATGAAAGGGAGAATGAGAGAGAAAGAGACAGAGAGAATCAGAAAGAGAGTGAGAGAGAGAATGAGAGACAGAGAAAGAGACAGAGAATGAAAGATAGAGAATCAGAGAGAATCAGAGAGAGAATCAGAGAGACAAAATGGAAGAGAGAATCAAAGAGAGAGAGAGAGAATCAGAATGAGAGACATTGAGGCAGAGAGAGAGGGAAGGAGGGAGAGAGAGAAAGCAAGAGAGAATGAGAGAGAAAGAGTGGAAGAGAGGGGGGAGAGAGAGAGAGAGAAAGAAAGAAAGAAAGAAAGAGGAGGGAGAGTGCCTGAAGGACCCCATCCTGTCACTAGGAGTCCAGGCGCTTCAGTAAGTGGCACGCTGGATTCATATTAGTGGTCCATGGGATTTAAAATTATGAACTTAGTGGTCCCTGAGGTCCAAAAGGTTGGGGACACCTATACCTACCTATAAGTAGCTACAAACACCAAAAGAGATGGAACTTCATATAGATATATATGATAGCTAGATTAGATAGCTAGATTAGCTAGCTAATCTAGCTATCATATATATAAGTAGATAGATAGAGATAGATAGATGATAGATAGATAGATGATAGATAGATAGATAGATAAATAGATAGATAGATAGATAGGGACTTCCGGTTGGCGATTTGCTGTGACAGGGTGTGAGTGAGTGCTCGCTGCTCCTCAACACCCTTTAGCATCGCGTTTTGGGGATCCCCTTGGGGGACGCGGGACCCGGAGAGCCCTGCGGGCAAAAGAGGAAGCCGGACGAGCGGGAGGTGGGTGCGATCACCTCTCGCCGGACCAGGCGGCTCTGCCTAGCCAACGCGGTGAGCGGCCATTCATGGCGGGCACGAAGCAGCAATAACCAACAAAGACGGTAAGCTTAGAAGAAGATCGGAGGTGCGGTGACAGACTCAAGCCTATTTCCCTATACCTGAGATCGTGCGGTAAGGAGGAGCTGGGAGAGGAGCGCTCGGAGCGGCGAGAGGCAGTGACAGAGAGGATAGAGCAGCCCGTACTCCCGGCGATCCGATCTGATAAGCCGAAGAGCAGACGAGAAAACGGAGGGAGTGGATCGTACCTGTAAAGAGTTTTTGGAAGGTGCGGTGTGGCGAGGGAGTAAAGGAGAAAAGAAAGACCATTGCTGGGACTGGCGTTTTATATCGGGATCGAGTGGAAGAGAGCAGGAGCAATACAGTGACTGGCTGTTTGAGGCTCCTATCAAACAGGAAGTACGTCCATTAATCCGGAAGAGTGGATGAGCAGTGGTTGAACAAGAAGACGTTCTGGCAGAGACTAATATCATAGAGTTTGGCTGGATCCCAGCAAAGCGGGAAATTGAAGAAACTGAAGACCTCCTATTTAAACCCCATAACTCCGTAAAATAACATACTTATACCCACATTTTCATATATGTCAATATTTTCTTTATCCTTCTCTTGAATATCTGGATAGTAATAATTGAACTCTGTTTTTCTTTTCAAATTGATAAATATTAATAATCAGATTTGTTAAGCTATCTTATAGATATATACAAAAGGAAAAAATTACATATATATATATATATATATATATTTAATATATAAAAAAAAAAAGAAAAAAAAGGGGGGGGTTGATTATATATGAGAATTCAGATCTCTATAAGTATTACTAGATAAAAAAGGAAAAAAAAATAGGGTCTGATCATATACAAGAATCGGGAATTGTATCCTACTAATTAATTACTATATAGTGTTTATATTCATAGTACAGTAATATATAGTATTTCATATTTATTTATATTTATAGTAATCTATTTATTCCTATTTATATTTATCATATTTATCTATATTCAATTTTTATTAAGATTTGAACTCAGACTTCATTAACTTATTATCTTATTATGGTCAACTTATATAACCCAGAATGTCTATTTGTACTTACCTATACCAATACTCTTTACTAGGATTAGAACTTAGAACTTAGAATTTATTAACTTAAAATAATTATTTGTACAATCTATTTATATTACTTATTTAATATTAAGAGTGAATTTAGATTCTTATAAGTGATTAATTGATTAGGATTGATATTTTATTTAATCTATTTAGAGGAGAACTATATAATTTTAATTACATAATTATATAATTATATAATTAGTGACTGTTAATCGCTGGAAAGTGTATAGCAGTCTACCACAGTAATTTAGAAATCTAGAACTTACTATTAAGTGGAAATTATTGAGAGTGTAGGGAGGACTAACAAAGGAGTGAAATAAAGATATAAGAAAGCTCCTCAGAGAAAAAGTGGCTAGTGCCACTGGATGAGAATCTGGAGAAAGATAGAGGAGATATTAAAAGACCAAAAATCGGTCCTGAAAGATATGGCAAGTCTGACCTCCACAATTGCGAAAACCGGTAAAAAAGCGACATCTATACCTACCCTAGCGATGTCTTCCCCAGCTACCCAAAAATCAGTGGAAGGTCTTCAGAAACTAGACAAACCCCCTGCAACTCCTACATTGCAAATGGTGCAAGCATCCCTCCAGTCAATTCAAGAAACAATGCTTGCGATGCAAGAAAAACTCTTGAATAGCCACTCTGAATTAAAATCAGACATCCATGCTCTTGATTTTAAAATGAACGAAATCCAAAATGCTATTGCTAGTAACGAAAACAGAATTCTAAAAGCAGAACAAAGAATTGAAAAAAACGAGAAAAAACTGGACACAGTGGACCAAACCTTGTCGGCACAAAACAAAGAAACAGAAGACGCGCTGATCCAACTTGAGATGGATAAGGCCTCGTTTTACTTGCGTTTCCAGAACATCTCGGAGGAAAAAGAGGAGGACTTAGGTGATAAGATGGCAGAATTGATTGCAGAAACTCTGCAGCAAGATAAGCAGGAAATAATTCGTGAGATTGACGAGGTGTACAGAGTCCAGACGAATTATGTAAGAAGGAACAGACTCCCCAGGGAGGTCCATGTGCGTTTTGCTAGGAAAAAAGTTAGGGACATCCTGTATAACATAGCCTGGGAGGAAAAAATTACCTATGGAGGAAAAGAAATTAATATTCTGAAACAAATACCGAGAAGAGTGAGGGAAAGGAGGAAAAATTATAGGTTCCTGACAAACCACCTAAACAGGAGGAATATAATTTTTAGGTGGCTTTTGCCAGAAGGATTGCAAATTTCCTGGCAAGGGAGGAAAATAAGAATTGACTGTCTAAGTGATGCTCAGGACTTTTTAGAACAACTAAGGGGAGGAGAGGAGGAGCAAACTAGTAAGGAGGATAACGAGATAGTAAATACGGAAGAAGAGATATCCCAAGAGCAAATTACTAGAGAAGATATAGAAGAGGAGAAGAAAAAGGAGGATACTGAGGAAAGAGGGAAAAAATCAAGACCAGTGAGAGCCGTAACTTTAAAAGGCAAGTAAGAACAAGAGACTAGAAACTAATTTTAGAAATGAACGATACTAAGATCATATCGGTAAACGCGAACGGTTTAAATGATTACAAAAAAAGAAGGATAATATTGTCAAAATTGGCGAAACAAAACCCCGATATTATCTGCATCCAAGAAGTTCATATAAAAAAAGATGAGGCTGATTATCTAAATTATTGTAAATTTGGTAAAGTATTCTCCTCATTAGCAGAGAAAAGGAAAAGGGGGGTCGCCATCTACGTTAAGAAAGGAATAATGGCAGAATGCAAATATAAAGATGGAAAAGGGAGAATACTTATAGTTGAAATAACGAGAGGCAATGCTAGGCTGTTATTGGTAGGGGTCTATGCACCGAATAAAAAACAAGGGAAATTCTACAGGAAATTGCAGGAACAGTTGGCAAATTGGGCACATCTTGAAATTTGTATGCTAGGGGACTTTAATGGAATTGTGGATCCAAAGCTTGATTATAAGAGTGATATAACAAAAAAGAATAAAAGATCTCCCCTACCAAAGACCTTCTTTGACTTAGTAGATGAGATAAATTTAATTGACATGTGGCGTACCTTACATCCCCAGGACAGACAATTTACATTTTATTCCATCCCACAGAACTCCTGGTCCCGAATCGATATGGTTTGGGCTACCAGAAAATTGGCGTTAGAAATAAAGAAAGTTAATATGGACTCTAATACTTGGGCAGATCATAAGCTCCTAGAAATTAGTTGGTCCCACGATATGAAGAAAATACAACAGAGATGGAGTTTAAGGACCAATCTCTTAAACGAAAAAGAGTTTACACTAAAATTGAATGAAGAAATCAAACGCTTCTTCTTAGAAAATGGGAATCGAGAGACAGCCAAAGAAATTGTGTGGGACACTATGAAGGCGTATGTCAGGGGAATAGCTATTTCATATACTGCCTTTAAAAATAAGGAAAAAAGAAAGAGTAGAGAAGAACTTACTCAAAAATTAATACAAACTGAGGCCGAATTACAGCAACGACCGGGAGACGAGGAGACGAAACAACAGTGGTTGATGTTGAGACACCGATTGAATTTATTGGACCAGGAGGAGATGGCTCAAAAAATAAGAAGATCTAAGCATTATTGTTTCGAGAATGCTAACAAGTCGGGGAGATGGTTGGCGTATAAATTAAAAAAAGAGAAGGAAAAAAACCAAATATTAGCTTTAGAAGACCCGCAGGGCATCTTGTTGACAAAGGAAGAAGATAAATTAGAAAGTATAAGAAAATTTTATGAGTGTCTTTACAAAAACGAAGGAATTGAGTTAAATAAGGTAGAACAGTATTTGTTGGAAGCCAACCTCCCTCAAATTTCGGAAGAAGAAAAGGAAATGTTAAATGAAAAGATCACCATAGAGGAGTTAAGATCTGCCTTATCTAAAATAAAGAAGAATAAAACCCCAGGCCCTGATGGTCTCCCTGGGGAACTATATCAAAAATTTGATGATGCCCTGAAATTGGAACTGCTAGAAATTTTAAATGATGTTATTGCTGGTATAACAATCCCAGACTCCTGGAGGGAAGCCTACCTGACGATCATTCTGAAAGAAGGTGCCGACCCGAAACAGATTTCCAACTATAGACCCATCTCACTGCTTAACGCAGATTATAAATTATTTATGACTATAATTGCGGAGAGATTTAAGAAAATTCTAAACCGATGGATACACAAGGATCAAAATGGTTTTCTCCCTGGGAGACAGATTAGAGACAACTTGAGAACAGTCTTAAATACTATTGAATACTATGAACAACACCCTGAAAAGCAGATGGCTTTAATGTTTGTTGATGCCCAAAAGGCATTCGACAATTTAAATTGGACCTTCATGATAAATCAAATAGATCTAATGGGATTCGGGACTAACTTTAGGAGGATGATAGAGAATATCTATCATAATCAAAGGGCAAACATACTAGTGAATGGAGACAGAACTCGGACATTTCAGATCCAAAGAGGAGTCAGGCAGGGATGTCCCCTATCCCCCTTACTTTACATTCTAGCACTAGAGGTCCTACTTAGAAAGATTAGAGCAAATGAAGATATCAAAGGCTTAAAGATTAGGAAGGAAACATTTAAAACCCAGGCTTTTGCGGATGACGTCGCCTTTATAATTGAAGACCCATTAGACACCGGCTCAAAATTAATGCAGGAAGTTCAGAACTATGGAGAAGTCGCGGGCCTTAAACTTAATAAGAACAAAACTAAAATAATCGTGAAAAATATGACAAAACTACAAACGAAAGAATTAGAAGATCTACTAGGCCTCCAGGTAGTTAAGAAAACAAAATATCTGGGAATATGGATTACCGCAAGACTATCTTCATTAAAAGATGATAACTATATTCCCTTATTGCAGAAAATCAATCAAGACCTCGATAGGTGGAGGAGACTTAAATTGTCCCTGACTGGGAAAATTGCGGCGATCAAAATGAATATTCTACCGAAATTTCTATTTTTATTTCAAAACATACCGGTATCTCTGGATAAAAAATTCTTCCTGGATTTGAATAAATATATTAGGAATTTCTTGTGGGAGGGTAAGAAATCAAGGATATCTCTTAAGACACTTCAAGGGAAAAGAAATTTGGGAGGGTTTGGGCTCCCTGATTGGGAATTATACCAAAAGGCGGCAAAAATAATTTGGATAAAGGAGTGGATTAAATTAAAAGAAGGGAGAACTCTGACACTAGAAGGACATGACCTCCATGAAGGATGGCATGCTTACCTCTGGGATATAAAGGATAGGAGGAAAACGTATTTTCATAAACATAAAATAAGAGAGACATTGATTTGTACGTGGCGGGAAATTAGACAGAAGATATATACCAAGGTTCCTAGCTGGTTGTCGATTATGGAAGCTCTAGTGGTCCCAAATAGGAGAGGAAACTATAAAATGGGCACATATAAGGATATCTTGGACGAAGAAGGGAAGCTCAAACCTTTGGAAGCATTGAGGGACCAGGGGTTCAATCTGGACTGGTGGAACTATCTCCAAATTAAGTCTAGATTTCAAGAAGATAGAGATAGAAGGGGTATTGAAATGAAATATGGATATTTTGATAAAATCATTTGGGGTCCAGATAAGAAAATGTTATCCAAAATTTATAACTTTATATTAGATGAGGATAGAGCGGAGATGATAGCTAAAAAACAGTTAAGCATTTGGGAGAAAAACTTAGGATATGGCCTTAATTTCAATGACTGGGAGACAGCTTGGAATAGGAACCTCAAAATAACAAAATCGTCAACATTCAGGGAAAACCACTACAAAATGTTGCATAGGTGGTACCTAGCCCCGGACAGGCTGGCTAAAATATTCCCAAACTCTTCTGCTTTATGCTGGAAATGTGGAAAAACGGTCGGCACCTTTTATCATCTTTGGTGGACTTGTCCTGAGACCAAAAAGTTTTGGTTAAAGATCCGACTCTGGCTCTCTGAAATAATGGGACAGGAGATAGTCCTGGCCCCGGAATTCTTTCTCTTAGGTATGACGGAAGATGGTCTCAACAATAATAAAACCCATTTGGCAATTCAAATTATTACTGCGGCTAGAATAGCCTTTGCGAAACTTTGGAAATCTAAATCTACCCCCTCTGAGGAAACATTAATAAATAAAATCCTAGAGTGCGCAGAGATGGCTAAACTGACAAACGAGCTAAAAAATGAAGAAAATTCTAAGCACTATGAAGTATGGGGAATTTGGTATAATTGGTTAAAGAATAGGATAAAAGTACGATAATAGGCTATAGTTGCTTAAACACCAGAAATGGACTCAATGGTATAGAAATGTAGACGATTATATAGTATTGTATAATATAATGTATAGTGATAGTTATGGATGGAATCCATCCAATATTTGACTTATGAAATGTGTAAACACCGTACCCCGGATCAAGATTGAGATTGTATTTTGTCTTTTTAAATATTGGAAAACTCAATAAAGTATATTTAAAAAAAAAAAAAAAAAGATAGATAGATAGATAGATAGATAGATAGATAGATAGATAGGGATTAGATACCGTGTTTCCCCGAAGATAAGATCCTGTCTTATATTTTTTGAACCCTGAAATAAGCGCTTGGCCTTATTGCCATGTGCTCAAAAGCCCAATTGGGTTTATTATCAGGGGATGTCTTATTTTGGGAGAAACAGGGTAGGTGGATAGATGGATACAGGAGGGGGAGAGGGACCAGTTTGCCCAAACTGATTCTGCATGGTTTGGAGAACTGGCAAATCGGACCACCGCCTACCCCCACCTCCACCCATTTTTCAGGCCATTTTCAGGCTGTTTTTCTGGCCAAAATCAGCCCAAAAATCAGCCTGAAAACGCCCTGAGAAAAGGCCTGAAAACAGCCTGAAAAATCTTGCTGTGAGAGAAAGAGAAGTGTCCTGGGTCCCCTCGTCCCAGAAGCAGAAACCTCACATTCTTCCTTCTCTGTTAGCCCCCTTCTTCACATGGGATCACCCAGAAACAGAGACAGAGAGGGAGAAAGGGGTGGCATTTCTGTGTGCTCCTGTTTCTGTGTGGCACTTTCCTTCAATGCTAGCAGCCACCGCTGCCATCTTCTCCCTCTTTGTCTCTGCTTCTGGGAGATCCCATGTGAAGAAGCGGGCTAGCAGAGAAGGGAGAGTGTGAGGTTGCTGCTTCTGGAATGAGGGGACCTGGGAAGTGTCTGTGTCCAGCTTACCCAGCTTCTCTTCCTCTCACAGCAAGTTTTCTCAGTCTAGCTTGATGCAGCATCCCTCTCTCTCTCTCTCTCTCTCTCTCTCTCTCTCTCTCTCTCTCTCTCTCTCTCTCTCTCTCTCTCTCTCTCTCTCTCACACACACACACACACACACACACACACACACACACACAGAAAAAAGAACACACACACAAACAAACTCCTTCCCCCACCCCCCACTAGAGACTCCTGGATTCCCTCCCCAACCCTGCCTGTCCCATAGAGGTACCACGCACACAAGTGACATAGAGTTGGCCACAGCCACTCAGTCACATGACATCCCCCCCTCCGGCACACACACATCCCCGGTCGTTAAAAAATTTGGATCTCACCACTGATCACACATAATATAGAAATATATCTGATAGCCTCACCTTGTGGTTTAATGTTCCCCCAGCCTGCAACCCAACAACCCAATCTGGGAGGGAAGACAATGGAGGATCCTGGTAAACAGGCAGGCTGGATACGCTGGGTGAAATTCACAGGGCTTTCGAGTTCTATTAATGCAATATCATTGCCGTTTATGAGCGAAGTGTAGTTGGAGTGCATGATAATTTGCTTCACATTTACTAGTACCGACTCTGGTCCAGGATTGGAGAGATTGTAGGATCCCAAAAGAATGGCAAATAGAGAGGGATCTGAGAGACTGTAGACAGAGAAATTGGCCAATAAAACATAAACAGGAATATGGGAATGAAAACAGATATATTGTATAAAAATTCAGCTACGAAGAGGAGGAGGTTGAAATTAGGCAGTTAAGAGAAAGTTGAAGAGGTATTTTAACTGTGGTTGGGAAACAGGAAAATAAATCTTGTGAGGAGATTGGGCTTTATCCCCCTCCCCCCCCAAAAAAAGACCCCTCAAAAAACATGATAGAATCTACTGGACAAAGTGTAACTGAAAACTCACTTCCTTAGGAATGGGAGAACATGAGTCATGAGTGGCCAACAGTAGCTAATAGATTGAATGTATGGTTTCTCCATGGAAGAATGGTAGAAACTTATCACCAGGATGACAGATGTCTTGGTAAAGGGAATGAAGTTTTATAAATTAGTTTCAGAAGTCTGAGAATCAATCTTGTGAGGCTTTGTATGAAGGGAGTGAAGTTTGGAAACTGATCTCACCTGACAAAGCAATGTGCTGCTGTTAGAACCCAGCGTGAGGCAATGAGGGTTCCCCCACAGTGATGTGAATCTAAAATCTGTATGCTGGCCTGCCATGGCCATGAACCCACCTCAGCATCTGAACCTCCTACTATTCGGGAAGAGGGGATAAATCGACCACAAGCTGTGGGGAGAACAAGATAGGCAGATTAGTGTCTGGGTTTGAGTTCCCTGCAGCTGAAATCCATGGAAATTTTTACTCACCTGGAGGTGGCTGGGCCTCTGTAATGCCTGTGAAGACAAGAAGAGGAATATCAAGAGACTGAATGGACCAAACAGAGTAGCTAAAGATAAAACAAAAGAGGGCATATATTTATATATTTATAAATATATTTATATAAATATATAAATATATTTATAATTATATTTATAAATAATCTAAAAATTATATACTACACTAAAATCACTTTTAGATCTACAATATCTATCATGACATGAAAGATACATTTTTGAATTAATTATTCATTAATTAATGAATAATTAATTAACATATGTGACTTGGAACTTTTAAAATGTGCTGTGTCATTCAAAAATGATAATTTTCAGTACATCATGATCATTGCTTCACTTATCTCTGGTAAAAATACAGATCTGAAGGAACTTTTGACCCAACACCATCCAAAGAGTTTCAGAACTTGGGAGGATTTGTATGAGATAAAAGGAGTGAGACATCCTCAGCACTTTTGTTAACATTGCCTCTATACCTTACTGTCCTCTCTCTTTTTAAAATCAAATTGAAAGATTACTTTAATTCCAAAATAAAATAAAGTGGATGTGATACTTATAAAATTCTGTTTTCACTTTGTCATTATGGGATACTATAATCTATCAGTGTAGATTAATGAGGAAAAAAATGAGTTTTAACAAATGTAGAATCAGGCTGCAGCATAACAAAATTGACAAAAGTGAAGAGGGTCTGAATACTGTCTTAGCACACACACACACACACACACACACACATATACACGTGTGTGTGTGTGTGTGTGTGTGTGTGTGTGTGTGTTTGCATGTGTAAGACAGAAATAGCATGAAGGAAGAAAAAGTTTCAAAAGTAACGCAGGCCTGGCCCACAGAATGTAAAAGGTAGGGGTGTGTGTGTGTGTGTGTGTGTTTGTGTGTGTGTGTGTGTGAGAGAGAGAGAGAGAGAGAGAGAGTGAGAGAGAGAGAAAGAGAGAGAGAGAGAGAGAGAGAGAGAGAGGGAGGGAGAGAGAGAGCAAAGAAAAACATTTGAATCTAGATTTCTCAGTCCAAAGTCAACATTTTATTTATTTCTTTGTAAGAGACAGAGTTAAAAGAGCATGAGAATTAGATTACTGAGTTTAACATTAAATGGCAACAGATAGCACATCTCTACTAATTTTCCTCAAAAGAATACAGGTAAACCAGTTATTTTCCCAGGTGGTGAATCAGTTCCTTTCTGTCCTTCAAACTATAAAAGAAAGCTTCTGTGGCAAGATAGAAAATAATGTTGTCCCATTTTTAGTATAGCCCAAATGATCATTCCTTATACATACTTGGTCCATATCTGAATGTTACAAGATCCAATGCCATATCCTCTCTCTAAGTGAAGAAACTTTGCAGTGGAATGATAAATTAGCTTTACCAACAGATGACAGCCCATATATGGTAAGGTTTAGAGTGCCCAATTTACACTGTGTAAGAACACCACAAATTGAAGTATCAAGAATAATTCTAGACAACAACAAAGAAGCAGAGTCTTTATATCTTTTTGCTACTATCTAGTGATCTTCCACATTTTTGCAGCCAAAATATGGTACACGTTGTTATGAAAATCAGTGTCTGATCTTGGATCCACTATAATTACAGTACGGTAGTCAAATCAATCAACAGATAAACAGAAGATTTGAATTTCCCTCTTTTGTTACATATTTCCGAATTTACAATTAAGCATTTCCACCTTTAAACGTTTCTACATGAATGTACAGTTTCTACTCTCTTACTTATATACTATATTATCATACATACCATACTGATTCTGACATTACAAATGTAATAAATAATTGCATTCAATGGAAAAGGCATTTTTGAAATGGCAGGAAGCAAATGAAAACAATCTTTCCAATTATACCTTCTAATATTAGAGACAGCCGATATATAATTTTTGACTGTACTTCCTATAGTTCTGAACCATGTGGATTGGAGTCCAGAAGTGCATTGGGTTGCCTTCTCCTGATGTAAATCATTTTTAATATTTATCTAATATTTATTTAGATTAATCTGGAAAACACTTAGTCCTAAAGGTAAATTTAACTCAGCTGTATGTCTCAGCCTGTGGTGAGTTAAACGATACCATGACCTTCCTCTTGCAGTGCCTGGAGAGCTGCTAGGAGCTGGATGGGGAGCAACAAGTTGAAACTGAACCCTGGCAAGACTGAGTGGCTCTGGGTTTGGAGTTCTTTGACCCATAAAGAATAGCCACCTTTGGTCTTGGATGAAGTGGTACTGCCTCAAACAGATCCTGTGCATAATCTGGGAGTTTTCCTGGACTCAAAGAGCAGGTGGCCATTATGGCCAGGAAGGCCTTTGCATAACTGTGGATTGTGTGCCAGTTATGCCCTTTCCTGGACCAACAAATCCTACTCATGGTCACTCAGGCCCTAATCACCTCCTGTCTTGACTATTGCAATGCGTTCTATATGGAGTTGCCCATGAAAAGCATCTGGAAACCTCAGTTGGTGCAACTGGAACATGGTTTTGTGTAGACCTTGATGTGCACATATATCACCTCTCCTGTAGGAGCTGCATTGGTTGCCAATTCATTTCCAGGGGCAATTCAAGGTGCTGGTTGTCATCTTTAAAGCCTCTCATGGCTTGGGACCAGGTTATCTGATGGACCATCTCTTTGCCAATCAAATCTACCTGACTCACTAGAGTGGGGAGCAAAGGTGGGTTTCTACCGGTTCGATCCAGTTCGGGTAAACTGGTAGCGGCGGTGGCTGGATGCTCCACCTGCCCTCCCAGACATCATCAAAAATACTCTGTGCATGCGCAGAAGTTTCTGTGCATGTGCAGAAGCATTGCATGTTCACAAAGATAGCGAACCGGTAGCGCCGGGATTTGAAACCCACTACTGGTAGGGAGGCAAGGAATGTTGTGGGTCCTGTCCCCAAGAAGATACATACTTCTCTATGGTGGCTCCCTCCCTCTGGAACATCATTCCTCCAGAAATTAGACTGGCCTTCACTCTTTTGGAAAGTCCTGATAATGTGGTTCTGCCAGCGGGCCTGGGGAACCCAGAGCAGGTTGTAGCCCATTAAAGACTGGTATGAATGTGTGTTGCCACCTGGGTGTAGGGGGGTTATTATTTTATTATGTTAATTATTTATTTTTTTATTTCTTTTATATTGTGCTTTTATGTCCTGTAAGCCGCATTAAGTTGCCATGTGAAAATAAGTGGCAATATACATTTTCTAAATAAATAAATAATAAATACATTTTTAAAAAAAGAGAAATAAGGCTTCTGTAGTGTAAAACTCAGGAAATATTACATTAACAAAAGTATGATTCAAGAATAATCACAGCTGAATAAATCCTACCAATCCAAACATTGGGAAAACTATATTAAATCCAAACATATTTCTAAAGTTTCCAATAAAACAAAACAAACCTTTTCTCAGAATCCAAATAATAAATTCAAATTATTTTTAGTAAACAAAAGAAACATTAATTAAAAATCTGCTGTTTAACAACCTGTATAAAGCCAGTCTCAGCTAGATATACAAGAGTTGGAAGAATGCCCTGGAATCGATGACTCAAAGTAACTATTATATCCTTGTTATCCACATTTATCAAAGAAATGCATGTAGATTCTTTCCTGCCTTCAGAAATTTCTCTTCTTAAAAATAAAAGAAAAGATTTTTTTTTAAAAAATTGTTTCAATTAAAATAGGAGAGAAATACATAATATATTTTCATACCATTCTACTATCAGATCCAGAGTCTTAGCCAATTGCATTAATTTAAAGTAGAGATTATTTCTAAAATCAAAACAAGTAAAATAAAATTAGTAACCTGCCCTGGATTAAATTCTAAAGTTTACCTTTTGAAAAAAAAAAAGGGGGGGGGTTCTCTCATCATCTTTTGATGTTTGTGTTTAATTTTTCAAAATAAAAAAAATTGGGTGCCTAGTAAATGAGAGAGGAAGAATGAACTTCTTTGCATTTTATACACCCACCTGTTTTGAAAAAAAAAAAAGTGCCTTAAAGAAAAAATATTCTCTTACCCATCAGAAGAGAGAGGAGGGCCAGATTTTTAATCCCAAGAAATCTCACCATCTTTGTTTATGAATCTATCTTGATTTAAGTCAAGTAATAAAAGAAGGAAAAAGTTAACAGGTAGATGAAGCCTAAAAGAATATAAATAACTGTCACTGTACTCTGACCTCCTTTTATAAACTTTATGCTCCGTATATAACTCCTCCTAGCATCTTAAAGGAAGTTTGTTGTTTTTGTTTAAGTAATGTATTTGATATTGACTTCTCCAAGTGGACTGAGAGCTAACACTTTACTCCTTCCCAAGGTAGGGTGGAGCCTTTTTAATTGTATTAGTCAAAGAAAGGGGTAAGATTATAAGAACCCAGATAGATCAAAGACCAATCAGGTATTTACCAAGAGCTTAGAAGGAGTACACAAGGACAACTGTGTTATGTGACTGTTCATTCCAGAGTGGCTATCTTTTCAAAGAATATTGTACTTGGACATAGTGCGTGCATTTAAGTTTTCTTTACAAATTTCTAGGACTGTCCATGTCCTACAGCACCCACTGATTAGCAGTGGTTCTCAACCTTCCTAATACCACGACCCTTTAATACAGTTCCTCATGTTGTGGTGACCCCAAACCATAAAATTATTCCTAAAACCATTGAAAATATGTGTTTTCCGATGGTCTTAGGTGACCCCTGGGAAAGGGTCGTTCGACCCCCAAAGGGGTCCCGACCCACAGGTTGAGAACCACTGGATTAGAGCTTCTGGATATAGTCTAATGATTGTGGAGGGCACCACATCTGTGAAATATCACATGACTGTTCTTGGAAAAGCAAACTTACAATAACATCATATTTGAGATGGTGTCACCAGCAATGGACCCACTGTAGGCCCGGCGACTTGGTTCTGCCTCAGTAAAGTTCTTTGTGCCAAAGAAACTGTGAAGTTCTTTTTATCTGTCTAAGAAGATAACATGGAGCATACACTGAAATCAGTGATGGGTTTCAATTTTTTTTACTACCGGTTCTGTGGGGGTGGCTTGGTGGGCGTGGCATGCTTGGTAGATGTGGCTTGGTGGGCATGGCAGGGGAAGGATACTGTAAAATCTCCATTCCCACCCCACTCCAAGGGAAGGTTACTGCAGCCCTAGGAAGAAGGCAAAGACATCCTGTTTCCAAAGTCTTGTCGAGAAAACTCCAGAGATTAGTTCACGCAGCTCCAGGAATTAACATTGACTCAAAGGCATACCTTTCCCCCCATCCCTCAAAGCCAATCTACCTTTATAGTGATTAGATAAATTAGATAAACAAACAAACACTATTTCCCATCCTCTAGAACTGATGTAAGCAAATTCAGAGAAAATAAAGAAATCTCTTTTAAAAAGCTATATTTTTTATTATTTATTGTCACATTTTCTACTACATTCTCCTACTGGTATCTTATGATTACATTACTTTGTTGTATACTGAAAGTTTATGCACCAGAGAGAAATAGAATAAAGTTGCCCAGGTATGAATATTCTCTTCTAAAATACATCTGATGTAGTGTTGCCAGGTGTCCACTATTTGAGCGGACAGTCCACTTTTTTCACATTATGTTCACTATTTTTTTTCACAAAATAGTGGACATTTTTTTTATTCAAAACTTTATGATAAAATTAAAATGTAATTTAATATTTTACATATTATTATAATATATTTGATGTTTTGAATTTTAAGTAAAGTTTTGAAGTGATTATTTAATACGTGTTAAAATGTTTGTAAGAAAATATATAATTTAATTGTAATTTTTTTTTATTTTTTTACTACTTAACCACCACCACCACACCCCGCTTGTCCGCTATTTTTTGGAAGCAGACCTGGCAATCCTAATCTGATGCACTTTTATTCATTTATTTCTCTCTCTCTCTCTCTCCCTCCCTGTCTCTTTCTCTCTTCCCTCTTTCTCTTTCTTCCTCTCTGTCTCTCTTATCTCTCTTATCTCTCTCTGTGTGTGTCTCCCTCCCTCTCCCTCTCATCAAGCAAAAATACATTAAGAATTAAATGTTTTGCAGTTCCTGAACACCAAAATAAAAAATAAAAAAATCACATATAAAGATAGGGAAGGGGGGGGGAGTACAACCCATAGGAAAATCTATAAAAAGGAGTGTAGTGACCACCAGGTGGCAATGTTAACACAATGTTTTCATTTTCTCACACATGCATAAACTTATAGCTAGTATGTAAATTTTCTCTTCATCTACTTGTGTTGAATAACAAATTAAAGGTACAGTAAACTTTCCAATAAGTTTAGTTTATAAAATAATAATAATTTTTAAACATAAGGCAGACTACTTCTATTCAAGATACCAACTCTGACTTCCAATAATTTATGGTAAGGCAATTTTCCCAATTTTGTATTTGTCTTACATCAAACTGAGTTTTTTGTATGTTATGTATGTATTATTATACACAAATAATCCTCAATTTGCGACAATAATGGAGTCTGGCACTTATGGTCGTAAATCAAAATGGTTGTAAAATGATCACCATGTGACAGGAGCTGGTTGTTAAGTGAATGTGATGGTCGTAAAGTGAACCCATTGTTCATTGTAGGGTGTTTTTTCTCCAGAAACAGGAAGTAAATGTTGGTTTTCCAGCAAAAATGTTATAAACCACCATCATGTGAATAATGGGAACATATTTAAACTCTGCAGTTCACTTGGCTCATTTCATTTATTGTGCTAAATCATGGCTTGCTTCATAAGAGGTTACATAAATCTAGGTTTTATACTTTGTGAAATCATAAGGGTGATTGAGTCAGGGATATCATTTGAATCATGTCATGGATTTAATTTGGACTGTTGAATTGCTCTGAATCAACTGTTCCAATTTGATTTGGAAAGTCAGATCTTTTCAATGTTCAGAATTGATTTGGGGAGGAAAAATGTTTAGCATTTAATTTCACAAGCAGCTGGAATTTTTCATTCTATTTTAAAGTTGGCTTGATTTTGTGCCTTTTTTGAACTGCCTTTTAATTAAATTTCTGTTTGAAATCCACACAGTTCTTCAATACAAGATTTAAGACCTTTGTTATATGTGGATTTAATTATTGGGACTTATTTGAGAAACTTTGGCCTAAAAGAAACCACGGTTTAGCATGTTTAAACTCCTTGTCATCATTGATCTTGTTAAAAAAAATTACAGAAGCCAAGTTAATAGGGAAATAGCTGAGTTACATGTTTATTAAATATAATACAGTTTCTTGTGGATTAAAAAGAACATGACTTCTTATCTAACAGTACAGGATTTCACACATATTAACCATCATTTCATTTATGTGATCTTACCTTAGTGGATGTGGGAAACACTATTGTTGTTTATGCACAATCATTTGCTGCTTAATGATGAATGCTTCTCTTAGTTCACAGAATATCATTTGACAGTGATGAAAAATGACACCACAGTTTCCTGCCATTTTGAAGTGAGAAATCTATAGACATTATGATATGTTTTTCTTAATATATAATTCCTATATATCTTTTTGAACGTCTTTTGGGTTCTCTTATGGTCCAGCTTTTGCTTTTCAAAATAATATGCACATTGTAGACTAAATTGCATATTCAGACTTATATTCCATATTACATCATATTAACTTTTTCAAGAAATTTTAGTCCCAACAATACATTTAAGATGGGTACCCAGTTAATATTTTTTGAAAGTTCCCACATTATGTTCAGCTTTAAATTAATAAAACAGGCAAAATTTTGCCTAACATAAATAAGACGTGTACTAACACCCACTTAACTGTAATTCAATATTTAACAAAACTTAGCATGTTGAAGAAGAGCAATTGCAACTGCATGTGAAGAAAATCATATTTGGGCTATAATGGAGCACAGCTATAGAGGTTTTTGCATTTTTAAAAAATGTTGGCTGATATCAAGCTGGCTTTTAACAGAGCAGATAAGATAGCCCTATTTTAAAAGTCTTGTGTCTTACTTTTTTTTTGTCTTTTAATATGCATATTAAGTCTAGTCAAAGCTTCATAATGGGAGATTGGAATGATAGATATAAGAACATGGAAATTCATATACAGTATAACTTAGTAGTTCCAGGTCCTAAGTATTGTAAAATAAACTTTACAGAAAAACTGGAAAAGTGCTAGGCAGTCCTATGTAGGGTGTAAAAATCTGGACAACCCTTAGATGGAAGTAGAGAGTTATTTTTTATACCTTCTTGGTATCCAGTGGTAACTATATTTTTGGAACTAAAATATGCTGGGCCTGCTATGAGGACTTTCGCTGATCTGCAGGGGTCTCCAACCTTGGCAACTTTGCAGCTTGTGGACTTCAATTCCCAGAATTCCTCTTCAACTTCCAGGAAAGCTATACTGGCTGAGGAATTCTGGGAATAAAGAGGAATTCTGGGAGTTGAAGTCTACAAGTCATAAAGTTGCCACGGTTGGAGACCCCTGCCATAGGGTCTCACAGAGAATTCCATAGCTTGTCCAATTCTGATCTTTTAGGCACAATATAAACACATCACAATATTTAAATATCTTTTCGAAGACCTTAATGGCTGCTCTAAGTAATTCAATTAATTACTCTGGCATCTCCTTCAGCGTTGTCCAGATTATCAAAATTTCTGCATGCTGCACTCCCCACCCCACCCCCCACCCCAAGGAGATGCAATCCCCTCTCTTCGCTTGTTTGATTTTTTATAAAGGGGCTTGCAGTGTGTTTTCAGCCTCCCTATTTTCTTCCACTTCTGTCTGTCAACTTGCAACTCCAAGTTCAAACATTATTAGGTGGACTATTCAATTTACTAATTATACCCACTTTGCAGGAATTTGAGATTAAGAAACTGGTAAAAAAAAGAAAGAAAAGAAAACTTTTCTTTTGAACTCAGTTCAATTCCATGTGTGTGTATTCCAGCATCCCTGTTTGCAGAGAAGGGACGAAAATTTATCTATCTATCTATCTATCTATCTATCTATCTATCTATCTATCTATCTATTTAATTCAATTTGTATACCGCCCTTCTCCTAGTGGACTCAGGGTGGTGCACAGCCAGGAAAAAACTATGCCAACTTCAGGGTGGGAACAGAATTCCTCCTCAGAAATGCGTCCACCTTTTTAGTACGGTCGGATTCTTCTTCTTCTCCCATAAACGGCTCTTTACTCTTCTCACACGCGTCGTCTTTCCATCAATCTTGAGACTTTGATGGACCAATCCGCGCCACCTTCTTCATCTCCCTCCAGCAAAGGGAAGTAGTGATGCCTTCTGCCTCCAACATGCTTCTTTTTACTTTCGCTTTTGACTCCTTTGTCCCAAGCTTTACAGAGCCTGGCCCGGTACAGGTAAGATTGCAAAGGGTGGGGTCGACTTCTTTTAAGGACTTTTTTTTCCCCTGTCCCTTCTGTCTGCCTGATCCGGCTTAAGGTGTGCTTTAAGCTCAGCTGGCCGAGAAAAAAGGGTAGCGCGTCGAGATTTTTGCTTCATGAAATATCATTTGGCGATATGTGTGGCATTCGCGATCAGTTCGCCTTTCCGAGCTTCACTTCGACAAGGAGAGAACTCGGAGAAGTTGGGAGGGGAAAGAAAACGACGTCTCGCTTTTCTGCTCGCTAGAGAGTATTTTGATTCTGCCAATGAAGGATCAGAGAAAAAGTGGCAGCGGGCGAGAAGTGGGCGGTGGGATACCTATCAGGCGTCGTTTTCAAATAGTTTCCTCTGCTGTTTCACCAAACAACAATAACAGTGAAAAGGAAAGATTTCAGAGAAGAATCCCATTGTCTTACTGGAACTACAGGATCTGATGGTTTTTGCTTAATAAAAGGTGAAAGGGGTGGGAACCAAGATTATTTATAAAAGGTGAAAGGGGTGGGAACCAAGATTATTTTATTTTTTTATTTTTCCTACAAATTGCCCTCCAGAACAAAGATAAAGAAGGATGATTAAAATAGAACATGGACTTAAGGAGCGGCAGATAAGGTGCTTTACAGCTTCAAATAAACATAGAGATTGGAGCAAAGCTTGTTTTCAAATCCTGCACGTGTCAGAATTAGTAATAAGGGCTAGGCAGGCTGGATTAGACCTACAGAAAATCTGTTGGACAAATTGGTATTCCAGTTTACTGGTTATTGTAGCATAGCCAACTTCTTCCCAAAGGAACAGAAATGCCATAAGATGAGCACCATATAAATTTGATTAAATAAATAAATAGCAAGTAGTCTACCCAATAATTTCTTCAGCAGTGTCGTTGTTGTTGCTGTTAGTCACAAAGTTGTGTCCAACCCATCGCGACCCCCTGGACAACGTTCCTCCAGGCCTTCCTGTCCTGTACCATCCCCGGAGTCCATTTACGCTCACGCCAACTGCTTCAGTGGCTCTATCCAGCCACCTCATTCTCTGCTGTCTTCTTCTTTTGTCCTCAATCGTTCCCAGGCTCTTCTCCAGTAAATCCTTCCTTCTCATTAGGTGGCCAAAGTGTCATTAGTTATTAATAAATTCATCATTTTGTCAACTCCAAAGCAGTCTTTCTCAGGAGAGTGTTCTCCAAATTGTTGGGCTTCAAAATCCTAAAATTTTCAATCAGTAAAATGGCTGCGAATTCTGACACACGAAGTCCAATAGTGGTACCAGGTTTAAGAAAGCTACTTTGAAGTGAGATTGCAAGTTGTATGGTTGTCTTCCTTGGTGTAAGACCTTAGATTAATTTGATTAATTCTTCATTCTGGAGAATTCTTCTTGAAATTGCCCATCTCTTAACTCGCATGGATCAAGTTCAAGTCTTGGCATTTCTTAAAATCAGGTCTTAATTTTTACAATCTCATAGTTTTCTACACCTCTTTTCGGATTTTTTTTCAACTTCCCTGTCTAGCCTATGGCTCCTTTATTTCCTGGTGGTGTCTCATCCAAGTACTTAACAGGCAAAACTTTTGTTTAAATGTTTGAAGATCAGCCAAGGTCATTTAGATGCTTTCACCTAGCTTGATCTACCCTAAAAGTGTAGGTTTGTTAGCCTAGAATTGTTACTAATTATAAGTAAGTACCACTACTGGATTAGCAATCAAAAATTGCCTGCAAGAACAAGAAGATAATGTAAGAAAGTCTCACTGGAGGGAACCAAGTCTTCCTAATAGCAATTGTATTATTCATATTCTGCTTTATCACAAAAGGACAAAAAAGTCTTCTATTCTTTGTTCTAATCTTTGCTATCTGGAGGTACCTATCCACTAAAAACAGCCAGATATAGTACTCAACCATGAATTCCCCCCCCCCACACACACACACTTTTTTTTAAGCATCAACTAAAAATAGGGATAGGGATATATCATGTATCATCACAACACAACAAACATAACATAACGTAACTTATAATTAATATACCATTGTTAACTAACTGCTTTTGCCTCAACACTTAATAGTGTGCAGGTTTTTATGAGTTCATTGAACTAAAGTAATATGGTTTGATGTCACATGCTTCAATGGGGACTTCAGAACGAAAATGTGAAGAGGAACATGTGAAAGTCGTATTATTTCCTGGCAGGCTTTTCCTGCTTGGCTGGCTTTTCTTATGTCCCCACCCTTGCTAATCACACTTAAATACAATGCATTTTTAAAAAAAAGAAAAGGTGGTATGATTGAATAAGTTGTAGAAATGAGAGTAAAAGTAAAATTCTGTATGATAATAATAATTAACAAATATGCACCGTTAATACGATAATGGATGTGTGACCAAAGATACTTTTTCTTTTTATGTATTGTCGACTGTATTAATATATATGTACCTTGTATATACATGGTATAATATTTTACTTTTTATATGTTTAATAAAGTTTTATTTTTAAAATTAAAAAAAAAGAAAAAGAAAAAGAAAAGAAAAGAAAAGTACCTAATGTTAAGACATTCAGGAACAGAATCAGAAACTATGGGTATGGTTGAGTTCAGCCAGCCCTGAAATAGTGGGTCAATGATGTTACAGAAATAGAAGATGAAACTTATTACAAAACTCTTTGTCTCTAGCAGTAGGAAACAAGGGCAGATGTTCAGAAGAGTGGAAGAATCCATTTTCTTCTCTCTCTAATTTGCATGGTACTGAAAGCTACAGTGTTCTAAAAACAAAAGGCAATATAATTTAACATTTGCTCTTTAGCTCAACTTGTTTTCGAGTTTACTTAAGTATTAGAAAGATTGCATTTAAGAAGCTTCTGAAAAAGACTGAAATAAAAATATATAATATTTGGAGAACTTCCTTACAAAAAGACTTTGTGCTATGAAGACTTTGCATTTCTTACCTCAAATCCAACCATCAAGAACAGGCATTTCTTTCTTTGTTATGAAGTAGATAAAATGGCAGGGATGAACAATGGCAACTCACTCTAAGCTAATGGTTAAAACCATATAAACTGAGATAAGCTTCCTGCAGAAATAATATTCATAATACTAAATCTCTCTTGCAAGTTTACTGTGCAAGTTTACTGTGACCACATTAATACATTCCATCAGCCTTTCTTAGCTTGATATCACCTAGGTATTTTGTACTATAACTTCTGTTATCTACAGCCCATTTTTGTTTTAATGAACCTGTAATGACTTGCATCAGGGTGAAGTTGGATGACTGAACAGAGCTTGAGTATTTATTGACCAGTTGCCCTTCCTGATGCCTGTGCAAAGTTCACAGCAGACAGCTACTCATTGCGGCTAGATAGAGAAACATCTGCCACTACCTAGGAGCAAACTCACAGCCTCCTGATTGGGAGGAGAGAGCTTCACCTCTAGGCCACCATGCTGCTCCATCTATAGCCCATTTAACCCATTACAATACTCTAAACTTAAAATTAAGTCACTCTCTCTCATTCCAATCTACCTCGCAGAGTTATTGTTGTGGGGAAAATAGAAGGAGGAAGATGTGTTGGATATGTTAGCTGCCTTCATATATACAATAAAGGTGGAATACAAATAAATAAATAAAATAAACACATAAGATTTCTTTTAATTAAACAGGTTGACTAAAATTAAAAGAAGTGTTTTTTTGCTGCACACAGCCATGTAACTAACCCTAACCTTCTTTGCCTGACTTTGACAATTTAAGCAGAATTTGTACTCAGTTTGTACTCAGATAGGAGACCACAAGGAAACCCCAAGTCTAAATGTTAGACTGGAAAATTGAACAACTACAGCAACAAATTACTAAAGGCAATCATAAATTGTTTTTGTATTATTTCCTTTTCATAGATGTAACATAGATGTGCCATAACATCACCAGAAATCAAGTTTTCACCTTTATCAGTGAACAAATATGCACGACAACTTTAATGAGACTTTAATGAGAATATCCTGTTCCTTTCCTTCTATTAATCGAGTTTCTAGAATAAATCTTTACACATGATCAGAACAGTAAATTCTTTTCAGTGAGCTTATGTTCCAAATCTTTCCTGGATGGTGGGGAGTGGACAGAGGATACTTTCAAATATTAAAAAAAAAATCCTTAAGAGGAAAATTCCAAGGTACTGTATGCTGCCTTTACTCCTACTGTACTCCATAATAAAACCTTCTAGGATTTCCTACAAGGTCCCTTATATATTTATGCCATCTCACTGTTACAAAGCTTCAAAAAAAAAAAGTTTGAAGCTGCTGTTTTGGCATTTCCCAATTTAACTGATTCCTAATATCTTGGATTACAGTCCCCAACATACCCAGTTTTGTTTCTCTTTGTGTTTTTTTTTCCTTTTTGTTCCCATTGCTTAATATTTTGCTTATCATACAGTTGATTTAAAATCATTATTAAGAATACAAAAAAAGAAAAACAGAAACCTTTGTTTTGAACCGTTTTGAATAGGCTTGTGCTGTTCGTGTATAATGATCGGACTAGCGCCATTAATTTTTGCATTCTTTTTCACAAATGGTTCTTTTTATTTCTTCCATCCAAAATAAAGTCAAAAGACTGGTCTTTCATGATCCATTTTCTATTTTCTTCTTTCTGTACCCCATCTTTATTTCTCAAATTCTGGATAACATAGGATTAGGAAAAGTTGTTAAGGCACCAAGCCAGAATGCAGGAGTCTGTGAATTCAATTCCAGCAGGATTGTTGTTGTGAGGAAAATAGGAGACAGAAGTTATGTTGGATATGTTTATTGCCTTGATTTATTTATAAAATAATAAAAGGAGATAAACAGACAAATAAATAAACAAATAAATGATAAGGAAAAAGAGAAATGACCTTAGCAATGTGATCTTCTCTATTCTAGAAAGGAGGAGTTTGGAATCCCATAGCATCCTGGTCACTACAGAATGGGAAATAAAAATAGTGCTAAACCGTGAGTTGGTTCTTTATTTTCCAAAGAAAAATATTTGGGGAAATAATGCTGAAAGAATTAATGTAATAACTTGATCTAACTTCTGTGTTCTCATCATCTTCAGCATGACCACCTCCACTTCAATTTATTGGAATATCGGTAAAAATTGTAACTTTCTAGCAACAAAGAATCATACATGTTTAAAAAATGATTGAGTAACAAGAAATTAAGATTCTGTGAGAGGTTGCTATTTATTTATTTATTTATTTATTTATTGACAGCAATTATGCTATTTCTGTGAATTTTTTATTTTATTTATTTATTTTTATTAAAACAATTTCAGTCATTTCAGAATCCATTGCAACTTTTGTATTTTTCTGCAGATTATTTATTATTATTGCATTTTTAATTATTCTTGTGATCAATTTGGAATTCTGTGGAAAATTGATGTAGTCTAAACACTTTAAAGCCCTTTCTAGACTGAAGAAATGACAGTTTTAAGAATTCAAATCAGCTAAAAGAAAAACCAGAAACAGAAATCAGTGGTATCTAAATCCACCTATGATTTATTTATCAGTTAATCCTGATTATCAGTTCGCTTTTCAAACACTAAGCATTTTATTTGTTTACTTTTGATGAGTCACTTTCTCAAGAAGAAATAAAGGAAAGGCAATCATATCATCTAGATTTCGTTTTCCCACATAAATCATAAAACATAATGTTGCAAAGTTGACTTTCCCACCATAAAAAAAAGGTTGCCACAAAGGAATATGACAAATACAAAAATAGCCAAAATACTATGTATTATTGGTGTAATTGTTTTGGACTGAGGAATGCAGTCTTTTCACTTTCACTTTTCACTTTGTCTCTGTTTGGAGACAAACAGAGATCACAGGCCAGGATAAAGGCAGCCCATTTTTTGTTCTATGAGAATAACGCTCATTGGAAATGGATTTTAGGAGGAAATGAAGTCATTGATTTTCTTTATTTAATATCTCCTTTTTCTCTTCACTTAACATTACCTTTTCTCTGGTTTTTAATCTTTCCTCCTCCACTTCCTCCTCCTCCTCCTTCTCTTCTTCCTCCTCCTCCTTGCATATTGCGAGCTTCTGACCTGGGTAAATAACAATTAAATCTGATTAAGATTTAATTCCTATGAACTATCTATACACTTGGGCTGCAGACAATGGTATAGTTTGGCCTTCTCTCCATTTCTGTTATGATGCTTATCCTTCAAGATGGGGCTTCTGGATTTCTGAACAGCAGTTTGGTCCTACAATATCACATGAAGCAAAACTAGAGGTATAGATGGGTGTCCTGGGCTCCCATGGTTTGATTCAGTTCTTTTTCTTTGCCTCTTTCAGACCAACTTCATCAACAGTCCCTACATCAAAGTCTGTAGGAGGCATGATCCAGGACCTTCAGGAAGACATCAAATGTTCCATCTGTTTGGAAATCTTCAATAACCCTGTCTCCATAGATTGTGGGCATAATTTCTGTCAAGACTGTATGTTTACTCACTTGAATAATTCTCCACAGTCTGAGTACAATTGCCCTGAATGCCGCCATACCTGCTACCCTCAACACATGAAGCCAGATGCCCGGCTGAAAAGTTTGGTGGAAAAAATTTCACAGTTTCCTCATCTGGAAGAGGTCAACAAGGTGAGATTGCATCTAGATGGAACTAGGAAGCTTTTACTGCATTGCATGTCAGGTGCAAGAAATCACGAGCAAGGATAGAGTTCAAAAGCACTACAAGTTTACTTCATGCTACCTAGACACAAGTGTCTGATCTACTAATGGTAAAGACAAATTGGTTCCAGATAAGGGTCAATGGATTTTAAGGGGAGACTTAGGTCTTTTATGGGGATGTAGCAATTCCAGACTGATGATGCATTTGTTCCTCCCTCGGCTCAATGTGGTCATCTCCTACATTGCATGTAGGTAGTTTGACAGAGATAGATAGATAGATAGATAGATAGATAGACAGACAGACAGACAGACAGACAGACAGACAGATAGATAGATAGATAGATAGATAGATGATAGATAGATAGATAGATAGATATGATAGATATGATAGATATGATAGATAGATAGATAGATAGATAGATAGATAGATAGATAGATATCTAAGACAGAGAACAAGAAAACGGCAAAGCCTTCCTCCCATACATAAAAGGCACCACAGACAGAATCAGCAAGATCCTCCACAAACACAACATCAAGACAGCATTCTGCACAAACTGAAAAATATCCGTTATCCTAAGAAACCCCAAAGCCAAAATTGAGTTAGAAAATCAAGGAGTATATGAAATCCCATGCACCGCCTGCCCCACCACATACATCGGACAAACCAACAGAAGAATAAGTGCACGCATTGAAGAACACAAGAACTCAGTCAGAAAAGAGGAACAAACTTCTTCCCTGGTCCAACACCTTAAAGCCACAGGACATGATATTGACTTTAAAAAGACCAGAACTATTACCAAAACTGAATACTTTAACAACAGAATAATCAGAGAAGCCATCAAGATAGAAAAATGCCACACAGCATGAATAAACGAGATAATACCTCCCGCCTACCAGCCATTTCAAAACCCGCCCTCATTGACAAACGAGTCCCTAACACAAAGAATGATACCAAACCCACACTCACGAAAACCACACAGGATGTCACCACCACACATCCACGCAAAAAGCAAACCCACATCAATGAGGCACAACCATAAACCAGAAGCCAGACCACAGCTGCATCATTAGCCACTTTAAACCCCTCCAATCCATACATGAAGCAAACTGACACCCACCATGAAGATGTGGCACGACCACGAACGTGAACCAAACAACAGAAATGCAGCTCACTAGCTCAAATCCCCCTGCAATTCAGACTAACCCGAGCACAACCAAGCCCCCACTTAAACAGAACACACCCCCATCCAATCAGAGCACAGCCAACCCCCCAACCATTCAGAGCACAGCCAAACCCCCAATCAGAACACACCTCCACCCAATCAGAACACAGCCAAGCTCCCACCCAATCAGTTTACACCCCCACTGGCAGTTAAAAGGAAGAAACAGCTGCGATCACACATTGCTCCTAGAAGCACAAAGCCGAAAACACCAGCCTGAAGATGACGAATGAGACATAGTTAGATAGATAGATAGATAGATAGATAGATAGATAGATAGATGTTTAATTCAAAGATAGATTGATCTTATTCAATAAGCAGGTGAATACAGGAAAAAGCAGCGTTGCAGATGACCAGATTCAGAGCCACACAGGACCATAAAAATGTCAAAACAACCTTCAATTGCAAATGTAAGACAAGGTGCAGCCAGCTCAAATCCCAAAACCGTGGACTCCCAAGTAGAACAGGAAACATACCTGTTTCTTGTTACACTTGGAAACATTCATCATAGTCCAGGGCTGCCACATTTTGTATTAGCTTTAGCTTCCAAGTGCTTTACAGGTGCAGCCAAATGTAGATCATGTTATAGTTATCAAGACAAGAGATGACTAGGGCCTGGATGAATGGGAGCAAAGTTTCTCAATCCAAAAATGATTGCATTAGTGCACAAGATCTAACTTCAAAAGTCCATTTGGCCGCAGCTGTCACTTATCTGAAGAAGAGCTATAAGTCAAGAAGGATCCCAAGCTGTGGACCACTTTGAACTAATAACTATAATTTTCCATAGAGTTATGGAACAGCACTTCAATTGTTTGGTGTAGGGTTGAAATATTATTACTGTTGATACATGACTGTGCTGGTAGATTACACTTCCAGTGGTTTCACATAGATGTGAAGATAACCTGGGCTACTCCACGAAATAGAGGTCTCTGAGCAGAGCTGTCATCTCCTCCTCTGCTGAGAACCACCCTTTAGGAAGAAAAAGAATTATTGAAAGACAATATGTCAGTGAGAACTGACTTCTTCATTTCCCACTCAAAGTTATAGAGTCCCTTTTCAAAAATAGCAAGTTCCTTACCACTCCTGTCAATCTGGCATGGCCATCACAATTGAGTTGAGTTTCTTCTATCTTGGCTCTCTTCAGACCTGAAACTTGTCTCCAACTGAGTAACCATAAAAGATGTACCCAATTTGGCTTCCGGTCTGGTTTCCGCTATCGCCAGACGGTCCTTTGAGACCGCCAGCCCCGATGCCTGTAAAGAGCCACCTTTACACCTGAAAGGCAGCTCAAAAAACTCCATTTCCTGACGGAAATGTGAGTCAGAGCAGGCAAGGGCAGGTAGAACCCTCTGCGAAGTCTCCAGAGTTTTTTTTAATTCTTGGGGACGAGCAGGTTGAGGCTCCCTATTCCCGCTCGCCGCTGCTCCAGGCTTCGGGAGAACTCTGCCTTTTTTTGCAGAGCTAGGCGCTGGAACCAGATCAATCAACGAACCTAACAGATGGATTAATTAAAAAAGATGAGAATTGGACTTGGGACCCTAAATTGCAAGTATCCTTAATGAATTTATAAGCATTTTAGAGTGAAGGAGAAAAAAACTTTAAAATGGCGACCACTGAGGCTTGGGAAGTAGAAGAAAGCCGAAAGTGAGAGTCCTTCCATAACAGCTACAAAGTAGCGGAATATATAGTGCTGGCTACAATTTGGAAGAAATATAGTTATTTTAAGTTCCTTTCTTCTTGGAGATTTGTACTTGATCTTGTTTGAGGAAAAGTTTTCCTTTAAAAAAAAAGAGTTTGTTGGCAGGATGGCGTTAAAACTTATAAAGCCTGACAGACAAGCAGTGGGGAGGTGCTCCCCCATTCACAATTGTCTGAACAAGCTCTGATCCTACAGACTTTGCAGAATGGTTTTAACTTAAAAGAATTTCTTCAGGAGGAAATTGCAAAATATTATGAGACTGTGAACCAGAAATTTGAAAAATTAAGGCAGGAAATTAAAGAAATGATACAATTAAAGTATGATAATCTGCAACGAAAGATTGTAACAGTGATTAATGGTTTTTCAGAAGTTGTTATAAAGTTGGATACAAATATCAAATTACTAGAGTCTAAAATGGAGGAAGTTGATGATAAGATTTATAATTTGGACAATAAAATACAAAGAATTGAAAATGATTTAATAAATATTCAAGACAATAGTTTAGAAGTAAAGTCTAAAAAGGAAGCTGGTCACGAGACTTATAAGGCAGAAGATATAAAGCAAGGGATTGAAAGAGAAGTTGTAATGATGCAATACAGGCTTACAGAATTTGCGATCAGAATGAGAGGCTTACAGGAAAATAACAGTGATGAGCTAAGAAAAATATCTGCTCAAGTTCTGGCTGGGATCTTAAAGGTTCATCCTGAGGAGGTATCTTGTAAAATTGATAAGGCCTATAGAGTAAATTCTTGGATTGCAAAGCAAAGGCAATTGCCTAGAGATGTGGTGATTTACTTTACAGATAAAGAAATAAGAAATGATATTGTGCAAAAATCTTTTAATTCTACTCCACAACTGCATGGGAGAAAAATTTGGATATATAAAGAATTGCCGCCTAAGATGTTAAGAGATAGAAAGAAATTTGGACTTTTGATGACTGAGCTAAGAAAACAAAATATTTTATTCAGGTGGGATGTTCCAGTGGGTATAATATTGAGATATCAAGGAGAAAGATATCAGTTAAATACTGTTGAAAAAGCGGAAGAATTTTACTACAAGGTCCTTAAAAAGCAAAATCAACAAGAGATAGAAATTCAAGAAAAGCAGAAGGAGATGGAAGTAATGAAGAAACAACAAGTTACAGAGGTCTCCACAGATGAGCCGTTTTTGGATTCTCTCTCAAAGGTCGCAGCTGGACTATTTAATATAAGAGAGGCGGTTCCGGATTCTAATGTAATGACTTATCAAGCCACAAACCAGCATGGAAATCAATCAGTTGATATACAATTTATAGAACCAGAAAGATTTAAGCCACAAAAGAAAAACCAACAAGATCAAGTTATAGATCAGCATGAAAACCAAATAGTCGATACACAATTTACAGAAAGGAATTCAGGATGGAGATCTAACCCACAAAAAGTCAAGAAAAGAAGAAGCAGGTCTCACAAAAACAAAAACTTTTAAACTAAACAACAGTGTAATGCCAGTTATCTAAGAGATGATTGAATATATGAAAAGATAATGGGCAAAGTATTGGTTTATTTTATCCTGAGGAGAGTGACAGACCTCTGCAGTGCTGAACTTTTGGGATGTGAAAAGGGCCTTAAATTGAATGGATTGAAAATATCTTTTTTTGTTTTTTGGATTTTTTGATAAATATATTACGTTTATGCTGAGTTACATGGCAAGAGAGTTATTGGATTGGGGCACGCAGAAGATCTGGTTGTTACCCTATAATGGTGGTTGGAATTAATAATCTGGATAAAAGACACCTCTATAGACATTATATGGAATATAAATATAAAGTCACTCGGATGGTTGTTGGTGTTTTTTTTTTTTTAATATGAAGATATTTGTTACCAATGGGGGCAGATGGTAATTGAAGATACCGAAAATACTGTTGGAATTAGGATGCGATGTTACCCTAACATGAGTGATGGAGTTTATTATCCAGCTGAAAGACATTACAGAAGATATTATATGGATTACAAGCTTAAAGTCTTTTTAGGATTTTATTTACATAAGGGAATATTTTTCTAGTGGAGTGGGCAAAAGAATAAAGATATTAAGAACAATTAAGTATGGTAGTTTTGTAGGAAAGTGGGTGGAGACAGGTTAGGTTATTGACTGTTTAGTTTAAAGAAAAGGGATATTATGTTTAGATGTGAATATATGTAAAAGATTTGAGTTAAGAGATATAACGACGGGGGGAAGGAAATGGGTAGCTGAACTGAATAAATGTTAAATTAGGATTTATTATATAGTTTTATAGTGGAAGGTTGCTTTGAAATGTTATATTAACATACATAAAAGATTTGACTTAAGAGATATATGTATGGGGGGTAGTAAAAGGGTAGATTATGAGCAGAAATCGCTAAATTGGGAGGTATAATAATATTATCATGTTAAATTAGGAGCTATTAGATAATGTTATAATAGAATGTTACTTTGAAATGTATAGTATAGTATAGTACAAGGGGGATATGATAATTTTATTTTTTAAAAAAGGGTCAGCATATGGGGATGGAGTAAGTGGATGGTAAAGTATTATATAATCTGTTATGAATTTGGGTTTTATTATGAAGAAGCCACAGGGGGAGGGGAGGGTGTGGGGGGGTTAGGGAGGAGGGGAAAAAAAGTGGGAGGGAATCTGTATTTGAAAAACTTTTTCAATAAAAAAAAAAAGATGTACCCAATTTATTTTTACCTGGTTGTTTCCCTTTTCAGAAGATGCCAACACCTTCATTGGAATTGGGGCAGCCAGTACAGCTAGTAGGTTTGGATGAAAATGGGAGTCTCTACTTGGATACAGAGGCCCTGAGTAGTTGCTTAGAGCAGGAAGAGGTGAAAGATACTCCCATCTGCTTGATTTCCATAGTTGGGGAACAGCGACAGGGTAAATCTTTCTTGTTAAATTTCCTCCTACGGAGACTTAAAAACTTGGTAAGTCTGAGAATAAGTGTTTATTTTCTTAGTGTTTTAAAATGATTTTGATTGATGGTAATCTTCCTATGAACTTATAGTGTTATGTAGATTTTATTCAAGAAATCAAGCATGCAGAATGAGTTATATGGGTTGCATTTTGCACACGTTCAACTTTCTAAAGAATATGAGGAGAAATGGATAAGGCATATGAGGAAATGTATAAGGCATACATTCCTTGTCTGAAAAAACAAATGTAACAGCTTAATAATCAACCAATTATTATATTGATTATTATATTATATTATTACTGAAGGTAGAGCAGTATCTCATATCTCATCAGTATCTCACTGGCAGAGTACAAATGACTCTCAAGGGGTTTCTAATTTCCCAAGAGATTTATGCCATAAATAAATCATAAAAGATAATTAAAAAATAAATAATAAAATGAAGAATAAAAGAAAAACATCCATTTTACCAAAAGGCAAATTGATGAACTTTGCAGAAATAAGGAGCAAAATAGAGAACATTGCTTGGCCAAGTAATTTTTGACATATTGTGAAATATGTGTCATTTGACTAACCATGCTATTGCAATAGCTGCGTATTTCTTATCTAAATTATTTTTTTCCTAGGCTGTTACAGATAACTCTTGGCTGGGCCAAGAAGATGAGCCATTGACAGGTTTCGAATGGCATCCAGGAATTAAGAGCATCACCAAAGGGATATGGATATGGAATCAGCCATTTTTGGTCCCTGATGAAAATGGAAAGGTAAACATTTGAGTTCAATCCACGAAGTAATTTCCCTCTTTTTTCTGCCTTTTGTCTTCTTCTTTGTATCCTCTATGCCAGGTTTTTCAACAATTTTCTGAATTTAATGCATTTCCCTCCTCCTACACATCACAACAGTCTCCCAACTAAATAAAATTTCATTAATGCTATGCAAAAGGTTGATAGTATGATAGAAAACATAGATCTTGCCATGAACAATGTTGCTTGCCCGAGCTGGAGGTTGATCTAATTGATATGTCTGCATGATTGATTTGTTGATTGATTGATTTGTTGATGATATGCCATCAAGTCAATGTTGACTTCTAGCAACCAAATGGACAGTTTTCTTCACAATGATCTCTCCCTAATCTGGTCCTTCAGATCTTCCAATGTGCACCTATCATTGTTGTAATTGTATCTATTCACCTTGTTGAGTGTCCTCTTCTCTTTCCTTCCACTTTTCCTATCTACAGTCTTCTGTAGAGACTAAGTGTTTCATATAATATATATGAGGTGGTATGTGATAATTTGTGCTTCAAATGAGAAGCCTGGGTTAATTTGTTTTATGTTCCATTTGTTTTCCTTGTTGTCCATGGTACTTTCAGGAATTTCTTCCTGCACCAAATTTCAAAAACACAATGGAAAACTAGGTCACTGTACAGCATTCTGAAGCTTGTGTTTTTGCAAAAAAAAAAAAAAAAAAAAATCTGTTCAACACAGAAAACAGATTCTAAAAGGTAACAGATTTACCAGTAATACAGAATGTGTCTTTACCACAATGTGAAGAGAGGGAAGAGAATTTTGAAAATAGAAACTTGCTTTTGATGTCACACCTAACATCTGCTCTATTCAGCTGTGCTTTGTGTGATCTTTGCCACTTCCTAACTATTTTACTTTTTGTCTTGTTTTGGTTGCATCTCTTATGAAATTTAGATGACTCAATGGGCAAACTGGACCCTAGCCTATCTTTTCCATTATAAAATGATTAATTTCCTGTACTTCTGTTATGATGGTTGGACCGTTTTCAGTAGTTTTCTCTCTCTATTTTTTATTCCGTTTATCGTCATTTTGATTTTTTTTAAAATGTCAAAAATGCTGGGAGTTGTAGTTTAACCAGGACAGAATTTATTGATTGATTGATTGATTGATTGATTGATTCGATCTATATGCCGCCCTTCTCCGGAGACTCAGGGGGCTTACAATGCATTAAGCAATAGCCTTCATACTTTTGTATATACCTGCTTAGTAGGGCTTTTGCCCCCCCCCCCAAGCGGTGTTCTTTTTTATACAAAGTCATCTTATTGCCCCCACAATCCGGGTCCTCATTTTACCTACCTTGAAAGGATGAAAGGCTGAGTCAACCTTGAGCCTGGTGAGATTTGAACTTGCAATAATTGCAGGCAGCTGGTGCTACTTAATAATTAAGCTGGCCTGGCCTAACTCTCCTCTTTTAAATTTTTAATTTGTGATTTTATAAATTGGGTGTTTTAATCCGTGTTTCAGCCAAAATATTTAATAATTTTAAGGGATTTTTTAATATTTGTATTATTTGTATTTTATCTTGGCTGTTCACCGCCCTGAGTCCTTCGGGAGTAGAGCGGTATAGAAATTTGATTAATAAATAAATAAATAGTATTTTAGTCTGCTGCGCCACCAAGACTCTAAAAGATTTACCATCTCTGCTAAAAGCATATAATATACTTTAGAAATAAATTTTGTGGTTATGTACACACAACATTCCTAAAATGGTTATTAAATAATTCACATTGCACAACTTATTGTTTTTCGTAGGCTTTTATGTGCATATTCTTTCTAGCCAAGTTTTACCTACGTAAACTTAGTTGTTCTAAAGCCCTAGGTTCTGTGAAATCTCATTCACAAGTTTCTGGGCCTTTTTTCTGCTGACAAACTGCAACTCTGTGTTGCTCTCTGGGAGACTCAGATAGCTATTTCTGCCTTTTAAGGCGTCGTCAGTGAGCCACACCCACTTCTCAGATATCCTTCCTGTAAAGGTACAATGTATCTTTTTTCTTCTTCGTAGGCTTTTATGTGCATATTCTTTCTAGCCAGGTTTTACCTACGTAAACTTAGTTGTTCTACAGCCCTAGGTTCTGTGAAATCTCATTCACAAGTTTCTGGACCTTTTTTCTGCTGACAAACTGCAACTCTGTGTTGCTCTCTGGGAGACTCAGATAGCTATTTCTGCCTTTTAAGGCGTCGTCAGTGAGCCACACCCACTTCTCAGATATCCTTCCTGTAAAGGTACAATGTATCTTTTTTCTTTTTCGTAGGCTTTTATGTGCATATTCTTTCTAGCCAGGTTTTACCTACGTAAACTTAGTTGTTCTACAGCCCTAGGTTCTGTGAAATCTCATTCACAAGTTTCTGGGCCTTTTTTCTGCTGACAAACTGCAACTCTGTGTTGCTCTCTGGGAGACTCAGATAGCTATTTCTGCCTTTTAAGGCGTCGTCAGTGAGCCACACCCACTTCTCAGATATCCTTCCTGTAAAGGTACAATGTATCTTTTTGCAGTTTGTCAGCAGAAAAAAGGCCCAGAAACTTGTGAATGAGATTTCACAGAACCTAGGGCTGTAGAACAACTAAGTTTACGTAGGTAAAACCTGGCTAGAAAGAATATGCACATAAAAGCCTACGAAAAAGAAAAAAGATACATTGTACCTTTACAGGAAGGATATCTGAGAAGTGGGTGTGGCTCACTGACGACGCCTTAAAAGGCAGAAATAGCTATCTGAGTCTCCCAGAGAGCAACACAGAGTTGCAGTTTGTCAGCAGAAAAAAGGCCCAGAAACTTGTGAATGAGATTTCACAGAATCTAGGGCTGTAGAACAACTAAGTTTACGTAGGTAAAACCTGGCTAGAAAGAATATGCATATATATGTGTGTGTGTGTGTGTGTGTGTGTGTGTGTGTGTGTGTGTATGTGTCCGTGTCCATTTATTTCTCTTCTCTGTTTCATCTCCAGGTAGCCTTGTTTTTGATTGACATGGAGGGCTCAATGGATATAGAGAGAAGCAAGGACAATGGTGTCAAGCTTTCAGCTTTCACCATGCTGTTAAGTTCCTATCAGGTAGAGTTCTAGAAACCAAATCATCCTTTTTTCCCTCTAGGCTGTAAAAATACCACATACTTACCATACCTTTGTTATGTTTCTTAATTATCTTTTAGATTCTTAATTTATCCCTTAACTTGAAGGATCCAGACCTGGAATACATGGAAGTGAGTTGGGTTTTAAATATTAAAAGTGAGGTCCTTGTCCAAGGGAGAGGTGGGAGACAGTGCAACATTATCAGGTAGAGGCGATATAAAAAATATTGCTAAAAGAAGGTGGCCTAAACCAAAGCCCAGACTTGGTATCCTTTGATTCAGGTAACCAAATTGGAAAGATCCTAGATTATTTTACTTGGTTCTCTTGACTGAATTGCAGGAATCTGTCAGCTGTGATACCCAAGCAGTTCGAATCAGTTTCAGCATACTACAAATAGACAATCAATGCCTTTGCAAAAGACTCCATAAATAGTAGGGTTATGCGGTACTTCAGATCCATTTACAGAAGATGCTGAGGAGGGTGAAAAATGGTAAATGTAATACCCTTTAAAGCACGTGTATCTTTTTCCAGGATATCTTATATATGATTGGCAAATAAATTTATGATTATGACTATGATATTTGGCAGCTACAGAAAAACCAAGTTAACCTTAGAAAAGATGTGGCTATTTTAAGAGTTTTGATGGGTATTTCAATCATACTTCAAAGAATCTTTTCCAAAGTGTTCCCAAAGTATTGCCAAGTCTCATTGTGGAGTAAATGTTAACAGGAATGTTAAACAACCAAGTCAGATTGCAAAAAAAAGCCATTTAATTTATTAGACACTATTAGGCACATTGACCTGCCAGAACAAACTGATTTCAAGACAGCTTTATTAATCTTTGTCCCAATGGAAAACATGGGCACCTAGTAGTTATTATCAGATCCCTGTTGCTCCTGTGTGTGCATTTGTGACCTACTCGCTCTTCCGTTTCCACAATGAAGACATCAAAATAGATCAGGGAAACCAGTCAGGAAATTTTCAAATTTACATGGTTGACTCAGCCATGAATACAATCACTGAACAAAGCTTGGATCCCCACAGCATGTTGATCTTAGATACCAAATTAACCCATTGTCTGAATCTGCACATCCACTGAATCATTAACTTACCTCTGGTGCTTGTTTCATGCAATTCACTGTGTCACAAAAACACTGTGTTACAATTTGGCATGTTGTACAAATGCAACTGATAATTCTTTAACTGATCTGAATAATTTGGTTGTCTCAATAACATTAAAAGTATTAGCTGGAAAACTAATATTGCTTTGTCTTTGTTTAAAAACAATAGGTTAAGTAATTTAAGGTGATTACTGTATTACATTTTAAAGGGTGAATAAATATACCCCCATCAGCTTAAATACAGTACTGTATTTAAGTATACTGTCCTGAATTCTCTGGAATAGGTCAGAATACAGATGTGACGTAAGACAAATTTGTAAATTTAAATAGGTATTATTGTTGTCTTAAAATAACAACAACAACAACAACAACAAATGACAACATCTTCCTATCCTGTGTTTTGCGGAAGGACTCAATAGGTGGATAAAAATGCCAAATCCAATTTAAACATCTGGATGGCTGTGCAATGAATCATTATCATATCATTTCTAGAAATATAATTTTTATGTGTCTCTTTATCTTTCCTGTTATCAGAAACTCAAGGTAGCCAACAGTAAAAACAATAACTCACAAAATCATTTATTTCCTAAATCACGTTTCAGTTCTTTATCTCTGCTACTGAGTGAATAGACAATTAATTTCAGTGAAATTCAATCACCTAATTTAGTAGTCATCTACTTCTTTTATCTCACAGATGTTTTTGTACATAGCGAAGTCTGTGGGCCATCAGTTCAAGCTAAAGCCTGTTCAGGTACGGAGTCCCATCTTTTTCCTCCTTTCTTTTTACATGTAATGTATATTTTCTCCCCCTCTTCCACTGACACCATTCCCTCAGGACTGTTGCTCTTATACATGGTCAAAGAGGCTCTTTGTTCCTGAATTCCTGTTCACAGCTAATGCCTCTTCATCTCTGTTTTCTTCTGCCTGGTACACGCATCTCTCTTTCCTTTTCTTTCATTGTGAATACCAATGAATTTTTTTTATGCACTGCTATTGAAAATGCATTATTTATCTCTATAATGTATTCATTTTTCATCTCGAGAAAGGACAATAATCTCTGAATAACGCTTTTTTTTTTAAAGAAAAAGTCAAAAATTGGATAGACCAGGAATATTTCCACCATATTCATAAAATAAGGGCTGGTTGAGTAGGATAACTTATTTTTCCAAAGCACACACCCGTTCCTTCCCTCACTGTGCTGTTGCTTTAAGAAAGTTTTCTCTGCTTGATTTGAATGTCAGAACCTAATCAGGCAGTGATAAAGTTAGTACAGAAAATGAGATTTTCATCAAAAGCATGGATAACAACCTCAGGTCCTGAGGCTTCGAGTTCCATTTTTCAGCAATAAGAAATTCTGTTCAGAATTATAATTTTTCCAAAATAGATGTTGTAAGCCATTGAAAGTCCAAAAGTTATATCTATCCAAAATGAGAAAAAAGCAACCCAAATGTTGCTATGATTCCCTTGGTGACAATAGCAATAGCACTTAGATTTAGATACTGCTTCACAGTGCTTTTACAGCCCTCTCTAAGCAGTTTACAGAGTCACCATATTGCCCCCTACAACCTGGGACCTCATTTTACCCACCTTGGAAGGAAGGAAGGAAAGCTGAGTAAACCTTGAGCCACTGGGACTTGAACTGACAAACTGCTGGCAATCAGCAGACAGCAGAAGTAGCCTGCAGTATTGCACTCTAACCACGGTGCCACCACATAGTATCATCAGCCCTACCTGTTGTGATCTTTGGAAACTGAAAAAGGGGAGGTTGTTAAAAAGAAACAGGAGTAGCCTAATTGCAATGTGAATGTCACTTATTTAACAAATGTTTCACTTAGCAATATAAATAAGGGAAAGTGTTGTCTTACTTTCACTGTAATTATGATATGCTTGGTAAATGATATAAATAAAATGAAAACCAATCTTTAAAAGTAGGACTGGCCTCAGAGAGAGGTCAGAACTAAAGCTCTAGGAGAACAGATTGTTTTCATTATTATTCTCCTGCCCTCTATAAGTGAAGAGATGAGGCAGCTTTGCTCCCCATTGGCTGCATAGCCTGGGACCAGAAGGATGGATGAGTGAATAAGATGAGGGATTTGCAGAGTAAGAAAGAATCTGATAAAGTAGGAAAGCCCTTAGAAGTTACAGGTAGTCCTCGAGGTATGACCACAATTGAGCCCAAAATTTATGTTGCTAAGTGAAACATTTGTTAAATGAGTTTGCCCCATTTCACAACATTTCTTGCCATAGTTGTTAAGTGAATCATTGCATTTGTTAAGTTAGTAACCCAGTTATTAATTGAATCTGGCTTCCTCATTAACTTTGCTTATCAAAAGGTCCCAAGAAATGATCACATAACCCCGGGACACTGAAACATCATAAATATGTATCAGTTGCCAAGCATCTGAATTTTGATAGTGTGACTATGGGAATGCTGCAGTGATTGTAGGTGTGAAAAACGGTCATAAGTCACTTTTTTTCAGTGCCATTGTAACTTTGAATGGTCACTAAATGAACTGTTGTAAATTGAAGACTAGATATTTCATCCAGGGCCTAAAAGTCAGCTTTGTTTAGTAGGGAAGGATCCTAGTTTCTCAGCAGTATGCATTATTCATCTGTCTCCCTGTTTTGGCAGCATTGATGGATATGCCAAATGCATCCTTTGGCAAGAGAAGGTGATAAGATTGAAAATAGTTCCTGTGGTTCTTTGTAATGGTAGAATCATCCCCATAACTTTGCAGCCCTATGTACAATCTGCTTTCTAACTCATCTTTGCTACAGTGTAGAGTAGGTTTCTTGCTTCCATGCATCCAGTGGACGTGTAGTGGGACCAGAATCGGAAGAAAGGAAGTCAAATTCTCTTGCTTTTTTGTTGCAGCATCTTGATCTCTTGGTTCGTGACTGGTTCTATCCTCCCACCTATGGATTCCAGGGTGGACAAGTTTATCTCCATGATATCATCCAGGTAAACCTATTATAGAAATTATAGAAAGATATCCTGTGTTGATAGTGAAGAGATTATCAGGAGTACATCTAAAGAAAAGAAACAGAGTGATTGTGAGGTGGTGTTACAATGGTTGCATCTTCTCCCTTCTATTTGTCCATTTAACTTCAGAAGCTGGAGGGTCAACCCAATCGGTATTCACGATCCCTGGAAATATTCAAAAGCACCAACACTTCTTGTTACCTGATGCCCTTCCCTGGCAAGGCGTTGGTGATGGGAACTGAAGGCACCATAGCAGGCAAGAATCTTTTTCTTTCCATTATACTTTCTTCATGTTCCTCCCACAAGTCTATTCATCTGGCATTTGCATGAATTTTAGGAAGGAATAAGCACAATGACTTCATTCTATCACAAGGAGGAACATTAATATCATAAATCCTTTCTGATTAACGGTGGAGTTTAAAAACAGTTAAATCAATTCATTCTTTGGCTTGAAATGGAACTGGGGAACTGGGGGAAACAAACTATGGAACAGGGGTTTTTTTTTTTTATATTATCATCGTTTAAAAATTGCTCTGAATCCAAAAGGCAATGTAAAATGACTCTGGTGAAGCCAACAAGATTTTCCACTTTCCCAGACTATTTTTTATGAAATAAATTCTTATTCTACAAATAATTGGTATGATCAAAATTCACTGAAACTTTGTTAAGTTTCTTTCTTTAAATTTCAATTTTCTATTATATTTCAACTTTCTATTATATTTACCTCGAGTTTCTATACAAACTCAAGGTAAACCGTTCCAAACTCGATTGCAGAAAATATGACTTCAGTAACAGAGTGGTCAATGCCTGGAATGCACTACCTGACTCTGTAGTTTCTTCCCCAAACCCCCAAAACTTTAACCTTAAACTGTTTACTGTTGACCTCACACTGTTCCTAAGAGGTCTGTAAAGGGCGTGCATAAGTGCACCAGAGTGCCTACCATCCCTGTCCTAATATTCCTTTTTACTTACTCTTTTCATGTATTCAAATTATGTTTATATTTTTTATTTGTAATCTTATATATGCTTGACAAATAAATAAACTTAAACTATTTGATATTTGTGGCTAATAGCAAAATATGCCTTTTTCTGAAAGGGCTCCTCATCCCTCCCTTACTCACGGTTGATAGATCAATTTTGTAAGCCCTCTGCTGCACTCATTTTCCCCAAAGCTTATAAGATTACTAAAAGTGCACAAAGCCTGAGTCTTGGAGATATTAAAAATATTCTAAAATAACAATTTCATTTCTCCAACCACCAGCACCCAAACACACTGCATATACAGGCATACATACTGAAGCAAAGATTTATCAGATAGGATAGCTCCCTTTTAAGGCCAAGTCAACACTCTGTTGCATTTTGGAGTCTTGGGCTTAATCTGGTTGCATTCAAATATTTTCAACCATTAACTCCAGAAAAAGTAAAAAAATAAAAATAAAAAATTGTGCTGGCCAGAACAGTCTGAATTGTTTTTTGCAGATATGGATGACGATTTTAGGGGATTCCTGAAGGATTATGGGAATCATATTGCCAGATCAGCTGGAATGCATGTACAGAGAAATCAGAACAACGAGCCTCTCACCGGGATAGAACTTGCTGATAAGATAAAGGTGAGAGTTATGGGAATCAAATGATGTAAGCAACCTATGCCTTTGTATAAGTGTTTGGCATATAGAGATTTCTATTATTGCATCCAAAATATATCAGTTTCTTGAGGTGTTTCTCAACTTCAGGAATTTTAAGATGCATGGACTTCAATTCCCAGAAGTCCCAGAAGCAGGGGTGAAATGCTCCCAGTTCGAACCGGATCTCCTGATCCGGTAGCGATGGAGGCGGGTGGTTCAGAGAACCGGTAGCAAAAGTCCCTGCCCCCCCCAATTGCCCAACTGAGCCGCGCAATCATCGAAGGCTTTTTTTTTTTATTTTTAAAAGCATATTTTCTACAACCTCTTTGTAGAAGCATTTAAAAATGCTTTTAAAAGTAAAAAAAAAAGGCTCTGATGATCACGCGGCTCAGCTGGCATCACCAGAGGCTTTTAAAAGCATTTTTTCTACAACCTCTTCGGCCAAAGAGGTTATAGAAAAAATGTTTTTAAAAGGAAAAAAAGCCTCTGCCAATCAGGCAAGTCAGCTGGGATCGTCAGAGGCTTTAAAAGCATTTTTTTACAACATCTTCAGCCGAAGAGGTTGTAGAAAAATAGTTTTAAAAGTAAAAAGAACAAACAAAGTTGGCCATGCCTACTCAGTCATATTACCCTCCCACACACACACCATGCCACGCCCACAGAACCGGTAGTAACAAATTTTACATTTCACCACTGCCCAGAAGTATTGGCTAGGGCAGGGGTCTCCAACCTTGGCAACTTTACGACTTGTGGACTTCAACTCTCAGAATTCTGGGAGTTGAAGTCCACAAGTCGTAAAGTTGCCAAGGTTGGAGATCCTGGACTAGGAATTCTGAGAGTTGAAGTCTACACATCTTAAAGTTGTCAAGTTTGAAAAACACTAATGCAATTATTCCTTCTCTAATAAAATTACTTATATAATATTATTTATTACAATTACATCTATGCTGTAATCTGTACTGTATAACACTATAACTCAACCTCAGCAAGGATTTCAACTCGCAGAATTCCCTAATTGGTGTGCTCTAAAACATACAGTACTTCTCCATTACTATCTACCAAACATTGATGTCTTCTTATATACAGGTAATCCATAACTGAGCCCAAAATTTCTGTTGCTAAGTGAGACATTTATTAAGTTAGGTTTGTTAGGTAGAGCTGTGGTCTAGAGGTGAAGCTCTTGCCTCATAATCAGGAGGTTGTGAGTTCAATCCTAGGTAGAGGCATATGTAGGGTCTCCTGCTTGGGCAGGGGGTTGGATTAGATGACCTGTAAAGTCCCTTCCAACTCTGTTAAAGTGAATTTTACCCCATTTTATGATGTTTCTTGCCACAATTGTTAAGTGAATTGCTGCAGTTGTTAAGTTAGCAACATGGTTGTTAAATGAATCTAGCTTCCCAATTGATTTTTGCTTGACTGAGGGTCGGAAAAGGTGATCACATGACCCCAGGATACAGCAACCGTCATAAATGTGAGTCAAATTGCCAAGAATCTGAATTTTGATCGTCATGGGAATATTGCATCAGTTGAAAGTGTGAAAAATTGTCATAAGTCACTTTTTTCAATGGTGTTGTAATTTTCAACGGTCACTAAATGAACTGTTGTAAATCAGGGACTACCTGTAGTCTATTCTGACAATTCCCCCCCCCCCGCCCCGCCTTTCTGGGAATTAAAAGTGTTGTCACTTTTAACAGCCAGCAGATGGAGCACTTACACTTTTCTAAATTGTCCTTTTTGTTTCTGTACATTTGTTTTCATTGTCCACTCCTTCCAAAAGGAACAACTTCTATCTTTTTGCTGCTAATGGCAGCAGAAAACATACATCTCCTATCTTCCCAATTACACCTATGGCAAGGTTGCTGCTTTATTGGCATCTAACTCTGCTACTCTAATGGTAGACAAAAGGTTTAAATGAGAGGGAAAGGAAGGCGCACAGAGATCTGAAGCCAGCAAGTTCAATCTTTGTGAGATGCCCTATTCCGGATAGGTGAAAAATGGTTATATGGAGAGGGACCCTAGAATCTGCAGTTTGGACTAAAATTGTATGTGTGAATTGACAGGCAAACAGGAAAGGTCCAGCACTGCCTGTTCAAAACATGATTTCACAGAAACTCAGAGTTAAAATCCGCGCTCATTTCAAAAATCCAGTTAAAAAATAAAGGGAAATAATCAAAGCCATTAAAAAGCGAAAGTTAGAGTATTTTGGACATGTGATGCGACACCCAGAAAAATATGGCATCCTTCACTTAATCCTCCAGGGAAAAATTTAAGGCAAATGAGGCCCAGGCAGAAGAAGAACATCTTGGCTTCAAAACCTAAGGGACTGGTTTGGACAAAACTCAGCAGCACTTTTTCATACGGCTGTTGACAAAAATAGGATTGCCAACATGATCGCCAACGTCCGATGACGGACATGGCACAAGAAGAAGAAGAAGTTAAAAACATCCAGGCAAATGATCCTTGAAGTACCACTTGAATACATTACACAAAGGGTAATTTAACTCCACTGCTGCTTGGCTCTGTTTGTAGCCAGTGGATATCTACCACATCAAGGTGTTTGTTCTGAATCTTACGGGGAGCTTTAGTCACACATTCAGTTGTTGTCTGGTTTGGTTTGAGCCTTGTTACTACAGACTCTGAAGGAAAGGAACATGGTTGCCTCCCTTCTTTTATCCGGTTATTAATGGGAGAAATCATGATATGCTTTGGCTTGACTTGGCGCACTGATGCAATTGATGTTCCCTCATAGCATGGCCAAAATTAATACAAGCCTAATGAGATCTTTATGCATGATGATACTGCGCCCCTCTAGCCTGCCTTGGCACATCTGTGAGTCTTTTCAGCAGTTGACATATGTGTTCCATATATGAGTTTTTGTGTGTTTGTGTGTGTTAAAAAAAAATCCTTCTCACCTCTATGGTTGGTATGCATCTTCCTCACTCTTGGGTCTTCTACCAGGACCCTTGAAGTTTGAGGGTTCTGAGTAGGATCCTAGCTGATCCTAGTATTGCACTTGATTAGACAGAGAGCTATGTTGGAGGCCCTCTCCCAGCTTAGGAGTCACAGCCCCACATGTTACCACTACAGGGTGCAATTCAGCCTTTACTTTTCACATCCTCCTTAGTTCCTCCATCGGGCTTAATACTTCTCTAGTTTCTCGTACTCCTTCTTCCTGATGTTGCTATCACTTGGCACCACTACATCTATCGCCACCATTGTCTTCTGGTCCTTGTCTACTGTCACAACACTAGTAGTAGTTCTACCTATTTGTAGTAATATATAATTTTATTCAAGATTTTTATATATGTAAAATATAAACATGAAAATATACAATGAAGTGTTGAAAAAAAACCCCTGCAAGGTAAGTATAGACTAGGGGTGTCAAACTCAATTTCATTGAGGGACACATCAGGGTTATGTTTGACCTTGCGGGGGGCAGGGGGCATGGCCAGCACAACATTACTATGGTGGCCTAAGCGCTCTGCCAGTGAAAACAGGCTCCCGAGCTCCATTTTTTACTTTTCTTGCTCTATATCAATGACTTATGTGATCAACTTAAAAGCAATTGCGTCCTTTTGGCCGATGATGTCAAATTATTCAATACTACAGATAATTCTATTGTTTTGCAAAGTGATCTTGACTATGTATCTGAATGGTCATCTATTTGGCAACTTCAAATTTCGATTAATAAATGCTCTGTCTTACATATTGGTAAGCATAATCAGAATATCAAGTATAAGCTAGGTGACATTGATCCAGCAGATGACCCTCAGTTTGTCAAGGACCTAGGTGTACTTATCTCTGACGACCTATATTCCAAAGTTCACTGTAACAGCGTTGCTAAAAAAGCATTAAGCATTTTAAGTTTAATTTTGCGAAGTTTTTTTCTGGAAACATTGTATTGCTAATTAGAGCTTATAAAACTTATGATAGAACAATTCAATTGTTCAACTGTTTGGAATCCCCACCATATATCTGACATCAGTACAATCGAGTGGCTTCAGAAGTATTTCACAAGAAAAGTCTTGCACTCTTCCGTGCACAATAGAATTCCTATGCTACTAGGCTCGAAATTCTTGGTTTGGATAACTTAGAACTGTGTTGCTTGCGGTCAGACCTAGGTATTGCATACAAAATTATACGTAGTAATGTTTTACCTGTAAACGACTTTTTTTGTTTTAATCTCAATAATACGCACAATAACAACCACTTAAACTCAATGTAAATCGTTCTAAATTTGACTGTAAAAAATATGATTTATGTAACAGAGTTGTCAAAGTCTGGAATGCTCTACCTAATCCAGTTGTCTCAGCTACAAATTTTCACAGTTTCAGTTGTAAATTCCGTGGACCTTACTTCATACTTAAGTGGTCAGTAGAGTAGATGTGCATAAGTGCACTCACATGCCTATCGTCCCTGTCATTGTTTTTTTTTCTTTTATTCTTGTTCTCATTTTTGTTTTGTTTGTTTGACAAATTCTAATAAATAAATAAAATAAATAAATGATATGGGAAAAATACTGTGCATTGATCTATCCATATAGTCCATGTGCAGGTAGGTTATAAATTTACTCTCTACATATCTGGAAGTATTCTGAATAGCCATCTAGGAAAGTCTTTTGTTAATCAATTTTTACATGTTTTTTATTCTTTCAGGCTTTGTCAGAACTCATGAAACAATATCACACTGGTTTTTCCTCACCCACAGAGGTACTGAGTTCTCCATTTTTTTTTCTGTATCTTTCCCCGGTATACACTTATAACTAGTTTGCACTTTTTAAAAAGAAAAACATCCTTCAGATCAAATTCCACATTTGAATAGAATTCTATTGGCCAAGTGTGATTGCTGATTCCATGAACACATCCAGGTTGTTTTCTGGGCAGCTATGTAGAAATGATTTGCTTTCACTCTTTTCTGTTTCATTTTGCTTTAATCTTAGCCTAACTTACAATTCTAATATTGTTGGGTGGGTTCCCAACAAGGAATCACAAGAGCCTGATAAACATAATGGGGCATGAAGAAGAGCAAAGGAATTTTGCTAAAGCTAAATTGGACTGGGCCTAGTTAGCATTTGGATGGAAGAACATCCATTTATTGAATTCTATAGAGCCGTGGAAGATGGGATGAGGCCATCATAAATAACTTGTTAGATATGCCTTTGGAGGTCCATAGCAGGAAATCCTATTTCTGATAGTGATAGATTAACCAGTGGGACAGCTTGACTTCAGAAGTTGGAGGTGCTTCACCACTGGAGGCCTTTAAGAAGAGACTGGACAGCCACTTGCCTCAAATTGTATAGGGTCTCCTGCTTGAGCAGGGGGTTGGACTAGAAGACTTCCAAGATCCCTTCCAGCTCTATTCTGATTGATTGGATTCTGCAGTTGTAACCATTTCCATTAAAAAGGAGCAGTTATGAAGCTAAATAGCTGACATGAATGGACCTGCTACACAATCCAACTTTATTCCTTTCCTTGTCTCTTCTGGGATGTGAGGGAACTCAAGGAAAGATTAAAATTTTCTGTAGCCACATCTGCTAATATTTCCTTTTTCCTTCTTCTCAGATGATCTATACCTTCAACCAGAACAACAATAAAATGTTCCAGATGAAATTTAAAAAGTTCATCCAAAAGCAGGTAGGACAAGCCCAGTTTTATTATAGTTTTAATTTTTTAAAAGGCAAAAAATGATGATTCTGAAAATGCAAATACTTGGAATATGTTAGAGAGAGAACAGATTTCTATGGTTTGCCTACTGTAAATTGGCATGTAGTGAAGGTGAAAGGATTGACATTTAGTCAGTATGGTAGACTAGAATCAGAGATGTAATAGAAACCAGAGGGATGAGCTTTTAAAGTTCAAGTCCAGATAAGGACCAGAATTTTGGTTGCTAAACGATGTGGTCATTAAGTATGAAATCATCCGTGATCAGATCCCTGTTTTACAAACATTTTTCCACAGTTGTTAGGCAAAATATCATAATTAAGCTAATGACTTGTTAAATGAATTATGTGGTCATTAAGTGAATCTGGGTTCCCCCATTTGACTTTGTTGAAAACTACCGTATTTTCCGGCGTATAAGACGACTTTTTAACACATGAAAATCTTCTCAAAAGTCGGGGGTCGTCTTATACGCCGGGTGTAGTTCTCCTGTAACCAGGCAGACCAGCCCGAAAGGCTCTGACGAGCCTTAAATGGCTCTGGCGATCCCAGCTCTGGCGATCCCAGCTCTGACGATCCCAGCTGAGTTCCCTGCAACTCAGCTGGGATCGCCAGAAACCACGTAAAAGGGAAAAAGTTTTTTCCCTTTTACTCTGAGGATCCCAGCTCTGACGATCCCAGCTGAGTTCCCTGCAACTCAGCTGGGATCGCCAGAAACCACGTAAAAGGGAAAAAGTTTTTTCCCTTTTACTCGGAGGATCCCAGCTCTGACGATCCCAGCTGAGTTCCCTGCAACTCAGCTGGGATCGCCAGAAACCACGTAAAAGGGAAAAAGTTTTTTCCCTTTTACTCTGACGATCCCAGCTCTGATGATCCCAGCTGAGTTCCCTGCAACTCAGCTGGGATCGCCAGAAACCACGTAAAAGGGAAAAAGTTTTTTCCCTTTTACTCTGAGGATCCCAGCTCTGACGATCCCAGCTGAGTTCCCTGCAACTCAGCTGGGATGGCCAGAGCCATGTAAAAGGGAAAAAGTTTTCCCCCTCCAGCTTGCTTACCTCAGCTGCTAATCGCAACGCTTGCCTTGCTTTGCTTGCTTGAATCTATTCAGGCAAGCAAGCAACTCCCTGCCTGCAATCAAGCAAGGAGTTAGTTGTGGACTTCAACTCCCAGAATTCCTCAGCCAGCAAAGCAAAGCTGGCTGAGGAATTCTGGGAGTTGAAGTCTACAAGTCTTAAAGTTGCCAAGGTTGGAGACCCCTGTTCTATTGGGTAAGTTTTTTTCCCCTTTGGGAGCTTTAAAAAAAATAGTCAATTGGGGTTTTTTTAGTTGTTCTTTTTTAGACCTAGCCATTTAGGAAGCTGTTTAGGAAGTTTTAAATTTAGCTTTCATATAAAAATAAAAATAAAATAAAATAAAATAATATTTGTGCAGCTTTCTGAGATTTAGTGTGTTTCTGTAGTGTTTCACTCCAACTACACAAACACACAAAATCTCACAAAGCTGCATGTGGAATTTTGTGTGTGTAAAGTGTGAAAGTTGGTTTTTTGGACTTTTTGTGGCTGTGTGAGGTTCCTGCTTGTTGCAGGGGCCATTTTGGGTCTAGCACAGCTGCTTTTACATTGTGGGTGAGCCAGTTGATGTTTTTTAATTTTTATTTGGTGTGCATTGGAAGAGGGGCAGTCTTATATGGCAAGTATAGCCCAAACCCTATATTTTAACAGGAAAAGTTGGGGGTCGTCTTATATGCCCAGTCGTCTTATACGCCGGAAAATACGGTAACTAGATCACAAATTGCAGTCCTGTGATAACAGGATGCTGCAACTATTGTAAATGCAAGCTGGTTGCTGAGCTTCCAAATCATCACTTAAATTCAAGAACAAGCTATAAGTCACTTTTTTCAAAGCTATCGTAACCCTAAACTATCATTAAATGAACAGTCATAAATTGAGGACTACCTGTAGTGGTGTTAGTAAGTATTTAAATACAGAAAAAGGAAATCAAATGATTTTTGATTGATATTGTCTGAGGATGGACTGTGTTTTGCAAAATTTAGTAGATAAACCATTGATCCCTGGTGGTGCAGTGGTTAGATACAGTATTGCAGGCTAACTCTGCCCATAACCTGGAGTTCAATCCTGACAGGGCTTAAGTTTTGACTCGGCCTTCCACCTTTCTGAAGTCAATAAAAAGAGGATCCAGATTGTTGGGGGCAATATGCTAAACCTCTCAGAGAGTGTTGTAAAACACTATGAAGCAGTATATAAGTCTAAGTGCTATTGCTATTCCTAGACCCATAAAACAAATTAAAATATTTTGGCAGTTCAAAAGCTTATCACACAGGTATGGGTTTGTTTGTTAGTTAGTTAGTTAGTTAGTTTCAGCTTAATTGACCAGAAAAGACTATTGGGAATATAAAATGGCAAATATAAAAAATCTGGGGGCCTTAGATATAAGGGCATATTAAGTATATGATAAATAGTGGGATAATAAGAAGCAGCATTGTTATGAATCATGAGATGATTAATATTTTCAGTTTTCTCCATCTATTTCTGTACTACCCTTTCATCTTCAATCTTAGGATGAAATCTCACGTTCAATGTTGGGAAGCCTACGTGTGTCCCCAAATTCGATGACTAAGCGCTTAAAGGAGAAGCAAGAGAAACTGCTCCAACAGTTCCGAGACTCATTTCAGGGTGATGAGCCACATCAGACAGAATTTTTAACTTGCCTGGACTCATACCAGAAGTGTGAAGCTAAAGATTTCTTGGAAGATTATAGACGCCGCTTCAAATCCTCTGCTATCAAAGCCGGAGTAGCCATTGGGGTGGGTGCTGTGGGGTTAGCTGGTGGAGCTGTTGGAGCTGGTATAGCAGCAGCCTTGTTGGCAGGGGAAGCCATTGTGCTGGGCACTGGTGCTACTTTTGCAATTGGGACTGTGGCTGGGGCAAGCACATTTGGACTGATTGGGGGAGGAGTGGGAGCTGGTGTGGGGAGCTGCATGTGGGATTCTAAAGACAATGATAACAAGAATGATAATGATGATGAGACAGAAGAAGAACAGGAGGAGGAAAATGTGTCAGATGAGAAAAGTCTTATTAACTGATGAGGTTCATCTTAAGAATTAAAGCCCCACACGTCCTTCATTAAAGAACAAATACCTGCTATAAAGACATAAATCCCAAGAGACTAGTCTCATGTGCGCTCCTTTGTCTCAAGAACTATGGAGAATTAGTTATTCTGTGACCATTCTGGGATAGCCATAAAATAGCATAGTTCCAGCACAAAAATTTGGACTTGCAAGTGACAATAAAAGACAAAAGCAAATGCTTCATATAGCAGCAATTAAAAGAATAATTATTTCCTCTGTATCTCTCCCTCCCACTGGGGGAAGGGGGAGTGCTCCAGTGAATTACCAATAGCATGTTTCTCCTGCTCTAGCACCTATTCTGAGATATAGAATAAAGGAGAAAAGGAAATTACATCCAGGGCATCAGCTGTAGACATGGAGCTACTTAAGGATATCCATTCTGCAATGGTCTGCTTTGGATCAAAATCTAAAACAGACTAAAGTGGGCTTTGTTGTCATCTCAAAATTTATCACTAGAGGCAATTCCTTCACAGAAAGATGGAGCTGCATCAAAGGTTAAATGTGTGATTTATGTTGTGTTACAGTTACAATACTTCCTGAAGGGAAGGCCCTTCGCTTGATCTTTCATGCCCCAGTCATCTCCTGTCTGGATTATTGCAATGCACTCCACATGGGGCTACCATTAAAAATTATTCAGAATCTTCAGTTATGTGAGCTGCATTGGGTGATGGGTTTGTTTCCATATCCAATTCAAGCTGCTCATTATGACCTTTAAATTTCTATATGGCAAAAGGCCAGATTACCTGTCCAATTCTGCAATTGTCTTTATTCCATTATATTGATCTGCCCCACCTGGTCAGGCAAAGAAGGCATGCTGCAGAACCCATTAGGTAAATAATTTTGACTGGTGGGCTCAAGGAAGAGAGCTTCCTCTGCCATTGTCCTCATTCTTTGGACATTCTCTCCCCCAGAGGTGAGGCAGGCCCCCACTTTCCTGGCTTCTCATAAATGCTTGAAGACCTGGCTGTTTATCCAGTTGGGCCCCACAGATGAGCACACAGCCATGGGGCCAGCTGGCACCCCAAAGCCTTTCCCTGCCTTTTTAATCTTGAACTTTAACTATTCTGTTCCTGCTTTTAATTCTTTTTATTATAATATGTATAGCTTTTATGGTTTTTATATCTACTTATACCCTGCTCAGAATCCCTCCACGAGAGAGATGGGCAATTTGTAAATATTATATGATATATTATGTATTATATCATGTAATATATATGATATATTATATGATATAATATGATTCAAGATTCTGGTGGTCACCTTAAAAGCAGTACATTGACGAGACCAAGTCAACTGATGGTCCAGTGAGAACAGGGAGACAAGGCCTGTTAAAAGTCCTTGTACTGAGAGAATATCATGTTCATGGTTCCCATTCCTAAACTCGGGTTCCTAATCTGAGGCCGCAGCCCGTTACTGGTCCACGGCCTATTCGCAACGGGACTGCATGAGTGATCTGTTGCATGCACATGTGCGAACGTGCACTGTCCTACTTGCATGAGCGTTGGGGTTTGCAGCCTCATGTGAGCAATGGGTGCTCACACACACGCAGGTCCTGCTTTTACCATAAAACCATCACCTCTTTTCCTCCTCTCCCCACCTCCCCCACTCAGGACTGCCAACCTGGAAAGACTAGAGAACAATGCCTAAGTTTTCTCAGTGGTAGCAACCTCTTTTGCAAATACCTTTCCCAAAACATACATTCCCAATAAATTTTCAGAGAATTTTAAAGACTCTTGGAAGATATTTAGGAGAGAGATGAAATGCTGGGTTCTAGGATCATAGGATGTTCTTTGTGGTTCCATGTTTTTAAGTTGTACTACTGTAATAGATTGTTGATAATGATGGTGACTGATGGATAACAAACTAAACATTTTTTTTTTACAATAACATAAATACTGTGGCTATATTGGCTGCACATTTACCAAAAAAGTTCCTTACTGACCTTATGATATACTGAATCTTATGATATTACCAGAATAATAAAAAAAACTTCTAATTTTTTTAACATTGATGGTTTGTATTTTAAAGGCTTGTTTTTATATGTGAATTGTTTTCATATAATTATACTACACCACCCAGATCATTTTGCATTAGATGGACAGCTCTATAAATTTATTTAATAAATAAATCCTAAGTCTCTAACCGGAACTTTAATTTCCAAAGAATACCAGTCAAATACAAGATTTGGTTTGTTATTTGTATTGTTATAGGAAACTTGATGGGGGAATGAGTAGAGGGACTTAATTTTTCCCAGAAAGGAAAGGAAACCCAGTTCCTACCAGTTTCCTTTATTGTGTTCTATTGCCTTAAATAAAATTTCTCTTAGCTTGCCTAAATGCCAGAAGCAAACCAAGGTAGTTTGTTGCAGAACGGTTTAATTGATGTATTTTCAAGTTCCTGGTTATTCAAAGAGCAAATCCCCCAGAATCTTTCTTAAAACAATGATAATCTGTGTTCAGGATGACAAATTTTCTCTGTTCACCCAGAATATTAAAGGCATCTCATGTTTCTCAACACCAAATGAAGATCACCAAGAAATTTCGTCCCACTGCTTCTGCTGTCATTGTAGTATCACCATCCTAATCCAGATGATCCCTTAAATGCTTTAGTAGAAGTAAAAAAGAAAAATAATCATTTATAACTACTCCCCCTCTGCCAGGCTACAAAAGAAAAAGAAGCTCTCCTGAAGAAAGAGGAAAATTGCTTTGCAGATCCATGGGTGATCTGAAATTGGAAGCTTGGACAGCTACCAGTATTTGTTTGAGGAGGTGTGAGGATTTCTGATGTGAGTGGGGCTTGGACTAAAGGCTCTCATACAACAATTTGATTCTATAATTCTATTTTATCCAGGATCTTCCCAGACAATCCAGATGTACTTTCCATAACAGCTCAAGATTACAGTGTCAGTCCTGGAGGCCATCTTTTTCTTTGGATCTTTTTATTGGGATAATCAGCCCTTTATCTTTGATGCCACATGCACAGTTTTGTTTCTAGGTTACCTTTGGGAGGATTTGCAGAAGGTGCGTCAGATCCCTCAGTTGACACGTGGTATTGGAAGCTACCAAGCAGAGAATAAATTTGTTGCTATCATGCTTGGGTCTGTAGTGGGAGGAAAGCAGTGGGAATGGAGTTTCTCTTATCTCTGTTGGTCAGAAAGTGACTGGATCATCTCAGGCACATATGGATACTGAGGAGGACAGAATTCCTCCTCCCAACCCCCAAGATGGGTGGGCAATTAATTTTCCCAAGGGGTTCCCACCAAAAAGAATATAACAAATAGAAGACTTTTGTAAAACTATAAATAAGCAGTGATATTTACTCTTTCCAGTCAAGATTTAACATGTTTTTAATTTGATTTTATTCTTTCAAGAGAACTATGAATATGTCTTGATTACCCTCTTTCAAACTATTTTCACAATACCAGTAGCAGTCATTTTGCAGACCAGTGAAAAAGAAATAATAAGAATTCAGTACATATTTATTTTAATCTTGCTTTTATTATTTTATAATAATAACTCAGGGTGGCAAACATATCCAACAAAACCTCCTCCTATTTTCCCCACAAGAACAGCCCTGTGAGGTAAGTTGGACTGAGGTATGCAGCTGCCTTGCATGGCTAAGGCAGGACTAGAACTCACAGTCTCCTGGTTTCTAGCCTGGAACTTTAACCACTAGACCAAACTGGTTCTCCATTGCGCTAATATGGGAGAAGAGAATTATCTAAACTAAATTGAACTGAACTGAACTAAACCTGCAAAGAAAACGTGTTTCTGCAGGGCAACAAAGATGCTAACCCTATTTTGCTGATTTAACCATTAATTTTATATTTTCCATCTCATTTAATTAATTAAAATATGATTATATATTTTATCTAGAACTTTATGACATTGAAATAATCCCCCCCTTTTTTGTCTTTTTCATACTCTTTGTTTTCTTTATTGAAAAGTCTTACTGAAAGAAACCTCCAATTCTGAAATTTTGTGGAAAATCATGTCATATTCTTTTATGAGCATATTCATTACTACAGAAACTACTAATTCTGAACAGATTAACATACAAGACTGGACATTTATACTTATTTTTGCTTTGCTTTTCTATCCCAAATTTGTAATACATTTTTTTTTAGGTTGAGAGATTCCCATTTTCCTATCCTTGCATTATCCATTCTGGCCAGCAGGCGGTGCAGCATCTCCGTATACATGGTATTCTGCATTTGTCAAATGGAATTGAATAATTTCTTCCAGTCATCATTGAGGTTTTAAAGGACACTTGCGGGATTATGGGACTGATATTGTCAAATCAGAGGGAAACACAATCATCTGACTGCAGGGATTCTGTAACTGCTACAATTTCAAAGGCTGGCCGCTCGTCTCCTTTTTTAGTACCCTTTTAAATTTGAACAAGTGATTGGTAAGTGAGTGCTACCTTAATGGAGATAAGCATGCATTTAATCTCTTCTTCTCAAACATGCATATTTAAAAGAATACATTTTAAATTTCTGTGTACCTAGAATAGAGATCCGGAAATACATTTACAGGAATCATGCTGAATATATGAAGAAGAAGCAAGCTTTTGTGGCTGAGGAAACATACTTGGTATGTATGGAAAACAGGAGAACAATGACAAAAAGAAGACAACCGCATGGCTAAAATAGACTTTATATTGATTAAAATTTTCAACTAAGGGTATTAAGAAATATGTTTTGTGGGATGTAGATGGGTGAAAAAAAGAAGATTACTTTGGATTGATATTGTCTGAGATACGATTACAAACCGGGGAAAAAAATTGGATATTTCAGAAATAATGTTAGTTGAAGTTCTGTGACATTTAGAAACGGAAATTTTACACCAGATATATTTAGATTAACATTTTCAGTTAGCTCCAAAATTTAGCTCATCAAACTGAGTATGGATTTTTTTTTTTTACTTCAACCAATCTTAGATGGTAATTGTGAACTTGAAATGGGAATTGGGAGGAACAAGAAAGACAAGAGCAGCGGTGAAATCCTCTGAAGTCTGCTACCGGTTCTGTAAGTCTGCCCTCACAGCACTAAAAAAGGAACATTTTGAAACCTTTCAAATCTGCAAATGTAAGTAGAACAGCGAAGGGGGGAGGAATCCGCTGTGCCATGCAATTTAGATTAGCTAGAAAGCAGGAAATCTGACAATTCTAGCTAATATAAATTGTGCGTCACATCTGATCGTTTCCGAGCTGATCATTGGAAATACCAGTTTGCCCGAACCGGTAGCATTTTTTACTACTGATTCGCCCAAACCAGTCCAAACCAGTAGCATTTCACCCCTGGACAAGAGGAGGAGGAAGGGGAAGAGCTTAAATTGTTGACTTGTAACTTGATTAACATCTCCCTTTCCCCCTTCCTCAGCCACTTCAATACTGCTTCCACTTCTTTCCTCTTCCACCAAGGATCCTCTGTTTGTGAACCCAAGAGAAACATCCATCCCTATGATTCAGCTCCTTCTGAAGAAGCAGCCGGAGCTAGTCCAAGAATGCAATGAGTCACTTCAAGGTGGTGAGCCAATTCTGACAAGTTTCACCTCATTATTGGAATCCCAACTGCAAGATGAGGCTGAAGGTTTTCTGAAAAACACATCCATCATTACCAAACCATTTTCTTTAAAGACATTTTGCTAAGCACTGGTAATTTACCACTGGGAATATGGGAGGTGCAAGCACCTTTGCACTGTTGGAGAAAGAATGGGAGCTACTGTGAGCATTAGGAAATTCTCAGGCTCAGAAGGCTGAGAATGAGGTTAAAGAATATTGCAAGGTTGAAGGGGGGGGAATCTTTTTCTCAGATGGTATACATCTTAAGGGTTGAAAAAATCTGAAGTCTATAACTTCTTCTGCTTTAGTTCTCTTTTTTGTCCACGGATATCCCAAAGGATAAGTTACACATGAATTTTTCTATCCTAAAAACTATGAAAAAAGCCAATCCTTTATTATACCACCATTAAGTAATAACAACAGAATGACATACTTGCCAGCATCAACATTTTGATTTGCTGGTAATGATAAAAACTAGGGCAGCATGCTCTCTATTGGTAAAGAAAGACATAATACTTTCACTATATCTCTCCCTCCTTTCTTTGATAGACCCTTGATGAATTGCCCATTCTTTTTCATTACATGTATCTTTGTTCTAACAGCTATCCTAACATAATAAGCAAAATGGAGGGAAATAGCAATAGCACTTAGACTTATGTACCATTTCACAGTGCTTTTACAGCCCTCTCTAAGCTGTTTACAGAGTCAACATATTGCCCCCAACAATCTGGGTCCTCATTTTACCCACCTCGGAAGGATGGAAAGCTGAGTCAACCTTGAACTTGGTGAGATTCGATCTGCCAAACTGCTGGCAGCCGGTGATCAGCGGAAGTAGCCTGCAGTACTGCACTCTAACCACTGTACCACCGCGGCTCTCTGGGGTGATGAAATGGGGAATGCCATCCTTGGCATTTCTAGACTCAACATAACCATGGAACTGCTTGCTCACATCCATTGTATTTCCATGTGAAATCCACTCTGGAATTGCTTTGAGTGCAAAACTAAAGCAGTACATAGTGGGCATAGCTGTCATATCTTAACTACACTATAAGAAACTCCTTTATCTCCTGTGGAAAAGAGATGAAATATGAAATCAAGAAATCAGAAAGATTCCAAAAGTGTGGACTTTGGTTTTCCTAGCTCTCTCTCTGTACCTTTTTTCATCCTTTTTCAAATAGTCAATAAAATTCAAATGCCACAACTGATTTTCGTCAGTTACCTAAAGTCTTTCAGTTACAGAACATGGGATAAACTATGCAGTTCCCAATTCTGTTTGAACAGCAGCAGAAGAAATTTGTGGTGACTTAGGAAATCAAAGCCCCTTATCTCATCCTCAATGAAGCTCACCTTCAAATAGAATATATGTAGCTCAGGGTGGAATTGTGGAGTCATTTGTGCTCTCCAAGCTTGGTTATTTGCTATAGATTTTTCAATATGCTATTACTGATGATATTATCTAGTTGGGTAATGAAACATCTGCAAGCAAACAACCAAACTCAGAGAGTACTAAGGATTCTAAAAGTCTTCTTTCCTTTATACTCTCAGCAAACTATTTCATTGTGGCCCACGCAAAAAGGAAGGCATCCCTTTCTAAGATTTCAAATGCATCTGTTTTCTCCAATACATTCATTGTCTTAATTTGCATGGTTGCTAATGGCTTGTTCTTACCTCTTGTATAATCTTTCCAGAAATTAATTAATTTAACTTTTTATCTTGGATTTTCTACATCCCCTTTTCACAGACTACAGATCCAAACTTTCACTGTTGTAGGTCTAACCACCAATTTATCACTCTCTCCCACAACATGCTTTTGCAAGATCCAAACTGATTTCTTTGGAACATGCAAAAGAACATCAGGTTTTCTGGGATCTCTGCCCATTTCAGTACTATAGCCTCAGGTGTCCTATAAACTTAATTGCTGAGAACAGAATCCAGATGTTGAACAGGCTGTAGTCAAAACAAGTCTTTTGGCAAGATGCAAGAGCAGGCTAGAAGGAGGATTTTCATCTTCAGATTTTTACTTTAGAACTTGGACCATATCACTGTCCAGACAGATGCTGTAGAAACAGTTTAATGATTGGGTAGATGTATGGGGGTGGGATTTGGCTCAGAAAGGGTGGCCTTAAAAGCCTTTATATTGTTAACAGTTCTACTGGTCTCTCAATTGTCCATATTTGGAGAGCAGACTTTCATTTTATTTATTTTTTTAAAAGCAGGATAATTGCTATCACCTTTGGCAACTTTTCCCTGAACCTTACAATACTTGTTCCCATCTGCCAGAAACTTCCAACTGGATGTGTCTTCTCTGATCGTTCTTAAATGTTTTCTACATTTTGTCTTAAATTGTCTGGTCCCTATAGTTTTGAATATTACAAATCCTTTGTTGGATTTGTTATCTAGGCCTGGGAAATGGATAAAGCAGGAACATGGCTTAGATAAACCATTCTTCCAGTTCTGCCAATACACTTTATTTATTTTTTTTAATTGAGGCAGGGAAATTAGCCTGGAATTCTGCTATAACCTCTATAGCCTCCTTCATTTTTTCTTTCCTGCTGGGCTGCTGAAGAGTAGCAGTCAGCTAGAAGAGATGGGGTTTATTTCTGGTATGTTCCCAAAGCAATTTTTGATTTGGGACATTGAAATGGCAGATAGGACCCATGACAAGTGATATTGATGTTGGTGAAACAAACCAACATCAGGTTTCCTGGAAGAGCAGAGATGTTGGTGGCTACAATAACTGTGGTGATTAGTAGGATAGGGCATTGGCAATTATCTAGTTCTGTTGGATCTCAGTAATGCAGGGCCTGAGAAATTGGTATCTTTATTGAGAGTTGTGTTCTCTGAGGAATAATTTGGTGCAGGCTGCATGCTAAAGGTAGGCAAACAGAATAATGAAATACATTAATAATTGGGAATTCAGTCTACATCAAGATTCAAGTGGCCTCTAGGGTAGAAGAATGGGAAAAGCCACCAGTTGCCCTGGATCTCAAACACGACGTATTTTCATCTCACTTCTCTTGAGGGAATAGTAGAAGCCTTTCCACTGGTACCAGTTAATGCCATTGGCATAAGACAGATGTGGTCCACCAAGGTAGAAGCCATTGAGGTTGGAAAAATGGCAGCTCTTGAACCACCAGGCACCTGATGACAGACCTGCACAGTTCTGCACATAGAGATCTTGGTCACGGTCAAATGTGGAGAACTTCTGGCCACTGTGATATGACAATGAATCACCTGGTGGAAACATCAAGTGAAATAATGGTAAAAAATGAGACTTCATGAAGCTGGTAAGAATAAGGAGTAGTGTCCTTGCTTGTATATTTGAGAGTAGATCCATTGGAGCCCAAGTATACTGGACATGGATTGCTGGCACTGGAATGTTTTCATGCACATCTCATAATTTATGTTTCAAGATTGGACGGAACATGCTGTAAAAATCTTTTAAATGACTTCTAATTTCCCCATAATATACTCTGATCCCATATAACAAGATACAGAGTAAAACATCTGTCTTAGGGAAAGAAAAATTTCTGGCTGCTATAAACATCTTGTTAAGTCACATATGGGTTTATGTTAGTATTTGGACACCTCTGGCTCAGAAGGGTTTTGGAAATTATAGACCCAATTGATCAGAAGGACAGCAAACTGAGAATTACTATCTATATATTAGGCTGAGGACAAATACCATCTTAGTATTCATGATAATACACAGATCCAAATTGATCCTACCTAAATGTCTGATTACCAAGTTTGAAACGACCATGCTTTCCATCTTTTAAAAAAAGACAGCTGCAAATGTGTCACAACTATCATATTGTAAATAGGGTTTCCTACCCTCATTTTGAGATTCAGTCTTACTCCATTTGGTACTCAAATGGGATTGAGGACCTGTTGTCTCTTACCTGCCCCTCCATCAGTAAACCCAGATACATGGAGCGTGTAGCCATCCTCTTCTGCACTGATTGCATTTGGGGAAAGGGAGAAGTCAGCATATTTGGCAAAGGCGGTATTATTATCAAAGTCATCCAGCTCCACACGAAGCTCATACTTCTGCTTCAGGGTGAGAAGGTGGATATTTTGCAGACCTAGACCAGGTGGGAATAGAAAATCATTTGTGGGCACATCGTTATGGTGCCTTGGGAAGAAGTCCAAAGCACCTCCATTTATTTTCCTACCCTTTGGGGATGACCCCCATTCTCTTAACAAAAAAGTACTGGCCAGACAGAAAAGCAAGACAATTCTTGGCTGTGCTTGCTGGCCTAGACTCATAATAAACAGAGCAATTGCACTTCATGATGTAGTTTTCTGGCCCAGGTTTCAGCTGCTTAGGGGAGAAACCCAAACATTTTACATTCCAAACGTTTCTGGCAAAAGGAGATGTCTGGATCAAGAGATGCATAAAATTATGAGACTGGGAAGAAGCCAGTGAGGGAAAGGGTGGGAAAAATCAAGGGCTTTTGGCAGAGGCTCCTCAGAGAGGAGGAGGAAAAGGAGAAAGAAAAAAAGGAGGAGAAGAAGAAGAAGAAATTTTCTTTATCCGTTCATACTTACCCAGCCAATATTCACCATCTGCTTTGCCAAAGCCAAACTTGTAGTCATTCCATCCCCGAAAGAAACTGATTGACCCATTGAAGCGTTTCTGGAAAACCTGCAAAGTATAAGAGTTTTGAGGAAAGACAATTGTTAAATTAACATCAATTTGTCAACAGTTACCCTGAAGCTTCATTCCTGTCAACACCATGGAAAGGAAATAATCAAGGACATTATACATTATGCTAAAACATGGTTAATTGTATAAGCCAAAATGATTCATACACTATGCTAAGCCTTACTCTTAACAGCCTTGGTTTAAGCATACACACAATTCGTCCCCTTCCGATTTTAAATGCATATTTGCTTGTTTGACTTCTAGTCCTTATATCCACTTTTCCATGCTGGACACTATCTCACTTCTACATTGACTAACAAGACAAGAAAAAGTATTGAATTGGTTATATCTGTAGAAGGATGGTGTTCTTTTGTGATTTTTCTGGCCTACATCCATAAACAGGAAGACACTACACAAAATGTGTGTTCCTGGTTAATCCTAAATGTTCTGATGTTCAAATTAAGGAGTGAAAAGTTTCACATGAGACACAGATACCTTGGCCTCATGAAAAAGAGTAATGTAGAACCTGGATTGGAAAGATCCAGAGTCGTAACACCATTTGACATTAGAGCTCAATGAATTATTTTTGCCAATTCCTCTCTTCTGGTCCAATTTATTTGGCAGGAGTCTGTGGCAATAAAATGACACACCCTTCCATATTTATTGTCTTGAACACCCAGGGGAAAAAATGCTTGCAATATAAATACTTCAAATTTCTTAAAGCTTTATATAGAGCAATATCAGCACCATAAATGATACTGAAAGTACAACTAGAGAACAGGCCAAGATCAAAGAAATGGAAGTTTTAAGAACTTCCACCAAACAAGCATGGAACAGCCACTACTAATCTAACCCAGTTCTAGGATCTCTTTTGCTTCCATAGGATACACTTTCCCATATTGGATCCATCCCAGGGATTTCATTACCGTCCACTTTCCATCATCAGTGGTCATGTCACAGTACACGGGGACAGGGACACTGGGTCCTGCTGGAAAGATGAGGTACACGCCATCTGTTTCTGAACCTTGATCATATATGTCCTCACAGTCAAGTGGAAAGGAATCTTCTCCACAGGGTTGAGATTGCTGAGCTGTCCCAGTTTGAAGAAAAACATATTACTTTAAATTTAAATAACCAATCAAGCATATGACATTACTTTGGCTTCTGATTGACCATTTTGCTTTAAAGCAGAGCTGTCCAAGTCAATAATTATAAATCTGTTGCTGTTATTATTTTACAAATATCATGATTCTTTTGTTCAAAATCACCTTCTCTTTGGACGAAGTGACATTTCTGAGAATAGCTTAAAAAGCTAAGAAATAAATAAAAATACTACATTTTGTTAATCGAAATTTTGATTTTTTTCTTCAAACTTCATATTAAAATTTATATATATTTCAGTAAATATTTGTCCAAATTTAGACACATTTTTGACATTCACCCAATGCAAATAGATTTTATAATTTTCATTACTGATTTTTTTGGGGAGGATATTACTTTAATAAATATATGCATTTCAATGCAGTCTTTGCTGTCACATATAGTATATGTATATTGATTTTGGAGATTTGGGGGCAACTGAAATTTTGGACATGTTAACTTTAAATGTGCAATGCAGGTTTGTTATATAAAATTAGATTGTTTTGTCATTCAGAAATGATCTGAATGAATTTGTATGTGATCTGCTTGAGATTTGTTCAGGGGAAGTTAATGATTACTTTTAGATAGCTTGAATCTATAAAGTTTCTGAATTGTAGGCATCCAGATTTTCCAGATCTTTCCAAACAAAGATTGTATGATATGCTCCAAACCTACCTAAATACTTCCCAAACCGTTAGTCTGAATTTCTCATGCTAATCATACAGTGATTAAGTCACTGAAGACCCTGACCAGGTGAGTTTCAATGTCACCCCATTTCTCCAGGCACCTGCATAAGGGATAACAATTTTCCTTTCTGGATAAATTTTTAGATGTATACTTATTTCTCTTTATTCCTCTGAAACAGGTGTTTATAGGTTGTGGGGATTGTGCATATGTGCCTGTAACTAAAAGACACCAAGCATGAAAAGCTCTCAACATTCATATAAGCACCTTCTAGCCAAGAGACCTATTAAGGAATTGTTTTAGTTATTATCTCTGTCAAAAGCCACTCTTGAGAGAGCAGCTAGGGATAGCAAGCAATGATCTTTAAATTGTAGTAACTGCCATTAACTAAGGCTTTTCTAGACATTCTTCCATACATGGGAAGCTATTTGTTCAGCCTTCCACTACAATTTAAACAATATATGTGGAGGAAAAAAGATATCAGCTAACAGATAGAAAATCGTTAAAGAGACATCCAATCTAGAACTAAGGAGAAATTTCCTGACAGTGAGAACAAATAATTGATGGAATGGCTTACCTCTGGAAGTTGTGGATGCTCCATCACTGAAGATTTTCAAGAAGAGATTGGACAGCCATTTGTCCAGAATGATACAGGGTCTCCTGCTTAAGCAGGGTGTAGGACAGTCACTAGAGACTTCCAAGATCCCCATTATTCTATGTTCTATGAAATATTCTGCCTATTATAGTAGGATCATCTGACATTACTTGAGACTCACAAACATATAGTAATTTCATCCTCTAACAATAACATTACTAACAGAATGGTTATTGGGAAAGAAGAAAACAGTGGACAGCAATATCCTAAAAGAGCAGGCTGGTCAGTTGTAACCCTATAATATTTTGTTACAAAGGAAAGAGTGTGATAAAATGCCACAAAGGCTAGATGTTATTGACTTCATTCAAATTATATTCTTCTTCCAATGGTATATATGGGATAAGATACTCTGATTTATTATCCCAATACATTACTGATGATGTGAGTTTGGATAGTAATGACAGAAATTTTCAGTGCATCTTCTGTGCTAATAGCTCATAGCTCAAGGCTGACACTCTCCATTGCCAAGGAGGCCAAGCAAAAAAGATTCTGCCTACTGAATGGTCAGATAAGAGACAGCATAGCCTACAGTTCCATAATAGGAAGTGTAAGAGGCTGACGAGGGATCCTTCCTAAGTTATCAGGCTGTAATGGAGATGGCAAGAGAATTGTACTTGCAGATTTCTGTTAATATAGCTTTACACTAAAGTAGAAGTAGCTTATCCTGTCTTGTTTCCTCTCTGGTCCACTTGGTAAGGTTGACCCCATTACACCAGAGATGGGATTTTTCCATTCTTGCAGATTAAATCACCTGAGCAATCAGATCGATGTTTATGGTCCCTTCACTATCTGAGGTATGAAGGCAATAATAGCAAGAAAGCTTTTTCTACCATAGGATAGATGCTCCAGTGTCCTCTTCAAGCAGGCCACTGACTCCATAATTAGTGCCCACTCAGTGGTCAGAAACAGGATTTTCTAAAAGACTTTCAGATAAATGCAAACACATAGCTTAAATCTCTTCATCTTTTGTTTTTTTTTTCCAAAATTTTTTCCAAACCCAAGATAGATTTGTGTGTTTCTTTTGAAATAATTATTCAGTTGATGAATTAACATTGTTCTGCAGTATTGATTAGGAATCTTCCAGATATAAAGATAGGATATTTATATTGTAACATATAAAGTAAACTGTGCAAAGGATTAATATGGAAGTAAGGGGACAGGACAATCACAGCTCAGTCAATTAATATTTGTATTGCATGGAAGAAAGGTCCTGTTGGAACATTTCAACATTTCTCCAGTTAATAGGCAGCATATGATCAGCCAAGTCTCCCCTTGGAAACCTGGAACACAGTTTTTAAAGTAGCCATTTCTGGACTAGATGGACAACAGACCTGACACTTCTTGTGTATTTCAAGATTCTATATACTGCATTGTAAAAATAAAGAAACATACCATCCAAGAAACATTATTGTGGTATATATCTGTGGTGGTGCAGTGGTTAGATTGCAGTGTTGCAGGATAATTCTGCTGATTGTCAGCAGTTTGATTCACACCAGCTGACTCAGCCTTCCATCCTCCCGAGGTCAGTAAAATGAGGATCCAGATTGTTGGAGAAAATATGCTGACTCTGTAAACCACTTAGAGAGGGCTGTAAAGCACTATGCAGTGGTATATAAGTCTAAGTGCTCTTGCTATTTTGGATATTCCAGAACACTGTCTTTAACTATGGTGAGATGATCTTATGATTAAAAAGTAAACAATGCTATAATATAAGCCAGGTTGGGCTAGTTGCAAGCCACAAATGACCTCCCAACATGAGACTTTCTGGCTAACTGGAAGCAGTATATTTTTCTGTCCAATTTGATTGCAAACAGCTGTTCAGAAGCTGAAAAGATAATTTAAATGCTTGTTTGTGTCTTTTGTGCTTGCTTGAACATGGACTATGTTTTGATGTTCTTCATTTATTGTTAAATGGCTCAGTCTGCTCGGCAACCTAATGCTGGCCCAGATTTTTTTTAGAAAAAAAAATATGTATGCAAAGGGCAGCTCTGGCAGTGAAAGTTTATCTGTCTAGAAATGTTTTAACAAATGGACTTGGCTGATCTCAGAAGCCATGTAGGGTCAGTCCTGATTAGTATTTGGATCGGGAGGATTATGAAATGCCATGTCTGTTAGCTAGATTAGGAAATAAAAGAAACCACAAAAAACAGCAAACTTCCATAATGCTGCCAAAAAGCTTCACAGTCAGAATCACCAAGAATTAAGCTTGACTTGAGCATTTCTTTAGTTTTTAGCACAAATGATCTACTTAATAGTAGAGGAAGGTGCTTTATACTGAGTTTTACCAATGACATTAATATACTTGAGACAGTGTAAATGGCCATAGTTTTAAGACTCTTAGTTGAACCTATAAACTTTAGAAAATAAACTTGGTTGTTGTACAGCTGATATACAACCATAAGAGCCGTGTTAGTTAGAATGCAGTACTGCAGGCTACTTCTGCTGACTCCCAGCTGCCAGCAGTTTGGCAATTTGAGTCTCACTGAATCAATGTTCAACAGCCTTCCATCCTTCTGAGGTTGGTAAAATGAGGACCCAGATTGTTGGGGGCAATATGCTGAACTCTGTTAAACCACTTACAGAGGACTGTAAAGCACTGTGAAGTGGTATATAAGTCTAAATGCTACTGCTATTGCTAAAGGAATGTATAATGGCTGGGGGTTCCATGACAGACAATACATAAACTTAACATGCACTCCTAGTTCAGTCACTAAATGGCAGGAAAGAGATAGAAACGTTTCTATATTGTTGATGCTGTCTAGGAGTCATCAGTATTTTTTCAACCCATATCCAATAAGGAATGGAACAACTTGCCATGGCCAACTCACCATGGCCAACTCACTACGGGACAGCTCACCATGGGACAACGTGCTGCAGGACAATTTAACAATTCTATTTAATTATTTAAAATAAATTAAAAATGATTTTTATTTTTGTCATTCACATTTTATTCTATCCCTCCTTTTGCATCCTTGTTAATTATTCTATTCCACAAGTCTCATGGCAAGTTGGCCATGGCAAGTTGGCAGTGGCGAGTTGACGTGGTGAGTTGGCCTTGGCAAGGTGGACATGATGAATTATCATAGACCCCATCCAAGTACTGGTACAATTTTCTGGCAATACTGCACTCCCAGGAGAGCTCCTGAGCTGCTGCCCTTTCTCCTTGACATAAACTTGTGAATGCAAAGCCCAAGCATTGGAACACATGAAATCCTGAAGTCTTCAACTGATGAGTCACATTAGAATGGAGATCCAGTTTGGTATAGTGGTTAAAGCATCAGGTTAAAATCCAGGAGATCATGAGTTCTAGCCTGCCTTAGGGACAAAACCAGTAAGGTGACCTTGGGCCAATCATTTTCTCTTAGCCTTAGGAAGTAAAACATTTCTGAAACCTTGCCAAGAGAACTCATGGAAGTTTCTAGTCAGTCACTAATATAGATTGTCTTGAAGGCACAAAAAATAAGTTAATGTATGAAGAGGCATTTGTCTATATTGACAAGCAGATTTTCATGTTTCCCCAAAAATAAGACATCCCCTGATAATAAGCCCAATTGGGCTTTTGAATGCATGTGCTAAAATAAGCTTCCCCCTGGAAAATAAGGCCTCCCCAAAAATATTTAAACACAGAGCTGGAAATCAGGTAAGGCGGCAAAATAATGTGCTCCAAAATAATAAGACCTCCCCAAAAATAAGGCCAAGCACTTATTTTGGGGTTCAAAAAAATATAAGACAGGGTCTTATTTTCGGGAAAACATGGTAGATAAGAATTCTTTCTTGTCCAATCTTAAAGATGACTAAAATTACTTTATCGAAAGCTGGTGTCATGCCTTCTTTCAGGTGACATAATATGGAATGAGCATTTAGAGGATGAATATGTGCCATAAATTAGTCTCAAGAACACTTACCTGAGTTGATGGCCTGTCCTTGCAATGTCGGCAGCTGAAGAAGTAAAAGTAGGAACAAAGAGATGGGCAAAAATGAGGAGGCCTGAGAAAGCTAAAAAAAAAGGGCATGACTTGTCATCCATGGTACATAGTGAGGAAAGAGGCATTTTATTATTAATAATAATATAATTATCATTGTACTATAAAGATCTGCAAATAGAAGTAGAATGAATGTGGCAAAGGAAAGCAAAGGTATTACAGATAGGAAACTTGGATGCAATTCCAAAATATCTGGAACATTACTTGAACACTATCAGCATTGACATAATCACTATCAGTTAATTGCAGAAGGCAGCTTTTCTTGGAACAAGTTCCATATTGCAACAATACCTTCATTATTACTATCCCAGGTTCTTGGGAAGGACTTGATGGATGGACAAAAATGCCAAACATAATGTAAATATCTGTCTGACTGTGTGGCCAACCTAATTATAATATAGAGTATATTCTGCCCAATTCCCAGCAACTTCTTCTGGCTTGGAAAGACACTGTCCTAATACATTTGGCATTGTCTACCAAGAAAAATAAAAATAGAAGTCTGTCATGTGTACTTAGTTTGCCCAGGTTTATTTACATTGAACTTTCCTTTTGGTCATTTTCACATTAAATATTACAATGGCAAAAGATAAAAATCAGACTTTGCTGTCTCAAATGAAAAATGTGAATGGACATTTTCTTGGCCTCAGAAGCTTGTTGAGGGCCTAACAAACTTCTTTGCTAATGATAATATGAACTCTAGTGCTCAAAATTTTATAGCAATATATGATAGGAAGAAAAAGAGAGAAATGGATTCACTGATTGAAAATAGAAAAATATTTGGAAATATATCACAACATAAACCTGGTAGTTGAAACTTGAAAAGTGGCCTACATATGTATTAGTCAAAGCAGTGCCTGTAGAAGGAGCAAAAGGAATCAGGTTAATGAAAGTGGCCTTGCCTTGGTGCAATACAAACCCTGCCCCTTTTGTAAATGTCTTGCAATTTTGCATGCTTGCTCCACAGGGAAAGATCTTACAGTATGGTGCTGGAATGCAGCTTTTGTCATTGTGAGGCAAGCAGCAAAAAACGTGGATGCTGGTGGAGAACATGATTTAGAGACATTAGCTCATGATAACTGGCCTAATGTTCAGGTCACAAGAAGCACTATTAAGATTCAGAAACTGGCAAATAGATATTTTTCAGTCTGATAGAATAGAATAGAATAGAATAGAATAGAATAGAATAGAATAGAATAGAATAGAATAGAATATTTTATTGGCCAAGTATGATTGGACACACAAGGAATTTGTCTTGGTGCATATAATCTCAGTGTACAAAAAAGAAAATGATCCAACATTAATTAATATTTGTTAGTTCCCAAAGTGGGAGAATTAGAACGAAAACTCTAAAGTTCATCTACCATTATTCATTTTCTCCTTAATTTTGATAATCTATCAACAATCCGCATGGCAGACACACGTTTAGATAGAAACTTTAGTGTACGCTGTTGTTTTTCTTGGCCTCAGAATTTTCTTTTGGCCTATGGCCTAACATCGAGGGGAAAAATGCATCACAGGAACATTTTAACTAGATTTGCCAATTTGTTGAACGTGGTCATGTCCCAGTTACTTACTTTTTAAATAAAATGTTTATATAATCTGGTTTGCTGCTGTTGTTATTACTGTCTGTTTTGTTTTAAAGCTTGTGAATTTGCATCTAGGTATATATCTGCTTTTCTGGGAATATACACTGTATCCTTACTGAATGAAGAACCAATGAGGAAGAAAGTGGAAATTAAAATGAAGAATTACATATAGTTAAACTGCATTTATACTTTTATTTGAAGCTCTGACTTATAGTGGTCAGGTAATTCTCAACTTATGACCACAATTGAACTCACAATTTATGTTGCTAAGTGAGAAATTTGTTAAGTGAGTTTTGCTCCGCTTTATGACTTTTCTTGCCATGTTTCTTAAGTGAATCGCTGAAGTTGTTAAATTAGTAACATAGTTGTTAAGTGAATCTGGTTTTCCCATTGACTGCTTGTCATAAGGTTACAAAAGGGGATCATGTGGCCTCCAGATACTGCAACTGTCATAAATGTGAGTCAATTGTCAAACATCCAAATATAGATCAAGTGACCATGGGGATGCTGCAACGATCATAGATGTGAAAAAAGGTCATAAGTCACTTTTTCAATGCCATTGTAACTTTCAATGGTCATTAAGTGAACTGTCGTAAGTTGAGGACTACCTATATAGCAGTGTTTCTCAACCTTAGCAACTTGAAGATGTGTAGACTTAGACTCTCAGAATTCCCCAGCCAATTGAAGTCCACACATTTTTAATTTGCCAAGGGTAGGTAATACTGTTGCATAGTGTTGCTCACTCTTTCATTAATGTATTTAAGATTGCAGCCAAGCTGTTAAAGAAACTATGTGGAAATCATAGCTCATCCCTAGAATACCTGCAGTGACATTTGCAAACAAGCAAAGAGCAACGTATATGAAAAATGTGAAGAAGTCCTTTCTGTTTCCACGTCATGTCCCCCAGCTAACCCTCCAAGCATTTCTTGTTTAGGGCATCACATGTTGACTAGGAAGCAAGTAGCTAACCTTGAGTTTGATACAGGAAAGCTGTCTGCAATAAACAGTATCCTACTTGAAACTGGGATGATAGTCTCCATTCCTGATGAAAATATGCAGAGGCTCATGCAAAATATGGGCCAGCAAAAGACCTGGTCTTATTTCCATTTTGGCCCCAAAATAAGCACCAGGTTTTATTTTCAGGGGATGTCTTACCCACTTACCTTAGGACCATTGCAGCCACGCCTCCTGTGCCTTGACACTTATCATGCCAGTGCCTCCGTGAGTAGAAGGAGGCTACATGATGTGTTGTGGCATTGCATGTGTGAGTGGTGGCACCAGCGCAACAAGCATTGTGGCATTCTGCCATGAGTGGTGGCACTAGTGCGACGAGTCTTGTAATGTTGTGCCATGAGCGTCAGCACGAGCTAGCATCCGCTGCAAGCAGCTGCAGAAGTCGAGCAAGTGTCTGGGCATGGGAGGCCTGGCTGCAGCGGTCCTAAGGTAAGCAGGTGCTGGGCACATGGGGTAGCTCCATCCCACCTATCCCCACCCTGGCTTGATTTTTACATCTGCACCTCGCCCCACCTCATACAACCATATGGTGGGTGGGGCTTAACTAGGGCTTATTTTTGGGGTAGGGTTTATATTAGGTGTGTGAAAATCAGGCTACGGCTTGTTTTCAGGGTAGATTGTATTTTCGGGAAAACATTTTGTGTGTGTGTGTGTGTGTGTGTGTGTGTGTATAAAAGCTGCTTGATTTCTGTATTGTAACAAATTGTTTTCCTTCATATCCAAGATAGTGGAATTACAAGGGTTAATTGATCTAATTAAGTCAGATGTGCTCCTTGCTGATCTCTAGTATGTCTCTGTTCATGTACCTTCAGATAGATAGATACATAGATACATAGATAGATAGATGAGAGAGAGAGAGATGTAATATAGATGTTGGATCTAAAGGGACTACATATAGTTATAATAATATAGAGATAGAAAGATAGAGATAGAGATGATAGAGATATCCATACTGTAATTCATACAATCATCTTGGCTCATCTTCATTTTTTAAAATAACCTGCACTTTCTCATTCTGCCCATTTCTTGTTGATCATTTTTTTCTGTGAAAATTAATATTCCCTTATCTCTTTTCACATGTAGGGAATCAGGGCAGTTTTCCTCTCCTCCTCTCCCAATAATTTTGCAAAGCATTTTGTATGAAATGGTTCACTTCATAGAATCCTATTAAGTACTCATTAAATATTGATAAGGTTTACCCTGCTCAATTAGCCCTTGTAATTCCACTATCTTGGATATGAAATGGAAACCATTTCTCTCCTTTGTTACAGAACAAATATAAATAGCTAAGCAGTCCATGGTTCAAGGTGTCTTTGTTGGAAAGCAATCCCTTAATAGTATTACAGATAGAGAAAGTAAACATCCCTTTGTTTAAAAAATCAACTTCATGATAGGGAAAACAAATGCCAGGATTTAAGAAGACAAGGACATATCAAAAGAAAAGTCTATTTCATTTAGCATTTTACTTCCCTACAATGGCCGAACAGAATTATTCAAGAATCTTTTAGCGAAATCTTTGTCGCATCTACCATACATTGTTTTGGGAGGATATCTTTATTGATGTGTTAATTTTATATCCTTCCAGCAATACAGGGCACCTCACAGAAGGATCTTCCTCCATTTAATCCACAAAGCTATAACTTGGTGTGGTAGACTGGCCCAAGAGAAAGAGACTGGCCAAAAGTTACCCAGTGAGATTTGATGGCTGAAGATAGACATGAATCTCTCAAGTCTTAATCTTAGTCAAACACCATAACCACTCCACTTTGCTGGGTCTCAGTTTACCACATTCAGCCATCATACCTAAAAGCTGGCTTTCACCATTTCTTATAACTGCAAATTCCATTCATCACATATGACATTGAAATAGAACATTACAAACATTAATTTGATTGAGAGTGAGGAGAGAATACAAAGTTCCAACTTGAAAAAAAAAATCAAACCTTATTTCACAGCCTAATTCACCTCCCCTCCAAAAATATCTGTTGCTCCAAACCTTCAGATTCTTCATTGTCTTACTGTACCTTCATGTTGTTCTGTGGTTCCTGAGCTATCACTCCTGTTGCTCTCTGTATAGGACTTTCTGTTTTCTTTTGAAGCTGCTTCTTCCAGTCTCCTTTGCAGGCCTTTAGCTATACACCTCCCACCCACACTGCTGCCTGCCCACTAACATACCCCAAGCCAAGGAACAGACATGATGTGTAAATCCTGGATTTATAGCCCAAAGAGAAGTCACAGGGTTGGGAGGGGAAGGGGGGGCAAGAATGTGTTATAGAAAAGCAAGGCAGGAAATGAAAAATTGGAGAGAAGAGGGGAAACACAGAACAAGCCAAGAGCTAGATGTTTTCCAGGACTCTTGGCATGAACATAATGCTGTTATATGCCATTCTCACGTATGTGCAAGAAGGCTCCCTCCACATCTTTCTCTGCCTCTGTGTTTGTGGGATCATATTGGGAAATGTGCTAAATTTTAACTGTAGATGGGAGAAAATATTATTCAGAGCCAGAACATTTGAGTGTATTCTGTGAAGTCCCAAAGAGGGACTTCCAGTGAAATAAAAAATGATGGCCTTGAAATTAGAATTCCTGTCTACTGTGGAAGAAGGGTGTGACCTAGTAATGGCTCAAAACCTGGGGTTCTTGCCCACAGACACATTAAATAGAGCTAGTAGAAAACTATATCAGCATAAAATGTGTTGCTCCCACTGGTGATTCACAATCTCACAGATATACAATGATAGCAAATGTTGCTTCCTTATTTTCAGAGTCCAATGGATTCACCGGATTTTGATTTCTTCAGCTTTCAGCAAATGTTATTATTAGTAGAAAAACACCCTCTCTATGTAGAAAATCACTCTCTCTATGTAGGCTGAGACGAGTGAAGGATTTTAACAGATGTCTATAGCAGTAACTTTAGTTATTTGTCAAAAACTGCACTGGATTTCCACAAGAAAAAAGTCACAAGACTTGGTATAGCATTCCTCTAGAAGAGAGGCACCAGAAACTCACATCAATACCATTGGTTATCAATTAATGTCAGAAAATCACTAAACTTGTTATACTGTGAGGAAGCAATCACCTCTTCTTTCCTCCCCCCTTCTCTCTCACTGTCTCTCATTCTCACTCTCACTCTCTCTTGCTTCAGTACTGCAGGTTATTAACTCTCAAAACTCATTCAGATCTCCAACCCAGAGTTTGTCTGGAAATATCAGCCATGTAGCAGGGTGGGGTTGAGATTGAGACAGAAAAGCGGGGCCTTGGAAAACATTGCCATGAGATTGGAAGGAAAGAGCCTAATGTGATCACAAACTAGCATAACATAATCCAGACTGTCCCCACCTATAAAACTCATCCAAGCATACCCCTAAGAGAATGGTAGTGCATGGTGCTTTTGCGTACTCTAAAGTCAATCATGATAAAGATACAAATAAAGATACTAATGCTGGTACAATTAACTGATGACTTAAAAGAGGCACCGGGGCTTCTTTGTACCCATATATGAGAGGAAACACATAGTTTTCATAGAATCCCCAGAAGAAGAAAAATACCAGCAGGAATCACTATTATGTTCTATTAAAATTGGGAAGGGGAGTATTTTGTTTCTCAAAGGACATGCATTTCAATTCCTACCTCTTAAATTAAGAATAAAAATAATAATAATGACAAAACTTACCCATTATAATACCAAATTTGGAGGATGTACTCCTTGGCACTGGGGGAGCATCACAAGTCCTTTGGATGGATTATTTACTCATTCCAAGTTAAATCATAACAAGGATTTTAATGTGGGTATCAGATTAAGAGAGCAAATAATGAAGAAACTACCGGTAATCAAACAAGAGTTGGATACTTTGTTCTCCTGGACTATGGACCTAGTTGACATCTCCAGAGAATAAGACAATAGTCCTCTTCTTCACATTAAAATCCCAAAGTGTATTTTAATTGTTGAAGCACAATGTATTTTGCAAATCAAATCCATTCAATATATTCATTAGAGTTTATTCCCAGTGAACTGCATAAGGTTGCAGTCATGCTGTTCTTGTTACTTGCTGCTTTGTGTGTTTGTGTGTGTATGTATACAGGTAGTCTTCCACTTATGACCACAGTTGAGCCCCAAATTTCTGTTGCTAAGTGAGATTTGTTAAGTACCCCATTTTACAACCTTTCTTGACGCAGTTATTAAGTGAATTACTGCAGTGGTTAAATTAGTAACATGGTTATTAAGTGAATTTGGCTTCCCCATTGACTTTGCTTCTCAGAAGGTCATAAAAAGTAATCACATGACTCCAGGATACTGCAAACATCATAAATATGAGTCAGTTACCAAGCATATGAATTTTGATCATGTGACCACGAGGATCCTGCAATGGTCATAAGCTGAAAAATGGTCATAAGTCATATTTTCCAGTATTGTTGTAACTTTGAATGGTCACTAAATAAGCCGCTTTGAGTCAAGGATTACCTGTACATACATAATGTTACCATGAGTTCCTGAACTCCATAATGTGCAATAAATTTACATTGGTTTTTTCCCCCAGTTCTTTTCTAAAAGCCCCTTTCAGGTATATGTCAGAACCTAATCTCACTGGTTTTTCTTTACAATCATTACACCCAGTAGTGGGATTCAAATTTTTTTACTACTGGTTCTGTGGGCATGACTTGGTGAGTGTGACACGGCTTGGTGGGCATGGCAGGGGAAGGATACTGTAAAATATCAATTCCCTCCCCACTCCAGGGGAAGGTTACTGCAAAATCAGGGGTGAAATGCTCCCGGTTTGGACCAGCTCGGGCGAGTAGGTAGCGATGGCGGCGGGCAGTTCAGAGAACTAGTAGCAAAAATCCCTGCCCCCACCCCCCATGCCCAGCTGAGCCGCGCGATCATCAGAGCCTTTTTTTTTCTTTTAAATGGCTCTGACAAGCCAAGCTCTGATGATCCCAGCTGAGTTGCCTGCTAATCAGGCAACTCAGCTTGGATTGTCAGTCCCATTTAAAAGAAAAAAAGTTTTTGCTTTTAAATGGCTCTGACGATCCCAGCGGAGTTGCCTGCTAACCGATAGCAAAAATCCCCCCCCCCCAGCCTCCAGCTTGCTTACCTTAGCTGCTGGTCGCAACGCCTGCCTTGCTTCACTTGCTGTAATACCTGCAATCCATTGCATCAGCAAGCAACTGAATCTCCCTACCTGCAATCAAGCTCATCGGTGAGCAGCTCTATCTGCCTGCCCGCCTTCCTGCCTGCCTTGTACCTTCTATTGCAGGGGTCTCCAACCTTGGCAACTTTAAGACTTGTGGACTTCAACTCCCAGCAAAGCTGGCTGAGGAATTCTGGGAATTGAAGTCCACAAGTCTTAAAGTTGCCAAGGTTGGAGACCCTTGTTCTATTGGGTAAGTTTTTCCCCCTTTGGGAGCTTTAAAAAAATAGTTAATTGGGGTTTTTTTTAGTTGTTCTTTTTTTAGACCTAGCCATTTAAAGTTTAGGAAGTTTTAAATTTAGCTGCTTTTATATAAAAATAAAAATAAATAAAAATAAAATGATATTTGTGCATATTTGTGCAGCTTTCTGAGATTTAGTGTGTTTATGTAGTGTTTCACTCTAACTACACAAACACACAAAATCTCACAAAGCTGTATGTGGAATTTTGTGTGTGTAAAGTGTGGAAGTTGTTTTTTGGGCTTCTTGTGGCTGTGTGAGGTTCCTGCTTGTTGCAGGGGCCATTTTGGGTCTAGCACAGCTGCTTTTACATTGTGGGTGAGCCAATTGTGTTGTGTTGTGTTTTTTAGGTTAAAAAAGGGCAAAGAAGTGACATTGACTTGGCCACGCCTACCCAGTCACCTTACCACCAAGCCCAGCCCACTAATTAAGCCACGCTCACAGAACCGGTAGCAAAAAATTTTAGATTTCACCTCTGCTGCAAAATCCATTTCCTCCCAATCAGATGGGTCTCGGGAGGCAGAGAATAGACGGGGAGGGGCCAGTCAGAGGTGGTATTTACTGGTTCTCCAAACTACTCAAAATTTCTGCTATTGGTTCTCCAGAACTGGTCAGAACCTGCTGACTACCACCTCTGATTACACCTAAAGAAACACTGACTAGCTGGCTGAAATCAGAAAAATCTGGGATCCCACAGGACTTCCACAGGTTCCAAGAGAATCTGTCACCTTCTGAAATACATCAGAAGAGATGTATTTTACAGTAATATTCCCCTCACTGAAATATATTGTTTACAACTGGTATTCACAAGGCATCAATTTCAGATCTGTCAGAAAAACAGCCCAGCGAGCACATCCCACCTTTGGATTGCTCCACATTTTCCATTTGCTTACAACATTTATTTACTTAAAATGCTCTTCTCCCAACTTCCCACATGATTTTAGAGGTGTCCAATAAATATAAAAATGACAGAGCTGTCATAAATTGGCTGTTTTTGCAACTATTATGATTCTTGAAGTTCTGGAGATTCACTGCTTATCAAATAAGTGCTAGGTAACCCACAATTGGCTTGTAGCCCATGAGCTTTTCTTATTATGGGAGGGGGGTGGCAGGGGGAGAAGAAATTGCAAGCAAAGTAGTAGGGTTAGCCTTATAGTACTTGAAATTTTTCTGAATTCTCAAGAAGCAAAAAGTGAAGAAAATTATATGAACCCACATTTTAATAATATTTCCACATCAGTTCCATCTCTCCTATGGAGAAGAGGGAAAAGTGTAACCCATGAATGTATAAAGATTGTAGATCTTATTGTAAGCAACACTGAATTCATTAGGTTTATATAACATGGAAAGCAATAAATTGTAGTTTACAAACAACAGATCCAATTAAGTCAGATCAAACCAGGTTCCTGAGTATGAAGCAGTTTCTGACATTCTTCAAAAATTAAGTGGAAGTGAGCTCAGTAAATTTCTTTGCAGGTAAGAAATGCTTTGTATGGAATGGCAAATACCAGTAATTGTTTGTAAGATTTCCCTAGGTATTTATTTAGAATACCTCTGTCTTGCTTTGAAAACAATGCCATGCCTGATGGCTTTCATAGGCATTCTCAAGAGGGAGGCAAGTGAGGAAATATCATGATGCAAATTCCATTTAGTTTCTGACATCTTTGCAATCTTTATTTTTCTTATTTTTGTTTCTTATTGCATTTTTAAAAAATGTTCTTATGAATCTCCCAGAATCATTGGGAGTCAGCAGCATACACATTTGATAGAGAAACACACAGACAGACAGTGACTTTAAAATATGTGGCCTTCAGCTTCCAGAATTTCCTAGTTAGCAACAGTACAATTCCAAACCAGTTCATATATCTTGCTGAACAAGACAAAGGGGTGTTGGACTTTTTTTTTACATAAAAAATATTGAGGCATTCAAGGCAAAAATACACATTTCAATTTTGTTTCTACCAATTGAACCAGCTGGATGGTTTAATGGGTAATAGAACAGAACAGAATAGAATTCTTTATTGGCCAAGTGTGATTGCCACACAAGGAATTTGTCTTTGGTGCATATGCTCTCAGTGTACATAAAAAGACAAGTTACACTTGTCAAGAATCACAAGGCACTACATCCAGTGACAGTCATGTGATACAATAAGCAATCAAATCATACTTGGAAACAATCAATATCAATATAAATCGCAAGGATACAAGCAACAAAGTTACAATCATGCAGCCACAAGTGGAGGAGATGGGCGACAGGAACAATGAGAAGACCAATAGCAATAGTAATGCAGCCTAATGTGAATAGTTTGACAGGGAATAGTTGAGGGAATTATTTGTTTAGCAGAGTGATGGTGTTCGGGGAAAAAAACTGTTCTTGTATCTAGTTGTCTTGGTGTGCAGTGCTCTATAGCGTCATTTTGAGGGTAGGAGTTGAAACAATTTATAATGGGTGTAGAACGGGTGGGTTCTACTTACCTTTACCACCGTAAAAAAAAAAAGGTAAAAAAAAAGGTTCAGACGATCACAGCTGTGGCACACGATCGTTGGAACTTTTTAAAAAACTTTTTAAAAGCATTTTTTACTACCGATTCTCCAGAACCGGTAGTTAAAAAAAGTTTTTTAAAAAAATCCGACCATCGCATGTCGCTCAGCTGATATTCGGAACTTTTTTTTAAAAGTTTTTTTACTACCGGTTCGAGCGAACCAACCCCAACCGGTAGCATTTCACCCCTGGTTCAGAACCTTTCCTTTCAGTACAACTCCATCATAACACTTTCTTCTACAGCATTTTCATGTATAGAACTTCCTTAACCTTCCCCATCTTAATACTGTCCAGATTCGTTGGAGGATATTCTAAAACTTCCACCATTTCCAGCCAGCATAGCTGTTTCCATAATCTTCGGCCAGAATGGTGATTGGTTATGGGGCTGGAACAACAGGATTCAATTTCCAACACATCTGGTGGGCATCAGGCTAGAAAAGACTCCTCTATTCTATGTAGTGAAACATATGTGCCTGGCAGGGGAAAGAATTAAATCTTAATAAAGATAGATTTCAATATGTTTTTCTTTTCTTTTTTTTAACCTTTTTCTTTTCTAAAAATGAAACTGTGTTTCTCAACAAATTTTTAAAGCCAAACGCCTATCTCTGAAATCTCTACGTGCATACTAAGCTAGATAAATATAACATAATGGTGGAAACTGTTATGTTATATTTGTTTAAGCTAGCATGCATGTAAAGATAATAACAGTATTCCAGAAAAATTACATCAGAGTGAAAAAAGAGAAGGAATGATCCAAACAATTTTGCAAAGATGTATCTCATCCCCCTCCCCTAAAATAGGGAACTTCCATCAACTTATTCAAACTTTAAGTTAAAACTTGTAAGATGTGCCCAATTGAAATTATAGCTCAGATTCCAAAATATAAAACCTCCATTGTGTCAGCTTTGGAATTCAATTTTCATGGAAAAGAATACATTGGTATAATAGGCATTAATAATATGTTAGTACTTTTATATAAAGATGTATATGTACAGATCAGATTTTGTTTTGTCTTGTCTTGTCTTGTTTTAATGGAAGTTGAGTTCAGAAAACAGCCAGAAAACAATTGTACTTCTACTTATATTGGAAGAATATAACTTTTAATTAGGTTTGTGGTCTTAAAATAAAAATGCTTTAAATCTAAAAGAAAGTACAGATAATCCTCAATTTATGATTTATTGGTCTATAACCTGAGACCAGAAAGTCCCATTCTAAGCAAGACCATTGTTAAGTGAGCCATGCCTGATTTTACAGCCTTTTTGCTATAGTTATTAAGTGAATCATGCAGTTATTAAGCTAATCCAATCTTCCTCGTTGACTTTGCTTGTTGGAAAACTGGCTAGGAAAGTTGCAAATGGGGACCACATGATTCTGGAATACTGCAACCATCATAAATACATGGTGGTTGCCAAGCATCTGAATTTTGATCATGTAAATGTGGGACTGCTGCAATTGTCTAGTACCTGTTGTAAATCTGCCTTTTTTCAGTGTTGTAACTTTGAATGAACACTAAACCAATGGCTGTAAGTCAAAGACTACATCAGTGGTGAAATGTAAAATTTGTTACTACCAGTTCTGTGGGCGTGGCTTGGTGAGGGGGGTAATGTGACTGGGTGGGGGTGGCCAACTTTTTTTTTCTTTTAAAACCATTTTTCCTACAACCTCTTTTTTGTCCGAAGAGTTGTAGAAAAAATGCTTTTGAAATTAAAAAAAAAAAGTCTCTGATGATTGCGTGGCTCAGCTGGGCATGGGGGTGGGGAAGGATTTTTGCTACCGGTTCTTTGAACCACCCACCGCCATTGCTATCGGATCGGGCAATCCGGTCCGAACCGGGAGCATTTCACCCCTGGACTACATGTATAGTAATGAACTAAACCAATGGTTGTAAGTCAAGGACTATCTGTACAGTAATAACATACATTTGTACTCTTAACAAAACCTGAGTTGCTCACTAAAGCTAATGCTGAAAATAGAAGTCGACTTCCCTTAGGTGCAAGCTAGCTGGCAATGTCTTTCTCATTCATAAACCATTAGGTAAATACTGTTTCACTGTCTATTAATTTTACAAAAAGTCAATAGACGCACCATTAATATCCATAGCTTATAATACTACTGTCCCTTTGGATTCTCAAATAAAAATCGATTGTTTCTAAATGAACATTAAACTTATCTTAAAGCCCAGTCTCTCTTCCTTACATAGAAGTTTTGATTTTCAAGATGTCGTAATTAAGAGCAGTAGCAGTTGAAGAAAGTTAATTTTAGATTTATATGGTAACTGTGAGGATGTACAGGTAGCCCTTGACTTACAACCATTCCTTTAGTGACCGTCTGAAGTTACAATGGCACTGAAAAATGTGACACGATTATTTCTCATCCTTCTAACTGTTACAGTATTCTCATGGTAACATGATCAAAATTGGATGCTTGGCAGCTGGCTCATATTTATGACATTTTCAGTGTCCCAGGGACATGTGATAACTTTTTGAGATCTTCTGACACATAAAGTGAATGGGGAAGCCAGATTCATGTAACAACCTTAACAACAGTGCCCGGAAATGTCATAAAATGGGGCAAAACTCACTTAACAACTGTTTTATTTATCAACAGAAATGTTGGCTCAATTGTGACCTTCAGTTGTGACGAAATTGTGGTCGCAGGGCCATAAACCTGTAAACAGTTACGATATAATGTTTCTGAATTCTTATGTATCACTGACCAGAAGAGCTTTTGCGAAAATGGGGAGATATGTGGGGTCCTTGGTGCTCTCTGAGCTTGCTTGTTTTCTTGCAGCCGTTTCATCACCCAAACTTGATAACATCATTAGTGCTAGTAAGGAATGTAGTTTGCTATCAGTTTATATTTTAGTGCTTGTTTGTCAGTGTTGGTGGGGGATTGTCTTAGAGATTCTTTTATTGGGCTGTTTGCTGTTGGCTTCTTTGGCAGTTTCTTGATTGGGGTATTATTTACTTGATTGTAAAGGGTCAGGGTATCTTCAAGACCGCCTTCTACCGCATAGCTCCCAATGACCGGTAAGATCCCACAGAGTTGGTCTCCACCGGGTCCCATCAGCTAAACAATGCCGGCTGGCGGGCCCGTGGAGGAGGGCCTTCTTTGTGGCTGCCCCAGCTCTCTCGAATCAGTTACCTCCTGAGGTCCGGACCATCCCCACCCTATTGGCCTTCCGAAAAGCGGTGAAGACCTGGCTTTTCCGGCAGGCCTGGAGCCGTTGATCTCACTCTTGCGATCCGGCGAGATCCGGCCATGAATGGTGTGAATGAGTTTTAATGTTTTTAATTCTTAAATGTTTTTTATAATGATTTTAAATGCATTGTGAGCCGCCCTGAGTCTTCAGAGAGGGGCGGCATACAAATTGAATTAATAATTTAAATAATAATAATAATTTGTTGGTCTGCTCTTAACCATGGAGTTAATATGTGCTGATCTGGGTGCTGATTGCTAGTGGAAAGGAATCTTGGGTCTTTTTGTTCCTTTCTGGCTGGGTGATATTTGCATGGGGAGATATGTTACATATATTATAATATTATCCAAATAGGATTGTTTTCTTTTCTTTAATGACTCAGAGAAAATAATTAAGCTAGAAGCTTCTTTCTACTATATAAATCTCACATCTCCCCACCACTCTTTAAACATTATTTTCATCTTCCTACATGTAATAGCATTGGTCCTTCTCCATATATAGAGAGTGCCTTTGGGTCAATTTTTTTCTTTAGACATCTGACAACTGCTTGGACAAATCCCTGCAGTTTTCTTGGCAAGATTTCAGAAGTGGTTTGCCATTGCCTCCTTGCCTAAGGCTGAGAGAGAGAGTGACTGGACCTAGGGTCACTCAAGTAGCTTTGTGCCCAACATAAGACACATAATCTCCTGGTTTCTAGCTTGATGCCTTAACCACTATATCAGAGTTGCTTTCCACAACTACATAATGTATCTGAGTAAGGACATTACTTATATTTCAAGGCATCTTGAAAGCACACCATGGAACATATCATCTTAAATCTCCTGTGGAATCAGACCATCACTTATGTTCCTATGATAAAGTTCACTGCATGTCTTTGAGTCATACTTAACGTCTGAAGAATTTGTGATGAGGGAAGGTTGATTGCATTGACAACATTATGTGAAACTAAAACACTTCTTTTGAAGCTTTCCTCCCTCTCATACACACCCTGCCATCTCTAAAGGATCTCAAATCCATGATTTCTATGGAGCATTTCAGATTTTTCTTCATTTCTTTCTTTCATACTTTCTCTCTTTTCACTTTTAATCATACAGTTCTTCATCCAAATATTTATTGTCGGCCTCTTGCAACTGACTCTGCTACTTATTTGTTAAGGAATAGATCGGGACATTTCTGGCACTCAGAGTCATTGTTGCCTCATCTTGCCTGATAAAATGAGTGTTAAGAAATGATCATAGTTTTTTAAAAAAAATGAAAACAGCAGAAGGCTATTTCACAAAATGGCCCAAATCTCACAATTTTTAGCAACCTAACCTTTCCTACTCCAAGGTCTTAGATGAAGTTGTTAATTTCATATTTTAAAAGCATTAATTTGATGTTCTAAGATGCAGGTGCTATATTTATGGGTGAAATATTCTAGAATAAGGCACATTCTTTTTAATGGTTTGTGTATGTTATACTTTTTCTGTAAAGAGGACACAAAGAAAGTGATAGGTGAAGGACTGAATTCACAGCAAAATTAGAGTAAATTACCTTGATATCAAGAATGGTTCTTGGAATGCACTATTTAGACTATTTATTCAATTAGTTGAATAAAGCACCAACGAAGAAACCTCGGTGGTGCAGCGGACTAAGTGCTGTTAAGTGCTAGCACTTAGCTGCCAGCTGCCTGCAATTAGTGCGAGTTCAAAACTCACCAGACTCCAGGACCCTGGATAGCTTAGCAGACTAATGCATTGTAATTTAACTCCAGCTGTCTGCAATTAGTAAATTCGAATCTTGCCAGGCTCAAGGTTGACTCAGCCTTCCATCCTTTCTAAGGTAGGTAAATTGAGGACCCAGTTTGTGGGGGCAATAAGCTGACTTTGTAAAATATACAAAAGTATGAAGGCTATTGCTTAATGCATTGTAAGCTGCCCCGAGTCTCCAGAGAAGGGCAGCATATAAATCAAATTTTTTTAAAAAAAGGTTGACTCAGCCTTCCATCTTTCGAGGAAGGTAAATTGAGGACCCGGATTGTGGGGGCAATAAACCAGCTTTATATAAAACAACACCGCTTGGGGTGCCCGAAAGCACTAATAAGCAGGTATATACATAAAAAGTATGCAGGTTATTGCTATAATGCATTGTAAGCCGCCCTGAGTCTATGGAGAAGGGTGGCATATAAATTGGACTAATAAATAAATAAATAAATAAATTAGTTGCAAGCTTCAAATCATAAAGAGTCTGGGTTACTGTTTCAGACTAACATACTGTATTTTATTAAAAATCACAAACTTTTGTCAGCTACAGTTCATTTCATTAAAATATAAATCCCACTGAGGTAGGATTTAAGTTGGAATGAAGCAGGGGAAGAAGGTAGAGAAATGCAGGGTGGTTATGTAGATGCAGGTTATACTACATGCGAGACAGGTTACAAGTATCTTATCAATTAGCAATAGTAGTATCTTAATAGCTCAGTGTATTTATTGATACCTTTTGTAACATTTTATTTATTTATTTATTTATTTGTCAAACATGTACAAGATAACAAGTATAGGTATGAACATAAACATAAACAAAGGAAGTAAATATAAGTAAATCGGGACAATGAGACAGGGATGGTAGGCACGCTGATGCACTTATGCATGCCCCCTTTACGGACCTCTTAAAAAGGGAGTGAAGTCCACGGTAACCAGTTTGAAATTGAAACTGTGAGGGTTTGGATTGTAACAACAGAGTCAGGTAGAGCATTTCAGGTGTTGACCCCTCTGTTGCTGAAATCATATTTCCTGCATTTGAGTTTGAAGCAGTTTTCCTTGACTTTGTATCAATTGTTTGGCCGTGTACTATTGTGGTTAAAACTGAAGAAGTTGTTGACAGGCAAGACATTGTAGCAGATAATTTTGTGTAACTATGCTTATATCGGACCACAGGCGGTGCAATTCCAGATTGTCCAAGCCCAAAATTTTAAGCCTGGTGGCATAGGGAATTCTATTGTGAGTAGAGGAGTGGAGTACTCTTCTCGTGAAATACCTCTTAACCCACTTAATCATGTTAATGTCTGAAATACAATGTGGGTTACAGGTGGACGAGCTGTATTCAAGAATTGGTCTGGCAAAGGTTTTGTATGCCTTAGTTAGTAATATAATATTACCTGAGAAGAAACTTCACAAAATTAGGTTAACAACTCTTAGTGCATTTTTGGCAATGCTGTTACAGTGAGTTTTGGGGCTTAGATCATTTGAGATGAGTACTCCTAAATCCTTGACAGAATGAGGGTCGTCTACGAGATAGATAAATATATACATACATACATACATACATACATACATACATACATACATACTTTGGATTTAGCTTTTGTGTATGTGTATGATTGCAATTTGTAACCATACCACTGATTTGATAGCATTTTGACATTACAAGCTATTCTCGGAATTTAATTAAGGAATAGAAAAAAAGTGAAGCCTCTTTGAATAAATATTGATGTCTTCTGGTGTCTTCATAGAGACATCTGGACCTGGGTATTGTTTTAATTTAGCATGTGGTTTACAAATATTGAACTGATTTGCCATTTTCATTTTCTGAGCTTGTCAAACTAAGCTATAGCCCTGGGATTTCCTCGTGACACACAAACATCCAGATTTATAAAGATCAGTCAAAGTGGGCTGGATAATGTATAAATCTTTAAATATGTTTGACTCACTACAATCAAATAAAAACTGTCACAGAAGTTAGATATAACAGAAATAAATTGTGACAACATGGTCATGAAAGGGGGTTCCCGTGCACATTTTACAAAAACTGAACCACTGACCAAGATCGGAGAGGTTTGTGCTTGTGCTTTTGTTAGTAAGATGTCATCCTTTCCATATATTATTCACTGTTTTCTCTGATAAAAACAATGTGCTGTAATTATTACATGTCTTTCTGAAATGAGAGACCCTCCATAAACTTGCTGTTAGTTTAACTCTAAAGTGATTTTTCCAGGGAAAAGGCTTTCATTAAGAACAACTTGACAACTGGGTTGGGAAACCATTAAGAACATATAGATCCTATTCAGCACTACTATGTGGTGGAATTAACTTGACCTAGTTCCCACTTAGCCCAGATGCTTTGTTTCTTTAGCAATACATTTAAGCAAACATAGAATGTACATAAAAGTTAGCATTTTTCCTGATGAAAAGAAACTAAGCAAAGAGGTGTGACTCATGCAGAGATGAATAGGCAGATTCCTAACACAGAGAATTCTGTTTCTGTAACAATAATGATTGAATGTTCCAATTCTAATTTGATGAGGAAAGAGGAAGAATTATCTACACAAAATAGAGAAGATAGATAAGAAGAGCCAGAGACAATAGTTGTGTAGACTTATCAAGGAACCTCTTTCATGTATGGATATTCCAAGCTCATAGGAAACTCTGGATAATTTAATGTATTCATTTTTTGCAATATGAATTTGGAAAATTAAATATACAGATGAGCCTCACTTATTGCTAGTGTGGGATACTGATTAAGATACAAGATTAGTACCAAGAAGACAAAAGTTCAGATTAATATTCATCCTTTGATATGTGTTGGATGATTTTAGGCAGTCAATGTCTTTCAGATCAACCTATTTTGCAAGATTTTAGTTGATAAAAAATGAAGGAGAAAGTCAGGGGTAGGTTTCAAAACCCGTCGCTACTGGTTTGCTCATGGGCACGTGCATGTTCATGGGTGCGCATGATCTTTCTACGACCGGGGCGAACCGGTAGCAAACCACCACTGTAGAAAGTGCTATGTTTAGTGTCTTCAGCTCCAGTAGGTAAAGCAATCTTTGGGGGAGGGGTGATCCACAATATTTGGAGAGACAAAATAAAACATAAGGATGGAATGAAATGTTCTCTCTTTATTTTTGTATGGATGGACATATAAATACATGGGATTATCAAAACTTTCTATTGATGGTATCCACCATTATGGGGTTTCTAGAACTTGCTGTTTTGTGTATTGAAGGCAAATCAGTCTCACCATCCTGAGACAGAAATCTGAAAAAAAATGTGTGAATTCTTTCCTGCAAAATTCAGAGTAATGGAATATCTTTCATTTTCACAAGAGGTCAAAGCAGGGGTGAAATGCTCCTGGTTCAGACCGGATCGCCCGATCTGGTAGCAATGGAGGCGGGTGGTTCGGAGAACTGGTAGCAAAAATCCCTCCCCACTCCCATTGCCCAGCTGAGCTGCGCAATCATCAGAAGCTTTTTTTTTTTTTTTAAGCATTTTTTCTACAACCTCTTTGGCCAAAAAAAAGTTTTTAAAAGTAAAAAAAAAAAAGCCTCTGATGATTGCGCGGCTCAGTTGGGATCATGGGAGGCTTTTAAAAACATTTTTTCTACAACCTCTTCAACCGAAGAGGTTATAGAAAAAATGTTTTTAAAAGGAAAAAAAGCCTCTGCTGATCAGGCAAGTCAGCTGGGATCGTCAGAGGCTTTAAAAAAAGAAAGAAAGAAAGCCTCTGTCGATCAGGCAAGTCAGCTGGGATCGTCAAAGGCTTTTAAAAGCACTTTTTTTACAACCTCTTCAGCTGAAGAGGTTGTAGAAAAAATGGTTTTAAAAGTAAAAAAAAAAAAGTTGGCCATGCCTACTAAGTCATATTACCCCCCCCCCCCAAGTCACGCCCACAGAACCGGTAGTAACAAATTTTACATTTCACCACTGGGTCAAAGGCGTTATCAAATGAGTAGAACTCCCCCTCCAACCAGCATTAAGAATGTTATAGTTGAAGCAAGATACAATAGGATATCTTTCTCTCAAAAAGGCAACGCCTAAGGAAGCTTCCGACCTGATGAATGAATGACTTCTCCAATCATCTACTACAGAGTACATAATAAAGTTAAATATGCTTAGAATCCCAAATCCTGAAGGTCTAGCCTTAATGTCATGTAATATTAGGGAAATACCAATATGCCTCAAGTGCATAGAAAATAGCTACAGAAAATTTTGTATGTGTGTCTGTGGTATTCTGTAAATACTAATGCAAAACTTTTTTGACTAAGTATATCAACTGAAATAAAAACTGGACTAAGCAGGACTTGTAGTCATCATAATGGACAAATTTACCCATCCTTTTTCCTGATTTTTTTTTTTTTTTGGTAAAATAGCATGCCTAAAATAATATTGAAATAACATTATAATATGGATATGCTAATAGGTTGAAATTGTGAATTTTGTGTTATATTATTTATATATTTAGCCAAACTTAGGTAGGGAAAAAGGAAGAGTATATTACTGCTGCCATTCTCTTAGAAATGTTTTAATAATCATCATCCAAAAATATCCAGTGGCAAGCAGTACTCACAGTTCCCAGTAGGAGGGGGAAAATGGTTTTCTGGAATTCATTGTGGAAGCAGAGATGGGTTAAGGAAGAATAATGTCAAACAAGATAATATTGCCTTGCCTGTTTTGAAATTCCTGTTCTTGGGCTATATTCAAATAATTGTTGAAACAAACCAAAGTAACTTATGTTTTAGGGTAATTGTCCCTGGCAAGTTTCTATATTTTTCATGCATGGCTGGAAAAATGCTTTAAATAATGTTGCTGATCTGAGCATTAAAGTTTGTATACTTCAGGGTTCCACTCACATTTTGTAGAGTTTAAATTACTTCCAGGAAATTTTGATATAGATAACTATTTAAAAATTAAGACTACTGCTTTCAAGGTCACATGGTTTCACATATTTTGCCATCTTGTCATTCACTTCTTGTACAGAAACTAAACAAAAATCACAGAATAATAATAACAGAATTGGAAGGGACGCTGTAGGTCATTTAGTCGAATCCCCCGCCCAAGCAGGAGAACCTACACAGATAACAGTCCAATCCTGTTCTTGAAAGCTTCCAGTGATACTTGAAAGCTTCCAGTGATGAAGCTCCCACAATTTCTGAAGGATTGAACCATTGGTTCATTGTTCATTGGTTGATTGGTTGATTGTTCTCACTGTCAGAAAATTTCTCCTTATTTTATTTAATAATTTTAAATTTTTAATGTTTGTCTTGTGTTTTTAAATAGGCTGTACACTGCCCTGAGTCCTTCGGGAGAAGGGCAGTATAGAAATAAAATAAAATTATACTTATATTTCTAGTTTGAATTTCTCCTTGATCAGTTTCCATCCATTATTTGTTGTCTGGTGCTTTGGAAAATATGTTGACTCCCTCATCTCCATGACAGCCTTTCAGATATTGGAACACTGCTGTCATGTCTCCCTGGTCCTTTTCTTCACTAGACTAACCATGCTCTTTTCCTGTAACCGTTCTTCATATGTTTTATCCTCCAGTACCCTAATCATGTCTATCTAATCACGACCCATGTTGTGATGCGTTGGACACAGGGGTGAAATCCAGCAGGTTCTGGAGAATCGGTAGCATAAATTTTGAGTAGTTTGGAAAACCGGCAAATACCAGCTCTGGCTGGCCCCAGAGTGGGGTGGGAATGGAGATTTTGCAATATCCTTCCCCTGCCACGTCTACCAAGTCACGCCCAGCAAACAACACATGCCTACCAAGCCAGACCCACAGAACTGGGTAATAAAAATTTTTGGATTTCACCACTGATTGGACACGACTTCTCAGCTAACAACAACCCTTAATCATCTTTGTTGCTCTTCTCGGCATTCTTTCTAGAGTATCAACATTTTATTTATAGTGTTGTGACCAAAACTGGATGCAGTATTCTAGGTGTGATCTTGATTGAATCCCTCTATTAATGCAATTTAGGATTTCATTAGCTTTAAAACAACCCTGTAATCATAGGTGTGATTTGGTTTAACTTCTCACAATATTTAACCTACCTGAGAAAATCTAAAATCAGGTATACGAACCAATGTGTGGTAGTGATTAGAATCTCAGACTAGTCACCAGAATTTCAGCCAGGCTAAAAAAAATGCCTGCTTGAATTCCTACATCACCCTAAACTATAATGTGCTTTTTTGGTTTTAATGTGACATATTGGGGAAAATCCATGCATTGTAGAACTGAACCAGATGGTTTAAAATGATGCGCAAATCCAACAGATTATGATTTGATCACTACAGCATATTTAAGAAAATCTTGTAATATGTAGGCCCATCTGCGGAAAGCCACTCTCTCTGACACTACTTTTCAGATGCTCGGGGACAAAAGAATCCACTTTTTTGTGAAGCTAAGTTGTATAGAAAGAACTTTTCAAAAAGAATAATTTCTAACATTGAGTTTTCCATTTATAAACAGAATCTCACAAATGAGGAGATCTAAGAGTTTGTCTAAAACTTGCTGATGAATGTTACATGGGATAGATGGAGGAAACCACTCTCCATATAAGAGAATTTAATAATCAAATTCACTGTATATAGTTTAATGCAATTTTCAAAATGAATTAAATCAAATTATTTGTTGTTCTGACTTTGCCCCTTTTTGAAAATTGTTTCTTTTCCTGCATGCCATAACAGACCAAGTGTGATCTTTGTTTTTCCTGAGATTGTGTCCCCTACTATGGAAGCCCTCTTCTCTTCTGCATGGGACAATCCTTTCTGTTTCAAAAAATTGTTCTGAATGTCTATTTGGAAACAATTATATGGACAGCCCTGAGTTCCTTGGAGGAGGATGGGAATGGGAATGTAAACTAAGAAGAAACCATACAATTAAAAATAATTGTCAAGTCATAAAAATAATTGGGATAATCAGTCTTTTGCTCACAATAATAAAACCAACTGTAATTAGGACACAAACAGGTAAACAAAACTATAGACTTGCTGAAATAATAAAAAGAAAAGAGTATATCCAAGGAAGGAAGGGAAAAATGAGGAATTTGAAGGATACATGGAGACAAGAAGCATTGTGATTGAATAATATAGTTTCTGCAATGTGAAAAGGAGATGTTATTCTATCTATCTATCTATCTATCTTCTATCTATCTATCATCTATCTATCTATCTATCTATCTATCTATCTATCTATCTATGGGAGGGAACAAATGCTCCTACTTCCCTTCCCCCTCTTCTTCTTGCTCCATCCAGTATCAACCCAATTTTTCCATCTTGGAAACCAGGATGGTGCAGGATAACCCACAGAAATGTTGGGGTTTTAACTTCAACTTCAGCTGTCTTGCATGCAAATTAATAATCCCATGACATTACTGCATATTTTAGATATTTCCTCTGCCAGATATGTCTCCAGGGACAACTACGACACCACCACCCCCTCCCAAAAAAACCCAGACACCTAAAGGCACTTAGTTGTTTTTTTCTTGAGAGCTGCATATGCTGAAAGAGAAGCAAAGACACCACATATCCTTTGGACTAAGCAACTGATGACCTAGAGATATGATGGCCTTGGAGAATGTGCACCTACAAAAGTTAGACAACCTTTCTGAGAGATGCTTCAATTTGATTCCTGTGTGGGGCAGGGAGTTAGGCTAGATGACCTCTGGGGATCCTTCCATCTCTAAGGCTATGAATTCTTAAATTACAAAAAGAATGACAATGTTTTTATATCTGTTGAAACTATTCTCTCTGCCTCTGTCTCTCATCTATTTATCGATCTATCGATCTGTCTGTCTATCTGTCTGTCTGTCTTCTATCTTCTGAACCATTGAAAACAGTCCATAATTAAAATGTTGTTAAAAGAATTCAGGAAATAAGAATTATCCTAAAGTGCATCAAAAAAATTAGAAGTCCGGGCTTCCGGTTTGGTTTCCGCTGCCGCCAGACGGTCTTTTGGGACCGCCAGCCTCGTCGCCCGTAAGAGCCGTCTCTACAGCTGAGAGACGGCTCGAAAAACTCCGTCTCATTGAGGAGACATGAGAGAGAGCCGGCGAGCGCAGGTAGAGCCCTCTGCGAACTCCCCAGAGTTTTTTTTTTTTACTCTTGGGGAGAAAGCAGAATGTGGCTCCCTATCCAGCTTGCCGCTGCTCCGGGCTTCGGGGGAACTCTGTGCCTTGCAGAGCCAGGCGATGGGACCAATCCAATCAACGAAATTTAACAGATTGTCTGAACAAGCAGGATGAAATCTGGATCTGGGACTCTAAATTGCAAGTATTTCTAACAACCCTATGAGTAATTTTAAAAGTGAAGAAAGAGTGAAAGGGGGAAGAAAGAAAGTTTAAAATGGCGACTGGCTGAGGCTTGAGAAGAAAGCTGAAAGTGAAAGTCCTTCCGTTTGAATAGTTTAATACGTTACAAAGTATTTGAAGCAATAGTGCTGGCTAGAAGTGAAGAGAAAAATTCCTATTTCATGCTTCTTCCTTCTTAGAGACTTGATATTGATATTGTTTGGAGAGAAGTCCTTTTCTTTAAAAAGAGTCTGTTTGTGTGGCAGGATGGCGTTAAAACTGATAAAGCCAGATAACCAAGCTGTGGGGGGTGGGCTCCCCCATTTACAAATCACATGAACAAATTTTGAGCTTGCAGATGCAGAAGAATGGCTTTAAAGATCTAAAGGAATTTGTTTTGGAGGAGATGGCAAGACATGATGAGATTGTGAACCAGAATCTTGAAAAATTTAGACAGGAAATTAAAGAGTTGGTACAACAAAAGTATGATAACCTGAAACGATATATTGTAACAGCTTTGAAAAGCTTTTCAGAAATAATTATAAAGATGGATAAAGATATCAACTCAGAAATAGAGTCTAAAATGAAGGAAGCTGATTATAAGATTCATAATCTGGATAATGAGATACAAAGAATTGAAAATGATTTGATAAATATTCAAGAAAATAGCTCAGAAGTAGAATCTAAAATAAAGGATGCTGATCACAAGACTTATAATGCAGATAATATAAAACAAAGGATTGAAAATGAAGTCACAATGATGCAATTTAGATCCATGCAATTTGCAGTCAGAATAAGGGGATTACAGGAAAATAACAGAGATCACTTGAGAAAGATGTCTGCTGAAGTTCTGGCTGTGATTTTAAAGGTTAGTCCTGAAGAGGTATCCTGTAAGATTGATAAGGCCTACAGAGTAAATTCTTGGGTGGCAAAGCAAAGGCAGTTGCCTAGAGATGTGGTGATTTACTTTACTGAGAAAGGAATAAGAAATGATATTGTGCAAAAGTCTTTTAACTCCACTCTAGAAATGAATGGAAGGAAGATCTGGATATACAAAGAGCTGCCGTCCAAGATGTTAAAAGATAGAAAGGACTTTGGATTTTTGGTGACTGAGTTAAAGAAACAAAACATCCCATTTAGGTGGGATGCTCCAGTTGGTATAATATTGAGATATCAAGGAAAAAGATATCAACTAAATACTGTTGAAAAAGCGGAAGAATTTTACTAAAAGGTTTTTAAAATGGATCCAACACCTCCACGTATGTCATCAGTGTTAGGAACACAGGAGGGGGATAAAGAAAAGCAAAATGAACAAGAGATTGAAACCCAGGCTAAGCAGACGGAGATGGAGGTAATGGAAAAACAACAAGCTACAGAGGCCTTTTGGGATGAGCTGCTTTTGGATTCTCCTTCAGAGGTTATAGTGGGATCACTTATAAATATAAAAGAGACGGCTTTGGATCTCGATTTGATGTCTTATCAAGTTAAAGACCAGCATGTAATTCAATCAGCTGATATACAAGTCCTAGAAAGGCAACCAGGGTGGAGATCTAAACCACAACAAGTTAAGAAAAGAAGAAGCAGGTTCTACAAAACTAAAAAAATTTAAATTAAACAATTCTTTTTTAGCTAACAGATTAATGCCAGTTATTTAAGAGACGATTAAATATAATAAGCGGGACTTATAGAAGGTTGATACATGAAAATATAACTGAGGCAAGTTACAGACTTATACTATTTTGAGAAGAATAACAGATCTCTGCAATGCCGGTGTTTTTGGGATGTGGAAGATGGCCTGTGATTGAGCGGACTGGAACTTTCTATTTTGGACTCTTTGAAAAATGGATTACATATATGTTGAGCTATAAGGCAAGAGAACTATGGAATTGGGGCATGCAGATGATCTGGCTGTTACCCTAACAAGGTTGTTGGAATTAATAATCTAGACAAAAGACATTACAGAAGATACCATATGGAATATAAATATAAAGTCACTCGGCGTTTTTTTTATATATACAGAAATACTTATTAATGATGGGGGCAGATGGTAATTGAAGATACTGAATACACTGTTGGAAGCAGGACTTGATATTACCCTAACATGTTCGATGGAATTAACAATCTAGTTGAAAGACATTACAGAAGATACTATATGGATTACAAACTTAAAGTCATTTGAGGATTTTATTTATATATGGAAATATCTTTTAGTGGTGTGGGCAGAAGAACAAAGATATTAAAAATATTATGTATGGTAGACCTGTAGGAAAGTGGGTAGAGATAGGTTAGGCTACTGATTGTTTAGTTTAGGAAAAGGGATGTTATGGGGTGGAGGAAATGGGTAGATTATGAGTTGAATAAATGCCAAATTAGGACTTATTATATAATTTTATAGCTGAATGTTGCTTTGAAATGTATAGTATAGGGGGGATATAATAATAATGTTAGAAAGAAATGGTTAGCATATGGGGGGTGATGTAAAAGGATGGTCAAGTATTATACAATGTGATATCAATTTGGATTTTATTTTGGAGAAGCCAAGGGGGGAGGGGAGGGGGAGGGGGGGTTAGGGAGGAGGGGGGGAAAAAGGGGGGAAAATCTGTATTTGAAAAACTTTTTCAATAAAAAAAAATTAGAAGTCCAAAGGAAAGTTTACCTATAAGTAAAGTGATATTGAGGTCAGTTCATTAAGAGAAAAAATGAAAAAATGAAAAAAAAAGCAAACAAATAATAGTTTGACACCACTAGATCTTCCTTTGAGTACAAAGAAAATACACAGGATTGAGATTTCAAGATTGAAACCATCTGGTTGGACTTTGGAAGGATGAGGTAATGTGGTTCTCAAAATACAGCTGGTTAATATTTGTAAATGATCTTCACAGAAACATTCAGAACTGGACCTGGTGTTGAGAAGGGACACTGAAGCACAATTTATGAAGAGGCTAGAAGTTATTTGAAAACTATCAAGACATATCTGTAAAAAAAGGCACCTTTAAGTGTGCAAAAACATAGAGCCATCTAGCATATGGGCTAGAGTTAGCTATTTTGGATGTGAGACAGATATATTTCAACTATTCAAAACAAAAAGATGACATAGTCCTAAACTGTTTGCTTGAAAAGCATCTGGTCTACTCGTAAGGAATAGCCCTTTCCATGTAGCTCTGCTGTGCTAATAGTGCTATGAGTACAACAGATTCCACAAGTTTTTATTTTCAGTCAATCACTAAGGTTATGGCAGAATTCCATTTTCCCAGTTCTGTTCTCCAGTCTCACAAATTCTAAACATATTCAATTGGACAGTTGATTATAAGATCTTACTAAATCAGCAAGATTTAGCAACATCTCTTTATAATCAAGAAACAGTGGTAGAAAAGTTCCCAGATATTTAGATGAGAAGTCCCATCTCATTAGAAAAATCTTAGCCAATAAAACATAGGTACAATTGATTAATCTGCATAACTTTATAACTCATGAGGGAACAATATCCCTTTCATGTTTTTTAAATGTTAGCAAAGACTTATTTAGTCTAGCTTGCTGATTCTTGTGATGATCAACCAGAAGACTTTGCAAAGTTGGGATACAAGTTGGGAAAACAATACAATAGCCTTCTCCTTTGGTTATTCTCTAATAATGCAGTAGCCTGATTTTGGAGCTAACCTGTTGCAACCATTTGAATATGATTAAAATAACAAATAGGCTTTTCCTATATATGCACAGAAGCAGATTTTTTAAAAAGCACTGTAATTTTGAGCTTTATAAGCATCTTAGGCTGCCTTCCAAGGGCCCTGATGGACTTGAATTATCTGAGGATTTAATCTATGGTCCTTTTTATTGATTTTTTGATTGATTGATTGATTGATTGATTGATTGATTATGTCCCATCAAGTTGGTTTTGATCTTTTTCCTTATAAATCTTCCCATCTTTTCTTTTGTTTAGGAAGGTTTTTGTCAGATGTAAATGCCTTATTCTCCAATGTGTAAATAATGTATATATGGAACATCAGAGGTTAACTTATTCTTTGGACTTTAATGTATTCATAACTTACCACTCCCATTCCTAGCTCCACCCCTTGTATATATAAGGAGCCACCCTCACCATTCTCGTCGCTTCTACCTTGAATATTCAGTGAATATAGAATGCCTATCATAATTAAAAAGAAATATATTTAAAGCTCTAACTCCTATTATCTTTATTGAGTCTGATCCTGAAAATATTGCAACAAGCTGGTAGCAGAGGATGGTTAATTGACTCAATAAGTAACTAAAAATGTCCAAGAAAGATAGGCCCAACACCAGGGCCTACAGCAAAGAAATAGAAACTGATCAAGAGATGATCAACGAATCCACCAATGCGATTTCGAGAGAATCCGAAGAATACACCACTGAAGAAGAAGAACTAATGAGTGAAAATAATGACCAGAAAGAAATCGAAATAGAAAATAACGAACTCAGGTCGGAGATATTAAAGATACTAAAAAGCCAAAAGAATGATGAAAGTCTCATCGCGGACCTCCAGGAGATGCTGAAGAACAGCGGAGCAGCGAGAGAGAAAAACGTCATTAAAGAAAAATCCAAAGATCAAAAAACCGTAAGTGAGATGACTACTGAGAAAATAGTTGTTAAAAAGAAAAGATGTGATCCCGCGCGAAATTTTGAATGGCAGCCATCTTGGTTTCAACGAACTTCAAAAGAGAATGGAGCAGAGCCAATCAAAACGCTCAGTTCAAAATTTCTGGCGCGAAAAACACTATCAGACGAAGAAAGTGAGAAAGAAGTCTCAAACTCTTCAGATGATCCAAAATCAGAAAGTGAAGACGATTTAACAAAATCTCAAATAAAATCAGCAATGAAAACGCTCTTTGCTGCTTTTGGGCCAAGACTGAAAATTACCAAGACATCTACGAAGAAGCAAGAAATCAAACCGGCGACTCAAGACCTGCACGCTCCCATCCTGACTTCGAAAGCGACGACGCCCGAGCCCAGAGAGCCATGCCGATTTCGCCCTACACCACAGACAAGATCGAATACCAACGCACACAAAAAGAAGAAAAGAACCGTCGCCACCACCAGAACCCCAAAAACCGAGCCAGAGACCGACTCATCTGAGGAGGAGCGGATCGAGAGAGCTGAAAGGGAGAGAACCTTCCACGACGCCACCAAAGAAGAAATAAGCAACGCGCATGTGCGAAGCTACGTAGACGACCCAGAAGGACTTGAACTGGCCAGAGAACCGCGCAGACTCATTGCAAGCATCCCAATGCCGTTCTGTAATTTCCTGCACTTGAGAGATCACGGACTGCCCCAGGTTGTAAGTAATGGACAGAATAATGTAGGTAACTTACCCAGTGACTTCCCAAAACTTAGAATTGATGGCATTAATTTACAAGAGTGGTACCAACAGCTTCAGGTTATTTTCATGAAAGAAAATTTACTATTCTTTATAACTAGCCCTCCAAGAAGACCTTGGACTTTAAAAATAGATTGTTTACATCATAGAGCATTTTTCATAATAATATCTAGCGTGTCTCCTGCAATGTATCATAGCATCAAACCAAACCTAACTGTATCAGAAATAATTCAATGCATGTTTAATCTATTTCACAGCGATAGCGTAGCTACAACCACAAGAATATCTAAGGATTTCTTTTCCTCTAGAGTAAAACCAGGGGTTTCTATAAGTGAGCATTTGATAAATCTAAACAAAATAAGAGCTGAGCTACAATTGAGGGGGGAAGTGATTTCAGATCAAACAATGAAAAGTGTTATTATCAATTCACTTGATCCATCATGGGATAGCTTTATGTCACACTTAGATACCATTAATTTGGGATATTTATCCATAGAAAGTCTATCTAACAAATTGATAGCAGAAGACAATTCAAGAAAAAATCGATCCAGTAACCAAACAGACCACAAACCTTTTAGGAAAGTAGTCTTTCAAGATAAACATAATGAGGCCTTTAGATGCTACAATTGTGGATCCAGGGAACATAGTAGAAGAGACTGCCCCAAAGTCTCAAGAGAGAAACATAGACCAGAATATAGGAGCAAATATAATTACAGACAATCTTCCACAGATAGATACAAATATAGAAGTCCACCAAATTACAAAGAAGGTAGAGGGGGTAGAGAAAATTCAAAAGAGAGGAAATCTGGGTCACTGAATGGGCTAAATAAACAAGACAGCACCAGAACACAACAGGATGAGAATAACAATTGGCTTATTGATTCTGGTGCAACAAATCACACCACCAACAACAAAAGTATATTATCTTCATTTATAGAAGATAAGTTTGTGATAAAGGTAGCTAATCAAGAAAAGGTTCAAGTACTAGGCAAAGGAAATGTGACCTTGCCTGGTCTAGGGAAAATAGAGGGGGTATTATTAATCCCAGAAATACCTCACAACATACTAAGTGCCATAAAATTAAGCAGAGAATCTGATATCAATATAGTTTTCTCAAAGGGGAAGGCAACTATAGAAAAGAACAAAACAAATGTAGGTACTGTAATGATAAAAGGAGGTCTATCTTATCTGATAACTAAAGAAAGATGTTTACATAACATTGATTCAAATATGGAAGATTGTATTGAAGCAGATGATGAAAATGTCAGTAACAATGACAATGATGAGTGTAGAATAAATCGTGATCACAAAAATACATACAAGGAAAAGAAACCAAAAATAGGTAAACCAATTCATGATGAGTGTGCTCACATCTTACACAGGAAGTTAGGACATGCAAGCTTTCCTGTAGTACAAAAAATGACTGAACACGCAGAAGGTATCAAAATAAAAAATTGTGAAAATTATTTGGAATGCTCAGTATGTAAATCCACCAAACTAAAAACCAGTCCCAGACCAAAAAAATCTAACAGATCAACTAACAATATTTTTGATTTGGTACATATGGACTTAGTTGGCCCATTAAGTCCCTCAATTACCTATAGAAAACGTTACTTCCTAACAATAGTGGATGACTACAGCCGATATGGTTTTGTTTACACATTAAAGCACAAGGATGAAACATTTCAGAAATTTAAGGAATTCTACAAACGTATAGAAACACAACATAATATCAGAATAAAGCAAATTATGACAGATAGGGGATGTGAATTCATGTCTAAAGAATTCTCCCAATGGTTAAAGGATAGAGGAATGTTACATTTCACGTCCAATCCTTTTTCTGCATTTCAAAATGGAGTTGCAGAGAGGAAAAATTCCACACTACAAACCATGATTAGGTGCACATTAGAGGATGCTGGTTTAGGCAAACAATTTTGGTCAGAGGCATTACATTATTCGAATTACACTCAAAATAGAACCTGGTCCAGTATTGTGAATAAGACACCATATGAGGTGATGTACAATAGAAAACCCAAATTATCACACATGCACATATTTGGAGTCACTGCAGACGTACACATACCTAAACAATTGAGGAGAAAGGGAGAAAACGTATCCAGGAGATTAAGATTCATGGGATACGAAACTGGAACCAAAGGGTACAGATTTATTGATAGTAATAACAAATTTATAGTATCCAGAACAGCTGTGTTCCATGAACAGGCCAATTGGTCAAAATTGCACCTTAATGAAATATTTCCTAATAAATGTAAAGATACGATATCTTGCGAGGAAGGAACAACAGAAAATCAAAATATTAACAAAAGTAAGAACAAAACCAAAACTTGGACTAATAGTCAGCATAAAATAAAGACAGACACATTAACAAAAAAGGAAGCTAGATATTTGCATGATAACCATAGCAAGCCTGAAAGAACTATTAGAAACAATAGAAACCAAATACCAAATAAATACAAAGATTACGTAATGCATATGAATGGAGAACAAATAACACCTAATACATATGAAGAAGTATTGAAACTTCCACATGAAGAAAGAGAAAAATGGGAACTAGCTATGGAAAAAGAGATGGAAAGTTTACAAGGATTAAATGTATTCACACCTGCGATCGCACCTAAGGATAAAACAATTATAGGTACCAGGTGGATTTATAAAATTAAGAACTTAGAAGGAGGCAATACCTTATACAAGGCTAGACTAGTTGCACAAGGCTATGCACAAAAATATCCAGAAGACTATACTGATACATATTCACCCACAGTGAGAACAGAGAGTGTCAAAACAGCCCTTGTAGTAGCATCTGCACTCAATCTGGACGTATTCCAATATGACATACAGACCGCATACTTACATGCAAAATTAGATAAGGAAATATATGTAAGAGCACCACACAGTCAATACACTAATAAGAACGAAATTTGGTTATTAAATAAGAGTCTGTACGGATTAAAGCAATCCGGCAAAAGATGGTACGATTGCTTGGTAAAAGTACTTAAGACCATGAATTTCAACGCCACCACTGCTGATAACTGTTTCTTTGTAAAAAAGAGTAATGATCATATTGAATTTGTATTAATTTACGTGGACGATATTTTATACATTGGAAAGCATAAAGAGAGCAGGGAAATCTTTGTAAATAAGTTAAATGAACACTTCTCACTGAAATCTCTGGGTAAAGTGAATAAATACCTTGGTGTGCAAATTAACAAAACTAAAAGGGGATTCAAACTTACACAGAAAGATAAAATCATCGAACTCCTAAACAAATGTAACTTAAATAATGCCAAAACCTGTGACACCCCTATGCAAACTGATTTTCTTAGAAACACTGATGAATCTTCCCCTGAGTTTAAAGACAACACATTTTACAGATCAGTTATAGGTTCACTCCTTTATATATCTAATTGGACTAGGCCAGATATTGCATTACCTCTCAATCTATTGTCAAGATATGTTAGTAAACCAACCTTGTATCATTGGGAAGCTGTCAAAAGAATTCTAAGATATCTGAAAGGTACATTAGATTTTTGTTTAATGTTGGAACCCAATAATGACAGAGAACCAAAAATTACTTGTTATGCTGATGCAGATTGGGCTGGTGATACATCATGCAGAAAGAGTACTTCTGGTTATGTTTTTCTATTGAATGATTGTCCAGTTTACTGGTATACTGGTAAACAAGAACTAGTAGCCACTTCTACTACAGAAGCGGAATATGTTTGTTTGTCCAAGGCTGCAAATAACCTTGTATGGTTCAACGATCTGATCACTGATGTTTGGAAGAAACCCACTTTACCATTTATTATGCATGAAGACAATAAAGCGGCCATTGAAATATCCAGATCCGATGCAATTGGACAAAGGTCCAGGCATATTGATATAAAGTTTAAGCATGTGAGACAACTGTCTCAAGACGGATTCATTAAAGCAATACATTGCGATACTTCTGAACAATTAGCTGACATATTAACAAAACCCTTACCTTCTAAACAACACAAATATTTAACTTCTAAATTATATGTATTATATTGTCCTGAATCAGAATGTAATTGGTGTTGTGTAACGAACCGGCATTTAGAGGGGGATTTGTCAGATGTAAATGCCTTATTCTCCAATGTGTAAATAATGTATATATGGAACATCAGAGGTTAACTTATTCTTTGGACTTTAATGTATTCATAACTTACCACTCCCATTCCTAGCTCCACCCCTTGTATATATAAGGAGCCACCCTCACCATTCTCGTCGCTTCTACCTTGAATATTCAGTGAATATAGAATGCCTATCATAATTAAAAAGAAATATATTTAAAGCTCTAACTCCTATTATCTTTATTGAGTCTGATCCTGAAAATATTGCAACAGTTTTATTTTGTTTTTCTCTTTAATGAAGTTATGTTCTGTGCCAAAATTCACATACTATTTTTTTGACTTAGTTGGCCTACTTGTCTAATATATTTCCTCACCCACACCTCTCCCAGAGCAAGCCAAATTAGCTATTATATCACTAGCATGGCAATTCTCTTTTCCAGCATATTTTCAGCTAAAAGAACAATCACTCCCTTGTCTTTTGAAACTATGTAGGAAAGAAATTTAGCATAAAAGAAAACATTCAGGGAAGCTAAATAGCAGTTTTGGTTCAACTTCTGGTATTCTCTTCTCTCCTCTCCTCTCCTCTCCTCTCCTTTCCTCTCCTCTTTTCTCTCTCCGTTCCTCCTTCCCCAACTTTTAAAATAAAGAACCTATAGATAACTATGAATACTTCCGCTAGAAAGTATAATTGGACAATTATTCCCAGATAAGATAGACAACACTAGATGGCAAATAAGTTTATCCAATTTAATTCCTATATGTAGACCATGAACACAGAGTATTCTTTCAGAACAGGCCTTTATTATAACCATGACCTTATTTTCATCTGTGAACACTTGAAAAGTAATTTCTGCCTTTTAATTTAAAAATGCTTAAATACTTGGGAAATGGAAATCAGTAATAGAAGTTCAGGCCCTGGAAAAAAGGCTGAAAACCCAGAGACCTGGATAGGTACCTATCCCTCCATCCGCCCCATCATCCAGGCACAACTAATGAAACTTCTTGGATGAGAAGCAAAACATCATCTTCTTTCTCCTTAAAAAACAGTCCAGTTGCCTTTTGAAGAAAAAAAAGTACCTTTGAGACAACTTTGACCGGGATTACTGAAGATCTCCATAAACAGTAGACTGGGAATTCTAATCCTGCCTTGGACATGAAAGCTGATTGGATGGCCTTGGGCCTATTACTCTTTCTTAGCCCAACCCAACCCACCTCACAGAATTGTTATTGTGGAACATAAGAAAAAGAGGAAGTATTATGTATATTTGCCACCTTGAGTTACTTACAAAGTAATAGAGATGGGATAATAAAAATAAAAAAAAATATCTGTTTTGTTATTCAGAGAGAAAATAGCAACTGAGGAGGGGATGTTTGAATACAAAATGGGAGGGAAATAAAAATGGAAGTATGGGAACAGATGTCACTTACATATATCCTCTGTTGCTTCCAGAGGAACTATAGATATATGCAAAGTTTTATCTAACTAACAAGTATCTATGCGGAGGGTACTTTGAAAGTGATCAATTCAGAATATTGATATGAAACATGAACCTATGTGAAATGTCTCTTCCCTAAAATTCACTACCTGATTAATCCACTATGGATCCAGTCCTCAAAATATATTTTGTTTTATGTATAAGTAGTTCTTGACTGACAACAGTTCATTTAGTGAACATTTGAAGTTACAACAGCACTGAAAAAAGTGACTTATTTTTCACATTTATGGCCATTGTAGCATCCCCATGGTCACATGATGAAAATTCAGATGCTTGTCAACTGACTCATATTTATGGCAGTTGCAGTAACCTGGAATCATATGATCACCTTCTAACATGCAAAGCTAATTGGGACGCAAAGATTCACTTAACAGCTATGTTACTAATTTAACAACTGCAGTGAGTCACTTAATAACTGTGGCAAGAAAGGTTGTAAAATGGAGCAAAATTCATTTAGCAAAAGTCTCGCATAGCAACAAAATTTTGGGCTCAATTGAAGTCGTAAGTCAAAGGCTACCTGTATGCTACACTTTGATATATCTATAGTATAACTTCAGGGTTCCAAGTAACACCCCCAACAAAAGAAGTGGTTAGGAAATTAAAATTTTTTGGAATGTTTAATATAATTGTATGATTTATATTGTTAAAATATATCCATCTAAGCCTCTTGCGCGAGCTGCACTGGCTCCTGGTGGTCTTCTGGGTGCGCTTCAAGGTGTTGGTTACCACCTTTAAAGCGCTCCATGGCTTAGGACCTGGTTACTTACAGGACCGCATTCTGCCACCGTTTTCCTCCCACCGACCGACACGCTCCCACAGAGAGGGCCTCTTCAGGGTGCCGTCAGCCGAACAATGTCGACTGGCGACCCCCAGGAGAGAGCCTTCTCTGTGGGGGCTCCTGCCCTATGGAATGAATTGCCCTCAGACATATGAAGGATCCCCAACCTCCGCGCCTTCCGTCATGCTCTGAAGACCCTATTATTTCAGCAAGCCGGTCTGACGGGATAAATGATTTTAAATTGGGTTTTAAAAGTGGTTTAAAATGGTTTTAATTGGAAGTTTTAATTTTGGCCAAAGATTGAATTGGTTTAATATGTTTTTTAAATTTTGTCTTGTATGTTGTTTTACCATGGCTGTTCACTGCCCTGAGTCCTTCGGGAGAAGGGCGGTATACAAATATAATAAAAACTAAAACTAAATGAAAGAGAAAATGGATTGATAATTGGTTAGGATATAAGATTTAAGTAACGGTTTTTGGGGATAATGGCATAGTTATATAGATAGATTTGACAAAAATACTTGTTTTAAAATATTTAGTTGTATTAATTGAAAAATAAGATTTGTTAATGATTTGCTTTAATATGTGACCAGAGCAAAAGCTTCCTTTTGAAAAGATGTGTTTTATGTTTTTGTTTTAAAAATAAAAAAAAATTATATATATAAAAAGAAGTGGTTAGGATTCGGTGCTCTCACTGTCATGGCCAGGGTTCATTTCCTGGTCAGAATGCTTTCAGATGCTTTAGCGATGTGAGCAAAAGTATCTATGAGTTTCACTTTCATTTCCTAAGACGTTATCTCCTGATTTCTTTGTTCTAGCCTTCCTTTCTATGGGCATTGGGAGTCCAGCTGATGGACAGGATGCTGAGAACTGCTTTTATTTATGCTTTTGTTTATTTATTTGCTGAAACTTCAATGCTGCTCAGTTTCCATAAGTTTCTGGCAACTTATACCCCACCACCTAAAATTGGGTAAAGAAACCAACAAAAACCAAATCATGTCCTAAGATACCAAAAGTGGACCAATCAAGAGGTTGCTGGGAAAGGCAAACCAACTGCTTTATTGTCCTACCTAGTCAACGTGTTTTCCCATTGCTAACAGCAAGAGGGAGAATGACCAACTTAAACTGAATCCCTGAAGTGGAGGGCAACATTTTCTTGCCCCCACCTGCATCCTTAAGACAAGTTATGTAGATTTATGCATCCTTTAACTGTAAAACAAGAGTGATCTGAGGTCAGATTGTTGGGAAGACGGTTGAAGGAGACCTCTTCCTTCCCAGTGATTATATAAGGAATGGGAAACAAACAAGAATGCCAGGAGGTAAGGCTGGGGTGATTGATCTCTGAAAATAGATTGGTAAAGTATCCACTGAATATGCACCCTCCTCAAAAATGTATCATTTCCTGAAGCTCTTTCCTCTGTAGGTTTCTCTGAGTTTTAGATCAATTCCTGGCAAATAGATGGGGAAGGAATAGTGCAGAATTTATTTTCCTGACTCTAAAATCACCACAGATGGGGATTGCTGCCAAGAAATTAAAAGACGCTTGCTCCTGGGGAGGAAAACTATGGCAAATTTAGACAGCATACTAAAAAGCAGAGACATCACCCTGTCAACAAAAGTGTGTATAGTCAAGGCTATGGTTTTCCCAGTTGCAATGTATGGCTATGAAAGTTGGACCATAAGAAAGGCTGAATGCCAAAGAATTGAGGCCTTTGAACTATGGTGCTGGAGAAGCCTCCTGCGAGTTCCTTGGACTGCAAGGTGATCAAACTGGTCAGTCAACCCTGACTGCTCTTTAGAAGGCCAGATCCTGAAAATGAAATTCAAATACTTTGGCCACCTAATGAGAAGAAAAGACTCACTGGATAAGAGCCTAATGCTGGGAAAGATTGAGGGCAAAAGAAGAAGGGGATGACAGAGAATGAGGTGGCTGGATGAAGTCACCAAAGCAGTAGGCATGAGCTTAAATGGACTCCAGAGGATGGTAGAGGACAGGAAGGCCTAGAAGAACATTGTCCATGGAGTCGTGATGGGTCGGACACGACTTCGCAACTAACAACAAAAAAGTTATAGGAGCCGCAATGGCATAGTGGTTAGAATGTAGTATTTCAGGCTAACTCTGCCCACAGACAGCAGTTCGATCCTGACTGACTCAAGGTTAACTTAAGCCTTCCATTCTTTCAAGATTAGTAAAATGAGGACCCAGATTGTTAGAGGGGGCAATATGCTGACTCTGTAAACCTCTTAGAGAGGGCTGTAAAGCCCCCCTTTTTTCTATGAACCTGTAATCCCTTTTTTATCAAGGTGGGTCAGGGTGACTGAATGGAGCTGAGCATTTACTGGGCAGATACCCTTCCTGATGCCTATATGGAGTTCACAGCATATATTTTCTCTTTGCACCCTGTTAGAGAAACAGCTGTCTCTGTCCAGGATTGAAGTTTCAACCTCCCGAATGTGAGGAAAGCATCTTCACCTCTAGGCCACTGCACCAGTCATAATGTAAAGCACTATGAAGCAGTATATAAATCTAAGTACTATTGCTAGTACTAAATAGATTTAAGAATGAATGTTCACTATTTATGTTCCAAGGAACAATAGATTTGGGATTACATGTAAAAGTAGAAGTAGATGAAGATGAAGAAAGAAATAGAGATATATACATTAAGAATTAAGAATAGACAAATTGCATGCAAAAGATATGGAATTGGATCCCCTATATGCTATTTGCTCTATGATTTTAAGGAATACATTTAAAGACATAATGTTGTAGGTTTATTTTTAAAAAGGATTTCAATCTTACTTGCTTAGGAGTTCCAAAGTTGAATAATGCATGGTTATATTCAGTGTATGGGGGAAGGACAGAGATCAATAGGAAATCATATCCCAATATAAAACTTGTCTTATTTTTCAGGTTCTGCATCCCAAACTTGTTCAAACAGGAAATCTGAAGTCTCTTGTGAAGACATGTCTTCACTCTGTCTGTGTCCCTTTGGTCAATTTGAAAGAGAAGAGGTGTTGCCTGTGGCATGATCAAAACAGTAATCTCAGGTTTCAAAACAAACAATTGTAATGTAGAAAAGAGCTTGTGAGACAGATGAAGAGATGCTGCCTAAGTAATGATCAGATAAGAAACAACATAGCTAGCAGCTGGATAGTTGGAAGGACAAGAGGCTCAGAACTCTCTAGTTTTTGGGGGGATAGCAGGGAGATGGCAGGAGAAATTGATACTTGAAAATACTTATTTATCTTCCCTGTATATGCCTCAATCCTGTACTAACATATCTTTATCCAAGACCTATCATGTTAAAGAATGCTTTTGTACATGAAATTTCCTTTGACTGTTATATTCAAACAACATGCTTATACCAATTACAAAATTAAAAGGAAATGTGTAATTATCCGTGAGGATAATGTGTAATTATCCGTGAGGTTTCCTTGCTTATTCTTTTTAGTGGGATCCATTGTTTTGATCACCAGATCTTTCTTTTATAAATGTGTACTTAATGTTCTATTACTGGGGGCTATCAAATAATTCTATAACTGACATTCTGTCTCCAAACCCTTTTGATTTCAATATAAAATAAAAATTATACAGTGTTTGAGCCATTGATCCCTTAATTATTGCATATTTGATCTTGATCTCAGATAGCTAGTAACTAGTTATTAATAAGAGTGAAAGAGATCAAAGAGATAAAGCTACCATCAGCAATAAAATCTCAAGATTGGATGACTTAAAATTACATTTTATCAGCCGTACATATTTTGTAGAAAGAGATATTGCTGGAAGGAAGATGATTGAAATCACCATCCACAGTGGAAAGCAAAAACAAAAATTAAACTTTTTATTATTACATTAACAACACACAATTGCTTCATTTTAAATAATAGCAAAGGGCACTCTCATTTAAACTCATTCCTTTTTTCTATTCATTAGTTGTTCCCTGTTGTTAAGGTTGGGCTTGAACACAATAATGTAACATTTGGGGAAAAAGATGCAGCCCAGCAAACCAGCACTAGAGGTTAAGATGGAGAAGATCTCCACAGCCACCATGTACTTTCCTTTAGTGCTCAGATAAGTTGGAACAAAGGATATCCAAACACTGCAGAAGACCAACATGCTGAAAGTAATGAACTTGGCTTCATTGAAAGTATCAGGTAACTTCCTAGCCAAGAAAGCAACAATGAAACTAATAAAGGCCAAGAAGCCCATATAAATTAGGACAGAATAGAACATAATCTCAGATCCCTGATTACATTGCAGAATACTTTCTTCAACCATCGAGTGCATGTCTAAATCTGGGAATGGGGGAGATATTGCCAGCCACAACACACAAATGACTGTTTCAATAAGAGAGCAGGAAATGACCATGGAGTTGGCAAGTTTCTTTCCCACAAACATTCTCATTCTGGAACCTGGTTTGGTGGCCAAGAAAGCCAGAACCACTGTGACAGTTTTTGCCAACACTGAAGAAACAGCCATGGAGAAGGAGATGCCAAAAGCAGCTTGTTGGAGAAGACATATCACTTTCTTGGGCCGACCAATAAATAAGAATGTAGAAAGGAAGCAGAGCAGAAGGGAGATGAGGAGAATGTAGGTCAGGTCTCGGTTATTGGCTATAATAATGGGAGTGTTGTGGTTTTTCATAAAGATTACAAGCACCATCACTGATATGAAGGAAAAGAAAAATGCAAAGAAAGCTAAACTGATCCCCAAAGGTTCTCCATAAGACAAAAATATGATAATTTTAGGATTGCAAGTATTCCGATTTCTGCTTGGATAGCTTCCATCTTTACAAGCATGGCATTCATTACTATCTGAAAAAAATGAAGAGGCAGACAATGAGGTCTTCATCATAGGAACCTTTCCAAAACACACTGTACATTTCAGCAATACACAACTAGATACTGTATGTGGCGTGGGATGTAGGGCAACCATCATATATAGTGTATATTCCTTATGCATTTACATATATAATAAATAATATGTAGTAATTATTCACATTTGTATATATAGAACAGTTATATAGATATATTCATAATAATAATATAGCTTATCAGAGAGATTTAACTGAAGAGTCAGTCTAAATCTATTCTCAAACCCTCATTCAATATGGTCACAATACGTGATTCAGATTTCACATATCAAACTGAATGTTGCCCAGATTGACAAGAATCACATTGGATATGATGTTTTCTGGGCATTCACTGAAAAATGTGCTACAGGGCTCAGTTCCTTCTGTAAGGCAACCAGGGAAAGGAACTAACATGGAGCATGGAGGCTATTGGAAGACAATCGAAAGAATAAATTTGGTCAAAGAAAGAAAAATATTTAATTTTGGAGTCCTTTCCATTTCCACCACTCAAAACCACTGAACTGAGGATTTTAAAATTAAATGTACCAGCTTTGGAAAGAAAGACATCTGGATTTAAAATTAATGAATAGATACTGAAGTCCAAGGTGTGCAATTTTGAAATAGATTCCATTGCTGAATTGAAGCAATTGAAAAACAAAATTCAGGTTTATTTAGAATTCTCCTTAAGATTAGATTGCCAGCAGTTTCCTTGATGAATCCAACCAGCACATTTCTTACCTTCCTTGTCTGAAATCTTCCCCTCAGGGCAAGGGGCACAATCATAACAGCAAAAAGGTTCCCCTTCCTTCACCTTCTTGCTAGAACCAGGACGACAACTGTCACTGCATGCTGAAAGAGGCTGGGTCTAATTTATAAATGAGAAAAAACAATGGCAATCTTGAGTGTTTTAATATATCTTTTGAGATATTTTTTATTAATGTTCTCAATTGCAAGCACTTTAATAGGTGCTAGTATTTTTATTTATTGAAAAATTAATAATGTTCACAGAATTTTAGAAACCTTTTTTTCATTTAGGAAGTGCAATGGTCAATTCATTGGTGAAGACTGAAAAACTACATTTTTATTCTGCTATCAGTAAATAGAATAAAAATAAGTTTTACAACACGGTTTTAAAGTTATATGTTTGTATTTACAGGAAGTGAGGAAGAAACTTGAGAAGCCTTTTCTTACTTGAACTATTATAATTACTATTTGTTCACAACAGTGTGAATTCACAATTACCAATTCTTTAGGTGGTGTTGGCCTTAAAATACTTGTTTTATGTCATCAACTTGAATGATGTTTAGGTATTTGTAGTAATCGTCTTTGTCCAGATTCTTGATGTCATTTCCACAGGGCATCTTTATTCCTTTAGTTTTCAATATTTACCCTCTTGAGGATGAGGGTAGCACACTTGCCCAGTACAACCCATATTGCAATATCTTGGGTGAATATATGGAAGTTTTCAGCAGGAATTACATTTCAAATGGTGTTTCTTCATAAGGTTCGGATGATTGCTGTAAAGGAGATGGGCTAGCCTGGGAAAGGTTTTCCATGTTTGATGACCATGGTTTGATTAGTTCAATGTCATTGATGGAAGTTCAGTGACAAACAATAGTGCTGATTGTTAATCTCCTTGAAAGCCTCTTCTCTTAATATTAACCCATATAAACTCAATCTATCACCATTGATCTATAATTCAGAATAGAATAGAATAGAATAGAATAGAATAGAATAGAATAGAATAGAATAGAATAGAATAGAATAGAATAGAATAGAATAGAATAGAATTCTTTATTTGTCCAAGTGTGATTGGATACATAAGCAATTTGTTTTCGGTGCATAAGGTCTCAGTGTACATGTAAGTAACACATGATAAATCATGATCATAATCATAAAATATAAACATCATAAAAGTTTTGTCACATAGTCAGGTAAATATTGAAACATTATTATTATTAAGGTTTATTGCACAGTTAATCAGATGTTCAGATTGGATATGGCATTTTTGTCCACCTATCAAGTCCTTCCCAAGGATCTAGGAAAGGAAGATGTGGATATTTTATGGTGTTACCGATATTGTCACAAGTAAGGTTGTTCCAAGTAAAGTTATCTTTTACAACTGACTAATGTAATTTTGTCAATGCCGATGGTGTTCAAGAGGAAGTCCAGGTGCTTTGGGATTGCACCAAGGTGCCTCTCACTATTGGTACTATCACTGCTTTCCTTTGCTTTGATCATGTGCAGGTCTCTGTATTTTATTGTTTTTTAGGGTTATTGGCATGTGATCAAAGATTTCATGTCTGGTGAAGAAATAGAAGCTTTTCAAAATGCTTTGACTTTGAATCTTACCTGGTTAAACCAGCTGTGCCATGTTATGATATCATCATTAATGGTGAAACTTTGACCGGTGGGAACTCCAGAATCTACCTTCCCAACTTTCACTCTGACAAAGGATTGGTTAGAAAAAACAATCCAGTTCACTACATCCAGACTAGTTAGTAGTTCTCCATTGGAATCAAGAGAAATTGTATCTTCAGCACTGTTATTAAATGAAAGACTTTTCAAGAAGTGATACACCTAGAATAAAAATGGAAAGGCAGAGTTTTAAAAAGATACATTTGAATGTTTGTGGAAAATGTCTAGTAGGCCAAGGAGGAATATGGAACCTATAGCTCAATTGAAATAAAATTTCCTGTTGACAGGAAAAAGGAATGAAAGATGGTTTAGAATATGTTACCAAAGGATGCTCTTGCTATTTACAAGAGCGTTCATTGTAAATTAACTGATTACCTGAGGATATTCTTGCCATTTACCTGCCAGCCAACTTGATTGAGAAGGTGCAAACGCCCTTCATCTATTGTTTTTCTATGTCTGAATCTAGATATCAACATGGCATGTAAAGCATAGGCCACTGCATAGACAGAATTATAGATGCTGTAACTGTGACCAATCATGCTCGTTTCAAAAACAATTTTAGGAAGTTTTTCAATATTCTCTCCCCCATTGCAGAAATTTCCAACCACCTCGTCAAGTAGTGAAGTTTGAAATATACAATTGAAGGCCTGTTGCCAGAAGTCTATGATAAAGCCATCTGCTTTTGGACTAAGAGGATTTCGGCTTTCAAGAAAAGGTTTGAATCCTGGGAGGTTGTTGCTGTGAATTGTGAAAGACAGAGCACCATGGATTATTTGTGTATCCCAGTCTTTTTGATACACAGTTGATGCAAGTTCTGCTTGAGAATTCAATATCCATACTTTTCCTTTTGCTGCATCTCTATCATGTTCTTTGTTTGAAAGATATGGTAACCATCTCAGGAATACCAAGGCATTGGACTCACCATAGATAATCATAACATTGCTTTTAGTTGTCACGATTTTATCATGTAATTTTGCACCTTGTTTAAATACAGAAATAAGTCCATTAACTGAGTGTAGATAAGCAATTCTTTCTATGAATGTAAAGCAAATACAATGCTTAGAAAATAATGGAATGATCCTATCTAGAACTCGTTCTCCATTATCATTGTCCATCACAGTAATGCCAATCCATGTCCAGTTGAAATGGAGGAGTAAAGATAGAATTCCATCACACTGAAGTCTTTCTGTTGGGCTCATTTGGAAGAAGGAAAGACCTGGAGTTTTGTAATTCATGACTGGAGCGGAGCCATAGATGAGCTGAAGCAGATTTAAGGGGAAAAGAGACAGACAGAGAAAAAGACAGAAGGGAGAAAAAAAATCTGTTTTACAGATTTTTTAAAAAAATATTGAAGATCCAGAGAAGTAAAAAATGACGTTGTGCTCCAATACATATACATAGTCTGAAGCTGATATACTCTACCTGTGGAATCTTGTAAATATCCAAGAGATTTGCAATGTCAATGGAGGTTTTGGAGTCTAGTCCCCCAATCACTGCTTTCAGATTATTCTGGATGACACAGATGTAATTAGGAACAAAACCCTTCAAGTTGTAAAGCAGTAACATTGTGGCATGGTAAGTCTTCTGTGCACTGAAGTGACTGTCATAAATGTGGAAACCCAAGGTGACATTTGGTAAGAGATAAGGATTTTCATTAATCTCTTTCACTGCAAATACCAAGGCCAGGATGTGTTGGTAATTCTTCAGCACTAAACTACAATATAAAATAGACTCTGTGAAAATATGCATAGCTTCCCTGAAAGGAACTCAAAGGCACCAAAACAAGCACAGTTCTTCCTCTTCCTTATAATTGCATTTTTATATTCTTCATTTCTCCTTTATGATTATTGGTTTACTTACTCAGAAAATTATATCAATATAAAAATCTGTATTTAGGGTTGCCAGGTCTGCTTCCAAAAAATAGCGGACAAGCGGGGGGGGGGGGTTAGTAGTAAAAAAAAATAATACAATTAAATTATATATTTTCTTACATTTTAACACGTATTAAAATAATCACTTCAAAACTTTACTTAAAATTCAAAACATCAAATATATTATAATAATATGTAAAATATTAAATTACATTTTACTTTGCTGTCATGTGTATTTTTTATTTGACTGCGCAGCTTTGATCAATTCTTTGTGTTTAAGGAATAATTCTTTAATTTCAGTACAACATTGAGAAATATTAAAAAATATACAAAGTTCACTTCGAACTGATGGTACAAGCAGTTGGTTACATTGGTCAGTCCACAAATTTCCCATGACGCTGAAAATTCGTTCAATGTTTGCATTTGATACCAGAATTGATGCACAATACTGGAACAGTTTCAGTAAACTCGGAGCTGGCTCTTTCTTGAAAAAGTACGTCCACTTATCAAGGGATTAATCGCCCTGCAGATGAACATAAACTTCTTCTAAGGCAGAAATTTCATCGAAGAGAGTGTTGGGTGGAAGTTCTTCTTGCCAAGGTGATAATAACCAGATGTTCGTCATTTCTTTTAAAGTTGGAGGATTATTGCGATCAATTAGATTGAAACAATTTAGCATCTCATATACTGAATCGGTGAAATTATACCACTTTTCTAGGTACGCAATGGCTCTTTGATACACGTTGATGGCTTCTTTCTTGAACTTTTGCACAACATTCTCAGGCAAATGTTTTTTACGTAAGGCAAATAAAACTTTCATTCCAAAAAACTGCTCATTGTATTTTTTTTGCAAAGAATCACGCAGCTTACACATGATAATGTGAAGATCACATGCAAGAATTTTCTTGTTTTCCAGCTTCAGTAGGGTGTCTTGCATTATTGACATGAAGAAGTGCGTGAAATATAAATACAATTCTGAAATTGTATTCGTCCTTTGCAAGTTCATTTTCCTGATCCGAAATAAGGTTCCAGATAACCTTATGGCACTCATCAGATCCAAGAGAAATAAAATATGATTTTAGAGGTATCCAGTTTAAAAGAAGTCTTTCGACCGCTTTAAACAAACTTAACCAACATATTGGAACATGGCACAAAACTTCATGGAATTCTGACTCGCAAAACTCAAAAAATGATTTCAACTCTTCTCGTTTCTTCGCAGAATTCGAAAATTCGGCAAAAACCTTCATCACTACATTTTTGATATCAAAAGATAACTGCTTTAATGTATTTTTTGCACTGTTGTGTAAAATGTGATTATTGCAATGAGCAGCTACAATATTGTCATTTTCCAGCAATAATTTTTGGTAAACAGATTTGTTCACTCCATAATTGACCGATGCATTATCTGCTGAGTAAGCTGAAACATTATTTATTTCCAATTCGTTATCATTAAGAACTCGACACAGCTGATTTTTTATTGATGTAGAATCTTCGAAAGAATCCTCATAAAAGTCTAAAATTTTCACACACAGTCCTTCTTCACGAGTAAAATATTGTGCAACAACAGGATACATTTTGCGATTTCCCTTGTTTGATGTGTCAGTGGAGAGAGAAAATGGAATTCCAGTTTTAAGATCATTGAGAACCAACTCAATAGAAAAAGGATACAAAACCTCATTGACAATAGCTGATGATTTGGTTCTTCCACAAGACATCTTTTTTACAATTTCTGAATCATCAAAAATTTGCTTCATTAACTTAATACCGCAGTCTTGAGCCAGGAAAGAAATATGGTGTTTGATCCCATGGTAAGTTTCAGCCATTTCAGCTACAGTCACTTTCTCACTGAAAGAGGAGTCTTTAACAATGAAAAACGAATTGATTCGCTTGTTGCTGGAAGCTGTTTTCTCCTTATCTAAATGATTTTTTGTGCTTGCATGCTGTGTGATAGCTTTTATACCATTATATTCAATTGTGAACGATTTCTGACACAATTTACAGTAGGCCATCATATTTGTTCTGTCGATTTCGTTGTTGGTAATCCATGCAAAAGTAGCTTCCTAGTCTTTGGTGTATTTGCACACTCCTCTCTTTCATTTTAAAGAATTCAAAATCTTGCCGCTGTCACTCTCATCACTCGACGCCATTTTAGGTCAGTCGACACAAGCTACAATACATTTTAAAAATGTGAACTGTACATAATTTTATAATATATTTTTATTTTAATCTCATCATTAATTTTTTCAGAGAATCGAGTTCAATGGATATTCGATCTTTGTCTCATTCTAACTTATGAAAAAAAAAGACAAAACGCAATTCTCCTATCCTTATTCTCTTAGACTGTACAGCTTTAGATTACGTACCATTTCATCATAAAGCTTTTGAATAAAAAAAATGTCCACTATTTTGTGAAAAAAAATAGTGAACTTAATGTGAAAAAAGCGGACTGTCCGCTCAAATAGTGGACACCTGGCAAGGGTATCTGTATTAATTCTCTTTCAATATAATAAAGAAGTAGTCTTATACATAATTTTTTATTAAATAATATATAAAACATAGGATTATATATAAATATATTTATTTATTTTATATATATTTATAATATAAAAAACATAGGATTTTAGGAGGTAAAATGGTATCTCTGAAGAAATAAATATAAGTTTAGAAGAAAAGAATCTGTAAAGAAGAGAAGCAAGTTTTGTCCCACCTAAAAATCTAGAATTCAGGAATGCATGCTAATACTCTGTCTGAATATGCAGAAATCCTTCAGGAGAAAACAACCATATGCTGAATTGGAAAAGTTGATTTTCCAATTCGTAGACTTTATAGACACAATAAATTTTTATCAATCTTCAGTATTCTCTTTTTTGATGATCTATTTACCTGGTAAATTTGCAAGCTTTACAATAATATATGGTTGTACAAGTCAAGGGGCTGACTTTACATCGCTTTGGTCTTTCACAAAGCATTTTCTATAATATGAGTTTACTGAAGTAAGTTTTTTATTTTCTTAACTTTTGATTTTCCCACAGTATTTCTTTTAGTATTTTAAGAAATCAGCAAGCAGTTTCTAAGAAACAAACATGAATGTACAACAAAATTAATTTTCAAAACAAAGAATCAAAACATGGTTTGTCTTAGATTCAAAATAAACATTTTTCTACTTTTTCTTATCAATATGTAAAAAAAAAACCCTATAAGTAACATTACAAAAAGACCTTAATTCTAAATAACCAGTCTAAGATTTAAAATTTTATTGTACAACAAATGCTTTCATGTATGTGTACTGAGTTTTTTTATTAACATTCACTAAAATTAATTTATTCTTTCTTTTAATGTTATATTTTAATTGAGTTATAAATTTAAGAATCCTGTTTATTGTTTTAAATGTATATTAACAGTATGTCTGTAAGATGCCTAGAGTTACCTCTGGTGAGATGGGTCACGTGCATATTTATTAATAAATAAATATATAATAAAATAAATAAATATTCATTCTATATGAAAAAACTAAAATATTTCAGTTAACTTTGATGTTCTAAAGTTTAATTAATACTTATATACATTTTTGTTAATTTTATTATACATATTCTAAATATTAGATAATAATTCTCAATCAATATTAAAAATATTACTACATCAAAATAATATAATGTACAGGCAGTCCTTGACTTATGATCACAATTGAACCCAAAATTTTGTTGTTAAGTGAAATATTTGTTAAGTGAGTTTTGCCCCATTTTATGACCTTTCTTGCCACATGTTAAGTGAATCACTGCATTTGATAAATTACTAACCAGGTTGTTAAGAGAATTTGGTTACCCCATTGTCTTTGCTTGTCAAAAAGTCTCAAAAAATGATCACATAACTTTGGGACGCTGCAATGGTCATAAATACGAACCAGTTGCCAAGCATCTGAATTTTGATCACATGATCATGGGGATGCTACAAGGTCATAATTCTGAAAAATTGTCATAAGTCACTTTTTTTCAGTGCCATTGTAACTTTGAATGATCATAGATGAACTGTTGTAAGTTGAGGACTATCTGTGTTAAGATTTACAGCACATAATAAATTCTTTAAGAAGGATTCAATATATGATTCCATGAGAATTTTCTATAATAAGCTAATTAAACTTATTACATTGCTGGTTTAGGACTTCCAAATCTTCCCAGAAAATATATGAAAGTAAAAGTTCTTACATAAGATCTTCAAGCAATGATGGTGGTGGCTCTTCCGTGAAACTTAAACCATTGTTCAAGAAAATGGCTAGAGTTGCTATGCCACCAATTATAACATCTCCTGATTCACAATATGTATGCTGAGGTTTATTAGGAGTATAAATTTTACATTTCATATTATAAGCGTTGCATGCTTTAAAAGAGAATAGTGCTATGAACAAAAGTATTACCAACTCCATTTTCAATCCAGGTCAAATCTTTCACTGAGATTCTTATTCATCTGACAGAATTTTAATTTACAGATTTTAATCCCAATTGGACCTCTTGTGATTTAAAGAAAATCCCTGCTCTTAGGAATGAGCATTCAAAAAAAGAAAGACCTATTCCAGATCAAGCTAAAAAAATCTAAATCTGTGTTTATTCTTTCTTCACTTCAAATAGATGCATGTATTTTCTCCTTCTTTTGTACTTGGAAACTGAAAATCCAAGGGAGATGGAACCAAAAGGGATATTAATTACAAGTCTTGGAATAATTAAAGAGTATGCTATTGAGCACTTCAATCTCCACAGTATGTGAGGAAAACATGTTGTTTTCAACTTTTAATGAACTCCAACTTTGTAAAAAAAAGAATTGTATATTAGAAATATCCAACAGCAAAAAAAAAAAAAAAAAAAAAGATGCTGGAAATATCTAGGCCATCCTTAACCAGCATGGCATCTTCCAAGTACATAGACTCCAAGCTTGCAAAATTTCCAGTCATTTACAAATAATCGGAGAAAATTATTCTAATATTACTTGTCTGCATGTGGTCAAATCCAATACTGCATTTTTGGCTTCCATGCACAGTATGTGCCAAAAGGAGGCTTGGGAAGGTAAGTAGAACAGTGAGGGGGAGAACAGTTGTGGCGCACAGTTTAGCTTCTCTAGAAAGCAGGAAATCCTGCTTTCTAGCAAAGCTAAACTGCGCGGCACAGGTGATTGTTGGATCGTAGCTTTTTTAAACTACTGCTTCGACCAAACCGGTACCTAACTACCGGTGCTCCTGAAGCGGTAGCTTTTTAAATGCACAGTGCATGTTTGGTGCATATTGTGCATCCGCATGCAGCCTGCATTTGGTGTACACGGCGCATGCAGCATGGATTATGCATGCAGCGTGCATGGGCAGCCAGCAAACCAGTAGCAAACCGATTCAAATTTCACCCTGATCAGAACTCCCTCACTCTGTGTTTTGGCCTATTGTACAATTTACTGTTCCAACTACTAAATTCAATATCCTAACAGATATATTTGCCACTTTGAACAGATATGTTTGTCATCTCTTCTAACAATTACTGGGGAGGACTGTGACTAGAGCAGGTCTGTAGCTGATATATGAAAAAGTGTTGCCTTATACACCAGGAATTTATGGTTGTTTAGTTGTTTGGGTTTTTTTAAAAAAAAATATATTTTGTGAACCAACCAGGGTTGTGGTTCATAATATTTTCTACAGCTGTCATGTGTTATTAAGAACAGGGACTGAAATTAATTCTCCCATAAAGCAGAAATACATGGTGGCAGCCTTTAGGTTTGGTTGTATTTTTTTCGCCAATTGTTCTGTCCTTTTGTTGAAGCCCAACATGAACAATAGGGAACAACTAATGAAGGGAAAGAAATTGTTATATTAACAAATTATTTTCTTGTACATTATGATGAGGCAGTTGAGAACCTTCAGGAGGGTTCTTTCAACACTTAGCAGCACATATGAAAGTTTTCTATCAGTAAGGTCGCATAGTTGCTTTGGAAAACATATGCACATTGCTTTCTGTTTGCTTGTGCATGATTAGGACCTTCATCTTGCTTTGCAAAATGCAGAGAAAAGTGAGTGTTCTTGCACAAAGATAATGTGAAAGTCTTCAGAAGCTTGGGAACTCTCAGTAGTTTATGGATCTACATATACTGAAAATAATAACAAGCTCTATCAAAACAAAGTTAATGGGAAAAATAATATTGGGTAAAAAAAAACATTTACTATCCCCCTATCCAGATTTATCTGCAATCTTGAATTTGATATTATCTGTTGATATCAGATTTTTATGGCTGAAATAGTTACCTATTACATATGTATGTCTGTAGCCCAATATCAATCATATTCACTTTGTGCCATTAAAGAAACTGAATCTTAAAAACCTAGATTACATTTATTTCCCCAGAATTTAGTGGGTTAATAGATCAATTGACAAGGTGAACAAAAGTGTGTGGCTGATGCAACCTGGAATTCCTTTCTCAAAGGGATGTGATAGTTAAGTAAATGTTGAATGATAAAACTGAAATTCTAATTTTTCTAAATACGTTTTATGCTGTGATAATCTCAAAGGATATTTCTGTCAATGAAAATTGAAATATATTAATATACTTGAAATAATTTAATAAAGTACTGTTTTACTTCCTTCTTTTATTTGAGCTGAGTTTTTCTGTCCTTTTGTACGTAATTTGTTTTATCTTATTATATGTGTATGTAAATATGTATAACTCAGCTCTCAGCAAAGCAGTCTTATAGCTATCTGTGTTGATAAATTGGCCTGTTTTTGTTTTCTACTTAACTAATTATAAATAATTTACATGGTATTGTCATCAATCTACAATCCTGAAACAACCGATTCATGTGAGAGACAAAGAGTAGTTGAAAGTAGAGCCTGATCTTGTAACTAAGATCTTTGTTCACCTCACAAGAAAACATGCATCGTTCCTTCAAAATACTTTAATGCCCATTCCAAGACTGACATGACGGATTCTAAAAATATTTTTAAAAATGATCTTCTGACAGGATCATTGGTAACTATGCAGAAGTTGCTCACTTATGCCTTTCAGATGCTGTAACTTTAATTTTAATATTAAATAGTCCTATCTTTTATCAATAATTTCATGTCTCCACTTGTTTTAATAAAACCCATATGTTCCTTATTGATATTATAGAGTTCCTTATTGAACTCTAAGAATACATGAAAGAAAAGAAATTGTTTATATTAATAAATATCAAACAATGCTCTGTACAATGACAAAGCTGGCCAGTATTGAAAGCAGCACAACATCTCATTCAAAGATGACCAGAAGACTTGAATTTTAGGGAACAGGGACTTTGGGTCTGTGTGAAAGCAGAGACCATCAGATCTGTAGTTCATTCATATGATATATATGCTATGATACTATCTAAATATTAGAATCACATTCATGATCATGCAGGATAGCAATATTACAGTAACATCCTCCTAGAACAACATGTTGTTCAACAGAACAACAAATTCTGCATCCAACCTCTCTAGAGAGCACAAACTTGAGGGAAGATTGCCTTTGGTATTTTTTAAAAAAATAATCTCATTCATTTTCAGTGTTTTCTTTTCAAAAGAGATAGAAACATTTTTTTTTCTATCAATCAAAACATCTTTCCTCCAATTCTATTGGGATCCATAAAGTAATTGCATACCTATCTAATTTTGAAAGAATGGTAGTTAGTTCGTTTATGTTCAACCCGATACAAAATTTCAGTGTCCAAAAATAAAACATGAATAATATTATAAATATTGCAACTTTTTTCATGTTAGGGAGAATAAAAACCACTACAATTATACAACATAGTTTGTGGAGGCTTCTTACTCTTTTCCAAGGTTTGTTCTATAATCACCTTTTGTTACTAGAATACTAATATCATCAAAGAAGCAAGAATAATTTAGATGTAAGGGAAAGATTTGGCTTTCTCCAACAATGTTAGCTTTAATAGTTGTCTCACTAGCATTATTTAATCCCCTACTTTCTAATTCACATAGTATCAAATGTAGAGTTCAAAGTCCTCATGGTCCATATCATACGTACTATCAGTCAGGAGATGTCATTGTGGGTGGCATTGTCACTCTAGCTGCTTTCCTGCATGCTACTCTAGAGTTTAGCAAAGTCCCACCACCACCATTGCCTGAAGAGCTTATGTAAGGATTTTATGCTTAGTTCTATGTATTCTAACTATATAAGCTGCTATTAGATCATAACTCAATTAGTCTACTCTGTTTAGTTGTATCAAAGCATTGGATATTTTTAAATTTTTACTATTTCTATTTACTATTTACCAGTTAACCAAAGTTTAATTATAAGTCTGGGCCAGAATATTAAGGAAAAAACTCCATTGAAATCTTTATTTTTCTATATAGATATGCCTGGCAAAGTTTAATAGTCTGCATTTTTTCTGAGAATTTTACACATTCTTCCTTGTGGTTTTCTTAATTTTGATTTATATACCATTGAGATAATTGTAATAAAATGTGGAATTTGTTCATACTTTAATGATGTTTATAGCTGTTCCTAAGATACATTATAAATATATTATTCTACATCTAAGAACCGCAGAGTGATTTCTAAAAATAAAGGAAGAACACAAATACATGGATGACGTAGATATTTTAAAAGTTGATGTTTTGCATAAATAAGTAGACATGTACAAAGTACTATTTCTAAGTTTCCATATATATGAAATAATTACTTTATGAAAGCTTCACTGCTTTAGTTTCACATACATATTAATAACAATAAATATTCTAAGACATGAATTGCAATAATTAGTACTTTTATATTTTAAAAAATCTTTTAAATATTTATTCAACATTGAACTTTTTTCTATTTCAGATTAGTACCTAAATATTACCAAAATATTGTGGCCCTGGCATTTGCAGTCCAGGAGATGAATCAAAACTCAGAGATCTTATCCAATGTCACTCTTGGTTTCAACATCTATGACAGTCACTGCAGTGCACGGAAAACATACCATGCCACAATGTTACTGATTTACAACCTGAAGAGCTTTTTTCTTAATTACATCTGTGTTATCCAGAGTCATCTGACTTCAATCATTGGAGGACTAGATGCCAAAACTTCCACTGACATTGCAAATCTCTTGGATATCTATAAGATCCCACAGGTAAAATTCAAAGTTATCAGAAGATACCTGACTTTTTAGAACTTCTAGATTTCATTTGGTAGATTAGAGGTAGAAATTGGGATTCTTCTAAATAACAGCATACCTTGTGTACTTCTTCTCTGTTAAAATCTTTTTACCTAACTTTTGTAAAAAGAAGGACAATGACAAGCTAGAGAATCTTAACCGTAGAAAAGAAACTATAGTATGAATGAAAAATATGCAATCTGATTAAATGACCTGGAGGTATTTCCACAGTCATGTTAAAACTCTATATCTTAAATACCAAAAAGTCTTCTAGCATAGTCTAGTCTCTCAAAGATATTGTCACATTAAATTTGGTTAAGTACATTACATTATTTTAGAGATGAGTAAACAAATTAGATACAGAAGAGGTTACAGAAAAGGTGAATAGGGAAAAAGTCCAGTATACATCAACTACAGTTCCTGCAGAAAATAAATATTTTATTGATTAAATGTATTTTTATGCAACCATAATCAAAACTAATCTTGGAGGCATATGTAGAAAGTGTTCAATACAAACCATGCACTATATAAGTAGTAAAAGTACAAGTAATGCACCAATGGAAAGAAGAAACGATAAAGGAAAATGGAAATATGAAATCAAGCAATGGAAAGGCTCCAATAAAGGACAATATTTGTAGCTAATGGTTGAAATGATGAGTCCTTGGTGCTCTCTGAGCTTGCTTGTTTTCTTGCAGATATTTCATTACCCTAACTAGGTAACAAAATGCTTGCAACAAAATACCTTATGCCACCAGACTCGAAATTTTGGGCTTAGACAATTTAGAACTGCATTGTCTTCAGTCTGACCTAAGTATAGTACATAAAATCATCTGCTACAATGTTCTATCAGCCAATAAGTACTTCAGCTTCAACCAAAACAATACAAGAGCACACAATAGATACAAACTCATGGTAAACCGATCCAAACTAGACTGCAGAAAATGCGACTTCAGTAACAGAGTTGTCAACGCCTGGAATGCACTACCTGACTCTGTGGTTTCTTCCTCAAATCCCCAAATCCCCAAAACTTTAACCTTAGACTGTCTACTGTAAACCTCATCCCATTCCTAAGAGATCTGTAAGGGGTGTGCATAAGCACACCAGCATGCTTATCGTCCCTGTCCTAATGTTTTCTTTTATTTGTATCCTTTTCATGTATTTATAATTATATTTACACTTATATCTGTCATAAAATACATGTTTGATGAAAATAAATAAATAAAAAAAATAAAAATAAAACTTATCAGTGCTAGTAAGGAATGCTGTTTGCTAGTTTATAATCTGATGACTTGCCGGTCTGTATGGGTGGGGGAGGTCTTAGAGATTCTTTGATTGGGCTGTTTACTGATAGCTCTTGACTGGGGTATTGCTTACTTGATTGTTGATCTGAAGTTAACCTTGGAGTTAACAGATTAGCTCCTTACTAGCACTACTAATGTTAGGCTATCGAAAACAATTCAAAGTCTAAGAGCTTTTGAGAAACCTGCAAAGATTTCTGCAGGAACAAGGGCCACTTTAAGATTCAATTCAACTCACTATTCACCCTATTTAGAGTCCTTCATGGATGCAAATGTGCAAATCAAATTCACAATAACAAAAAGGGAAGGGATCTTTTCTGGACAACGGTAATTCTTACAACTACCCTTAGTTGCACACACACACACACAAAATTCCCTCACATATTTCTGGCATACGAACAATATAACAGTCAGAATATCATCTAACTCACATTTCCTGAAGTACTTCTCTTAAAGCCTAAATCTAATAAACATAGGTACCTATAATAAAATATCATTCATTCAATCAATCAATCAATCAATTCATAGCACTACACTGCATTTAAAATTGCTCAGAATATGTTTATTTGTGAATTGGGTGTATCTAGTCTCTTCAAAGAGGCAATCAGAATTTTCTCTTAATTTTCTCCATTTTTTTCTATTAATAAGGATTGCCTCCTCCTCCTATCTCTCTTTGCTTTATCTCTCTTTTCTATCCTTTCATTCTAACTAAAGCAATGCTATGTTTTGCTCATTTACATAAGCAATTCTATTGCTATATGAATATATGACATGTTTTTAAAAAACTTGACAATAACAATTAAATGTGACTCTCTCTCCATCTCTTTTCTTTGTTCTTAATCTTAATGTAGATCGTCTATGGCTCTAGTCCCATCATGAATTATAAGACACCAAGTCTTTTTTTCTTCCAGATGAGCCCACTGGAAAGACTTCAATATGAAGGGATTCTATCTCTGCTTCTCCATTTCAGGTGGACATGGATTGGGATAGTTGTGATGGCCAATGATAATGGAGAAAGGGTTATAGAAAAGATTGTTCCATTATTGTCCCAACACAACATCTGTTTTTCATATATAGAGAGACTCAGTGAATTAACAACTCCTAATGAAATTTATGACTTGTTAAATGAAGGTGCAGAAGTACATGATAAAATTATGGATAGTAATGCTAATGTTCTGATATTTTATGGAGAATCTGATATTATGGTAAGAGTTAGATGGCTAGCATATTTATCAAGAAAAAAAATAACAGATATTGTCAAAGGTAAAGTGTGGATATTAACAGCACAAATGGAGCTCAACTCACACGTATATCAGAGAAATTGGGATACTGACATGATGAATGATGCTCTGTCCTTCACAATCCATGTCAGTGACCCACCAGGATTCCAGTCATTTACTGAAAGTAGAAATCCTTCCATGACGGAAGATGGATTTATCAAAGATTATTGGCAGCAATCCTTTGTTTGTTCATTTAAAACTTCAAATGTAGTTGAGGTAGCTGGTGATATTTGCACAGGAGAAGAGAAATTAGAAGATCTTCCTGTAACTTTTTTTGAAAAGAGAATGACTGGTCACAGCTACAGTATTTATAATTCTGTCTATGCAGTAGCCCATGCATTGCATGCCCTGATTTCATCCAGATCTGCCCAGTGGTCAGGGGCAAATAATGGACGGTTGATGATTCAGAATCAAGATTCATGGCAGGTAATGGACTGAGCATTATCTTTATTTGAATATAAGAATATAAGCCCCATAACATCAATTATAGGAACTCATTTTGATCTCCTTTCCCATTTCTGGAAAGGACATACGAGTCTCTGATTTGATTAGTCACATATCATCCTTCTTGATTAACCTGTCACATCCTAGACATAAACTGTTTCAACTCCTGTCCTCAGGATGCTTCAGTTCAAAACAACTAGACATAGATACATTTTCCCCTCATCCCATCACTCTGCTGAACACCTAATTCACACAGTACTGTCTTGTCTATGTATATTTATCTATATGGTATGACAACATTATTGTTACCTTTTTCATCTTTCCTACTACCCTCTCTTATTAATATCATTATTGTGATAATTGTTACTCTGTTGTTTTGCATGTATACTGAGAGTTTCTGCAACAGACAACTTCCTTATGTGTCTAATCACATTTAACCAAATAAAGTATTCTATTCTGTTCTGTTCTGTTCTGTTCTATTCTATTCTATTCTATTCTATTCTATTCTATTCTATTCTATTCTATTCTATTCTATTCTATTCCATGACTTCCACTGCACCAAATTCTTCTTAGATCCCCCCCCCCAAAAAATTAAACCCCACTTTCTAATTGTTTTAATCTTTTCTTTTCCATCTAGCTGCACTCCTTTTTAAAAGGCCTCTCATTTAATAACAGTGCCGGGGATCTGGTTTCTATTGACTACAATGGAGAATTGCTAGCTGGATATGATATACTGAACTGGATTGTTTCTTCCAATGAAACCTTCATTAGAGTTAAAGTCGGGAGGGTAAACCCTGCAGTTTTTTCAGACCAAATATTCACCATAAATGAAGATGTCATAACCTGGCACAGTTGGTTTAACCAGGTGGAATTCTACTTCTGTGAAATTTATACCAAGCCTACTTTGTAGCTAGATGCATAAAATGAATAATTCAGACCTGATGAAATAAGATCTTATACTATAATACAACTAATAATGTCTACAATGCAGGGGTGAAATGCTCCCTTTTCGGACTGGATCGCCCGACCAATAGCAATGGAGGCGGGTGGTTCAGAGAACCGGTAGCAAAAATCCCTGCCCACCCCGCATGCCCAGCTGAGCTGCACAATCATTGGAGGCTTTTTTTCTTTTAAAAGCCTCTGCCGATCAGGCAACTCAGCTGGGATCATCAGAGCCTTTTGAAAGAATTTTTTTACAACCTCTTCGCTGAAGAGGTTGTAGAAAAAATGGTTTTAAAAGGGAAAAAAAATTGGCCACGTCCACCCAGTCACATTAACTCCCCCACCAAGCCATGCCCATAGAACTGGTAATAACAAATTTTAAATTTCACCACAATGTTGCTGCTTCATCTGGGCTTTTTATGAATTCATTAGTTAGAATGATGAAAGAAAATATTTGATAAGATATATGTGAAACTGCCTTTGCCTAATCAGATTGGCCTACCTCATTTGTGCTGGCAGAATGGGCCCACTGCTGATCCCATCAGCCAAGGAATCTCAGCTAGTGGGACTCATCAGAAGAGTTTTTTTCTGCCACAGCTCCTGATCTTTAGAACATCTTGCCATAGGATATAAGATCTGCCCTCTCTCTTTTAGCCTTTAGGAAAAGCCTTAAAATCTGATTGTGCTGGCTGGCATGGACTCCTGAAGGAGAAGCTATTGGCTGTAGGTGGTTGTTGCACTAACAGAGAAGGTACCCCCACCTCCCACTTCCAATCCCTTGTGGTGTTTTTTTTCTGTAATTTTTTGTTTTAATTTCTGTAATTTTAATCTGTTTTTATATTTATAATTGTAACTTGTTTGTGTTTTGTTGTTGTTGTTGTTGTTGTTGTTTTTGCTGCTGCTGCTGCTGTTGTAAGCCATTCAGAGTCTAATGGATAGACAAACAGATTGATATTTCATATTCTTAAAAAAAAACCCTACAACTCAATTTTCTTTAGTTATAAATTTCAATTGTGTTGTTCATGCTGACTTACAACAATTCATCATTATTATGATAGTTGATTTAAGAGGAAAGCCATACAGTTTAAGTTTTGCTTTTTAAATATTGTATTGCATAATTGTGGGTCTGTTGTACCTCCTCTTCTTCAAATTTTAAATTATAGAATGAATGAACATAGTGATTTGATTAATCTTATTTTAATCTGGGTGTTTGTTTTTCTATTTCAGTATCTTACTTTACAAAAAATTCTTTTTGGATCAACTCTTACGATTAAATTTCAACTGTACAAAGTTTATGATGATCTTACCCCAAATTTCTGAACTAAATTGTTAGACAGAAATTGAGCAATGAGTCCTGCTTTAATTATTTTTGGATGGATATTAGTTAATTCAAAAGGGAATTTGATGGCTCATTTTTTTCCTACAACCTAGAAGGCTGAAACAAGCAGCCTATCTCTATTTGAGATTATACAATTCAGATCTAAGAAAAGTCTAAAAGAAAAATGCTGTACATTTTCAACATTCTGCCTGGAGACAAATCTGCCCAAACTTAAAAATGTAATGTATGAGATTGTTTAATGTGTATAAACTTGAATTTCATTCATCAGTGCTTGGCCCCACTGATTCTGATTGATTCCTTTCTTGCAGCCAGGAAATTAGGTCTCAGCAAAATATGGTACAACATGGTCTGATCCCAAGAAGGCTTTGAATATGGGATATGATCACATAAAAGATATCCTGAAATGGAGATTCATTTATATACTTAAGTAGGTAGATCAATGCAGAATTTCTGCAGGTGTCCTAGCTAGTTTCATGTGCTTCCATTAGCAATCCATAAAGTAGATATGAAATCTCCCATAGTTAAAAACACATCAAATCACAAAAATAGCACTCCATCACTGGTTTTTGCAAAAAGCCAAAACCACATCAACCAATACCAAAACTATTAGTTCAATACTTAGAGAGAATCATGGTTAGGATTATTAAAGTCATGAGGCTAGGATACATACAGTACCAAAATAAGACATTAAAAAAAATGAAACCTAAATGAAGATTTCAGGAAAAAAACAATTACTGCTCCTGGACAACTCTACAATAACTCTTAAATAAATGCTACATGGAAAGAATCAGATAAATGCTTGAAAATTGTAAAACTAGTTAGTAGCAATGAATCAAGATATGATGTAATAACCCTTCAACAAAGTGCTTCCTCAAACATTCAAAGAACTACAAACTGGCATTATTGGATCCCCATATCACTCTAAAAGAAAGAATGCATACGAGAAAAAAGATGGGCATTAACTGTAGAGAAAAAACAAATTAGCAATAAATGAGAAGTTTGGTAAAGTTAACATGAAAAGCTGTGAAAGCATCAAGTCACAGTCCGTGAAGCCAGTCATGACCAAGTAGCTCTCTGAGAATATTGAATAACAGAGCTGGAAGTGACCTTGGAGGTCTTATAGTCCAACCCCCTGCTCAACACCATGGCAGAGAAATGGTCTAATCGCTTCTTAAAAACCTCCAGTGATGGAGCACCCACAACTTCTGGAAGCAAGATGTTCCTTTTATTAATTGCACTCATTATCAGGAAATTTCTCCTTAATTCTAGGTAATTAAGAAATCTATCAATCTATCTCTTGGTTCTTGTCCTGCCCTCAGGTGCTTTGAAGAATAGGTCAAAGTTTAATTGGAATGATGTGACACTGTAAGTGCAAGGATTGGCCATAAGTCACTTTAAAAAAATGAAAGCAAATATAAGTGTCACTATCTCAGGATAATGTTGCAGGATTCAGTCTGGATTTTGTCTTTGTAGCTTTCAAACTGATGCTGGAGCCCATCTTCAGGGAACGTTTTTTTTAGCAGACTGTGTGAGAGAGAGAACTTCTCTCTAGCAGAGTTATTTTGTCAGCATCATCATAACTTCAAACAGTAAAACAAATGCTTATAGGTCAAGGACGCTAATAGTGCTTATATTTTTCTTACTGTAACAGTAGGTATAAGGCTGAAGTTTTCTACAATGAGTTAAACATTATTTTTATGTAACCAAAAATGGTTAATGAAGCAAATTCAAGAATGAATGCTGCAATTCCTCTTTAAAAAATAGTTGCAAAATGGAATACTATAGATTGTCACAATACCAGTTCTGTATATCAAAAGCTGGAAAGCTGATGCATGTTTCCATAGAGAATACTGTGGTAGTAGGCCAGTGTCTTCATATGTAGAATATAGCATTTAAACAATTTTATAGAAAGCAATTATACTTGGAAGAATTAGCGGTAAAAGGAAACCAGGCTGCCAAACAGCATGGTGACTAGTCGCCAATATAACTGACATCTGCCAGAACATAGAACAACTCAAAGAAATAGTACAACATCAGAAGATGTGGAGAGATCTAGCCCATAGAATCAATTAGATTCAGACACAACTATGCTGCCCTACTCTCTCACACAATCACGTAATTGTAGTTTAGTGAGTTTATTAATATTCTGCAGCAATTCTCTTCACCAAAAACCCAGAACTGTTCCAATTAAGTCCAGCCACAAGCAGTCCACAGAACACTGAATAGTCCATAAAGCACTTGAAATTTGGTCAAACAAAATGACTTCACCAGACAAACTTAAATCCATCAGGCAAAACTTAAATCCACACACAAGAGAGCTCACAAGGCAAGAAAAGTCCAGTGTCTCTAAGACACGAATCAATTCCACACATGGTGTCAATCCAGAGTGAAACAGGAAACATGATGACCAAAACAAAACAAGATATGTTGTTCCCAGCCTTTGTCTGTCTGCCATGATAAATAGCCGGCTTCCAGTGCAGCCTGTCAAGATAGGTAAAGCTTTCTCTTCTTGAGTAGTCTGGCTGACCTCCGCTGCTCCTGCCTATTCTCTGCTGTACATGTTCTCAGATCAGGTACAGAAGGCAGTTCCTCCTCTTCTTTGCTGGCTGTCTGCCACTGCAAACTTTCCCCAGCTGAAGCCTCTTCCAAATCTCTTCTGGATGGCCATTCAGAACCATCAATCAACTCAGTTCCTGATGTTCCAGGAATGGGCTCATCCTGCCCCGAGATGACACCTGAGGAGGAATCTGGAGAGTCATCCAAGGAAGACATCACAAAAATGGAATGAATAACATCATTATCACGATCATCATCAATTAACTTTATTGTAATTCATTTGTTTGATTGTTAAGAGTTTTTGAATTGGGTAGCATACAAATTTAATAACTTATTATTAATTATATCCTAACTCAGACTATATCATCATTGTTCTTGTCTGTCTGTTTGTTTGTTTTTACTTCAGTCCCAGCCTGTTTCTATATGCACCGGGAGTTGCCAACCTGGTTCCAGCAAGAAAATGAAGGAAGGGCAGCCCTTTTGTTGCTATGACTGCATTCCATGTCCAGATGGGAAGATTTCAGAAAAGGAGGGTAAGAAATGTTATATTGGGATTTATCTCACACAGTGAGGTAGCAGTTTCCAAATGCAACATTGTACACCTGAAATCTCCTTTTGCCCACAATTATGTCCAATATTTTGAATGGGATTGACATACTGTAATATTAGGACTTGCTGAAGACAAATCAGGTGACCATTATTATCCTACCTAGTTTAAATCCATAGAATATATGGGGAATTATATAAAAAATTAAAATTTTAAAAATCTTTTACATATCATTTTGAAATTAAAATACAACATCACCACATTAAACAGATTGTTTAAAAAGTTAGAGCATTCTTGAAATCTATAGACTAATATTTAAGTGTTTAATGAACTGGAAATAAAAATGTTCTAAACAATGTAAAGAATATTATAAAGATATACTTAACTCTACATTCTGCAGAAGATCTCCAAATCATTTTATTTTTCAGACACAAATGATTGTTACTTGTGTCCAGAAGGAAGCTATCCAAGCAACAATCAGGATTCCTGTATTCCTAAAACTTTGACATTTTTGTCTTACAAGGAACCTTTGGGAATCAGTTTAGTTTTCTTTGTTCTTTTGTTTTCCTTGCTCTCGGTGACAGTGCTTGTAATATTTGTGAAGAACCACAACACTCCAATCATCATTGCCAATAACCGAGACCTCACCTACATTCTCCTCATCTCCCTCCTGCTCTGCTTCCTTTCTTCATTCCTATTCATTGGTCATCCTGAGGAGATAGTTTGTCTCTTGCAACAAAAGACTTTTGGGGTTGTCTTTGCAGTGGCTGTTTCTTCTGTATTAGCAAAAACCGTCACAGTGGTTCTGGCTTTCCAGGTTACTAAGCCAGGATCCAAGATGAGAATGTTTGTGGGAAAGAGACTGTCCAACTCCATTGTCATTTCCTGTTCTCTTATCCAAATAAGTATTTGCATAACATGGCTAACAACTTCTCCCCCCTTCCCAGACACAGATACGGATTCAGTAGTTGAAGAAATTATTCTTCAGTGCAATCAAGGCTCTGTGACTATGTTCTACAGTGTCCTAAGCTATTTGGGCTTCTTGGCTGTTATTAGTTTCATAGTTGCCTTTGTGGCCAGGAAATTACCGGATACTTTCAATGAAGCCAAGTTCATCACTTTCAGCATGTTGGTCTTCTGCAGTGTTTGGATATCCTTTGTTCCAACTTATTTGAGCACCAAGGGGAAGTACATGGTGGCGGTGGAGATATTTTCCATCTTGGCCTCTAGTGCTGGTTTGCTGGGCTGCATCTTTCTTCCTAAATGTTATATAATTGCTTTAAGGCCTAATTTGAATACCAAAGAACACCTAATGAGGAGGAAAAAATGATGATTTTATCAAGTGATGCCCTTTTCCATACTTTACAAGGTAGCATTTTTTAAAATAAAGCTGTTCACAAGAAATTCTTTAAAACACTTATAATGTATAGACAAAGCTCCTCTTTTGAAATTGTAAAAGCAGCCTCTTTTTTCATCAACTTATGTCTGCTTTGCAGAATACCCCTGACCTGCTCATTTTACATATCTATGTATAACACTAGTCTTAAATTTGTGATAAAGAATATGGTGTAATGTGTAATTCCACAAAGATAAATAGTCTGCACCTGACAGCTTCTGAAACTATCTTATTCATCCTGAAAAATATAAAGATATTTAGCATTAGCAATAGCACTTGGATTTATATAGTGCTACCCAGCATTCTCTAAGTAGTTTACAATGTCAGCATATTGCCCCCAACAATCTAGGTCCCCATTTTACTTATTTTAGAATGATGAGGGCTGAATCCATCCTGAGCTGGTCGGGATTGAATCCTGGCTATGGTCAGAGTTAACCTTGCAGAGTTAACCTGCAATACTGTATTCAACCACTGAGCCACCATGGCTCCTTAATGACAACTAAGGTCATTTGGGGGTAAAAAAGAATTGTTTCTTGTCCCCAAAGTTTTATCTGCAAGTTTTTGAGAATATCTGATAATACCATGTTTCAATAGACAACAATATATGTAGTTCAAGGTTGAACTATGAAATCCTTGGTGCTCTCTGAACTTGGTTGTTTGTACTGATATTGTTACCTTGTTGGTTAATAAAATGTCTGCAACCAATCTCAGAGAGCATCAAGGACTGAAAAATATTCTATATTCATGGCTCTAATTGTGACAGTTCTTTTTATATACAGTTATAGAGAATCTAATATTTTCTTCATCTTTTGATATCAGGAAAAACACTTAAAACTGAACCCTGAGAAAATGGATTTTCAATTTTGGCAAAAATGCAGTCATTTTAAATAATAACTTTCAATTTAGGCGCCCAAATAAGATGAATTTTGCAATTACACTATCAGTCTAAAGTGTCAGCTAAAGTAAATATTGAATCCTAAGTCAGAAAATGTGGAAAATTAAAATGTCATTTTCCTAATAGCAATTTAAAAATGGAAAGTTTCAAAAAAATGTTTCTGACAGTGAAAAATATCAATATACTTGAAATAATGTAAGGAAATGTTGTATTATTTCATTATAGTTTAATTTGGTCTGTGTCTTTGCATTCCAAGTCTTATTTTGTTCTATCTACACACAGAGAAACTTTTTTTTCTCTCAAGCTTATTCTTTAACCTCAGTACGACTAATAAAAAAAAACTTACACTTTTTCCTAGCATCATTTTAAAAAGGTTTGTGGGAAAATGTAAAAGGGTTGTGGGTGGAAGATAAAAGCTCCCCTACTATATAAAGGATTTTCAAACACCAATTTAATCAGTCAACTAGTGAACATAGCCTGTTAGTACTATAACAGACTATGTTCATGTGCTGGCCTGTTTCAGCTGCATTTTCTCATTAACTAACTATAACTAAGGAAGGAAAGGGAAAGAAGTCCTTGCAAATTTACTCTATTAGTCATTGCTGAGTATATGGGGCAGTGCTCATCTCCATTTTGAGGCTGTGAGCCAGCCTCACAGCCTCAAAATGTCTGAAGACATTTCCATGGTTATGTGGCCAGCATGAAGTTGTGAAACACTGTTTCATCCACACCAAAATGGTACCCTATTTAGCTACTCCCATTTGCATGGTTTTGAACTGCTAGGTAGGCAGGAGCTAGGTGAAGACAGGTGCTCATCCCCATTGCACAATGCTCCAGTCTCGAACCTAGGCCTTCCAGGTTACAGGTCCATATCTTAACCACTGAGCCATTGTGCCACCCTATTACTATAACTAAATTATAGGTATAACTAACTGTAGTTTATATAAACTATAACTAAATTACATAAATATTGTCAAGAAGACACAATCCTAAAGCAACTAAAGCCTATCAGGGATCAAGAGTGTCCTTACCAATCCTTCTGTCACCTCACCAAAGTCAGCATTGCAAGACTGGAAAAAAAATCCCATCATCCAGTAAGAGGTCATTATAGTATTAGTCATTCCAAACCTGGCATATTACCCTCAAGAAGACTCTTCTGAGGAAGGTCAGTTTCATATCCTCTTTAACCATCTCCCAGTTGGTGAAGAACTCTTCTGAAGTTTTCAATGTCTGGCCTTTTAAACATTATAAATAGTTACACTTTTTCTCAATGATTTCATGTCTTCTTTTTCCTGTTTGTGTGTTCCTGTGTTTTATGCTAATTCCAAACTTTCTATCCCAGAAAACTAAATGAAATAATGACTTGTTTGTTTGTTTGTTTGTTTGATTGATTGATTGATTTGATGTAAAGGTAAAGGTTCCCCTCACACATATGTGCTAGTCCCCGACTCTAGGGGGCAGTGCTCATCTCCATTTCAAAGCCAAAGAGCCAGCACTGTCCAAAGACATCTCCGTGGTCATGTGGCCAGCATGACTAAACACCAAAGGCGCATGGAACACTGTTATCTTCCCACCAAAGGTGGTCCTTATTTTTCTACTTGAATTTTTAGATGCTTTCGAACTGCTAGGTTGGCAGAAGCTGGGACAAGTAATGAGAGCTCGCCCCATTATGTGGCACTAGGGATTCAAACTGCTGAACTACTGACCTTTTGATCAACAAGCTCAGCATCTTAGCCACTGAGCCATCACATCTCTTCATTGATGTACATATTTTTATGTAGGCTATAGCATTTTCTGCTCTTTCAATAAAACCTAGGTCCATCATTCCCTATTTTTGCTCTGCGTCCAATAATAAGGGATATGATTTCATAAATACCTTTTGGTAAAGATCTCAAAGATGTTTAGCTGAAACTAGGCTACAATTAAGAATACACCAGTTTGCCAAGTATGCTCATCAATGCCAGTGTCATTGCATTATTTCCAATGTGCATTCTCCATTGAATCCCTATATATATTTTATTTTCATCCCTTCTTCTCCAATAAATGTAAATACAAACATTAATTCCATTCTTGTTATTTATCCAGTACTGGTGTGAGCATTTGAAACATCAGGGGACTAGCTGAGAGGAAAACAAAGGTTGGAGTGTTTTTGTTTTTTTTAATTTTCTTCTCCCTTCTGTTACATAGTGGAAGGATATAAAGTGAATATATTAGAATATATTTCTATTATATATCAGTATTCTGTGAGGATGCTACCATCTTCTCCTCTCCTCTCCTCCTCTCCCTTCCCCTCCCTCCCTTCCTCTCCTCTCCTTTTTCTCATTATATTAAATCAGTATTCAAGTAAAATTCTCACTTTGAATGACAGCTCAAATACATTCACCCCAGTATGAATATGATATTACTCTGATTTATATTCATATGCAGAGATATAGAACTACTTTTCTAACAAGAATGATGAACTGGCATTTACAGTACAATTATATTTCCAACCTGGTGTCCTCTACACAAGTCAGTACATCAACTTCCAGAACTCCAGGCTATCATTATCATTGTGGTTTCAACATACCAGAAGAGTGTATATAAAGAAATAGGCTAATGAATACACTTAAATTAACACTTAGCCTGTTGTGTTAAAGGAAAGTTCACTCTGCTTATTTTACAGCTTAAAGGCTGCTTAGTCGATAATGTCTTGCATTATTATGGTCAAATGCAGGTATAAGTGTTCAAAGTAAATAATAAATATGAAAGATAGGGCACCTGGTTCATCCAGCTGAATGATTTCTACTTTTTTTCTACTGATACCTTTATAATAGAATTAATGAATTAAACTATATTCATATGTCAGCTTCTATTTTATATGCTACAGCTAAGTTCTCCCAAAACCTCACAAAAAGTAAATTTGCATAAAGCAAGACACTGAAGCAGCTGGAAGGTTTCAAACTGGACAAAAGAGGTGGACAAAAGTGGTGCAGATAATGGCCTTGATCCTTTCTCCATGCATTGTGCTAAAGGTTCTAAGGTTAGCTGAATTCATAATATGCAAAGGCAAGCATGATTTGGGCACTAGTAAAGTAAGATCCAAGCTCATATGGAGAACATGACTTCCATTCAGGGCAACAAAGCAGAGTCTGTCTTCAGTCATCTTTCCTTAACACATTAAGATAATAAAAAGTAACAAATGGGATGGCATGAATAGCTTTGTTTTCCTCCAGTCCTTAGCATCAATCCCCGAAAACATCATTTATTTATTTATAAAATTTGTATGGCTGCCTATCTAAAGATACCCTGGACACAGTTTACACTTTACAGCAACAATGAAACTGTCCAGAGTTACCCTGGACAGGGAATAAATTGAATAAGTAAATTGAATGAATGAATGAATGAATGAATGAATGAATGAATGAATGAATGAATGCTATTAAACAATCATAAAACAGTAAAAAAAAAAAAACCTTGCACCTTGAATGTTCCCTTGAGATGCACTACAGCAAGCTCCAGTTGCCCTCATTCAATAGTTTCTATGTATATAATCCATATTTTCTTTTTATAGAATTTGTACTTTCTAGTTATAGCAGGGATCCCCAATCTCTGGGCTGTGGCCTGCTATCAGAGCCTGACCCATTGGGAACCAGGCTGCCAAAGCAGCAAGTGAATACCCAAACCTTCATTTGATCATACACGGGATTTAGGCTGCGTGCATGAAACATTATCCCCCTTGCGCTAAAGCCACTGCTGCCAGTCCGCAGAACCAAAAAAGGTTGGGGACTCCTGATCTATAGAATCTTTTCTCAGCATTTTGCTAAATTCTATTTCATCATCTTTCTAAGATAAAGCCATTTCTTTTTTCTTTGCAGATATGAATGTCTGTCAGAAACATTTAAATAGAAATTGTCCAAGTGAGACAATATTAGACATATCCCTCTTTGCTAACCTATAGGGAATTCTATTTCATCAGCAAATCCTTTGGGAACGGACATATGACTTAATAATAGCCTTTCTGTTTCGAAGCTAAAGATTTGCATTTTATTCTGCTCCTTCACCATGGAATTCATTGCTCACTAACAAAACTCACACTAAGATTGTTGCTTTCTTCTTTTTCTCTCTTGAGATATATATGCATAAACTCTGATGCCATTTAGAGCCACAGAGAAGAGACAAGATTATGGACAGGTAAGAATCCATAATTCTAATGCTAGGCAGTCCAAGGTTCAGACTTCACCAAGAGATTGAGGCACCATTCAAGTCGGGCAGTATTAACCACAGATAGGGTAATGGCTGGGCCTTAGAAGAAGAGAGAATCTTGCCATTTGCCTTTGTACAGAGGATGGCATTCTTATTAGTTTTCCTGCTAATACTACTTCCTCCCATGGTGTGCAAGAGTGACAGGTGCAGCATCTTTAATCCACACACTCCATTTCACAAATACCATTATCTGGGAGACCTTATGATTGGTGGCATTGTTTCACAGGCTGCAATTGTCTTCAAACAAATCAGCTTAACTGAACCTCCCCCATCAGCAGTGCCTGGAGATTTTATGTAAGGAGCTGTACTTTTAATTATCTTTTAGATAATTAAATAGTCATCGAAATAGTAATATCTAGCCCTGATATCTTATAACATAAACCTATTACATCTGCTAACGCTAAGGAGATACTGAGAAATATAGTTTGGAAAGTATTCACACATTTCAATCATTCCCAAATCTTAGGTTCTTTCTATTTATGACTCTCTTTATCAGTTTTCTGAAAATGTGTGGGAATTGAAGCAAGAGATAGAAGATGGCATCTACTTAGATAGTAGAAGTCTAATTTAAACCTCTTCTTTTTCTTCCTGTAATATTTCCTTAATTGAGTTCATTTATATAATTAGTACAAATATGAATGCTTTTATCCCATCCTTCTGTCTGTTAACAAAAAAGCCTAGCTATTTGCAGAATGTTAAATAGCTATACCTTTAAAAACCAATTATTCTGAATTTTAAGTATTTTCCAGATTCCTTCAGTTCCTTATTTTAAATATAATTCAGTTCATTTATATAATCAGTGCAAATAATTATAAAAACATTCACATATACGAATGATTTTATCCTTCTGTCTGTTACCTAATAAAATGTCATGGATGATGTCCATATATATATATGTATTTATATATACATGAGTGTGTATCTGGGAAAAAGTTATACATTGCTGTCAATTTGTGCAGAGAATGAAGCATTCTGAAGCAAAACATTGGAGTTATTTAGCTCTATTCATATTGTCTCATTATAGCCCTGTTGCTAAGAATTACCAACACATCCTGGCTATGGCATTTGCTATAAAGGAAATAAATGAAAACCCTCAAATCTTATCCAATCTCACCTTGGGCTTCCACATTTATGACAGCTATGACAATGCTCAAAGGACTTATCAGGCTACGATGCTGTTCCTCTCATCAGTGGAGAGACTGATTCCCAACTACAGCTGCAACATCCATAATAATTTAGTATCTGTTGTTGGAGGATTGGATGCTGAAATCTCTCTTCACATCTCCACCATCTTGGATATCTATAAAATTCCACAGGTATTTTCTTCTTGTTGTGCCATATCTGTTATCGGATGTTGACGATCCTGTTGGCAATCCTATTTTTTTATTATGTGCATGAAATTTAACATACATGAATCCTGTAACCTTTCAGTTAGATAGTTTTAATTGCTACAGAACAAAATATTGTTGAATAATTTCTTAACATCCCTTTCAAGGCAGGGCTACAAAAAAAAGACAAGACTAATGACTGGCAGAAAGGTCTTTCCTCAAACTAAAAAATATATAGATTCAAGGATTGTTTTAAAAGTTTGCTCTTATTAAAGGTGGAATCAAAATTATTGGGTGTTTTAAATTTGTCTCGGCCAAATTGTTTAATTCGGTTTTATTCTGTTTTTAAATTTTGTATTTATGTGTTTTATTCTGTGGCTGTTCACTGCCCTGAGTCCTTCAGGGATTAGGAGCGGTATACAAATTCAATAAACTATAAACTATAACTAAACTATAACTGTCACCCTCTAATCTCCCATTCACACACACTCACCTTTTACATGCTTCATTATTAAGGCTTAAAATGAACTCTTATATTCAATTTCTACATTATTAAAAATATCTGACCATGTGCTTTGGGCTTATTATAAATAAATAGTCTAAATTGCATCCTTACCTGGCATATTGGTTCCACACGACACCTTACATTTGTGGACTGCAAGGTAAGCAGAACAAGAATGTGACAGAAAGGAAATATTGGCTTTCTTGGGAACAAAATGCAGGAAATTTGGAATCAACAGGACCAGATCTGTTAATACACAGATCAGGAAGGTTGAAAAGAATATTTTACAAGTGAGACAAAGCAACTAAGTCTTAAAAAGAAGTAGCAACCAAAATTTAATTTGGGTAAAAGGCAGAACAGAACCTCACACAAAAAATTGCACATCAGATAAAAAAATTATTTATTTATTTATTTTATTATACTTATATGCCGCCCCTCTTCCAAAGGGCTCGGGGCGGCTCACAGAAAATTAAAACAAAATAGTCAAATTAAAATCTCCCAATTAAAATCACCCATCAAATCAGCAAATTTGTTGGAAAAGCCATGTCTTAAGGCCATGGCGGAAAGAGCGGAGGTCGGGGGCCATCCGGAGCCCTGTGGGTAACCCATTCCAGAGGATCAGTGCGCCCACAGAGAATGCCCTCATCCTGGGTGTGACCAGCCGACATTGTCTGGCCGATGAGAGTAGAATGCATATTTCTTTATCTGTCAGTGAATATTTCTAAATTGTAACAAAATAAGGAAGAAGGATCCATGTTCTTTAATGGATCAGTGGCTCAAAAATATATAGAATCTCTTTAAATCATTTTTAATTCCAGTAAAACATTTCAGAATTGCCTAATGCAATTTAACATCATTGTGACAAGTTTGATAGGATGTTCCAATAAATTCTAAATTTAAGGCACCACCATAGGATTTATGACAAAACACTGCATACATTAAATACAGCAGGAACTGAAATAGGATTCAACTAAACATGTTGAAAGGGAGGTGCATAAGCACACCAGCCTGCCTACAGTCCCTATCCTACTGTTTCCATTTATTCGTACTCATTTCTTATGTTTATACTTATACCTGTTTATACTTACATGTTTACACATTATGTTTATACTTATATTGTTTTCTCATACATTCTTGACAAATAAATATCTTTTCTTTTATGTACACTGAGAGCATATGCACCAAGACAAATTCCCTGTGTGTCCAATCACACTTGGCCAATAAAAAATTCTATTCTATTCTATTCTAAAAATAAAATAAATAAATACATAAATAAATAAATGTTGAAGGTTGCTTTATGTAAGTATTGGTAGGATTCTTAATTTATTTTATCTACATTGTAAAGGTTCTATGCATGCTGCTGTTGTTTTTCCCTACTTCCCTCTAGCTTATTTATGGCTCAGCTCCATTGATGAATGAAAAATCTCCAGAACTCACTTTTTACCAGATGGTTCCTCCAGATCCACTTCAGTATGCAGGGATTGTCTCACTGCTCCTACATTTTAGGTGGACGTGGATTGGGATTCTTACCATGGATGATGATCAAAGCGAAAAATTTGTACAAACTGTGATTCCAGTTTTTTCCAAAAGAGGGATTTGCTACTCTTTCATTGAAAAAATTGGCAAATTTAGTGATATAAATGGACTTTATGATATGCTTCAGAAAGGAGTAAAAATCTATGATCAAGTCATGGGTGGTAAAGCCAATGCATTTGTGATCTATGGGGAGTCCTTCACCATGATATTTTTGAGATGGTTGCAATATATACCAAGTATAGAAAAGACAAGTGCTAAAGCAAAAGGTATTGTGTGGATAATGACAGCCCAGATAGAGCTGACTGCCTCAGCATTTCAACGTTCCTGGAGTACAGAAATAATCCATGGTGCCCTTTCCTTCTCAATACCCTCTGCTTATCTACCAGAGTTTCAGTTGTTTGTTGCAAAGCAAAACCCCATCTTCAGTAGAAAGGAAAATGGATTTATCAGTCAGTTTTGGCAAGATGCCTTCAACTGTGTATTCTCAGATGAGGTTGTGAGTGATGTGCCTGAAGACATTTGTACTGGGACAGAGAATCTGAAGAACCTTCCTGCACCTATTTTTGAAATAGACATGACTGGCCATAGCTACAGTATCTACAATGGTATTTATGTAATAGCTCATGCTTTCCATGCCATATCCACATCTAGATATAAACATAGAGCAATGAGGGTCGGAAGAGGAGGAAAAAAACATAAACAGGATATCCTACAGGTATTACAGGTAATCAATATCCTCATTTCCCAGAGCACCATGCATCTAGGTATGTTGGTAAGCCTGCATCTGAATTTCATCTGCTCTCCCATCTCCTGAATATGAAATAACAGCTCATAGCTTTGTCACAATATTTCCTTTCCATTGTGACTATCTGAATTTATTTATTATTTATTTATATTCATTTTATTTATTTATTTTGTCAAGCATGTATAAGATAACAGATATAAGTATGAACACGATTATGAATACATGAAATGGATACAAATAAATGGGGATAGTAGGACAGGGATGGTAGGCATGTTGGTGTGCTTATGCATGCCCCTTACAGACCTCTTAGGATTGGGGTGAGGTCAACAGTTTGGGGATGAAACCAAAGAGTCAGGAACTGGATTCCAGGCATTGACCACTCTGTTGCTGAAATCATATTTTCTGCAATTGAGTTTGGAGCGGTTTACCTTAAGTTGTATCTATTGTGTCCTCATGTATTGTTGTGGTTGAAGCTGAAGTAGTCATTGGCAGTTAAGACATTGTAGCAGATAATTTTGTGTACTACGCTTAGGTCAGACTGAAGGCGACTAAATTGTCTAAGCCCAAAATTTCAAGCCTGGTGGTATAAGTTATTCTGTTGTGAGAAGAGGAGTGGAGTACTCTTCTCGTGAAATATCTCTGTACGCACTCAATTGTATTAATGTCCAATATGCAGTGTGTGACTGCATTTGAGAATTGGTCTAGCAAATGTTTTGTATGTTCGTTAGCAGTACAATATTACTAGAGAAGAAGCTACACAAGATTGGGTTAACAATTCTTAATGCCTTTTTGACAATGTTGTTACAGTGGACTCTAGCACTTAGATCATTAGAGATGAGTACTCCAAGATCCTTGACAGAGTGAAGATTGTCTATGAGGTCATATCTGCCCAGTGTTCTGATTTTTTTTGCCAAGGTGTAAGACAGAGCATTTGTTATTATGGGTAATTTGTTTTTGTTTTGTTTTTTGTTTTGGGGTTATTAGTGGTACGCATAGTTTAATGACTCTTCTGATTTTGAGCAAAAAAATGTTATAATGATCTTCGGCAGTATTACAGCCAGTGAATAGAATTTGCCAATCAAGAGATGAGAGGTCGGTATCTATGAGATCATAGGCTTTTTTAAAGTTATAGTTGGGGGTCCCATCATTATGATGATCTTTGTAAGGACATATATTGAGACTAAAGCCAATCATGCTGTGGTCACTGTTGGAAAAGTGTTCTTTTATTTGTAGGCCACAAATTGAGTTTAAACTGTTGCATAAGGTGAGGTCAAGGCAATTGTTGAGTCTAGTGTTGTTAGTTACTAGTTGATCCAGTCCCAGATTAGTAACAGCATTTTACGGGGTTGCATTTATGGGTTCAGTTGTAGATTCATTTAGGGTCCAATTAATAAGAGGTAAATTGAGGTCACCAAGAAAGATAAGAGGATGGGGGCAGGAGGCTGCCCACATTAGTAGTGAAGTTAAGTTGCTCGCATGTACGAGATCATAATCAAGAGTGCTGTAACATAGTAAGAAGTGAAATGTAGTATTTAAGGGCAGCTCACAGATTATGGTCTCAGGAAGAGCGAGCTCATAAAACTTAGCTCATGGTCTTACTTATCCATACTGCAATGAGCCCGCTCCTGTGAACTCTGCTTAGAACTTAAAAGATGTCAAGACCAAGGGGGAACTGACTTATACATTGACTACCACACTGTCTGTATCAAAAGTAAGTCCCTCAACTCACATCCCAACAACCAACCCATCATCCAAAACTAGGCACGCATGCCCCTAAATTTCTCAATACCCACCATTACAGACTTTAAATGCTAGCAACTTAACGCAAGAAGCCTCGTAAACAAAATGCCTGAAATCCTCCTCTTACTAAATATGGCTATATTCAACATTATATTTGTCTGTGAGACATGGCTGTCTCACAGAAACACATCCCTCCCTGACTCCATTACCACAGTAAGAGGCTATCATGTTTAGCAGTCCAATCATGAAATCCATAGAGGAGGTGTGTTCTATAAAAAGTTCCTAAATCTAAAAAATATTCAAGTTACATAGAAGCTCGCTCTTCCTGAGACCATCAAAGTTTTATGAGTGAATGTTTTACTTTGAATTCTATTGAATCCCTCTGTATGAAGTTTTGGATGTTGAAGTTTATATTTGTGAGCATAAATTAGAAAACCCACACCCTTTCCTTCTGAATGTCTCATGGAACTGTGATTGTCTATCTATGCCTGTTTGTCTTTCTGTCTGTCTGTCTCTCTGACTCTGTGTGTGTGTGTGTGAGAGAGAGAGAGAGAGAGACAGACAGACAGACAGAAAGAGAGAGAGAGAGATGGTAGCAGTTCTCCAATATTTGAGGGGCTCCTACAAAGATGAGGGGGTCAAACTATTTTTCAAAACACCAATAGGCAAAATGAAAAACAATGGATGGAAACTAATCAAGGAGACAAGCAACCCAGAACTAAGGAGGACTCAAGGAGAGCAATCAACCAATGGAACAACTTGCTGTCAAGTTGTAGGTGTTCTATCATTGGAGACTTTAAAAAAGAGCCTGGAAAATCATTTATCTGAAATGGTATAGGGTCTCCTGCTTGCCTAGAAGACCTGCAAGGTCCTTTCCAACTCTATTGTTCTATATGTGTGTTATTCAATTACAATAAATGTAAAAGATATGAACAAAGAATGCAGCTATATATCTTTTTTTTTTCTGTTATCAAAACTACCATTATGGGAATGAGTAATTTAACCTTCCAAAAACTCTTGCATTTTTCTTTATTTGGTTTATTTATTTGCTCAGCTTCATTACTTTCTAAGAGGAGTCTCTTTTAACAATAGTGCTGGGGACCAGATCTCCTTTGACCAAAATGGCATAGTAAGAGCTGGATTTGATATTATCAACTGGATTGCTTTCCCAAACAAATCATTTCTTCGTGTAAAAGTTGGGAAGGTGGATCAACTAGCTCCTCCAGATCAAGGTTTAATTATCAATGATGACCTCATTACATGGCACATTTTGTTCAACCAGGTAAGGTCCAGTTATCCCACCTGGTTCTGAATTAATTCTGACTTTTATTTATTTTCTAGACTATGCTAGAAGTGTATGAAATATGGAGTTTAATAAATATTATGTCAATTCATAAGATGAGATCCTACTCATGTCAGCCAGGATCACATGAGCAAAATGTGGGCACTTGACACTTAATATTTATTTGTTTGTTTATGTATTTGATTTCTTTATTTGATTTCTTTATTCATTTGATTTTCTAGTATGTATGATGGTTATAGGATCTGATATGGTATTTATGATGGTTACAGGATTTTAAGATTATGTGATAACCATTTGCGACCTTCCCAACCAGTTTCCAAACAGCAAAGTCAAATAGGAAAGCTGGATTAATATACTAACCACTTGATTTATTTAACAACTGAAGTGATTCACTTAACAACAGTAGCAAAAAAAACTGACATGATTCAATCTTAACAACTGCTTTACTTAGAAATAGAAATTTTGTTCTCAATTGTGGTTGTAAACCAAGAACTAGTAGCATGCAGCATTGGTCAAACCAGAGTTTTTGTTTGATTACAAGTAAAATTAGTCATGACATGCTGATAAACTGATGGTGAACTAGTGAAATTTATATAGTGAAATTTATATATCTAAATTCTTTGCAGGATGGATTCTAAATGAGAGCTCACATAGAACAAGTGACTGTCTAAATAAGAAATAATTGCATCACTCTTGTTGCCTTTACTGACCATATAAATCTAGGAATTGTAATACTTCTTTCATTATTCCTAACCTAGATCATACTGGCCAAGGAAGTTGGATGCGGATTAGAACCCCAATGAAGTAATAACAGCAAGTGGCTACTCTTAGTCATAGTCCAATTTTAAATGAAATTACCAGATTAAAAAGATTGAACAGTTTAGGACATAATAAATAATACTAGATGCATGTGGCTTGAATTAGACGAGCTTGCTGTTAAAGGCACCATCTTTTACCATATTTATTACACAAACCCTAAATACTCTAGTGAGGTCTAACAAATACCATATTTCAATGTTGATACCCAGATCTTCATAGTAGCACAGTTGACTTCAGAAGTGATCACTGGGGGAATATTAAAATAAGAAGACACCCATTAGTATCACTTACAACATTTAAGGTATCAATTCATATTATGAGATCCTACTCATGTCAGCTTAGATGGCTACCTCTTCAAATTATGTCTGGAACAGAAGTACATTATTTAATATTACATCTATTGCTGCAAATTGGTGTGAAATGCACTTGGTGTCAAGTTTCCAAAAGATGCCCTAATTAATTCATGAGCCATGATCCAAACTTCAAAGGAAATATAGTGATTTATTAGGAGCAACATTCCGGCAATACTCGGATGCAGTTAGGACTGATCCCACGTAGATTTACGTTCCCCTATGACCCTGTCTCTCCCCTCCCCTCTGGCCATGTCATAAATCACATTCTCCAATTAACCACTTTGGCTGGCTGTGAAACCTAACACCGTCCTTCTGATTGCAGTCAAAAAAATGTATGGAATTCACTTCAGTTCTCCCTCCCTCCTGCTCATGGCAACTTGAAAGCTTTGCAAGTTGACACTTGGTTTGTTCTACACCTTCCCAGCCAGTTTCCAAACAGCAAAGTCAAATGGGAAAGCTGGATTAATGTAACAACCATTTGATTTACTTAACAACTGAAGTGATTCACTTAACAACTGTAGCAAAAACATTTGACATGATTCAATCTTAACAACTATTTTATTCAGAAACAGAAATTTTGTCCTCAATTGTGGTTGTAAGCCAAGGACTACTAGCATGCAGCATTGGTCAAATCAGAGTTTTAGCTTGATATAAGTAGAGTTAGTAATGACATGCCTTTTCTGCTTTGAACAAATTAATGGGGAGAGGGGTTTCTTCAAAATATATTAATGGATGAAGAAAAGCAAAAGTGTTATGGACCAGAAAGAGATTAATGTGTGCATTAAATGTTGACAAAAATGGATGCCTTCTTCAGACTATTGTTATCTTCTTTCATTCCTAGGTGCAGCCTATTTCTATCTGTAGTGAGAGCTGTTATCCAGGTTTCAGCAAGAAAGTTAAGGAAGGGCAGCCATTTTGCTGCTATGATTGCATCCCATGCCCAGAAGGGAGCATTTCAACTGAGAATGGTAAAAATATTTGATCTGGATTACTGTATTTTTTGGAGTATAAGACGCTCCTTTTTTCTCCCCAAAAGAGGATGAAAATCTGGGTATGTCTTATACTCCAAATGTAGCCATGCCCAGCTTCTCAAACAGAGGTTTCAGAGGTTGAAAAAAGCATCAGAAAAGAAGCTTCAAAAAAGAAGCCCCCAAACAGGGCTTCAGAAAAGAAGCCCCCCAAACAGAACTTCAGAGGCTTTTTTTCTGAAACTCTGTTTCAGAAGCTTTCAAAGGAAGAAAAAAAAAAAAAGCAAGGCACAGAGCTCACAACCAAGAAACCTGTTGCTAAAATTCATCTCTGGGAACAGCTGATTATGGATATTCCAGGATGCAGATCCACCTGCCAATCAGCATTTTTCTTATTTTCCTCCCCAAAAACTGAGGTACATCTTATATTCTGGTACGTCTTATACTCCGAAAAATACGGTACCTGAAATAAATTTGCATAAAATTGAAGTACATGTAGTCTTCAACTTATGATCACAACTTAAAAGTCCTCAATTTATGATCCCAAAATTATCCATTGCTAAGCGAGACAATTGTTAAATGAGTTTTATCCAATTTGACGACCTTTCTTGCCATAATTGTTAAAAATGAATCTCTGCAGTTGAGTCAGTAACAAGATTGTTAAGTATATCTGACTTCTCCATTGACTTTGCTTTTCAGAAGCTTACAAAAGCTGATCACATGATCTCGGAACACTGCAACTGTCATGAATGCATGTCAGTTGCCAAGCATTTGAATTTTGATCATGTGACCACAGGGATGCTGCAATAGTTGTGTGAAAAAAGGTCATAAATTAATTTTTCAATCCTGTTATAACTTTGAATGGTCATCAAACAAGTGATTGATATATTCCATCCAATGGAAGTTCAAACATAGTTTGCTCATGAATCATCAGTAACTATTTCCTGCTTTAAAGAATCCATCTGTCTTTTTTGTAGATAACATCTGTCATTGAGGAATTTATGAAATATACTTGCATACTGTATATGCTCCTCTCTGTGAACACTGTTTAGGTCATTTTTTGGTCTTTCTTCTTGACAGTTAAGAATGGGGTGCTTTGTGGCAGGTATTTGTCTGTTTGAATTCTAAAGCCCCAGACTCTAGCATCTTTATTTTCTAATACTACTAATGTCTGTGTTGTTATTCCCACCAGTTCTTGTTTGCAGGCAAAAAGTATTTCCTGGAAATATTCCTGTTGTGATACTTTCATGTGTTTTTTCAAGTTGTTCCTTTTTTGTCACGATAGAGCAGGGATCAGCAACCTGCTGCTGCTTTTTGGGCTCTCTGCTGTGGCTCCCTGTCAGTGGCTCCCACCACTGGCTGGCCCCACCCCTCACCCTCCCCTCCCAGTCACTCCTCGACTGGTCTGAAAAGGTAAGGGCGACGGTGGGGGATGGAGAGCAGTCAGGGCAGAGACAGGGAGATACAGAGAGAGGGAGAGAGAAAGAGACATAGAGAAATACAGAGAGAGGGGGAGGGAGAGGGAGGAAGGGGAGAGAAAGAAAGATGTCAAAAGGATTTTGTGGTTCCTGGTGCTTTTTAACAACTGGTTTTCTGCCCTAATGACCACTGGGTAGGTGTGGCTAGGGGGGTCATGTGACTGGTGGAACTGAGTGACATCAAGTTGGCCACACCCACCCAGGTTTTGTGGTTCCCTGTGTTTTCTTTTCTGTGGGAAAAGGGTCCAAATGGCTCTTTGAGTATTTAAGATTGCAGACCCCTGGGATAGAGGTATTATTTACATAGTGGACCCATATTTTGGCTTGTTTGCATGGGAATTTCTAGATATTGCATTATAATCTCTGCTATATGTCTTGAGAGTGGTGATCTCATGTAAATTCCTCCAATTTGTTGACATATATTTCCATCAAACTGAAAGTAGGTGGTGAGGCAAAGGTTGATGAAATCCATGATTCTGGGTAGTTACATCTTAGTGTATTTGGTGCATTTGGACACATGAAACTATTAACACTTTCAAAGGAATGCATCCCACAAGGGAAGAAGAAAGCAACAATATACTCCCCTTCCAGGATATCGTCATCAGCAGACGGAGTGTCAGGAAATTAGAAACACAAGTCTATCATAAAACCAGCTACACTAATCAAATGCTGCACTACTAAAAATCACAACCCAAAACTACCACAAGACAAGCTGTGTAAGAACACTATTTAGATGAGCAAACACACTGTAGCAACCCTAAACATCAGAAAGAATAAACAGAGCATGTCTACATCTTTCAACAAGATGTAGACCCATGCAACTTTATCAAAAGCTGCCTGACCATTAACTCACTACAACACAACCAATACAATCTGTGAAAAAGGTAGCACTGCCATACATGAAAACATTTCAGAAACAACCAACAAAGTATTTCAACCACATGGCATCACAGTAGTACACAAACAAACTAAAGCCCTCCAAAACATCTTAAGTAAACCAAAAGATCCAATAGACTAAGAAAAGAAAACATGATCTATATACAACATACAGTGTAATACAATCTTATGTAGGATAGACAGGAAGAAGACTAACAGAGCATATCCATGAACACCAAATAGAAATCAGAAGACCTAATGAAAATCCCTTAATTGCATAACACAAGGACAGATTTCACTGTAGTTTGAACTAGGAAACTGTGAACATCCTAGAGCAAGCTAAGTCCAAAAATGATAGAGAATTGCTGGAACTCTGACATTCAGACAAATCAGCCATTAACAGGCACATAGAGATAAACATCTATGTATCATTTCAAAAGGAATAATCAAAAAGCTAAAAGACCATACTATCTCTGTGCTATCAATCAACACCCTGAAAAGATTAACACCAACATTAATACTACACCAACAATTAAGCACTAAACAATACCCCAATTAAGGAACCAACAACTCTGGCAATCAAACACTAATCTACAGCACTGTAGTATTGCTGCTGTTAACTACTGGTAATGAAATGTCTGCAAGAAAACAACCAAGTTCAGAGAGCACCCTGCAGTTCAACCCTGAGCTAAAAATATTCTCTTCTGTCAGTATCATTAATTTTCTGGACTCCCTATTGAGAGCTTCTAGTTCAAATTTAATTTAGACATGCCCAGCTGTATATCTAATATCTGGAATTGCCAAGGTGTTAATTGACTTGATGATTTTTCTTTCATTGAATTTGAACACCGTTTCACTGTTCCGATGTTGTTGTAATATGTCTATGCTTCTACTCTTCGTGTAGTTGTTGTGGTTGGTTGCAAAGTCATGTCCGATCCATTGCGACCCCATAGACAGGCTTTCCTGTCCTCTACCATCCTCTGGAGTCCATTTAAGCTCAAGCCTACTGCTTCAGTGACTCCTTTCAGCCACCTCTTCCTCTGTCGTCCCCTTCTTCTTTTGCCCTCAGTCTTTCCCAGCATTAGGCTCTTCTCAGATTCTTAATTTTAAATAAAAATTAAACGATAAAAAGGTAATTAAGTTGTTCAAAATTTATCAAAAATCAGTGAGTTTGGAGTCTTTCTATAAACCTATTTTTTCATTTTAAAGTTGGTTTATTACTATGTTAAGATACCATTCATATTAATCACATACTTGCAAAATAAACATAAAATCTTTTCTTCTTATTTTAGATAAAAACGAATGCTTTAGATGCAAAGATGACTATTATCCCAACACAAGAAAAGACTTCTGTGTTCCAAAAATTGTCAGTTTCTTGACTTACAAAGAACCTTTAGGGTTGAGTTTAGCCTGTCTTGCACACTCTTTTTCCCTAGTCACAGTTCTGGTGTTAGGAATATTTGTGAAGAACCATAACACTCCCATCGTCATAGCCAACAACCGGGATCTGACCTACATTCTCCTCATCTCTCTCCTGCTCTGCTTCCTTTCTGCACTTCTATTCATTGGCCAGCCTGGAAAAGTGACCTGTCTTTTGCAACAAACTACATTTGGAATGGTCTTCTCAGTGGCTGTTTCTTCTATCTTGGCAAAAACTATCACAGTGATTCTAGCATTTATGGCCACCAAACCAGGTTCCAGAATGAGGAAGTGGGTGGGGAAGAAATTAACCAGTTCCATTGTTGTTGCTTGCTCCCTCGTCCAAGCAAGCATCTGTACTTTATGGCTATCAATTGCTCCCCCCTTCCCAGCTATTGATATGGTCTCAGTGCCTAAAGAAATTGTACTACAATGTAATGAAGGCTCTATGATCATGTTTTATTGTGTCCTTGGCTATATGGGATTCCTGGCTCTTATCAGCTTCACCACAGCTTTCCTTGCTAGGAAGTTACCAGACAGTTTCAATGAAGCCAAGTTCATCACCTTCAGCATGTTGGTCTTTTGCAGTGTTTGGTTGTCCTTTGTCCCAGCATATTTGAGCTCCAAGGGGAAATACATGGTGGCTGTGGAGATCTTTTCCATCTTAGCCTCCGGTGCTGGGCTTCTAATTTGCATTTTCCCCCCAAAATGTTATGTCATTGTGTTGCGACCAGAACTGAATAACAGGGAACAATTAATTAGAAGAAAAGAATGTTAAAAATCATTTGTTATATTCTTGATCAGTCATCTGGGGACAGATTCTGTTTCTGTATTCATAATGGAAGATTTTGGAAAATAGTACTTTTAGCTACTTATCTAAATATGTTTTGCCAACTCTATCTCTATTTCTTCACTGACACTTTGATTTCTATGTCTATGTTATTAAACTTAAGCTGTGGAGCAGCTCTCTAAAATGATCTAGGAATGGACCAAGATTAGAGAGAAAATACCTCTTCCAATTTTGTCTCTGTCTGTTCAGCTTTCTCTTCTAATTTCTGAATGTATTGTTCATTTTTAGCCATTGCTTGTTGAAAATTCTCTATTTCATCCTCTGCTTTTCTTATTCTTTCCTTGATATCTTCATGCATGGTTTGAATCATGGCTAGGATCACGCTCATTTTCTCTTGCTGCAATATAGCATCCAATGACCTTTGACCTGCTGGGCTAGATGCTGATGCTGATAATGCTGAAGATGGTGCAGATGTAGTTTTCTTCATTTTGAAATATTTTAACAAATTTAAGTGTAATTGTAATCCACACACAAAAAAAGAGAAAGTAAAACTATTAATTGTAATCCAAGGGGAAAGCAAAAATATAAATTGTAATCCAAAACTTGTTAAACTTTTGACTCCTTTATTCTTCCAAAGGTATTCTTTTCTTCTCTTGTTAAATTTATAATCCACATAGGCCACCCACATGGGAACTCTTTCTACGCCGAGTCTTTTACGACACCGATGTGCCAGTTTCTTTGACCTCAGGCTCTTTCCCTAACCACCTTCCCAGATGGCTTCCTGTGGAACCATCCACGATTGCCAAACTAATCAGACAACTCAAACTTCGAAAAGCTTCCGGCCCGGATCTCATCCCAGCCGAAGCCATTCTAGCCCATAAGGACTGGTGGACCCCGGTTCTCACCGAGGTATTTAATGCGATCAACCAAATGGGCCTCATCCCCAAGCTCTGGAAGGATGCCATAATTATCCCAATACATAAGAAAGGTGCCCATTCCGATCCCGGCAACTTCCGTAACATCAGTCTTCTTTCAATTTTGGGGAAACTCTGTGTCCGTTATCTCCTGTCCAAACTGGAGTGCTGGGCTGAAGAGGCCGACCTGCTCATATATGAGCAGGCGGGGTTCCATGCAGACCATTCTACAATTGACCATGCCCTGATCCTTCATCATCTTGCCGTAAAATATTCCACCCCCAGGAAGGGTCGTCTCTGCGTTGCCTTTATAGACCTAAAGGCTGCCTTCGACAGCATCCCTAGAACTAAGCTGTGGGCCAAACTTTCCGCCTGGGGTATTGACAAAAGATTACTTTGGTTTATCTCCCAACTGCACGATGGAACAGAAGCAAAAGTACGCCTTACCCCGCAGGGGGATCTCTCTAACGCTATCCCCGCTAACAAAGGGGTTAGGCAGGGATGTATTCTGGCACCATTTCTCTTCAACTTTTATATCAGTGATTGGAGAAAGGCATTTTCAGACCACATGGTCTACATCCATGCCCCTATATTAGCTGATTATAGATGTCCGCTCCTGCTCTACGCTGACGATGCCACAATACTTTCATTTTCCTGGGTGGGCCTACTCAGAGCCTTAAAAATCCATTCTGCCTATTGCTCTGCTAACCAATTGTCTATAAACCACTCTAAATCTAAAATCATGATTTTTGCAAGAAGCAGGAAAATCTATCAATGGAACCTTGATGGCATCCCAGTGGAACAGGTCCACAGATTCCAATATCTAGGTATCCTCTTTCAATCCAATACCAAGTGGCCTGCGCAAGTTAAGTCCCTCTGTAATAAGGCTAAGATCTCCACCCATGCCCTCCTGCACATTTTTCATACTGAGGGAGCTCATCACATCCCCTCAGCATTAAAAGTCTACAGGGCAAAGGTGATAGCTGCTATCATCTATGGCGCCTCTCTCTGGGTCCAATCCAACATTTCTTCTCTTGAGTCTGTTCACAGCCAGTTCCTACGCCATCTGATGGGAGTCCCTCCTGCGTAAGTAACACCGCAATTCGTTTGGAACTGGGCATATCCTCACTTGCAACAATCTTGTGGAAACGTGCAATTGGCTATTGGTTGTCCCTGTGGACCAGACTCCCAGGCTATTACCTAGGCCAATGCCTATGGCGGGACCCTTTTCATAGTCCCTGGGCCCATAATATCCATACAAAACTTTTGAAGATCGGAATTTCCCCCATTTAAGCTTTTATTCTAGGCCCTGATGCTGCCAAATCATTGATCTTTCAACGGCTGGACGACATTGATAGACAACTAAATCTGGCACACAGATCGGGAACATGCTCACCATTTTCCCTTGGTATTGTTCCCTCATCTCACCCTCTGCCTTACCTCTCCGCGTTACACTCTATCAAACACAGGCTCGCATTTATGAAGGCACGATTTAATGTGATCCCCTCGAATATCCTCGACAGTAGGCTTTCGGGGGTGGTGGTAAAATCCATCCATTGTACATGTGATGGCCGATCCCCAGAATCCCTGTTCCATATTACATTCATATGTCCCCACTACTGGGATATAAGATCAAGACTCATTTCTCCTATTTCCCAGAGATTCCCTGGTTCACCTGATATGTTCAGCCTTTATTTCCTACTCCAGGACGCAGACCCCAATATAACTCTAAAGGTGGCAAAAAAATTTGCTGCAGTCGTGGCTGGAAAAAAACGGGAAAAGAGACAGGTAAGCCCGACGGCAGAGGATCACTAGTATTGACAGTACAGATTGTATTTGAGGCAGTAGATAGTGTACTGTCCCATGATCTATCCATATTTGTAAAATATGCTTCCTTTGTCTATTTTAATTTGGTCTCTGACCGCAATAAAAGCTTACTTACTTACATAGGCCACCATGCCCCCAAATTCAAAATTCAACTGCAAACTGTCTTATATCTTTTGAGGGAGAGTTCACAAAGCCAAACATAAAAAAAGAAGGAAAATATTTTGTTGTTCTCAGCTTCTGTTTGCTTTATCTGTTTAGCTTCTGCTTGAGTTCCAAGAGCCACACCATTTTAAAAAGTCTCAGAGTTTCACTCTCTCAGCTATCTAACATAAACAGCTTGTTGATACAAATATTCTTTGCTTTAACAGCCAGTCTGTCAGCCTTGGAAGCCATATTAGGCTGGAAGCTTCAATACTGCCATCTCCTCATGTGTGGGAAAGTTGGAGGGGGGATTTAGGAGAGGAGAATTAGTAGACATAATAGCATTCTTCCTATCGGTCAAGGTCAGGGGCTGGGTCAAGGTGGAATGGATGTTGATTGGAGCATGTGATCGAAAGTGGAGAAGGGGGATGGTTTTGGGAGCTTTGACTTACTGAAAGAAAGACCTGGCTTTTCAGATTTGGGATTTCCCAGATGTGCCAGTTTACCTATTCTAGTAAAGAGAACTTTGGAGAATGCCTGCTTCCACATCTTTACTGGGAGTTGGGGATTTTCTGGAATGCTGACATTATCCCGAATCTCACTAAAACTTAACAGCACCCAATAAGGGGGCTGTCAGGGGTACTGAGCCCCAGCATCGACCTAAAACTCCAGGTGATGCAAAGACTCAGTGAAGATGGAGGAGAAAGGAGAAGGAGGGAGGCCTGCCAGGGCCCCGGATGCTCGAGGAATTGCCAATCCCTTGCATGCTCTTTCTGAAGAGATGGGACGAGCCATGGAGACTGCAGAGGAAGCCCTTCAACTTAGGGTTTGGCCCAAGGCATCAGATTCCTGGGAGAGTCTTCAGCGGATGGAAGTGGGGAGCTTCGCCCCCCCCCTTCCCAACCCCTGGAGGTGAGCTGGAGGCTAGCGAAATCAATATTTGCCCTCCCTGATCTGGGACATGGAGGGGGGATTCGTAGGACGCAGACCCCCCCTTTCCCATCCAGAGGCCAAACAACAGGATTAGTGCAACATTCCAATCCTGCTGCAGTGGGGCATCAGGCTCAGCTGGCATACGGAAGGCAAAACCCCCCTTTTTGGGCCTCTCGCCAGCCTGCATTAGCATTATCTCCTGCAGAGAGCATACCGCCCGAATAGGTTTTCTTCCCTGGCCAGGGGTGGATCCAATGCCAGGGGTATTCTGCCCCACCTGTTCTAAGCTTCAAGGGATCCCCCTGGCCCCCTCCTATGGCCAAACGATCCTGGCACCGCAGGCGGGGATTAATCCAGCAGCAGGCTAGACTGCCCCCACCTCCAGCCCAGCAAACTTTACACCAGCCTGTTGGAATGCAACAACCAGGAGCAGCCCCGCAGTAGGTTCTACCCCAACCAGCTGCAGCCGCTGCCCCCCCACCTGCGAGGCCAGCACCACCCCGCTTCAGAGCAACCTTTGACAGGATGTCAGCCAAGCTGGCTTATTTCTTCAGCAGGGTCTGGGCTCCCGTGGATCAATATCGTGAGCAATACGAATCAGAACAAGACTTAGTGTCGGCAATCTCAGATGGAATGTGTTCAGGATATTGTTGTGTTACCAACCAGCAGAGTAAGTGCACAGAGAAACGGTACTGAGAGCAATGAATACAATACATACAAACTGGTTTAACAAAGCTTTTACTTTGTAGTGAAAAACAATTGCATAGTCTTTTAGTCAATCCAAGTCTTTAGCCATTCAAATCAGTCCGAAGTTACAGATATCTTCTTACCAGACAAACAGCAGTAATTCACACTGGTAACAAATAACGATGGTAGCATATCCATCCACATCTTCACACACGACAGTAACAGTTCCAACCAACAAGCCAAGCAGCAAGTCAAGCAATGATGAGATCAGGTCCAACAATGACTATAGCTCAGCTTCCTTCTTATATACAGTTTACACTAGTAATTATCCACTTAAGATAAGTGAAGTCAGCAGTGCAATGACTCAACATTACAATTATGATAATTGCAGTCAGCAGTTAGTCAGCAGTCATTAGTCATTACAATGACTCAGCAGTACAATTACTCAGCATTACATCTTAGAGTTACTGAATACATTTAAAGTTATAGCACACATATATTGCCTGGACAACTTGTTAGGCTTACACCATATCCTAACAGAATGAATGAGGGGGAGGCTTCTGAATGGATAGCCCAGTTGCATAATGAGGGTGCTGCTGAACTAAATGATGCTGATGGATTTATCGTACTGCTGCGGTCCCGATTTGCGGACCCTGACTGCGTAAATGAAAATGAAGCCACGCTAAAGGTCATGAAGAAAGGTAATCGGCCTATAAAAGACTTTGTATTGGACTTTAGACGAGTCGCAGGGAATCTAGGCCATTGGCCTAACCGCATATTCCTGCACTACTTTAAAGAAGCTATTGACTCAGAAGTCAGAAAAGCCTGTGGGATCCAGGGAGTGCCTGAGCATCTCCATGACTGGTATACCATGTCCATTGCTCTAGACAGAGAAATCCAACCCCCCCCAGCCAAACCCCAGCACAGCAGCCGCCTCGAAATACGTTATCTACAAACCCCACTTCAAAAACTACAAATCTCACCCCTCCTCAACCAGGGTGGACACTTAAATGCTATCGCTGTGGACAGATAGGACATCGAGCTTCTCAGTGCCTGGCGCCTGCCCCAGTTCCACAACGACAACCCACCACAGCTGCACGAGTGAGGATGGCTCCAAAGAAAACCCCAAACCCCAGCCAATTTGCTAAACAAGCCATGGAGATTCCCCTCCCCATTGAAGAGAGGGGAGACCTTCCAGCTACAGAAGCACCTCCAGCCCAGCCCAGCGGGGATGAAGACCCAATGGTGAGTGCGCCCATCACCCCTTTCTCAATTAAAGTAAAACTAGTCCTGCCAGAAACAGGGAAAGAAACAGAACTCCCAGGAGTAGTAGATACCAGCTGTACCAGATGTTTAATCGGCCTTAAAATTGTAGAACAGTTGGGCATCAAAACAACACCCTTAAAACAACCAATCAAATTTTACCAGGTGGATGGCACGCTAATTGGGGGAGTCCCTTCCACTCACGTTACTGAACTGCTTAAATTAGAGATGGGGAAACATCATGAACTTATACGATTTATAGTAACCCCAAAGATGTCAGAATCTATCATACTAAGCCTGGCTTGCCTAGATAAATGGGGCCCCACCATTACTGGGAAGATGGATACCGAAAAATAAGGATAGGGTTGGCCCAACACTCCTGCCTTTCCCCACAAATACCAATCTACCCTCAGACCTTTGCCAGATGCTCCACCCCCTCTTTTAGTAATACAAGGGGAAACTCATTATGAGGTGAAGAAAATCCTGGACTCTAGACTCTACAAGGGTCAATTACAATATTTGGTGTACTAGAAAGGTTACCCTTTGACTGAAGCTACTTGGGTCAAGAGTTGGGATGCGAAGGCTGATGCGCTGGTGAAACAGTTTCATGACAAATTTCCTGACAAACCGAAGGTCCTCCTGGGGGCGGGGGGTTAAAGGGATTGGTGCTAAGTGTAACCCCTTCTTTTGTGTTTTGTTTTTTATTTTCAGGATGTTGTTCTTTCTGCAGGGGGGGATGCCTGTCAGCCTTGGAAGCCATATTAGGCCGGAAGCTTCAATGCTGCCACCTCCTCATGTGTGGGAAAGTTGGAGGGGGGATTTAGGAGAGGGGAATTATTTATTATTTATTTATTTATTTATTTATTTCAATTTCTATACCGCCCTTCTCCTAGTGGACTCAGGGCGGTGAACAGCCAGAACTAAAAAAAATGCCGATACAAAATTTAAAATTGTTAAAAGAATTACATAACTGGCCCAATTTAAAACAATTCAATTAAAATCCCATGACAATTTAAAACTAAAAATCTAAAAAGACTAAAAAGGGGGGAGGGGGTTCACGCCAGCCCTGCTTGATGGAAAAGAAAAGTTTTCAGGGCATGGCGAAAGACCCGGAGATCCGATATCCTTCGTATCTCTGGGGGCAAATCATTCCAGAGGGCAGGAGCTGCTACAGAGAAGGCCCTCCCCCTGGGGGTCGCCAGCCGACATTGCCTGGCTGATGGCACCCTGAGGAGTCCCTCTCTGTGGGCGCGTACTGGTCGGTGGGAGGCTATCGGCAGCAGAAGGCGGTCCTACAAATACCCAGGTCCTATGCCATGGAGCGCTTTAAAGGTGGTAACCACCCAGTTGAAGCGCACCCGGAAGACAACTGGAAGCCAATGCAGCTCACGCAGGAGAGGTGTCACATGGGAGCGCCCCCTCACTCCCATATTCCCCCGCGCGGCCGCATTCTGCACCAGTTGGAACCTCCGGGTGCTCCTCAAGGGGAGCCCCATGTAGAGAGCATTTCAGTAGTCCAGGCGGGAAGTGACGAGTGTCTGAGTGACTGTGCGTAAGGAGTCCTGATCCAGAAAGGGACACAACTGGCGAATCAGGTGAACCTGATAAAAAGCCCCCCTGGCCACGGCCGTCATATGCTCTTCTAAAGTAGACATTAGTAAACATAATAGCATTCTTCCTATCGGTCAAGGCCAGGGGCTGAGTCAAGGTGGAACGGATGTTGATTGGAGCATGTGATTGAAAGTGGAGAAGGGGGATGGTTTTGGGATCTTTGACTTATTGAAGGAAAGCCCAGGCTTTTCAGATTTGGGATTTCCCAGATGTGCCAGTTTACCTATTCTAGTAAAGAGAACTCTGGAGAATGCCTGCTTCTACGTCTTTACTCGGAGTTGGGGGTTTTCTGGAACACTGACACAGTCTTTATCTTCTTCAGCCTTTCAAGGTTATATTCCTTATTTCCTTTTGCTTGTAGGTATCACTGTTGCTCTGTTTCTCTCCCTTTTCTTCCTTTTATTTTATGTTATATTTTTGTATCCAAATTTTCCAAAAAAAGGTTATCTAAATCCAAATTGTAATCTACAAAATTTTCCAGGTTAGTCAATATTATATTTGAGGTCCCCAGTCTGGTTACTGAGTTTCCAAATTCTTTCACTCTTTTAAAAAGTTCAGTTAACTTTCTTCCAGTTTAGAAAATGGCTCTCAAGCTTGCTTGCTGCTTTTCTTGGGAGATGGAAAAAAAATAATTCCACCTCCTCCTTTAGGGTCCCACTTTCTTCCAGGCTAATTTCCAGGGGGCTTGTTTCTCAATAAAAGTCAGAAATTAGAAATCTCTCACCCAGATCGTTCACACTGTTCCTCAGTCTTCCATGCTTTCTTTATCAGTGGCTGTCACAGCTTCAGTCAGGATTTTCTTCCTGCCAGATTGAGAGCCTTCTCTGGATCAAACAGGAAAATCTCCGGGCTCCCGGAGATCAGCGGAGTGTGGTCTCTTACTTCATCACCTCTCCAAGGTGATTTAGGTCCATCAGAACCTCCTTGCAGTTTGAATTTCAGCACTATCACATGGACCCCTGTGGAGATGCGTCATATCGCCATAGCCCCACTCTTCAAAAATGTCATTTTCTAACTGCAGTTTAAACATGAAAGTTTCAAAAACTTGCAGCAAACAGCAAACAACCTGGTCAGTTTCAGCATGTTATCACAGTCCCAGCGCGTGTCTCATCAGTGCTCTGCTCCCTTGCACCCACCACCGGTCAACTGAGTTGAGCTGTTGCTGCCACTGGGCAACACTGAAGCCTTTGCTGGCAAGCAGCTGATTGGCCATTGGATCACCCTCCCAGAATACTGCTGTTCAGCTGTTCTAGGTGGAGGGGATCACCGGCGCCATCTATTGCCACCGATCAGTGCCACTGCCATTTACCACCGATCACCACTTCGGCCGATCACTGCCACCTCTGCCGATCACCACCACCGATCACCACTGCTGCCATTCACCATCAATTGCTGCCTCCAGGTTTTGCTATTCACCAGTGGCAATCAGCAGTGAAATGTGGCAGCAATGATTGGCAGCGATTGGTAAGCAGTGGCAAATGGCAGTGGGGACAATAGGGGGTGATAGGCAGCGGCAGTGATCCTCACCACCTAGAACAGCTGATTGATGATATTCCGGGAAGCTGATCCAACCGCCAATCCACTACTCAGCAGTGAAGGTTACAGCATTCCCCGGTGGCAAGGAACCAACCCTCTACCACCCCCAATACAATATTTGTTCTATAATATGCATAGACATTTCCACCCACTTTGTGGGGGAGGGGGAATTGCATCTTATAGTGTAAAAAATATGGTATATAAAGATGTAGGCTAATGAATACACTTAAATTGACCTGTAGTGTTAGAGGAAAGTTCACTCTGCCACCATGGCTTATTGCAAGTTAAAGGTTGCTTGGTCGATATTGTCTTGCATTATTATGGTCAAATGCATTTATATCAATTATATCAGCAATGTCCTAGAATGAGAACAACGAAATATTTACCAAAACTCAGAATTCTATTTCATCATCTTTCTGAGATGAAGCCATTTCTTTTGTCTTTGCAGACATGAATGACTGTCAGAAACTTATAAATGGAAATTGAGTGAGACAATATTAGACATATCCCTCTTTGGTAACTTATAGGGAATTCTATTTCATCAGCAAATCCTTTGGGAACGGACATATGACTTAATAATAGCCTTTCTGTTTTGAAGCTAAAGATTTGCATTTTATTCTGCTCCTTCACCATGGAATTCATTGCTCACTAACAAAACTCACACTAAGATTGTTGCTTTCTTCTTTTTCTCTCTTGAGATATATATGCATAAACTCTGATGCCATTTAGAGCCACAGAGAAGAGACAAGATTATGGACAGGTAAGAATCCATAATTCTAATGCTAGGCAGTCCAAGGTTCAGACTTCACCAAGAGATTGAGGCACCATTCAAGTCGGGCAGTATTAACCACAGATAGGGTAATGGCTGGGCCTTAGAAGAAGAGAGAATCTTGCCATTTGCCTTTGTACAGAGGATGGCATTCTTATTAGTTTTCCTGCTAATACTACTTCCTCCCATGGTGTGCAAGAGTGACAGGTGCAGCATCTTTAATCCACACACTCCATTTCACAAATACCATTATCTGGGAGACCTTATGATTGGTGGCATTGTTTCACAGGCTGCAATTGTCTTCAAACAAATCAGCTTAACTGAACCTCCCCCATCAGCAGTGCCTGGAGATTTTATGTAAGGAGCTGTACTTTTAATTATCTTTTAGATAATTAAATAGTCATCGAAATAGTAATATCTAGCCCTGATATCTTATAACATAAACCTATTACACCTGCTAACACTAAGGAGATACTGAGAAATATAGTATGGAAAATATTCACACATTTCAATCAACATATCCAAACCTTAGGTTTCTTCTATTTGTGACTCTCTTTACCAGTTTTCTGAAAATGTGTGGGAATTGAAGCAAGGGATAGAAAATGGTATCTACTTAGATAGTAGACATCTAATTTAAACCTCTTCTTTTTCTTCCTGTAATATTTCCTTATTTTAAATATAATTGAGTTCATTTATATAATCAGTGCAAATAATTATAAAAGTATTCACATATACAAATGCTTTTATCCCCATCCTTCTGTCTGTTACCTAATAAAGTTTCATGGATGATGTCCATATATATATGTATTTACAGGTGAAACTCGAAAAATTTAGATTAAATTAGAATATTGTGAAAAGGTTCAATATTCTAGGCTCAAAGTGTCCCACTCTAATCAGCTAATTAAGCCATAACATCTGCAAAGGGTTCCTGAGCCTTTAAATGGTCTCTCAGTCTGGTTCAGTAGGAATCACAATCATGGGAAAGACTGCTGACCTGACAGTTGTGCAGAAAACCATCATTGAGACCCTCCATAAGGAGGGAAAGCCTCAGAAGGTAATTGCAAAAGAAGTTGGATGTTCTCGAAGTGCTGTATCAAAGCACATTAATAGAAAATTATGTGGGAGGGAAAAGTGTGGAAGAAAAAGGTGCATAAGCAGCAGGGATGACCACAGCCTGGAGAGGATTGTCAGGAAAAGGCCATTCAAAACTGTTGGAGACTTTCACAAGAAGTGGACTGAGGCTGGAGTCAGTACATCAAGAGCCATCACACACAGAGGGATCCTGGACATGGGCTTCAAATGTCGTATTCCTCTTGTCAAGCCGCTCCTGAACAACAAACAACATCAAAAGCGTCTTACCTGGGCTAAAGAAAAAAAGAACTGGTCTGTTGCTCAGTGGTCCAAAGTCCTCTTTTCTGATGAGAGAACTTTTGCATCTCATTTGGAAACCAAGGACCCAGAGTCTGGAGGAAGAATAGAGAGGCATACACTGCAAGATGCTTGAAGTCCAGTGTGAAGTTTCCAGTCTGTGTTGATTTGGGGAGCCATGTCATCTGCTGGTGTTGGTCCACTGTGCTTCATTAAGTCCAGGGTCAACGCAGCCGTCTACCAGGAGATTTTGGAGCACTTCATGCTTCCTTCCACAGACGACTTCATTTTCCAGCAGGACTTGGGATCTGCCCACACTGCCAAAAGTACCACAACCTGGTTCAATGATCATGGAATGACTGTGCTTGATTGGCCAGCAAACTTGCCTGACCTGAACCCCATAGAGAAGCTGTGGGGCATTGCCAAGAGAAAGATGAGAGACATGAGACCGAACAATGCAGAAGAGCTGAAGGCCGCTATTGAAGCATCCTGGTCTTCCATAACACCTCAGCAGTGCCATAGGCTGATAGCATCCATGCCATGCCACATTGAGGCAGTAATTGATGCAAAAGGGGCCCAAACCAAGTACTGAGCACATTTGCATGCTTATACTTTTCAGAGGTCCAATATTGTTCTATGTACAATCCTTGTTTTATTGATTTCATGTAATATTCTAATTTTCTGAGATTGTGAATTTGGGGTTTTCCTAAACTGTAAGCCATAATCATCAATATTATGATAAATCAAGGCTTGAACTATCTTGCTTTGCATGTAATGAGTCTATCTCATATATTAGTTTCACCTTTGAAGTTGCATTATTGAAATAAATGAACTTTTGTACGATATTCTAATGTTTTGAGTTTCACCTGTATATTTACCTGGGAAAAAGTTATACATTGCTGTCAATTTGTGCAGAGAATGAAGCATTCTGAAGCAAAACATTGGAGTTATTTAGCTCTATTCATATTGTCTTATTGTAGCCCCGTTGCTAAGAATTACCAACACATCCTGGCTATGGCATTTGCTATAAAGGAAATAAATGAAAACCCTCAAATCTTACCAAATCTCACCTTGGGCTTCCACATTTATGACAGCTATGACAATGCTCAAAGGACTTATCAGGCTACGATGCTGTTTCTCTCATCAGTGGAGAGACTGATTCCCAACTACAGCTGCAACATCCATAATAATTTAGTCTCTGTTGTTGGAGGATTGGATGCTGAAATCTCTCTTCACATCTCCACCATCTTGGATATCTATAAAATTCCACAGGTATTTTCTTCTTCTTGTGCCATATCTGTTATTGGATGTCGGCGATCCTGTTGGCGATCCTATTTTTTTATTATGTGCATGAAAGTTAACATACATGAATCCTGTAACCTTTCAGTTAGATAGTTTTGATTGGTACAGAACAAAATATTGCTGAATAATTTCTTAACATCCCTTTCAAGGCAGGGCTACAAAAAAAAAAAAAGATGAGACCAATGACTGGAAGAATGGCTCTCCTCAAACTTAAAAATATATAGATTCAAGGATCGTTTTAAATGTTTGCTCTTATTAAAGATGTCACCCCCTAATCTCCCATTCACACACAGCTCACCTTTTGCATGCTTCATTATTATTTAGGCTTGAAATGAACTCTTATATTCAATTTCTACAACATTATTTTAAAAAATCTAACCATGTGCTTTGAGCTTATTATATTAATAAACAGTCTAAATTACATCCTTACAGGACATATTGTCCTTACAGCATAGTTCTAATTGTCTAAACCCAAAATTTCAAGCCTGGTATAAGGTATTCTGTTGTGAGCAGAGGGGTGGAGGACTCTTCTCATGAAATATCTCTGGACTCACTCAATTGTGTTAATGTCTGATATGCAGTGTAGTTCCAGAGGATGAACTGTATTCGAGCATTGGTCTAGCAAAGGTTTTGTATGCCCTAGTTTATAATACAATATTACCAAAGAAGAAGCTTCTCAAGAGTAGGTTAACAACTCTTAATGCCTTTTTGACAATGCTGTTACAGTGAACTCTGGCACTTAGATCATTAGAGATGAGTATTCCAAGGTCCTCGACAGAGTGAGAGTCGTCTACGAGGTCGTATCCGCCCAGCTTTTCCAGTATTTGGTGTTCTGATGTTTTTTGCCAATGTGTAAGACAGAGCATTTGTAGGTTGAGATCTGGAGTTGCCAATTGTTTGACCATTCTGACACATAATCATTCTATGTTATTATATTACATTCTACAAGTCAGACAAAGCAAATAAGACATAAAATGAAGCAACCAAAATATTGATGGTTTTACTTTGGGTAAAAGCCAAAACAGAACATCACACAAAGAATTGCACATCAGCTAAAAAATGAAAGTAGAATGCATCTTTCTTTATCCGGCAGTGAATATCTCCAAATTTTAGCAAAATAAGGAAGAAGGATCCATGTTCTTTCATGGATCAGGGGCTCAAAAATATACAGAATCTCTCTAAATCATTTTTAATTCCAATAAAACATTTCAGAATTGCAATTTAACATCATTGTGATAAGTTTGAAAAGTTGTTCCAATAAATTCTAAATTTAAGGCACCACCATAGGATTTATGACAAAACAATGCATATACTAAATCCAGCTTGAACTGAAATAGGATTTCAACTAAACATGTTGAAGGTTGCTTTATGTAAGTACTGGTAGGATTCTTCATATATTTTATATACGTTGTAAGGGTTCTATGCATGCTGCTGTTGTTTTTCCCTACTTCTCTCTAGCTTATTTATGGCTCAGCTCCATTGATGAATGAAAAATCTCCAGAACTCACTTTTTACCAGATGGTTCCTCCAGATCCACTTCAGTATGCAGGGATTGTCTCACTGCTCCTACATTTTAGGTGGACGTGGATTGGGATCCTTACCATGGATGATGATCAAAGCGAAAAATTTGTACAAACTGTGATTCCAGTTTTTTCCAAAAGAGGGATTTGCTACTCTTTCATTGAAAAACTTGACAAATTTAGTGATATAGATAGACTTTATGATATGCTTCAGAAAGGAGTAAAAATCTATGATCAAGTCATGGGTGGTAAAGCCAATGCATTTGTGATCTATGGGGAGTCCTTCACCATGATATTTTTGAGATGGTTGCAATATATACCAAGTATAGAAAAGGCAAGTGCTAAAGCAAAAGGTATTGTGTGGATAATGACAGCCCAGATAGAGCTGACTGCCTCAGCATTTCAACGTTCCTGGAGTACAGAAATAATCCATGGTGCCCTTTGCTTCTCAATGCCCTCTGCTTATCTACCAGAGTTTCAGTCGTTTGTTGCAAAACAAAACCCCATCTTCAGTAGAAAGGAAAATGGATTTATCAGTCAGTTTTGGCAAGATGCTTTCAACTGTGTATTCTCAGATGAGGTTGTGAGTGATGTTCCTGAAGACATTTGTACTGGGACAGAGAATCTGAAGAACCTTCCTGCACCTATTTTTGAAATAGACATGACTGGCCATAGCTACAGTATCTACAATGGTATTTATGCAATAGCTCATGCTTTCCATGCCATATCCACATCTAGATATAAACATAGAGTGATGGGGGTCGTAAGAGAAGGAAAAAACCATAAACAGGATATCCTACAGGTATTACAGGTAATCAATATCCTCATTTGCCAGAGCACCATGCATCTAGGTATGCTGGTAAGCCTGCATCTGCATTTCAACTGCTTTCCCATCTCCTGAATATGAAATAACAGCTCATATTTTTGTCACAATATTTCCTTTCCGTTGTGACTATCTGAATGTTTTACTTTGAATTCTATTCAGAGTTCCTCTTTATGAAGTTTAGTATGTTGAAGTTTATATTTGTGAGCATAACATTAGAAAACCCACTCTCTTTCCTTCTGAATCTCTTATGAAACTGTGTTTGTCTGTCTCTCTGACTCTGTGTGTGTGTGTGTGTGTGTGTGTGTGTGTGTGTGTGTGTGTGTTTGAGAGAGAGAGAGAGAGAGAGAGAGAGAGAGAGAGAGAGAGAGAGAGAGAGAGAGAGAGAGAGAGAGAGAGATGATACCAGTGCTCCAATGTTTGAGGGGCTCCTACAAAGATGAGAGGGTCAACTTTCCAAAGCACAAATAGGCAAAATGAGAAACAATGGATGGAAATTAACCAAAGAGACAAGCAACCTAGAACTGGGGAGGACTCAAGGAGAGCAATCAACCAATGGAACAACTTGCTGTCAAGTTGTAGGTGTTACATCAGTTGAGGCTTTAAAAAAGAGCCTGGAAAGTCATTTATCTAAAATGGCATAGGTCTCTTGCTTGTCTAGAAGACCTGCAAGGTTCTTTCCAACTCTATTGTTCTATACTGTATGTGTTTTGTTAGGATATGGTTTGAGCCTAACAAGTTGTCCAGACAATATATGTGTTCTGTGACTTTAATATGAATATGTATTGTGTGACTTTAAAGTTTTACTGCTGCTTCATTGTAATGCTGAGTCATGCTGTAATTAGATAATCGCTAGTTGTAAACGTATTTAAGAAAGGTACTGTAATTATTCAGTTGATGGTATGCTACCATAGTGTGAGGAGTTGCTATCATTGTGCTATCATCGTTTGATGGATCTGCTACCATCGTGGTTTGTGAACCAGAGTGAGTTTGTTATTCTAATCAACTACTGTTTGTGTGGTAAGAAGATTTTTGTATCACTGGACTGATTTAACTGGCAAAGACTTGGATTGATTTAAAAGACTATGAGATTGTTTTTTCACTATAAAGTAAACTTTTGATAAACCAGTTTGCACATCTCTTATTCATTGCCCTCAGCAATGTTTCTCTGTGCTCTACACTCTGCTGGTTGGTAACACAACAACAATATCCTTAACATGTTTGATTGAATTACAATAAATGTAAAAGATATGAACAAAGAATGCAGTTGTATATCTTTTTCTTCTGCTATGAAAACTACCATCATGGGAATGAGTAATTTAACCTTCCAAAAACTCTTGCATTTTTCTTTATTTGGTTTATTTATTTGTTCAGCTTCATTACTTTCTAAGAGGAGTCTCTTTTAACAATAGTGCTGGGGACCAGATCTCCTTTGACCAAAATGGCATAGTAAGAGCAGGATTTGATATTATCAACTGGATTGCTTTCCCAAACAAATCATTTCTTCGTGTAAAAGTTGGGAAGGTGGATCACTTAGCTCCTCCAGATCAAGGTTTAACTATCAATGATGACCTCATTACATGGCACATTATGTTCAATCAGGTAAGGTCCAGTTATCCCATCTGGTTCTAAATTAATTCTGACTTTTATTTATTTTCTAGACCCGTGATGGCGAACCTATGGCACGGGTGCCACAGATGGCACACGGAGCCATATTGGTGGCTACACGAGTGTTGCCCTAGCTCAGCTCCAGCGCTCATGCGTGCACTGGCCAACTGATTTTCAGGCCTTCTGGTCCCACCAGAAGTCAGGAAACTGGCTGTTTCTGCCCTCCGCAAGGCCTCCGGGGGCATGAGGAAGGCTGTTTTTGCCCTCCCCAAGCTCCTAGAAAGCCTCTGGGGCCTGGGGACGGGGAAAAATGGGCCTACCAGGCCCACCGTGCCATTGCGTGCCAAAAGCAGGGTGAAGTGTGGGGGGGTCACGTGCGCATGCGTGGGAGGGTGGATGCATTGAATTATGGATGTGGGCACACGCACTCGCGACCCCCCACGCTCCCCCCCACTTTTGGCATGTGACGGCAAAAAGGTTAGCCATCACTGTTCTAGACCATACTAGATGTGTATAAAATATGGAGTTTAATAAATTTTATGTCAATTCATATGATGAGATCCTACTCATGTCAGCAAGAATCACATGAGCAAAATGTGGGCACTTGACACTTAATATTTATTTGTTTGTTTATGTATTTGATTTCTTTATTCATTTGATTTTCTAGTATGTATGATGGTTATAGGATCTGATATGGTATTTATGATGGTTACAGGATCTTGAGATTATGTGATAACCATTTGCGACCTACTCAGTCAGTTTCCAAACAGCAAAGTCAAATAGGAAAGCTGGATTAATATAATAACCACTTGATTTATTTAACAACTGAAGTGATTCACTTAACAACAGTAGCAAAAAAAATTGACATGATTCAATCTTAACAACTGTTTTACTTAGAAATAGAAATTTTGTTCTCAATTGTGGTTGTAAGCCAAGGACTAGCAGCATTGGTCAAACCAGAGTTTTTGTTTGATTACAAGTAAAATTAGTCATGACATGCTGATAAACTGATGGTGAACTAGTGAAATTTATATAGTGAAATTTATATATCTAAATTCTTTTCAGGATGTGGATTCTAAATGAGAGCTCACATAAATCAAGTGACTGCCTAAATAAGAAATAATTGTGTCACTCTTGTTGCCTTTACTGATCATATAAATATAGGAATTGTAATACCTCTTTCATTATTCCTAACCTAGATCATACTGGCCAAGGAAGTTGGATGCGGATTAGAACCCCAATGAAGTAATAACAGCAAGTGGCTACTCATAGTCATAGTCCAATTTTAAATGAAATTACCAGATTAAAAAGATTGAACAGTTTAGGACATAATAAATAATACTAGATGCATGTGGCTTGAATTAGACGAGCTTGCTGTTAAAGGCACCATCTTTTACCATATTTATTACACAAACCCTAAATACTCTAGTGAGATCTAACAAATACCATATTTCAGTGTTGATACCCAGATCTTCATAGTAGCAGAGTTGACTTCAGAAGTGACCACTGGGGGAATATTAAAATAAAAAGTATCATTAGTACCATTAAAATAAGAAGTATCATTAGTACCATTAGTATCACTTATTACATTTAAGGTATCAATTAATATTATGAGATCCTACTCATGTCAGCTTAGATGGCTACCTCTTCAAATTATGTCTGGAACCAAAGTATATTATTTAATATTACATCTATTGCTGCAAATTGGTGTTAAATGCACTTCGTTTGTTCTACACCTTTCCAGGCAGTTTCCAAACAGCAAAGTCAAATGGGAAAGCTGGATTAATGTAACAACCACTTGATTTACTTAACAACTGAAGTGATTCACTTAACAACTGTAGCAAAAAAAATTGACATGATTCAATCTTTAATTTAATCTTAACAACTGTTTTACTCAGAAATAGAAATTTTCTTCTCAATTGTGGTTGTAAGCCAAGGACTATTGGCATGCAGTAGAGTTAGTAATGACATGCCTTTTCTGCTTTAAATAAATTAATGGGGAAGAGGGATTTTTTCAAAATATATTAATGGATGAAGAAAAGCAAAAGTGTTATGGAGCAGAAAGAGATTAATGTGTGCATTAAATGTTGACAAAAATGGATGCCTTCTTCAGACTATTGTTATCTTCTTTCATTCCTAGGTGCAGCCTATTTCTATCTGTAGTGAGAGCTGTTATCCAGGTTTCAGCAAGAAAGTCAAGGAAGGGCAGCCATTTTGCTGCTATGATTGCATCCCATGCCCAGATGGGAGCATTTCAACTGAGAATGGTAAAAATATAATCATTTGATCTGGATTACTCTTATGTTCCTAAGACCCAGCCAGATAAGGGACATATTAATGACACGCTTGCAAAATAAACATAAAATCTTTTCTTCTTTTTTTAGATAAAAACGAATGCTTTAGATGCAAAGATGACTATTATCCCAACATAAGAAAAGACTTCTGTGTTCCAAAAATTTTCAGTTTCTTGACTTACAAAGAACCTTTAGGGTTGAGTTTAGCCTGTCTTGCACACTCTTTTTCCCTAGTCACAGTTCTGGTGTTAGGAATATTTGTGAAGAACCATAACACTCCCATCGTCATAGCCAACAACCGGGATCTGACCTACATTCTCCTCATCTCTCTCCTGCTCTGCTTCCTTTCTGCACTTCTATTCATTGGCCAGCCTGGAAAAGTGACCTGTCTTTTGCAACAAACTACATTTGGAATGGTCTTCTCAGTGGCTGTTTCTTCTATCTTGGCAAAAACTATCACAGTGATTCTAGCATTTATGGCTACCAAACCAGGTTCCAGAATGAGGAAGTGGGTGGGGAAGAAATTAACCAGTTCCATTGTTGTTGCTTGCTCCCTCGTCCAAGCAAGCATCTGTATTTTATGGTTGTCAATGGCTTCCCCCTTCCCAGATGTTGATATGGTCTCAGTGCCTGAAGAAATTGTACTACAATGTAATGAAGGCTCTGTGGTCATGTTTTATTGTGTCCTTGGCTATATGGGATTCCTGGCTCTTATCAGCTTCACCACAGCTTTCTTTGCTAGGAAGTTACCAGACAGTTTCAATGAAGCCAAGTTCATCACCTTCAGCATGTTGGTCTTTTGCAGTGTTTGGTTGTCCTTTGTCCCAGCATATTTGAGCTCCAAGGGGAAATACATGGTGGCTGTGGAGATTTTTTCCATCTTAGCCTCCGGTGCTGGGCTTCTAATTTGCATTTTTTTCCCAAAATGCTATGTCATTGTGTTGCGACCAGAACTGAATAACAGGGAACAATTAATTAGAAGAAAAGAATGATAAAAATCATTTGTTGTATTCTTGATCAGTCTTCTGGGGACAGATTCTGTTTCTGTATTCATAGTAGAAGATTTTGGAAAATAGTACTTTTAGCTACTTGTCTATATACATTTTTCTTCACTGAAACTTTGATTTCTGTGCCTATGTTATTAAACTTAAGCTGTGGACCAGCTCTCTAAAATGATCTAGGAATGAATCAAGATTATTTATTATTTATTTATTTATTAATCATATTTGTATACCGCCCAACTCCCGAAGGACTCAGGGCAGTGAACAGCCAAGATAAAATACAAAGACATACAAAAGTTGAAAAACTATTAAAAACAGATTAAATAATTTAGGCTTAAAAAAAAAAATTAAGACATCCAATTTATCTAAAAAAACATTTTAAAATCCAATTTAAAAGGGAGAGTTAGGCCAGACCAGCCTGTTGGAATAAGAGCGTTTTTAGGGTGCGGCAGAAGAGAGAAAAGACTGATAATGCTCTAATATCTATTAAATTGTAATGCATTTCCTGGTCCCTATTGTAGTATTCTTGGCTATTAATGTTAAGTTGTATAGCTGAGGCAAGGACGAGGCAACTGAGGCATGAATTAACGTTATTTATTAACAGGAACCAACAGCAACAGTAACATAACAGAACTGCTTGTCTGTAGATGACAGCTCTTTTTTATACTCCGAGTTGTCAGCTAACTACCCAATCAGAACAGTCAGAACTCCCACTTGTTTTTAGCCACTCCTCCCAGCCAATCCCTAGTCAGTGTTCTTGTTTTCAAGCCTCGGTGAATCACAACACTCCTTCACCCCTGGATGGAACATACATAGTCTTTTAGGTATTCCGGGCGCTTACGCACTCGTGTCGATCGTCTCAGCGCAGGTGCAGTCGGAGAAGAGGCAGGTTCTGCTCCAGGAGGTGGTGCTGTGGATAGCTCCCCCTGGTTGGTGGAAGGTGTGGCTGCAGGTGGTAAATCCCGAGACGCCTTTTGATTTTCTGGCGCAGAGGGTGGCTGGTCGGCAGCTGGACCTGGCAGGGGAGTAGGCTCCTCATAGAAGGTTTCCCTGTCCGGGACCATTGGGCATGTTGTTTGGCGTACCCTCAGTTGGTCCACGTGTCGGCACCACATTCTGCCATCATTCAACAGTATCCTGTAAGAGCAGGTGCCAGTTACCGCAGTCATTAGTCCTGGTAGCCATCGTGGCTCACCCCTGAAGTTCCGTACGTATACTAAGTCACCCTCTTTTAGTACCCGAAAACCCCCCCTGTTATAACAGTAACCCTCTAGGGCATAGGTGAGGTGTAGACGGTCTAAGACAGTATGTAATCACTGACCCATTAATACTTCAGCGGGGCATAGGTGGGTGGTAGGGCAAGGGGTCGTGTGTTGGGAGGATAAGTAAACGGCCATCTTTTCCTGCCAGTTGGCGGGTGATATCCGGGCGAGCGCTCTTTGGCCAATCTAACAGCCCGTTCAGCCAATCTGTTCCCCGCCGGTTGGTAAGGGGTAACCTGGGCGTGGCAGATCCCTAACCCTGCTAAGAAGGATTGGAACGTAGCGGACATTAGCTGCGGCCCGTTATCGGTTACCACTACATCCAGCAGACCATGGGTGGCAAATAGGCGATGCAGCACCTGGATGGCGGCCTCGGAGGTAGATGTCATCAGTTCCAACTCCACCCACTTGGACAGGGCATCTACCACGATCAGGAAGGTCCGTCTCTTATAGGGGCCGGCAAAATCTAGGTGGATCCTAGACCAGGATCCCCTAGGGGTTTCCCATTCCCTAGGGGGAGCAGAGAGCGCAGCTGGCCGACCATCTGACAATTTTGACACCGTGAAACCCACTCAGAGACATCCTGGTCTAACGCAGGCCACCACACATAGCTGCGGCTAAGTTCTTTCATCCGGACGATGCCTGCGTGTAAACACTCCAGGACCTGGTCCATAACTTGGGGGGAACTACCACCCTATGCCCCCACAGGAGACAACCCAGGTGCACTGACAACTCGTGCTGATGGGCCCGGTAAGGAGTGAATTGCCCAGGCACTTGGCCCCATGACCAACCCCTGCTCACCCAGTTGAGGACTTGTGACAGGACGGGGTCCTGTAGGGAGTGAGCCGCGATGTCAGTGGCGGTCACCGGTACAGCAATTTCATCTAACAAAGGGACAGATGGGGTTGGGGCGGGATCTTGTACCGGAGCAGGCAAAGGGCAGTGGCTCAGGGCATCTACATGGGGAATCAGTTTACCGGGGCGGTAGACTAAGGTATATGTATATGCGGCCAGGAAAGCAACCCACCTGGACATGCTCAGGGAGAGGACTTGTGATGTCTGACGGTGACCTGCCAAAAGACCCAAAAGGGGTTTATGGTCTGTCACCAGTTCAAACTGCCGCCCATAAAGATATTCATGGAACCTTTTAACGGACGCCACGGCAGCCAGGGCTTCCCGATCTAACTGACTGTATCTGCACTCCGCAGAGGACAAAGTCCTCGAATAGAAAGCTATGGGCGCCTCTATTCCATTGGGAAACCTATGGCTCAAAACCATACCAATTCCATAAGGGGAAGCATCGGCTGTCAATGTAAGAGGCAAGGTAGCACTGTATTGGATTAAGACAGCTGATGATGAGAGGAGATCTTTGACCTCTTGAAATGCGTGGGCGTGCTCTTTGGTCCAGGACCAGGGTGTGTCCTTAGATAGTAGCCGATGAAGGGGTTCAGCTTCAGTGGCTTTATGGGGCAGAAACACATTATAAAAATTTAACAGCCCCAGGAAAGATTGTAACTCTGCACGGGAGGTAGGCGCGGCTGCGTGTTTGATTGCAGCCACCTTGGCCAGAGTGGGATGGATTCCGCTAGCATCGATGAGGTAACTGAGGAATTCAATTTGGGTAACACCAATTTCACATTTGCTCTTTTTTAATTTGAGGCCAGCTTCGCAGAAGCGTAGAAGGACAGCCCTAACTCGCTCGATGAGCTCACTCTAACACGATGCGGAGATGAGCACATCGTCGAAGTAGGGGACCACGCCTGTCAGGCCATGGAGCAACCTCTCCATAAGATTCTGAAACAGGCCTGGGGCCACGCTCACCCCAAACTGCAATCGCCGACATTTAAACACACCCCGGTGGGTTACAATGGTCTGAGCCTCAGCCGAGGCATCATCCACCAGGAGCTGCTGGTACGCTTGGGCCAAATCCAATTTGGCGAAGATGGAGCCTAGCCCAAGGGAATGAAGCAGATGTTGGACTACAGGGACAGGGTAGGGATTTGCCTGTAAGGCCCTATTTAGGGTACCCTTAAAATCGGCGCAGATGCGCACAGAGCCATCGGGCTTGATAGGAACAGCTATAGGGGTCTCCCATTTCAAATGGTCAGTTGGTTCTAGGACCCCCTGGGAGATGAGCTTGTCCAGCTCCGCGTCCACCTTTGGCCTGAGCGCGAAAGGGACTCTGCGGGGTTTGAGCCGGATTGGGGCTACCTTCGGGTCTAGGTTAAGAGAAATGGGGGAACCCACATATTTCCCTAAGGTGCCATCGAAAACATCGGCAAACTCATCCAACAGGCCATCAAACCCCTCCACCGACATAGAGTGAATACCAGATATCCTCAATCCTAAAGAGCTAAACCAATCCATTCCTAATAGACTAGGAAGGAACCCCTTAACTACGATCAAGGGAAGGCGCCCCACAAATCCCTCTGATTCTACAAGAAAACGACTCTGCCCCAGGATTGGAATAAAATTGCCCTGATAGTCCCGCAGATTGATTGGGCATGGTTGCAGCTGGCTCTTTCGCAGTGTTGGTATAAGTTTTTTCAATACTCCCCAGGAAACGATGAACTTAGCAGACCCCGTGTCCACTTCCATGGGGCAGGAGGCGCCTTCAATTTTCACTGTCATGGAAAGTTTAGCGCTCTCTGGTTTAACTGGACAAGCGGTCACCTCAGTAATCCTGCGGTCACGAGAGATGGAAAAGCAGTCCTCTTTCGTGGGGTGGCGAGGTTTTGGAGCAGCAAATGACTTTGCCAGCGACCGGCAGACCCTAACAATGTGGCCCTGTTTCCCACAGCGACGGCAAATTGCCGACCTGAAACGACAGGTCACCCTTGGGTGTTCTTCCCCACAACTGAGGCAACAGTTTGGAGGGCCCCTCTTCAGCCGTGGTCCTTTTCCTTGAGGTTTCAATGACTGAAGGCGGCTGATCTCCGCCTCCCCTTCCTCATCCATAACACTGTCAGAGGCAATGTCCTGCAAATTAACAGTGGTAGTCACCTGCCCCCTTGGAGGATAGAACTTTCTAATGTCCGCGGTGGATTTATCGGACATCTCCGCTGCTTGGGCTTCTTCAAGAGCGGTCTGCAGGTCAAGGGTCTTTTTAGCTAGCAGCTGCCGCTGCAGTCTAATGTCTCTGACCCCACATACTAGTTGCTCCACCAAAGCATCATCTAAGTCCCTGTACTCGAAGTCTAGAGCAGTGGTTCTCAGCCTAGCCATGTAATGGTTTACTGACTCCCCTTCCTCCTGTAAAACTTGTTGCAACTTAAAACAACGGGCTATCCGGGAAGGGGCCGGGGAGTAGTGGCCTTTAAGCTTCTCACACAACAGGTCCCAGGAGACTGTATTTACTAGGACAGGAGCAAACAATGCCCAAATGGTTGCGAACACTTCAGGGCCGCAAGAGTTAAGGAAATGGGCCCTCTTTTTGTTGCTGGAAAGGTCAGTAAAATCATTTGCCTCCAAGAAGCATTCAAACCTTTCCATGTAGGCATCCCAAGACTCTGATCGTGCGTCGAAAGAAGCGAACATAGGTGGCGCCATTCTTCCATCCTATTTCTCAGCCAAATATCTCGTCGCCAGTGTTAAGTTGTATAGCTGAGGCAAGGACAAGGCAACTGAGGCATGAATTAATGTTATTTATTAACAGGAACCAACAGCAACAGTAACTTAACAGAACTGCTTGTCTGTAGATGACAGCTCTTTTTTATACTCCGAGTTGTCAGCTAACTACCCAATCAGAACAGTCAGAACTCCCACTTGTTTTTAGCCACTCCTCCTAGCCAATCCCTAGTCAGCGTTCTTGTTTTCAAGCCTCGGTGAATCACAACAATTAACATGGTCAGAAAGTCTCCTCTTTTTCTTTCTTAGGTCATGTATGGTTCTGAAAACCCATAATTAATATACAATAAGCTAAGATAGTAAAAAACAAAGTATTAGTCTTAAACATATTTTGTAGTTCTAACACTGTCTAATAAAAAAGGAAAAACAAAATAGGCAGTCATTCCTGGTTGGTATTGGGATGGTAAATTCACTATCTACTGCAGAAATGATGAGTACAATGCAAAAAAAAGAGAATTACTGGAAGGAAGTAATGGCAAGAAACATGTGTAACAGAATTACAACTTATTTAACCAGATCACTCAAATGCCTTTTTCCTTGTGCATGAAAAAACTATTATATTTTTGGGCAATGAAATATATCAGTAAAGTGTCCCCACAGATGCTAAGCTGTACTTAAATTTATCAATTTTAAGATCTCCACACTTCTGTTCTACTTTTATACCAACGTAACTGAAGTTCCTCAGTATACCAAGAGGCCATAATGGCTAATAATAGGTTAGAAAAGGTCCTTCAGGAGCCAAGGACAACAGCACACTGCAATCTTCAATTGAAAGATGCAGTACCTTAATATAATAATCCCAACCAAATTCTGGATTTCCAAAAAAATCCAATAAAAGGCACATAAAAAGGACTGTCATGAATGTTCTAGCAGAAACTAACCAAGTAGAAATCCAAGTAGGATTTCTGTATCACCAAGATTTGGTGATAAGATTTTGTTTTCACAAAGAACTTTAGTGAATGGTTTGACTTTCTTTTCTTATTCTTATTGTTTGATCGTTGCTTTAGTTCTGGGTACAACATAACAATCTTAACATTTTACTTAATAACCAGAAATCCGCATGAATTCTTGTTTTTTCTCCTCCTCTGCTTCTTCTGAAAATTATGTCCTCTGAAAGACTTCCCTTGAATTATCTCCCTTTCCTGTTTCTTTTGTGGCAAAAATTATCATGGTGATCCTAGCGTTCATGGCCATCAAACCTGGATCTATAATGAGGCAGTAGACATGGAAAAAAATGACAATTTATGTTGTCAATTTTTCCTGTTTCCTCAAGTAATTCTACTGCATATTTGGCAATTTTTCTTTCAATCCCAAATATCAGTGCCTTTCTCTGTCAGAAAACTACCTGACACTTTCAATCAAAGTAATATTTGGATACTTTGCAAAGCTTAGTTATGCTTTCTTGGAACCTATTGGAAGAGCAAGTGGAAAATACAGAATTGCTAGAGATAATTTGTCCATCTCAATTTAAAGTTCAGATATAGTTGGCTGCTCTTCTACCTAATTATGCATTATAATATGACATGAATAAGAAAATAGATTCATGTAAATAAATATTTATTCTTTATCAAAAACGTTCGTATAAGAAAAGTCTTTCTCAAATTTGCTCATGTATTTTAATTATGCATGTTCAAATGTTTTTAATATTTAAAAGAGGAACCCTAAGAAAGATCACAGATGATAGCACACTGGGATTTTAAAGAAATAGTTGCAGAAGATTGTTGCAGACAATCCTAAAATTGGACTAGCTGACCTCCAAGGTCCCTTCCAACTTTGTTAATTCTATACTCTACATTCTTGTTGTGGCCAAGAATAATATATTTCAGTTTTATTTGTTTGCTTTTTACATTTAAAGACGATCCTCTTGCTATATATAGCAATTCAGAAAGCAAGACAAAGCCAATCATAAGAAAACAAAACAATTTGTTTTGTTTTGGAAACACATCAACACAAACCCTAATCCCAACCATCTGTCTACCAATTTTCTTCATGTGTCCCTCAACCTTCTCACAGATGCTTATTAGCAAAAAAATAATGCCCATTTTGAATTAGGCCAAAATAGCCTTTCCTATCTGAGTCGAAAAGAAAATACTTGCTGAACTGTAAGAAACACAGCTTCTCTAGCAATTCCATAGGGAATCAAGTCGTGTCTTAATAATTATCTTCCTATTCGGGAGTCTAAATAACTACATTTAATTCTCCTCTTTTTTCCAAATCCCTGTGGATTTCACTGCCCAATTACAAAACTTCTAATTGTGAGATAATTGCTTTTTCACGTTTGAAATATATGGAGATATATATATGTATATATACAAATAATATCATTTAGAGGGGGGAGAGGGGGGGGGTATGGTCAGGTAAGATCAACTATATCTATACAGGATAGTCTAGGGTTCGGATTTTTCTATTTCTATTTTTGTCAGCCGCCCTGAGTCTTCGGAGAGGGGTGGCATATAAATTTAATTAATTAAATTTAATTAATTAAATTCTAGCAGATCAAAGTCTTTCAAGTGAAGCAGTGTAAATCACAGGAATGTTAATAGCTATGCCTTAGGAGGGAAAAAACACAGGATTCTTGACTAATGCCTTGTCCTGAGAATGGCAATTTTATTAGTCCTGCTACTAGCATTGCTTCCTCATATGGTGTGCAAGACTGACAGATGCATCATCAGTAATCCACACTCGCCATATCACAAGTACCATCAGCTAGGAGATCTTATGATTGGTGGCATTGTTTTTCAAGCTAGCATCTTCAGCCAGGAAATCACCTTCCTTAATTTCCCCCCACCAGCATTGCCCGGCAGCTTTGTGTAAGGAATTAAATCACTGCTTGCTAATACTTCCTGGCTTTTGATCTCTGGAATAATCAAATGTAGCACTGCTAATCCCTGACTATCTTGAGCATCATTAAAGAAATGCTTAGGAAAGCTGTCTTTCCGAATACAAAGAAAAAAGAAAGACAAGACAATATATATTCCAATATTGGAAGTAGTATTCCCCCAAACTAAAGGCCATCCAAAGTGTCATTTCCAGAATTCTCAACAAAGCCCATTCTGATTGGGGAATGCTAGGAAATGCAATTTATGCAGCTTGAAAATTCCCAGATCGAGGAGGACTAATTTAAAGCTCTTTTACTGTTCTATTCTTCTCTTTTCAGTGCTTTCTCCTGCCAATTCTCTCCATCATGGCAGTTTCTCTCCTCTTCATGCTTTGGACTTTGTCTTCTAGTCTTCCAGTCTATGTCTTCTAGTTACAATTGTCCATGTAATTTTCCTCATTTCTAATTTTAAAAAATAATGAAATTAAAATTTCACTTTTACCTTGAAGGATAAAAAAAAAACATTTCTCATATCCTGTATAATCCTTAATAAAAGATTGGCAATTTTATTACTTTGATGTAACACTGTCTTTAAACTTGTCTTGGTGTGTAAAATTGATACAAATGTTCCTAAGACCCAGCCAGATAGGGGCATTGCTTTATCACTGCTGACACTGCTGACACTCCCACTTAGATCATTGCAAGTTTTTTTCTATAATGACATGGGTATTTCCAGGAATTGAATTTATAGTAACCCTTTTCTAATGAAATGCACTCTTATGTGTACTTCAACTGCTACCATTTCCTTCCTGCAACACTCTGCTAATTGGTGAGTTGAAACGCAGAGCTGAAATTCATCACTTTAGTACCTGTCTGGGGAAGGTTGATCTAGAATTTTTATTACTAATTAGAATTATTTTCCAGATATTGTGTTTTATCACTGTCGTCCTTTTGGAAAATATTATGTGATAATTTAGAGATTTAATTCCCTTTCATAATAAAATCATACACATATGAGGGATATTTGTAGAGATATATAAAACAGCAGTTTGAGTATCTATCCCTGCAAATGCCACTATTGTTGAATTTTGAACTCTTTCCAGACTTCTCTATCCTTCTCTGTCTCATATTTTTTTCCCTCAGAAACTTCTTACAGTACTCTCAATGTTGTCCAGTTTCTTCTTCTGATTTAAAATATTTTGAAAGAATACTTTCTATATGACCACATTCATTGCTTACATTTTTTATATTTAAAAAGATAAGTTGATGTTTGTTACCCCGAACTATGCCTTTTTTTAATATTACAATATTGAAATATAAATTACCTGGTAATCAGGTTTCATGAAGGTTCTTAGTGTTACATGCTTGAGTGCACAACTATGTGTGTCCATGTTAAATACATATGTTGAACTCTGCTGGATCACAGTGTTAATTTTGAGTTGCCATATTTTAACAAGACCTATTACCAGAAATGGGGATTCCTGTATCATGAATTTGAACAATTATTTTGTTTAGCAATACTCAACTTTTTTAAGTAAGTAAATTTGTTAGGCATTACTCCATATCTATCAATATATTAGTAATACGTTAGATTTCAAAAAACAATCTATAGTTGTTGTTAGTTGAAAAGTTGTGTCCGACCCATTGCGACTCCATGGTCAACTTTTCTCCAGGCCTTCCTGCTCTCTACCATCCCCTGGAGACCATTTAAGCTCAAATCTATATAGTATAGACATTTAAATATTGGATAATATAATATAATATAGTATAGTATAATATAAATACTGTATAATTGGAATGTGAACATCAATGAAAAAGTGAATTACAAATTCTTTACAAAATTATGCACACTGTCCAAAATTGCAAATAAAATTGCAAAATGACAATTTTTGACAAATATATTTTAAATATGCATTTTTTACAAATATTCAGAGAATGTGTGCATGTTTTATTTTTTAAAAAACCAACTTCTTAGTAATATGATAATAGGTGATCAAATTAATATTTGTCCATTACTAATTTAGATGGGAGAGCCACTTCACTGCATCTTAACAGTATATGCCTGTGGCTACTAGCTTACAACATCAGACAAATAATGCAACTATTCTGCTCAATTTTTCTATCTCAATAATTCCTGTCTAGAAACCAGAAGTAGTTCATTATGGAATAGCACTCTCATATGCAGCACAAATCTCATTGTAGCTTAATTCCTAAGAATTACCAGCACATCCTGGCTTTGGAATTTGCTGTGAAGGAGATCAATGAAAATCCACAGATTTTACCCAATCTCACCTTGGGCTTCCGCATCTATGACAGCTATGATAATAGTCAGAGCACCTATCATGCCACCATGCTACTTTTATCATCCCTGAAGGGGTTGATCCCCAACTACATATGTAACATCCAGAACAGTGCAATAGCTGTTGTTGGGGGATTGGATGCCCATATCTCCCTTTATGTGGCCACTATGTTGGATATCTATAAGATTCCACAGGTAAGATACTTTTATCTATATGCCAATTTAATAATGTTTTCAGTTCCTTGATTATTCTGAATGTTGTATTGCACTCCAAACTATATTTGAGTATGTCTGTATTTCCAACAGTCATGGTATCATAAGTAGTCCATTTGAATTTAATCTTTCATATATTTACTTGCAGTTATGCCCACTGAGTACATGGCATATGTACCTGTAAAGACTTTAAGAGATGTTGAACTAGAGTTTTACTGAATGACATTAACTGTTTTTTTGTTGTTGTTGCATTTAATTTCCATACAACAAACCTGCTCTATTTATTGTAAATCAATGAACAGAACTATTCAATAAGAATTATTCTGATTCTTAGTCTTATGAATTGCTCAGTGGCTATATTTATGCACTGGATACAAACTAGGTAGCTATTTTCACATAACCTGCTAGCTTAAACTAAAACCAGATGGGTAGTTCATGGTTCAATGTGTAATGGGAAAGTCAAACGTTAGCTTAGCATACTGTGTGAGCCAAGCTATTATATTAAATAATAACATGGTTTATTTGGTTGGATAAAATATATTTCGTGAGCACAGCAATTTTACCCACACTAACTATTGCTTAATTGTGTTAACTCAGTCCTTTAATTTCAATGAGATCCATAAGAAATTGATGCAAGAGTTTAAAAAAACTTCCAAATAAGCCTACACATAATACTATCTTTACACACAACTACAAGTGCTTCAGAAGGTTTAAATATATTTTAGTTCAAATTGTCTCCTGGATCCCGGCTGCTGGATTAGCCCCCACTGCGGTGCTGAGATCGTTGGGCCATATTGGGGCCATAGGGATCCCTGGAAAACTGGAGCTTCCATGCTACCAATTAGGACTTGACAATAGCATAGAGACACTTTGGTACACTGAAAGTAATCTCTGAAGGAAGCAGAAGATGGGTAACTTGTCCTAGTTCAGGCTTATGGATATCTCAATGATGATTAGTACCACCAACTAGAGTTTCTTTTTTGGAATGCCTTTGAGAATGCAAGATAGACTATATGGTTCTCTCATGATATTGTTTCTACCTCAAGGATGGGTTTCAGAAAATACTATTGGGAGATTCTAGTTCTATTCTATATGATTAGATATAGAGGGCTGTAAGAATCATTCTTGCTCTCTATGCTATTTATGAAGCCACTGGGTATGATCATCAGGTACTGTATAAAGAAGCAGCTTGTGTTATATGCAATTATAGCAAGGCCATTAGTTCAAATCTACACGCAGAATGATGAAGGCTCACTTGGGCCATAATAAGACAAGACAGAAACAGACAAATAACAGAAAGAAAACATTATTTTTCTTTGAGAGGGGACCACAGAAAATGAAACTGGGGTGTAATGAAATTGGACAGCGTCAACAGGACAAGCTAAAGACCAAACAAAAGATTGAGAAATAAAAAAAGATAAGAAATAAAAGGGTGTAGATTTAAAGATGAGGAGACCATCCATACAAAATTATCAAATTTATTTATTTATTTACAAAAGTGCCTGCTTTGATAGCACATATACTATTTGGCAGGGAGGGGGATGTTGCAGGATAAATTTATGTATTTCTTTCCCTTCAATGGAATTTTCTTAAACAAATTCTATCAAAATAAGTGGCACCAAAAAGTATTTCCCATACATTCTAATACACTATATGGAAAGACATTGGAAATAATGCTTGAGCCATTAGGAACCTGGAACCCGCCTGAAGTTTCAAATCATAATCATCTCATGGCACTTGATTCAATACATCATCTTGAATTACCCAAACATTCAGATAACAGAATAACAGAGTTGGAACGGACCTTGAAGATCATCTAGTCCAATCCTCAGCTCAAGCAGGAGACCCTATATAATTTCTGACAAGTGGCTGTCCAATCTCTTCTTGAAAGCCTCCAGTGATGAAGTACCTATAACTTCTGAAGCAAGCTGTTTCATTCATTGATTGTTCTCACTGTCAGAAAATTTCTGCTTATTTCTAGATTGAATCTCTCTTTGATCAGTTTCTACCCATTGTCCCTTGTCTGGCCTTCAGGTGCTTTGGAAAATAGGCTGTCCTCTTTCTCTCTGTGACAGACCCTCAAATTTTGGAATATTGCTATCAAGTCACCCCTGGTCCTTCTCTTCACTAGACTAGCTATGCCCAGTTTTGACTAATGCTCAGTATTTAATTTTAAGCAATTATTAAATTTAAAGCAATCCCTCTGATTTCACATAGAAATAGTAATATCGGAAATGTAGAGTATTTGTATTAGCAATGTTGAAAATTGCCTTGTATGACTGATGTAACTGTTGTTATTATTATCATCTACATTATGTTGCTTGCTATGACAATCTGAAAAGGCTGTACAGTTTTGACTACTTTCTCTTCCATGTCTCATCAGCTCATTTATGGCTCCACTCCACTGATGAATGATAAAACTCCAGGCCTTCCTTTTTATCAGTTGGTTCCACCAGAAGCCCTTCAACATGCAGGGATGGTCTCACTGCTCCTGCATTTTAACTGGACCTGGGTTGGTCTCCTTGCAGTGGATAGTGAACATGGAGAAGAAATTATTCGAAATGTGGTTCCACTTTTTTCCAAAAAAGGAATATGTTATTCTTTTATTGAAAAACTCCCAAAATATAATGATGTAAGTGGATTGAAAGGTATGATTGATCAAGGAGCAATAGTTTATGAGCTTATCATGGACAATAAAACTAATGCGATCATTGTCTTTGGAGAATCTACCACTATGGGGACTTTGAGATGGTTCACGTATCTACCAGAGTTCAAAACTGTGACAAATAAACCTAAAGGAGTTGTATGGATACTGAATGCCCAGATTGAATTTAGTTCATCAGCATTTCAAGTTACTTGGGATACAGAAATAATCAATGGTGCTCTTTCTTTCACAATGCAGTCTGCTGATCTACCAGAGTTTAAATCATTTCTTAAGAAGAAAAATCCCTTCACCACCAAGGAAGATGGATTTATCGATCTGTTCTGGCAAGATGTTTTTCACTGTGTTTTGCCTGATGCAGTTCTGAGTCGTGTGTCTGAGAAAATTTGTAATGGGGAAGAGAATCTAGAGACCCTTGCTGGACCTTTATTTGAAATGAAAATGACTGGCCACAGCTACAGCATCTATAATGCTATTCATTCTTTAGCTCATGCTTTACATGCCATGTCCTCCTCAAAACATAAAAGAAGAGGTCTGACAGACAGAATAGGAGGGAAGATCCATAAAAAAGATTTCTGGCAGGTAATGGACCTTATTTGGTTGAGGAGCAATAGTGTTTTATAATGGCAAGGCTGCATTTCCTTAATTCCTGTCCCTCGCAAATCTCACATGGATCTGTATTTGTATGTGTAACTGTTTGACTCTGAACAGCATGCAGATTTTAATGTATTGGATCTTGTTAATTTTATATTAAGTAGCATTCAAATTATAAAAGAGTGGTTAGCAAAATAAAGAGGTTAGTGAAATCCATTATCTTCCATCTCGCCTATCATACATTTTCCTAATTTTCTTCCAATAATCCTTATAATTTATATTCTCAACTCTTCTTCTTTTAATTCTACTAGAAAGAGAAATAATATACATAGAATGCAACTATATATCCAATTGTCTCTTCTGAAAATTACCATCATGGAGAGGAATAATTTAACCCTCTTGCATTTTTCTTTTGATTTAGCTCCATAACTTTCTGAGAACTGTATCGTTTAACAACAGTGCTGGAAAACTTGTTTCATTTGATCAGAATGGGGTAGTAAGAGGTGGATTTGATGTTATCAACTGGATTGTTTTCCCAAACCAATCATTTATTCGAGTGAAAATTGGAAATATAGATCACTTAAATCCTCCAGATGAAATGTTAACCATCAATAATGAAAACATTACATGGCACAAATGGTTTAAGCAGGTAAAACTGAATTTTATTTATTGGTTGAATGATTTATTGATTTCATTGATATCAATAAAAATATTGTCAATATTTATTTATTTGAATTCACAGTCTGAGTTATATTTTTCTCTATTCAAAAATTTGACTTCATTGTATTTAGTAAATATTAGGAAAGTTAAGCAACCTGGGTATGTGAACTTTTCTTACAACTTGCAGTTGGCTGCCTTTTAATTAATAATTCCATATTAAAGTAAATTGTCCTAGATCGGATCTTGTAGCAACATCAATCTCAATTAATAAATCAGACAAAGTTTTATGTTACTAGGCCTTAATTTGCATATAATTCTATAGGTTCCATACCTACAGAATATAGCCATCATATTTCTTTCTGGTAATAGCACAACAAAAGAGTTAACAATCAATAAACAAAAGAAATAAAAGCATAACATAAGAGAAAATAAAATTCTGAGTATAGTTAGGTGTAGGTGAGAATATAGTTCTCACCTACACCATTCACTTTATTTTTCTATTTCTTTCTTTTTGCTTTTTGTATTTGCTTCTACCACATACATAGCCCAATTCATATACTGCTTTTTCTTCTTCAAATTTCTCATTTCCCTCTTTCTGAGCATCTCATCAATTCTATCCAAAGCAAGATTTCCATTATCCAGATGCTTTCCATTCATTCATAATTCCTTTAGATGTTTGAAATGAAATCATCATTTATTTTCTACCTATAGACCAATCATGGACAATGTATTCTCTTAGAAATTTAGAAATTTGTGTAGAATTGGATAATTTTCCATCTAGAAGTAAATGCTGATTGCAGAAGTAACTACATTACTATGGTCAGTTCATTGTTTTAATAGAATAGGCAAAGGTGAATAAATTCCTAAGAATGGGATATGGATTAACAAATAGAAATCTCTTAACTAAACTTTTCCCCCTTTTTGAGAAGTCAGATCAGTGGTGGGTTGCCCCCGGTTCAGACTGGTTTGCAAGAACTGGTAGTAAAACTGGCGGGATGTCATCATCAGTGATCTGTGCATGCGCAAAAGCTTCTGCACATGTGCAGAGGCCAGGTGTGCAAGCGAGCAAAGCGAGCACGCATGTGCGATCCCATTGAGAATCGGTAGTAAAGGTAAGTAGAACCCATCCCTGAGTTAGATCTATGTTTTTTTAAAATTAATTAATTAATTAATTTATTGGTTCGATTTATATGCCGCCCTTCTCAGGAGACCCAGGGCATCTTACAATGCATTAAGCAATAGCCTTCATACTTTTGTATATACCTGCTTAGTAGGGTTTTCGCCCCCCCCCCAGCGGTGTTCTTTTTTATACAAAGTCAGCTTATTGCCCCCACAAACTGGGTCCTCATTTTACCCAACTAGAAAGGATGGAAGGCTGAGTCAACCTTAAGCCTGGTGAGATTTGAACTTGCAGTAATTACAGGCAGCTGGTGCTACTTAACAGCACTTTAGTCTGCTGCGCCACCAAGGTTTCAGCAAGATGTCTTGGAAAGATTATAATCCCCAAATATAAGAGATCACTTTTATTGGCCTGCTTTGATGCATTGCATAAAGTAGGACTTATAGGGAAAAAATTAAATGTCAAATTGAGCATTATTACCCACATGGCATAGGAAATACTTCAACAAAACTCACTGGAATTTGTTGCTATTTCAATAATCTCAACCAACTCCATTATGTGAAATGTAATAATATTCTCCAGGCTCTTTTAAGTACTGAAAGAGGACACAATGAGTTTATGACACAACACATGTTGTAATAATATGGTTGAGAAATAAACTAATTTAAACTACCTGTAAGCTTTTAGCATGTCAAGTAGCCTTTACTACTTTATCATCAGATGTTTAATTGACTACATAACTTTAAACATTCTATACTTGCTCTGAAAATGCTTACAATTTGTTCTCTAAATTTCTAATAGGCCCATTGGACAAGCAGTTTCAAAATCCCTACTCCAGAACATTCTTTTCTTTTTTATATTTTTAGGTGCAACCTATTTCTGCATGCAGTCAGAGCTGTTTTCCTGGTTTTAGCAAAAAAATGAAGGAAGGGAAGCCATTTTGCTGCTATGACTGCGTCTCTTGTCCAGAAGGGAGAGTTTCAACTGAAATTGGTAATCTAAGTTCTTCATTATTATAACCTAAATTTACATAAATCTACTTTCATCTGAGCCATGGTTCATATGAGCCGTGGTGGCTCAGTGATTAGAATGCAGTACTTCAGGCTACTAACTCTGTTCACATTGCCAGGAGTTTAATTCCTTTGATCCTTGTTTGCTCAAGGTTGACTCAGCCTTCCATCCTTCCAAGGTTCGTAAAATGAGGATCTAGATTATTGGGGGCAATATGTTGACTCTGTAAATTGCTTAGAGAGTGCGGTAAGACACTGTGAAGCTGTATATAAGTCTAAGTGTTTTTGCTAGTGCTATCTAAATATGATATATAGAAATTACAAATTTTATGAGATAAACTAATAGATTTAATTTACCATATACTTAAACTCAGCCATTCGATAATTACACGCATACAAATGAAGTGGAATAAAGGTGATTCATATTGGAAACATCAAAGAATAAGACAGCATTGTTTATTGAGACAACCTAAAAGGAAAAATAAGAAATATCAATTTTAATAGAATATATAGGCTAATAATTGTTTTAAAACAAAATATTTTAACTTTAATAAAACAAAGGGACATAATAGGAATTACAGTATTATTATAGTCTAGATTTAGCATACCTTTGTTTTCATATTTTCTATTTATTTTAAAATCTACTATTTATTAATTCTTAATAAAATCTAAAAAATATGGATGTTTTGATATCAGCTAAATGAAGGTGGTTCATGTAATTTCTGACGCTTTCCATATCAAAATCCTTAAAATCTTTTCATTTCAATTAGAATTACAATAATAGCATATTGATGAATTTTTGATTTGCATGTTAAATTAACATTCATCTCTTTTTCTTTCAGACAGGATTGAATGTTCCAAATGCAAAGAGAAAACCTATCCCAACAAGAAAAAGGACTTCTGTATACCCAAAATAATTAGTTTCTTGTCTTATGAAGAACCTTTAGGGATCAGTTTAGCTTCTTTTGCACTTTCCTTTTCTTTGGCCACAGTTCTTGTGCTAAGTGTATTTATGAGAAATCACAACACTCCCATAGTCAAAGCTAACAATCGGGACTTGACCTACACTCTCCTCATCTCCCTCCTGCTTTGCTTCCTTTCAGTGCTACTATTCATTGGCCAGCCTGGAAAAGTGACCTGTCTTCTCCGACAAACAACTTTTGGAATGGTTTTCTCAATTGCTGTTTCTTCTATTTTAGCCAAAACCATAACAGTGGTTCTCGCTTTCATGGCCACCAAGCCAGGATCTAGCATGAGAAAATGGGTGGGAAAAAAATTAACTAATTCCATTGTTGTTTCCTGCTCCCTCATTCAAGCAAGCATCTGTATTTTGTGGCTGGCAATGGCTCCCCCCTTCCCAGATGTTGATATGGTCTCAGTGACTGAAGAAATTGTACTACAATGTAATGAAGGCTCTGTGACCATGTTTTATTGTGTCCTTGGCTATATGGGTTTCCTTGCTCTTATCAGTTTTACAACAGCTTTTCTTGCCAGGAAATTACCTGACAGCTTCAATGAAGCCAAGTTCATCACCTTCAGCATGTTGGTCTTTTGCAGTGTTTGGTTGTCCTTTATCCCAGCATACCTGAGTTCCAAGGGGAAATACATAGTGGCTGTGGAGATATTCTCCATTTTAGCATCTGGTGCTGGGCTTCTAGGTTGCATATTTTCCCCAAAATGTTATATCATTGTGGTCAGGGCTGAACTGAATAATAGGGAACAACTAATAAGAAGAAAAGACTGACAAAAATAAGTGTCTATGTACTTTCTCAACATTTTAAATCTATATTTCTTTGTAGGCACTGTAAATTATTTACAAAAATGTCTCTTTTAGCTTCTGATTTATATAAATTTCCTCTATTCTCCAAAACCACTCATTTTTTATTTAAAAAACTGAATCAAATTGTAAGTAACAGATAAACCAACATATTTGGTTGATAGGAGAGCTGGATTATTTTAACTAGGGACTTTAATTTGGTTACAGAAATTAAATTAAAATTTATAATAAGATATTTTTAAAAAATTCATAGACTTGGAGTATTCTTCATTTTTAGTGGACATATTGTGATACCTAAATAAGTAGGAGTATAGTATTTTTTAATTAACCACCTTATCATACATAGTAGTAATTCATTAGATCTGACTCTTGTTTTACTATTGGTAGAACACCATAAGTCTTGTATAATCATTATTTTGAAAATAAAAAAAAAAGTTGTGTCATTCCTCAATATTCTTAATAAATTTTGATGTTAAGATTTGAACAGCTACTCTGTCATGAACATTGCATATGTTATTGCCATAAAACCAGAACAATCTGGTTTCATGAAAGGATGTCAAGCCTTCCATAATTGCACCAGTAGATATAACAGCATGATACCTAAAAATGAAACAGTCATTGTAATTTCATTAGATTCAGAGAAAGCTTTTGATATGGTATAAGAACCGTGGTGGTGCAGTGATTAGAGTGAAGTACTGCAGGCTACTTCTGCTGCCTGCTGGCTGTCTGCAATTTGACAGTTCAAATTTGATCAGGCTCAAAGTTGACTCCGCCTTCCATCCTTCTGAGGTTAGTAAAATGAGGGACCAGATTGTTGGGGGCAATATCCTGACTCTGTAAACTGCTTAGAGAGGGCTGTAAAGCACTGTGAAACGGTATATAAGTCTAAGTGCTATTGCTATAAATTGTAAAAACTTGTAAACTTATTTACAATAAGTTATGAAGAAAAATTGATTTTTTTTAAAAAAATTGAATCCTCTGCCTGCAGAACTATCAATTATATTACAAGTAATTCTCAACTTACAACAGTTCATTTAGTGACTGTTCAAATTACAATGGCACTGAAAAAGAAAGTGACTTATGACTGTTGCAGCATCCTCATGGTCACTTGATCAAAATTTAGATGCTTGGCAACGGACTCATAGCAATGGTACTTAGATTTATATATTGCTTCATAATGCTTTGCAGCACTCTCTACATAGTTTACAGAGTCAGCATATTGTGCCCAACAATCTGAATCCTCATTTTACCGATCTTGCAAGGATGGAAGATTGAGTCAACCTTAAAGCCAATCAGGATCAAACTCCTGGCAGTGGGCACAGTTAGCCTGCAATGCTGCATACCGCATTCTAACCACTGCACCACCACAGCTTCTAGGATCACATTTAAGACAGTTACAATGTCCCAGGGTCTTTGTAACCTTCTGACAAGCAAAGTCAAGGAGAAGCCAGGTTCACTTAATAATCATGTTATTAACAACTACAGTGATTCACTTATCACCTATGGCAAGAAAGGTCATAAAATGGGACAGAATTCTCTTAACTTCACTGTCTCATTTAGCAACAGAAATTTTGGGCTCAATTGTAGTTGTAAATCAAGGACTACCTGTGTCTCCCTTAAAATTAGTACGCAATCAGTGTGTGATCTGAGTATCTTAAGAGTATCCCTCATCTGCTTTGTTCTTTAGGTTGCTTTAGGTTGTTTATGCTGCAAAACTGAACATAGATTGTTGCCATGCACTGAAAATATCTTATTCTTTTTTACTATCAAAATCTTTACCCAGATTTGTGGAAATGGTATAGTACCGTGGCAAATACTTTCAGCATACAAAAATTGTATGCATACAAAAATATTAAGTCTAATATTGTGTCAACATTAAAAGTGCCCTAATAAAATCTTTTTATTAGATTAAAAAGTTCTAGTAAATACTTGAAGATAATTGTTTTTGCAGGTAATTGTTTTAGTAAGGCCTTCTCATGGTACTAATCTCCTACAGAACAGCTTGTCCTTTTGTATATAAACTAGGACCTCCCTGGTGAGTTTGTGAGAGGTTCTTGGTGCTCTCTGAGCTTGCTAGTTTTCTTGTAAACGTTTAATTACCCAAATCAAGTAACATCATCAATGCTAGTAATGTTTGCTGTCAGTTTATATTTTAATGGCTTGTCTTGTCAGTGTTGGTGGGGGTGGTCTTAGAGATTTGTTGGTGGGGCTGTTTACTAATTGGCTTCTTTGGCAGTTTCTCTATTGGGGTATTGCTTACTTGATCTTTGGACTGATATTAATCTTGGAGTTAATCCAGGATGAAATGCTCCTGGTTCAGACCGGATTGCTTGATCTGGTAGCGATGGAGGTGGGTGGTTCGGAGAACCGGTAGCAAAAATCCCTGCGCACCCCCCCACCCACCCCCCATGCCCAGCTGAGCCGTGCGATCATCAGAGGCTTTTTAAAAAAAAATTAAAAAGCATTTTTTCTACAAACTCTTCGGCATTTTTCATTTTTTTTTTCATTTTATTAAATTTGTATACCGCCCTACTCCCGAAGGACTCAGGGCGGTGAACAGGCACGAAATAAAACACATAAATACGAAAGTTAAAACATGATTAAAACCTAATTAAATAATTTTTGCCCGAGACAATTTAAAACTCCCAATAATTTAAAACAAATTAAAATTTGAGTTTAAAAATTTAAAAGAAGGGGGAAAAATTAGGCCAGGCCGGCCTGCTGGAATAGGAGTGTCTTCAAAGCACGGCGGAAAGTGCGCAGATCCGGGATCCTCCGTATCTCCGGGGGGGAGCTCGTTCCAGATAGTAGGTGCCCCCACAGAGAAGGCCCTCCCCCTAGGAGCCGCCAGTCGACATTGTTTGGCTGACGGCACCTGTAGGAGCCCCTCTCTATGAGAGCGTACCAGCCGGTGGGAGGCTGTTTGTGGTGGTAGGCGGTCCCGTAAGACTCTCAGGAATCTTCTCCAGCACCATAGTTCAAAGGCCTCAATTCTTTGGCACTCAGCCTTTCTTATCGTCCAACTTTCACAGTCATACATTACAACTGGGAATACCATAACCTTGACTATACACACTTTTGTTGGCAGGGTGATGTCTCTGCTTTTTAGGTATCTAGATTTGCCATAGCTTTCCTCCCCAGGAGCAAGCATCTTTTAATTTCTTGGTTGCAGGTCCCATCTGCCGTGATCTTGGCGCCCAGGAAAATTAAATCTGTCACTACCTCCATTTCTTCCCCATCTATTTGCCAGAAATTGAGGCAAATAGGCTATTCTCTGCCCTTTTCCTCTCCATTGTTTCTGGAGTTGGTTTGTGGAGTTCTGCACTTGGGTTACTGCACAGAGTGGCCTTGCTATGATTTACAAACCCTCTTGCTTGGGTTTGCAGAATCTGGACTGGCTCTTTCCTTACTCTCCCCTGTGAGCTCTCAATGGTCTTGCAAATACAAAAATGTTTTTTCTTATACTGTACATATATATCCATTAAGGCATATTAGATAAAAGGAGATCTAGAGGGATGATTGGAGATACCTATGAGTCTGCTAGGAAGAATAAATAAAAATGGATGTAGGTTCCAGATTAGTATATATGTTGCCAATGTTAGTTCTGCTTCACTGTTTTAAGCAAATTGATAAGATAATGGAAAATTTTATTAATCCATTAGGATTTCTCTTTTATAGAATCTGCTTTTCCTTTTGTTAATGGTAGTTTTGATTTACCTGGTTTTAAAGTATATCACTTTAAAGTTATCACTCAGGTTATGTATTTTTGCTGGTTTTTTTAGAAAAAGTATTAAGATCAAAATGTAATTGGACATGTGATTTTAATAGTTCATTTGGGGAATTATTATTTCTCACATGCTATGCCAAGCACATTGGGCTACAAGCATACTCCACAGTTCTCAGTCCACATCTACAATCTCTTCTTTCTTCCATTTAAGGATGTTTTTCAGATCTTCCTGAAATGTTTGGCACCAGGTTTTCTTTGTTCTTCTTTTTCTTTGACCATCTGCTGGTATCCAAATGATTCTAGTCTTTGCTCAACATTGCTCATCTCATTCATGCAGAGCATCTGTTCAGCAAAGCACATTCTTATTTAGCAACTTGAAGATCCTAGCAAAAACTTAATTATAATGTTAGTAGATATGATTTTTCTGGCAGGTACGGCAGTTCAACTTGTTTGGGCAGTATTGGGTAAGAAATTAACATATATCTGAGTTTTTATAAGACATTGATGATTTGAAAAAAATATGGTACTTATAAAAAATGTAGCCCACTTTTCATTGAGAAAGCAGCACCAATGTAGGGAAAATAATTAATTTCTAATGGAGAATAAAAATGAATGCTCAGCACAAAATGAGTTTTTGGAATTTGGGAGCATCCATGTGTGAGTGCATTTTTAGTCAAACTCTAAACCAGGTGGGTCAAACTCATGTTGTCACGGCAGCATCACATGATGTATTGTGACTTTTTTTCCCATAGCTAAACCCAGGGTGAGTATGGCCAGCATGTGATGCATCTGCTCTAAGCAGTGATTGTAATTGAATTGTGTGTGACTTCATTCCCTTAATTCTTATCTTGAAAATTTTTTTAGATCAAACTAGCTGATAGAGAAATGTTTCTGCAGTATATATTATTGAATGAAGTGAGCAATGATATTAAAATTTAAAAAAAAATATTAAAGCACTTAGAGAAGCTACCATAAATAAAGTAGCTTCAAATCATTTGACCAAATTATTCATAAATCCCCAGTTTTTTCTACTGGTCAATCCACATGTTAACAAACAACATACATAAGAATCTACCACTCTAAAACAGGGATTGATTTATTCTTCAGGTATATAAATAAACCAGACCAACCATGCCCTGTTGGTTGATCTTTTCAGAGATATTTATTTATCTAAACAGAATGACCACAGGTGGGCAAAAAACAAGTGGGCTTTGAACTACCTGCCAGCTTTCCTCCTTGTAGGAAGCTGTCAGGGATTATCACAAATCTTCCTTCCTCCCTCTCACTTTCCCTTCCTTCCTTCCTTCCTTCCTTCCTTCCTTCCTTCCTTCCTTCCTTCCTTCCTTTTTCCTTCCTTCCTTCCTTTATTAATTCATTCTTCTCTTCCTTCCATTCTCCATTCCTTTTTTTCCTTTTTTCTTTCCTTCATTCTTTCCTTACTTTCTTTCACACCAGTTGTTCCTTCCTTCCTTCCTTCCTTCCTTCCTTCCTTCCTTCCTTCCTTCCTTCCTTCCCCCTTCTTTTCCGCAGACAGATAAGTGGCTGTTACTGAGTGGAGGAGGAAGTGAAGGATTGTGAGACTGGCTGAGAAACTGGCATGGAACATTGAAAATAAAAATCACATAATTGTGGCAGCAACTCAGCAGCAGCCAGTAGCAATGTATTTACTACAGCGTCCCCAAATTTCATTCCCTTGGGAGTCATGAGCATAGAATTTGGACACATTCTGTAAGTTAGCCATTTGAGGTATCTTGGTTCAAAAATTGTTGCACTATGATACCCCATTTCACACAGTTAATGTCATGTCAGTGAGAGTTTTAGCTTTCATTCATGTTATGTTTATGTCTGACCCCACTAAATGTTTTGAGAATGGTTAGTCCATGCAATCCCAACCATCATTTGCATGATTCCCTCATTGTCACCATCAAACTACTCCCAAATTATGAATGTGGCCCTCATTCACCAATAATTTCATCGTTACAAATTTAAGCCCACTTAGAATGTCACTTTCTATCTGAGGAAAAACTTTTCAACTCAGGATAACATTACTTCTCCAGCAGTTCCCTAAGGAATCAAACTAATTTGATAACTTAAATTCCTGTTTGTCTATCTTAATGACTGTTTTTAATTCTGCTGATTTTCAAATCCCTGTGGATTTCAGTGAACCTTAAAATGAAGACTGATGAAGAGTGTTATTTTCCAATACCATTTCCAAAGTCCAAGATTCAGACTTTAGCAACCACCATTCAAGACCAGATACTATTAATCGCAGAAATGCTAATAGATGTGCCATAGATGTAAAAGAGTTCTTTGATATCCGGAGCATGGATATCATTTTATTGCTCTTGCTGCTAGTACTGCTTCCTCACATAGTCTGCAAGTCTCGTAGATGCAGCATCACCCATCCATATTCTTCATATCATAAATACCAAAAACTAGGAGATATCATTGTTGGTGGCATTGCTTCTCAGACTGGCATCCTACCAAAAGAAGTTGTCTTCACTGAAACCCCTTCACCAGTATTACCAGGAGAGTTTGTGTAAGAAACTGGATAATTGTTTCATTTTTAAATCATTTTGGTCACTTGTCTAAGCAAAATGAGCAATATCATCTCAATACTTGGGTGATAGTAAGATACTGAGGAAAGATCATCTGAGGAAGAATACATTACGTTAAGATATTCAGAATTTTAAAGCAGCATTCCTCAAAATTCCCCCCCCCCACTCCAAAATGTAGCCTTTGACTGTCATAATTCTTTGAAATATCTAACCAGCTGAGAAACCCTGGGAATTGAACCCATTCCTGCAGGGACCCAGACTGGACAAAGCTGGTTTCAAGACTAACTTCTTTCTATTTTGCTTTCACTATCTTCTTTTCAGTATTTTTTTTTCCTGCAAAATCTCTTCATTAAACCAGTTTCATCCTTAACAACCTTCCTTACTCTTTATCATGTTTGGTCTGTTATGCTTTTATTTTGCAGATTTTGTGATAATTCCTTTATTACACTGAAACATTGTAACATCCCTGTTCTTTCAAAGAATTATCAATAAATTTATTTGCTTCATCCTTAAAATGTTAAAGATAGCCACTGTTTTATCTGTATCACTTTTATCTAAGTCACAATTTTTAAAATTGCTTTCAATTCTACAGTATTACAAATCTATTATTTTACAAAATTCACCATATATAATCTCATCTCTATCATTTTGTAAATCAAGAATAATCAAGACATTTGTATTAGGGATATCTGTATTTATCTGAACACTAAGGTAAACATGAATGTGAAGTTGCATATTCTTTTCAAAATTATGTATATTGGGCAAATTTGCAAATATTTGCAAGTAAAAATTATTTGGACCAATGTATATGAAAATACCATACAGAATTCTAAGGTTATTTCCAATATAGCTTGAAATTGGATATCATGACTTAAAAAAAAAAAAAACTTTTGAAGTACCTAATATTTACATATTTCTTCCCTAATGTGCATAGTGAAAGAATTGACATAAACATATTTTAATTCTTTAAAAAATACAAATATAGTATGCAAAGTTTTTGCAAAAATGCAAATCATCTCCATGCATGTTAATAGCACATGCAGGTGGCTATGAGTTTGCAATGTGAGAGAAATGATACAATCAGCCTGCTGAATTCCTATTAAAACACAAAAGCTGTTCAATGCGGAATGGCCTTCTGATATGGAATGCAACTCTCATTGTAGCTTAATTCCTAAGAATTACCAGCACATCCTGGCTATGGCATTTGCAGTGAAGGTGATCAATGAAAACCCACAGATCTTACCCAATCTCACCTTAGGTGTCTGCATCTATGATAGTTATGATAACGCCCAGAAAACTTACCAAGCCACCTTGCGACTTCTATCATCAATGGAGGAATTGGTCCCCAACTATGTATGTAACATCCAGAATCATGTAGTAGCTGTTATTGGAGGATTGGATGCACAAATTTCTCTTCATGTGGCAACTATTTTAGATACCTATAAGAAACCACAGGTAAGATACATTTATCTATCTGGTATGCTAAATTAATACAATTTTTATTTTTTAAAAAATATTTTGAATATTGTATTCCACTCAGGAATACAAAGTCCTGAATGGAAAAAGAAATTTATCCCTGCAATTCCAGGAGTCACATTCTTGTAAATATCACTATTTAGTTTCAATCCTCCATCCATTTATAGTGCATTATGTAAGTGGAATTTATACCTTTGAAGGAATAGTGTTATGTACTTTCAGGTACTGGATAACTTTTTTTTGTTTGTTTATATATTGTATGTGTTATAATAAAACTGTTTCATTTTATTTCTAATTAATTAAAGAAGAAAACTGAATTGTTGCATCAAAGATAATGTATTGATTTGACAATTGTATTCTGTGTTTAAGTCTGAACATAATTACCATCTTATCAGGGCAAATCTATTGATTGGAAATCTGATAAATAAATAATATATAGCCCTGTTGAATTCAGGACAGATTCAGTCACACATTTTGTAGGTCTGCTTTAATTAAGATTTCTGAATAAAATAAAGTTTCTGAATAAAATAAAGAGCTAATATTAATTAGTACTACAGCATAAATCTGCCAGATTCAATTCAATTCAAAATTCAGAGATTTACTGATTGCTATTATAAATTAAATTTGCAACATGAATAAGAGATATGTTACATCTCTTATACTATTGGGAAATATGTATAGCTATGAACTGAGTTTCGGGAAGAATTGGGCTTCTGAATATTATTTGGAATCCTTCCTACCCAGCCATCATCCACCACCATCACCCTCTAAAAATAGGAAATTCTTGGAAAGGAATTACAGAAATGGACATTTAGGGGAAGTTTAAATTATTTGTTTAATTTCAACTTTTTATTCAAACCTGAGACTTGTTCATGAAGTCCTATAAGAATATTTTTAAAACTATTCCAATATCTTTTAATGAAACAGACATTTGTAATGTCTGCGTCTTTTTTTTTTGTCTAATTCCTTTTATCTGTCTCATCATCTGAACTGTACTGTATTTTTAATGTTATATGTGTGCATATTATAATTAAGAAGAGAGTTAAGATTTTAACTTTTTTTAATGAAGTATTATTTTATTTTCACTTGTGACATTTGTTATCTTCCAAAAAGGGAGAAAAGACTGAATTCTCTACAGGGAGTTCCTCTACAGGGCACGGACAGGAGATTACACCACTGGACTTACTTTTATTTTTTGTGCTTTGATTTTTAATTTTCAGAAAAGAAGCACAAGGTGTAATAGGTTATTTGTGTCAAATAACAGGGTTAGGGGATAGTCAACAGATAATGGAAGATAGATACATTTACAAAAAACAGTAAATTATATATAGTGGAGAATTACTTATTCAAGTGTTCTAATCTATAAAAGGGATGCGGTGGCTCAGTGGCTAAGACAGTTCAGCAGTTCGAATCCCTAGTGCTTCAAAACAGGGTAATGGGAGCTCCATTACTTGTCCCAGCTTCTGCCAACCTAGCAGTTTGAAAGCACGTAAAAATTCAAGTAGAAAAATAAGGACCACCTTTGGTGGGAAGGTAACAGCGTTCTGTGCGCCTTTGGCATTTAGTCATGCTGGCCACATGACCACGGAGACGTCTTCGGACAGCGTTGGCACTTTGGCTTTGAAATGGAGATGAGCACCACCCCGTAGAGTCAGGAACGACTAGGACATATGTGTGAGGGGAACCTTTACTTTTAATCTATAAAATGTTTAAGTTGCAACAAAGTCAGGAAATCTAAGAAAGAGAAAGAGAGGGAGGGAGGGAGGGAGGGAGGGAGGGGGAGAGAGAGAGAGAGAGACTGACAGACAGAGACAGAGACAGAGACAGAGACAGAGACAGAGACAGAGAGAGAAAACCCATATTTGGAATCTCTTCAAATTACTCCAAGGGAACATAACTGGATTTTATACATTAAATCACTTGAGTGATTCAACTCAGTTTAAAGAAATGGTTCCAATGACCATCCATAGCATTTATGTAGAAATTGAGTATATAAGAAATTTAGTAAAACCACAAACATAATTTCAAGTAGCAATGTTGAAAGCTGTTATATATGAATGAACATCATATATAACAGTGATCATATATTCAATAAACAAATAGTATGAGGTTTGTTAATTTAATCTATGCAGATTGAGAGAATAATTGAAAGTATTATATACATATGTCCATTATTTTTTACCCACTTCTCTTTAGCTGATTTATGGATTCTCTCCCCTCATGAATGATAAAACTCCAGGCCTTTCTTTCTACCAGATGGTTCCCCCAGAACCCCTTCAATATGCAGGAATTGTCTCATTGCTCCTGCATTTCAGATGGACCTGGATAGGGTTTCTTATCATGGACAATGATCATGGAGAAAAAATGGCACAAACTATGATTCCACTTCTTTCAAAAAAGGAGATTTGTTTTTCTTTTATTGAAAGAATCCCAAAATTTAGTGATATTACTAAACTTGAAGGTATGATTCAGCAGGGAGTAAAAGTATATGAAAGTATCATGAGTAGTAAAGCTAATGCAGTTGTAATTTATGGAGAATCTTTCTCCATGATGTTCTTGAGATGGTTGCAGTATATGCCAAAGCTGGAATCAGTGAGAAGTAAACCAAAAGGTATTGTGTGGATAATGACAGCCCAGATGGAATTCACTTCATCAGCTTTTCAACTCCATTGGGATACAGATATAATCCATGGTGCCCTCTCCTTGTCAATGCACTCTGCCGATCTACCAGAATTCAAATCATTTATTCAGAAAAAAAATCCCTTCAGTGCAAAAGAAGATGGGTTTATCAGTCTATTCTGGCAAGAAGCTTTCAACTGTGTTTTTCCTAATATGGCAATGAGCGATGTGTCTGACAATATTTGCAATGGAACAGAGGATCTGAAGAGCCTTCCTGGATCTCTTTTTGAAATGAAAATGACTGGTCACAGTTACAGCAGTTACAATGCTCTTTATGCTATAGCTAATGCTTTACATGCTTTGTCCTCTTTTAAACATAAACACAAAACTACGGCAGAGGGAGAAGGAGGAAAGATACATAATCAAGGCTTCTGGCAGGTAATGGCACCAACATCCTCATCTAATGGAGCATCATGTACATAAGTGTGATGGCAAAACTAGGTCTGAATTTCAGCAGTTTTCCCATCTCTTAGCAATGTAACAAAAGCTCATATTTTTATCAGAATTCCTTTTAATTATTATTGAGCATACTATATAAATGCAGTACTGTACACTGATTTGTGCTGGGCACTTTTCCATGTTTAGGATTTTAATGACACATCTATTAATATGATTGTAATAAACATATGTTTGACTCTAGAATTTAAATAATTTTTGGTGTAATAGAATCAGATTATTTTTCTAATAGTTCTATTATTCAAATTTTGTGGTAAATTTAGGGGACTAGTGTAATTTTGTTTCTTCCCTAATGCATACCAATCTGGCTTCTCCCACTGAGCCTTATAAATGATTTCCACTCAAGAGAGAGAGAGAGAAAACCCTAGAATGGTTATCTGCCACCATCATGATGAGGAAAATATTCTCAAAATTGGTGTTTAATTTTTTTGCTTTAGCTCCATTATTTTCTGAGAAGTGTTTCTTTTAACAACAGTGCTGGAGATTTGGTTTCTTTTGATCAGAATGGAATAGTAGCAGCTGGATTTGATATCATCAACTGGATTGCTTTCCCAAACAAATCATTTTTTCGTGTGGAAGTTGGGAAGGTGAATCACTTAGCTTCTCCAGATGAACTTTTAACCATTAATGAAGACATCATTACATGGCATAGTTGGTTTAATCAGGTAGGATCTAATTATCAGCCTAATAATCAGATCTAATTATCATGATTTTGAATTATGTGTCTCTATTATGATATGGAAATTCCTCATGTTAAACAATCTTTTGAAAAAATAGGTGAATTAATTTCAGTATATGAATTTATATAATAACTGCCCCTCTAAATTACAAATGTCTACCCTAATTGCCAGGGTAGACATTTTGCAATTGATAATATTAACCATTGGACCAAAGTATAGAGTTATAGCATTGATAGTTCTCTTATAAATCAGATATTCCTGTAAACTACATCTCTTTAAATTTACTAAAAAGTGTAACTAACGTTTATGCTAAAATTTTAAGTTGATGAATGGGACATTTCTAGAAGAAATCTTGAGGCTAATGTTTAAAGTGACATGTCATCCATACTGCAAATATTAATGCAACAGCACTGGTTAGAAAATTATGCTATAAAACTTAGAAAGCAATGTGCTGCATTGCTTAACCTAAAAAGCATATTTGATTTAATTTCTAGTGAGAAGTTTTGGCATAAATTTATTTGTTCCATCCAGTGGCCATTGTCTTCTTTTATTAATATTCATAATGAATTAAAATCCCAATTTAAAAGGAAATGTAGAATATCAAATTATACAAGGGTACATATTTCTGTAGTTGAATACAATTTCCCTAGTTTCCATGAACAGATGCATATAATTTAACAGGGTTCTTTGAAATCCAGAGAAAGAAAAGAGAATGGTATTTTGAATTTGTATATGCAAATTGATAAGGGTCAGAAATAGACATACTTGTTGAGAGAGGTATTTTGAACAAGTCAAGTAAGCATCTTGCTCAGGGGTGAAATGTAAAATTTGCTACTACCAGTTCTGTGGGCGTGGCTTGGGGTGGTTAATGTGACTGGGTAGGGGTGGGCAACTTTTTTTTTTTTACTTTTCAAAGCATTTTTTCTAATGCTTTGAAAAGCCTCTGCCGATCAGGCAACTCAGCTGGGATCGTCAGAGAGACATTTTAAAAAATACCTCTCTATCAATCAGGCAGCTGAGCTGGGAGTTGCCAGAAACTTTTCAAAGCATTTTTTTTTACCATCTCATCGGCCAAGAGGTTGCAGAAAAAAATGCTTTGAAAAGCCTCTGATGATTCCAGCTGAGCCGTGGGATCACCAGAGGCTTTTTTTTTTTTTTACTTTTAAAGGCATTTTTCTTCGGAAGAGGTTGTAGGAAAAATGCTTTTAAAAGTAAAAAAAAAAGCCTCTGATGATCGTGCGGCTCAGCTGGACTTGGGGGGGCAGGGATTTTTGCTACTGGTTCTCCGAACCACCTGCCGCCATCGCTACCAGATCAGGTGATCCGGTCTGAACCAGGAGCATTTCACCCCTGATCTTGCTGCTAATTCTTAAAACATGAGTTTTTGCTGACGGTTTACATTACCTCTTTCAATTCTATGATTCTATAAAGGTAAAGGTTCCCCTAGCACATATGTGCTAGTTGTTCCCGACTCTAGGGGGCGGTGCTCATTTCTGTTTCAAAGTTGAAGTGCCAGAGCTGTCCGAAGACATCTCCATGGTCATGTGGCTGGCATGACTAAATGCCAAAGGTGCATGGAACGCTGTTACCTTCCCACCAAAGGTGGTCCCTATTTTTTCTACTTGCATTTTTTTTTATGTGCTTTCGAACTGCTATGTTGGCAGAAGCTGGGACAAGTAACGGGAGCTCACCCCATTACATAGCACTAGGGATTTGAACTGCTGAACTTTTGATCTTTTGATCGACAAGCTCAGTGTCTTAGCCACTGAGTCACCATGTCATAGATTATTCTATAAATTTCCCCCAGATGGATATATGTATGTAAAAGCTGAGAAGCTTCTCTATTTCTTATGGATTGCAGTTATTCAAACTTGCATTTCCAAGGGAACAAAAATCTATATATTTTTAAAGAAAGTCATACTTAATTGTAGGTGAAAATACATTTAGAAGTGAAAATTTGGGAGAAACAAGTTACAATTTCAAGGAAACTTTTCACCTTAGTGTGTAGAGTGAAGATATGCAAAAGTGATATGGCTACTGAGATAATAGCAATTTATCCATCAGTAGCAACAATTTCTAGCATATCAAGTAAGCCATTTTGAGCAGGCCCTTTGAACTTAAATAGGCATCAAATTAAAGCCTTTCTTTTATCATTCTATAATGTAACACATTCCTCTTTAATTTCAGGTGATACCCATCTCTGTTTGCAGTGATAGTTGCTATCCTGGTTCCAGCAAAAAAGTGAAGGAAGGAGAGCCATTTTGCTGCTATGACTGCATTCCCTGCCCAGAAGGGAGAATTTCAACTGAGAATGGTTAACATCTCCTTGCTTGTTCAAAATAAATTCAGGCAATAAAAAGAATAATGTATTGTAAGAAGTAGAGTTTTTTTAAAAAAGCATTTTTAAATGCGAGGATTAAAAACTTCTACTTACCAGAATGTTGAGCAGTCTCAATGCATTAACAACAAAGATTACCTAATTTTGTATGTATGTATGTACATACTGTAGATCAATGGGTAGAAGTTGCCAACTTTTTTTATAGATCTAACAATAGCAATAGCACTTAGACTTATTTACCGCTTCATAGTGCTTTACCTCCCTCTCTAAGGGGTTTACAGAGTCAGCATATTGCCCCCAAAAATCTGAATCCTCATTTTACCCACCTCAGAAGGATGGAAGGCTGAGTCAACCTTGAGTCTGGTGAGATTCTATCTGCCGAACTGCTGGCAGCCGGTGTCAGCAGAAGTAGCCTGCAGTACTGCACTCTAACCACTGCGCCATCAAAGCATCTATGAAATATTATTGCTAACTTATCTCAAACACTTTTTTGATCAGTTTTCTCCAAGTTTTTCTCATCTGGAGTCTTTAACATCACTGAAGTAATTTTGAAGGGTACAGAAGATCCCTCAGATCAAAAGGGCATCTAGGAAACAGATTACAAGCAGATTGCAAAATGACAAGATCAGAACATAATTACTGATTTTATTCAGCTTTTAATTCACATTTCATCCTTAAAAAAATCCTGAAAAAGTTAATTCATAGTTTATTTAATAAAAGAGCTTCCTGATAAATAGTCAAATGAAGTCATCATTTACATATGAAGCTATCCATTGGGAACTACTATAACATTCTTTCATATAGGTTCATTTTGCATTATGATTCACTTGTTCTATATTAAATCTGAATCTCAAAATTATAAAGTTGCAAAACATAAGTAAATAGAAGTTTTTAGAAATGTAAAATAATATGATGAGATCTTTTAACATGGTAAGAAATATTTTATTAATCCATTTATTAAACAGATTTATATGGTACGGTGTACTTCCTTAATAGATGGGACCTGCAACATATCTTGCCTTCCAATCTTGGTGGGAAAATAGATATATACTGTATAATATATATAGGCCTTGAGTTATGACTAAAATGGAGCTTGCCCATTATATAGGTAATTGAGATGGCCATTAAGTGAACTACCTCAATTAACAACCCCCATCCCTGCTGTCCCCAATACAATTGTTAAACACATGTATGGATCAGGGGTGGATTCTACTTACCTGTACTACCAGCTCACAACAGGAGCGTGGCCGCTTTCTCACTTTGCTCATGCATGTTTATGCGCTTCTATGCATGCACAGAAGCTTCTGCACATACGCAGATCATCCATGATGATATCCGGGTGGGTGGGCAGAGCCTCTCGCTACTTTTCCTATTGGTTTGCAAGGACTGGGAGCAATCCACCACTAGTATGGATCATTAAGTGGAACATGGCAGGGAGTTTCAAGAGTGGGGGAGACCATGGGGAGCCTAATACAGGCACAAGTTAATACAGGGATGCTAATGTTAGCATTAACAAGAGAAAGCAAACACAGAATGGTTTGTTTTTCCTTACTAATGCTGGTGACGTTAATACTAGTGTTAGTAAGTAAAACAAACTGCTCCATTGCTTTAGTCCCATAAACAGCTGTCATTTTCCAAGCTTCTGCAGTCATGCTACACAGTCACAAACTGCTTCATTGCCATGTTGCAATGGGTTTCTGGGTTGAAGCAATTTGCGGCTGTACTCAGAAAAAAAGATGGTCACATGTGAGATTGTGCTGTGTGGTCCAACAACAAAACAGCCTGTCCTCTTTCCATACCCTTGTCTCTTGCACACGGGAAATTTTCAAAAGGTAACTGAGTGATTGATGACCAAGGTGGAGAAAAGTGTGTGAAACCCAGTGGTGTGACAAAGCAAGCCCAGCACCAGCAGGGATCTAGCAGGGCAGGATGAAGAGCGAAATAGTCAGGGAGACATACTTCAGTCATAAAGATGAATAATTACAGGGGTGCTGTAGCAGATGCAACTTTGAAACTGAATCATAAGTTCTCCCTTTTGGGGGCACTGTTGTAACTTCAAAATTCCAAATAGTTTTAAAGTGACAAAATGATTAAATTTACTAAAGCGTTTAACTTTATCACACCTTTTGTATCTCATATACAGTATATCAAGCTTCTAATCTTAATATTAAATACAATCTGCAAAAGTTAGAAGGCTATACTGAGTATATAGACCTTCCTATATATTCATTAATCAAAGTAGCTTTCTAATAGTATAGGAAATAATATGATAATATATTGGTCAGATTTATGATATGCATGAAATACTAATGTTATACAACTTCTTCTATTTCAGACAAAAATGAATGTTTCAGATGCCAAGACAAATACTATCCGAACAAGAAAAAGGATTTCTGTATTCCCAAGGTTATAAGTTTCTTGTCTTATGAAGAACCTCTAGGGATAAGTTTAGCATCTCTTGCATTTACCTTTTCTTTAACTACAATTCTTATATTAGGAACATTTATGAGGAACCACAACACTCCCATTGTCAGAGCCAACAACCAGAGCCTGACCTATACACTCCTCATCTCCCTCCTGCTCTGCTTCATTTCAACATTGCTATTCATTGGTAAACCAGGAAAAGTGGTGTGCCTTCTCCGACAGACAACTTTTGCCATCATCTTCTCAGTGGCTGTTTCTTCTGTCTTGGCAAAAACTATCATGGTTATTATGGCTTTTATGGCCACCAAACCAGGATCCAGAATGAGGAAGTGGGTGGGGAAAAAGTTAACCAATAGCGTTGTTGCTTCTTGTTCTCTGATCCAAGCAAGTATATGTATTTTGTGGTTGGCAATGGCTCCTCCATTCCCAGATGTTGATATGTTCTCAGTGACTGAAGAAATTATTCTTCAGTGTAATGAAGGCTCTGTGACCATGTTTTATTGTGTCCTTGGCTATATGGGTTTCTTGGCTCTCATCAGCTTCACTACAGCTTTTCTTGCCAGGAAATTGCCTGACAATTTCAATGAAGCGAAGTTCATCACCTTCAGCATGTTAGTCTTTTGCAGTGTTTGGTTGTCCTTTATCCCAGCATACCTGAGTTCCAAGGGGAAATACATGGTGGCTGTGGAGATCTTTTCCATCTTAGCCTCTGGTGCTGGGGTTTTGGGTTGCATCTTCTCCCCCAAATGTTATATCATTGTATTCAGGTCTGATCTAAACATCAGAAAACAATTAGTAAGACAAAAATAAGCCTTTCCCTCTTTTCTCAATGTTTTTAATTTAGTCTTCTTTCTCTGTACGCAATGTAGAATATTATCAGATTTTGACAAAATGAAATGAACCTTCATGCATCTCATCTCTTCTGATCATTTCTTGAAACTGGTCTTTTTTTTTTTTCAGACTCTTTTCCCAAAGCACATTTAGTTTTTAGACTGCTTCACTTCCTATTAGGTAGAAGGAAACAAATGACACTGAAATATAACAGTCATGGTTAGGGCAGTAGGGCACTTGTTTAGAATTAATCATAATTGAGTAATCATAAGCCAACTAGAAAGCTATTGGTATGAAAGGATAAACCTAAAAACAAAACCAATAGAAATATCCTGTAGTGTAACTAAACTGGAACTTTTTATTCTCCATTCTGGGGCCAACATGGTACTAAGTGAGCTAGACCTCACTTAATGACCATTCAAATTTACTACGGACTTCAAAAAAGCTACCTATAACCTCTCCTTGAAGTTCCTACAGTCATGTGATTTCATTTTAGGAATTTGGCAACCAGCTTGCATGGTTGCACATCCCATTGTCACATGGACATGTATGCATGTCAGATGTACTATAAGATTGTCTGTCAATTCAAAGAAATATGGGCATATCTAGTATAGCTAGCCTGCTGAATTTACTTCCTTGTATTATTCCTGATAATAGAGCAGTTAAATGTAGAATATTGTTTAGTACAGAATGTCGCTTTTGTTGTCATCTAGTATCTAAGAAATACAAGAACATCTTCACTTTGGCAGTAAAGGAGATAAACGAAAACCCAAAAACATTACCCAAAATTCTTACCTTGGATTTCCACATCTATCACAGTTTTGACAATGCCCAGAGAACTTATCAAGCCACCGTGTTACTTTTATCATCAATGAAGAAATTGATTTCCAACTACTAATGCAATATGCACAATTACATAGTAGCTGATGTTGGTGAACTAGATTCTAAAATCTCTTTTCATGTAGCAACTATTTTGGACATTTGTAAGATTCTGCAGATTGGATTATCCTTCAATTATCTATCAACACCCAGGCAAAACACTACTTTCAATTTCTTCCTTCACCTTTGATTTTGTACTGCATTCTAACTGTGCCCAAATATAGCCTTGGATCTGCATAAGGAATATATTTCTGTAGTTCTAGAAGTTACTCAAAATATCATTTTGGGATTGTATATTCCTTTACTATATCCCTTTAGTAGAGGCTAATGGAATTTATATCTTTAAAAAGACATAAACCTCATTTTTTTTAGCAAATTAAATTATATCTATATATCTATACCTATAGATACACAGGTTTTCTATCGAAACAACCTGGTCTATCCAAATATGGGAAGGAGCATACTGCTTCCTTTTTGCCTTTCATCTCCAATCCAGGAGCCCTCAAACAGTCACTTTCACAACAAACTATTTTGTGTTAAATTTATATTTACTGACAAAGAAATAAAGGGAGACTAGTATAGATTTATTTCAAGCTACTTAGCTCTCATCAGCTAGCCCATACCCTTCTGGGATTCAAACATGGGCTTCCTTGCTTATTAGGTAGATGTATTAACCTCTAAGCCACAGGTTGTCCTTGCTTTGTCAGTTTGTATCAGGGAAGATTAAATGGGTGTTCTATTGAAGCAACCTGGTCTACCCAAATTTGGGAAGGAGCATACTGCTTCCTTTTTGCCTTTCAGCCCCAATCCAGGAGCCCTCAGGCAGTCACTTTCACGACAAACTATTTTGTGTTAAATTTATATTCACTGACAAAGAAATAAATAAAATTTAATCTTCCCTGGTACAAACTGACAAAGCAAGGAGAACCAGTGGTTTAGAGGTTAATACATCTGCCTAATATGCAAGTAAGCCCAGGTTTAAATCTCAGAAGAGTATAGCTACCTGATGAGAGCTAAATAGCTTGAAATAGATCTATACTAGTCTCCCTTTACTTCTTTGGCAGTATATATACATATATATCCATATACATGCATACATACATACATACATACATACATGTATGTATGTATGTACACACACACATACACACACACACACACACATAGAGATAATTTTTATGATACCAGTTAATGGAAGAGATCAGTTATAGTTCTCTTTTTTAATAAAATTGCTAGTTCCATTATAAACTCTTTATTTCTGTGAATTGGATTAAAATACATGATTTAATCCACACAGCTTGCTATACTAAAATAATGAAGATTTATCTAGGCTAAAACAAAACATTAAGAGACAATAACACAATCAAATTAGGATTTTACTAGTAATAGGAGAGCAGAAAAGAAAAGGACAATTGAAAAAAACTGTGAACAAAGATACGTGGTTTAAAAAAAGACGAGACTGTTATGAGAATGTCAAAAGTGAAATTATCAGATAAGAAAGAGAAAAATAGACAGCTCTTTGAAATAAACCTGCCTAAATAGACTCCAGCAGACGAGTAAGCTACAAGCATCAAAGCCACATTTCTCTCTGGTCTCTGATGCATGCAGGAAAATTGCAAACACATTTCATTCTCTTCAAAGGTATAAATTCCACTGAATCTGCAATTCTTTCAAATCTTCAAGATATTTTGAAAGGAACACAATTCCATCCCACTTCTGATTTCTCAGATTAAATTCAAAGATTCTGTTCAAAGCAGCATTATCTCATGGGTTTTATGTAGTTTTATGAAATAAAAGACATGGAAAAATGAATTAACATCTCAAGCATAATTTTAATTAGCTTTGTCCGTAAAGGAAAAAAACATCTTACTAATCTTGTTTAAGGTTAAGGAATCTAAGGGTGTAACAAAACTCCTGACCAATGCTTATCTTAGTCTGCTCTTTTGTTTCTGCTTACTGTATGTGCATTACAGGATTCATATAAGGCTTATTAATGCTATGTATGCACATTCCTATAAATACTTGAAAACACTATAGAGATATGGCTTTTACTATCTTTCTTAAGCTTAAAAATAAAAAAAATGATTATTTATTTAATTATAGAAGCCAAAATAATAATTGTGCAACACTGGAAAACTTTAGATAATACAAAGCCTCCTCAATTGCCACATTGGGGGAAAAAATTACAGAGAAAGTTAAGGAATTGAAGATTTATATAAACAGGAACCACACTTTTATCAAACATGGTTGGATTTTATGATTTATTTTAATATCAATAAATTATAATCTGGTATACTTCTTATATATGATAAATTTTCACAAGTGAAGTACCTGACTTTTTATTTAAATGCTAATAGATATCTTTGAGTATGTTTTTTAATTTTTTTTTTCTATATAAGTAGTCCTCGATTTATGACTACAAGGAGCCCAAAATTTATTTGGCTAAGCAAGAGAGTTGTTAAATGAATTTTGTTCCATTTTACAATCTTTCTTGCCATAGTTGTTAAGTGAAATGTTGCATTTGTTCACTGTTGCTAAGTGAATCTGGCTTCCCCATTAATTTTGTTAGTCATAAGATTGCCAGAGGTGATCATATGATTCCAGGACACTGCAACCATCATAAATGTGAGTATATTGCCAAGAATTTTGATCACATGACCATGGGGATGCTGCAACGATCATAAGTGTGAAAAATTGTCACATGTTTCAGTACCGTTGTATCTTTGAATGGTCATTAAATGAACTATTATATTTGGAGAATACCTGTATATATATATATATATTGCATTTATGTTAATGCAGATACCTGATATTTTAAAAGAAACAATAGATGAATTATTTCTCATTTAAAAAGAAAAGAAACATTGAAGTAGGTGGGGGTTTATTTATTTTTTATTTATTTATTTTAATGGCTTAAAGGCTGAGTTATAAAATCACTCAAATATTCCTCATCACTCATCCTTGCCAAATGTCCTAGTTCCTTTAAGAATTCAAGTGAATAACAATAGTTGAACTCTAAAAAGCATGATTTCTTCAGGTCTTCCCTAAGGGACTGACTTAAAAATTACCTTCTTGTTTATGCATCTAAATTACTATATATCAAAATCCCATGGAAATTCAGTGCCCGAAACCAACAAAAAAAGACTGATGTAAGATGTTGCTTCTCTTTCTTTCTCTTAAAATAATTATATTATTTAGAGATCAAGAGAAACTCGGCTGGCTTCTGGATGGCTAAGGATTCCGAGGTTTGATCCTAGATAGATCAAGATTCAGACTTAAAGAGTCAAGATGTGTAAATTGCAGAAATGTTAATGGCTTTATTCTAGGAATAAGAGGGATTCTTTAAGCTTTGCCCTTGTAATGGGGATGGAAATTGTATTGATTTTAATGCTAGTGTTGCGTGCCCATGTGGTGTGCCTGACTTATAGGTGCAGCATCTTTCATCCATATCCTCCATATCACAAGTACCATCATGCAGGAGACCTTATGGTAGGTGGAATTTCATCTCAACTTGGTCCAGTTTCTGAAGACATTACCTTTGAAAATCATCCCTCACCAGTATTGCCTGGACAGTTTATGTAAGGAATGTTATTGTTATTTGTTTCTGATTTACTGCATTTGTATTTGCTGAAATAATAGATTATAGCATTGCCATCACAATTAATTGACTTTGTTGAAGTTAAGGAGATGCTCAGAACAGCATTCTTTTCTCAACCAGGCAAAATAGAGTATGGAATATAATCAGTTGTTTAAAGCAAACTTCCAAAACAGAATACCTCCAAATAGGTGAGCTTCCACACCAGGGGTAGGTTCTACTTACCTTTACTACCAGTTTGCAATGGGAACATGTGCATTTCTGTGCATGCTCAGAAGCTTCTGCGCATGTGCATATTGTCAATGATGACGTCCAGGCAGGTGGGCAGAGCCTCCCACTTTTACTACTGGTTCTAAAGAACCGGACAGAACCGGGAGCAACCCACCACTGTTCTACACCTATAATCCTCAGTGATTGCTACACCTTCTGGGCAATATTGTGGGACAGACAGCTTGTGATAGGCTGATTTAAAGCTCTTTTGCATTTTTCTGTATACTCCTCTTAAAAAATATACATCAATTAGTCTTCTACCAAATAACTCCTTCAAACACATTACAATATCTTCAACTAACAATACAAAAGTGTCTGTAAGAGGACTGAATTTTTTTTTTTTACAAAGTGACATTATATATGTGGATTCCAGGCATTCCCTGTGTTTATGTCTGAAATCATTTGCATAATTTCTCTGCAGAAATATCTGAGTTCCAACAATAAATCTTGACTTCTTTATCAATGTACACTTGTACATATATCAATTCTGTATCCTGATGGCTGTTAATTTACTATATCCGAAAGACAGAATTACTTGATGGGGTTTGGCTGTTATAGTAAAGTACTGATAAGAACAGAATATCCTTCTGATGTGCAATACTACTCTAATTGTAGTGGAGTTCCTAAGAATTACCAGCACATCCTGGCTTTGGCTTATGCAGTAAAGGAGATCAATGAAAACCAACAAATCTTACCCAATCTCACCCTGGGCTTCCATGTTTATGATAGCTATGACATTGCTCAAAGAACCTATCAGGCCACCATGCTACTTCTATCAGCAACTGAAAGACTTGTCCCCAACTACCTATGCAACATCCAGAATAAAGTCATAGCTGTTATTGGAGGACTGGATGCTGAAATCTCCCTTCACGTGGCAACTCTCTTGGATATCTATAAGATTCCACAGGTAGGTAGAACAACTTTTCATGCAAATGCCATTCTACTTATAGTGATCTACTTTCACAATGTAATTTTGCTTTATAGCATTAGGTATATTCAAGTAAATGGTTCAGGAGTTGGAAATTTTGATTTAAAAACATTTGTTTTTGGCTTAGGTTTGGGCTTAACTTGCCCAATTATTTCATTTATTTCTAATTATTGAAAAAACTTTGGCTTTTCTGTTTCTAAATAATCGCATGGATTAGACTACAATGATATGCAGATTTTTGTGATTCAGTATCTGCCATTTTCTTAGCAAAGTGTGTGGTACTATCATACCATAAACAGTTGGTTCATTTATTTCGATGCCCCAATTTTCACAAACAGTATAACAATCCTTTTAGCCTGGTCTTAGTGTTAAGGCTTTAAATTTCAATAAGATTCAATCAAAATCTATCTCAGAAATTAATCTTTAATAAATTAAGATCTATTCTAACCAAAAGGACCAACATTCAATGATTAGTATAACCTGTAATGTTTTTAGTGATAACTTAAAGAGAAATTTCCTTCCAACAAGATGAATCAAGCTCTACATATAGAAAGATTTTTGATGGTTAAAGACAAATGTTTTGGAAAACTATCAGTGTTTTCATTATCTGTAAAATTTAATTGCACATTAATAAATAATTATTGTATCCAGTTAAGTACAAAATATCCAGAAAAATGTCAAAGTTTTTGTTGGTGGACATGAATCCCAATCCCAAATATCCATTATGTAAGGGAGGATAACAGATCTGCCATGATTCAATTCAGACTTTTTTCTATTTTCTCAACTGATGATTGCATTGTTTAATCTACAAGCTATTATATTTAGCTAAGATGTTAGAGTGTGAAAGCATTTTCTAAACTATTATTCTTATTTCAAATTTGAAAAATCCTATGGCTTGCACTCATCCTTTCAAATGTAGCTCCTTACCAAAGAGTTTTTGGCCCAGGAATCACATGTTTTAATACATGTTCAAAAAAGCATTTTCTTCTAATTTCCAGATGATACCTGTTTCTATGTGCAGCAAGAGCCATTATCCTCATTTCAGTAATTCAAGCATCCACATACATGATCTTGCAGAGAGAACCATCAGTGTATGGTTTCTATGTATGGAGAGTTAGTGGATATTTATATATAGCAGTTTGACCTATCAGTTTTTGGTATTGGTTGTCCTTGCTCATCTGTGTTGCTTAACTGGATGTTGGTTAACAGGAACAAGCGAAGAGAAGAGATTCTTAAAGTTGATTTTTTTATCTTAACGTTCCATTGTTGTTTTTGAATGGTATATAAGTAGAATTTATTTCTATATGTCTATTTATCACTAATTTCTTCTAGAAGCTTTCTTGCTTTCTCACACTTGGCATAATATAAAATGTGTACTATTTCCCAGATGAAACTATCTCTGTTGTGAAATTAAAAGAATTTCATGTTTTTGACTACCAGCTGACAATCATGAGTATGTTCTATAAATCTTATGCTTTGTCATATTTTGTCATACATGGTCAAGTCAAATCAATCAGATTCAATCTTTATTACATACATTCATAGGCTATAATAGAGATAAATAAATAAATAAATTCATAGAGATGCCAGAAGGTTTTAGTAAACTTTTGATTGTTTCTTAACAATTGTTCCTTTCTATCTGATCGGTCGCAGTCTGTGTTGACAGGGGGGCAGAGGTCGACCCCGAGGCCCCTTGTATGTGGGGTGCCACAGGGGTCGGTTCTCTCACCCCTTCTGTTCAACATTTATGTGAAGCCGCTGGGTGAGATCATCCGTGGTTTTGGGGTGAAGTATCATCAGTATGCTGATGATACTCAGCTATACATCTCTACCCCGGACCACCCCAATGATGCCCTTAAAGTGATGTCCCAGTGCCTGGAGGCTGTATGGATCTGGATGGGGAGGAACAGACTCAGGCTCAACCCATCCAAGACCGAGTGGCTGTGGTTTCCGACGTCCCGATATAGTCAATTGGTGCCATCACTGACTATTGGGGATGAGTCATTGCCCCCCATGGAGAGGGTTCGCAACTTAGGCGTCCTCTTGGACTCACAGCTGTCTTTAGAAGAACACTTGACGGCTGTGGCTGGGAGGTCTTTTTATCAGGTTCGCCTGATTCGCCAGTTGCGTCCCTTTCTGGATCGGGACTCGTTAAAAACGGTCACTCATGCCCTCGTCACTTCACGCCTGGACTACTGTAATGCTCTCTACATGGGGCTCCCCTTGAAGAGCACCCGGAGGCTCCAGTTGGTCCAGAATGTGGCCGCGCGGGTAGTTATGGGAGCAGCATGGTGCTCCCATGTGGCTCCCCTCCTGCGCGAGCTGCACTGGCTCCCTGTGGTCTTCCGGGTGTGCTTCAAGGTCTTAGTTACCACCTTTAGAGCGCTCCATGGCTTAGGACCAGGGTACTTACGAGACCGCCTTCTGCCACCAATAGCCTCTCACCGCCCAGTACGCTCCCATAGAGAGGGGCTTCTCAGGGTGCCGTCAGCCAAACAATGTCGACTGGCGGCCCCCAGGGGGAGAGCCTTTTCTGTGAGGGCACCCACCATCTGGAACGAGCTCCCCCCAGAGATACAGAAGATTCCGGATCTGCGCACTTTCCGCCGTGCCCTCAAAACATTCCTGTTTCAGCAGGCCGGCCTGGCCTAACTTTCCCTTTATATTGCTTTTTGATTTTATTTTAAACTGGGATGTCTTGAATTATCTAGGACCAGAATGTTTAGTATATTTTAATTGGTTTTTTATTATTAACGTTTGTATTACATGTATTTTTATCGTTCGCTGTTCACCGCCCTGAGTCCCTTAGGAATAGGGCGGTATATAAATTTAATAAATAAATAAATAAAATAAATAAATGTTTTCATCAAATGTTTTCAAATGTATGACAGAGCGTTTTTCTCTCCGACATTTCCTTATGAAATTAAAAATTTTATTCTTTTTTAAAAAATATTTTTATTAAACATTTTCCTTTATTATACATTATACATATTATAATCACATGTCCAGTTTTGCAACGACAGTGTACTGGCTGTATCAAGTCCTCTTTAAGTATAGATAGTATTAAACTCCCTGAGTATATCCATAAACCAGGAGCCTGGTTTAGCTCAACAGACAGAAGCACTGTAATTTAACACCAGCTGTCTGCAATTAAAGTAAGATCGAATCTCACCAGGCTCAAGGTTGACTCAGCCTTCCATCCTTTCTAAGGTAGGTAAATTGAGGACCCAGTTTGTGGGGGCAATAAGCTGACTTTGTATAAATATACAAAAGTATGAAGGCTATTGCTTAACGCACTGTAAGCCGCCCTGAGTCTCCGGAGAAGGGCGGCATATAAATAAATAAATAAATAAATTATTCCCATAGTCATACAATATAGTCTCTTTTAAATACATAATGTTGTACATCATAGTTATAACCATTATTTTCATAGTTGTACCAAAACACTCTATACATTTATCACTCTATATGTTTTAATCTATAATCACGTACAGTCTGATTTTTATTCTTATATACTAAAAGATATTGGAAAAAACTAACTTGAACTGTTTTGATTCACCATCAACTACAGAAATTTACACTTTTAAAAATTTGCATCAGTATACAAATCCCTTTGTCCATCTCCATGTAGACAAAACTACCATGTATACCTGTGCATGTGTACAAACAAGGATTGTAACAATATATCCTCTTTTGATATTTTGAAAATGTGAAACAGCAATTACCCATCACCTACAAATCTACTGCTTGGTTTTAGATAAATTCATATCAGTAATTCTTCCAGTTCTGGAGCATCACTGAATGGCAATCAACAGACTTCCAACACCTTCCATGCACTTATGCCTTCCACACCTACAAATTCCAGGAACAGAATTTCAGGGAATTTTTCAGCTCAACGAGGCAGGCAAGGCTCTTTAAAAGGGTTGGTATAAGGTTTATTAATTCAATATACTGTATGTTGATTGTTCTGAACACTTGAAAATGATCTGTAGATGCTGCTCTTATCTCCTTTTCCTGTTTCTCTCTAGCTCATTTATGGTTCTGCGCCGATAATGAATGATAAAACTCCAGGCCTTTCCTTTTATCAGATGGTTCCCCCAGAAGAACTTCAGCATAAAGGCATTCTCTCACTGCTCCTGCATTTTAATTGGACGTGGATTGGGATTCTTATCATGGACAATGACCAGGGAGAAAAATTTGTAGAAACAGTGATTCCTCTTTTTTCCAAAAATGGGGTTTGTGTTCCCTTCACTCACAGACTCCCCAAAGTAACTGATTTCAGTAGTATTGATCACGTGATTAATCAGGCAGGAAAAATCTATGATGTTATTATGGATAATAAGGCGAATGCAGTGGTGTATAATGGAGAATCTTTTGCAATGGGAAATTTGTTATGGTTTCAGCATATTCCAAATATATTAGAGGTGAAAAGTAAACCAAAAGGTATTGTTTGGATTATGACAACGCAGATGGAGTTCAGTTTAATCCCTGTTCAACGTGCTTGGGATCTCAAAATAATTGATGGTGCCCTTTCCTTCACAGTGCATTCCACTGCTCTACCAGACTTTAGATCATTTGCTAAGAAACAAAACCCATTCAGCGCAAATAAAGATATATTTATCAGACAGTTCTGGCAAGAAGCCTTTGATTGTGTATTCCCAGATACAACTATGAGTGATGTACAGGAGAATATTTGCAATGGTAAAGAGAATTTGGAGAGCCTTCCTGGGACTCTTTTTGAAATGGACATGACTGGCCACAGCTACAGCATCTACAATGCTGTTCATGCTATAGCTCATGCTTTACATGCTCTGTCCTCCTCTAGAAATACTGACAGAACAATGATGAGTAAAGGAGGAAGGAAGATTCATGGTCAAGACTTCTGTAAGGTAATATTCTCATTAGGAAAAATACTATGATTGATGGGAATCCTGAAATTAATTTTGACTTATGTCTCATATTTTCCAATTAAAAAATAAAATTATGCTTCCTTCATCATGCTGAACTTTATTTATTTTCTCTATCTTGAGTATTGATTACTATAAAACTATTTTCTACTGAATTATATTGGGACTGTTCTTCTGTTATTTATCTCATAATTATATGAGATTTTAGTAAGCTTATTTTCCAACTCCCATGATTCTTGAAAATATATATGTTTTTCTATGTGTCTTTAGGATTCTCTGATCTAGAAGTCAGAATCACTCTAGTGTGGCAAACATTTTTTCCGTTAATCAAAATATTAAGGGAAAGTCAGGGGAGCTTTAATCATAACCCTTAGCTCTGTCTCACTTTTAAACAAAAAATAATTTGGATTTTTTTCCTATTGATTCTTTTAATTCATATCCTTGATTCTATTTTCTCTTCAATTTCAATGTAATGTGGTGGGGAAAAGGACCTACAATACAATTAAATCTATTGTGAAAATTATCAACATGGAGACTGGTAATTTAGTCTTTCCAAATAGCAGTAGCACTTAGACTTGTATACCACTTCATAGTGCTTTTACAGCCCTCTCTAAGCAGTTTACAGAGTCAGCATATTGTCCCCAACAATCTGGTTCCTCATTTTACCCACCTTGGAAGAATGGAAGGCTGAGTCAACCTTGAGCCGGTGAGATTTAACTGCCGAACTGCAGCTAGCAGTCAGCTGAAGTAGCCTACAGTGCTGCATTCTAATCACTGCACCACCTCGGCTCTTATTTGCATTTTTCCTTTCAATTTAGTTCCACTATTTTTTGAGAAATGTCGCTTTTAACAATGGTGCTGGGGAACCAGTATCCTTTGATCAGAATGGGATTGTAGCAACTGGATTTGATATTCTAAACCTAATAGCTTTCCCAAACAATTCATTTCTTCACATGAAAGTTGGAAATGTGGATCATTCAGCATCTCCAGATAAAATATTAACCATCAATGATGACATGATTACATGGCACAGCTGGTTTAACCAGGTAGGATTTAATTATTGTCCTTCATTCTGAAAAAACATGCTGTTTTTTAATTTGATACATCAATTATTGGACAAAAAACTTTTTAAAGTTTTTTATTTTAAACATAGTTAAAAAGACATACGTAGACATACAACATATACAAGAATTTCTTGTATTTAATTTCTTTTTCAGCTACATAACAGTGATCCATTTCTTACTATATATAAATACTTACAGATATTATAATGTTAACTTATTCAGCCTTTTTCTCCTATTATATTTCATGTCTACTAACATGTTAATTGATCTATCACACTTTTCTCTTTTCCTTCTACATTCCTTTAATTTATTTCCTTATTTTTCAGTCATTCAGGAAATTCTTATATAAAGTTTTCATATAAGCAACTTCTAGGTCTCATTATCATATGTGAATATTGGTGAAATAAATATTTAACAGTTTTAGGTGTTAGCTTGTGGAACATCATATTTCATGATGTAATAATAAGATGATAATGTTTTATTCCCAGCCTAATTGTACCCCTACCACACTTAGGAATCCAGGGTTTTTTGTCTTTGCCCAACTCATTATTGCACTTGTTTAATCTAGAAACAAGTATATTCCGCTGATTTTGTACAATGTAAAAATGTTTTCCAAATGATTACTCCTATCCCTAATATGGGATGATGCCCATGACATGCTTTCATCATTTCAAATGTGGACATTGGAATAAAAAGCCTCCAGATGTATAAATTTCCTCTTTAATTTCCAGGTGATACCCATCTCTGTTTGCAGTGACAGCTGTTATCCTGGTTCCAGCAAAAAGATGAGGAAAGGAGAAGAATTTTGCTGTTATGACTGCCAGCCATGCCCAGAAGGGAGGGTTTCAACTGAGAATGGTAAGAGATATACATCACTTCTTGATTTTTTTTTTCTAAAGAAAGAAAGGAATAAATTTTGATGAAATTGAACATGGCATGAGCTGCTATAATATGCACAAGATACTTTCTAAACCTGTGGGTTCATCATTTCAGTTCTTGGAAATATTCAATTAAAAAATTATCATTAATTTTCAGTGAGGATGATGGTTACCAGCTTTTCATTTACACATGGGCTGTCATCCAGGATTTTATGAAACATTACCACAATTGTGTATTAATCTCTGAACCCATTTTAGATCATTTTTCCACATCTTCTACAGTCCTGATCTGCTGAACTATAATTATAATCATACACAATTATTATTGTGAAACTGACTGAAGTCCAGTAGATCTGGAATGTAATTTGAAATTTAAAGTTATTTATTTATGACCAGCAACATTAAATAATAAAATGAGCAATAAAAAATAGTAAATGCAATCGGGATCAAGAAAAAGAAGTGGGTGAAGTTATATATTAGAAATTATAAAATAAATCAAATGTGATACACTCTAATGAATTTACTACATAATATCCTGATTATTAATCTAATACTAATAAAACTAATACAATACTACAATTCATTAAAATATATGTTCTCTAGAAATTATTAGAAAATAACTAAGCAAAGTATTAATAAGAATAAGGATCTTTAGTTCTTTAACTGCTCTTTCCTTATTATCATTGCAGTGGCACAAAAATTTGCTACTGCAAGAATACTGGCTGGATTTGAATACTAAATAGAAACATCTATTTATTTTCACAAATGCTTCACTTCAATCATACACTGTTGTTCTCACATTTAGCAAGCAAACTTTAAGTTCTATTTTTTATAGGTGTTCCATTATTCAACCTTTTTATTAAATACTTCTTTTCAATCAACAAACTGATGATAAACACTCTTGTTCACATACTGTCAAACCCTTAGAAGCCAAGAGAATCAGATTCTATTGAACCGGTAGTAAAACCGGTGGGAGGCTCCATGCACCGACCCCGATGTCATCAGGAAGCTTCTGTGCATGCGTGCATGGCCCCATTGCAAACCGGTAGTAAAGGTAAATAGAACCCATCCCTGGACTGTTCTACTTGAGTTTGAAACAGAAACTTATACGATGGAGATATGGCAGCAAGTAAAGTAACCTCTTTTCCCCGATAATCAAAATCTGGCAAGGCAAGGGGCAGTTAAAGAAAATTTCAGATGGGACTTTGGAATCATTTTCTCCAGCATATGAGAGATGCAGGATACTGCAGGCCTTCAAGAAAGTGGTAAAGATCTGGCTTATCCCCAGACATTGAACTAGAATGATTAGAATTCCTATGTTATGAGAATATTAAAAAACTAGTATGAGAATTACGTTTAAAGAATATCTTGATAAATAAGATTATTGCACAGATTACTAAACATAAAGATTATATAATTATAATTATTATAAATTAACTTTATTATTATGCAATCTAGGATAGATATACAGAATATGTATGAGAAAAACATCGCATCATTTCTTTTTCAGACAGAAATGAATGTTCCAGATGCGAAGACAAATTCTATCCAAACAAGAAACACAATTTTTGTATTCCCAAAAGTATTAGTTTCTTGACCTACAAAGAGCCATTGGGAATCAGTTTAGCCTGTCTTGCACATTCTTTTTCTTTGACTACTGTTCTTGTGCTTGGAGCATTTATAAAGCATCACGATACTCCCATTGTGGTAGCCAACAACCGGGACCTGTCTTATACTCTCCTCATTGCCCTCCTGCTCTGCTTCCTTTCAGCACTGCTATTCATTGGCAAACCAGGAAAATTTACCTGTCTCCTAAGACAAACAACTTTTGGTGTGGTCTTCTCAGTGGCTGTTTCTTCTATTTTGGCAAAAACAATCACAGTGGTTTTGGCTTTTATGGCCACCAAACCAGGATCCAGGATGAGGAAATGGGTGGGGAAAAAATTAACTAATTGCATTATTGTTTCCTGCTCCCTGATCCAAGCAGGCATTTGTACTCTTTGGCTGATATTCGCTCCTCCATTCCCAGATGTTGATATGTTCTCAATTACTGAAGAAATTATCCTGCAATGTAATGAAGGCTCTGAGACCATGTTTTATTGTGTCATTGGCTACATGGGTCTCTTGGCTCTTGTCAGCTTCACTACAGCTTTTCTTGCCAGGAAATTACCTGACAGTTTCAATGAAGCCAAGTTCATCACCTTCAGCATGTTGGTCTTTTGTAGTGTTTGGTTGACTTTTGTCCCAGCATACCTGAGCTCCAAAGGGAAATACATGGTGGCTGTGGAGATCTTTTCCATCTTGACCTCTAGTGCTGGGCTTTTGGGTTGCATCTTTTTTCCCAAATGTTATATCATTGTGTTTCGACCTGACCTGAACAACAGGGATCAACTAATGAGAAAAAAGGACTGATTAATATAATCACTCTTTTATTCTCTTTCAAATTTTAATATAAATGTTTCATTCTTATACAATATAGAATATTCATAAACTGTGCCTTTCAGATAGTGATTTATATAATTATTTGCATTTTCTAAATATTCTAACATTTAATTAAAAGAGAATGATGCACCCAATGTTTTTATTTGTTTTTTATGCCTTATTTTATTTTCAGTATCTGTTCTAAAGAACAATAACTTTTTCTCCGAGTATTACTTATTTAGTATAAATATAATAGTATAATTTTATTTCTATACCGCCCTTCTCCCGAGGGACTCAGGGCGATGTACAGCCTATTTAAAAACACAAGACAAACATCAATTAAAAATTTAAAATTATTAAATAAATTCGGCTGCATTTAAAACCCCAAAACTTTAAAATACCCCAATTTAAAATTTTTATATTGATAGCCCGGCCTAGAGGAACAACAGGGTCTTCAGTGCACAGCAAAATACCCGGAGGTCGGAGATCTTACGAATTTCAGGGGGCAGTTCATTCCACAGGGCTGGGGCTCCCACAGAGAAGGCTCTCCCCCTGGGTGTCGCCAGCCAACATAACTTGGCTGATGGCACCCTGAGGAGACCCTCTCTGTGGGAGCGAACTGGCCGGTGCGAGGCTATTGGTGGCAGAAGTCATTCTCGAAGGTATCCGGGTCCTATGCCATGGAGCGCTTTAAAGGTAATGACGAACACCTTGAATCGCACCTGTAAGACCACTGGGAGCCAGTGCAGCTCATAAACATCCATTTACTGATAAGAAGGAATTTCAGTGACTGTATTAGTATAGAATTTCAGTATAGAATCATGTATCATCTTTCTTGAATTTGTCAGAAACCAATTGCTGAGATAGATACATGATTTAGTAAACCTTGAATGAGATTAGTGGATAAATGGTCTACCAGATTCAAGTGTCAATTAGTGACTGGAAGATCATACCTCAGTTACTGGGGCTATTTGAACAGGAGAACTGTGAAGAAGGCTTAGGGCCTGGATACTTACGGGACCGCCTTCTGCCACCGATAGCCTCCCACCGGCCAGTACGCTCCCACAGAGAGGGACTCCTCAGGGTGCTGTCGGCCAGGCAATGTCGACTGGCGACCCCCAGGGGGAGGGTCTTCTCTGTGGCAGCACCTGTCCTTTGGAACAACCTACCTCTGGAGATACGTAGGATCCCAGATCTCTGTGCTTTTCGCCGTGCCCTTAAAACTTTTTTGTTTCATCAAGCTGGGCTGGCTTGACCCCCCCCCCACCCCTTAGATATTTTTAATTATTAATTGATTTTAGTTGGGGTGTTTTAAATTTTATATTGGGCCAAAAGTTGTTTAATTCTTTTAAAATTAATCTTAAATTTTGTATGTGATGTTTTTATTCTTGGCTGTTCACCGCCCTGAGTCCAGTAGGAGAAGGGCAGTATAAAAATCTAATTAAATAAATAAATAAATAAATAAATAAATAAATAAATAAATAAATAAATAAATAAATATCTGTCAATAATAGATGGCATGATGTTTATTGAGAAGTGCAAAGGAGTTCCAAATGGTTTAAATTCTGGATCTAAAGCCTAATGTATCATTTATACTAATTCTGTAACTATCAACTATGAAGTATATCAACATGGCTATTGCCGAGAGTATAATCAATACAAGATTCTCGCTGTATCAGTGACAGCCTGACAGCTGGATAATTTCTCAGCAATAACATTGTCTTCTCTCTGTATGTAGTAGCTGGAAGGACTTGACAATTTGCTTTCAGATTCAAAGAGGGTGCTAATCATTATTAGTTACTTAGTTACAGCTTTATTGGAATGTGGAAAGACTGACGTGGCAAAGACATGCCTAGGGAATGGTCAGATAAGAGATAGCATAGCTCACAGCTACACAGTAGGCAGAGCAAGAGGCTAGGAAGGAACCCTTCTTAAATCCCGGATCTGCGCACCTTCCGCCGCGCCTTAAAGACCTTACTATTTCACCAGGCCGGCCTGGCCTAATTTTCCCCCTCTTTTATAAAAGATTTTTAAAATTTTAAATATTTTTAGTATTTATATATTCAATTTTAAATTGGTTTTAAAAGTTTGGGGTTTTAAATTTGTCGGGGCCAAAATTATTTAATTTGATTTTATTCTATTTTTTAAATTTTGTATTGTATGTGTTTTTATTGTTTGGCTGTGCACCGCCCTGAGTCCTTCGGGAGTAGGGCGGTATAGAAATCTAATAAATAATAATAAAAATAAATAAATAATAAAATAATAAATGATGGTAGAAGAATTGTATTTTCATATTTGCAAAGTTCTAATCACATAGTCTTATAATAAAATAGAATTAGCTTCTCTAGTCATGTTTTTCTCTCTGACCTGTTACAACTTCAGAAATAAACACTAATTCAGATGGATTTCTTGCCTAATACTGTATATCACTTAGCTGTACCAATAGGACAGAGTCATTTATCTATAAAGTTCCACTCCTGCCTCCCCATGCTCTCAGTAGGAGAACAAGCTATACATGAAACCATGGGAGCCACAATCTGGGACATTAGCCATGTAGCCTAGGAGCTCTGTGTTAATTTTTAGAGTGTTAATTGCTTAAAGCATCCACATTAGCTTGTAAACTCATTGTAGGTATTGAACAGCAAAAGATTATTTGGTTGTCATTTATACCAGCAACTTCAACTATTTATTTATACCAGCAACTTCAACTATTATTTAATAAATTCTATTGATTGAATGTTAATTGAAGTTTCATTTTGGATTCTCCAAATGGATGTCTTCTTAAAAATCCATAGCACTTGATGCTATTTGTACTGCCACTCTAAAAATCCTTAGTTCGTGGCAATAGACACAATACATTTGATTGCAATATGTTTGTCCATTCATACTTGACGTTGAGAATTGGCAGACATGAGCTGCAAGCAAAGTTAAGGGGAGTATTATCCTACAATAACAGAAAAACTACTTATTTGTAGGTAACAGATATTGGACCAATATTCTATACAAAATGTAACCCAACCTAAATATGTTTTGTTTAAATTGGCATATAGAATAAGAAAAGGAACACTCCATGGATCTAGCTAGCAGTTTACCTTTTTTAATGAAAAATTGGGGTGGAGGGGGAGCGAGCGAATGAATGAGAGAGTCTCTGTTTCAGTTTCCCAACAGGAAAAAATAAACATAGACAAGAATAGCAAGAACTGAAGTGTGATGAGAAACTCTTATCATGTGCATGAGTCTTAGAAGTTCCCAAGTCATTCATGGCTATTCTTCCTTTCAAGTCCAAACTGGGGGAAAAATGAGGAATTCTGAATCCTGGAACTTACAAAGATTGCTCTGTTCAGGCTAGAATGCCAAGTTCATTGCAGATGCATTTAGTTTAGGCCTAAGGAAATTGTCAAAATACAAAAAAAAAAAGTGGTCAGGAAACAATGTTTAACACAACAAGGGACCAGCAGTTAGGCAATATTCCCTCTTCCACAAATGAGGATGCCCCATATATGTCACAAATCAGCAATACATTAGGTCAAAATCACCATCAGCAAGCAAAGGGAGCTCTGAAGAAAAGACATTCATGACATTCGCTAAAGAAATGGAAAAATGTAGCATCAGCTATAGCAATGTTCTAGGAAGAGGTTAGCTGCTGTCTTTTCACAGATTAAAGGGATCTCATATTTTGTTAAAGATATCTTGCAGTTATAAAAGAGACTACATTCCAACTTGCAAATGCAGAGAACACTCTCCAATATTACATCTGAGGAAAAATATCCCATGCCATGCACTTAGGTAGCTTTTGCAAGTTGCTCTGGGGAATTCCATACTTCCTTTTGCTGTGAAACTCATAAAATTAAGGATATTGTCAAAAAGCAAGGGCCACAAAGTAGCTCAGCCTCCTTCTCATCTTTCCTACTTCCTGGACTAAGGAATTTCTTCTGTAATTCTTTCTGTCTTATCCATATTTCCAGGGTCTGTTAGACATTCAGTCAGCTGGCATCACCTATGCTTCTAGTCCACAGGCAAAAAGATACAAACCTTCTTTGTAGAGCTGAGTTTTTCACTCAGCTTGCTGAGGCTTGCTGCTTCAGCTCAGCTGGGGCATCAGTTTGCTGTTTCTATATCATTACCATACTTTCCAACCAATTTTCTGGCTGCTGGTGATATTCCACCATTTTGTTAAATTGGAAGACTTCAACTTTCCCTTGGTGAGTGGATTGGATTAGTCCAGGATTCTGTGGCTATCATGCAACCATGGACTGACACAGTTAAGTCATGGTTGCATGGTAGCCATAGAATAAGTTTATTAAGGGCCTACGCATATGAGAGTGCATATACAATATCCAGGTTTTCCTTAGGCCTATGTTTCATGAACTTTGGCATGCAGATCATTTCTGACTTCTGGAGAATTTTGGGATATGACGATCTTGTGGAAAAGCACTCATTAACAAAATTTACCTTGAAGGATCCTGAGCATTTTCAGAGCACTCTTGCAGATTGTTCCATGACTCTGTGGGCATTTCTTTCTGGGTGGAACGTTCTTTGAAGGACAATGTCTTGTTGAGTATAACTTCTAAGTATTTGGGGTATTTGTTATGAACAAGAAGAGGAGCCTCAAACTGTATGTTTGTTTAAACAGAAATGCTTCTTATTTATATTTCAACAAATCATTTGGTGACACACACCCATTTACATAAAATGTATATAAAATTTACATAAAATTTACAAAAAATGTGTCCGTACAAAATTGGCTCATATTATTAGCAAATGAGAATAGCGAGCAAGAATAACACCACAAACAACTGATGAAAATCTAAAGCACCTATCTTGGTTTCATCAGTTGCCCATTATTACCATTGTCCCCCAAAATATGTATGTGGCTTTCAGTCATTCAGATATTCCCTATTCCTGATCTTGCCTGATGTCCTAGTAGTCCATATTACAATAGGAGAGAAAACAATAGTTCAATTCTGAAAACATAATTTCTTCAGGTATTCCCTAGGGAACTGAATTCAGACTTAATAATTACCTTCTTCTTTCTTCATCTAAATTACTGTTATTAATTCTGTTGTTTTCTCAAATCCTTCTGAATTTCAGTGCCTATTAGAAAGATTTAAAAAGTACTGATGTAGGAAATTGCTTCTCCCTCTTTCTCTTAAAATATTAGCTCCTTTTAGAGGTCAAGAGAAACATGGCAGGCTTATGGATCGATTAGCATCCCGAAATCTATCCTAGATAGACCAAGATTCAGCTACAACAAATCAGGAGGTGTTAACTGCGGAACAGCTAATGGCTTTATCCTAGGGATACGGGGGGTTCTTTGCGACTTGCCCTTGTAATGGGGACACCATTTTTACTAATCTTAATGCTAGTACTGAGTCCCCATGTTGTATGCATGACTCACAGGTGCAGCATCTTTCATCCATATCCTCCATATCACAAGTACCATCATCCAGGAGACCTTATGGTTGGTGGAATTTCATCTCAAGTTGGTCCAGTCTCTGAAAAACTCAGCTTTCAAGTTCATCCTCCACCAGTATTGCCTGGGCAGTTTTTGTAAGGACTGTACTTATATTTGCTTATACTTTCCTGTGTTTATGATTGCCAAAATAATTAATTATAGCATTTCCATCACAAAGCAATAGTTAATTGACTGGGTTGAAATTAGATGCTAAGAACAGCATTCTTTTCGCAACCGGGCAAAATATAGTGTGGAATATAATGAGATAAAAGCAAACTTCCAAAACCAAATTTTCTCCAAATAACTGGGCTTCCATGCCTCTAAATCTCAATTATTGCTAATCTGCCTGGGCACTACTATGGGGAAGGTAGCTTGGTGAAGTCTGATTTAGTGCTCTTTTTTCTACGTAGTCCTCCTACATAATATAAATTAACTTGTTTTGTATCTAATACAATTATCCCTTCAAAAAAACTGCAAGATCTTCTACTCCAATTAACAATGCAAGAGTGTCTGCTACCCTGGCTCTCTGCTAGAGGACTGTCTTCCTTTTTTTCTTTTTCTTTTTCTTTTTTAAGTCATATTATATATGTGGATTCCAGACATCCCTGTGTTTTATACCTAACATTATTTGCCCAATTTTCCTGAAGGCATGCCACTATTCTGACAATAAATATGAATTCTTGTTCACATACACTTGTGCATCCTAATGAGTGTTGATTTATCATATCAGAAAGGTAGAATTGCTTGATGGAGCTGGCATGTTATATTGTAACTACTGACTATAATAAAAGAACTAGTAGAATATACTTCTGATGTTTAATGTAACTCTCATTGTAGCGGAGTTCCTAAGAATTACCAGCACATCCTGACTTTGGCATTTGCAGTAAAGGAGATCAATGAAAACCCACAAATCTTACCCAATCTCACCCTGGGCTTCTACATATATGATAGCTATGGCAATGCTCAAAGGACCTATCAGGCCACCATGCTACTTCTATCAGCAACTGAGAGACTGGTTCCCAACTACCTATGCAACTTCCAGAATAAAGTCATAGCTGTTATTGGAGGATTGGATGCTGAAATCTCACTCCATGTCGCAAATCTCTTGGATATCTTTAAGATTCCACAGGTAGGTTGGACAACCTTATATGCAAATGTCATTCGACCTGTAGAATCCTATTTTCACAATGCAGTTTTGTTTTGCAGCATTAGGTATATTCAAATAAATGGTTCAGGAGTTGAAAAATGCCTCCCTGAAATTTGACTTTATTCAATTAAAAACTGATGTGATTGTTTTTGTGCCTTGAGCTCACATTGGCCAACTATTAAATTTACTGCAAATTATTGAAAGAAGAAGGGTTTCCTCTTTTCTGGGTCCTAATTTGGTTTTTGGTTTTGTTTTCATATTAATAAATATTACATGAAGCATGCCATAATTAGGTGGCTCATTAATCTGAATGTATCATATTTCACAAATGCTTTAAATTATTTGTACATGTCTACAGCAAGGCTAATTTGTCAGTTCCAGTCTGAAAATTCTCTTACTTTATTAAACTTGGGATAATGTAAAATGTGTACCACTTCCCAGTTAAAACCATCTCTGTTATGAAATTAAGCAAGTTTTATCATGTCTTTTGACTATTCCTTGACATTGGGTGTGTTCTATAAATCTTACGCTTCTTTGTCCTACACCTTCAAGCCAAATCAAAACTTTATTACTGTCATAGATCAATCCTTAAGCTATGTTTTGTAAATGAAAGCTTTGTCTTCTGAACCTAAAGAGTCTTTGATTAGGTTTATGAACTTTGAATTTATAAATTTTGAATCAGTTTGTTGCCTTGTACATTATTGAGATGGCAGTAAATTATGCTAAGCTTCAAATTGTTTCTTAAATGTGTTGTATGATGTCCTTGATGCTCTCTGAGCTTGCTTGTTTTCTTGCAGACATTTTATTACCCAAACTAGGTAACATCATCAGTGCTAGTGTATGGCAGAGATGTTTCCCCCATGGTTGTGATAACAAAATTATGATTAGTTGTGCAGCTAGTAATTTCTTTATAATTTTTTTTGTGTTTATATAGCAAAAAATGTTGCAAGAAAATGAATTTAGGTGAAATCTGCAAATGTAAATTGTGACTATTGCTGATGTAATAAATGTAACTTTATTTCGCCTTCAGCTGTAGAAATTTAACCATTTGAAATTTGATATCAACATACAAATCCCTTTGTCTACCTGTGCATGTAGTCAAAACTACTAGGTATACCTATGCATGAAGACAAACAGGGATGGTATATCCTCTTTTGATATTTAGAAGATATGAAACAGCAATTATCCATCACTTACAAATCTGCAGCTTGGTTTTAGATAAATTCATATCAGTAATTCCTTCAGATCTGGAGCATCACTGAATGGCAATCAACAGACGTCCGAGCCCTTCCATGCAGTTATGCTTTCCAGAACTACCATCTCAATGGAATACCCATATCAACAAGGGGCAACAAATTCCTTTCTGGAATTCCTACTTCAATGAGCCAGCCAACACTGTTTTGAAGGGTTGGTATAAGAATTATTAATTCAATATACTGTATGTTGATTGTTTTGAACACTTGAAAATGTTTCCTAGATGCGGCTCTTATCTCCTTTTCCTGTTTCTCTCTAGCTCATTTATGGCTCTGCGCCGATAATGAATGATAAAACTCCAGGCCTTTCCTTTTATCAAATGGTTCCCCCAGAAGAACTTCAGCATAAAGGGATTCTCTCACTGCTCCTGCATTTTAATTGGACATGGATTGGGATTTTTATCATGGACAGTGACCAGGGAGAAAAATTTGTAGAAACGGTGATTTCTCTTTTTCCCAAAAATGGGGTTTGTGTTTCTTTCATTCACCGATTCCCCAAATTTACTGTTTTCAATGGATTTGAGGGCATGCTTCAACAGGGGGCAAAAATATATGATCATGTCATGAATAGTAAGGTTAATGCATTGGTGTACAATGGAGAATTCCTTGCTATGAGCTATTTGTTATGGTTGCAGTATATTCCAAATATAGAAAAGGTGAGAAGTAAACCAAAAGGTATTGTGTGGATAATAACAGCACAGGTGGAGTTCAGTTTAATCCCTTTTCAACGTGCTTGGGATATAAAAGTAATTGATGGTGCCCTTTCCTTTATGCTGCATTCCACTGCTCTACCAGAATTCAGATCATTTGTTGGAAAACAAAACCCATTCACTGCAAAGGGAGATGGATTTATCAGACAGTTCTGGCAAGATGCCTTTGACTGTGTATTCCCAAATGTTGTTATGAGTGATGTGCCTGAGAATGATTGTAATGGTACAGAGGATCTGGAGAGCCTTCCTGGGACTCTTTTTCAAATGGACATGACTGGCCACAGTTATAGTATCTACAATGCTGTACATGCCATAGCTCATGCTTTACATGCTGTGTCCTCTTCAAGAGATACCGAGAGATCAATGGCAGGTAGGGTAGGACGGAAGATTCGTAGTCAACAGTTCTGGAAGGTAATATCCTCGTTAAGCAAAATACTTTTAAAGTAAGCTTAATGCAAACCTTGAATCTGTACTATGACTGACTTCCAATGCCCTAGATTTCGGGGGGGGGGGAATAATGCTTCAATTAGAATGCTGTGTATCTATTTATTTCCACTATCTTAAGTATTGATTGCTATATGACTATTGCCCATTGATTTCTGTTGGGACTCCACCTATGCTACTTAACTTATAGAATGGAATGGAATGGAATGGAATGGAATGGAATGGAATGGAATGGAATAGAATAGAATAGAATAGAATAGAATAGAATAGAATAGAACAGAACAGAACAGAACAGAACAGAACAGAACAGAACAGAACAGAACAGAACAGAACAGAATAGAATAGAATAGAATAGAATAGAATAGAATAGAATAGAATAGAATTTTTTATTGGCTGAATGTGACTGGACACACAAGGAATTTGTCTTGGTGCATATGCTCTCAGTGTACAGGAAGGAAGATACATTCATCAAGAATCATAAGGTACAATACTTAATGATAATTTCAGAAAGTTTATTTAACAGCCTACATGAATATCATTTGGAAATATATCTGTTTTTCTGCATCTTTATGATTGTCTGGTAAACCTAAATTATTACATTTTCTTTTCAATTTAGTTCCACTATTTTTTGAGAAATGTTGCTTTTAACAACACTGCTGGGGAACTGGTCTCCTTTGATCAGAATGGGATTGTAGCAGCTGGATTTGATATTATCAACTTGATTGCTTTCCGAAACAAGTCCATTCTTCATGTGAAAGTTGGAAATGTGGACCATTCAGCTCCTTCAGATAAACTATTAACCATCAATGATGAAATGATTACATGGCACAGCTGGTTTAACCAGGTAGGATTTAATTATTGTCCTTCATTCTGAACAAACATGCTGTTTTTTTTAATTTGATACATCAATTCATATTATTGGACAAAAGGAAATTCTTACATAAAGTTATCTCCCTATAACCAACTTGTAGAGCACAATTTCATATCTGATCATCTGTAAAGATGACCATTAACAGCTTTTAGGTTAAAGTAGGACATCATGTCTCCATGATGCAATACAATTATATAATATAATAAAGAAACAACAATTTGTTTCAGCCCACTGTGGGCCTATGCTACACCTATCTTAAATCCAGGGTTGTTGTTTTTTCTTTTCAGAATTCATGATTGCACTTGTTTAATCTTAAAACAAGTATATTTAACTGAGCTTTACAATGGAAACATCTTTTTCAAACTATTATTCCTATATCTAAACTGGATATGACCATGATATGCTTTCATCATTTTAAATGACGACAATAGACTAAAAAGCTTCCAGATGTATAAGTTTCCTCTTTAATTTCCAGGTGATACCCATCTCTGTCTGCAGCAAGAGCTGTTATCCTGGTTCCAGCAAAAAAGTGAAGGAAGGAAAGGCATTTTGCTGTTATGACTGCATCCCCTGTCCAGAAGGGAGAGTTTCAACTGAGAATGGTAAGAGATGTTCATCACCACCTGAACCGGAATTGGTATTCAGCTGGATTGGAACGTTCGGGCAAACTGGTAGTGGAGACCTGCGGGTGGGCCTGCCCACCCGCCTGGGCACAATCCCGTCCTATATCACTGTATTTTTGATGCCGCATGTATGTGTGAACGGTGTGCAAGAGCGAATTGCCGTGTTGTTTGATATGGCACGCATGCGCGGATGGCACGCAAGAGTGAATTGCCATGTTTTGTGATGCCACACGCATGCACGGATGGCATGCAAAAGTGAATTGCCATGTTTTGTGATGCCACATGCATGCATGGATGGTGCGAGCATGCGCACATGCTCACATTTCTGGTGCTGGGTGAACCGGTTGCTACAATATGTGAAGCTCACCTCTGACCTGAACATTTACAAATAATTGTGTAATTGTGAAGGAAATGATCAGATAAGAGACAGCATAGCCTGCAGCTGGATAACAGGTGGGACAAGCCACTCAGAAGAGACCCTCCCCAGTTTCTCGGGTTGCAAGATTCTGTGAATGTAGATTCACAATAAAGTAGAAATAATTCATCAAGTTGTGATTCCTATCTGGTTTATCCTGGGAGGTCATCACTACCTTCCTCATTCGATTCACTTTCGTCTCCACTATGAAACCTACTGAGAGCAATGATTCCCTACCTCTCCCCAGCAAAGGAAGACAAGGAGAACAAATGAAGCTAAAAGGGAAGCAACTGAATATACTTTCCTCCTTCTTCTACCTGAGTTGAAACCCAACTTATAAAATGGGCATGGTGGGGAGCAATTCTCACTAGAGAGAATTCTCTTCTTTCTAGTGATCAAATCTGCCAAGCAGGAAGCAGGAGTTTGAAGGAAAACAAATCTTGGGTGGAAATATAACATGAAACTTTGGAATCATCTTCCCCCAAAATACAGGCCTTAAAGAAACTGATTAAGATCCAGCTTTTCCCCAGGCCTTGGGCCAGAATAAGTAGTCCCCATTTTAGATGCTGTAGTATTTCTTAGCCATGTTTGACATTTATTGTTTACTTGGTTTTAATTATTTTATTTTATTTATTTATTGTAGTGGGGAGGATTTGCTATCTTTGACATTTCCTCTATTTTTGTATGTCACCAAAAGTCTCACGGCTAAAGATGGGTAGTGTCAAAATGCTTTAAATAAATAAATATACTGGCAAATGGATCAGACCACATGTACAACTGTCATTGCTTTCCAGTCTTTGAGAAGCTCTTATAATGAAGCACTTATTCTTACTTCTTCTTCCTGCATCTAGAATCCAGGATACATTCACAGATCAGTCAGTTACTGGCTAAAGAGCAGGTCTGAAGAGCAGTACAATGGCAAAGCAAAAAAAACCAAAAAAAAAAAAACCATTCCATATGTCACAAATGTTCTTAAACATTTTTCTGGCATTTTATCAAAATTCTGCCAAATACCATCCCAGGCACACTTCACAATTTGAACATCTTCTGTCAGATAAACTAATTTTACTTTATTGTGAGGCTATATTAACAGAATCTCATGAGCCTGAAAGTACAGTTCTTCCTCCATTATCTTTACAGTCCAAGAAATTAGGGAAATTCTCTTCTGAGCCTATTGCCCTGTCAATTATGCTGACTTTTATCTGATCCTAAGTACAGACTATGGGTTCACTCAGTGGTGGGATTCAAATAATTTAACAACTAGTTCTCTGCCCTAATGACCAGCTGGGTGGGTGAAGCTATGGTGGGCATAGCCAGGGGGTGTGACAGGCAGCACTCTGCCTCCTGCACCACTCTGGGAGCAAAAATGGGCTGCGGGGGGCCGCGCCACACCCACTCCCCCTTTTGGGCCTAGAAGGCCTTCCTGAAGCCGCCTGGGAGCAAAAACGGGCTGTGGGAGGCATGTCACACACACCCCGTGCCCCATTTTGGGCCTAATAGGCCTCCCTGCACTTACCTGGGTGCCAAAATGGGGTGCATTGGGATTCCTGGAAGGAGCAGGGCAGGAAGGGGAGAGGCCAGCCAGCAATTTAACTACTGATTCGCCCAAACCAGCCCAAACCGGCTGAATTCCACCATTGGGTTCAATCTCCCAAATTCATTCTCACATACCATTACATCCTGTAATTTTTCCTTCATTTTTCTTTTATTTTTTTCCATGTAGCTGAACAATAATGGCATTCTTCCAACTGTTGTTCATAGATACACACTAATGGAAACAAGCTGTGCCACAATTCCACAAGCAATCTGCACCTGTATTTAATAATATCAATATTAAATTAATTATTAATTTAATAATATCAATATTAATATCTACATTCTTTTTAAAAAATTCTCACAAAATATATTTACTTCTATTGTATTAGATTCATTTCAAGTCTATTCTTCAACAAATCACTATTATTCCCATAAAAATCTATGAAATACTTTTCAAAAACATTCCCTAAATTCAGATTTATCTGAAATCATTTTATCACTGATGTTTAATTCCATTTGTATTGCTGGAGATTCCTTGTTTGGACATCTTTCCCACTATCCAAAGCATGTTTTCCTTCCATCAAAATATATCTGCATTTTTTCTGTTGAATATTAATTCTTCCTATCCTCCCTTCACTATATTTTTTTGACATTGTATTCCTTGTACATTGTGCAAGGAATATGACATTGTACACAATCTGCAGTAACCCCCTTTCAACTGTTTTTCCTCCCACAATCTCTTGGATGTGTTTATTTCCATCTACATTTTTTTTCACTTATCATTCCCTCAAACATCCTTTCTCATATTTTCGAAGGCACATATTTCTGTGGCAGTCTGGGTAATGTTTTCTTCCTTCCACTTCCCATTAATTGGCTTGGAAAATAATCTCTCTTCTGTCAGTTTGATATATAGTATTTGTATTAATCATTCTTCAGTTGTTCTTATTTTACTTTTCTTTTTACTCCTTTCCAACCTAATCCATTTATGTCCAATATCTACCTGACACTATCAAAACAGAATCTGTCATAAATTCAGTACCCTTCACTAATTTTGAAACAAACCTAAGTCCCTTCTAGCACTGAGGATGTTACCTAGTTTAATAATCAAATATCTGCAAGAAAACAACTAAATCCAGATGGATAAATACACAGTTCATCCCTCAGCTATAAACATTCTATTTGTACTAATTCTCTCAATCATTTATCCTATGATTTGACCAGCATTATAGATCTTTAATTCCTTTTGGCAGATGATAGATGAGAAAGAGAGAGAGAGATAATGTTAATTAAAACAAATAAAAATTATGTGCCAATTAAATTTAGCAGAAATTTTGATAATCATATTTTATAAAAAATATAAAGATTAAATACTTACAAATTAGCTTTAGGACTAGAATATGATTGTGCCATACAGAATATGTGTGACATAATAATGTTACATTATTTCTTCTTTTTCAGATAGAAATGAGTGTTCCAGATGCAAAGACAAATACTATCCAAACAAGAAACACAATTTTTGTATTCCCAAAAGTATTAGTGTCTTGACTTATGAAGAACCTTTAGGGATCAGTTTAGCCTGTATTACACTTTCTTTTTCAATGACTACTGCTCTTGTGCTTGGAGCATTTCTGAGCCACAACAAAACTCCCATTGTGGTAGCCAACAACAGGGATCTGACTTACACTCTCCTCATTTCCCTCCTGCTCTGCTTCCTTTCAGCACTGCTATTTATTGGCCAACCAGGAAAATTTACCTGTCTCCTGAGACAAACAACTTTTGGTGTGGTCTTCTCAGTGGCTGTTTCTTCAGTCTTGGCAAAGACCATCACAGTGGTTCTGGCTTTTATGGCCACCAAACCAGGATCCAGAATGAGAAAATGGATCGGGAAAAAATTAACTAATTCTATTGTTGTTTCCTGCTCCCTGATCCAAGCCGGCATTTGTACTCTCTGGCTATCAATTAACCCTCCATTCCCAGAGGCTGATATGATCTCAGTGACTGAAGAAATTATCCTTCAATGCAATGAAGGCTCTGTGACCATGTTTTATTGTGTCCTTGGCTACATGGGTTTCCTGGCTTTTATCAGCTTCACCACAGCTTTTCTTGCCAGGAAATTACCTGACAGTTTCAATGAAGCCAAATTCATCACCTTCAGCATGTTGGTCTTTTGTAGTGTTTGGTTGACGTTTGTTCCAGCATACCTGAGCTGCAAGGGGAAGTACATGGTGGCTGTAGAGATCTTTTCTATCTTAGCTTCGGGTGCTGGGCTTCTGGGTTGTATCTTTTTCCCCAAATGTTACATCATCGTCTTTCGGCCTGAGTTGAACAAAAGGGAACAACTAATGAGAAAGAAGATTGATTAATAATCCGTCTCATTCTTCTTCTGTCAACATTTTTAGTTTCAATGTATTAGTTATTAGTTTAAAGCCCTGCATGGCATAGGTCCAGGTTACTTATGGAACTGTCTCAACCCATTGGGACTGGCCTGCCCAACCGGTGCCAGCAGAGGAGGTGTGCTGCAGGTCCCATCATTCAAGGAATTCTGGCAGATGTGGTCCAGGAGAAAGTCCTTCTCTGTCAGGGAAGGCTCCTGCCCTTTGCAACATTTTACTCCCAGAGAGTGGCTTTCACTCTTTTGATCGGGAGCCTAAAGATCTGGCTCTGTCAGGTGGCTTGGAGCCCTAATGGGGCAGGATCACACTGGAGGTGGTTGTTGAATTAAAATTCAATCTCAACACCCCATGCATCCAGTTTCCTCCCTCCCTCCCAGCATTTAACTGTTTTATATGTGTGTGCATTTTCCAAACATTCTAAGGTTTTACTAAAGGGCGATGATGCATCCTACCCTTTCTTATCAGTTCTTGAGATTTTATCCTCTTTTTCAGCATTTTTTCTGAAGCATATTCACTGTTGTCCCATTATTAGTTACTTTCTGATGAGAAGGAATCTCAGTGACTACATTGTTAATCTAGGATTATGTACCTCCTTTCTGGAGTTTTTCAGAAACTAATTGGTGAGAAAGTTACATGAGTAAGTAAATCTTGAATGAGACTAGTGGATAAATGGTCTAATATTTTCAGCAGTCAGTTCATGTGGAAGATCATTATTTAAACAGGAGTGCAAAGATCCAAGAATATGAAGAAATATGTCTCATCAATAGATTCCAGGCTTAGTGAAAACTTGAAGGAGTAGGAAAGGTTTTATATCTGGATTTAAATTCTAAATTATGGATGATCTCATCATGTTTGTCCTTGTATCCATGCACTCTGGCAGTTTAATAATCGTTAATATTTGTAAATAATTGTTCAGTATCAATAGAATGTCCTCTTTCCATTTACAGTAGACCTAGTGTTTGTCTATCATTCAAAGAGGCTGCCAATCATTATCAGTTACTTGGTTACTTCCTACCATTTCAGAAAGAAATGCAAATGGATCTCTTGCCTATAACTGTTTACCATCTAGCTATACAGATGGGTCAAAATCATCCACCTGAACAGTTCCTACCCTCACCCCACCCCCATCCCATTCCACTAGAAAAGCCAGCTGCACTAGCAGGTGCTATCTGGGACATTGGCCACTGTAATCTAAAAACTCTGTGTTAACCCTTAGACTGTTAACTGCTTAATTTGTGTTAGTGGACTTCCAGGGGAAATTTGGGGAAGTGAAGGACACGAGTGACTGCAGCAACCTGTGAATAGACCAATTCTTTGGAATAAGGAGGTAGGGAGAGTACTCCAGATGGCTACATGAGGAGATCATAAGACAGGGGGTGGTTTTGCAGGTTTGAATGCCTGGAGAAAAGTGGATTAGCCACTTTACTTGCAAACACGGCATATATTTTTAATGGACACTAATTATACAAACGTCACTTTCTAATCATTTCAGAAATTTCTCATTAATGTTTCTCAACTGCAAGAAACTTTCGAAATGACAAGTTTGGAAGTGCTGGGTGACTCTGCCTTCAATCCCAAATGAGATAAATGTTAATCAGAAGCTGTTATTTGCAATAAAGAAGATCAATGAAAACTTACAGATCCAATCTCACATTGCATTTCTACATCTGTGACAGGCAGCTATGACAATGCCCAGAAAACCTATCAGGCTACAATGACATTGACTTCCAAACACATACTGTATGTAATACAAGAAATAATGCAATCGTTATTGTTGGGGAACGATATTTCCAAATTTATTTACATGTAGCAACTATCTATAAAATTCCATAGATAGTACACTTTTGTCTTTCTATGTATGATTTTTTTAAATTTTCTACATAGTTTGGCTTCTGTTCTGCAACTTAACTGTATTTAAATGTATGTTCCTGTACCAATTGTCCTTGACTTGCATCCACTTGTCTTCCAGTAGAGATGGTTATTATGAATGGGTAGTCTCATTTTTTTTAAAAAAAAATTCCTTGGCACATATAGCAGAGACAGTATTGGCAGCACTGGCAGGAGGATGCAGGTGTAGGCTTCTAAGCAGGGGTGAAATCCAGCAGGTTCTGACAGATTCTGGAGAACCGGTAGTGGAAATTTTGAGTAGTTTGGAGAACTGCAAATGTCACCTCTGGCCCCAGAGTGTAGTGGGAATGAAGATTTTGCAGTATCCTTCCCCTGCCATGCCCACCAAGCCATGCCCACCAAGCCACGCCCACAGAGCTAGGAGGGATCTGAATTGGATGCCTGTATTTGGACAGTGGGTTTGCTTATTTCCTTTCATAATATACTTGGGAAATTGCTTATTACTTATTAAAGGTGTTATGAAGGATAATGTTTATGAAACCAGAAGTGTCCTGGTTTTGGTCACAACATTATAAAAAGATGTTGTGATTCTGGAAAGAGTACAAAGCAGAGCCGTCTTAACAGCATTATGGGCTCTGGGCAAAACAGTGTACTGGGGCCCCTATGACAACTACTCACAGGAATAAAAAATGTAAATGGTCAATAAAATTAAACACATATTGGCACTTCCAACAAAATTCATGTTGAAAAACACAATAATACTCAGTAAGCCATACAGTTTTTGTATTTATATGATACAAGATGCATTGAAGGGTTAACATACACAGATTAGTATGGGGCCCCTATGCTCATGAGGCTCACAGGCAAGTGCCCATCAGGCCCATGTGTTAAGACCCCCCTGTTACAAAGAGCAACAAAGATAATTAGAGGACTGGAGGCTAAAACATATGAAGATTGGTTACAGGAACAGGGCATGGCTAGTCTAGTGAAGAGAAGGACCAGTGTTCCATTGTTTTGGGGCTGTGACAGAGAAGAAGGGTTCAAACTATTTTCCAAAGAAGACCAGGCAAAGAATAATGGATGGAAACTGATCAAGGAAAGATTCAACCTGGAAATAAGAAGAAATGTTTTGACAGTGAGAACAATCAACCAATGGAACAGCTTGCCTTCAGAAGTTGTGGGAGCTTTATCACGGGAAGCTTTCAAGAAGAGACTGGACTCCCATCTGTCAGAAATGGTATCGGGTCTCCTGTAGGGTGGGGGGTGGGTGGGTTTGGAGTAGATGATCTACAAGGTCCCTGCTATTCTGTTTCCTTGTTTCCAGGATGAAAGACATTTCATGTAATTTTAAGGATTACATGGACATATTTTATTTTTTGCAAAACTGCAAAAGGAGGACTTAGAACATTCATTTTACAATTAAAGGAGAAGAAACCCATTAATATAGTGGAGCTATATTCTTTGACAATAGAAGATATTAAGACTATGTAGGAATAATGTACTCAAATTACTTTTAAGATTGTCTGCCACTGCATAAATGAATTTAACAGAGGTTATAGAACAGAGTTGGGGAATGATAACCTTTCTATGACTTGTAGACTTCAACTCCCAGAATTCCTGAGCCAGCCAATTCTGGGAGTTGAAGTCCACAAGTCATAAAAGCACCCATGTTGTACAAAAAAAAAAAACCTCAGGCAAAATAGAGACTTGGACTGAGGTAGGCTTGAAAATGGATTTTAAAATGCCAGACTACACCAGTAATATGGAAAAAGATTCCAAACAGATTTACAAGTGAAACCAACTGATGTCATAATTAAAGGAGACACACAAAAGATAAATCAGAAGAGTGACTTAGAGAAAAAATATATATCTTGAATTTACAAAGGGATCTGTTAAACTACTGAAGCTGTTCCTGAGAGGAGAGAAACAGACTGAGTTATAAAATATAGTCCACATTTCATGTTTAAAGCAGTGCTATATCAAGAAAATAATTAAATGCTGCTGGTAGAATTTAAGACAAATCTTCAGTAAAAAGAGTTCTATCAAAATATTCTATCAGAAATCTATTTCTTTTGGGTCCTTCTCTGTGTCTGTGTATACAGTATGTTTAGAGCTGACTGTGTTTTATGACTTCGTACCTTTTATTAGTTTTAACAGAAATGCTTCCTATTTATCCTTTAGTAAATTGTTTGGTGGTCCCCCATTTATGTAAAGTTTGAGTCTTGCTATTCCAAGGTAGTCATATCATAGCAAACTAGCTTCAGAATTCTGCCACAAACTGATGAAAATCTCTCTTGGTTTGGTCACTGTGCTCAACGTCACTATCCACCTTTTCCCAAAATATGACTGTCTTTTAATCACTCAAATATTCCCCATTAAGGATCCTTGCCAAATAATATCCTAGTTCCTATCAGAATAGTAGAGAAAACAATAGCTCAACTCTGAAAAAGATAATTTCTTCAGGACTTCCCTAAGGAACTGAACTCTGATTTAATAATCACCTTCTTGCTTGTGCATCTAGATTACTATTATTAATTCTACTGTTTTGCAAAATCCCAGTGAATTTAGTGCCCATTTACTATTAGCTAAAAAGACAGGTGTGGTAAATTTCTTCCCTCTGTTTCTTTTAAAAAATTAATAGCGTTTAGAGCTGGAGAGAAACATGGTAGGCTTATGGATGGGTAAGGAGCTCCAGGTCTGACTCTGGATACTCCAAGATTTAGACTAAAAAGAGTCAGGATCTGTTAAATGTAGACATTGTAGATGTGCATATGGCTTTATCCTAAAGAATAAGAGAGATTCTTTGAAATTTGCCCTTGTAATGGGGAGGACAATTTTACTAGTCTTAATGCTAATGCTGAGTTCCCATGTGGCATGCATAATTCACAGATGTAGCATCTTTCATCCATATCCTCCATATCACAAGTACCATCATCCAGGAGATCTTATGGTTGGTGGAATTTCATCTCAAGTTGGTCCAATCACTGAAAAAATCACCTTTGAAGGTCATCCTCCTCCAGTATTGCCTGGACAGTTTGTGTAAGGAATGTAATTATTTATTTATATTTTTCCTGCATTTATGACTGTCAAAATAAATAATTATAGAATTTCCATCAGAAAATAATAGCTGAGGTAAACTTAAAGAGATGCTAAGAATACCACTTTTTAAATCAACCAAGCAACATATACTGTGGTAATGAATGAAGTTTTTAAATCAAATTTCCTAAGACTGAGAATCTTCAAAGAGCTGGGCTTGCACACCTACCAGTATGATTCTGAGCCATTGCCACATTGTCCACTTTGGGGAGATAGCTTGGGGAAGGTTGATTCTTCATTTTTCTACATAATCCTCCTAAATAAAATATATTAATTTGCCTTGTATCTAATAAAACAATGGCATTCTTCAAACACACTGCAAGTTCTTCTACTCCAACTAACAATACAGGAGTGTCTACAAGCCTAGCTCTGGGCCAGAAGACTGTCTACCTTTTTGAAAGCCACATTATATATGTACATTCCATACATTCCATTTATATCTGAAATTATTTGCCCAAATTTCTTGCAGAAATGTCTGTATTCTGACAATAGATATTGAATCCTTTATGCCTGCACTTGCCTACAGATTAATTCTTTTTTAAAAAAATTTTTAAACTTTTATTAATTTAAGAAACCACATAATACATTTATAAATGCAAGTAAAACAATTTACAACAAGCATCATCTTAATAACATCTATCTATAATATCTGAATTGTTACAATATCAATATCCTATATTCTTCAATATACAATATTTCTCTCACCTTATATAATGATATTATTTTATTGATATCTCGTGTCTCTTTTTTAAATTTCATTTGATGTAAAAATTTATTTTACTCTATTGATATCTTTTCTTTTATTTAATTTTTCTTTCTTTCTTCTTCTCTTTTTTTTTCACTTCCCTCTAACCATTTATACCATTTTTGCCAGACCAGATAATATTCAGATTCTTCCTTTTCTTGGATCTCCTTGGTAAGTCTATCCATCTCAGCGCATTCCACAATCTACAGATTAATTCTACATCCTCATAGCTGAGTTTTACCATGTCAGAAGGATAGGATTACTTGTTATAGAAGGGGCTGGCCTGTTAGACTATGTTAGAATGTACAAACCTCTAGAATGTCCTTCTGATATGTAATGCAACTCTCATTGTAGCGGAATTCCTAAGAATTACCAGCACATACTGGCTTTGGCATTTGCAGTAAAGGAGATCAATGAAAACCCACAAATCTTACCCAATCTCACCCTGGGTTTCCATATTTATGACAGCTATGACATTGCTCAAAGAACCTATCAGGCCACCATGCTACTCCTATCAGCAACTGAGAGACTTGTCCCCAACTACTTATGTAACATCCAGAATAAAGTCATAGCTGTTATTGGAGGACTGGATGCTAAAATCTCCCTTCATATGGCAACTCTCTTGGATATCTATAAGATTCCACAGGTAGGTTGGACAACCTTGCATGCAAATATCATCCTATTTTTATTGTCCCACTTTTACAATTGAGTTTTGTTTTTTAGTGTTATGTGCAGTCTATTCAAGTAAATAATTTAGATGTTCATTGACTGTTAATGACTGTTAACTGTTAAACTTCCACAGGTAGATTGGACATCCTTGCATGCAAATGTGATGCTACCTATAGTGTCATACTTTCACAATGCAATTTTGTTTTTCAGAGTTAAATATATTCAAATAGTAAATAGTATTTGGAGTCAAATAGTAAATACTTCTTAACTAGAAAAATAACTCTCCTCTGAAATTTGACATCTTTGTGTTGCAGACAAGTCAAACTATTTTTCTTCTGTAACTTGGGCTCATATTGCCCAATTATTCAATGTTTTGAAAATTATTGTAAAAAGCTTGGTTTGCTGGCTCTGGATCTTGATTTGGTTTTTTTTTTAATATTTATAAATTGCAGTCTGATTAAGAATAATTTCATGAAGTGGATCCCAACTGGGTAGCTAAACAATTAAACAAAAATGGTATGCAATTTTTTTGGTTCAGTGATTTCTTCAAAATCCAATCATCATCTTAGAAAGTTGCATGAATAATGCCATAAATAGGTGATTCATTTAACTGAGTGCATCATTTTTCATAAGCTATATAATTTATTTCTACATGTTTACTGACAGCTAATTTGTCAGTGCCAGTCTTCTAGAAATCACTAAATTCTTCTAGACGCTTTTTTACTTTCTTAAACCTGGTATAATATAAAATTTGTATCCCTTCCCAGTTGAAACCATCTCTGTTCTGAAATTAAAAGAAATTTCATGTCTTTTGACTGCCAATTAACCTTCATTGGTATGTTTCTATAAATCTTGTATATCTTTGTCCTGCAAAATCAAATCAAAAGTTTGTTCCAGTTATAGACCAGCCTTTAAATTATATATTCCAAATGAATGCTTTATCTGTTCTAACTAAAGGTCTTTGGTTAGGTTTATGATGCGCTGAATATATTTTGCTGCCTTGTGCCTTATAGAGATGTCAAAGGTTTATAGTAAGTTCTTAGTGTTTCTGAACTGTTTTTGACATATGGCAGAGCTGTTTTTTATGGCCTGTGAAGACTGCACTGTGATTGGTTATGTGGCTAGACATTTCTTTATCAGTTACATTTTCTATTCTTATATAGTGAAAATTTTTGCAACAAAATAAATTTTCATGAAGTCAGCTAATATAAAAGATCTGTAACTATTCTTGAAGTTTTGTTTCACCTTCAGCATTACAAATTTAACCTTTTAAAATTTTACATCAACATACAAATTACTTGTTCTTCTGTGCATGTAATCAAAACATGGACAAACAAGGATTATACAGTATATCCTATTTTGATATTTGAAAATATGAAGCAGCAATTACCAAGAATCTACTCCTTGGTTTTAGATAAATTCATATCAATAATTCCTCCAGATCTGGAGCATCACTGAATGCCATTCATCAGACTTACAACATCTTCCATGCTATTAAACTTTTCAGAACCACCATCTCAATGGAATTCTCATATCAAGAAGGCAATGAATTCCTTTCCAGAATTCCCATCTCAGTCTGGTACTCAAGGCTGTTTTGAAGGGTTGGTATAATGATCATTAATTCAATATATGTTGATTGTTTTGAACACTTGAAAATCTTATCTAGATACTGCTGTTATCTTCTTTTCCTGTTCCTCTCAGCTCATTTGTGGCTCTGCTCCAATAATGAATGATAAAACTCCAGGACTTTCATTTTATCAGATGGTTCCTCCAGAAGCTCTTCAGCATAAAGGGATTCTTTCACTACTCCTGCATTTTAATTGGACATGGATTGCATTCCTTATCATGGACAATGACCAGGGAGAAAAATTTGTAGAAACAATGGTTCCTCTGTTATCCAAAAATGGAATTTGTGTTTCTTTCATTCAACAAGTCCCCAAACTTACTGATTTCACTAGACTTGATGACATGCTTCAGCGGGGGGAAAACATCTATGATCATATCATGGGTGGTAATACCAATGTACTGGTTTACAATGGAGAATCCTTTGCTATGAATTACTTGTTATGGCTGCAGTATATTCCAAAGATACAAGAGGTGAGAAGTAAACCAAAAAGTATTGTGTGGATAATAACAGCACAGATGGAGTTCAGTTTAATCTCTTTTCAATGTACTTGGGATATAAAAATAATCGATGGTGCTCTTTCCTTCATGATGCATTCCACTGCTCTACCAGAGTTCAGATCATTTGCTGGGAAACAAAACCCTTTTCGTGCAAAGGGAGATGGATTTATCAGACAGTTCTGGCAAGAAGCCTTTAACTGTGTATTCCCAAATGTTGTTATGAGTGATGTGCCTGAGAATATTTGCAGTGGTACAGAGGATTTGGAAAGCCTTCCTGGGACTCTTTTTGAAATGGATATGACTGGCCACAGCTACAGCATCTACAATGCTGTTCATGCCATAGCTCATGCTTTACATGCTCTTTTGTCCTCTAGAAATACTGAGAGATCAATGGTGGGTAGAGTAGAAAGAAACATTTATCATCAAGACTTCTGGCAGGTAATATCCTCATCTGGAAATGTATTATGAGTAAGCGTGATAGCAGCCTGGAATCTGTATTTTGATTATTTCCCATGTCCTAGAATTGGGGGGAAAATATGCTTCAATAAAAATGTTGTGCTTCTTTAATTATTGATTTTCTCGGTCTTAATTATTCATTACTACATGCCTATTATGCATTGATTTTTATTGTGTCTCCTCCTATATTAGACAACTTGTAACTTTAGAAACCTATTTTGCATCCCCCACGAATCTCACATGGAAATATATCTGTTTAGCTATATTTTTATAAGCATAAAAGTCAGAATCACTCTAGTTTGTTTTTTCTGTTCTTTCCATTAAGCAAGAGATTGTGGAAAGGTACAAAACAATTCTCTTAACTCTATCTCATTTTCACCAAAAATGATGAGCTATGTGCTCCTATTTAGAATTTCCACCCATAACCAGACAAATGATACTGTGGTGGTGCTGACCAGGTATCTAGGGCTCTAAGAATCTGAATGGAGAGTACTGAGAGTCTTTAGGTTTGGCCATTTAAGACTAGCTTCCAGTTTCCTTCCAGATGCACTAAAACTGGTCATCAGGTAAAGCCCAATATGGTACAGGGTCAGGTTATCTGCAGAGCCGCTTTCCCTGAGGACATCTATTCATCCTACCAGGTCACATAGGGTGGGGACACTCCTAGTTCCTTCCCCTAAATATTGCCATCTTTTGGAAGCTAGGAAGCTTGCCTTTTCCATGGCAGTTCCTGTCCTTTGGAACATTCTCTGCCCTGATGTTTGAAAGGTCTCTATCCTACTAGCCTTGTTTTAAATAAACAAATTATTTTAATTCATACCCTTGACTATATCTTTTCTTTAATTGCAATACCATGAAAAAGAAGTAAAATGTGACTAAATATCTGCATTTCAGTTCTCTATCTCCATGGAGTCTGTAATCCCAAATTCTTGCATTTTTATTTTCAATTTAGTTCCAATATTTTTTGAGAAGTGTTGCTTTCAACAACACTGCTGGGGAACAGGTCTCCTTTGATCAGAATGGGATTGTAGCAGCTGGATTTGATATTATCAACATGATAGCTTTCCCGAACAATTCATTTCTTCATGTGAAAGTTGGAAATGTGGACCATTCAGCTCCTCCGGATAAAATATTAACCATCAATGATGAGATGATAACATGGCACAGCTGGTTTAACCAGGTAGGTTTTAATTATTGTCCGTGTTTCTGAATCAATAGGCTTTCTCTAATTTTATCATATTGGACAAAAGGAAATTGTTACATAAAGTTAGTTCCATATAAGCAACTTCTAGACCTATATCACATTATGTGTAAAATTGACCATTAACTTTTGTAGGTGAAAGTTAGTGAGGCATCATGTTTTCATTATATAAAAATATAGTAATGTAATGTAATGAAATGAAATTATAACAGTATTATTATATAATAAGAACTTATGAGTGCATTTGTTTAATCTAAATACAAGTATATTTAACTGAGCTTTATATTGCTGTTTTTGCAATATAAAAGTCTTTTCCAAACCATTATTTCTACGCCTACACTGGAAAGATGCCCATACATATTTGCATCATTTCAAATGTGATAAAGATAAAGGTTCCTCTTGCACATATGTGCTGGTCATTCCCAATTCTAGGGGGTAGTGCTCATCTCCATTTCAAAGCCAAAGAGCCAGCTCTGTCTGAAGCATCTCCATGGTTATGTGGCTGGCATGACTAAATGGTAAAGGCTCACAGAATGCTGTTACCTTCCCACCAAAGATGGTCCCTATTTTTCTACTTGCATTTTTTACGTGCTTTCAAACTGCTAGGATGGCAGAAGCTGGGACAAGTAAGCTCACCCCGTTACGCGGCACTAGGGATTTGAACCGCTGAACTGCCGACCTTTCGATCAACAAGATCAGAGTCTTAGCCACTGAGCCACACGTCCCTTTTAATGTGGACACTAGACCAAAAGCTTCCAGATATATAAGTTTTGTCTTTAATTACCAGGTGATACCCGTTTCTGTCTGCAGTAAGAGCTGTTATCCTGGTTTCAGCAAAAAAGTGAAGGAGGGAGAGCCATTTTGCTGTTATGACTGCATCCAATGTCCAGAAGGGAGGGTTTCCACTGAGAATGGTAAGAGATATTCATCTACTCCTCATTTTTTTTCTTAAAAAATCCATACAATTAATTACATGTTGATTAAATTCAACATGGTGTTCGCTCTAAAATGAGGAAGTTTTCTAAATCTATTAATTAATCATTTAGTCTCTCTAGAAGAGCCAAATATAAATTGACCTTTAATTATCGATGATGATGATGATGATGATGATGATGATGATGATGATGATGGTGAAGATGATGGCTAAATTGGACAATCCTTTGTGTGAAATGGTATAGGGTTTCCTGCCTGAATAGGGGTTGGATAGAAGACCTCCAAGGTCCCTTCTACTCTGTTATTCTATTCTAAATTACATTAACAGATCTCCATTCATCCTAAGAGCTATCATCCAATTATTTATGAAGCATCCCTGTAATTACTATACACATGCATCATTGAACAATGTTTATATCACTTTTTTCTTGTTTATCATAAATATATAACATTGTCTAGACCAATGGTTTTCTTCACATTACATATCTTTTGTGACTACAGACTATGGCCACAGACCCCCAAGACTTAACTCAAGATTTAAACCATAATTATTTTTCAAAATTTCATGGACCCCCTGTGAACACAGGTTGAGAACCCATTGGTCTAGATAATTTTCATTTACTCTTCATCCAACATGCTTCAGATCCCGTCTTCAAAACAGTGATATCTAATGGAAGAAGTATAGTTTCTTTGCCCCAGTTTCTGCCTTCTTGAAATAGTATCTTTCTAGTAATTTGAGTAGCCTTAACCTTGCTGTTTTTAAAACAAGCTTGGTGTCTCCCAACACTTATATATCTTGACTTTTCACCATCAATATTATTTTCTTTAGTAAATATTCTATCAAGGGGAACACAATTATATATTTGCTTTGTCTTTTGCCATTTATAGATAACTTGCAAAAGTTTGTATTATCAAACTTTTCAAATCTGCATTCCTTGTTGCATGATAGCAAAAATTCAGTAGAACTTAGGTTTTTTAGCCCAAAACATGGCATCATCTACAAACAAAAGTTTGCACACGTTCATGTTTTAATATTCTCCAGAAAGCATTTCAAGTGTCTAAGGAAGATTGGCAGCATTTAATATAAATATCAACACAATAGCAGTTAGGCACCAGAAGCCATCAAATTATTCAAGGGTAAAGTACTTGGCTCTGCACTATAGTGTGCCCACATATGTACTTATAAGGATGTTCCTAGGTTAGAAGTTATCCAATCCAAATTTTCAAAGTTCCTAATATGGGTTCCTTATTTTACCCTTAACCCTCTTATCCACCTGGAATTAGGCTCTTATCTTTTAGAGGCCCATCTGAGGATCTGTCACTTTAGATAGTAGATGAAGGAATTTCTTTAGGCAACATATTTGTTCACATTACCTTTCAGCCTTTTGGGTAAGATGAAGTGTAGGGTCATTCGTTCACTTCACCGTATTAGATAAGAATCTTTCCCATATTTTTTTATGTAGCTTATTACAGCTCTTTTATTCCAGGAATAATTGTACTTACACTTGATAGAGTTACACCTATTAGAGTATCTGGACACAGATACTCTCGGTAGATAGACACAGAGTTTTTCTCTTCTGTTACAGCTCAATAATTGTCCTTCTCTGCTCCTTCCTGGACTCTTTTATAATATTTCACCTAAGAGATTCTTCATTTTAGTCTGAATCACTGAATTATCTATAACTTTTATTAAAGAAATTTTAACAAAATAGAAATCATCTGGATGTTAGAGTAGCTAAAGAAAAATAGTGTGTACTAAAGAAAGGAGGGGGGGAATCTCTTTTTTCAGCAAAAAGTCCATAAGGTGTTTCCAATCTCCAATAAATAGAGTTGTTGATCATTCTCTAATCAAACAAGGAAATTTTGGCATTTCATCGTCACCATTCATTCTCCCATTTTAGGTATTTTAGAGGGTTTTTTTGCATAGAGTAATATCACACTAGGAACACATCAGTGGTGGGTTTCAAAAATGTTTACTACCGGTTCTGTGGCTTGGTGGGTGTGGCATGGCTTAGTGTGCGTGGCTTGGTGGGTGTGGCAGGAGAAGAATACTGCAAAATCCCCATTTCCTCCCAATCAGCTGGGACTCAGGAGGCAGAGAATAGATGGGGGCGGGACCAGTCAGAGGTGGTATTTACCAGTTCTCCAAACCACTCAAAATTTTGACCAGTTCTCCAGAAACCCACCTTTGGAACACATATACATTTAGTCTACCAGGATTTTTTCTAATTGTCTATCCATTGATTCCAACAACATAAGTTCTAGATTCAGTTAAATGTTGATCTTTAAAATTCTTTACATCATTTTATGTATTTGAATCTAAAATGTTCTGGCTTTTTTTTTACAAGGCTAACAGGCATGTTACAATGAGCCCCCGCCCCCTGCCCCCTTTTTCTTTCCTTGCTTCATTTCTCCTGATAGCGGGTTCTCATTTTTCTCTGAGAAGATCAAACTTCTCCCAGATAGTTTCATTTTGATTTTTATTTCTAAACCTAAAAATGAAACTCATTTAAATTAAAAGAAGAATTAAAACATTTCATATTCATGGTATCTTCCTTGCATTATTATGGTAATTGCTTCTGCTGTTTGTGTATAAGTTTTAATTTTAATTTTTTAATTTAATTTTTTTTATATTTGGCGTGTTGTAAATGATCATTTTAAAAAAAATATTTATCTTGGACTTGAAATAAATAAATTTGTATCCTGAACGAACACACCTTTAATGTCATTACAAACATTCCCCATATATTTATTCATATTAATAATCAATCATATCTGCCTTACTTCCTGGATTGTGCAAAACCTTTTGTTAAGCATTCCATTTATTCTCACACATGCTTCACTTCAATCATACAGTACGTATGTATGTATGTTATCAGATTTAGTTATCAATCTTTAACTTTAACTGTAATTGCAGCCCAAGCCAAAAGATGGCCCAGCAAAATCCAATTCCTTTATTTGCTTACACCTGTCAGGCATGAACAACCAGACCCACACATGCATAATTCAAGCTAACTATTTTATTATTTATTTATTTATTTATTATATTTCTATACCGCCTTTCTCCCGTAGGACTCAAGGCGGTGTACAGTCAAGAAAAATATAGACACACAAACCTCATAAAATTGCTAATTAAAATTATTACTTAGTTTGGTCAATTAAATAAAACCCAGAATTAGATAACATTTAAAAAATCATTCACATGTTCATATGTTTAGCCCCGCCTGTTGGAACATCAGGGTCTTGAGGGCACGGCGGAAAGCACGAAGATCAGGGATATTCCGTATCTCCGGTGGCAGTTCATTCCAAAGGGCTGGAGCCCTCACAGAGAGTCGGCATGATTTGACTGATGGTACCCTGAGTAGTCCCTCCCTGTGAGAACATATTATGTTCTGCCTATAATATGGAATCTCTCCAGTCTGGCTGCCCACGCCTAGGAACAATTAGATAGGATTCCAAGCAACCAGGAATGAAATCTACTTACCTTCCTTACCGGTTTGGAAGTGCATGTGCCACACGCATGCGCATTGGTCCTGCGCTCACATCACATGCATGCGCAGACCCTCTGTGCATGCACAAAATCTTCTGCGAATGCACAGAGGGTAAAAAACACATTACTTCCTGGTTAAAACGAGGACATAATGATACCCAGGTGGATGGGCAGAGCCTCACACCGCCATCACTACCGGTTCTCCAAACCACTGACCACAATCACTACCAGATCACCTGATCCTGTCCGAACCAGAGCATTTCACCTCTGGGTTAGCCCCAGATCTTTTGTGGTTGTGCAGTGACACTGAGTTAGCTTTGTGCTTGAACCCTTTTCCCTGCCAGGCTGGGTGCTCCCCAACATCATCCTCCTCCCCACAACAGCTCCCTCCTTCTTTCATGATACCTTCATTTTCTGAGTTCTCACAGGAACTCGGGACAGGAGGGAGGAATGCAAGCTCAATAGTATCTTTCACCCCAAGTCTGAGGAATCTGTTGTGCCAGGCGGTGGGTCCCACGAAACATCTAGATGATTAGAAAATTCCTTTCCCTCAGTAAATGCAACCCAGAAGCTGAAGGTTGCAGCTCATTTAGTGCCATATTTTCCTCTGGAATGATCCCTTCTGCCTTTCCCTTCTGGGCATCTGCCCTTCTCTTTGTCACCCTTATTTTCATGTGCTCCCTTTCCCCCACCTCTGTCATGGCCAGAACAAGAGGGGAAAATTCTGTGTAGCGAGACCTTGGGTTTGGTTCCTTTGGCCACCCAAGCTCCCATTGTATGTCTTCCAAACTTGAGTCCATGTGCACACAAAGATTGTACAACTAGCCCAAGTTCTGAGGCACTCCTTGCCTCACAAGTTTGGTCTGGATTTAAATGTCCAGACCCTATTGAAAATGGACAATTAAGGCTACTTTATTCCAATCCACATCAGGTGCTATTAATTTGAATTCAGCTATATACAGCTTGACTCTTTGGTTACCCTGCCTGAGCTGGGTAATATATGATAGGCATGACTAGCTGTCATGCCTTATATCATATCTCTAATCAATCCATAAAGTTCTGATAATTATCCATGATTGGATTGTTACCTTCAATGACTGGTAATGCCCATTGAGCCATTGACTTTGTTAACAAACTCAGCATACAGGACAGTCTTGAACAGCCTTTTCGAAATTCTGCCACTCGGGTTCCCATAAACAAATCACATTGGGATATGAAGGTGCTTATCTTGTCTGGTTCTCCTCTAAATCTTATTGGCAAGCCTCCATGTCTCCACTACAAAACTGGCTGCAAAACTGCTTATATTGTAGGGGAGACTGGAGCTGCTGGCATTGGGATATTTTGAATTTACTGAAACAACTGAAACACCATCTCTGCCAGGTGCTTCATTTCATTCTCTATCCCATCCCAACACTGTAGCACAGCATCTACCATGCCACTCCTGTGTGAGGGTCTGTGGCCACCCATGTAACTTTGTCTATCTTTTACTTACAGTGAATAAATATTTGGAACAAATAACCACACCCACACATTCACTGTTCAAGCTAACCGCTTTATTATGTTCTGCCTATAATATAAGAATCTACCAAGTCTGGCAACCTACTCCTGGAAAAAATAGATAAGACTCTAAGGAACTGGGATGGAAGGGTTGTCAACCTAACCCTTTTACAATTATGCAGTGACAGCAGGGTATCTCTGTGCTTGGTCTCTCCCCCCAGCAAGGTTGGGTGCTTCCCAACACACCTAATGGAAAGAATCTTGCCATAATAAAGAGATAACTTACTAGATATATCTTGAAAGAATCTAGGGTGTGGCCAATGGTGGGATTCAAATAATTTAACAACCGGTTCTATGGGCGTGGCTAAGTGGGCGTGGCTAGGTGCTCATGTGACTGGGTGGGCATGACCAACTTGACCACTCACAGCAAGATGAGGCTGCACCTTACTGAGTGGCTACACCCACTCACTCAGTCACATGACCGATGCTGCAGAGACAGGGCGATTTCCTATCCCCCCCTCTGCCCTTGGGCTGGGAAAATAAAAGCCTATCTAAAGAGTATTGCCTGCCTGCCAAATACTGGCAAAAGGAAGCTAGGGGGGAAAAAAGAGAAGGGCCCATGGAAACGCCCCGTTTTCCGTGCCACGCTGGATCATGATGGGGAGGTGGGGGGAGCAAAAAGCCTACTCAGTCCATATGTACTTACCAGCATGACAGCAAATCTCTCTTCTAGCTTGCCGGTTCTGGCATTGGGAGCTTGGCCAATTTTCTTCCAATGCTCATGCAGGGAATCCCGGGAGTGGAAGCATATTGCATGCTTTTCACTCCAAGCAGCCCAGACTGGAAAATACATGGCTGGGGTGGAGGAGCAGTTCTTCTTAACAAGTTCAAAACTGTTGCTGCAAGCCTGAGTTCCCCACACAAAAGCTGCAAGTCCAGTTCTGGCTGCAGACATGCGATTGTGAGGACAGGCTTTTTCCCTCATAGAGGGAAACAGAGATGAGTGTGCTGGAGTACCGGACTTCCAGCTCTCGTGCAGTGATCCCAGGCTTGCAACTCAGTTTTGAGTTTGTTAAGAAAGGCTGCTCCTCCACCCCACCCCAGCACTGCTTGGAGTGAAAAGCATGCTGTCAAGTCCCAATTTGGGGCTTGCCATACCTGGGGGGGGGGCACGGAGCTGCAACCATCGGAGCTGGTGAGTTCAACAGCGAACAAGGCTGCAGCTGCGGTCGTGGTGGGACACATCAGGATAGCACCAGCCTGAAGCTAGCACAGCTCTGCTGGGAGGATACTTGCCTCACTGGTCAGGAGGCTGCTCACCTGCCTGGCCAGAGTCAGAAGAGATGGAGGCAGAAAAGTTCAGCCAAGTCCTCTCCTCCTTCTAGGCTTCAAGCAAACAGGCACATGCACCTCATAACACTGGGATCTTCTGCGAGGAGACGATGTGTGCCCTCGCACCATCTCTGCACAGAAAGTCCCGGTACTGTGAGATGTGTGCATGCTCTCTGTGTGTTTCAGGCTGAGAAGGAGATGATTTCCTACCTTGGAAGCTGCCTTTAAGTAACAAGGACATGCTGTGGCAGCTGCCTTCCGAGCAGCTTCAGCCAGCCTGAAGAACAGGGCGGTGATGGCAGCAACAGGCCAGGAGAATGGCGGGACACGTCAGGACAACACCAGCCTGAAACTCATCAGCAGGCCATCCTCCTGGCTGGGTCTGGCCATGAGCAGCACCAGCACCGGCAGCCAATGGGGTGTGCGGCCGCCGGAAGCCCCATCCTGAACTTAATACGTTTGATTGAGCTGAGAAGGAGAAGACTTGGCTGAACTTTTCTGCCTCCCCCTCTTCTGACACTGGTCAGGCAGCGGAGCAGCCTCCTGACCAGTGGGACAAGTGTCTTCCCAGCGGGCCATGCTAGCTAGGAGAGTGCTCTCTCCCCCTGGCTGGGAACTGCATGGCCATGAGGTTCCCTGCCAGGGGGGAGAGAGCATTCTCCCAGCTAGCATGGCCATGTGGCTTTTCAGCCGGCAATCAGAGCTTGTGGCCAGGGGTGGTATTGACTTATCTTAGCTACCGGTTTGCAAATGTGACAACCACCTCCACGCATATGCATGCGCATGCGCAAAGCATAGAAAAAAGACCTTCTGCACATGCACAGAGCATAAAAAAAGGACGTGATGACGTCTGGGCAGGTGGGCAGAGCCTTCAGCAGCCGCAGCTACCGGTTCTCTTGAACCAGTTAGAACCAGCAGAATCCCACCACTGGGTGTGGCTACTCTGAACTTCTTTCCCCCTCTTCCATCCAGTTTAGGACTGCATTGTCCCTTAATTTGGGTTTATCTCTGTTGGAATTTTCTATGTCGTTCTTGGAAAGTTTTGGGTTGCCAAAACTCCCTTTCATGATTCTCCAGATGTACATTCTATTAAACCCACAGCTATTCACCAGTCTCATCCATTTGATTAAGTGAAGATTCTGCAAACATTTATTAAGAAGAGAAAGAAACCTTCTTTTCTTAGTTTACCAACACAGGGCATGTGTAGCTTTCCCAGCTAAAACTAAATACAATATCAAATTTGAGACATTTTGCTTTATAACTATTCAGCTGAAAAACCGTTTTAAATGAAATGTACAGATATTATTTAACACAAGTTACTTTATTTTATACAGAGAATACAATAATGATTAATATATTATACGTCTTAGTCAATCAGATGAAATTTATATTCCCTGTTCACATAGAGAAATCAATTTTTTTCATGATTTACCAGGACCATAGTTCTTCAATTTCATTTGTAAAGATGACAGATAAATGAAAGATAATAGATAGACAGATAAACAGATGATAAAAAATGTTTGTAAAATAAATATAAAATACTATTAAATAAAACAAATAAAACTTGTGTGCCAATTATACACTCCTCAAAAAAATAAAGGGAACACAAGCAGAAGACAGCCGAGATCTGAATGAATGAAAATAGCCTTATTAAATACTTTGTTCATTACATACAGTAGTTTTGTGTTCCCTTTAGTTATTTGAGCAGTGTATAAACTACTGTATGTAAAGAACAAAGTATTTAATAAGGCTATTTCATTCATTCAGATCTTGGAGGACTTCTGCTTGTGTTCCCTTTATTTTTTTGAGCAGTATATTTAACAGGAATATTAGTACTCATAATATTTTATAAAGATCATAAAGATTACACATTTGTAATCATAAATTATCTGTATGATAATAATATATACTGTAACAATAATGCAAATGCAGAAATGTGGAACATATATGAGGATAACATATCAATTCTTTTTTTTTTTCAGATAGAAATGAATGCTCTAGATGCAAAGACAAATTCTATCCAAACAAGAAACATGATTTTTGTATTCCCAAAAGTATTAGTTTCTTGTCTTATGAAGAACCATTAGGGATCAGTTTAGCCTGCCTTGCACATTCTTTTTCTTTGTCCACTGTTCTTGTGTTTGGAGTATTTATGAAGCACCACAACACTCCGATTGTCATAGCCAACAACCGGGACCTCACCTATACACTCCTCATTGCTCTGCTGCTCTGTTTCCTTTCGGCACTGCTCTTCATTGGCCAACCAGGAAGATTTACCTGTCTATTCCGACAAACTGTTTTTGGCATAGTCTTTTCAGTGGCTGTTTCTTCTGTCTTGGCAAAAACCATCACAGTGGTTCTGGCTTTTATGGCCACCAAACCAGGATCCAGAATGAGAAAATGGATTGGGAAAAAATTAACTAATTCCATTGTTGTTAGCTGCTCCCTGATCCAAGCCAGCATTTGTATATTCTGGCTGTCAATTAACCCTCCATTCCCAGATGTTGATATGACCTCAGTGACTGAAGAAATTATCCTGCAATGTAATGAAGGCTCTGTGACCATGTTTTATTGTGTCCTTGGCTATCTGGGTTTCCTGGCTCTTATCAGCTTCATCACAGCTTTTCTTGCCAGGAAATTACCTGACAGTTTCAATGAAGCCAAATTCATCACCTTCAGCATGTTAGTCTTTTGTAGTGTTTGGTTGACCTTTGTCCCGGCATACCTGAGCTCCAAAGGGAAATACATGGTGGCTGTAGAGATCTTTTCCATCTTTGCTTCAGGTGCTGGGCTTCTGGGCTGCATCTTTTTCCCCAAATGTTATATCATTGTGTTTTGGCCAGACTTGAACAACAAGGAACAACTAATGAGAAAAAAGAGTGATTAATAATCACTCTCGGTCATCCTCAGTCAAAAGTTTTTAATCTAGATTTTTGTATTTCTAAACAATATAGAATATTCATGGAAATATCCAACTGAAGTCCTGATTTATATAACTTTTCTCCATTTTCCAAACATTATAAGATTTAACTAAGGGGAAAGTATGCATCCTACTTCTTTGTATCAGTTGTTGAGACATTAGCCTGTCTTTTAAGCATCTTTTCTGAAGCACATTCAGCTATAGTAGCTTCAATCTTGAACATTGGTCACTGTAGTCAAAGAATTCTGTGTTAACCTTTGAGCTGCTAACTGTTAAAGGGATTTGGGTTAGCAGATCTCCAGGGGAAATATGGTAAATTGAAGATAAACAGTGACCACAGCAAAGACCAAGAGATGTGTGATTATTCAGTTCCTTGGAATCTTTTCAGATAAAGAGAGAGAGGTTGATTGCCCACATGTGTTACAGATAGCTGTTCCTCATAAGTACACCACAGGATCTGGCTGCTTAGGAATCTCAACACCCACAAAGACACCTATGCATAGCCACAAGTCCTGCCAGCACTGAGCCCTCCCCTCATTAAATTTGACCAATTACAGTTTAATTAAGGGCAGCTTTGAGTGCTGAATTTAAATTAGAAGTGTGTTATGCAATCTGCTAAGCTAAATTAAAATAGATGAGTACGGTATGCACCATTTGTACATATTTTCTTTTGTACATATCAGCTGACTCTAAACTGGTTTAACAGACTCCTTAAGATTGAGTCACTGACAATACCTGCCAAGGCATTCATCCCTGTGTCTTCTGATTGGATAAATTCCATACTACTGAGTCTTCCCTCTTTATTTTTCCAGAAAAGCTCTTCCTGGGTATATGTTTTCCTGGTTGTATAGGTTTGTGTGTATACTGCTTGAAATTACAGCAGTGTAAAAATATAGTTCTGCAACCAATCCTCACATTTAAGCATCCTACAGTCATATGAATGCCAGTTAGGCACTTTGCAACTAGCTTGCTACAAGCAGAATTAATGGAGAAGCCAGCAGTAAAATTCTCAGTCACAAACATGTTATTTTTCCCCCTTTAGCATCTGTATCACTTTGCTTAACAATAGAAGGGGAAGTAAGATTATATGTCTGCTGTAGTCACATGATTTTCCACTTGGTGACAAAGTTTCCTATCCCAACTGAATCGCTAAATGGGGATTACATCAGTGGTGGGTTCCTCCCGGTTCAGCCCGGTTCTCCCGAGCCGGTAGCGGTGATGATATGATGTCACCGAACCGGTTCTGCCCCCCCTGCCCACCCACCCATCCCTCGCGCCCACCCACCCCCCCGCGTTATTCTTACCTTTTATTTGGCCCGATCCCCAAATCTATTGCTGCCTCTTGAGTCCCAGCTGAGGGGGAAAAAACTGTTTAAACTCTTGCCGCGGGGCTTCAAAGGGCCATCCTACAGCTGATCAGTGGTAAAAGAAAACAAATGAGTAGACCGGTGCTTGCAAAAATACATGAGTAGACCAGTGCCTGCAAAAATACATGAGTAGACCAGTGCCTGCAACAATACATGAGTAGACCAGTGCCTGCAACAATACATGAGTAGATCAGTGCCTGCAAAAATACATGAGTAGACCAGTGCCTGCAAAAATACATGAGTAGACCAAAGCATCTTTATAAATTTCTTTAATGTCAATACCAACAATAGATCTTTTAATAAAATTTCTCTTTGAAGATAGAATATAATATACATTTGAGCCACATATTTTATTATTTATTTATTTTATTTTTAAAATTTGTATGCCACCCATCTCCCCGATAAGGCAATTCTGGACAGCTTACAAATGTTAAAATGCTAAAGTAATATAATTAAAAATTTAAGATTATGCAAATTATTTTTTAAAAAACTATGCAAAAACCAGGAACCAAGGGACAGATGGTACAGAGATAGATCTTATCCTGTCAACTATCTCCAATGGTGAAAGTTTCCTCACAGGCCCAAGCCAACCAGCAAAACCAAAGTCCAAAAGAATAATATAAAATTCCAGCCACTTTCTTGGCTCCAAAGCCTGATCTCCAGAGCCAAAACCTGGTTAGATATGGAGGGGGATATTGGAAATGTGCCCTTCTGGATTTTGAATGTGGGAATAGCCTCAACTCCAATGCCAATATGGGGATATATATATATCTTGCTGGACTGGACTGACTCTGGAAATTGGGATGGAGGAAAATGATTTGCAGTTGTTATTCTTTCTCTGTGGGCAGTACCAGCTTGTGTTATAGGGAAGAAAAGTACATGCCTAGATCCATTGTGAGGAATGCCTCAGGTCTCTCTAGTCAGACTGGCCTATATCATCTATACTGAGTGATATAATGAGCTTTAGCTTCATCAGTCTGTTGAAGATATCAAACTGAGTCCTGCCCTTTGGAACATCTTGCCCCTGTGGGTGAAATCTGCTCTTACCCTCCTGACCTTCTGTAAGGGCCTGAAGACCTGGCTTGAGACCCCAATGGGGAAGTATCACACTGGAGGAAGTTGGTGGACCAATAGCAGATCCTACCTACTATTATGTACATATATTTATTTTATTTTATTTATTTAATTTGTATACCGCCCTTCTCCAACAGGACTCAGAGCGGTGAACAGCCATGGTAAAACATAACATATAAAATTTAAAAGCAATTTAAAAACATTAAATAATTTGGCTATCCAATTAAAACAACCCGGGTTAAAACCAATTACAAATTAAAATTGAAGGGATGGGATCAAGCCAGCCCGGCTAGGTGAAAAAGATGTGTTTTCAGGGCCCGACAAAAAGTCCGGAGGTCTGGTATCGTGTGTATCTCTGGGGGCAGGTCGTTCCAGAGGGCAGGTGCCGCCACAGAGAAGACTCTCCCCCTGGGGGTCGCCAGCCGACATTGTCTAGCCGACGGCACCCTGAGGAGTCCCTCTCTGTGGGAGCGTACTGGCCGGTGGGAGGCTATTGGCGGCAGAAGGCGGTCTCATAAATACCCCGGCCCTAAGCCATGGAGTGCTTTAAAGGTGGTCACCAACACCTTGAAGCGCACCCTGAAGACCACAAGAAGCCAGTGCAGCTCGCGCAGGAGAGGTATCACATGGGAGCGCCCCGTCGCTCCCATAATCCCCCGCGCGGCTGCATTCTGGACCAACTGGAGCCTCCGGGTGCACCCCCAGGGGAGCCCCATTGCAGTAGTCCAGACGGGAAGTAATGAGTGCTTGAGTGACCATGTGTAGGGAGTCCCGATCTAGATATGTGTATCAGTGGTGGGTTTCACTTACCTTTGCTACTGGTTTGCTCGCTTGCACGTGCACCATTTCTATGCATGCTCAGAAGCTTCTGCGCATGCGCAGAATGTTTTTGATAACATCCAGGCGGGTGGGTGGGGCCTCCCGCCACTGCTGCTACCGGTTTGCCTGAAACAGGGTGAACCAATAGCAACCCACCACTAATATGTATATATGTGTATACACATACATACATTCACACACACACACACACACACACACACACACACACACACACACACACACAGAGGGTGTTTGTGTGTGTGGATACATACATACACAGACACCATTTTGTTTTATTTTTTTAACCTTGTAAGCTACCCAGAGTTAAATAAATGAAACACTAAGCAAATGATGCTGCTTAGGTACTTGATCAATGCCTGGAGGCTATAAGAACCTGAATTGGGGGGGGGGGACTAGCTGCAACTCACCCCTAGCAAAATAGAGTATTTTGTGCTTTTATGTCATCCTTGAGGTCAGAAAATGTGATATTTCTGAATGTGGAAAAAATAAGACAGAACTAATCTGTGGTTCTTAGTGCACTCATATCCTAATGTCAACAGATATCTGAACAGGCAAATGAAACATAGTCCACTAGAAAGAAGGACTAATGGGTGGGGGTGGGGTGAGAAGGAACTCTGTTTAAATTTCAGTGACAAAAATTTGAGTGAAAAGCTGTAAAAACATGTACTTGGGCCTCCCTGTATATGAAACTTTTATCAGCATTAGAAAGACTGATTTTTTTCTGCAGTATTCTTCTGTCATTCTGTCCACTCTGATGCACTGCAATGATGCGTATGAATCTCCTCAGTACCCATAGAATTCTGATTCTTCCTGAGGTTTACAAAGTCCATTCTGATATATTTATAGATGGAAATTAGGGTTGCCGGGTGTCCACTATTTGAACGGACAGTCCACTTTTTTCACATAATGTTCACTATTTTTTTTCACAAAATAGTAGACATTTTTTTTTATTCAAAAGCTTTATGATGAAATGGTACATAATCTAAAGCTGTACAGTCTAAGAGAATAAGGATTGTCTTTTTTTTTCATTAAGTTAGAATGAGACAAAGATCGAATATCCATTGAACTCGATTCTCTGAAAAAATTAATGATGATATTAAAATAAAAATATATTATAAAATTATGTACAGTTCACATTTTTAAAATGTATTGTAGCTTGTGTCGACTGACCTAAAATGGTGTGTTAAAATGTTTGTAAGAAAATATATAATTTAATTGTAAACATTTTTTTTTATTTTTTTACTACTTAACACCCCCACCCCCCCGTCTTGTCCGCTATTTTTTGGAAGCAGACCTGGCAACCCTAGATGCTTTATATGCAGTAACCTGTCCTCAACTGTACTAGCTGAAAACGTGATTGTCAATAGACTAAAAAAGACTAGTTTTTAGTGAATGTCCTTGGCAAATCCTTGTTCGCTTGCCATAATTGCAGGTCAGTGAATGAAATTTAAAGTAATTGTTTTTTTTAATGGCTAAAAATCAATTTAAGGCAAATCTTCAGTTTAAAGGGGCCTATCAGAATACTCAAAATGTCCACTTTCTTTGGGTCTGTCTGCATCTCCACAACTATTTGGAGCTCACTTTTGAAAAAAATTAAGCAAACATTTGGACTGAATAGTTTAGAAATCTGTACCTTTTACTCATTTTTAAGCAAGCATTATTCATATTTATACTATAATACATAATTGGTGGTCCATTATTTATGTAAAGTTTAGGTATAGTCATGCTAACTTCTTTGATATTCCAAGGCTGACTCATATTATCAGCAAGCCAGCTTCAAATACCACATAAAAAAACCTCATAAATGCCTTACCCACAAATCAAAACCCTGATGTTCTAACAGGTGGGGCTAAACATATAAACATGTGAATGTTTTTAAAATGTTATCTAATTTTAGGTTCTATTTAATTGGGCCAAACTATGTTATAATAATAATTTTAATTAGCAATTTTATGATGTTTGTGTATCTATATTTTTCTTGACTGTACACTGCCTTGAGTCCTACGGGAGAGAGGAGGTATAGAAATATAATAATAAATAAATAAATAAATCGTGGCATCATTTTGTCCACAATCACCATCGAACAATAAGTCAACTCTGAAAACCTGATTTCTTCAGATCTTCCCTAGACAACTGAACTCAGACTTAATAGTTATCTTCTGGTTTGTGCACTTAAATTACTATTATTAATTCTGCTGTTTCTTAAAATCCCACTGGATTTCAGCACCTATTAAAAAGAATAATAAAAAGACAAATGTAGGATATTCCTACTCTCTTTCTCTTACATTATTAATACCATTTAGAGCTGAAAAAAATATTGGCAGGGTTGTAGATGGTTAAGGATTCCCAAGTCTGATCTAGGATATAACAGGAATAAGATTTAGTCAGGATGTGTTAATTTCAAAAACACTAATGGTTTTATTCTAGGAATAAAAAGGGTTCTTTGAGATTTGGAAATGTAATAAGGGCGTTCTTTGATATTTGCCCTTGTAATGGGGAGGGAAATTTTATTGGTCTTAATGCTAGTGCTAAGTCCCCATGTTGTGTGTGTGATTCATAGATGCAGCATCCTTCATCCATATCTTCCATATCACAAGTACCATCATCGAGGAGACATAATGGTTGGTGGAATTTCATCTCAAGTTGGTCCAGTCTTTGAAACAGTCACCTTTGAAGTTTATCCCCCACCAGTATTGCCTGGGCAGTTCGTGTAAGGAATGTAATAATTGTTTGTTCATATTTTCCTGTCTTTTTGATTGCTAAAATAATTAATGATGATATTTCCATCAGAAAATAATAGCTGATTGACTAGGTGAAATTAAGGGGATGCTAAGAAATTTTATCACACAGGCAACATATAATATGGAAAAAAATGAAATAGATAAAGCAAACTTCTTACAACTGAGTATCTACAGGTGGACTTCTAGTGATTTCTTCACAGCCTGGGCAATACTGTGGGACAGGAAATGCTAATTTAGAGCACTTTTGCATTTTTCTATATAGATACATTAAGCTGCTTTATATCTAATAAAAACACGACTCCTTTAAACACACTGCAGGAATTTCTATTCCAAGTAACAATACAGGGGTGTCTGCAAGCCTGACTGTGGCAGATAACTGAGTGTCTTTCCTTTTGAAAGCCACATTATACATGTGGATTCCAGACATTCCCTGTGTTTAGGTCTTAAATTATTTGCACAGTTTTCCTGCAGAAATGTATATGTTTTGACAATGAATGTTGAATTCTTTATCATATACCCCTGATACTTATCTGCCTATTAATTCTACAACCCTATGGCTGTTAGTTTTCTGTATTCAAAACATGGAATTAATTGATGAGACTGGCCTGTTATACTGGAACTATTGATTAGAATATAAATTCTGGTGGGATATCCTTCTGATGTGTAATGCAACTCTCATTGTAGTGGAGTTCCTAAGAATTACCAGCACATACTGGCTTTGGCATTTGCAGTAAAGGAGATCAATGAAAACCCACAAATCTTACCCAATCTCACCCTGGGCTTCCATATTTATGATAGCTATGACAACGCTCAAAGGACCTATCAAGCCACCATGCTACTTCTATCAGCAACTGAGAGACTGGTCCCCAACTACCTATGTAACATCCAGAATAAAGTCATAGCTGTCATTGGAGGATTGGATGCTGAAATCTCCCTCCATGTGGCAAATCTCTTGGATATCTATAAGATTCCACAGGTAGTCTGGACATCCTTACATGAAAATGTCATTTTATTTTTAATGTCCTGCTTTATAACAGAGCTTGGGTTTTTTAGTGTTATGTATATTCAGATAAATGTATATTCAAATAAATAATTCAGATGTTCATTTTTCATGAATAACTGGGTAGCTGATTAAATCAGTGATTTAATCCTCATGGATTAAGAGTAAAATGGTGTGCAAATTTTAATGGGTGATTTCTTTAAAAGAAAAAACCCCAACCATTTTTTTAGTAATTGCATGAACTATGCGATCATATTACATAATTGGTTAATCTGGTTTTAGTGTTAAGCATGTTGTGTGAACTCAGTCAGTGGATTGGAATATGATCCAATTTAATTCAATCTCAAAACTTAATCCTCAACAAATTAAGACTCACTGTTGTTAAAGGAATGAATCTGCAAGTGATTAATGTAATCTGCAATGCTTTTCAGTGTTAAATTCCAACAGAAATTCAGACACAGATCTTGTTTCCTTTAAACTAGATGAATCTAGCTCTGCATATAAAAAGGTTTTTGTTAGAGATTAATTGCTTTGAAAAAAATCAATATTTTAATATCCATAAAATTTAATTGCACAGTAATAAATAATTATCTCCAACTAGATAGAGAATATTCAAAATACTGTCAAAGTATCAGTGGACTTGACTCTCAAATCTCCTTTCAAGTAGCAACAAAGAGGCATTAACACAGCTGCCAAGATTACTTTCTCTTTTCCCAACTCATGATTGCACTTGTTTAATCTTCTTTTTTTTTTAACAAGTTTTACTGGTTTTTTTTTTCTTTTCTCCTCTCCCACCTTCATCCACATCTTTTTTTTTTTTTAACAGAGTATTGGTCGTTTCTTATCTTATACAAATAGTCAAATTCAAATATATTTTACTCAATTACAATTTTTGTCAATATCGTCTTCACCCTTTCCTCTCTTTTTTTGAATATACCTCAGTATTTCTATACTTGCATACATAAACACCTTCTTCATTTATCCCTAAATTCTAACTTTACTATTTGTGCATATTTATCTTCTTTTATTCTTAAACAATTCATTCTTTTTCTTAATATATTTATATTTGTTTATTCAGAGCTGCCTTTCTTCCATTTCATCTTTTTTTTTTATTATACAGCAATCTTTCTTCTCAAACCTCAAAACTTTCCTTCTTCTCCTTCCAACTTTCTTTCCCCACATTCTTCTTCTCTTCTCTACTTCCCCTTCCCTTCTCCTTCTCCTCCTCTCTTCCCCCCTGTCTTACCTTCTCTCCTACTCTGCTTTTCCTTCCCTTCCTTCCTCCCTACTCTTCCATCCCTCTCTCTCCTTCCTCCTCCCTTCCAATTCCTTCATCTCTCTCTCTATTGCTGTATTCATTTTCAATGTAATGTTTTCCATTGTGGAATTCAGGCAGCCCCGATCCCTCATCTTTTCAATTATTAACAATATATTTTGTCTTGTTCTCTTTTTTCCTTCAAATCTTTACTCAAACAATTTTCTAATCTCTTATCTTTTTTACTTTTACCAATATATTTTTTTCTGCTTTACTTCTTGCAAGTATAACATTTAAATCATTTTTATCATTTCAATTTCATTCAGTTTTACATTCAATTTCAATCATTAAATATATTTCTCAAAATATCTTAACAATATATTTCCACTTATTCAAATATATATCTATAAAGTGCAACTTAATCCATTTTCATTTTATCCAATCCAATTCGTTCTTAAAATATTCTTAATTTATCTTCTTTTCTCTTTTTAATTAAGTTTCAAATATATAGTTTAAAATATTCCAAATATTACATTTCCCCCAACTGATTTATTCATATTGGTAAAACTTATCATTCTATAAACCTCCAATATTATTGAGCATGTGACATTTATTACAGTTTTCTCTTTGCTTCTACTTTTCTTTTCCTTTTTTGTATCTTTTCATTATTAATATTTTGTATCTTAAAATCGTGAAATCTTTGCTCTTTATTTCCCGTTATTTTCCATCCCTTTTCCCTCTTTCTTATATTTCCACTGTAAATCCCAGTATAATCATTTATGTTTTTAATATTTTTTCTTCTCCTCCACCTTCTTTTCCTTTTTTTTCCTTTTGTTTTCCCTTCTTCTTCCTTTCTTTTGTATTTTAAAATTCTGCACTCTCCTATTCTGCCCTATATTTCCCATTGTTTCTCCTTTCTTTTTCCTTTTTTGTGTCTTTTCATTGTTAATCTCAGTATGCTTATTTTGTATTTTAAAATCATAAAATCTTTTATTTTGTCCTTTATTTCTTATTATTTTCCATCTCTTTTCCCTCTTTCTTATCTTTCCACTGTAAATCTCAGTGTAATCATTTAAGTTTTTTATATTTTTCCTATTCTGCCCTCTTTTCCTTCTTTGTTTCTTTTATTTTTGTCCATACTTAATATTACAATTGTTTAATTTTCCATAGTCAGTTTCTTTGTCTTTGTCTACTTCATTATCCATCTCTCTTTGTTTCTCATTAGTCATTTCCTTTTCATTTTCAGTGCATTCTAGCTCTGTCTTTATCTCCTCAGATTTTGATTTTCCATGCAAATTTATAATCATTTTCTTTATTTCCAAACACATCATCTTTATCAGTTCATTAAGTTCCTGTTCCATTTTATTCTTTCTGGGTTGAATTATTCCAGTTTTAAGTCACATTAAGGTCCCTCTTTTATAATCATCAAAGTCTATCCTCTTGTAGGCAAAATGTATCCTCCTTAGTCAGTGGTGGGATTCAAATAATTTAACAACCAGTTCTCTGCCCTAATGATTTCTTCCAACAACAGTTCACCAAACTGCTCAGAAAGTTAACAACCGGTTCTCCCGAAGTGGTGCAAACTGGCTGAATCCCACCACTGTCCTTAGTTCTCGCCAGTTATCTTTTTAAAAGTTCAAGGTTTTATTTTTTTTTCCTCATTTCTTCAAAGGTAAACAATTCCATGTCATGCTCTTCCTTCTCCTGCAGATGTCTCTCTATAATCCACAGTTCCACTCGACTAATTAACAAATCGCCATTTATTTGTAATCCACATCCATGTTTACCGAGTCATAAAAGAGAAAAAAGCCAGTTTTAACATCTTCTTTCACCTTTATAAAAGTCAGTTTTTACATCTTCTTTTACCTTTATATATCACCAATCAGTTTATAATCCAATCCAAATTGAATCCAAATTCCAGATTTACATTTCCATTTGTCAATCACTTTTAATTCTTTATTCAAGTTTTTTTATGGTGTGCTTGTCATTCTCACTTTCTCTTTCCATCCGCCATCTCCCCCCGCCGCTATTTAGCCACAATTTCCATGCTGGGGTAATTTTAGTAATAATTTAATAGTTAAAAATATTTAGAATTTTCTTTTTATTGTCTGTGGGTTAGCTAATAACTCACCCAACACCAGCACTCTGTCCAAATCTTCCCTCCTGTATATCGCTTGCTCCAGAGACTCCAGCTTCATGGCGATTCACTCTGACCGCCGCCCCCTGTCACCAGCTTGGACAGAGTTTCTCGGGCTATCCAAGGGACTTCCCTGTCCCTCTTTAGACACTGAGCTGCTTCTCTTTCTTCACTGTCCCTACAGGACAGTTTCGGTCCTAAGACCCCTCGGTGTCGGTTCATCTGGCTGGTTTTTGCCGAGCTCGTCAGAGCCTGGCATTTTCCCAGCCAGTCACGCCGCGCCGCTTCCGGCTTCTCCACACTTATTTAATCTTCAAACAATTATATTTAACTAAGCTTTAAACTTCTTCTCTTACAGTGCAGATAGAAAACCCATTTTCTAAATCATTATTGCTATCCCTAAATTGGGAAGGTGCCCATGAAAAACTTTCACCCTTTCAAATGCATTGTGATTGGTTATGTGGCAAGACATTTCTTCATAAAGTTACATTTTGTGTTCTTATATAGCAAAATATGTTTTTTAAAAAACTAATATTATTGAAATCTGCAAATATTAATACTAAGTAACTCTCCCTGAAGTAATTTTTGTTTCACTTCAACTGTTAGAAATTAGATCAATGTGGAAATCATATTGTCCATTTGTGTATATAGGCAAAACTACCAAGTATATCCATGCATGTAGACGAACAAGGATTATATCTACTCATTTAATATTTTGATAATATGAAAAAGAAATTGCCCATCATCTATAAATCTGCTGCTTGATATCAGATGAATTCATATAAGTAATTCCTCCAGAGATGGAGCATCATTGAAATGTAATTGAACAAACTTCCAACACTTTCCAGACTGTTATGCCTTCCAGAACTAGAAATTCCTGGAATAAAAATTCAGGGAATTCTCATCTCAATGAGGCAGACAAGGATGTTTTAAGAGGTTGGTAGAAAGGTAGTCTTCAGCTTTTGCCTATACATTTAATGACTGTTCAAATTACAGTGACTTCAAAAAAAGTGACTTGCAATCTATACCTCACTTATGATCATAACATCACCCTTATGGTCATGTGATTTCAATTTAGGCACTTGGCAACTGGCTCCCATTTACAATCATTACAGCAACCTGTGGTCAGATGCTCACAATTTGAAACCTTTTTTTTTTGCCAATTTCTATTTTTAAAAAACAGCAAAAAAAATGGGAAGCTGGATTCACTTCATAACTGTGAAGATTTGCTTAATAACCCAACCAAAAAATATTATAAAATCAAGATCAATAAAACTTATGATTAAAATAATTTACACCAGAAATTTCGGTCTTAATTATGGTTCCTAATTGGCGCTACCTATAAGATTATTTTAAATATATATGCTTACTGCTATGAAAATGTTATTTAGATGTTTCTCTTATGTTTTCATCTATTTTTCTCTAGCTCATTTATGGCTCTGCTCCAATAATAAATGATAAAACTCCAGGCCTTTCCTTTTATCAGATGGTTCCCCCAGAAGAACTTCAGCATAATGGTATTGTCTCTCTGTTCCTGCATTTTAACTGGACATGGATTGGGATACTTATTATGGACAATGATCAGGGAGAAAAATTTGTAGAAAGTATGATTCCTCTTTTTTCAAAAAAAAGGGTTTGTGTTTCTTTCATTGAAAAATTTCACAAACTAACCGATTTCAGTAGACTTGGTAGCATGCTTCAGCAGGGGTCAAAAATCTATGATCATGTCATGGGTGGAAAGGTTAATGCACTGGTGTTCAATGGAGAATCCTTCGCTATGGGCTATTTGTTATGGCTACAATATATTCCAAAAATTGAAGAGGTGAGAAGTAAACCAAAAGGCAACGTTTGGATAATGACAGCACAGATGGAGTTCAGTTTAATTCCTTTTCAACGAACTTGGGATATCAAAATAATTGATGGTGCCCTTTCCTTCACAGTGCATTCCACTGCTCTACCAAAGTTCAGACTATTTGCAGGCAAACAAAATCCCTTCAGTGCAAAGGAAGATGGATTTATCAGACAGTTCTGGCAAGAAGCCTTTAACTGTGTATTCCCAAATGTTGCTATGAGTGATGTGGATGAGAACATTTGTAATGGTAAAGAAAATTTGGTGAATGTTCCTGGACCCTTTTTTGAAATGGACATGACTGGCCACAGCTACAGCATCTACAATGCTGTTCATGCCATAGCCCATGCTTTACATGCTCTGTCCTCCTCTAGAAATACTGAGAGATCAATTTTGGACAGAATAGGAAGGAAGCTTCATAGTGTAGATGTCTGGCAGGTAATACTCTTATTATAAAAATACTATGAAAGTTTGATCACAACCATGAATCTGAATTTTGACTGTCTTCCCGTGTCCTAGAATGGAAAAAAATCATGCTTCAGTCAGAATGCTGTGCTTCTTAAATTATTGATAATCTTTACCTTAATTATTATTATATTACTATTGTCCATTGATTTTTTTCTGGATCTCTACCTATATTAGTTAACATAGGTAAAATTATCATTTTAGGAAGCTTATTTTCCTCACATGAGAATAAATCTGTTTCTCAATGTCTTTATGATTGCCTGACTCTAGAAATTAATATATATATTATATTATATTATATATTATATATTATATTATATATATTATATTATATTATATTTATAACAAGTTTTTCTATAAAACAAGCTATAAGATGTAAATTAGGGAAGCATTAATTCCCTTAGTTCTGTCATTTTTCACCAAAAATAACCAGAGTTCTCCTATTGGTCCTTTTAATTTCTAACTTTGACTCCATCTTGCCTTTAATTACAACACAGTGAGAAAATATAGCTAGAATGCAACAAAATATCTACTTTTCTAGTCTGAAAATTATCATCTAGGAGACAGGAGTCTCTCCAACCAGTTGCATTTTTCTTTTCAATTTAGCTCCACTACTTTCTGAGAAGTGTTGCTTTTAACAATGGTGCTGGGGAACAGATTTCCTTTGATCAGAATAGGATTCTAGCAGCTGGATTTGATATTATCAACTTGTTTGCTTTCCCAAACAAATCATTTCTTCATATGAAAGTTGGAAATGTGGACCATTCAGCTCCCCCAGATAAAGTATTAACCATTAATGATGAGATGATTACATGGCACAGCTGGTTTAATCAGGTAGGAATTAATTATTGTCTTTGATTCTCAATCAACATGGGGCATCACAATATATAATAATAATATTTTTTATATATAACAATGTTATATGTAAATTCATCATATTGGACAATAGTAAATTCTTACATTAGGTTATGTCCAGATAAGCAACTTACAGTGCTCAACAATAAATCTGATTATTGTAGCACAATTATGACACACTAACAGTTTTTAGGTGAAACTAAGTGGGGTATTATTTCCTCATAATAAAATTTGTCTCATATCCAGCCCATTGTGGCTCATGCTTCATTTATCCTTAGAAGTCCTTTCTCTCTCTCTCTCTTTCTCTCTTTCTTTTAAGAATTCATGATTGCACTTGTTTAATCTAAAAAGAAGTATATTTAACTGAGCTTTATAGTAGCTTTATGATTTTACTATATAAACATCTTTTTCAAACTATTATTCCTATCCCTAAACTGGGAAGATGCCCATGACATACTTTCATCATTTCAAATGAGAGGCTAAAAAGTGTCCCTATGTATAATTTCATTTTCCTTTTATTTCCAGGTGATACCCATTTCTGTCTGCAGTAAGAGCTGTTATCCTGGGTTCAGCAAAAAAATGAAGGAGGGAGAGCCATTTTGCTGTTATGACTGCCTCCCATGCCCAGAGGGGAGGGTTTCAACCGAGAATGGTAAGAGATATTAATCTACTAATTAATATATTTTCATTAAATTGAACATGGTGTGGGATGAATCATTTCTTCTTTCTGGAATATTCTAGCATAAATTTATCATTACTTTTGATAGTAATAGAATAGAATAGAATAGAATTCTTTATTGGCCAAGTGTGATTGGACACACAAGGAATTTGTCTTGGTGCATACGTTCTCTGTGTACATAAAAGACCGGGAGGATTTTTCATCAGGTCTGCCTGATTCGCCAGTTGCGTCCCTTTCTGGATCGGGACTCGTTACGCACGGTCACTCATGCCCTTGTCACCTCCCTCCTGGACTATTGCAACGCTCTCTACATGGGGCTCCCCTTGAGGAGCACCCGGAGGCTCCAACTGGCACAGAGTGCGGCCGCGCGGGTGGTAATGGGAGCGACATGGCGTTCCCATGTAACTCCCCTCCTGCGCGAGCTGCACTGGCTCCCAGTGGTCTTCCGGGTGCGCTTCAAGGTTTTGGTTACCACCTTTAAAGCACTCCATGGCTTAGGACCTGGGTACTTGCGGAACCGCCTACTACCACCAATAGCCTCCCACCGGCCGGTACGCTCCCATAGAGAGGGGCTCCTCCGGGTGCCATCAGCCAAACAATGCCGACTGGCGGCCCCCAGGGGAGAGCCTTCTCTGTGGGGGCACCTACTATCTGGAACGACCTCCCCCAGAGATACGGAGGATCTCGGATCTGCGCACCTTTTGCTGCGCTTTAAAGACCTTACTATTTCACCAGGCGGGCCTGGCCTAATTTTCTCCCTCTTTTATAAAAGATTTTTAATTTTTAAACATCTTTTAGTATTTTATACATTCAATTTTAAATTGGTTTTAAAAGTTTGGGGTTTTAAATTTGGGGCCAAAATTATTTAATTTGATTTTATCCTACTTTTAAATTTTGTATGTATGTGTTTTATTGTTTGGCTGTGCACCGTCCTGAGTCCTTCGGGAGTAGGGCGGTATAGAAATCAAATAAAATAAAATCAAAATCAAATAAAAGAAAAGATACATTCATCAAGAACATAAAGTACAACACTTAATGATAGTCATAGGGAAATAGTCAATGTAAATCTTAAGGATACCAGCAACAAAGTTACAGTCATACAGACAGTCATAAGTGAGAGGAGATAGGTGATAGGAACGATGAGAAGATTAATAGTAATGCAGACTTAATAACTAGTTCGACAGTGTTGAGGAAATTATTTGTTTAGCAGAGTGATGGCATTCAGGGAAGAACTGTTCTTGTATATAGTTATTCTAGTGTGCAGTGTAATGATGAAGAAATTAAGTTATCAGATCTTTATTTACACACTAAGGGATATCATCCAATTACAGTGATGAAGCATCACTATAACTACTGTATGTACTGTACATATCATTGAACAATGTTCATGTCATTATTTCTTATTTCCCACAAACATTTTTTTTTGTAAGTTCTTTACCTATGTTGTATGTTGAGCTCTCTGGTAGTGATTCAATTAGACAAAGAGATATGTTGGGCTTGTATATTTTGGAGCATCCACAGAAGCATATAGGAGGTTGGATCCATTGTTTTTTATCTGCCACTTCTTCTAACAAAAGTTTCTCCTGTGTTGACAAACAGAAAATGGAATTTTCTGACTTTAAAATTCAAAACTCAGCATTACCAAACAACAGCTAGTTATTCATAATAAATAAAAATTATTCAGATGTCTGTAGGAAGAGAGAAAGAATAAGCACTTTTAGGCTTCCGGTTTGATTTCCGTCACCACCAGATGGTCCTTTGAGACCGCCAGCCCCATCGCTCATAAAGAGCCACCTTTACATCTGAAAGGTGGCTCGAAAAACTCCATTTCCATAAGGAAATGTGAGATAGAGCAGGTGAGGGCAGGTAGAGCTCTCTGCGAAGTCCCCAGAATTTTTCCTTAACTCTTGGGGACGAAGCAGGATGAGGCTCCCTATTTCCCTCGCCGCTGCTCCGGGCTTCGGGAGACCTCTGCTTCTTGCAGAGCCAGGCGACGAGATCAAGCCTTTCAATGAAAACAACAGATTGCTTAATTAAAGAGGATGAGATCTGGACTTGGGACCCTAAACTGCAAGTATTTTTAATGATTTTATAAGCGTTTTTAAGCGAAGGAAAAAAAAACTTAAAATGGCAACTGCTGAGGCTTGAGAAGTAGCCGAAAGTGAAAGTCCTTCCGTAACAAGATACAAAGTAACGGAGCAAACAGTGCTGGCTAGAATAGAGAAAAGAAAAAATTTCTATTCTAAGTTTCTTTTCTTTTTTTTTGGAGATCTGATATTGATCTTGTTGGAGAGAAGTCCTCTTTCTTCAAAAAGAGTTTGTCTGTGTGGCAGGATGGCATTAAAATTAACAAAGCCAGACAAACAAGCAGTGGGGGGGGGTCCCCCATTTACAATTGTGTGAGCAAGTTTCTAGTTTACAGACTCAGAAGGATGGTTTTAATTTGAAAGAATTTGTTTTGAAGGAATTGGCAAGACATGACGAGATTGTGAACCAGAATTTTGAAAAATTTAAGCAGGAAATTAAAGAATTCATACAATTAAAGTATGATAACTTACAAAGAAAGATTGTAACAGTGACTAATGCTTTTTCAGAAATAGTTATAAAGATGGATACAAATATCAAGTTATTAGAGTCTAAAATGGAGGAAGTTGATGATAAGATTTATAATTTGAACAATAAAATACAAAGAATGGAAAATGATTTGATAAATATTCAAGACAATAGTTCTGAAGTAAAGTCCAAAAAGGAAGCTGATCACGAGACTTACAATACAGAAAATATAAAACAAGGGATTGAAAGAGAAGTTACAATGATGCAATACAGGCTCACAGAATTTGCGGTCAGAATGACAGGATTACAGGAAAACAATAGAGATGATTTAAGAAAAATATCTGCTGAAGTTCTGTCTGGGATTTTAAAGATTCATCCAGAGGAGGTATCTTGTAAGATCGACAAGGCCTATAGAGTAAATTCCTGGATTGCAAAGCAAAGGCAATTGCCCAGAGATGTGGTGATTTATTTTACAGATAAAGAAATAAAAAATGATATTGTGCAAAAATATTTTAATTCTACTCTACAATTGTATGGAAGAAAGATCTGGATATATAAAGAGTTGCCGCCTAAGATTTTAAAAGATAGAAAGAAATTCGGATTTTTGGTGACTGAGCTAAACAAACAAAACATCTCATTCAGGTGGGATGTCCCAGTTGGCATAATATTGAGATATCAAGGAGAAAGATATCAACTAAATTCTGTTGAAAAATTGGAAGAATTTTACTATAAGGTTCTTAAAATGGGTTCAACATCTTCATGTATAATACATGAGTGGAATAAAGAAAAGCAAAATCAACAAGAGATAGAAATTCAGGATAAGCAGAAAGAGATGGAAGTAATGGAAAAACAACAAGTTACAGAGGACTTTGTAGATGAGCAGCTTCTGGATTCTCCTTCAGAGGTTACAGCTGGACCATTTATAAATACAAGAGAGGCGGCTTTGGATTCTAAAGTGATGATTCATCAAATTACAGACCAACATAGAAATCAATCAGTTGACATACAACTCAAAGAAAAGAAACCAGAATGGAGACTTAAGCCACAAAAGCAAAACCAACAAGATCAAGTTATAGATCAGCATGAAAACCAAATAGTTGATACACAATTTATAGAAAGGAAATTAGGATGGAGATCTAACCCACAAAAAGTTAAGAAAAGAAGAAGCAGGTCTTACTAAAACAAAAATTTTTAAACTAAACAACAGTGCAATGCCAGTTATCTAAGAGATGATTGAATATATGACAAGATAGCTGAGGCAAAGTATTGATTTATATTATCCTGAGGACAGTGACAGACCTCTGCAGTGCTGTACTTTTGGGATGTGAAAAGGGCCTTAAACTGAATGGATTGGAATTATCTATTTTGGATTCTTTGATAAATGTATTATGTTTATGCTACAAGGCAAGATAGTTATGGGATTGGGGCACGCAGAAGATCTGGTTGTTACCCTATTACGGTGGTTGGAATTAATAATTTAGATGAAAGACACTACTATAGACACTATATGGAATACAAATATAAAGTCACTCGGGTGGTTGTTTTTTATATATCACGTCATCTATTGTTGATGGGGGCAAATGGTAATTGAAGATACCGACCATACTGTTGGAATTAGGATGTGATGTTACCCTAATATGGGTGATGGAGTTAACAATCCATCTGAAAGACACTACAGAAGATATTATATGGATTACAAGCTTAAAGTCATTTGAGGATTTTATTTATATAAGGGAATACTTCTTAGTGGTGTGGGCAGAAGAATAAAGAGATCAAGAATTATTATGTATGGTAGTTCTGTAGGAATGTGGGTGGAGATAGGTTAGCTTATTGATTGTTTAGTTGAAGAAAAGGGATATAATGTTCAGATATGAATATATGTAAAAGATTTGAGTTAAGAGATATATCTATGGGGGTGGAGGAAATGGGCAGACTATGAGTTGAATAAATGTTAAATTAGGATTTATTATATAGTTTTATAGTGGAAGGTTGCTTTGAAATGTTATATTAATATACAAAAAAAAAGATTTGATTTAAGAGATATATGTATGGGGGAGGAGTAAAAGAGTAGATCATGAGTAGAAATTGTTAAATTGGGGGATATAATAATATTACTATGCTAAATTAGGAGTTATTATATAATGTTTTAGTAGAATGTTATTCCGAAATGTATAGTATAAGGGGGATATAATAACATTATTAGAAAGAGGGTCAGTATATGGGGGATGGAGCAAGGGGATGGTAAAGTATTATATAATCTGTTATGAATTTGGGTTGTACCCTGAAGAAGCCACGGGGAGAGGGGAGGGCGAGGGGGGGTTAGGGAGGAGGGGGGGGAAAGGGGGAAAATTTTGTATTTGAAAAACTTTTTCAATAAAAAAACAAAGAATAAGCACTTTTAAACAGATGCTAGCCCACGAAAGGAAAGAAAAAATATTTTATTTAGTAGTTAAGTTGCATGTAACATGAACTGATTTTTTAAAAAGTATTATTTTTATATTTTTTAAGGCAATTGAGGTATACTATAAATACATATATACTGTACCCAACATGCTATTTCCTTTCAGACTAAGCATCCTAATACAGTGCACACACAAAAAAATGAATAAAAAATGGTACCAAAAAATTAAAAGCATGACATAAGAAAAAGAAATGTAACTAAAACTAGTTCACTTAACATTTCTGCCTTTGCAAAGAATCCTTCATACTATTACACAAATAACTTGTTTCATTCATTCCCTTTTGTTTTTTAAAATCTGTAAAAAAGGTCTCTATATCCATACACTTTTACTTCATAAGTTTGCTTTGAACCACACCTCCCTCTTTCTGTTTACATAACCCAATCATTTCAATGAACCTTCTTTCTTATTGATCACTCAGACAGTATTGATCATGCTGACTGATGACGTCTAGTAACATTTCTGCGGTGCAAGCTACGCTAGTAGTAGACTTCCAGATTCAAGTCAAACTGCTGGTTGTAACTTATAAAAACCTTCATGGCATAAATGAAGCAATTTATAGGACCATCTGCCTCCAATTGTTTCTGTTTCACATGAAAATTAGTTTCAGTTTGGTGTAGTAGTTAAGTTGTTGGCCTAGAATTCTAGTCCTACCTTAGATATGAAAGCCAGTGAAATGACTTTGACCTAATCATGCTCTCTCAGTCTCACAGGGTTGTTGTTGAGAAAATAGGAGGAGAAAGGAATATTAGGTATGATTATTGAGCCATTGTGGCACAATGGTTAGAGTGCAGTACTGCAGGCTATTTCTAATGACTGCCGGCTGCCTGTAGTTTGGCTGTTCGAATCTCACCAGCTCAAGGTTGACTCAGCCTTCCATTCTTCCAAGGTGGATAAAATGAGGACCCAAATTGTTGGGGGCTATATGATCTGTAAACCACTTAGAGAGGACTATAAAGCACTGTGAAGTGATATATAAGTCTAAGTGCTAGTGCTATTACCTTCTTGAGAAGCTTATGAAGTAATAGAGGCAGGATAAAATTCTAATAAATATATTACTAGAGTGCTCTCTAGAAAATAAAGAAGGCAAACTTCAAAACCAATTTTAGATATCCTAATTTGCTCCTCTGAATAGGTGTCTTCCATTTTTCTCTTAGATGATCAAACTTCAGCAAATAGAGTTTAATTCTTATTTTAATTTTAAATATGAAAATAAAACATGTTTATAGTTAAAATAAGAATTAAAGCACTTAATGTTTCTAATAATTTTCTAAATTTTAATAACCATAGCTTGTAGAAAAGTTCTGATGTCTTCTTTGCATTACTAGTTGCTTTTTGTGTGTAAGTTTTATTTTTTATTCCATATGTGATTTGTTGTAATATGATCACTTTTTAAAATATTTATCTTTGATCTTAAAAAATTGTATTCTGGACTAATATTCCCCTAATATCACTAAAAATAGTTCTCATATATTTATTCATATTAAATATCCAAATCATATAAGCCACACATTTTTACTCCCCCAATTACACTAAACTTTTTGCTAAGGATTCTATTTATTCTCAAACTCACATTACTTCAATCATACATTGCTATTATCACATTTAACAATCAACCTTTAGTTCCAAATTTGTGTAAGTGTTCCATTCTTTTTATCATATACTTCCTCTGAATCAACATTTTATCATATACTTCCTCTGAATCAACAAATTTAATTTAGGTGGCAAAGAATTGTACTTCCATACTTCTATGAATGTAAATGTACAATAAAGTAGAAATAGCTCATCTGGTTGTGGTTCCCATCTGGTTTATTCTGTGAGGCCAACACTTCCTCATTAGACTCACTTTCCATCTCCACTATGAAATTCACTGAGAACAATGATCTCCTACTTCTCCCCAGTAAAGGAAGACAGTTAAGCATGTCAAGGACAATAGATAAAGCTGAAAGGGGAGAAACAATGTACCTCTCTCCCTGTTCTACCTGAGTTGGAAAAGTAACTTATAAAATGGGCATGGTAAGGTGCTTTCTCTCCTCTCTGGTGGTAAGTCTGGAAAGCCAGGAACCAATTCAGGAGAACGAGGCTTGGGTGGAAATATCACATGGAATTTTGGAACTGTCTTCCCCAACATATGGCAGGCATCAGAACTTAAAAATAGTTTTCAGGTTTTCTCCAGGCCTTGGGCCTCAATTTTTAGATGATACAATCTACCTTAGCCATGTTTGCTGTGTTTTAATGATTGGATTTGTTTGTATATGCTTTGGTTTGATTGGCTTTGATATTTCTTCTTCTCCTTCTCCCTCTTCCTTTGTCACCAAGAGTCTTATGGCTTGAGATGGACAGCCATCAAATTCTTTAAATAAATAAATACACTGGAAAATATGTCAAAGTAGATATACACCCATCATTGCTTCTTTTCTTCTCTGAACATATTCACTCCACAAGTCAATATGTACACTTTTCTTTCATTACATGCATAATTTCATATACCAAACTATTGGATCCAACTCATAGTCTTTGATATAGCTTTGATATCTCAGATAGGCTGATATTATTGATCTCTCTCATTCAGTAGGGCTTCGATTCACTGAAGATTCCATACTCATTATGAGAAAAAAAAAACAGTTAGATTGGGTTACCAACCTAAGGCATCCACAAAGTTTAATCTTAACCTGAAAGCACGGACATTATTTTATGCATGATACATTCACTTATGCAGGGAATAGCAGTATAAATCATATACTAATGCTTTTATTAAATTCAGTAAGATTTATATGCCTTGTACACCGAGAGAAGATAAAAGAAATATTTTTCATGATTTACCAGAAACATAGTTTTATAATTCTATTTGTCAGATGATAGACAGACAGACAGACAGATAGATAGATAGATAGATGGATGGATGGATGATAGGAATTGTTAATTTAATTTGTTAATTTAAAAAGTCAAATTCTATTTAATTTAATAAATAAAATTTGTTTGCCAATTAAATCTAACAGGAATCTTGGTTAAACAAAATATTTTTGAACACTATAAAAACTAATGATTATACATTTATAATCATAAATTAATTTTATGATTGCAGCATGATAATTTATGCCATGCTAAACAGATATATACAACCTGTACAAGAATAACATCTCATTCTTTCTTCTTTTTTCAGACAGAAACGAATGTTCTAGATGCAATGATAAATTTTATCCAAATAAGAAACATGATTTTTGTATCCCCAAAACTGTTACTTTTTTGACTTATGAAGAACCTTTAGGGATCAGTTTAGCCTGCCTTGCACATTCTTTTTCTTTGTCTACTACTTTTGTGCTTGGAGCATTTATGAGGCATCACAATACTCCCATCGTCATAGCCAACAACCGGGACCTCACCTATACACTTCTCATTGCTCTGCTGCTCTGTTTCCTTTCGGCACTGCTCTTCATTGGTCAACCAGGAAGATTTATCTGTCTCCTCCGACAAACAACTTTTGGCATGGTCTTCTCGGTGGCTGTTTCTTCTATCTTGGCAAAAACCATCACAGTGATTTTGGCTTTTATGGCCACCAAACCAGGATCCAAAATGAGAAAATGGGTTGGGAAAAAATTAACTAATTCTATTTTTGTTTCCTGCTCTCTGATCCAAGCAGGCATTTGTACACTCTGGCTGTCTATGAACCCTCCATTCCCAGATGTTGATATGATCTCAGTGACTGAAGAGATTATCCTGCAATGTAATGAAGGCTCTGTGACCATGTTTTATTGTGTCCTTGGCTACATGGGTTTCCTGGCTCTTATCAGCTTCATCACAGCTTTTCTTGCCAGAAAATTACCTGACAGTTTCAATGAAGCCAAATTCATCACCTTCAGCATGTTGGTCTTTTGTAGTGTTTGGTTGACCTTTGTCCCAGCATACCTGAGCTCCAAAGGGAAATATATAGTGGCTGTGGAGATCTTTTCTATCTTAGCTTCAGGTGCTGGGCTTCTGGGTTGTATCTTTTTCCCCAAATGTTATATCATTGTGTTTCGGCCAGAGCTGAACAACAGGGAACAACTAATGAGAAAAAAGAGTAATTAATAATCACTCTCTTTCATCATCAGACAAACATTTTTAATTTACATTTTTGCATTTCTAAATAATATAGAATATTCATGAAAATATCTCTCTCAGATCCTGATTTATATATCTTTTCTCCATTTTCCAAATAATCTAAGATTTAATTAAGGGAAAAGATTGCATCCCACTTATTGTGATGCTAAACAATAATGACGGAGGTGTGGTGGGTTAACAATTAACAGCTCTTTATTCATTAACAGTAAAGTCTAACCATGATTCGCTCCTTACTTCTAACACTAGTGAGCGAGCGGTTTCCTCAGCGCTGACAGCTCTTTTATAGCAGAGCTGTCAGAGTCTCAGCCAATAAGCATGTTCCGATATCCCGCCAGTTAGTTGCCATGCCAGCGGACCAATCAGCTGTGCGTCCTTGCTACATGGCCATCGGCTTGCCATAACACCACTTCTTTGAATTGGTTCTTGAGATATTATCCTGTTTTTGAAGTATCTTTTCTGAAGCACATTCCTTTTCGGTTCCTTTTTTATTTACTTGATATCAACAATTGTATTACTTCAGCATAATTTCCATGTAAATTATAAAAGTGTGGATTGGTGTGTGTCCTTTCCTCTCCCTTTCCCTTTTGCTTTAAAGGGATATATCCAAAACATATTACAGAGAAATCTTTGAAGGTATCTAAGATTTGGATTTAAATTCTAACATCTTTTTCACTAATTATGTAACTATCAGCTATGAAATATAGTAGCATGCTGGAATATAATAAATATGGACAATCTCATAGTTTTTGCCCTTGACTGAGTGATAACTTGACAGCTGGACAATTGTTCAGTGGTGTCTTCCTTCCATATGCAGTGGTCAGGAGGACCTGGCACCTTCTCTCAGATTCAAAAAAGCTGCCAGTCATTATCAGTCTGTTAGCTACAATTCCATCTGTAATGGTATTTGGGAAGGTCCTTGAGAGATGGGACAAAGAGATGCAACCTAGGGAATGGTTAGATAACATACTACTGATCATCAGTCATTTAGCTACAGCTTTATACTTTAACTTCAAAAAGAAATGTAAATGCCAATTGTTCTCTTGGCTACAACTCTGCATCATCTAGCACTACAGGTGGGACAGAATTATCAAGCTATTGTTTTGGACAACTATGGAACTGTCTCCAACATTCTTTTCCTTGAAAAAGTTGTGGAGAAATTGATGGCCCACAAGCACAAAAGGCCCTAGAACAGGGGTCAGCAACCCGCAGCTCTGAAGTCGCATGTGGCTCTTTCATCCCTCTGCTGCAGCTCTCTGTCAATGGTGGGTGCCACAATTTTGAGAGGAGCTTCCAGTTAGGCATGCCAGGAGGTAACTCTATGGCAAGGGGTGGGTTTTTCTGGTCAACTTCACAATTGATAGGGCTTTTGGTTAGGACAGGTAGAGGAAAAAGGACACCACACTAGGAGAAGACTCTATGGTGGGAGAACCGGACCTCTGGGAGGCTTCCAGTTAGGACCTTTGTGGCTCTTTGAGGATTTAAGGTTGCCGACCCCTGCCCTAGAAGAAGCAAGTTATTTGAACATCTTGCAGTTAGAGTTTATGAGGAGGTTTAGTAAAGGAACTACATCATGCTTGCAGAGACCAGAATCAGAGGAATACAACTTTCTCAGTCCATGTTTATCTCTCAGTTTTCGTAAGAATTCTTATTCAGTACTTAATGATTTCTACTGAGCTTCTCAAAATCCATTCTGATAGGGTGATAGCAATTTTTTGCAGAAGCATTTCTCCTAAATTGTATGGTGGTGACAATGACTGGACTAGATTAGCAAATTTCATTAAATATTTTTTCCCACTTTTTTCATTTTGAATATTACGAGGCTGAGTTATAAAATAAGTAGCTCACTTATATAAAATAGTGTTACAGCAACGACACCCAAAACTCTTGATTATGTCAAGAAAAGGGGCATGCGTAAGCGCACCAGCAGGCCTACCGTCCCTGTCCTAATGTTCCCTTTTATTCATATCCATGTCATGTATTCATAATCATGTTTATACTTACATCCGTTATCTAATACATGCTTGACGAAAATAAATAGATAGATAGATAGATAGATAGATAGATAGATAGATAGATAGATAGATTGATAGATTGATTGATTGATTGATTGATTGATTGATTGATTGATTGATTGATTGATTGATTTCTGCTGGTAGAATTTAACATTCAGCATAAAGAGGCCTATCAGAATGCACTCAGATATCTTCTTTCTTTGGGTGCTTCTCTCCAGCTGTTACAGTTACTTTTGAAGAAATCAAGTAGTCATACGGACTGAATTGTTTATGACTCCATACTTTTTATTCCCATGAAAGGAAAAATGCTTCCTATTTGCACTATAATAAAGTGCTCCATCATTTACATAAAATTCAGGTCTGGCCATGCTGATTTCTTTGATCATCCAAAGTTGGCACATATTATCAACAAGGCAGCTTCAAAACATCTCTTCAAACTAGTTTACGAAGATCTGCAGCACGTCTCCTGGCACCATCACTTTACCCATTATCACTATCAAACTTTCCTCAAAATGTGAATGACATTCAATTGCTCAAATATTCCCACTCCTAATCCTTACCAAATGTCCTACTTTCTATAATAATAGGAGAGAAAGCAATAGTTCTATACAAAATAGTTATAAAGAAAATAAAATATGGTTTCTTCAGGACTTCTCTAGGGAACTGAATTCTGACTTAATAATTACCTTCTTGTTTGCACATCTAAATTGCTATTTTTTAATTCTACTTTTTCTTGAAATCTCACTGAATTTCAGTCCTTTTGTGGGGGGTGGGAAGACTTGATGTAGCATGTTGCCTCTCTTTCTCTTAAAATATCAATAACATTTAGAGCAAGAAAGAAACATGGCAGTCTTATGGGTGGATAAGGATGCCCAAGTCTGATCTTAGATGAGCTTCAATTCATGTTAGACAGTGCTGACCACTAAATATCATGATGTAGAAACAAGGAAAGCATCTTTGAAATCTGTCCTTGTGATGAGGATGGCAACTCTACTGGTCTGGCTGCTAGTGCTGCTCCATCATGTGGAGTGCAAAACTCACAGGTGCAGCATCCTTCATCTATATCCACCATATCAAAAGTATCATCAGCCAGGAGACCTTATAGTTGGAGGCATTTCTTCTCAACTTGCTCCCATCTCGGATGAAGTTACCTTTGAAGAATATTCCCCACATGTGTACAGCATGTGTAAGGCTGTTCCTTACTACTATTGTTTTATATTTTACACATTTCTAATTTCTGAAATAATCCATCATATCACTGTCATCAAGGAATAATAGATGATTGATCAGGGTTAATATCAGTAGATGCTAACAAACATGTTCTTTTCTAAACCACAGAATGTAATGTGTGGACTTATGGGGAATGGAGAAGCCCATCTATGTGGTGATGTTCAATATAGAATAGAATAGAATAGAATAGAATAGAATAGAATAGAATAGAATAGAATAGAATAGAATAGAATAGAATAGAATAGAATAGGGTAGGGTAGGGTAGGGTAGGGTAGGGTAGGGTAGGGTAGGGTAGGGTAGGGTAGGGTAGGGTAGGGTAGGGTGGAGTAGAGTAGAGTAGAGTAGAATTGAATTGAATTGAATTGAATTGAATTGAATTGAATTTTTTATTGGCCAAGTGTGATTGGACACACAAGGAATTTGTCTTGGTGCATATGCTCTCAGTGTACATAAAAGAAAAGAATCAAAAGGTACAACACTTAATGATAGTCATAGGGTACAAATGAGCAATCAGGAAACAATATCAATATAAATTGTAAGGATCCAAGCAACAAAGTTACAATGATACAGTCATAAGTGGAAGAAGATGGGTGGTGGGAACGATGAGAAGATTAATAGTAGTGCAGAAGATTAAAACACACTTCCCAAATCAGGGCATCGCCACATGGATGGGCTTCCAATCTTGCAATTCTCTGCTATTGCCATCTGATTGGAGAGTACTTTGTACTGACAAGCACACAGCTTGCACAGCTTGAGGAAGATTGATTTAAAATTCTTTTATTTTTTTTCTTCATAGTCATAAGTATTATTGGAGGACCGGATGCTCAAATCTTCTTTTTTGTGGCTACTATTGTAGATATCTATAAGATTCCACAGACAAGACATCCATATAAATTTCATGCTGTCCAGGGGTGGGTTCTACTTACCTTTACCACCGGTTTGCAACAGGATCGTGTGCAGATCACTGATGATGACATCCGGGGTGGTGGGCGGGGCCTCCCACTGGTTTTACTACCGGTTCTTGTGAACCAGTCCGAACCAGGGGCAACCCACCACTGATGCTGTCCTATTTTACTATTCATTTTACTGTCCTATTTTCACAAGACAATTTAATATTGCAATTTTAAGTATACTCAAATAGAACAGATGAAAAAACTTCTGAAAATTCTAGAGTCAGATATTGAGAAAGTGATCCATTTAGTATGCAACGTTACATAATTTATACGGAACTAAATCCCTTGAACCTAGCAGAATGTACTGTATATAACTAAAGACATATGAGTTTTCTTATTATCTCTTTAACTTTTGCATGATTCCAAAGTTGAATCCAAAGTTGTTGGTTGGTTCTAAACAACCATCTTTCTGGAACTAAAATGCTATATAAAGTTTGTAGTTCAGTGACTTGTTCGAAACTCAGTCTTTCTTTTAAGCAAAATAATTAGCCTAAATCCATGATGGCAAAGCTATGGCACACGTGCTGGAAGTGGCACATAGAGCCATCTTTCCAGGCACGCGGAGCCATCGCCCATTGCTCTTCCAGGTTCCGGCGCACCAACCAGCTGGTTTTCATGTGCACCTGCATGCCCAAAACTGGAAGAGCAGCCGCCCATTGCACATGCACACTCCAGGAAGATGATCTTCCTGTTTCAGGAATGCGCATGCGCATCGGCCACTTGGTCTCCTGGTTTCTGGCATGCATGTGCATGCAAAGACCAGCAATGGCAATGGCAATGGCCAGCCGGCACACTGTATCTGGTGTTCCTCCTGTGCAGCTCCACTGCCCCAGAAGAGCAGCAGCCGCGGCAACTGCAGGGGGAAAGGCAAGAGTGACTGGCCAGCTTGAGTGCTCAGGGAAGTAGGGCTGCACTTTTGGCCTGCAAGGCATGGCGAGGAGGAGGAGGAGGAGGCGCTGCCACCGCATAAGGTAAGAGCAGCTGGCAGGGTTGAGAGCCAGGCCAACCAGGGCAAGCCAGCTTGCAGTCCCCAAGAGGGATGGGCTGCACGGGCTGGGCTGTGCCTGATCATTGGCATTCGTGTGGCGAGTGGCAGATTGTGGCTCTCCTGGTGCTGCTGGCACAAAAGCACACAGCCCCCACTTGGATGTTGCCAGGCTGTACTTTTGGCTCAGCCAGGAAGAGGTACCGCCACCACCACATAATTACCTTATGCACCAAGGCCAAGAGGACAAAGTTGGGAGCAGCAGTCCTCGGGGGCGCAACATCTTTACCGCCACCACTGCTGCCGCGAAACTTGCGGGCGTCTTCCCAGTTGCCTCTTGCTGCCAGATGAGAGGCAGGCAACAGCCAAAGCCATGTGTGTGAGCGATTGGGGACCTCCTCTCCTCTCACAAGGATACTGGAGGGGGTTAGGAGTACATACTTCCCCACTCCTGGGGTGGGGGAATCAACGAGCCAAATATTTTTCCAAAGGAAAAGATGGGAAGGCTGGAGGCAGGGCAGGAAACTGATCCAAACTCTCTCCCTTCTCCCTTCTTTCTCCCAACCCTGCCAGCCACTCTTAGTTTACCCCTAGTGAGGCAGGATAAACACTTGGAGCTGGATCGGTTCACACAACCCAGTTTCAGCCAATGGCTCAGAGCAGCTGCTTCACTTGAGGAGGAGGGGAAAGGATCAAGGGAAGAAAGCTGGAGCTCTGGCAGTCTGTTACTCTGTTAAACATTTTTCCAAACTGGAAAGCAACTGAAGGGCAGGCTTTGATTATCTTTTAAAAAAAAAAAATTTTGTTTTTTTTTTTATAGAAACTTTATTGAGGTTTTTTACAAACAAAACAGAAATTAAAAAAAATAGAAAAAAAGAGGAACAAAACGTTCAGACAAAGACATAAAACATATATATATATATATATATATATATATATATATATATATATATATATATATATATATATAATAACGTCCTCTTTAAATAAGCAAACTTTATCCCTCCTTCGAGACCCCCCCCTCCATACTCTTCGCTTGAGGAGGAGAGGAAAGGATCAAGGGAAGAAAGCCGGAGCACTGGCAGCCTCTGGAAAAACATTTAACAGAGTAACAGACTGCCACACTAAAACAAACTCCAAAAACACACAACAATAACAGTAACATCTCATGCACCTAGACTCCTGACTGCTATGCTCTGAAACACATGTAGATTGTCCATTCTTTATTAAAGACTGGCCGGATTGGGACTAGGGATGGAATTCTACAGTGTGAGCACCATGACCAAAATTAGCTGTAGCTGAAGGAAATAATTTCTGCAGGACTTCCCTAGGGGGAACTAAACGCCAATTTAATAATTGCCTTCTTGTTTGTGTACCTAAATTACTATTTTTAATTCTTCTTTTTCTCAGTCTCATTGAATCCCAGTGTACATTAGAAAGATTAATTTAAAAAAAGATTAATGTAGGATGCTACTTATCTCTCATTCTCTTAAAATATCAATACCATTCAGAGCTAGAGGGAAACATGTCAGGCTTAAGATGAGTAAGAATCACCAAGTTTGATCCTACCATTCGTGTTATACAATGTTGATCCCCAAAATGCTAATAGTCATGATGTAAGAACAAACAGAGCATCCTTGAAATCTGTCCTTGTAATAGGGATGGCAACTCTACTGGTCTGGCTGCTAGTGCTGCTCTCTCATGTGGGGTGCAAAATTCATAGATGCGGCATCTTTCATCCATATCCTCCATATCACAAATACCATCAATCAGGAGACTTTATGGTAGGAGGCATTTCTTCTGAAATTGCTCCAGTCTCAGATGAAGTCACCTTTGAAGTACACCCCCCTCCAATATTACCTGAACATCTTGTGTAAGGAATGGAATTTCTACTCTTGCTTTATATTTTCATAGATTTCTGATTGCTGAAATAAGCCATCATAGATGATTGCCTGGGGTCAATATAAGTGGATGCTAAGAAAAGCATTCTTTTCTCAATCAGAGAACATTATCTCTGGACTTATGGAGAATGGGGAAGCCCATCTATGTGATGATATTCTGTGTTTAGGGCACACTTCCCAAATCAGAGCATTGCTACCTGAATGGACTTCCAAGTTTGCAATTCTCTGCTATTGTTGTACTGCTTAGGGAGTACTCCTTGGTGACATATACACAGTTGAGTATCACACAGCTTGAGGAGGACTGATTTAAAGCTCTTTTACCTTTTTGTTGTTTTTGCTCTGTGTTTAAAATTCTTTTCACAATTATCCTTCCAAAATGTCTGACAATGAACATTACTGAAGAACTGTAAATATGTTCTTATTAATTCATATTCAGAAGGGAGATCACTTATGGTGCCAGATATATGGGACAAGTTGGTGGAACTAGCTTGCTGAATCCCTCTTATGTATAACTATTGATGAGAATATAAAAACGGTAGCATATCTTTCTGACTCTCATTGTAGTGGCATTCCTAAGAATTACCAACACGTCTTGGCTTTGGCATTTGCAGTAAAGGAAATCAATGAAAATCCACAAATCCTACCCAATCTCACCTTGGGCTTCCGTATTTATGATAGCTATAACAATGCTAGAAGGACTTATCAGGCCACCATGCTAATTCTATCAGCAACTGAGAGACTGGTCCCCAACTACCTATGTAATCTCCAAAGTAATCTCATAGCTCTTTTTGGAGGACTGGATGCCCAAATCTCCCTTCCTGTGGCAACTATCTTGGATATCTATAAGATTCCACAGGTAAGACATTTTTTCAATGTAAATCCCATTCTTCTTCCAGTTTCACAAGGCAATTTCATATTGCAATGTTAAGTATATTCAGGGAGAATGGATGAAAAATTATTCCCCTGAAATAATCCATTTAGTTTGCAATAGTCAGAAATAATCCATTTAGTTTGCAATAGTCAGAAATAATCCATTTAGCTTGCAAAATCTTGCAGCAATTCTTTAAAAAGTAAGCACTTATATTCAAGAGTCTTAATGTTTTAACCTATCTATTAAAAAGCTAGTTGGAAGAATAGACAATCCTTGGAATAAAATTTAGTTATTTTGATTTTAGAATGTTTATTCCAAATATATAGGTAGTAGGGTATGCTATTAAGTAATAGGCATTTGGTTTAATAGAAAATTCATTACAAGGGAAGAGACAAGTGTCAGAAGATGAACTGCATTATTGTTTGAGCACAGAGATGCAAGAGGAATGAAAAGAAGTTAACTGAACCAGTAAACCTATGCTACAAGTCAACAAAGAGAGATGAGGAAAGAAAGGATATGGGCTGGAAAAACAAACAATCACACAAGAAAACACTAATCAGATTTTAGAAAAAAACAGGAGACCTGCTCAGAAGTACTGAAGGAAAGCTGCAGTAATTCAGAGAAACTGAAACACTAAAAGGCACACTAATTTTCCAAGTCAGCTTTGAATCTCTGTGAGCATTAAAAAGGTTTCATTTGACACAGTGAATTCTAGAATATAATGCAAGAAGCTAGTTGTTTCCCATACTAGTGCAGTTTCTAGAGCTTATCTAGAAATAAAGGTCATAGAAAACTTAGTACAACCTGATAAAAAGATAAAGGTTCCCCTCGCACATAGGTACTAGTAGTACCCCCCCCCCGACTCTAGGGGGTGGTGCTCATCTCCGTTTTAAAGCCAAAGAGTCAGCACTGTCCGAAGACGTCTCCATAGTCATGTGGCCGCCATGACTAAACACCAAAGGCGCATGGAACACTGCTACCTTCCCACCAAAGGTGATCCCTATTTTTCTACTTGCATTTTTTATGTGCTTTCGAACTGCTAGGTTGGCAGAAGCTGGGACAAGTAACGGGAGCTCACCCTGTTACACGGCACTAGGGATTCAAACCGCTGAATTGCCGACCTTTTGATTGACAAGCTCAGCCACTGAGTCACTGCGTCAACCTGATATAAGAGTTCAAAAAGCCATCTCTGGGAATTAGAAAAATCATATCTACACTTTGTTCTTATGAAACAAAAGATATTGCAAGAAAACCTCATTAATCACTGCAAATCTAAATGGTTCATAAAATCTCTGAACTAAATTTTGTTTCACCTTCAACAGAAGCATAAATTGAATAATTTCAAAATTTATACAATATAAAATTCCAAATGTTCATCTATGCATCTAGACACAACTACTGCTGTAGGTATACCTGTATGTGAAGACAAATATGCTTTGTCTTTATGCTATTATTATTATTATTATTATTATTATTATTATTATTATTATTATTATTATTTAGTTTGTCAAACATATATGAGATAACAGGAATAAGTATAAACATGGATATGAATACAGGAAATGGTTACAAATAAAAGTGGGACAGTAGGACGGTAGGCATGCTGGTGTGCTTATGCATGCCCCTTACAGACCTTTTAGGAAAGGGGTAAGATCAACAGTAGACAGTTTAAGGTTAAAGTTAAAGTTATAGGCATTAGAAGATGTAACAACAGAGTCGGGTAGTGCACTCCAGGCATTGACCACTCTGTTGCTGAAGTCGTACTTTCTGCAATCAATTTTGGAGTAGTTTACTTTGAGTTTGTATCTATTGTGTATTATTGTGGTTGAAGCTGAAGTAGTCATTGACAGATAGGACATTGTAGCAGATAATTTTGTGTAGTACACTTAGGTCAGAGCGTAGACAGTGTAGTACTAGGTTGTCCAAGCCCAAAATTTCAAGCCTGGTGGCATAAGGTATTTTGTTGTGAGCAGAGGAGTGGACTACTCTCCTTGTGAAATACCTCTGGACTCACTCAATTGTATTAATGTCCAATATACAGTGTGGATTCCAGGCAGACAAGCTGTATTTGAGAATTAGTCTAGCAAAGGTTTTGTATGCCCTAGTTTGCAGTACAATATTACCAGAGAATAAGCTTCACAAGATTAACAACTCTTCCTGTCTTTTTGGCAATGCTGTTACAGTGGGCTCTGGTACTTAGATCATTTGAGATGAGTACTCCAAGATCCTTGACAGAGTGAGGGTAATCTACATAAAAAGGGTTGTCTACATAAAAAAGGTTTTGTCTGGAAAAGCACCAATTACCCATCCCCTATGAATCTACTGCTTGATTTTAGATGAGGTCAGGCTCCACAATATTCTATTAGAAATTTCTCCTTGTCTGTAGCAACACTGAAATACAATTCAACAAACTTCCAACACCTTTCATGATGTTATGCCTTCTAGAACTACAAAATCCAGGAATAGAAATTCAGGGAATTCTCATGTCAGAAACACAGGTAAGGCTGTCTTAAAGGTTAGAATAAAATGATTAATTAGTATATATTGATCACCATGAAGACTTGAAAGTGTTATCTAGATGCTGCTCTTATCTTCTTTTCCTGTTCCTCTCTAGCTCATTTGTGGCTCTGCTCCAATAATGAATGATAAAACCCAAGGCCTTCCCTTTTATCAGATGGTTCCTCCAGAAGAACTTCAGCATAATGGGATTGTCTCTCTGCTGTTGCATTTTAACTGGACGTGGATTGGAATCCTTATTATGGATAATGAACAGGGAGAAAAATTTATAGAAACAATTATTCCTCTTTTTTCCAAACATAGGGTTTGTGTTCCTTTCATTCAACGATTTCACAAATTAACTGATTTCAATAGGCTTGATGGCATGCTTCAACAGGGGGCAAAAATCTATGAACATGTCATGGGTGGTAAGGTTAATGCACTGGTGTTCAATGGAGAATCCTTCGCTATGGGCTATTTGTTATGGCTACAATATATTCCAAAAATTGAAGAGGTGAGAAGTAAACCAAAAGGTATTGTGTGCATAATGACAGCACAGATGGAATTCAATTTAATCCCTTTTCAACGTGCTTGGGATATCAAAATAATTGATGGTGCCCTTTCCTTCACAGTGCATTCCACTGCTCTACCAGAGTTCAAATCATTTGCTAAGAAACAAAATCCCTTAAGTGCAAAAGAAGATGGATTTATCAGACAGTTCTGGCAAGAAGCCTTTGACTGTGTATTTCCAGATACAATTCTGAGTTATGAGCATGAGAATATTTGCAATGGAAAAGAAAATTTGGAGAGCCTTCCTGGGACCTTTTTTGAAATGGAGATGACTGGCCATAGCTACAGTGTCTACAACGCTATTTATGCCATAGCTCATGCTTTACATTCTCTGTTTTCTTCTAGAAATGCTGACAGGTCAGTGATGGATAGAATAGGAAGGAAAATTCATAACCAAGATATCTGGCAGGTAATAAATCAAATTCTTCATTCTTCTTGTTTCCATTCCCTGAATATATCATAATGTAGATTCTATATTTTGTGTATGTACATGCATTGTATATCGTTTAATGAAAAGAAGGACTAGAGCTAAGATGATAGCAGTATTCCAATATCTGCCACAAAGAAGAGGGGGTCAGGATTTCCTGCCTGATCAGAGGGTTGGACTAGAAGACCTCCAAGGCTCTTTCCAACTCTGTTATTCTGGTATATTCTATTTATATTTATTTTTTCCTCCCTCCTGAATCCCCTGTGGAAATATATCTGCCTCTCTATGATTGTACGATTATCTGACTCCAAAAGTCGGAAAATGTCCAATCATTTTTTATAGGAACTAGGATTAAAACTATCAAGGAAAAGTGCACAGTATTCTAGGCATCTCTTTTGAACCAACAGTAGTTTGGTTTCTTCTACTAATCCTTTAACTCATGTCCCACCTCCTATTTAATTTCATCTGGATGACTTAATGACCCATTGGGTCATTCTTTTTTCCACATATAATATAGCCTTGTGCCATCTCCTCTCCCTTCACAACTCTCAAGAAATCTCCAGTGAAGATTTCTCATCCTCCCCCTCCTCAGCTGACCCATGGAACTGCTTTCCATTTTGCTAGGGGAATAGACAGCTATGGGAGCCACAAATCATGACGAAAACTACATTTCCATTCCCCAATTGAGCATATCCCCAGAGGCCCCTTCCCCTAGAGAGAAACAAGACTCACCCAGCAACAACTGGTGGCCGATAGTCAGCTGTATCTCACCAATATTTCCACAGGAGTCATGGATCTCAGCATTCTGTACATTAGCCTATCTGAGTTACCTTGGTTCAATAATTGTTGTGGTGCACTTTCAATTTTTGCCCAATTGAAGGTTACAAACAAACGAATACAGGGTTTTAGTAATATATAGATATAAGAAAAAGAAAATTGCCTAGAAGACAACTCAAATGTACATTTTTCTGTTTTGAAAATTACCAGCATTGAGACTGGCAATTTAGTCTTTCCAATCTCTTGCATTTTAAAATTTTTTAGCTCCACTACTTTCTGAGAAGTGTTGCTTTTAACAATAGCGCTGGGGAACAGATTTTCTTTGACCAGAATGGGAGTCTGGCAATTGGATATGATGTTATCAACCTGGTTGCTTTCCCAAACAAATCTTTTCTTCATGTGAAAGTTGGAAGTGTGGATCACTCAGCTGCCCCAGATAAAATATTAACCATCAATGATGAGATGATTACATGGCACAGCTGGTTTAATCAGGTAGAGTTTAATTACTATTCCTGAATCTGAACTAGTACTGGTTTCTCTAATCTGATATCTTTGTTTTATATTGGACATTATTAAATTTTTTAGTAATGTCCAATATAAAGTTAGTTATTTCCCCATAAGCAATTTTAGAAGTCTCCATTAGGCCCAACTAAATATGGCATAAAAATGACCCTTTAAGAATATTTGAGTAGAAATAGTGAGCCATCATGTCCTCTTGATGCAATCTACCTCAGTTCCAGGCCACCATGGACTTGCGCTGCATTCATTCTTAGTTAATCTGATTTTTAAGCAATGCTTTCAGGTTTTTTCCAATGCCAATAGGGGGTCATAATTAATAGATAAAGCTACTCATTGAAAGTGCTATTAGGTTCAAGATGTTTAATTTAAAAACAATGAAAGTTTTATATTGTTATGACTGTACTTGAAAAATGATTTCCCAGTTATTATTTCTATTACTAAATTCAAAAGATGCCTACAACAAAATTGTCATCATTTCATACTTATCTGTTCATTGGCTCAAAAAGCTTCATTATACCTACTCCAGAATATAATTCTCTTCAGGCTACAAAATTTGGAAATAAGCAAACATTGCTGTCTGGACAAAAAGATAATGATTTCTTCTCCATCTTCTTCCTTAATTCCTAGGTCCAACCTATTTCTGTCTGCAGTGAGAGTTGTTATCCTGGTTTCAGCAAGCAGGTGAAGGAAGGGGAGCTGTTTTGCTGCTATGATTGCATCCCATGCCCAGAAGGGAGAGTTTCCACTGAGAAAGGTAAGAAAGTATTCCTATGCTTCCAACTTAATAACCTTTACTACATCTTGAGTAATTCAAAGTAGGAGGCTCTGATATTCAGAGATATTCACCTTTCAAAGCTGGTAATTGATACCTCTGGACAGTGCAGTATTCAAGCATAGATTGTTAATTAAAAAATAAACAGTTTCTTGATTATTTTTCAAAACAAAACAAAACATGTTTTCTATTGAATTTAACCATCTGGGAAATTATGAAAAAACTGCAAAACTGTATGTATTTTTAATATTGTTTCATTCAGCAGTAATGGTACCTTCACGTCAAAAGAAGATTAATATCCTGGCCACTTGTACTTTCCTTAGCTGTCATAGAAGAGCAATTAATAGACAAAATTCTAGTAAACTAGTAAAGAGAACTCCACTATATTAAGCTAAGAGCTGAATTGGGTTCTTAGATGAAACTCAGTTGCTGAAGGTTCTGTAACCTAACTTCAGGAAATTTTGATAAATATTATGGATGGAATGAAATGTTTATTTGCTCAGAACCACCTTTTACTGAATAAATCCACCCAAATAATATTATATTTTAAAAATAAATTCAAGATGGAACACATTTTGTGTAGTTAAAAGTAGTTCACACCAACATTCACCATCACTTTCTATAATTTTTTTCTATCATAGCAACATGATGGATTTACTGCTAGGATTAGGAGTGTGAAACATAATGTTGTGGTAGTTCACATTTCTCCATAGCCACTTCTAATCAGTGTTGATTGGTAGAGAAGTTCTGTCTGATATCTTTGACTTTTGGGTTTATACAGAGTTCAATATTCTCATCCCCTCTGTTTAATACCCCATGAAACTGCTGAGATGGATCATTCATCAACATGGGATAAGATGTCATTATTATGTTGATAAAATTAGTTGTATATCTCAATCCTGGGCTGACCATGTCATATTTGTGAGATCTTGACCCAGTTGAAGTTGAGTTGGGTAAGATCTGGCTAAAATTCAACCATTGCAAGACAGAGTCACTACATTTCTGGCTCTTTCAGTACCATGGATTTCCCCCACCCCAATAATTAGTGTTCAATCTAGGGATCCTCCTAGACTCATAGCTTTTCCTGCTATCTTGTCCTTAAGGTTTTGGAACATCTTAGAATAAAATAGAATTCTTTAGAATAGTATTCTTTATTGGCCAAGTATGATTGGACACACACAGAATTTGTCTTTGGTGCATATGCTCTCAGTGTATATAAAAAGACAAGATACACTCGTCAAGAATCACAGGGGACAACACCCAGTGACAGTCATATGGTACAATAAGCAATCAAATCATACTGGGAAACAATCAATATCAATATAAATTGCAAGGATACAAGCAACAAAAGTTACAAAGTTAACCAAGATGCTGTGACTTTAATTCAATCAAATACAGTCATTGAATTATGAACACAACTGGGAATTTTCATTGCTAAGCAAGATGGTTGTTAAATGAGTTGGACTGGTATTTTATGATCTTTTTTGTGAAGATTATTAAGCAAATCATTGTAATTCTTAAATGATTCACATGGTTGTTAAATGAATCCTACTTTCGCTTTGCTTGTTGGAAGCCAGCTCACAAATGGGAAAGTCACAAATGATGCTAATGTAACCCCAGGATGCTACAACTGTTGCAAATACATGCCGGTTGCTATGCACCTAAATTTTTATCACATGATTGTTGTAACTTTGTTGTAACTTTGAAAGATTACTAAATGAATGGTTTTAAGTCAAGGACTCTACCTGTAGGCTGTATTTACTTTGTACTGTGTACTAATACACTCAGAGGTTAAATAGAACAGATTTTTATTATAATGCTTTTACTATATCTATTATTTATCTTTTCCATCTCTCATATATACATATCGATTTTAATGATAAAATTAAAAATTAAACAAAATTTAATAAATATCAAACATTATTAAATGCAGAAAACAAAATTTGGGTCGTTGGTCTCTGGAGAGCTATCAGACACTTTAAAAAATTCTAATTGTTTTATATATTACGATGATGTCATTCTGGACAATTATAAAGAATATTAATGAAAATTCAATCAAATTTCTTCTTTTTTCAGACAGAAATGAATGTTCTAGATGCAAAGAGAAATACTATCCAAACAAGAAGCACAATTTTTGTATTCACAAAACTATCAGTTTCTTGACTTATGAAGAACCATTAGGGATCAGTTTAGCCTGTCTTGCTCTTTCTTTTTCTTTGTCCACTGTTCTTGTGCTTGGAGCATTTATGTGGTACCATAACACTCCCATCGTCATAGCCAACAACCGGGACCTAACCTATACTCTCCTCATTGCTCTGCTGCTTTGTTTCCTTTCGGCATTGCTCTTCATTGGCCAGCCAAGAAAATTAAGTTGTGTACTTAGACAAAAAATGTTTGGAATGGTTTTTTCAATCGCTGTTTCTTCTGTTTTGGCAAAAACCATCACTGTGGTTCTGGCTTTTATGGCCACCAAACCAGGATCCAGAATAAGAAAATGGGTAGGGAAAAAATTAACTAATTCCGTTGTTATTTCCTGTTCCCTGATTCAAGCAGCCATTTGTACTCTCTGGCTGGTATTAGCTCCCCCTTTCCCAGATGTTGATATGACCTCAGTGACTGAAGAAATTATCCTGCAATGTAATGAAGGCTCTGTGACCATGTTTTATTGTGTCCTTGGCTATCTGGGTTTCCTGGCTCTTATCAGCTTCATCACAGCTTTTCTTGCCAGGAAATTACCTGACAGTTTCAATGAAGCCAAATTCATCACCTTCAGCATGTTGGTCTTTTGTAGTGTTTGGTTGACCTTTGTCCCAGCATACCTGAGTTCCAAAGGGAAATACATGGTGGCTGTGGAGATCTTTTCTATCTTAGCTTCAGGTGCTGGGCTTCTGGGTTGTATCTTTTTCCCCAAATGTTACATCATCGTCTTTCGGCCAGATTTGAACAATAAGGATCAACTAATGAAAAAAAAGAGTAATTAATAATCACTCTCTTTCATCATCAGACAAACATTTTTAATTTACATTTTTGCATTTCTAAATAGTATAGAATATTCATGAAAATATCTCTCTCAGATCCTGATTTATATATCTTTTCTCCATTTTCCAAATAATCTAAGATTTAATTAAGGGAAAAGGTTGCATCCCACTTATTGTGATGCTAAACAATAATGACGGAGGTGTGGTGGGTTAACAATTAACAGCTCTTTATTCATTAACAGTAAAGTCTAACCATGATTCGCTCCTTACTTCTAACACTAGTGAGCGAGCGGTTTCCTCAGCGCTGACAGCTCTTTTATAGCAGAGCTGTCAGAGTCTCAGCCAATAAGCATGTTCCGATATCCCGCCAGTTAGTTGCCATGCCAGCGGACCAATCAGCTGTGCGTCCTTGCTACATGGCCATCGGCTTGCCATAACACCACTTCTTTGAATTGGTTCTTGAGATATTATCCTGTTTTTGAAGTATCTTTTCTGAAGCACATTCCTTTTCGGTTCCTTTTTTATTTACTTGATATCAACAATTGTATTACTTCAGCATAATTTCCATGTAAATTATAAAAGTGTGAATTGGTGTGCCCTTTCCTCTCCCTTTCCCTTTTGCTTTAAAGGGATATATCCAAAACATATTACAGAGAAATCTTTGAAGGTATCTAAGATTTGGATTTAAATTCTAACATCTTTTTCACTAATTATGTAACTATCAGCTATGAAATATAGTAGCATGCTGGAATATAATAAATATGGACAATCTCATAGTGTTTGCCCTTGACTGAGTGATAACTTGACAGCTGGACAATTGTTCAGTGGTGTCTTCCTTCCATATGCAGTGGTCAGGAGGACCTGGCACCTTCTCTCAGATTCAAAGAAGCTGCCAGTCATTATCAGTCTGTTAGCTACAATTCCATCTGTAATGGTATTTGGGAAGGTCCTTGAGAGATGGGACAAAGAGATGCAACCTAGGGAATGGTCAGATAACATACTACTGATCATCAGTCATTTAGCTACAGCTTTATACTTTAACTTCAAAAAGAAATGTAAATGCCAATTGTTCTCTTGGCTACAACTCTGCATCATCTAACACTACAGGTGGGTCAGAATTATCTCTCGTATATTACATCCCCCACCCCTGCTTTCTCAGTACTAGAGCAAACTGCACTTGCAACTATGGCAACCGCAATTTGGCACATTGGCTACTGTAGCCTAGGAGCTCTGTGTTAGCCTTTAGACCAGGGCTGTCAAACTCCCACAGGCCAGATGCATCACGCGCTGGCCACACCCATGCCCAGTTTAGCGAAGGGAGAAAAAGTCCTGATATGTCACGTCACGCCACAGTGACGACGTGAGTTTGACACCCCTGCTTTAAACTGTTAACTAATTAATTAACCAAATTTCATGAACTTTGCCCCTTGACATGCAGGTCATTCTGTTTTCTTGGATATTTTGGGCTATGACATCTCTCTCTAGTGGAAAAGGATCTGTTAAAACAGTCCATCTTGATCGATACTGTGAGTATTCAGAGGAATCTTGGAGATTTCCTGCATCTTTGGTGGGCAGTTCATTAAAGACTCCAGTCAGTGGTGGGTTTCAAAAATTTTTACAACCCGTTCTGTGGGTGTGGCTTGGTGGGCATGGCGTGGCTTGGTGGGCGTGGCTTGGTGAACATGGCAGGGGAAGGATACTGTAAAATCTCCATTTCCATCCCCATTCCAGGGGAAGGATACTGCAAAGTCCCCATTTCCTCCCAATCAGCTGGGATTTGGGAAGCAGAGAATAAATAGCCCAAAAAGATAAAGCAACCTAGAGTGCCACTTGAAGAAGACTTGTCTCAAATCTTATCAAACCCTGGTACAAAATTATGTATTCTTAAACAATGATCATTACAACATAAATATTGTCACCCTTTTAAAGTTTGTTGAATACACCTGTCAGCATTCCAGAAAATCCCCAACTCCAAGTAAAGATGCGGAAGCAAGCATTTTCCAAAGTTCTCTTTACTAGAATAGGCAAACTGACACATCTGGGAAAACCCAAATCTGAAAAGCCCGGGTTTTCCTTCAGTAAGTCAAAGTTCCCAAAACCATCCCCTTTTCCCTCCCAGTCGGTCACATGCTCCAATCAACGTCCGCTCCATCTCCATCCAGCCCCCTGACCACTCCTTCTCCAGATGCTGGATCGCCCTGACCTTGACCTACAGGAAGAATGCTATTATGTCTACTAACAACTCCTCTCCTTAATCCCCCCTCCTACTTTCCCACACATGAGAAGGTGGCAGCATTGGAGCTTCCGGCCTAATATGGCTTCCAAAGCTGACAGCACCATTATAAAGTTGGCTGAATGACATCTAGGTGCTTTTTAAAGGTGATTCATTTTCTTCTAAAGAAAGAGAAATCTTCCCATAAGGTAGCAGGACACTGGATATGAACTTAGCCTCTGACTGAAGAAGTATTTCCATCACCTTTGATGAAGTTGTCATATGAACTAGGATCATGAGGATCTGATCAAGCTATCGAATTGTTTTGGACAAGTATGGAACTGTCTCCAACATTCTTTTCCTTGAAAAAGTTGTGGAGAAATTGATGGCCCACAAGCACAAAAGGCCCTAGAATAGGGGTCAGCAACCCGCAGCTCTGAAGCCGCATGTGGCTCTTTCATCCCTCTGCTGCAGCTCTCTGTCACTGGTGGGTGCCACAATTTTGAGAGGAGCTTCCAGTTAGGCATGCCAGAACTCTATGGCAAGGGGTGGGTTTTCTGGTCAACTCCACAATTGATAGGGCTTTTGGTTAGGACAGGTAGAGGAAAAAGGACACCACACTAGGAGAAGACTCTATGGTGGGAGAACCGGACCTCTGGGGGGCTTCCAGTTAGGACCTTTGTGGCTCTTTGAGGATTTAAGGTTGCCGACCCCTGCCCTAGAAGAAGCAAGTTATTTGAACATCTTGCAGTTAGAGTTTATGAGGAGGTTTAGTAAAGGAACTACATCATGCTTGCAGAGACCAGAATCAGAGGAATACAACTTTCTCAGTTCATGTTTATCTCTCAGTTTTCGTAAGAATTCTTATTCAGTACTTAATGATTTCTACTGAGCTTCTCAAAATCCATTCTGATAGGGTGATAGCAATTTTTTGCAGAAGCATTTCTCCTAAATTGTATGGTGGTGACAATGACTGGACTAGATTAGCAAATTTCATTAAATGTTTTTTCCCACTTTTTTCATTTTGAATATTTAAGAGGCTGAGTTATAAAATAAGTAGCTCACTTATATAAAATAGTGTTACAGCAGCGACACCCAAAACTCTTGATTATGTCAAGAAAAGGGGCATGCGTAAGCGCACCAGCAGGCCTACCGTCCCTGTCCTAATGTTCCCTTTTATTCATATCCATGTCATGTATTCATAATCATGTTTATACTTACCTCCGTTATCTAATACATGCTTGACGAAAATAAATAGATAGATAGATAGATAGATAGATAGATAGATAGATAGATAGATAGATTGATAGATTGATAGATTGATTGATTGATTGATTTCTGCTGGTAGAATTTAACATTCAGCATAAAGAGGCCTATCAGAATGCACTCAGATATCTTCTTTCTTTGGGTGCTTCTCTCCGGCTATTACAGTTACTTTTGAAGAAATCAAGTAGTCATGCGGACTGAATTGTTTATGACTCCATACTTTTTATTCCCATGAAAGGAAAAATGCTTCCTATTTGCACTATAATAAAGTGCTCCATCATTTACATAAAATTCAGGTCTGGCCATGCTGATTTCTTTGATCATCCAAAGTTGGCACATATTATCAACAAGGCAGCTTCAAAACATCTCTTCAAACTAGTTTACGAAGATCTGCAGCACGTCTCCTGACACCATCACTTTACCCATTATCACTATCAAACTTTCCTCAAAATGTGAATGACATTCAACTGCTCAAATATTCCCACTCCTAATCCTTGCCAAATGTCCTACTTTCTATAATAATAGGAGAGAAAGCAATAGTTCTATACAAAATAGTTATAAAGAAAATAAAATATGGTTTCTTCAGGACTTCTCTAGGGAACTGAATTCTGACTTAATAATTACCTTCTTGTTTGCACATCTAAATTGCTATTTTTTAATTCTACTTTTTCTTGAAATCTCACTGAATTTCAGTCCTTTTGTGGTGGGGGGGAAGACTTGATGTAGCATGTTGCCTCTCTTTCTCTTAAAATATCAATAACATTTAGAGCAAGAAAGAAACATGGCAGTCTTATGGGTGGATAAGGATGCCCAAGTCTGATCTTAGATGAGCTTCAATTCATGTTAGACAGTGCTGACCACTAAATATCATGATGTAGAAACAAGGAAAGCATCTTTGAAATCTGTCCTTGTGATGAGGATGGCAACTCTACTGGTCTGGCTGCTAGTGCTGCTCCATCATGTGGAGTGCAAAACTCACAGGTGCAGCATCCTTCATCTATATCCACCATATCAAAAGTATCATCAGCCAGGAGACCTTATAGTTGGAGGCATTTCTTCTCAACTTGCTCCCATCTCGGATGAAGTTACCTTTGAAGAATATTCCCCACATGTGTACAGCATGTGTAAGGCTGTTCCTTACTACTATTGTTTTATATTTTACACATTTCTAATTTCTGAAATAATCCATCATATCACTGTCATCAAGGAATAATAGATGATTGATCAGGGTTAATATCAGTAGATGCTAACAAACATGTTCTTTTCTAAACCACAGAATGTAATGTGTGGACTTATGGGGAATGGAGAAGCCCATTTATGTGGTGATGTTCAATATAGAATAGAATAGAATAGAATAGAATAGAATAGAGTAGAGTAGAGTAGAGTAGAGTAGAGTAGAGTAGAGTAGAGTAGAGTAGAGTAGAGTAGAGTAGAGAAGAGTAGAATTGAATTGAATTGAATTGAATTGAATTGAATTGAATTGAATTGAATTGAATTTTTTATTGGCCAAGTGTGATTGGACACACAAGGAATTTGTCTTGGTGCATATGCTCTCAGTGTACATAAAAGAAAAGAATCAAAAGGTACAACACTTAATGATAGTCATAGGGTACAAATGAGCAATCAGGAAACAATATCAATATAAATTGTAAGGATCCAAGCAACAAAGTTACAATGATACAGTCATAAGTGGAAGAAGATGGGTGGTGGGAACGATGAGAAGATTAATAGTAGTGCAGAAGATTAAAACACACTTCCCAAATCAGGGCATCGCCACATGGATGGGCTTCCAATCTTGCAATTCTCCGCTATTGCCATCTGATTGGAGAGTACTTTGTGCTGACAAGCACACAGCTTGCACAGCTTGAGGAAGATTGATTTAAAATTCATTTATTTTTTTTCTTCATAGTCTTCCTGAATAAGCAAGTTCATTGTTGCCTTACATCTAAACAATGAGCCCATCAAACTGACTCCTACTCTAATCCACAACAGTCATGTTGACTCAAAAGGAAAATTATTCAAAGAATTTCAAACAAAGGGACTGACTTTTTGCCAAATGTCTGACTACCTTTATTTTGGGAAGCCCAAAAACATTCATGATATATATGGATTCCAGACATTTACTATGCCCTGTGTGTGAAGGGCATTCCTTTTGAAATGCCTGTGTTACCTACATATTAATTCATATACCGAAGGGACATCACTTATACTAACAGAGATATGAGACAACCTGGTGAAACTAACCTACTGAATTTACTTATTTGTATAACAACTGATTAGAATATAAGAACTGGTAAAATATACTTCTGACGTGCAACTCTCATTGTAGTGGCATTCCAAAGAATCACCACCAGCACCTCCTGCCTTTGGCATTTGCAGTAAAGGAAATCAATGAAAACACAGAAAACCTACCCAATCTCATGCTGGGCTTCCATATTTATGATAGTTATAACAATGCTCAAAGACTTATCACAGCACTATGCTACTACTATCAGCAATTGAAAGACTGGTCCCCAACTATTTATGTAACATCCAGAATAATGTCATAAGTATTATTGGAGGACTGGATGCTCAAATCTTCTTTTTTGTGGCCACTATTGTAGATATCTATAAGATTCCACAGATAAGACATCCATATAAATTTCATGCTGTCCACGGGTGGGTTCTACTTACCTTTACCACCAGTTTGCAACAGGATCGTGCGCAGATCACTGATGATAACATCCGGGGTGGTGGGCGGGGCCTCCCACTGGTTTTACTACCGGTTCTTGTGAACCAGTCCGAACCAGGGGCAACCCACCACTGATGCTGTCCTATTTTACTATTCATTTTACTGTCCTATTTTCACAAGACAATTTAATATTGCAATTTTAAGTATACTCAAATAGAACAGATGAAAAAACTTCTGAAAATTCTAGAGTCAGATATTGAGAAAGTGATCCATTTAGTATGCAACGTTACATAATTTATACGGAACTAAATCCCTTGAACCTAGCAGAATGTTCTGTATATAACTAAAGACATATGAGTTTTCTTATTATCTCTTTAACTTTTGCATGATTCCAAAGTTGAATCCAAAGTTGTTGGTTGGTTCTAAACAACCATCTTTCTGGAACTAAAATGCTATATAAAGTTTGTAGTTCAGTGACTTGTTCGAAACTCAGTCTTTCTTTTAAGCAAAATAAATAGCCTAAATCCATGATGGCAAAGCTATGGCACACGTGCTGGAAGTGGCACATAGAGCCATCTTTCCAGGCACGCGGAGCCATCGCCCATTGCTCTTCTGGGTTCCGGCGCACCAACCAGCTGGTTTTCATGTGCACCTGCACACCCAAAACTGGAAGAGCAGCCGCCCATTGCACATGCACACTCCAGGAAGATGATCTCGGCCTCCGGTAGTCCGCGCTCACCAAACCACGAGACACACTGCGATTCAGGAAGGTAACTCGGTTTAATAAGTGACAGCAGCTTTCCCAGGAAACCGGAATGCAAAATGCAAGTCAAAAACGCGGCTATCAGTTGTTCCCAGCAACGCTTTTTATGGCGCAAGCCAAAGCCGGGCAGCTGGGTGCATTTAAAACTCCCGCTGCTCACTTCCGGGCGCGCACTTCTGACATCATCTTCGCATCATCTCCTCGGCCGTCCCTCGCTGGCGTTGTCACTCCTTGCCCTCCGCGCCTTCCAGGTGCCCCTCGCGAACCCCGCTAAGCACCCGTGTGGCGTATGTCCCTAATCGCAACCTCAACTCCCCTCACCATCACCCTGTGCCCCATCCACGCCCGCACCCCCCCCCCGGGTGGCTGCTGACTTTTGCCGTTCAATGGACATGGTGTTGAGTGCTGCTTGACACTCGACAGGCGGCTCCCCCTACCAGGTCTCCGCCTAGGGGAGACAGGAAAGAAAAACACATGTTATCGGTTACGTTTTGGTTTTGGTTGTGGTTTCTGAGGGTTATGCCTATGATATCTCTTTTACAACCTTTGAGCATTTATATTGGTTAGGGGAACCCAGGATGCGTCTGAATTGGGATACCCTTTCCACCTAACTAAATACTGCAAACGTCCTCTATGGTACCTGGAGTCGACAATGTCATCAATTTCGTAATGCGACCCTTTTACCGGTCCCGGGGCCTCTTGGGATATAGAGGGGTGGCTGACTGGTTTAAGTAGACTGGAATGAAACACTGGGTGGATTTTCCCTAGTAAGGGTGGTAGTTTCAACTTGACCGTTACTGGGTTTATGATCTTTAGTATGGGGAAAGGACCTATATATTTGGGGCCTAGCTTTCGGCTTGGTAGGTGTAAACGTAGGTATTTAGTCGAGAGGTATACCTGGTCTCCGACTCTAAACGGTGGACAGGTAGTTCGTTTCTTATTGGCTTGTTGCTTATATTCTTGTGACGCCTTGTCTAGGGCTTCCTTCCCTTGTGACCATGTTTTCTATACATTATAGGACCAGTCCTGGGGGGTCATAGCTGTTGAAGTGTGGGGTTCCAACTCGGAGATGCTGTGAATTCCCGCCCCATAACAACCTGGAAGGGAGTGTACCCTGTACTACGGTGGACTGAATTGTTATAAGCAGCTTCAGCAAAGGGTACCAGATCCGCCCAGTCATTTTGCTGATATGACACGTAAGAGCGTAGGTAACGCTTTACCATAGCGTTAGCTCTTTCTGCAGCATCATTGGTGCTGGGATGGTAGGCAGAGCTTAATCCTTGAGTGGCTCCGATGTCATGGAGAAAACCCCTCCAAAACCTGGCCGTGAACTGCACCCCTCTATCTGATATAATCCGCCTTGGTACCCCATGTAGACGGTAGACATGTTGTAGAAATAGTTTCACTAACTGTCGTGCTGAGGGTAGTCCCTTACAAGGGACGAAATGCACTTGTTTTGAAAAAAGATCCAGGACCGTCCATATCACGGTATAGCCTTTGCTGTTTTGGAGATCTACGATGAAGTCCATCGAGATCTCGTCCCATGGTCTAGTGGGTTCTGCTACTGACTGCAGCAGTCCTAACGGCTTTCCGGGTCTTGGTTTGGAGAGAGCACAGGTATGGCACTTGTGAACATAGTCTTCGACCTCTTTTCACATTTTAGGCCACCAGAATTGCCGTCTGGCCAAATGCAATGTTTTTAGGAAACTGAAATGTCCTGCAGTTTTCACATCATGGCATTGTTTCAAAACCTGCTGTCTCAATGCAGCGGGGACATATAACTTAGTTCCCTACCATGCTACCCCATTTCGGTGGGTCAGTATTGACCGATTTTTGAGTAGCCATTCATCGGACGCTGACGTTTTTTGGAACATAGGAAACCAGTCATTAGCTTGCCGGTTTCCAATGGCACAGGTTTCCGTTTGCACTAGCGGTATTAGAGCCTGTAAGGGGCTAACTCTCTTACTTCCATATTGCGGCATTCGGGACAGCGCATCGGCTAGGAACATTTTCCCTGCTGGTTTATACTTCAACGAGAAACGGAAACGTTGGAAGTATTGGGCCCATCTCACTTGTTTCAGGGATAATTTCCGTGGTGTTTGGAGTGCTTCTAAGTTTTTGTGGTCTGTCCAGACCTCGAACGGGTGCTTACCACCTTCCAATAAATGTCGCCAGGTCTGCAGTGCCCACTTCACAGTGAAAGCCTCCTTTTCCCAAATGGCCCAGTTTCTTTCCGACACCGTAAATTTCCGGGACGTGTACGCACAGGGCCTCAGGTCACCTACCATGTCCTCCTGTAAGAGGACGGCTCCCACAGCCACGTCACTGGCGTCGGCCTGCATGATAAACGGTAACGACGTATGGATGTTTCAGAATAGGTTCTTTGGCAAAGAGGCTCTTAAAGTTCTCAAACGCCTCCTGACACGGCGAGGTCCAGGACAGTATGTGCCCTGGCTTGGGTTTAACTCCGGGAGGTGACAGTCCTCTCGTGCGCAATAAGTTTGTCAGCGGTAGGGCTGTCTTGATGAAAGAAGGGATGAATCGTCGATAGAAATTCGCGAAACCTAAGAAGCTTTGTAATTGCTTCCGTGTTTGTGGGGCCTGCCAACCTAACACAGCTTCTACTTTCCTCGGGTCCATTTGTATTCCTGCGGCTGTAATCCTAAAACCCAGATAGTCTATTTCCTCACAGTGGAACTCACATTTCGAGAGCTTAACAAACAGCCGTGCCTCCAACAATCTGGTGAGTACCTGTCTTACTAGTTGGATATGTTCCTCCAGCGTGTCTGAATAAATAAGAATATCATCTAAATAGACCAAAACTCCACGATATAAATAATCATGCAAGATCCCATTGATTAGTTGCATGAAAATGGCAGGAGCCCCCTGCAACCCGAATGGCATCACCAGGAAATGATAGCTCCCCAGGGGACTGTTGAAAGTAGTCTTCCATTCGTCACTGGGGCGTATTTGTACCCGATAGTATGCCTCACGGAGGTCCAATTTGGTGAATATCTTCCCGGTGGTCAATGTGGCTAACAAATCGGTTATTAAAGGAAGCGGGTATAACGGCTCGACACATACAGCATTTAATCCATGGTAGTCGATGCACAAGCGGAGTCCCCATCCTTCTTCTCACGGAAGAGTACTGGAGCAGCCAGACGTGAACGACTGGGGCGTATGAACCCTCGTGCTAGATTCTTGTCGATATATCGTCTTAACTCTTCCAATTCTCTTGGCGTCATCGAGTACATTCGCGGTTTCGGTAGTTTCGCCCCGGGAACTAATTCGATTCCACAATCTGTATCACGATGTGGTGGCAGTACATCGCATTCATCTTCGCTAAAAACTCGGGCAAGATCCTGATACACTCGGGGGTATGGCTGCTTATGCTCTACCTCCTGTTGTGTTCTTGTACACGGCTCCGCTGTTACCGGTAGCCGTAACTTGCGGTAACCCCCTTCCCACCAAATGGTCAGCTCCCATTTATCCAACCACGCTAATCCCAGGATTACAGGCTCAACCATCTGTGTGATGACTATGAAGCGAATAAGCTCGCTGTGTTCTCCTACTTCTAGGATGACTGGCTCAGTTATATGTGCGGTTGGTTGTCCACCAAGGATAGTCCCATCCACCTGTTCGAATCTAATAGGGGTGCATAAAGTGGATATCTGGAGGCCTAACTCCTCTGCCACAGTACGGCGGATCAGGCATCTCGTACACCCAGAATCAATTAAAGCTTTCTGGGTACACTCACGTTTTGATGTTGGGTGACGTAGTACAATTGGTATCAGGAAGGGGTGTATGGAATCACTTACCATAGGGTCCTAAATGTCTACCTCATCCTCGCTAGTTCCCGTGGTCTCCAGAACATGAGCTGTCCCAGGTGAACCGCTCCCGCCGGACTGTAGCGTTTGTTCTGATAAGGAGACGTGAGCCGCCCCTCTAGACCGCTCCGGTGTACGTCCGGGTCTCTCTTTTGGTCCGGTGCATAGTCCCTGCGGCCTTGGAGTAGACATCCGTGGCGGCGGTAGGGGGCATTCAGCCACCCTATGCCCTTCCTGGTTACATCGAAAACAGCGGAACTGGCATCTCCCTACCTCCCCAAACCCCGCTCCTATGAAAGGGGGTGGTCTGGAAAGAGCCTTCTCCTTCGGTTGCCCGTTAGGACCATGTTTCTGTTGGATCTGACCCACCCCCTGAGGCCTGAATTCCCGAAGACCAACATCCAAAGCAACAGCCGCCTTGTACCATTCCGACAGGCGAGGTCCTAGTCCACGGTACACACAAGCTTGACATATCTCTCTGTCTACCCCGGATTGGAACTGGTGGATGAGGAGGCGTTCTGGCCATGATCGTAACTTTCCGGCTAAACTGCAGAAGTCCTTAACATAGTCCTTTGCTGGGTGTCCCCGTTGCCTCAGCTCCACAAGCTCCCCTTCGATCACCTGGGTCCGGGTCTCGTCCTCAAACTGGGCCCATAGGGCCTCCAGGAATAGGCCAAGGTCCATCAATTCACGAGCGTGCTCACTGTGTAGATCTGCGACCCAGTCTGCAGCCTCACCCGTGAGCACTGCCGTCACAGCTACTACCATGGGCCATTGTGAGGGATATAATCTGCCATACAAGTCCATATGGCTGATCACCTGACTGAGGAATAACGCTACCTTCTCCAACGTCCCATCAAAAGAAGCCTGTACTGGTGGTAGGCCCCAAAGGTTTTGTGGGGTCCATAACCCGGGGCCCCACTGTGGTAGCGGATCTATCTGGCGGGGCTGTGGCGGTCTACCAACACCCCCCCCCACCTGGGGCCCGTTGCCTCTCTAGCCCTGGATCTGCTCCTCCTCCCTCCCTGCCGGGTCGAGCAGCCAGCCGTGGCGGCGCACGGGCTCCATCCGCCCCCAAGGTCGACCCGATACTGGTGTTTGCTGCAGGGTGCTCACTGCTGGTTTGGCTCGTCCGCCGTTCAAGCTTGAATTTGGGACTAGCAATACGCAGCCTGCTTTCAAGCCCGCTCCCCTGCCAGGCCCCCATTGGCTCTATGCTGGGTGCCCAGGGCTGCCAGGAAGGCGCATCATGGAAACTGGCCTCCCCGAACCTGTCCTGTAATACGTCCATCGTGGTCGCTCCCGGGCCGGTGGAGTAGCTCCATTCACCATCGTCCTCATCGACCCATTTACGTTCCCTCCAGCGCTGGAATTGGGCGCCGGTATATGGAGGGGTTTGCACCCGTGTGCCTGTCAGGGCCGAGCTATGCCACCATGTTTCGGACCCAGCAGGAGCTGCCGCCCCGAAGCCATGCGTCTCCTCGAGACCCCCCTCCGTTCGGGGCTCTACCGGTATCTCTTTTGGAGGGTCCCATTTTTTTGGTCGCACCGCTGGTTGCTCGCCCGGGTCGTGCGCCTCTGCAGCCTCCTCCTCCAACTACTCAGGCAGCGCATCCGCAGAGACCCCCTCCGCCATGGCGCTGCTCCGGCGTGGCTGTCTGAGTCAGCAAGGGAGTTGTGAGCCGCGTTTTCCTCTCGGCCTCCGGTAGTCCGCGCTCACCAAACCACGAGACACACTGGGATTCAGCAAGGTAACTCGGTTTAATAAGTGACAGCAGCTTTCCCAGGAAACTGGAATGTAAAATGCAAGTCAAAAACGCGGCTATCAGTTGTTCCCAGCAGCGCTTTTTATGGCGCAAGCCAAAGCCAGGCAGCTGGGGTGCGTTTAAAACTCCCGCTGCTCACTTCCAGGTGTGCACTTCTGACACACTTCTGATGCACTTCGCATCGTCTCCTCAGCCGTCCCTCGCTGGCGTTGTCACTGCTTGCCCGCCGCGCCTTCCAGATGCCCCTCGCGAACCCCGTTAAGCACCCGTGCGGCGTTATGTCCCTAATCGCAACCTCAACGCCCCTCACCATCACCCTGTGCCGCATCTGCGCCCGCTCACCCCCCCCGGACGGCTGCTGACTTTTGCCGTTCAATGGACATGGTGTCGAGTGCTGCTTGACGCTCGACAGATGATCTTCCTGTTTCAGGAATGCGCATGCGCATCGGCCACTTGGTCTCCTGGTTTCTGGCATGCATGTGCATGCAAAGACCAGCAATGACAATGGCCAGCCGGCACACTGTATCCGGTGTTCCTCCTGTGCAGCTCCACTGCCCCAGAAGAGCAGCAGCCGCGGCAACTGCAGGGGGAAAGGCAAGAGTGACTGGCCAGCTTGAGTGCTCAGGGAAGTAGGGCTGCACTTTTGGCCTGCAAAGCATGGCGAGGAGGAGGAGGAGGAGGCGCTGCGACCGCATAAGGTAAGAGCAGCTGGCAGGGTTGAGAGCCAGGCCAACCAGGGCAAGCCAGCTTGCAGCCCCCAAGAGGGATGGGCTGCACGGGCTGGGCTGTGCCTGATCATTGGCATTCATGTGGCGAGTGGCAGATTGTGGCTTTCCTGGTGCTGCTGGCGCAAAAGCACACAGCCCCCACTGTTGCTAGGCTGTACTTTTGGCTCAGCCAGGAGGAGGTACCGCCACCACCACATAATTACCTTATGCACCAAGGCCAAGAGGACAAAGTTGGGAGCAGCAGTCCTCGGGGGCACAACATCTTTACCGCCACCACTGCTGTCGCAAAACTTGCGGGTGTCTTCCCAGTTGCCTCTTGCTGCCAGACGAGAGGCAGGCAACAGCCAAAGCCATGTGTGTGAGCGATTGGGGACCTCCTCTCCTCTCACAAGGATACTGGAGGGGGTTAGGAGTACATACTTCCCCACTCCTGGGGTGGGGAATCAACGAGCCAAATATTTTTCCAAAGGAAAAGATGGGAAGGCTGGAGGCAGGGCAGGAAACTGATCCAAACTCTCTCCCTTCTCCCTTCTTTCTCCCAACCCTGCCAGCCACTCTTAGTTTACCCCTAGTGAGGCAGGATAAAAAATTGGAGCTGGATCGGTTCACACAACCCAGTTTCAGCCAATGGCTCAGAGCAGCTGCTTCACTTGAGGAGGAGGGGAAAGGATCAAGGGAAGAAAGCTGGAGCTCTGGCAGTCTGTTACTCTGTTAAACATTTTTCCAAACTGGAAAGCAACTGAAGGGCAGGCTTTGATTATCTTTTCAAAATTATCTCAACTGTTCGCAGCCCACTCTAAGAGAGTGACCAAGGCTTCCAGGGAGCGTGACATTCGCACCAGAGTAGTGGTGGGTTGCCCCTGATTCAGACCAGTTCACAAGAACCAGTAGTAAAACAGGCGGGAGGTGCCGCCCACCGCCCCATCATTGATGTGATTTGCACATGCCCAGAGCACATGCATGAGCGAAGCTAGCACATGTGCGTGATCCCGCTGCGAACCGGTAGTTAAGGTAAGAAGAACCCACCCCTCCACCAGAGGCCCGTCCTCTTTAAATAAGCAAACTTTATCCCTCCTTCGAGACCCCCCCCTCCATACTCTTCGCTTGAGGAGGAGAGGAAAGGATCAAGGGAAGAAAGCCGGAGCACTGGCAGCCTCTGGAAAAACATTTAACAGAGTAACAGACTGCCACACTAAAACAAACTCCAAAAACAACAACAATAACAGTAACATCTCATGCACCTAGACTCCTGACTGCTATGCTCTGAAACACATGTAGATTGTCCATTCTTTATTAAAGACTGGCCGGATTGGGACTAGGGATGGAATTCTACAGTGTGAGCACCATGACCAAAATTAGCTGTAGCTGAAGGAAATAATTTCTGCAGGACTTCCCTAGGGGGAACTAAACGCCAATTTAATAATTGCCTTCTTGTTTGTGTACCTAAATTACTATTTTTAATTCTTCTTTTTCTCAGTCTCATTGAATCCCAGTGTACATTAGAAAGATTAATTTAAAAAAAGATTAATGTAGGATGCTACTTATCTCTCATTCTCTTAAAATATCAATACCATTCAGAGCTAGAGGGAAACATGTCAGGCTTAAGATGAGTAAGAATCACCAAGTTTGATCCTACCATTCGTGTTATACAATGTTGATCCCCAAAATGCTAATAGTCATGATGTAAGAACAAACAGAGCATCCTTGAAATCTGTCCTTGTAATAGGGATGGCAACTCTACTGGTCTGGCTGCTAGTGCTGCTCTCTCATGTGGGGTGCAAAATTCATAGATGCGGCATCTTTCATCCGTATCCTCCATATCACAAATACCATCAATCAGGAGACTTTATGGTAGGAGGCATTTCTTCTGAAATTGCTCCAGTCTCAGATGAAGTCACCTTTGAAGTACACCCCCCTCCAATATTACCTGAACATCTTGTGTAAGGAATGGAATTTCTACTCTTGCTTTATATTTTCATAGATTTCTGATTGCTGAAATAAGCCATCATAGATGATTGCCTGGGGTCAATATAAGTGGATGCTAAGAAAAGCATTCTTTTCTCAATCAGAGAACATTATCTCTGGACTTATGGAGAATGGGGAAGCCCATCTATGTGATGATATTCTGTGTTTAGGGCACACTTCCCAAATCAGAGCATTGCTACCTGAATGGACTTCCAAGTTTGCAATTCTCTGCTATTGTTGTACTGCTTAGGGAGTACTCCTTGGTGACATATACACAGTTGAGTATCACACAGCTTGAGGAGGACTGATTTAAAGCTCTTTTACCTTTTTGTTGTTTTTGCTCTGTGTTTAAAATTCTTTTCACAATTATCCTTCCAAAATGTCTGACAATGAACATTACTGAAGAACTGTAAATATGTTCTTATTAATTCATATTCAGAAGGGAGATCACTTATGGTGCCAGATATATGGGACAAGTTGGTGGAACTAGCTTGCTGAATCCCTCTTATGTATAACTATTGATGAGAATATAAAAACGGTAGCATATCTTTCTGACTCTCATTGTAGTGGCATTCCTAAGAATTACCAACACATCTTGGCTTTGGCATTTGCAGTAAAGGAAATCAATGAAAATCCACAAATCCTACCCAATCTCACCTTGGGCTTCCGTATTTATGATAGCTATAACAATGCTAGAAGGACTTATCAGGCCACCATGCTAATTCTATCAGCAACTGAGAGACTGGTCCCCAACTACCTATGTAATCTCCAAAGTAATCTCATAGCTCTTTTTGGAGGACTGGATGCCCAAATCTCCCTTCCTGTGGCAACTATCTTGGATATCTATAAGATTCCACAGGTAAGACATTTTTTCAATGTAAATCCCATTCTTCTTCCAGTTTCACAAGGCAATTTCATATTGCAATGTTAAGTATATTCAGGGAGAATGGATGAAAAATTATTCCCCTGAAATAATCCATTTAGTTTGCAATAGTCAGAAATAATCCATTTAGTTTGCAATAGTCAGAAATAATCCATTTAGTTTGCAATAGTCAGAAATAATCAATTTAGCTTGCAATAGTCAGAAATAATCCATTTAGTTTGCAATAGTCAGAAATAATTCATTAAGCTTGCAAAATCTTGCAGCAATTCTTTAAAAAGTAAGCGCTTATATTCAAGAGTCTTAATGTTTTAACCTATCTATTAAAAAGCTAGTTGGAAGAATAGACAATCCTTGGAATAAAATTTAGTTATTTTGATTTTAGAATGTTTATTCCAAATATATAGGTAGTAGGGTATGCTATTAAGTAATAGGCATTTGGTTTAATAGCAAATTCATTACAAGGGAAGAGACAAGTGTCAGAAGATGAACTGCATTATTGTTTGAGCACAGAGATGCAAGAGGAATGAAAAGAAGTTAACTGAACCAGTAAACCTATGCTACAAGTCAACAAAGAGAGATGAGGAAAAAAAGGATATGGGCTGGAAAAACAAACAATCACACAAGAAAACACTAATCAGATTTTAGAAAAGAACAGGAGACCTGCTCAGAAGTACTGAAGGAAAGCTGCAGTAATTCAGAGAAACTGAAACACTAAAAGGCACACTAATTTTCCAAGTCAGCTTTGAATCTCTGTGAGCATTAAAAAGATTTCATTTGACACAATGAATTCTAGAATATAATGCAAGAAGCCAGTTGTTTCCCATACTAGTGCAGTTTCTAGAGCTTATCTAGAAATAAAGGTCATAGAAAACTTAGTACAACCTGATAAAAAGGTAAAGGTTCCCTTCGCACATAGGTACTAGTAGTATCCCCCCCGACTCTAGGGGGTGGTGCTCATCTCCGTTTTAAAGCCAAAGAGTCAGCACTGTCCGAAGACGTCTCCATGGTCATGTGGCCGCCATGACTAAACACCAAAGGCGCATGGAACGCTGCTACCTTCCCACCAAAGGTGATCCCTATTTTTCTACTTGCATTTTTTATGTGCTTTCGAACTGCTAGGTTGGCAGAAGCTGGGACAAGTAATGGGAGCTCACCCTGTTACGCGGCACTAGGGATTCAAACCGCTGAACTGCCGACCTTTTGATTGACAAGCTCAGCCACTGAGTCACTGCGTCAACCTGATATAAGAGTTCAAAAAGCCATCTCTGGGAATTAGAAAAATCATATCTACACTTTGTTCTTATGAAACAAAATATATTGCAAGAAAACCTCATTAATCACTGCAAATCTAAATGGTTCATAAGATCTCTGAACTAAATTTTGTTTCACCTTCAACAGAAGCATAAATTGAATAATTTCAAAATTTATACAATATAAAATTCCAAAAGTTCATCTATGCATCTAGACACAACTACTGCTGTAGGTATACCTGTATGTGAAGACAAATATGCTTTGTCTTTATGCTATTATTATTATTATTATTATTATTATTATTATTATTATTATTATTATTATTATTATTATTATTATTATTATTATTTATTGGTTAATCTTTAGTGAGATTCACAGCCTTTGAGGCTGGTTAATAGCTCAGCAGCTCAAGTCCTAACCAAGGACCTAGAAACTGTTAAGGTATCGTCGGAGGATGTAAGCTGTTCCGAGTAAGGTGGTTTTTTGTACAGTCAAAATGTTCAAGTCCGGCAAATTTAGAATTTCTAAATAGCGGGGTAGCCCTTTGGGTATTGCTCCGAGGGCTCCAATTACAATCGGGACAACACACGATTTCTTTTTCCACAGTCGCTCAACTTCAATTTGTAAGTCCCGGTACTTTGTATTATTATTATTATTATTATTATTATTATTATTATTATTATTATTATTATTATTATCATTATCATTATTATTATTATTATTATTATTTAGTTTGTCAAACATGTATGAGATAACAGGAATAAGTATAAACATGGATATGAATACAGGAAATGGTTACAAATAAAAGTGGGACAGTAGGACGGTAGGCATGCTGGTGTGCTTATGCACGCCCCTTACAGACCTTTTAGGAAAGGGGTAAGATCAACAGTAGACAGTTTAAGGTTAAAGTTAAAGTTATAGGCATTAGAAGATGTAACAACAGAGTCGGGTAGTGCACTCCAGGCATTGACCACTCTGTTGCTGAAGTCGTACTTTCTGCAATCAATTTTGGAGTAGTTTACTTTGAGTTTGTATCTATTGTGTATTATTGTGGTTGAAGCTGAAGTAGTCATTGACAGATAGGACATTGTAGCAGATAATTTTGTGTACTACACTTAGGTCAGAGCATAGACAGTGTAGTACTAGGTTGTCCAAGCCCAAAATTTCAAGCCTGGTGGCATAAGGTATTTTGTTGTGAGCAGAGGAGTGGACTACTCTCCTTGTGAAATACCTCTGGACTCACTCAATTGTATTAATGTCCAATATACAGTGTGGATTCCAGGCAGACAAGCTGTATTTGAGAATTAGTCTAGCAAAGGTTTTGTATGCCCTAGTTTGCAGTACAATATTACCAGAGAATAAGCTTCACAAGATTAACAACTCTTCCTGTCTTTTTGGCAATGCTGTTACAGTGGGCTCTGGTACTTAGATCATTTGAGATGAGTACTCCAAGATCCTTGACAGAGTGAGGGTAATCTACATAAAAAGGGTTGTCTACATAAAAAAGGTTTTGTCTGGAAAAGCACCAATTACCCATCCCCTATGAATCTACTGCTTGATTTTAGATGAGGTCAGGCTCCACAATATTCTATTAGAAATTTCTCCTTGTCTGTAGCAACACTGAAATACAATTCAACAAACTTCCAACACCTTTCATGATGTTATGCCTTCTAGAACTACAAAATCCAGGAATAGAAATTCAGGGAATTCTCATGTCAGCAACACAGGTAAGGCTGTCTTAAAGGTTAGAATAAAATGATTAATTAGTATATATTGATCACCATGAAGACTTGAAAGTGTTATCTAGATGCTGCTCTTATCTTCTTTTCCTGTTCCTCTCTAGCTCATTTGTGGCTCTGCTCCAATAATGAATGATAAAACCCCAGGCCTTCCCTTTTATCAGATGATTCCTCCAGAAGCTCTTCAGCATAACGGGATTGTCTCTCTGCTGTTGCATTTTAACTGGACGTGGATTGGAATCCTTATTATGGATAATGAACAGGGAGAAAAATTTATAGAAACAATTATTCCTCTTTTTTCCGAATATAGGGTTTGTGTTCCTTTCATTCAACGATTTCACAAATTAACTGATTTCAATAGACTTGATGGCATGCTTCAACAGGGGACAAAAATCTATGAACATGTCATGGGTGGTAAGGTTAATGCACTGGTGTTCAATGGAGAATCCTTCGCTATGGGCTTTTTGTTATGGCTACAATATATTCCAAAAATTGAAGAGGTGAGAAGTAAACCAAAAGGTATTGTGTGCATAATGACAGCACAGATGGAATTCAATTTAATCCCTTTTCAACGTGCTTGGGATATCAAAATAATTGATGGTGCCCTTTCCTTCACAGTGCACTCCACTGCTCTACCAGAGTTCAAATTATTTGCTAAGAAACAAAATCCCTTAAGTGCAAAAGAAGATGGATTTATCAGACAGTTCTGGCAAGAAGCCTTTGACTGTGTATTTCCAGATACAGTTCTGAGTTATGAGCATGAGAATATTTGCAATGGAAAAGAAAATTTGGAGAGCCTTCCTGGGACCTTTTTTGAAATGGAGATGACTGGCCACAGCTACAGTGTCTACAATGCTATTTATGCCATAGCTCATGCTTTACATTCTCTGTTTTCTTCTAGAAATGCTGACAGGTCAGTGATGGATAGAATAGGAAGGAAAATTCATAACCAAGATATCTGGCAGGTAATAAATCAAATTCTTCATTCTTCTTGTTTCCATTCCCTGAATATATCATAATGTAGATTCTATATTTTGTGTATGGACATGCATTGTATATCGTTTAATGAAAAGAAGGACTAGAGCTAAAATGATAGCAGTATTCCAATATCTGCCACAAAGAAGAGGAGGTCAGGATTTCCTGCCTGATCAGAGGGTTGGACTAGAAGACCTCCAAGGCTCTTTCCAACTCTGTTATTCTGGTATATTCTATTTATATTTATTTTTTCCTCCCTCCTGAATCCCCTGTGGAAATATATCTGCCTCTCTATGATTGTACGATTATCTGATTCCAAAAGTCGGAAAATGTCCAATCATTTTTTATAGGAACTAGGATTAAAACTATCAAGGAAAAGTGCACAGTATTCTAGGCATCTCTTTTGAACCAACAGTAGTTTGGTTTCTTCTACTAATCCTTTAACTCATGTCCCACCTCCTATTTAATTTCATCTGGATGACTTAATGACCCATTGGGTCATTCTTTTTTCCACATATAATATAGCCTTGTGCCATCTCCTCTCCCTTCACAACTCTCAAGAAATCTCCAGTGAAGATTTCTCATCCTCCCCCTCCTCAGCTGACCCATGGAACTGCTTTCCATTTTGCTAGGGGAATAGACAGCTATGGGAGCCACAAATCATGACGAAAACTACATTTCCATTCCCCAATTGAGCATATCCCCAGAGGCCCCTTCCCCTAGAGAGAAACAAGACTCACCCAGCAACAACTGGTGGCCGATAGTCAGCTGTATCTCACCAATATTTCCACAGGAGTCATGGATCTCAGCATTCTGTACATTAGCCTATCTGAGTTACCTTGGTTCAATAATTGTTGTGGTGCACTTTCAATTTTTGCCCAATTGAAGGTTACAAACAAATGAATACAGGGTTTTAGTAATATATAGATATAAGAAAAAGAAAATTGCCTAGAAGACAACTCAAATGTACATTTTTCTGTTTTGAAAATTACCAGCATTGAGACTGGCAATTTAGTCTTTCCAATCTCTTGCATTTTAAATTTTTTTAGCTCCACTACTTTCTGAGAAGTGTTGCTTTTAACAATAGCGCTGGGGAACAGATTTTCTTTGACCAGAATGGGAGTCTGGCAATTGGATATGATGTTATCAACCTGGTTGCTTTCCCAAACAAATCTTTTCTTCATGTGAAAGTTGGAAGTGTGGATCACTCAGCTGCCCCAGATAAAATATTAACCATCAATGATGAGATGATTACATGGCACAGCTGGTTTAATCAGGTAGGGTTTAATTACTATTCCTGAATCTGAACCAGTACTGGTTTCTCTAATCTGGTATCTTTGTTTTATATTGGACATTATTAATTTTTTTAGTAATGTCCAATATAAAGTTAGTTATTTCCCCATAAGCAATTTTAGAGGTCTCCATTAGGCCCAACTAAATATGGCATAAAAATGACCCTTTAAGAGTATTTGAGTAGAAATAGTGAGCCATCATGTCCTCTTGATGCAATCTACCTCAGTTCCAGGCCACCATGGACTTGCGCTGCATTCATTCTTAGTTAATCTGATTTTTAAGCAATGCTTTCAGGTTTTTTCCAATGCCAATAGGGGGTCATAATTAATAGATAAAGCTACTCATTGAAAGTGCTATTAGGTTCAAGATGTTTAATTTAAAAACAATGAAAGTTTTATATTGTTATGACTGTACTTGAAAAATGATTTCCAAATTATTATTTCTATTACTAAATTCAAAAGATGCCTACAACAAAATTGTCATCATTTCATACTTATCTGTTCATTGGCTCAAAAAGCTTCATTATACCTACTCCAGAATATAATTCTCTTCAGGCTACAAAATTTGGAAATAAGCAAACATTGCTGTCTGGACAAAAAGATAATGATTTCTTCTCCATCTTCTTCCTTAATTCCTAGGTCCAACCTATTTCTGTCTGCAGTGAGAGTTGTTATCCTGGTTTCAGCAAGCAGGTGAAGGAAGGGGAGCTGTTTTGCTGCTATGATTGCATCCCATGCCCAGAAGGGAGAGTTTCCACTGAGAAAGGTAAGAAAGTATTCCTATGCTTCCAACTTAATAACCTTTACTACATCTTGAGTAATTCAAAGTAGGAGGCTCTGATATTTTGAGAACGTACCTTTCAAAGCTGGTAATTGATACCTCTGGACAGTGCAGTATTCAAGCATAGATTGTTAATTAAAAAATAAACAGTTTCCTGATTATTTTTCAAAACAAAATAAAACATGTTTTCTATTGAATTTAACCATCTGGGAAATTATGAAAAAACTGCAAAACTGCATGTATTTTTAATATTGTTTCATTCAGCAGTAATGGTACCTTCACGTCAGAAGAAGATTAATATCCTGGCCACTTGTACTTTCCTTAGCTGTCATAGAAGAGCAATTAATAGACAAAATTCTAGTAAACTAGTAAAGAGAACTCCACTATATTAAGCTAAGAGCTGAATTGGGTTCTTAGATGAAACTCAGTTGCTGAAGGTTCTGTAACCTAACTTCAGGAAATTTTGATAAATATTATGGATGGAATGAAATGTTTATTTGCTCAGAACCACCTTTTACTGAATAAATCCACCCAAATAATATTATATTTTAAAAATAAATTCAAGATGGAACACATTTTGTGTAGTTAAAAGTAGTTCACACCAACATTCACTATCACTTTCTATAATTTTTTTCTATCATGACAACATTATGGATTTACTGCTAGGATTAGGAGTGTGAAACATAATGTTGTGGTAGTTCACATTTCTCCATAGCCACTTCTAATTAGTGTTGATTGGTAGAGAAGTTCTGTCTGATACCTTTGACTTTTGGGTTTATACAGAGTTCAATATTCTCATCCCCTCTGTTTAATACCCCATGAAACTGCTGAGATGGATCATTCATCAACATGGGATAAGATGTCATTATTATGTTGATAAAATTAGTTGTATATCTCAATCCTGGGCTGACCATGTCATATTTGTGAGATCTTGACCCAGGGCCTGTTGAAGTTGAGTTGGGTAAGATCTGGCTAAAATTCAACCATTGCAAGACAGAGTCACTACATTTCTGGCTCTTTCAGTACCATGGATTTCCCCCACCCCAATAATTAGTGCTCAATCTAGGGATCCTCCTAGACTCATAGCCTTTCCTGCTATCTTGTCCTTAGGGTTTTGGAACATCTTAGAATAAAATAGAATTCTTTAGAATAGTATTCTTTATTGGCCAAGTATGATTGGACACACACAGAATTTGTCTTTGGTGCATATGCTCTCAGTGTACATAAAAAGACAAGATACACTTGTCAAGAATCACAGGGGACAACACCCAGTGGCAGTCATATGGTACAATAAGCAATCAAATCATACTAGGAAACAATCAATATCAATATAAATTGCAAGGATACAAGCAACAAAGTTACAAAGTTAACCAAGATGCTGTGACTTTAATTCAATCAAATACAGTCATTGAATTATGAACACAACTGGGAATTTTCATTGCTAAGCAAGATAGTTGTTAAATGAGTTGGACCGGTATTTTATGATCTTTTCTGTGAAGATTATTAAGTAAATCATTGTAATTCTTAAATGATTCACATGGTTGTTAAAAGAATCCTACTTTTGCTTTGCTTGTTGGAAGCCAGCTCACAAATGGGAAAGTCACAAATGATGCTAATGTAACCCCAGGATGCTACAACTGTTGCAAATACATGCCGGTTGCTATGCACCTAAATTTTTATTACATGATTGTTGTAACTTTGTTGTAACTTTGAAAGATTACTAAATGAATGGTTTTAAGTCAAGGACTCTACCTGTAGGCTGTATTTACTTTGTACTGTGTACTAATACACTCAGAGGTTAAATAGAACAGATTTTTATTATAATGCTTTTACTATATCTATTATTTGTTTTTTCCATCTCTCATATATACATATCGATTTTAATGATAAAATTAAAAATTAAACAAAATTTAATAAATATCAAACATTATTAAATGCAGAAAACAAAATTTGGGTCGTTGGTCTCTGGAGAGCTATCAGACACTTTAAAAAATTTGAATTGTTTTATATATTACGATGATGTCATGCTGGACAATTATAAAGAATATTAATGAAAATTCAATCAAATTTCTTCTTTTTTCAGACAGAAATGAATGTTCTAGATGCAAAGAGAAATACTATCCAAACAAGAAGCACAATTTTTGTATTCACAAAACTATCAGTTTCTTGACTTATGAAGAACCATTAGGGATCAGTTTAGCCTGTCTTGCTCTTTCTTTTTCTTTGTCCACTGTTCTTGTGCTTGGAGCATTTATGAGGTACCACAACACTCCCATCGTCATAGCCAACAACCGGGACCTAACCTATACTCTCCTCATTGCTCTGCTGCTTTGTTTCCTTTCGGCATTGCTCTTCATTGGCCAACCAAGAAAATTAAGTTGTGTACTTAGACAAAAAATGTTTGGAATGGTTTTTTCGATCGCTGTTTCTTCTGTTTTGGCAAAAACCATCACAGTGGTTCTGGCTTTTATGGCCACCAAACCAGGATCCAGAATAAGAAAATGGGTAGGGAAAAAATTAACTAATTCCGTTGTTATTTCCTGTTCCCTGATTCAAGCAGCCATTTGTACTCTCTGGCTGGTATTAGCTCCCCCTTTCCCAGATGTTGATATGACCTCAGTGACTGAAGAAATTATCCTGCAATGTAATGAAGGCTCTGTGACCATGTTTTATTGTGTCCTTGGCTATCTGGGTTTCCTGGCTCTTATCAGCTTCATCACAGCTTTTCTTGCCAGAAAATTACCTGACAGTTTCAATGAAGCCAAATTCATCACCTTCAGCATGTTGGTCTTTTGTAGTGTTTGGTTGACCTTTGTCCCAGCATACCTGAGTTCCAAAGGGAAATACATGGTGGCTGTGGAGATCTTTTCTATCTTAGCTTCAGGTGCTGGGCTTCTGGGTTGTATCTTTTTCCCCAAATGTTACATCATCGTCTTTCGGCCAGATTTGAACAATAAGGATCAACTAATCAAAAGAAAAAAGTGATTAAAAACAATCTGTACTTTCTCTATCAAAGGTTCATTAGATTTCTGTGCTTCTATGTGTTGACTATTAATTAAATCTTCTCTCTTAGATCCCAATGTATATAAATTAATGATACTTTCATTTTGGGATTTCCTGACTATATAAATCTGCTTTAAAATCTCTGTTGGTAAGTCAATAAAAATAAACTTCCAGAAAAGAAAGAAGAAACAGTTTGATCAACAACTAGAATATAATACAGTAGAATAAAACAGTCAAGATACTATACATAAAATATGACTAAAATCTATAAAATTAAGCTGAATCACTAAGTGTATAGTCCTATAAAATTCTAATAATGTATAAAATGAACAAAACCTAATATTTATTTACACTGAGCTATAAGATTATGCCTATAAACTTGCTTGTTTATTTGTTTGTTTGTTTATTAGTTTGTTTGTTTGTTTGTTGCATTTGAATTAGTCTTAACTCCTGGCAAATGATTGGAGTTGTCCCTTCAATTTTCTTGATGAGATTTCTGAAGTGATTTTCCATTACGTGCTTCCTAGGGCTGAGAAAGAGTGACTGGCATCACTCAGGCTGGTGGTATGCTTAAAGCAAGACTAGAACTCACAGTCTCCTGGTTTTTGGCTTGATGTCTTAACCCAGTGGTTCTCAACCTGGGGATCGCAACCCCTTTGGGGGTCGAACGGCTATTTCACAGGGGTCGCCAAAGCCCTCTCTCGCCCCCCCCCCCATGCCTTCACTCACCCTCACTCTCTGCTCTGTTGGATCCCCGGCCGTTCGCTTACCCCGCCCACTCCCAATCTATTGCTGCCTCCTGAGTCCCAGCTGATGGCTAGAGGAAACAAAACTGTTTAAATTCTTGCCGCGGGGCTTCAAAGGGCTGCCCTACATCTGATCAGTGTTAAAAGAAAACAAATGAGAAGACCGGTGCCTGCAAAAATAGAAAAAAAACAGCCCCTTTCAGCTTCAGCATAGATTAATTACCATAAGTAGATTTGATCAGCCTCGGACTCTCAGCTGATTTGCTCTCAGCTGTTTTGCTGAGGGCTCTGTTGCTCACTGCAAAGAGAGGAACAGATTTTTTTTCCTCTAGCTATGCTGAAAAACAAAACTGAAAGTAAAGCAGGGTCTTTGTTGCAACGTGACAAAATGAGGCAAAGAGATATTTCTTTTTCTTTTTCCTCACCAAAAAAGGTAGATGCAAAACTGCAAACAATGGGAAAGTTAGGGCAAAAGAGGAGGTTCAAGATTTTAAAACACAAAAGAAAAAAAGTTCTATTTAACTAGGGAATTGTAATAATTGAGATATTACATTGTATATTGTGTTGAAAGCAGAAATGGTTAAGTTGTGGTTTGGAGGAATATATGGGGGAAATTATTTGGTTTATTATTATTGGTAAATATAATTAATTAATTTGTAAGAAATTGGATTGCATGGAAATAATTCGAATATTCATGTTCATATTGATTGATATACAAAAAAGATAGTTATATAACTAATTGATTTATAATGTTGAATTTGTATTAAACAACTGTATTACGTAATTACATAATTAACCAATGTGAGGATGGATATAAAAATAGATGACAATGGGAAGGGGTATAATATAGAATAGAAGGGAAAAATTGAATTTGATTAAGATTAGAGATGAGGATGAAGGGTAATATTGGTTTTTTAAAAAAATAGATGAGGAATAAATATGGCAGAAAGAAAATATAGAAATTGTAAATTTAATTGAAATGACTAAACACTGGTTAAATTTGTGAACTGGCCAAATACTCTGTTCAAAGAAAATACATTGTATGTTTGTATGTGTGTTTCTAATTATTGCTATTTATTCATATTTGTTCTCTTTTATTCTTTAAAGTTTAACAATTCATTTTTTATCTTAATATCTTTATATTTGTTTGGGGATGATTTTTTTCCCTTTCATCTTTTTTATTGTACAGCAATCTTTCTCCTCAAACCTACCACCTCTCTCTTTTCTTTCCTTCTTATTTTCTCTTCCCCCTCTTCTTCTCCTTACTACTTCCTCTTCCTTTCTCCTTCTCCTCCTCTCTTCCTCCCTCTCTTACCCTCACTCCTACTCTAATTTCCCTTCCCTTCCTTCATCCCTCTCTATTGCTGTATCCTTTTATAAATATGGACTACTCAGAGGGCTGAAAAAGTTATTTTTGACTGGTCCTTGCACTTTTGACCAGTCCTCGAACTTACGACTGTCCTCACATTTTACGTTTTTGCCCTATCTTGTCACCATGGTGAAGAGAAGCAGTTGTGAAATGAATGACACGGTTGTTAAGAATGCTACAATGGGCATGATGACCAGTCATAAGTGCGAAGACTGGTCAAAAGTGCGAGGACCTGTCATAAATCACTTTTTTCAGCCCTCTGGGTAGTCCTTTTGTGCACATGGACTACTCAGAGGGCTGAAAAAGTTATTTTTGACTGGTCCTCGCACTTTTGACCAGTTCTCGAATTTACGACTGTCCTCACATTTTACGTTTTTGCCCTATCTTGTCACCATGGTGAAGAGAAGCAGTTGTGAAATGAGTGACATGGTTGTTAAGAATGCTGCACGGGCATAAATGTGAGGATGGTCATAAGTGTGAGGACCAGTCAAAAGTGCGAGGATCTGTCAGAAATGACTTTTTTCATCCCTCTGAGTAGTCCCTATACACATAGCCATGGCCACCCAGTCACATAACCAGCTAAGGCACGCCCACCCAGTCACATGACCTCTAAGCCACGCCCACAAAATAAGCCACGCCCACAGAACCGATAGTAAAAAAATTTAGAACCCACCCCTGGTTGGGGGTCACCAAACATGAGGAACTGTATTAAAGGGTCGCGGCATTAGGAAAGTTGAGAACCACTGTCTTAACCACAAGACCAAACTAACTCTCTATAAAAGGGGCTAAATCTATTGAAAGTCTGATTGTTTTTAGGAATTTGAGACTCACATTTATGCTAAAACACAATAAAAATAATGTACAATTTGCAAAATTATTCAAATTATATCTAAAACATACAAAGCACAGATATTGTACTTATACAATTAGTCAAACAGCCATCCCCTTTCAAAATCTATGAACAATCAGCACTATTTCACAATAGTCCATTTCTATCAGACAAAAGAGGCCACTGGAGACAAAAGATTTCACACAGTGGTGAAATCCAAATTTTTTTACTGCTGGTTCTGAGGGTGTGACTTGGTGGGCGTGGTGTGGCTTGGTGGGCATGGCAGGGGAAGGATACTGCAAAATCTCCATTCCCACCCCACTCTGGGGCTAGGCAGAGGTAGTATTTGTCGGTTCTCCGAACTACTCAAAATTTCTGCTACCAGTTCTCCGAACTGCTTAAAATTTCTGCTACCGGTTGTCCGAAATGCTCAAAATTTCTGCTACCAGTTCTCCAGAACCTGTCGGAACCTGCTGAATTTCACCCCTGCATATCAATGGCCTGGGTAATTTATTCTTAGTGGTATTAAGACAATTTGCACGAACATTCTGATAAAAGGGTCAGTACAGGGGGGGAAAAGAATTGTCTCAACTGACCAATTTCAAATTTATCCATCATTATAAGAACCCATTGTTATAAGATATTTTATATTTTTATATTTTCCTTCTGAAACAGCAGTAGGCAGAATATTGAGTCTACCAAGCACCTGGTGGGAAATTGGGGAGAAGAAAGATGAGGGAGCCCACTACAGTATCCCTGTGGTTGGTCATAAGAGTGAATGACTGGGAGTGCTGCACTGACTGTAACTTTGCAACCAGGTCATAAGTAACTTTCGTGTTGTCCATCACAACTTCTACAAATTGCTAAGCAACTGGTCATAAATTGAGGATTACCTGTACAAACCTGTGAAGTTCATAAATGTGAGGATTTATCACAGAGTTATTTTTTCATTCCCATTATAACTTAAAATGGTCACTAAACAAGGCAGTCAATAAGCAATGACTATTTATAATTTAAATTTGTGCCCTCAAGAACTCCAGCTGTAAATTGTGGAGGAATACGCTGTGCCATCTTCAAGCTACCAAGAATTAACTGTCCCTCTTCTGTTCATTGCTGCATATATCTCCATCCATTAGTCCACCAGTAAGGTGGTTGCTTACAGATTCAAGTCCTCAAGTGACACATTTTGAGAGTGACCATAAACCTGGCTACATTATGAACTCCATTCCAAGGATCTTTTCAGAATAATGCATATATCTGTCCCTAAGATAGGAGGGTGTGAGTCTCTTCTATTGAAGTGGGACCCTGGAGTTCAGTCGGGCTTGTTGGTCACATACCTATCTCCCAGCTTTGTTGCCACAGCCCTGCCCGCACTGCTCGATGTCTTGTCTGAGGTGGCAGTTGAACTCCCCAGACTTTTGGTTGTGGGAGATTTTAATCTGCCTTCGATCGGTGAGTCATCTGAGACAGTCCGGGAGTTCATGGCCACCATGGCAGCCATGGACCTGACTCAGATTATTCAGGGCCCAACTCATAGGGGAGGACACACACTCGACCTGGTTTTTCTCTCTGGGCAGTGGATAAATGATCATGGTAAGGGAGAACTTTCCATCACTCCCCTGTCATGGACTGACCATTCCCTCCTTAGACTAGACTTTCAATCTGCCAACCCCTGCCGCTGGGAGACAGGACCCATAAAATGGTTCCGCCCTAGGCGCCTGATGGACCCAGAAAGGTTCTTGAAGGAGCTTGGGACATTCCCCACCTCTTAATCCTGTGATTCAGCTGAGGCTCTGGTGGCATCCTGGAAATGGGTGGCTACCAACGCCTTGGACAGAATCGCATCTTTGCGGCCTCTAACCTGACGCACATCCCGGATTGCTCCTTGGTTTTCCATGGAGCTCCGGGAAATGAAATGTTGGAAAAGACACTTAGAGGAGAGTTGGAGGTCCTCCCGATCTGAATCTGACCGAACACAGTTAAGAACCCATATTAGGTCTTATCTAATGGCGATGGAAGCGACAAAACGTCACTACTTCGCCGCCCTCATTGCATCTGCAGAAAACCGCCCTGTTTCGTGTGACCTGCTCCCTCCTCAATCAGGGAGCGAGGGAAGACCCTTTGCAGGGCAGAGCTGAGGATTTTGTACAGTTTCTGCATGATAAAATCGCTCAGATCCGGATCAGATTGGACTCTGACTGGGCAGAATCCAATCGGGAGACATGGGTGGGTCTTGAGAATAATATCTGGATTGAGTTTGACCCTGTTTCTGTCAAGGAAGTGGACAGGATTGTGGGCAAACTTAGTTCCTCCACTTGCTTATTGGACCCTTGTCCCTCCTGGTTGGTTTCGGCTGCCAGAGAGGTGACTAGAGACTGGATCCAGGCAATTGTCAATGTTTCATTGAGAGAGGGTAACTTCCCCGCCTTTCTTAAGGAGGCGGTGGTTCAATCTCTCCTCAAGAAGCCTTCCCTGGATCCAGACTCACTTAATAATTGTTATTATTGTTTAATTGTTTTTAATATATAATATTAAATATAATATTTAATAATATTTAATAATATTTAATAATAATAATATTAAATAATATTTAATTGTTTTTAATATATTTTAAGAGCCTTGGTATTACAGTGGTTTAAAGCACCCTGTTATTAACACAGCTGCCTGCAATTTACTGCTGGTTCGAATCTCTCCAAGGCTCAAGGTTGACTCAGCCTTCCATCCTTTCTAAGGTAGGTTAAATGAGGACCCAGTTTGTGGGGGCAATAAGCTGACTTTGTATAAATATACAAAAGGATAAAGGCTATTGCTTAACGCACTGTAAGCCGCCCTGAGTCTTCGGAGAAGGGCGGCATATAAATCAAATTTAAAAAAAAATTGTACTGCATGTTTTTAATTCTGGCTGTACACCGCCCTGAGTCCTCAGGGAGAAGGGCGGTATAGAAATTGGAAATAAATAAATAAAAATAACTATCGTCCCGTCTCCAACCTTTGCTTCATCGCGAAGGTTGTTGAGACTGTAGTGGCTCAACAGCTCCCACAATTCCTGGAGGAAACGGAATACCTTGACCCGTACCAATCAGGCTTCCGACACGGTCACAGCACGGAAACGGCATTGGTCGCTCTGGTGAATGATCTCTGGCGGGCTCGGGATGGGGGTTTTTCCTCCATCCTGGTCCTACTTGACCTCTCAGCGGCTTTTGATACCATCGACCATGGTATCCTACTGTAGCAACTTGTGGGGTTAGGGGTGGGAGGCACTGTCTTACAGTGGTTTTTCTCCTACCTTTCGGGTCGCTTTCAGTTTGTATGGGCGGGAAGGCAGAGATCCACCCCGAGGCCTCTTAATTGTGGGGTGCCTCAGGGGTCGGTTCTCTCCCCCCTGCTCTTTAACATCTATATGAAGCCACTGGGTGAGAACATTTGCGGCTTTGGGGTGAGATATCATCAATATGCTGATGATACCCAATTATACATCTCTACCCCAGACCATCCTAGAGATGCCCTTTCCGTGATGTCCCGTTGCCTGGAGGAGGTACGGGCCTGGATGGGCAGAAACAGAATCAAACTCAATCCCTCTAAGACTGAGTGGCTGTGGATGCCGGCATCTCGGGTTTCAGAGGCTCCATCTCTTTTGATAGATGGGGAAAAACTTGCACCTGTTGATAGGGCTTGCAATTTGGATGCTCGGCTATCCCTAGAAGACCATCTAACGGCCGTGACCAGGGGGACCTTCGCACAGGTTCACCTGGTGTGCCAGTTGCGTCCTTTCCTGGACCGAGATGACCTTCGCACAGTCACTCATGCCCTGGTTACTTCCCGCTTGGATTACTGCAATTCCCTCTACATGGATCTGCCCCTGAGATGCACCCGGAGACTCCAGCTGATCCAGAATGCAGCTGCACGGGTTGTTATGGGAGCCCCTCCTTACTCCCATATAACACACCTCCTGCTTGAGCTGCACTGGTTACCAGTGGTTCTCCAGGTCCGCTTCAAGGTGCTAGTCCTCACCTATAAGGCCCTTCATGATTTAGGTCCGGGATATTTGCATGACCTTTTCCTACCTGCCTTTCACCGTCCTGTTCACTCACATAGGGCCGCTCTCCTCAGGGTTCCAACAGCAAGCCAATGTCACCTTTCTGTGCCCAGGGGTAGGGCGTTCTCTGTGGGTGCTCCCACCCTCTGGAATGAATTACCTACTGAGTTCCGGATGGCTCCTGATCTCCGCTCCTTCCGTCGGGACTTCAAGACTTGGCTTTTCAAACAAATAGGCTGAGACTGATTCCGGGCTTTATTATTTACTACTAATTAATTATTTGGATTAAATTATGATTTTATTGTACTTGTTTCTTAACTTGTGTTCGCCGCCCTGAGTCCTTCGGGAGAATGGCGGCATATAAATACATGTAATAAATAAATAAATAAATAAATATAGGTTGTCAGATAATGTGACAATCTACTCCAGAAATTTGAACATTTTCTGCCCAATAAAGCAGCTGTTCCAAGGTTTAGAGTTAAAAGAGTTGTCACCCAACTTGTCCTTAATTCTATGCTCCTGCTCATCACTTCAGCCTGAGTTTAGACCTTACTTTCATATTGAATAGCCCAAAAACAATTCATTTTGGGTTAGGGTTGAAGCTCCATTAGTGCATCAAGTTAATACATCCTATTTTTAAAAAATCACTGTTAGAAGGGGGAGAACTAGTAACTGAAATGAGATTCTCTCAATTCTCATTTCTTTGAACAATGTTTTTGTTTTCAAGTGTTGAGAATAAAGCCTACCACATTTGAAGATACATCGGTATCCTCTGGCAAAATCCAGAAATGAACCTGCAGTACATATTTAACTATGCAGTTGCATGTAAATATTTAGGCACTATTGGTCAGATTGAATGCTTCAATAAATTAAACTGAACAGAAACTGATCAAATACTTTTGCTTGATGATTAGAGGCAATGTCACTTCATATATGTGACAAACCTCTGTTAATTTTCAATTGTCCTGTAGAGAAATTGCAATTATGGATTGCTGATTATCTTGGTCTATAATTATGTAAAGGCAAGTAATTTTCCTGCTTCTCCAAACCTCTATTGAATTTCAGTAAACAATATCAAAATTATAAACAAAAATAAGGATGTTATTCATATAACCCATACAGTTTAGAATGATTATGAAAATGTACTTGTATGTTGCTCTTACTATGATTAATTGTGTTTTTCAGTCTCCTGAGAAATACAGATTTGACTGATATAAGCCTGCAGACAAAACTAAGAGCATTGCAGTTGAAAATAGATGGATCTGTGTATTGAAAGAGGATTTGTATTCGAGTCGAGGATGTTAATTTTAATGATTTTGCTGGTGGGTTTTTTTCCAAATATGGTAGGCAGAGCTCACATTGTAAAATGCAGTATCCATGATCTTCACCCTCCACTTCATAAATATCATAAGCAAGGAGATCTTATCATTGGTGGTGTACCTACTCTTTCTGGTTTGCTCCCAGTGTCAATAGGCTTCAGAAAACAACCTCCTGTGGCATTGTCTGAAGAAATTCTGTAAGGATTTAAAATTTTGGATATGTTTATTTGGCTTTCTTAATTCCTTGGAGGAATCCATTTTAGAGCTCCAAATAATGACTAGGGCTGAAAAACATCCCATGAAAGATATGTCCCTAAAAGACATATTCATCAGATTTGGCTATTTTGACTCAAGCTGCAGTCCATGTTTTTAGTATTAAAGTAATATTGAAAAGGTGGGGGGGGGGAATGAAACACTAAAGGGAACGTATTTCAGGGCATTTGTGTAACTTGTAACTAAATATTCTTCAGTTTGTTCCTTTCCATACTTCATTCTTTTATATCACAGACTCCCATTTTGTCTGTTCCACTCATCTTGTGACTCATTTTTTGATTGCGTTGAACAATTGATATTATCAGCTGTTTCCACTATAAATAATATCACACAAGCATTATTTTCTTCAGTGTCATAGGAGTGTTCCCTATGAACATAACTCTTAAGTATTGTCATACTAAAATATAATCTATTGATGTTCTCTGTGAAATCTATAAGATTAAGTCTACTTAATTTTCTGGGCATTTTATAATTTCTTAAAAGAATCGGAGAGTTGGAAGGGACCTGGAATTCTCCTAATCTACCCCCTGCTCAGGCAGGAAATCCTATGTCATTTCAGACAAATGGTTGTCCAACCTCTTCTTTAAAATGTTCTACTGTTGGAGCATTCACAACTTCTGGAAACAAGTCTTCTGGTGATCATTTTGAGTTTATTGATACCAGATAGCAAAGTTGGTAATAGTCTTTTTTTTAAAACTGCCTATTTCTCCATTTAGAACTTCCTGGCTACTCATGTTTTCTTACCTAAAGACACCTTGAAGTAAAGAGTTTCTTCATATCTTCCCTTGAGATTGAATGAAATTATAAGAAATCAAGAATAGGGAAGATGCTCAGGAGATAATAAGAAAGATGTGCTGCACATACATACCCCTTAGCCCCACTGTATCTAAAACAGAGGAACATGGTGGTTCAGTGGGTAAGACACTGAGCTTGTCAATCAAAAGGTTGGCAGTTCAGCGGTTTGAATCCCTAGGGCTGCATAACGAGGTGAGCTCCCATTACTTGTCCCAGCTTCTGCCAAACGAGCAGTTCGAAAGCACATAAAAAATGCAAGTAAAAAAATAGGGACCACCTTTGGTGGGAAGGTAACAGCGTTCTGTGCGCCTTTGCCATTTAGTCATGCCAGCCACATGACCACAGAGACTGCTTCGGACAGTGCTGGCTCCTCGGCTTTGAAACGGAGAGGAGCACTGCCCCCTAGAGTCGGGAACGACTAGCACATATGTGCGAGGGGAATCTTTTCCTTTACCTTCCTAATTTTCTTCTCCTTCGAAAAACAAAGCATTTTCTAGCAACTGCATTGGCATTTAATAAAACAAAACCACATAATTTTGTGAGAAAGAAATTGTCTTTGATGAAAATATGTTATGGTTTTATATGGAATCACTACAAGCTGTAAAGATCTATTACTCATGGGAATTGTTCTCCAGATCCTGAGACTAAGGCTCTACCTAAAGATCACTTATCTTGACCATGCATATGCATAACATGCCCTCTTTTGATTTTGAGGAGATGGTGAGTATAATTCTAATATTGTTTCTTTCCTCACTGCCTCAGAAAAGATAACCAAGTTGTAATAATATCCAAATCACACTGACAATCAGAAACAAACAATACAAACAACTGAATATATATGGTATGTATAAGATTTTTCTGTAAATGCTAGCCATCTTTCTGATATCAAATACAACTCCTGTTATAGCCTGATACCTAAGAATTACCAGCACATACTGGCCTTGGTATTTGCAGTAAAGGAGATCAATGAAAACCCACAGATTTTATCCAATTTTACCTTGGGCTTCCATATCTATGACAGCTATGACAATGCCCAGAGGACTTATCAGACCACCATGCTCCTTCTATCATCAGAAGAGAGGTTGATTCCCAACTATACATGTGACAATCAACACAATCTGATAGCAGTTATTGGGGGTCTTGATTCCACTGTTTCTCGTCATATAGCAACTATTTTGGATATCTATAAAATTCCACAGGTAGGATAATTATTCATGAAAAAGTTGGGAATGTAACATTTTTTCATACCACTGTTTTTATAACATAACATGTATCTTTCCAAATTTTCTCATTTTATTTGTATTATATCAGAAGCAGCAATGCATGATTAATTCTTAACTGATGTCAGAGTTCATGGCATCAATAGAATCGCAAAGAATATCTTTGAGGCATTTTATAAAACCTTCTGCTTTTTATTATACACAGACTCTAACATACTATTCTAACCTATACAAGGCATAACACAGATCATTTAAATATTTTAAAGTCTTTATCCAATGGAATTTATAATTTTTGAATTATTGAATTTTTTGGGTTGGCAAGAATTCTAGATATCATCCTGTATTCTCTAGAACTTGCTTTAAGAAATTCAAAAAGAATTCATTGTGGTCTGCATAATTCTTACCCAGTGCTACCTATATACTTTCTTCTGGGACTTATGCTATATTTCTAGATCAAATCTCTACCACTTTCTGAATATCATTCAGTATTCAGAAAGATCCTTTTCAATCCATTTTATTTCTTGATAGAGTACTAGCTGAGTTTGGCTCCATATGTGGCATAGCTTGGTTCCTGTTTAAATTTAAATTAAAATTAAAAACTGTGTCTATATTCTAGATGGAAGTTGTATCAGCAACTTTTTCTTCTCTACCAAATAATTTGGTGAAGCCCATTTATATTCCATTTTTTCAGAAACAAGAAACTGTAATTCAGGTTGTCCCAAAGGAGCTTTTTCAAGAGGCCACTGGTATCAGTTTTGGAAACCATATTAGGCCAGAAGCTTCCATTCGCCACCTTCTCATGTGAGGGAAAGTAGGACAGGGGATTTAATAGAAAGGTTGTCTTTAGACATAATAGCATTCTTCCTGTCAGTCAAGGTCAGGCCGATCCTGCATCTGGAGAAGGAGTGGTCAGAGTGCTGTCTCAAATGCTTGCTTCAGAGTTTTTACTTGAAGATTCGGGTTAATGTCAGCGTTTCAGAAAACCCCCAACTCCAAGTAAAAACTCTGAAGCAAGCATTTTTCAAAGTTCTATTTACTAGAATAGGTAAACTGGCACATCTAGGAAAACCCGAATCTGAGAGGTCCGGGTTTTTCCTCAGTAAATCAAACCCCCCAAAACCATCCCCTCACTCCTCAGTCAATCACATGCTGCAATCACCATCCGTCCCATCTCGAGATAGCACCCCAACTACTCCTTCTCTGTAAGCAGGATCAGCCTGACCTTGACCAACAGGAAGAATGCTATTATGTCTAAAGACAATCTCTCTATTAAATCCCCCCTCCTACTTCCCCACACTTCAGAGTTTTTACTTGGAGTTGGGGGGTTTTCTGGAACACTGACAGCTGGACTTTCTTGTTTTTCTTTGAAGACATTTTGCTTCTTATTCAAGAACTTCAGCCACTTAAATTCCACTGGAAGTTAAAAGACAATATCCTGATACTTACTAGGAAAATTTTATTAATAACATAAATGGCATAGGGCCTAGCTATCTTTGAGACCGCCTGCTGCTACCGACGACCTCCCATCGACCCGTGCGCTCCCACAGAGAGGGCCTCCTCGGGGTGCCATCAGCCAAACAGTGCAGGCTGGTGACCCCCCAGGGGGAGGGCCTTCTCTGAGGGGGCACCTACCCTCTGAAATCAGCTGCCCCCAGAGATAAGGAGAATCCAAGACCTCAGTGCCTTCCGTCGTGCCCTTAAAACCCATTTTTTCAAGCAAGCCGGGCTGGCTTAAGAAGAAATTTTTAAATGTTTTAAATGTTTTAATTGGTAGTGAGTTTTAATTGGGCCAAATTTATATATCTTTTAATTGTTTTTTAATATTTGTACTGCATGTTTTTAATTCTGGCTGTACACCACCCTGAGTCCTCAGGGAGAAGGGCGGTATAGAAATTCAATAATAAATAAATAAATAAATAAATAAATAAATAAATAAATAAATAAATAAATAAATAAATAAATGTCCATCTCATCAAGTGTACATTAATTTTAGGAAGAGTAGTGCAGAATTTCTGACACAATTGATTAGGATATATAGACTTATTGTTTTCTTTACCACTTATTGTCTCTCCTTAGCTCACCTATGGCTCTGCTCCAGTCATGAATGACAAAACTCCAGGCCTTTTCTTTTACCAGACCACTCCTCAAGAATCTCTCCAATATCCAGGAATTGTCTCTTTGTTGCTGCATTTCAAGTGGTTTTGGATTGGAGTCATTGCTATTGATAATGATAATGGAGAAAGATTTTTACAAGCCATCTCACTGATTTTTTCTCAGAGTGATATCTGCTTGGCCTTCATTGAAAGGGTATTTATTTATTTCCTTCACATCAGTTACATGCTGCAACAGGGAACAAAAATATATTATAAATTGATGGGCAGCAAAGCTAATGTAGTACTAATTCATGGAGAATCATATTCTATGGCACTTTATGGTTGGCTTCCATATTTTTATGAATTACAGACAGATAGGGCTAAAGGTAAAGTATGGATAGCAACAACTCAGCTAGAGTTTCTATCACTTGCTTTGCAAAGAAATTGGGAAGCAGAAGTGTTCCATGGGGCATTATCATTCAAAATTCACTCCAATGATATATCAGGATTCAGGTGGTTTCTTGAAAACATAAGTCCTTACAACTCAAAAGATGGCTTCATTGGTGACTTTTGGCAACAAGTTTTCACTTGTGCACTCCCAAACTCCATGGAGGAAGATGTGAGTATTTGCACTGGGAAAGAGAAGTTGGAGAGCCTTCCTGGGGCATTTTTTGAAATGGCCATGACTACCCCCAGCTATAGCATCTACAATGCTGTTCAAGCAGTGGCCCATGCTATCCATGACATGACTTTCTCTAACATCAAATTCAGAGCAAAGAGGGATGCTCAAGGACAGAATCTGCAAAGTCAAAAACACTGGCAGGTAATGTTTCAAAAGTTTGAACTAGTTTGTTTTTTTAGTTTACTTTATTGTCATTGCACCTCGTACAACGAAATTAAATGCCATCTTCAGTGTATATCATACATAAGAAAACTATAAAAATAAAACAAAAACATACATCCTTCATAATCTATACAATTGAATTGAAAACCCCTGATACTGCATTAATATTGCACTATACAGTAGAATTCAATATAGTTACTGCTCTGGAATAGAAAATGTTTTTCAGCCTATTTGTCCTTGTTTTTCTTGTCCTGTATCATCTACCAGATGGTAATATTAAAAAAAAAAAAAAAGGTGCCCAGGATGAGATGGATCTTTAAGAATGTTCTGAACTTTCTTAAGGCAGCGGGAGCTGTAAAGCTCTTCCAAGGAGGGGAGAGGGCAACCAACGATCCTCTGGGCAATTATTTTAATCCTCTGGAGCGCTGTCCTATATGCCACTGTTCAATTAGCAAAACATACACAGGTGCAGTAAGTTAAAATACTCTCTATGGTGCAGCGGTAGAAGGTCACCATCAGTTTTTCATTCAGTTGTTGTTTCCTGAGAAGTCTCAGGTAGTATAATCTCTGCTGGGCCCTTTTGACCAGTGCTGCAATGTGAGTGCCCCAGGTCAGATCCACTTTTATGATAACACCAGAAACTTAAAACTGGCCACTTGCTCCACTCGGTCTCCATTGATAAGCAAGGGCTGAATGTCTGATCTACTCCTTCTATAGTCCACTATAAGCTCCTTGGTCTTATTGGGCTTAAGGACCAGGTTATTGTCTCCACACCATGAAAGCAACCAGTTCACCTCATCTCGATAGGCAGACTCATCCCCTCTGGAGATGAGTCCCTCCACTGTTGTATCATCTGAAAATTTAATAATAGTATTACTGGCATGAGTGGGAATGCAGTCATGTACATAAAGAGTATAGAGTAAGAGACTCAAGACTCTTGAGTCACTGTGGTGTACCAGTGTTAAGAATAAGGGCTGAGGAGGTATGATTACCTAATCTGACCCTCTGAGAGCAGCCAGACAGGAAATCTATAATCCAAAGGAAGATTGAATAAGAAAGCCCAAGGACCATAAATTTAGACACTAGTCTATGTGGAACAATTGTGTTAAATGCAGAACTAAAATCTACAAAAAGCATCCTCACAGAGCCCCCCCTCCCCCCCCCCCCCCCGTTGTTCCAGATGAGTCAGAGCAGTGTGAAGAGTAATAGCGTCCTCTGCAGATCTATTTGTTCTGTATGAAAACTGGTGTTTATCAAATATATATTAAACTAGCTGAATACCCGTGCTCTGCTACGAAACTATGTGATCGGGCTTGATAAATCGACACTTACAGCTTGAAAATTAATGAGTAGTTAAAATTGGCCTCTCCTCTCCCCTTCTCTCCCTCAGCCTTGCCCCCTAGAAACATCTCTTATCCTATCTGCTTCTCTCCCTTAGGCTTGCCCCACAGAAGCCTCCCCTATCCTCTCCCCTTCTCTCCCTCAGCCTTGCCCCACAGAAACATCTCCTATTCTATCTCCTTTTCTCCCTCAGGCTTGCCCCACAGAAGCCTCCCCTGTCCTATCCCCTTCTCTCCCTCAGTCTTGCCCCACAGAAGCCTCCCTATCCTATCCCCTTCTGTCCACCAGGCTTGCCCTACAGAAGCCACTCCTATCCTATCCCCTTCTCTCCAGAGTTATTTTCAGGGGGAGTAGAAAGTCTAACTAATTAGCATCAGAGCGTGTTAATAATAATATAGGAAATACTAATGCTCTGATGGTCATTTCGAAAAATCCTTTCTTAGTGAGCATCTAGAAGCCAAGAGGAACATACGTGGCAAATTTCAAGTTTGTAGGCTTTACAGTTCTGGAGATTTCGTGATTACGGCGTGAGTGGTTTTTGCTTTTATATATATAGATACAAATATAACTTGAATCCTATAAAACATGTACATATAACTATTATGACTTTTTCATTATCTCACATTTGTTTGCCATCTTCTCTCTACCAACTAAATGAAACATCCTGTATTTCGTTTGTTTCCTGCTCTCCTCTGGATATCTGGTCTTCATTTACACAAAAAGTGGGGTTATTATCTGTTATACCTCTATTAATTTTTACAGAGCACTAGAAACTCTGATGATTAAAATAAACAAAACCAAACAATATTAAAGAAAAAGAGAGAAAAGAATAAAGCAAAATAGCATGGAATTAAAAAGTTCAGAGGACATTAAGGATTTCTGTTGTGCCACAGTTTGTAAGGTGCTTCTGTAAGGCCACCTTGGAGTACTTGCATTCTCCAAGTAGTATGTTATAATATGAAAAAGTTTGGACTATTGGTTACAGTATGCAGAGCTTCTATTGCTCTATCATTATGTTCTTGGTGACCATGAATATTCCTATCTCATTGCACTCGTGTCAGAAACGCCAAGGCGCTTCCTGTTTGAAAGGATTAGCCAATGACATCATTGTTACCCAGGGAATACTCAGCTGGGAGCTCCTTTCATGTCCATGGCAGGAGCTAGAGCTAAGGACAAGAGCTCACTCTGCCCCATGGAAGCACTCGGATCTCAAACAAGGGCTTCTAAACCTCCAACCCAGTGTCCTAACCACATGAGCCACCATGCTCTTATTATTCCTATGATCCACTTATATGGATCATGAGATCATTTCCAAAGCATAGGACTGCACAACGAGTAACTATCAGGAATGGGCAGTGTGGATTTGGAAGGCCAAAAGGGGTTCAGACATATGAGCAGTACTTATGACAAACATCAAAAAAAAAATAAAACACTGCTGTCTTTTGTTGTAAGGTAGACAGCAGCTTTTTATTCAATCAGTCAGTCAATCAATTTTTATGGACACCCATCTCAGTCAATGATTCTGAGCAGCTTCCAGTTAAAAAATATGTATTAGAATTAAAAATATTAAAAAACCTTTTTAATATTTTATTTTAAAACCAATAAAAACAGCAAAACCAATAAAAACACTAAAAACATCCAAATTAAATATGCATAGAAGAAATATGCTTTGCCAATTAGCAATATAGCCAGGGAATGGGGTCTTTGACACATTCAATGCCCCCAGGCTCAGGGATATAGCCAAGGCTCACAGCTATATGAGCCCAGGAAAAAAGGTTACTGCTTCTGTCTAGGAACAATATTAGAAAGAACAGAATCGATTATTGTAATTTGGGTTGATTTGAATACTTTCTTCCAATATGCTTCTCCCTCCCTAACGGCATCAAATGCCATTATTTTGCTCCAACCATCAGTTAGAATATAAAATTTCACTTTTGTTTTACATGTCATATTTCTGTTACTAATGTAGCTCCACCACTTTCTGAGATGTACCTCATTTAATAATACTGCTCAAGATAGGATCACCTTCAACCAGAAAGGAGAGCTGGTGACTGGATTTGATATCTTCAATTGGATTATTTTTTCCAACCTCTCTTTACAAAGAGTGAAAGTTGGGAGTGTAGATCCCCTGGCACCTGCAGATCAAATGTTCACCATTAATGATGATGCCATTACCTGGCACAGCTGGTTTAACCAGGTAGGAGACAGCAGCAGATGGGTATAGTGATTAACACTGATGTATGTGTGCATGCATATGTATAGATGGATACAGATCTTCGAATTATGACCACAAATGAACTCAAAATTTATATTGCTAAGTTCGTTTTGTCCAATTTTACAACCTTTCTTGTCACAATTGTTAAGAGAATCACTGCAGTTGTTAAATTAACAACATGGTTGTTAAGCTTCCCCATTGACTTTGCCTGTAAGAAGGTTGTAAAAGGTGATCACATGACCACCAGGTGATCACAAGTGTCCCAACACTTAACTGTCATAAATATGTGTCATTTGCCAAGCCATTGTAGCTTTGAATGGTCACTAAATGAACTGTTGTAAATAGAGGGCTACCTGTACAGGTACAGGTATGAATACAGGTAAAGATATGGGACAGCACAGAGTTTTCTACCTGGTAATCTTGCCAGCAAATTTATTTAGTAAGAAAATGTAATTAGGAATTTAAAATAGAAGGATAGGAAGAAGGGAGGGAGGGGGGAGGGAGGGAGGGAGGGAGGAAGGAAGGAAGGAAGGAAGGAAGGGGGGAAGCGGGGAAGTTAGTGACAGGAGGTGGGGGAATCAAGTAAGCAGAAACTAATGCTATTTAGAGGTCCTTTGGACCAGAAATGTTCATAGCAAGCCAAAATGATATCAAAAGGACAATACATGACATCATCACAGAAATGGCACAATTATGTAATGATGTCTGATGCAAGCAAAGGCCATCGTTTGGCCCTCATCCTCTTACTGTCATGCAGACAAACATGCTTTAATGAACAGCAAAAAGATGCTGTAAAACATCATTTTAAGCTTAAAGTGAGCAGAAGATGAAGTTGTATGTCAGGTTAAAATACATTCAGACTTATTGTCTAGCAAAATTGCTTAGCGCCTTGTAAGCTGCCCTGAGTCTCCGGAGAAGGGCGGCATATAAATCAAATTAAAAAAAAAAAAATCATTTCCTCTCCAAAATGTAAGGAAATGAATCGTGAGTTTTCTTAGCAATGATAATATCCTTAGAGTCAAATGACTTCAAATTACTTTCCATTATGTCCAACATTCTGCCATAAAGCAGCTCCCAAATGAAGATCTCTTAATTCAACCTACCTAACCCATATATTATTGAAACATGTTTTACCAGTTTAATAACATACAGAAAAGCCCAGGAACTAATCTTTTCTGTCTTATTTTCAGTATGAATGTCCTTCTCTTTTATTTTAGACTCGGCCTTTATCGCTATGTAGTGAGCACTGCCATCCTGGCTCTAGCAAAAAAGTGAGGGAAGAGGAGCCATTTTGTTGTTATGACTGTGTCCTATGTCCCAAAGGGAAAATTTCAGACAAAGAAGGTAAGAAATATCATTTTGCAGATAGGAGATAGATGACTTCATTTTGAGAGCCAAGTTCAATTGCATGAAGTGGTCAGATGTGCTCCAAGCTTACCTTGGATTTTATAGATAGTTCTCAATTTATCACCAGTTTATCACCATCAAACAGTTAGCAACTGTTCAAAGTAATACAGGATCACCCTCCAGGTACTTACAACCAAGTTACAAAATTATGAAGGACCTGCCTGAGGTATTTATGACTCAGTTCTGAAGTTCCAACAGCCAACTTCCCCCCTCCCCCATGGTCACATGACCACAGTTGAGATGCTCAGCAGCTGGCCAATTTTTGTGGCTGTTTGTGACATTCCACATGACCACGTTTTACAGTTTGTTTATTTATTTATTTTGCTGAAAACTGGAATTTACTTTTGGTTTTCCACCAAAATACCCCCATAGTCAACCATTGGTTTGCTTAACAACTGGGATGTTCGCTTAATGACCACCTAAAAAAAATTGAAATGGATCTGGTCATGTGATGATCCATTTTACAACCATCACAACTTATGACCATGATGAGCAGTCATCATTATGATAGTAACTTGAGGACTAGCTGTATGTCTAGCTCTGGGATAATGGTTATGTGCCAACAAGTCAATGTTAGAATGTAGAATTCCAACAGAGTTGGAAGGGACCTTGGAGGTCTTCTATTCCAAGCCCCAGCTCAAGAAGGAGAACCTGTACCATTTCAGATAAATGGTTATCCAGCCTCTTCTTAAAAGCCTTCAGTGATGGAGCACCTATAGCAATGCATTCCATTGATTAGTTGTTCTCACTGTTAGGAAATTTCTCCTTAGTTCTTGGTTGCTTCTCTCATTAATTAGTTTCCATCTATTGTTTCTTGTCTTGCCTTTCTGTTCTACCCCAGCTACGGACCCCAAAGAATGCAGCACACACAAAATCTATACAAAGCTTATTTTACTCAAATAACTCAGTCTTTTTCAACCAAAGGCTGTTAATAAACTGTCTTAACAACCTACTAAGATAAGGCAATCACAGTCTTACTAGGGTTGGCAGTAAGCCCAGAAGCAATTTTGCAGAGAGTCCAGACGCGAAGGAGAGTGAACTAAAGTTGTTCCCTACAGCTTGCTGCAATCAGCGTTCCTTCTTAAATAGGCTAAGGGAGTGGCCAATTAGCCCCAAGCTTTATTCTTGAGACCTCATCCTGAGGAGCCATTCCTGCCTTTTGGCAGCTCTGCGTACCCATGCATTGAGAAGAGGCTCCTTCCCTTTGTCCTCTTCACTTAAAGGAGCTTCTGGAGGATCTGAAGGCCCTGGCTGAATCCCTGCCTCTGGCACCACATCTTCTCCAGCCTCCTCAGTGTCCGACTCGAGTGCCAGCTGCACAGGCTGCTGGCGCAGCACCACATCAGCCTCCTCGTTGTCAGAATCAGCTACAATCTGCACAGGCCGCTGACAGGCCACAACACTTTGGATGCTTTGGAAAATAGATTGACCCCCTCATCTTTGTGGTAGCCCCTCAAGTATTGGAACATTGCTGTTCTGTGTTGATCCTTAGCAATCTCATAGGTACATTTTCTCCAAGATGATTTTCTGTCCACGCAGTTTTCTTGGAGTGGTTTACCATTTCTTCTCCAGTGCAGTGTTGAGCGGTCTATCTGCTGCTGCTAACGGAACTCGACAATGACTGCTGGAAGCGACGTGTGTGTGTGTGTGTGTGATCGGGAGGGGGTGGTCGCACGTCATGGGTGTTGGTGATGGGTTTTGGGGCGTGGATAGGGCTCTGCTTGCACGGTGATGGGCGGAGTGGGATCGCATGGGGCGATGGGTGTGGGACCGATAGGGTTAACAGATCTGGGCTGACATCAGCACCAGACGCCCCTGGAAGCCGGAAAGTGGAAACAGATGCCGGCTTCTCAGCGCGCTATTTAAACAGTGCTAAATGCTGATGCGGGAACTCTGACTTGATTGCTGTTAGCATATCGGTAGCAAGCTGTTGCTGTTAGCTGCAAATAAACCATCTTCAAACCACCACCCAAGCGTGTTTCTTTGTGGAATTGCTCTGGCAGCCAGCGTTGCCGAGATGCAGTATGTAATGATCAGTTCGCCACCTGCAGCATTTTCCTTTATTGCTGTTGCCCAATGTAAGTCCCTGCATATTTAGGTTGAGCAGCTGGGATGACCTTCACACCTTGGGTGAGTCTGCTGGGAGTTTAAATTCTTGGCACACACTCCCAGCTTTCCTCACTCTTCCTTTCCATAAACATCTGCCTGTTCCTCCTTTGCCAGGGGAGGCAGCACTTTATGGAGGAAGGACTTCATGGAGAGATCTGAGATATGATTCATAAAAAAGTGTTGCTCTATTATGGCGGGAGGAATCCAAAGTGCTCTAATATTTATGTTTTCAGCCCAAATGAATGAAGTTTTCAAGGTTTTTAAGGACACAAAGCCTACTGCCACAGAATTGCTTTCTGCCTGTGCTTTTCTGTCTTCTTAAAAAGTGTGGTAACTTTTTCAAGTAGCTCGAATGAAATATCCAGTGGAATTTATACTGCTGCCAAAGGTCAAAGGAATTTGCGGAGAAAGATTTCTGCAAAAGGATGACTAAATATATTAGCAGTCTGATGAAAATATGGTGGAAAAATAAGGAATGAATGATGTGGTGTGTTTGATGTGGTGTGGTTTGTGATCTAGTATATATTCTATATTCAACCAAAGTAACTAGGTAATATGATAATCCAAAATCAAAGGAAATATTTTATTTATTTTATTTATTTATTTCATTGGACTTATATAACGCCCTTTCTCCACAAGGACTCAAGGTGGCTCACAACAATAAGCAGCAACAAGTCCAGATTAAAATTCAAACAATAAAAGAAACTAAAATTCCCATTAAAACCCCATTCAGTCCAGGCCAGCCTGGTGAAACAACCATGTTTTAAGGTCACAGCGGAAAGAGCGAAAGTCAGGGGCCACCCGGAGCTCCAAGGGGAGCTGATTCCAGAGGGTAGGTGTGCCTACAGAGAAGGCTCGCTCTCTAGGGGCCATCAGCTGGCATTGCTTGGGCAATGGGACCCCAAGTAGGCCCTTTCTGTGTGAGCGCACCGGGCAATGGGGAGCTGTTGTTGGCCGCAGATGATCTGCCAAATACCACGGGCCTAAGCCATGTAGGGCTTTATAGGTGATCACCAACACCTTGAACCTCACCCGGAAGGCAACCGGTAGCCAATGCAGGTCACGCAGGAAGGGTGTGACATGGGAGCATCGGGACACTCCCATCACTACCCGCGCGGCTGCATTCTGTACCAGCTGAAACCTCGAGTGGTTTTCAAGGGCAGCCCCATGTAGAGAGTGTTGCAATAGTCAATCCGGGAGGTGACGAGTGCATGGGTGACCGTGCGTAAGTCATCTCGGTCCAGGTAGGGGCACAACTGGCGCACCAGACGAATCTGGGCAAATGCCCCCCTGGTCACGGTCGTAACATGGTCTTCTAAGGTCAACCGTGCATCCAGGAGAACGCCTAAGTTGCGCACCCCACAGGGAGCAACACTTCTCCCCCTATGACCAAAGATGCAATATTCCTTTGGAACCGAGATGCTGGTACTCACAGCCACTCTGTCTTGGAAGGGTTGAGTCAGAGCCTGTTTCTCTCCATCCAGAGCCGCACCACCTGCAGGCATCGGGACATCACGTCGAGGGCATCACTGGGCTGATTCAGGGTCGATATAAAAAGTTGGGTATCATCAGCATACTGATGATACCCCACCCCAAAACCATGGATGTTCTCCCCCAGCGGCTTCATATAGATGTTAAACCGCAGGGGAGAGAGAACCGACCCCTGGGGAATCCCACATGTGAGGGGCCTCGGGGTCGATCTCTGCCCCCACAACAACACTGCTTGCGAGCATCCAGAGAGGTAGGAGGAGAACCACTGTAAAACAGTGCCTCCCACTCCCAATCCCTCGAGGTGCCACAGCAAGATACCATGGTCGATGGTATCAAAAGCCGCTGAGAGATCTAACAGGACCATGGCAGAGGAATATCCTCTGTTCCTAGCCCTCAAGAAATCATCCACCAGTGAGACCAATTCCGTCTCCGTGCTGTACCTGGAGCCCGACTGGTACGGGTCTAGGTATGATGCTTCATCCAGGACCAGCGGGAGCTGACGTGCCACCATGCTCTCAACAACCTTCGCAATAAAGCGAAGGTTGGAGACAGGACGAAAATTGTTTAAAATAACTGGATCCAAGGTGGGCTTCTTGAGGAGGGGCCTCACCACCGCCTCCTTCAAATATATCAAAACTTATTGGGGTGAATATTTACTGTTGTAAGTTAAGGACTAACTGTGTTTCTCTCAGCTGTCTGAGAGAAACACAAGTGGTCCTCAACTTACAACAGTTCATTTAGTGACCATTCAATGTTACAATGGCACTGAAAAAAGTGGTTTATGACTTTTTATAATTTTTCACAGTTACAACCTTTGCAGCATCCCCATGGTCATGTGATCAGAATTCAGATGCTTGGCAACTGGTTTATTTTTATGATGGTTTACAGTGTCCTGGGGTCATGTGATCCCCTTTTGTGACCTTCTTACAAGCAAAGTCAATGGGAAGCAAGATTCACTTAATAACAGTATTACTAACATAACGACTGCAATGATTCTCCTGACAACTATGGCAAGAAAGGTTGTAAAATAAGGCAAAACTTACCAAATGTTTCATTTAGGAACACAAATTTTAGGCTCAGTTGTGATTGTAACTGGAGGACTACCAGTAATTAGGGCAGAGAATTATGACAACTGCAGAAGTTAAACACTGTCTTTTCTTTTTCAGACATGAATGAGTGTAAGAAATGTTCAGACAAAGAGTTTGCAAATAAGAATCAAGATTTCTGTTACCCTAAGATTATAACATTTCTGTCTTACAAAGAACCTTTGGGAATCGCTTTTACTTTCCTGGCATTTTTCTTTTTTTCATTGACAGCTCTGGTGCTTGGCATATTTATGACACATCACCACACTCCCATTGTCAGAGCCAACAACCAGAGTCTTACCTACACTCTCCTCATCTCCCTCCTGTTCTGCTTCCTTTGCACATTGCTATTCATTGGCAAACCAAGAAAAGTGGTCTGTCTTCTTCAACAAACAGCATTGGGCATCATCTTTTCAGTGGCTGTTTCTTGTGTGCTGGCCAAAACCATCACAGTGGTTCTGGCTTTCATGGCCACCAAACCAGGATCCAGGATGAGGAAGTTGGTGGGGAAAAGACTGGCCAGCTCTATTGTTCTTTCCTGCTTTCTAATTCAAGCAGGCATCTGTGTTGGATGGTTGACAATTTCTCCCCCTTTTCCAGGCATGGATATGTATTCAGTGACTGAAGAAATTGTACTGCAATGCAGTGCAGGTTCTATGGTTATGTTTTACTCTGTATTGGGCTATCTGGGCTTCCTGGCCATTATCAGTTTTGCTGTGGCTTTCCTTGCTAGGAAATTACCAGATACTTTTAATGAAGCCAAGTTTATCACTTTCAGTATGTTGGTCTTTTGTAGTGTTTGGCTCTCTTTTGTTCCAACCTACCTGAGTTCCAAGGGAAAATATACAGTTGCTGTGGAGATGTTCTCTATCTTAGCCTCCGGTGCTGGACTCCTAGGATGTATCTTTTTTCCAAAATGTTATATAATTTTGTTAAAGCCTAAATTGAACAAGGTGCAAATAATGAGAAAAAAATGTTGAAGAATTTAATCCTATCCTTTATCAGAAGCTACCCTTCTTTTTAGTCTTGAACTATCTCAATGGTTTCTTAAAATATTCTCATGTAGACACTTCTAGGACTTGAGAATAAAGTCCTAGAAGTGAATAAAGATTTGCCTTTATTAAAACTGAATAAAGGTTTGCCAAAAGAAAACAAAGACAGGAATTTTCTCCCTGATTATTTTCAGAAACTCTTAATAAATCTCATATGCTATTGTTCTTTTAATTTTTGGCATTCAATTCTTCTAGCTGGATTACTATTGACAAAGAAAGACCAATTGTTGAGAACATGTATGCGATAGCACAATCTTACTTAAAGACAAGCAGAAAATATACTTTCTTTGACCAGAACAAAGTTGGTTGTAACAAGTTCATTTTATGCTACTCACTGTGTACAGTATAAAGAGAATGATCTACTGAACTATTAATTTAAAGTCATGACATTTCTTTCAAACAGGATCTGTCTGAAATCACTGTATCACAAAACCTCTGTAAGATAAATTGAACTGAATAATTGTTCTAAAGTAACCTAGAGACATTCTGTAGTTGGTAATAGACAAAAATCTATACCTCCCTGATTTTAGACCTATAGGTGTATCATTAAGATTCTGACAAGTTTCAGTGAGTGATTCAGTTTGACAAAGTTCCAATCTCTCTCTCTCCCCCCCCCCCACTCTCTCTCTCTCTCAGAGATAGAAAAGAAATAGAGGGGGAGGGAGGGAGAGAAGGAGAGGGAGATATCAATTACATATATGGAGAAAAATTGAATAATAGGCACTCTAATACTGACATGAGCAATCCACCAATGAGAGTTATCATCTCACCTCATGTAACAGACCTCTTTGAGTGAAGCAAGACTAATGTAATTTTGGGTTTTATTTATTGTCGTTTTTAAAAGTATACTGTATATGTGTCTAACTATGAGCCTTACCTTTCTCTTCTGTCTACACTGGAATAGCCCAGGCAGCTGGAAGAAAAATTCAGCTCTCTATATATTCTATATAGCTGATGAAAGACAAATAACTATTTTCCAGAACATCATAACTTTAGGATTTTGCAAAGACATATGTAACACACAGTGTTACTTTGGTTGTATATCCAACAATACAATGATTTACATATTCCTTTTCTTTATAAACCCTTTTTCTATGTCAGTGACCTTCCCAGCATGACCAACTTCCTATCATTCTCCACAGCTATCCCTCTCTTCCTATTACAGCATGTCAAGTAAAATAAATGCTGAGTGCTGGGACAACATTTTTGTATCAAAATGTATTGAGTACCAAATTTGAAGAAGTAGTGTACTGAGGTACCACTGTACAGAAATAATCTTGGGAGACATGTAAAACAGACACAGCCAGTGGAGTAGTTAGTGGAGTAGTTAGAAGTAGTTAGGTAGAGTAGTAGTAGTAGTAAGAGCAGTGATGGTATTCAGCCAGTTCTATTGGGTTCAGGCAAACTGGTAGCGATGGCTGCGGGGGGCTCCGCCCACCCTCCTGGACATCACCACGTCCCATTTTTGATGCTCTGCGTATGCACAGAAGGCCCTGTTGCATGTGCTCACATTTGCAAACTGGTAGCAAAGGTAAGTTTAGTTTAGTTTAGTTTATTTGATTTGTATATCGCCCTACTCCCGAAGGACTCAGGGTGGTGAACAGCCAAACAATAAAATACATAGATACAAAAAATTTAAAAAACCAGATAAAATCAAATTAAATCATTTTGGCCCAGACAGATTAAAACACCCCGATAATTTAAAAACAGATTAAAATTTACATATTTAAAAAAGGAAGAGATTAGGCCAAGCCCGCCTGATGGAATAAAAAGGTCTTCACAGCGCGGCGGAAGGTGCGCAGATCCGGGATCCTCCGTATCTCCGGGGGGAGCTCATTCCAGATGGTAGGTACCCCCACAGAGAAGGCTCTCCCCCAGGGGCCGCCAGTCGACACTGTTTGGCTGACAGCACCTGAAGGAGTCCCTCTCTATGAGAGCGTACTGGCCGGTGGGAGGCTATTGGTGGTAGTAGGCGGTCCCGTAGATAACCAGGTCCTAACCCATGGAGCGCTTTAAAGGTGGTAACCAAAACCTTGAAGTGCACCCCGAAGACCACCGGGAGCCAGTGCAGCTCGTGCAGGAGAGGTGTTACATGGGAGCGCCATGTCACTCCCATTACCACCCGTGCAGCCGCACTCTGCGCCAGTTGGAGCCTCCAGGTGCTCCTCAAGAGGAGCCCCATGTAGAGAGAATTGCAATAGTCCAGGCGGGAGGTGATGAGGGCATGAGTGACCGTGCGTAATGAGTCCCGATCCAGAAAGGGACGCAACTGGCGAATCAGGCGAACCTGATGAAAAATCCTCCCGGTCACGGCCATCAAGTGCTCTTCTAAAGACAGCCGTGAATCCAGGAGGATGCCTAAGTTGCGAGCCCTCTCCGTGGGGGCCAATGATTCGCCCCCAATAGTCAGTGATGGCATCAACTGACTATATCGGGACGTCGGAAACCACAGACACTCGGTCTTGGATGGGTTGAGCCTGAGCCTGTTCCTCCCCATCCAGATCCGTACGGCCTCCAGGCACCAGGACATCACTTCAAGGGCATCGTTGGGGTGATCCAGGGTGGAGATGTACAGCTGGGTGTCATCAGCGTACTGATGGTACTCCACCCCGAAACCACGGATGATCTCGCCCAGCGGCTTCACATAAAGGTTGAACAGGAGAGGCGAGAGGACCAACCCTTGTGGCACCCCACATATGACGGGCCTCGGGGTCGACCTCTGTCCCCCTGTCAACACAGACTGCAACCGGTCAGAGAGAAAGGAGGAGAATCACCACAACACAGTGCCTCCCACCCCTAACTCTTCCAACCGGTGCAGCATGATACCATGGTCGATGGTATCAAAAGCCGCTGAGAGATCTAACAGGACCAGGACAGAGGAGCACCCCCTGTCCCGAGCCCTCCAGAGATCATCAACCAACGCGACCAATGCCATTTCCGTCTGTACCCGGGCCTGAAGCCCGACTGGAACGGATCCAGATACGTCATTTCATCCAGGTGCTGGGGGAGCTGTTGTGCAACCACACTCTCAACAACCTTCGCCACAAAACGAAGGTTGGAGACCGGACGATAATTTACCAACATTGCTGGGTCCAGGGAAGGCTTCTTGAGGAGAGGCCTCACCACCGCCTCTTTCAAGGCGGCAGGAAAGACACCCTCACCCAACAAAGCATTTATAATCCCCTGGAACCAGCCTTGTGTCACCTCCCGAGAAGCCAGCACTAACCAGGAGGGACACGGGTCCAATAAACAAGTGGTCGCGTTCAGTCTACCCAGAATCCTGTCCATGTCCTCAGGGGTCACAGGATCAAACTCATCCCAGATAACATTCTCAAGACCTGCCCCAGTCCCCCCCCCCTGAGACTACCCAGTTGGAGTCCAGATCTTCCCGAATCTGAGTGATTTTGTCATACAGATATTGAACAAAATCCTCCAAGGGGTCCTCCTGCACTTCCTGGTGGAGCAGGGAGCGGGTCACCCTAAACAGGGCGGCCGGGCGATTATCTGATGACGCAATAAGAGCAGCCAAATAGCTACATTTCGCTGCTTTTATCACCACTAGGTAATTCCTAATATGAGATCTTACCAGTGCCCGGTCAGATTCAGAAAGACTGGCCCTCCAACTACTCTCTAGGCGTCTTTTCCAGCGCTTCAACTCCCTCAGCTCCTCAGTGAACCAAGGAGCTAAATGAGATCGGCGCCGGGTCAGAGGCCGCAAAGGCATGACCCGGTCCAGAGCTCCAGCGGCCGCCCTATCCCAGGCGGCCACTAGGTCTCCAGTCGAGGCGTGTGCCAGAGCCTCAGGGAATGGCCCAAGCTCCATCTGGAACCTGTCAGGTTCCATCAGGCACCTGGGGCGGAACCATTTTACCTGCTCCACCTCCCTGCGGCGGGGTGTAGCGGTTCAAAGGTCGAGACGAAGGAGAGAGTGATCAGACCATGACAAGGGCTCGGTGACTATATCCCCTATCTTGAGATCACTCAACCACTGTCCAGAGACAAAAACCAGATCCAGCGTGTTTCCCCCCGTGTGGGTAGGGCCATGAATTAACTGGGTCAGGTCCATGGCTGTCATGGAAGCCATGAACTCCTGAGCCACCTCCGATGCCTCACCCACAGACGGCAGGTTGAAATCCCCCATGACCATAAGCCTAGGGGTATCAACCGCCACCGCAGCGATGACGTTGAGTAGCTCAGGCAGGGCTGCTGCCACGTGGCAGGGAACCAGGTATGTGATCAGCAAACCCCTCTGAACCCCATGACCCTATTTCACAAGGAGGGATTCACAGCCGGTCGTCTGAGGAACGGTGGCCTCCCTCGGTCTCAGACCATCTTTAATGATAACCGCTACCCCCCCGCCCCTCCCCTGTGACCTTGGCTGATGGAATGCATGGAAACCTGGTGGGCACATTTCAATGAGGGGAACCCCCCCCTCCTGGCCCAACCAGGTCTCCGTAATACCTGCCAGGTCTGCACCCCCCTCCTGAATAAGATCACAAATGAGGGGGGCTTTATTTACTACAGACCTGGCATTGCATAGCATCAGCCGAAGGCCTGGGCCCTGAGGGTCTATGCAACCTGGAGAACGGGTGGAGCCTTGGGGGCCGGAGCACGCCATCACTCGTAAACAGTGAGTGCGCACTCCCCTAACACGATATGGCCCCCTGCTCCCGCCATATCTACCCCTCCCACCCACAGTATTGATGTTTGAAACACTATCCGGATGAGCTCTGACACCCCCCTCGACCCCAGGTCCCCCACCCCCCTCGCTGCACTTCGAGGCCAGACCCGACCCTCCCCCTTGTGGGTTTTTCCTCAAACCCACAACCTGAGTTCTAATTCGACCCTCCCCCTCCCTGGGACCCCTTAAAAGTTTAATTAAAAAATTTGATAAAAAACCCCTCAACCCCCTGGTTTTCACATGCCACCTCTCTGGGTCCCAAAACCCGTCCTTGAGGTAGGCCCTCGATAATGTGGAGGGCCAGATCTGCGAGAGGGGGGAATCTCGCAGCGCAAGAAGATCACAGGTAGTATACATCTTAGGTTACAACGAGGGAGGCGGAGATCGTAATCAGGGGTCCATTTGGTAATCCCGAAATCAGATGTAACACACAGCCATGAGGCTCCACTGGTAAATACACTGTCCTCTCACAACAGTTTGTAAGTAAATACCACCCCTGGATAAGAGCCAACTTAGCCCAAAGCAGGAGTGAGGGCAGGGCAAATGTCTCAGAAAGGATTCTCTTTAGCTTCTTGGGCTGTAAAAGCAACAGGAAAGAAATGTACTTTAGACTTGCAAGATTCTGTTAATGTAATCTTACAATAAAGTAGAATTAATTCATCTGGGCATCCTTCCTCTTTGGACTGCCTCATAAGGCTGACAAGGGATTAAATGGGATTAATTTTCTTCATTTTATCAGAGGAACAGTCCTGTATTGAGAAACTAGGCCGGAGAAGGATGGATCCTAGAAAAAATAGTGCTGTTCTGTGCATAGCATATTTATCTGCAGTTTTCTTTGCCACTGATGAATTTGATTTTTGCATTAAGAATGTCACTAACCAAATATTGTGAGTTATATTTCTCCACGACCTTTGTTAATTGCACCATTGTTTGTGCCACAATTCATGCAGAAAGAAGTCACTCAATGTTTCTTAACAATTTGTGTCACTTTTTTTTTTATTCGTATGCCTTGCCTAACTGTAAGCAATTCAACTGCTAGAAGGCAATGTTTATTTAAAAGTCTGACGAGAATGCAATGTTTAATCTAGATAAATACTCAAGATTAAATAAAGAACAGATTTCCAATTCCCATTGCCTAATTCAGCCAAGAGAAGCCTGCAGTTCCAAATATAAAGGGAAAATGTAAGATTTCTTCAAAATGTTTACGGTTCTAAAAGCTGGGAAGAAAACCAGATTCTTGAGTTCACACTCTTCACCTTAAATAACCTCCAATTGACATAACTGGCAATAAAAGTGTAGCAATTGCAATATGCAGCTATTGGCACATAAACACACCCAGTTTCTCTTTTAAGGCAGAGTTGTAAAATACAAATTACTGCTTATTTTAAAAAAGCAAATGTATATAATCTATTTGCATAGCGCAAGAAATTGTTCATATATACCTACAGAATAAAAAATACAGTCATGGGGCTATCGTATTAGATTAGATAGATAGATAGATAGATAGATAGATAGATAGATAGATAGATAGACAGACAGACAATGATAGAGAGATGAGAGAGAGAGAAAGAGAGAGAGAGAGAGAGAGGATGATAGATGATAGATAGATAGATAGATAGATAGATAGATAGATAGATAGATGATAGATAGATAGATAGATAGATAGATAGATAGATAGATAGATGATAGATAGATAGATAGATAGATAGATAGATAGATAGATAGATAGATAGATAGGCAGACGGGCGTGTGTATGTGTGTGTGTAGTGTATACACACATACACACACACACACACATATGCATATACATATTCATATAGATATAAATATAGATATAGATATACATACATACACACACATACAGAGAGAGAGAGAGAGAGAGAGAATATAAAGTATGATGGCCTCATGACTTGGTGGGGTTGCACATGTGTGTGTGTGTGTACTGTAGTATTGCAGAAATCAGTATCATATACTCTGTCCTGTACATAGCTGCTGTCTAGGTGTGGTATGCAGGATGAAGGAGCTAAACAAATGCCTGAAGCAAAATCTTCAAATTACCAAGGGACCTCAATTCAGGTAGCCTCCTTAATAGTTTGCCCACGCATCTGTAGATGCTGGCTCACAAATTATCTTAAACCAACACTTGTACGTTAAATAGGAACCAGGAAGGAGGAACCACAGAAACTTCAGTGAAACTTCCTCTTCAGTGGGTAGAACTTTGTAGTTTGTCCCAAGGGCTGTTCAAATAAACTTGGCTCAAGGAGAATTGTATATGATTTACACTTGTAGATTGAGTCATGGGGAGTTATTCTTCTGCAGTCAGATAATAAATCATTTCATAAATGTAATAAATAAAATCCAATTGCCTCAACCATAGTATGGTTCCTTTCATGATGTGGTATGAAGAGATAGCATTTTTACATCTGCCACCGATAGTTAAACCCCTTTCTCCTTATTCTACATGCACAGGCAGAACCTTAAAAGGCTCTTTGGACATTTAAAAGGAGATAAGACAAAGCCTTCCAACAATGTTGTCACCAGGCTTGACTTTGGTACCCTAACTATAACAAGTTAAATATGGTGTCAAAGGGCCTTCCAAAAACAAAAAAACAATATATGTGAAGTTGTGATTTAGTGGGACTAAGGAGTGTCTTGGGATGAGTTGCTCCCTTTCATTCAACCTACCCCATAAATATATTATTGTAAAACTAAAATGATGGGCAAACATCATGTATGCATTTGAGCTCCTTAAACAAACCAGAATAGAAATGTAAGAAATTCAATTAGTAGGTAAAACTGTTTGTTTTCTCTCAAAGCTTAGAGCTGGCTCCACTAACTATCCACTTTCTGGTGTCAAGCTTTGTCTCATCCAAATGGTATGGAAATCTCCAAAAAAAATAATAATGATGAAAATGACATTTCCCAGGATTCAACAGTTCTGAACATAACAAAGCAGAAGACAAAGCAACAAAAGTGCCAGAGAAGGTTCAGCTGAGGTGTGGCTGCTTTGTACAAAAAGCAACTTGTCCAACCCATATCAATTTTTTATTAAGTCTAGGACAGAGGTTTCCCTGCAAACCCAAGCAGCACTGCCAATTCATGCCAAACTAGGTGAGTCACTCTCTAAAAAGCAAGTTTTAGCAATTTTCTTGAACTTGAGCTCTCGAAGTATAACAAGTTACAGTGGCAATGTCTAGCCCGTGAATTTTGGAAGAACTAAATTGTCAGATTGAAGAAGTCTCCATCCAACTCCTTTTTTTTTTCACTCACTATCACTTTCATACAATTCAAAACGATCTTTCTTTCTTTCTTTCTTTCTTTCCTTGTCCTTCTTCCTCTATTTCTCTTTTTCTTGTCCTGTCCTTGTTCTTCTTCCTCTATTTCTCTTTTTCTTCGACCCATTATTAGTCGATCCATTCAGTGACAGCACTGAAGGCAGGCAGGCATGGATATTTTTTTCAATATTCATGAACTTTATTCAAGTAATAGACAGCAAATGCTTCCCTATCTGTGTTATTTTGCTGCCTCCCAATGGCCAGGTCATTAAACAATAATCCTATTTCAGCTGAAAACCCACATTCAAGCTTAGCAAGAAATCACAATTAGGATGCCAATCTGCTGATGTTCAAGGATGCCAGCTGAATTGTAGTTCGACCACAGTGGGTTTTGTTGCCACTTCCTTGACATTTGCATGCAGTTGACACACAGTTTACTGCACACAAATGAATAACTCTGAATGACACTGCAAAATACTTCCTGGTAGAATTCACTGGTTGGTTTCAAACAACCAAATAAACAACCCTAACATAAGGTTATGTTGTTTGTACTTCAACGTATTGTGAAAGCCCAGCCAACGTGTGAACCAGGCCATCACATGTGATTAAAATAACTATGTTTCGTTAGGCTGGGTTTAGCATTTATCATGCTGTGTAATTTTAGCCATAACTGAATAAGAATTTGCTTATATCAGAGAGAATAACACACCCAATTGAAATGCATCCAGTTTAGATGGACTCAATGGTTTTAAAAGGAAATTATTAGTTTTATTAATACTCATAGTTTGTCGTCTGTTAAACCACAGACAATGTTTGTTAAATAATTGTTACTTGGAAGCAACAGTTGTTACAGGTAGTCATCATACAGGCAGTCCTGCCTGACCAGAGGGTTGGACTGGAAGTCCTCCAAGGTTCCTTTCAACTTTGTCATTCTATTCTGGAAAGAGCCTTGGTGGCGCAGTGGACTAAAATGCTGCTGTTAAAGTAGTACTTAGCCAGCTGCCTGCAATTACTGCAAGTTCAATTCTCACCAGGCTCAAGGTTGACTCAGCCTTCCATCCTTTCGAGGTACGTAAAATGAGGACCCAGTTTGTGGGGGCAATAAGCTGACTTTGTATAAAATAGAACACCGCTCGGGGGGGGGGGCAAAAAGCCCTACTAAGCAGGTATATACAAAAGTATGAAGGCTATTGCTTAACGCCTTCATACTGTAAGCTGCCCTGAGTCTCCGGAGAAGGGCGGCATATATAAACCGAACTAATAAATAAATAAATAAAAATAGTCTGTCTTCCTGATTATTCTTTGTAAACTTCCTGAAAACATTTAGTGCCCCATTGTATGGCACAAAATGATGGATCAGATGAACTTCTGACCTGATTCAGCAGTCTTTGCTTGTGTTGTTTTTTTCTACACAAGACTAAAGGCCATATTCTACCTGACTGAGGTCACCAACTGTAACGAACAGAACAAAAAATGAGAGAAACATTGACATTGTGGTGAATACATATAGCTCAGAAGGGCATGATATTCTCTGAACCTGCTTTGAGAATTACAGACATTTTATTACCCTACAGATATTAGCATTAGTACTATATTATCTGCTACATGACATCGTCAGTTTTGACATGACTTCAACATTCCTGCATTGATAATATTAGCTAATAGATATTGAGACACCTGCAAGACACAAAACCAGGTATGAGAACTCCAACAGTGCATATTTGACATCTTCTAGGACAGTTCATCCTATTGCTAACCAGATAGGAAAGCGAGGACTTCAAACAAGTAAGAATGAACAGAGCAATGATAAGAGGGTTTTTCTTGACCATCTGAAATACAACAAAGTTTGGTTAGGGAGCTACACTTGGATTAGGAAACCAAGCTAGCATGAACTGATGGTTAAAGTGTTATAGAGTAGCACTGAGGGCTACTGAGGGCTGAAGTTCAAATCCACCATCAACTATGGAAGCTCACTGGGTGATTTGGAGCCAATCACTCTCTCTCAACCCAGCCTACTTCACAGGAATGTTGTTATGGGCAAAAAAGGGAGCAGAGAATTCTGTATACATCACCTTAGAGGCAGGAAGTATATCTAACAAAGAAAAAAATGAGAGGATCTAGCCACAAAATTATTCAGTATTTTAAAGATCAATGTTTTTCATTTAAGGAGGTAAACTAATATCTTTCAATGTAATGTCAGGGGGGGGGATACAATATTATGAATTTCTCCACATAGTCAGATTTTTTAGGTTATTGATTTCAATGGATGAAAAATAGAAGAAAAAGAAACATTGGCACATGAAACAGTAAAAATGTATTCAAAGCCATTATGACTTTTGGGGGCCACATAAAAAATGTAGAAAGTAAGAAAGATGGCCATGAAGAAAAGATGCAAAAACAGTTCCTATGCCAATGGGTAAGAACATATATTTAAGTCCAGAACAATGCAATAACATATCGTATTTTTCAGAGTATATGATGCTCTGGGCTATAAGATGCACCTACCTTTTTTGGTGAGGAAAACAAGAAAAAGAAATCTGCCTCTGCCTCTGCCTCACAGCAATTTTGCCTCATTGCAGCAAACAGCAAATAGCCTGCTTTACTTTCATTTTCATTTTCAGCATAGCTTGATTAGCACAAGTAAGAAAAAATCTGCTCCCAGCAATTTACCTCCTTGTAGCAAACAGCAGAGGCCCCCGCAAAACAGCTGAGAGTCGGGAGGCCAATCCAATCAACTTGTGCTAATTAGGATGTGCTGAAGCTGAAACGAGCTGTTTCTTCTTGCTGCTTGCTGCAAGGAGGTAAACTACTGGGAGGCAGAGGCCAAAGGGTGGAGGCCAGTGGGTGGGCGGGGCTACATTCAGTGTATAAGATGCACCTAAATTTTCACCTCCTTTTAGGGTGGAAAAAGGAGCATCTTATACTCCAAAAAATATGGTACCTTCCTAGTTCATGGCATGGAAGTAGCAATAGCAGTTAGACTTATATACCACTTCATAATTGAAGTGGTTCGGGAATAACGAGAAGCACAACCAAGCAAGTGACAACAGCTCTTTAATTTACAGTGAGACTTCAGCAAAAACTCAGAGGCTGCAGCCCTCCTTATATACAATCCTGGAGGGACTGTCAACCAATCAGAAACGTAGGCAGGTTTGAAACTCCCGCTCAAAAGTATCAATACATAACACCCCTCCCTTCCCAGAAGGCACTGTCATTCAAAAATTTACATAAGTGCACACAAAATCTCGCAGGTGCCCAGGGCGAGTTCTCGTCCTAGTTGACCTGCGCAGTTCAGTGTTTGGTGGGGCGTCGAGCTGGTCGGAGGGACTTTCTGTCTCTCCTGGCTCCGCCAATGGAACCTCCTGGATTTTGTCCGGGGCGTGGTTATCCCCGGTTGGGAGTGGCGACTCACTGGGGCGGCGCTGGAACCAGGGCTTGTCAGCTAAGTATTCTCGCGAACCCGGGCTTGAGTTAGCTGTTTTGGGAAAGTTGTTATAGTTAGGCTCGGATATGTCTAAATTTATGTTTGCTTCGCCGACTACCCTTTTTCTCAGCTGGTCTATGTGGCGCTTCCAGAGTCTGTCTACCCCTATATCTACCGTATAAGATTTCGGGCCCGTTATGCCCACTATGGTTCTTGCAACCCATAGAGGTCCGCTGGCATAGTTGCGAGCGAACACTGGGGATCCAACCTGAAACTGTCTTAGTCCGGAGGTCTCTCCCTTGAAATTTTCGTGCGAATAGTTGGGGTGAAGCCTATCTAACACGCACCGGAGCTTCCTGCCCATGAGGAGCTCTGCTGGGCTTCTCCCTGTGGCTGTGCATGGTGTGGCATGCTGGACAGCTAAGAATTGATCTATCCTGGCCTGCCAGTCCCCGTTATCTAGTCTGGATAGGGCCTCTTTGGCCGTTCTTACAAAACGTTCGGCCAATCCGTTAGAAGCCGGGTGGAACGGGGCCGATAGGGCATGGCGGATGCCCAGTCCGGCCAAGTATCCCTCGAACAGGGTTGCTGTGAACTGAGGCCCATTGTCAGATACTAGGGTATCCGGTAGGCCATGTGTGGCAAACAGCTTGCGAAGGGCTTTAATAACAGCCTCGGCTGTGGTAGAGGGCATTAGAATGATTTCAAGCCATTTCGAAAAGGCATCTACTACAATTAAAAACGTTTGCCCATGGAAGGGGCCAGCAAAATCAATATGGATCCTCCCCCATGGCCCTTTTGGTTTCTCCCACTCTCGGATGGGCGCTACCGGGGGATCGGGGTGAGACTCCTGGCAGGGTCTGCACTTCCCCACCCACTCAGAGATAACTTGGTCCATGTTGGGCCACCATACGTAACTGCGGGCTAAACTTTTCATTCTGACAATGCCCGGATGCCCTTCGTGCAGCAATTCTAAGACCCTCGTTCGTAGTTTCATTGGCACTACCACCCGATCACCCCACAACAAACAACCACCTTGCGTAAACAGTTCATTTCGTTTGTTTACAAAACCTTGATAGTCCCCCCCGTCCACCTTGACCGGCCACCCTTTTAGCACCGACCCCATCACAGTACGAATGATCGGGTCCCTGGCTGAGGCTTTAGCCACTTCGGCAGAGGAAATAGGTCCCAAAGTTAATGTGTCCAGTAGAAGGACGGAGGCCTCAGGTGTTGGATTGGTCAGTAAGTCAGGTAGGGGACAGCGGCTGAGGGCATCCGCGTGACCCAGGGTCCGTCCAGGTCGATGTACAAGCTGGTATGAATAGGCCGAAAGAAAAATAGCCCATCTAGTCAAGCGTGGGGACAGAGCAGCGGGGGTGGGCCTGTCGCCTGCCAAAAGTCCTAGCAAGGGCCGGTGATCAGTCACAAGTTCGAATTGCCGGCCAAATAGATATTCGTGGAACTTTTTAACCCCCGCAATTGCAGCCAGAGCCTCTCTGTCCAATTGGCTATAGTTTCGCTCTGCGCTTGACAGGGTGCGAGAGTAAAACGCAATGGGCGCCTCTAGGCCGTTCGGAAGTCTATGGCCCAGGACGGCACCAACTCCTAAGGGGGAGGCGTCACAAACCAATACAAGCGGAAACTGTCTTCTGATAGAAGTCTCTTAACTGCCTCAAAAGCGGCTGCTTGTGGTTTCCCCCAGACCCATGGTACATTCTTCCCCAATAGTTTGTGTAGGGGATCTGCGACGGTAGCTTTGTCTTTCAGGAACATTGAGTAAAAATTGAGCAGTCCAAGGAAGGCTTGGAGCTCAGCTTTGGTCCTGGGGGCAGGTGCGCTCTTAATTGCTCTCACCTTGCTTTTGGTAGGGTGGATGCCTGTGCCGTCCACCCTGTACCCCAAAAATTCAACGGAGGGGACAGCGATCATACATTTATTTTTCTTTAACCTTAGTCCCGCTTCCCTAAATCTGGAAAGGACGTTCCTTACTCTGTCCCCTAACTGACGTTCGTCCTGAGCGCTGACTAGAAAGTCATCAAAATAGGGCACCACTCCTGGAAGCCCTTGCAGAAGGCGCTCCATGGTGCTTTGAAACAGGCCGGGTGCGACGCTCACCCCAAACTGGAGCCTGGTGCATTTGAATGCACCCCTATGAGTAACAATCGTTTGTGCCTCTGCCGTGGCATCATCAACTGGTAATTGTTGATAGGCCTGAGCCAGGTCTAATTTGGCAAAGATTTTTCCGGGCCCCAGGGAGTGTAGTAGATGGTGCACGATCGGCACCGGATAGGCGCTCGGCTGCAAAGCCTTGTTGATCGTGCACTTGTAGTCGGCGCAGATTCTAATTGAGCCGTCAGACTTTACTGGGGTTACTATAGGGGTTTCCCACTTTGCATGGTCAACGGGAACCAGCACCCCTTGTTTAATCAGTTTGTCCAGTTCCGCATCGATCTTTGGTTTCAATGCGAAAGGCACCCGTCTGGCCTTGAGTCTTATTTGGGCTACGTTGGGGTCTAAATTAAGGGAGATAGGGGTCCCCACATACTTGCCCAACGTGTCCCTGAAAACGTCCTGGAACTCGGTCAGGAGACTGTCTTTTAACGATGACTTGAGCATCTGGTGGACGCCGGTGAAGCCCATGCCGAGGGCTCGGAACCACCCCATGCCGAGAAGGCTGGGAAGCTGCTTCGTGACGATGGTCAGTGGCAGGTCTCTTTCGTAGTCCCCGTAGGTGACTCGGAACGTGCCCACGCCTTCGAGGGGGACTTGGTTCCCCTGGTAGTCTAGGATGTGCAGTCTCTGTTTGGAGAGCTGGTCCTTCCGGAACGATGGTAGGAGGGTCTTTAGGGTCGCCCAAGACATTATGGAGAGAGCCGATCCGGTGTCGATCTCCATTGAGCATGGCTTGCCGTTGATTTCGACCACCGTGCTGACTTTGTCCTCGATTTCCGCACTGGCCTGGTCTATGTGAATGCTGCGGCCATCTCGAGGTTCAAATTCGCGCCGTTTTTTTGCACCGCCTTCTCTCGTTGGTTGTTTCTGGCGCGTTGATTCTGGTTGGCTGCGGCGCTCACGTGGTTGGTGTTTTCTGGGCAGAATGGCTCTACAGACTCGCGCCAAGTGCCCTTTTTTCTCGCAACGCCTGCAAATAGCCTCCCTATATTTGCAGGACAGTCTGTCATGGTGCCCTCCGCAGCTGGGACAGCTTCGCCGGGGGCTGCCTGTGTCCTTTCTCTGGTGCTCCATTCGGAAGACGTCTTCATCTGACTCGGACTCCGAGCTGGATCCGGCGTCTTCTCTGTGCACCGGGGCAGACTTGGGGTTGTCTTTGCTGGTCAGCGGACGCTGCAGTGTTTCTGCAGCTTTTGTGGAGGCTTCATGAGCCCTGGCCTCGTCTAGGGCTCCAGCAAGCGTTAAATCAGGCTTGGCGAGTAGGCGCCATTGCAGCCTAATGTCCCGGACACCACAGATGAGTTGCTCAAGCAACGCATCGTCCAAGTCTCTATAGTCGCAATGGGTTGCAGCTTTTCTCAGGCTGGCCATGTATGCGCTGACCGGTTCTCCCTCTCGCTGTACGCACTGTCTGAGTTGGTATCGTTGCACGAACTTGGAGGGCACGGGAGCGTAGTGAGCCCAGAGCGTGGCCATCAGGGTGTCCCAGGAAATGGTCTGGACCGGCGTTGGCTCGCACAGTGACTCTGCCATCTCGAACACGTCCGGTCCGCAGTGGCTTAGGAAGAGGGCCCTCTTCCGATTAGCGGAGAGCCCCTGCATGTCGCTGGCTTCGAGCGAGCATTCGAACCTCGTCAGGTACGAGACCCATTTTTCGCGGGTCGGATCAAAAGGCTTGGGCGGAACGTAGGCAGACATGTTCGGTATGCCTCCTGTGGTTCGCCTCATCGCCTAGCTGAAGCTCGTGGTCTCACTGGTTCGCTTGTTGTGACCTCTATCCCACCTTCGTCGCCAATGAAGTGGTTCGGGAATAACGAGAGGCACAACCAAGCAAGTGACAACAGCTCTTTAATTTACAGTGAGACTTCAGCAAAAACTCAGAGGCTGCAGCCCTCCTTATATACAATCCTGGAAGGACTGTCAGCCAATCAGAAACGTAGGCAGGTTTGAAACTCCCGCTCAAAAGTATCAATACATAACAATAATGCTTCACAAACCTCTTTAAGCAATTTACAAAGTCAGCATATTGCCCCCCCCCCAAATCTGCATCCCCATTTTACCAACCTCAGAAGGTTGGAAAGCTGAGTTAACCTTGAACCAGTCAGAATCATATTCCTGGCAGTGAGTAGAGTTAGCCTGCAATATTGTATTCTAACCACTGAGCCACCTCAGCTCTCAAGTACAGCCAATCAACCTTGCAAGATTCTGTTATTATAGCAAATGTCAGCAAAGGCAGTTTTACTCTTCCTTAGGAGTTGATCTCCTGGTCTGGTCTATATAGCGGGGCTGACAGAGGGTTACAAAAGGCAGGTCCATTTTGAGAAGGGGCATCTAGCATTATAAAATACAAAATGGATCACTTAAGTTGTGCAGATACTTAAAATACGTATAGAGATTAAGGCATCCATATGCTCCTAGCCTCCACAACAGCACAAAATTGGGCCCATATTTTTGAGTCCATTTTGGGGGAAAGGGTCTGGGGACTGCACAATAATTCTAGTGAGCTACTGATCCTTTTAGTACTGGCAAAGATATGTAGGAACGGAACCAGTAGACCTTCTCATCTCTGGGTTGAGTCTTGAGATATTCTTAAAACTTTATGAAGTTTATGAAAAAGAATTCCCAGAATGAGATTCCTGTCTTACACAACTGTACAGACAATCCCATGTTCATCAGGAGCCTATATTGGGACTTGGAGGATTTTTTTTCTAACCCTAAAGTCAAAGAAACATGTACATGAAGATGGAAGTGTACATCAATCACAAATTGTTTTGTATCATTCAGCAAGTATTTGTTTCTGCATTTATCATTCAGCCAAGACAAGGAAATCCAGGTTAGGAAATCAAGGCAGAGAAAATAACAATAAATGACACAATTGGCACACCACAGGAAATGGAAAGCAATGAAATGACTAGTCAAAGAACTAGTCAAGTGACAAAGAGAGGAAAATGGATGTGCACACACCCACACTGATTATCTATATCTACATGCGATCTGAAAAAATCTGCAAAAAAATTATTCATATTGAAGGTAACAGGATTCTTTGTCTGGGTTACACACAAGGAAATGATGTATTATTCTTTATTGTTTCATTCTGGAAATTATAACCATCTTTACACAATATATGGCAGGAATTTGCTAACAGGAATCTGAAACTGTGTTCTTGAGTTCTTCCATTTCTTACTTTTTTAATTTAGTTTTATCTGATCATAGATATATACAGTAGGTGTTTATATGTGTTTCTCCAAGTACATCTTATTTCTAATATATACATTGGCTGTGAGTAATTTTATCTTCAGTGTTTTTTCAGTGCATTTCTTTGCATCAACATTCAGAGATTTTTTATATATGCCCCCCCCAAATACAAACACATTATTATAATCATGTTTATTTGAGGAATAGATTTGAAAGTATAAACGAGATAGATCTGAATTAAAAATTCTTCACAAGCAGTAATGTTGACATCACAACAAGAATTGGATGCAGGTAGTGTCTTTCAAACATATAACTCAGTGTTTTTCTTGATAACTGTGAACATAATTACAAATTGGGAAGAAACACAGAAACATTATATATTTATTTATTTATGAGATATTATCATATAGATAAACTATTTTAACTAGGTGTCATACTATTTCTTAAAATTCTTTTAAGAAACCATCCAAAAACAAATACTGTAAAGGGAAGTCCTGATTTGATGGCATATAAAAATTGCTAATTTTTTTATTTTAAAAAATGATTTTTAATTTTCAATTTCTGTGTTAGGTCAGCACAATAAAGAGAATTCCTAAAAATCATTCAGTGTTATTTTGTTCTTCCCTATAATGTTGGAGTTGAATGGCTTTTTTCTTCTGAATGAACAACAGATGAACCAAATTGCTTATGTTTAATCTCGGTTAGTGTTGCAATATAAGTTTCTGACTTCAGTTGCCGTGAGTTTTTTTTCTTTTCTTTTTTTTAAATCAGAACAAGACTCTGTGTGTGTGTGTATTTTTATTAAAAAAATAATATAAGCATTCCATTTTCCATTCAACAGTGTGTCATCTGAGTACAAATATCTCTGTACAATAACCATCAAAATTTACAACAGTATTCATTACATTGATAATAATTCTCTGATCTTGCAGTAGTAATATTGAGCATAATAAATATGTTCATTTTTCTCTCTTTATATATCTTCTAATAAGAATATTATAACATTAAACATAATAACCCTAACAGTCATAATAATAACAATCATCGTATTGTTTCCATGTCTGTCTTAACACATTTTCTACATTTCACTGATCTCCTTTTGTTTCTAGCTTCCATTTTTATTCTCTAACCATCGATAAAATAATGTCATATAATATTCAGTTTGTTCTTTCTCTTTAATTGCAAGCATTAATTTATTCATTTATGCACATTCTAACATTTTCCTAATCACATTCTTGTCAGTTGGGATCTCTTCACTTTTTCAGTTTTGTGCAAATACAATTCTATTCTGCAGTTAATACATGAATAATTAAATATGCATTCCCTTTACTATAAATTTCAGGTAAAATCTCCAACAAAAATATTTCTGGTTTTAAATCAATGTGCTTCTTTGTCATCTTTTCTAGCCATGTATGTATTTTTGTCCAATATTTTTTTTGCCCACATATCCACCACATATGGGAATAAGACCCAGGTATCTGGTGGCATTTCCAACATTTAGCTGACTTATCTTTAAACATCTTTGCCAATCTCGCTGGTGCAAAGTTCCATCTGTAAAACATCTTACCATATTTTTCGGACTATAAGTTGTACCTTTTTCCCCCAAGAAAGCGGGTGAAAATCTGGGTGCGTCTTATACACCAAATGTCGGTAGCCCCGTCCACCTGCCGGCGCCCACCCGCTGGAGGTTGTTGGCCTCTGCGCATCACATTTTCCGGTGGTTTCAGGCAGCGGGGATCCTCACATTGCCAAAAACAAGCATCATATTTTCGGTCTCTGCACGCTAGGAGATAGGCAGTGGAAGCAGTTATGGTTGGGCTTGGAAGCAGATGGGCTTGGAACCAGCCAAAACCCGCCACCACCGCATTTTCATGAGGGTGCACGGCTCTGTGAATTGCATCGGGGAATCAGGAAGGAAAACACCAGAAAACGCGATGCATGGAGGCAATGCTCTTGCGAAACAAGTGCTTCTGTATGAGAGGTGTAAGGCAAGGTGGCTGCAGCCCGGCTTGCCCCTTCTCCAGACAACCTAGGCCAGTGATGGCTAACCTTTTTGCTATCATGTCAGGAGTGGGGGGAAGGGGGAGTCATGTGCACGCATGCCCACACCCATTATTCTATGCCCCCCGCCCCGGTGCATGCGCACACAACTCCCCCCGCTCCCCCCTGCTCCTGGCATGCGATGGCACAGTGGGCCCGGTAGGCCTGTTTTTCTTTCTCCCCAGTCTCTAGAGCCCTTCTAGGAGCCTGGGGAGCATGAAAACAGCATTCCCCACCCCCACCCCACCCCGGAGGCCCTCTGGAGGCCCTCCGGAGGCCAGAAACAGCCCATTTGCTGACTTCCGGTCCCACAGGGGCTTGCCGGGAAGCCTGGCATCATATTTATGAGATGGCAGTGTCCAGGAGGACTGAAGGGCTGCGTCTATGGGGTCTTGCTATGAGAAAGCCAGGCTTTCAATGCCTACAGTTATAGGTAGGAAGACGGAGTGTCTCAAGAATGGAGCCTTTGGTGCCAAGTCCTTCTTCTGACCCTATGAAAATCCTCTCCCACCCCACCCTGTCCACTCCAGTTAAATAGAGTGATAGGATTTGTTTTAAACTGATAAAAAGATCTATGCTACTCATTATCAAAATCCAAGTGAAAATGAAGACACTGCTGATCCTGATACTGGTAGGCAGAGGCAGAATTCTTTTTTTCTTGTTTTCCTCCCCAAAAATTAAGGTGCATCTTATACTCCGAAAAATATGATATACAATATATGCGGTTCTTTCTTTATACGCGGTTGACATTGTTAATTTATAGTTCCTGCCCCAAAGTTTCTGCCATTTATCTAATTCTATTGTGTAACCAAAAATTTTTTGCCCATGCTATCATTGTCTCCTTTACTTGTTCATCTTCCAATTTGATGCCCAATAAATAGCTACTGCATGTAATTTCTTTATCAATCTTTCTTGTCCCTGCTAATATCTTATCTAATTCTGTTAATTCTTTATAAAAACCATATGATTTAGCATCTTTCTCATATCTAGAATGTATCTGTACTTGTGAATACCATGCTATATTGATCCCTTGATCACTCAATTCTTGTTTAGTTTTGAGCACCCCTTTTCATTCAAAATGTCTTTATATCTAACAATATTTCCCATGTTGATAATGTTATGGTGAATCACTGCTTCCATTGTTGAAAGTGTGTGTAGAGGGGGAGGGAGTGATTCACAAAATAGTTGACATTATTTTTGTTCCAGTTATATTCAAGTAAGTAGCTCTATTCTAATGGTAGATGTTTCTTTCTTTGAATCATCCACCATTGCTTACTGGAGGAGAGTCACAAGAAAATCATTCTTAATACATTTCCACACCCAAATTCTTGTACACTCATCTCTGTCCATGTACCGTTTCCCAGCTAAGCAGGTGGAAATAGTCAAAATATGAATGAGTAATCCAAAACTGAGTAATCTGGCTGGTATTATTGTTATTTTAAATTTTTTCTTTTGGGTAGAAAAACAAAAACTCAAACTGAAACGTTTCTTCAGGTGTTTTCATATTATTTTTATCGTTTATTGCACAATCTTATGTATGTTTACTTTAAAATGGCCCATGACATCTTCTTTGAATTACTGTACTTAGAATGTTTGACTGAATGAATGTTAAATATTAAAATAGCTGTTCTGCCCTAGCAAAATTCTTAACACTATTATGACAGTTACTATTAGGTAATAGACATTTCATTGTTTAGTAAAGATGTCCAATGTCTTTACATAGAGAGACACTAGACTTTTCTACAAAAATCTCTTCCATCTCTGGAATAGAAGATAATTAACAGCAAAATAGGTCAGCTTCAGATGTTACCAGGCACCAACTTTTCCAGCTCAAACATCTGGATCTGTTACATCCAGGATTCTGAATATTCCCCCTGCCCCTTCCTCCATATTGTTTTCTTTTTTAAAATATTTAACTTGTTAGTTTGGTTTATTAAAAACCAAACTGACCTTTCACATAAACATCAAGGCTGAAAGTTAAAATTATATACAGTTAAAAAATCAGGAGTATCTTTTAGAACCCAACTGCAGGAAGTCTGGATAAAGATACAAACCTGTACTAACTCAATTGTAACATTTATTTTAGGACAAAACCTCCAACAATAACACTATCTATTATCAAAAATACAACAATTAAACAGCATTATATAGAGGGTCTGCATGCTTTGAAAATGAATTGGATGATGGGTTTTGTATCTTAAAAGAACACAGACCCTCTCAGCTATTTGTTAAAACAGCTCAGTATTTTCCAGGTTTCTATTCAAGCATGCAACCTTGAAAGAAAGATGGTGCTGCTGCTTTAAGGAATCCACTTGCTAAACCTGGTTCTGTTGATCTTCCTCTGTCTCTTCCTCCCAGAATTGCCACTTGCCCTTCCTCTCTCTGATCTATGTAATCCTTATCTAAACCATGGTCTTTCCATTTTGCTCCAGTCCAAAGCTTTCTGAAGTCCATTTGGCACCAGCTTTGGAAGCAATGTACAAAGATACAATGAACAGGACAATTGTGTTGTTTTAATGATAGAGATTCATTCAATATAGAAGGAAGATGCATTAGATTGGGGTCCTCAAACTTGACAACTTAGGACTTGTGGACTTCAACTCCCAGAATTCTCCAGCCAGCATAGCTCCAGCCAGACATAGAAGTCCACAAGTCTTAAAGCTGCCAAGTTTGAAGACCTCTGCATTAGATGATGATCTACATACTACATGAAAGACTAGTATAATTAAATCTTGGGTCCATAATTTATATTGTCCATGACTGCTATAAAAACATAAAAGTTCTGCCAGATCTGTCATCAGTTCCTCTAGTTCTGACTTTACTGCCACAAAATGGCCAACTTTGGTCATCTCAGAAGCTCATAACTAGAAGATAATGGCCTTATTCTCTTGCTGTCTCTTAGGAACCAGTATTTAAGGCATACCACTCTAGTCTAGGAAGTAATAAACAGCCAGCAATATTAGCAGCAATTGGTAACCTGATTCTCCATGAACTGATTGGTTCACTTTTCAAATCAGTTGGTTTTAGCAGATTTCACAGTTTAAACTATATATTGTGTGAAAACCTGTTTCCATCTCATCATCTAAATTTTCTTACATTTATTTTATTATTAACTTTTGCTCCACCCAAGGTGCTTACAATAATTGCAAAAAATAAAATACAAACTATAAAGCATAGGAATAAAATCAATGTCTGTTAGAATCAAGCTCTGAAATAATGATTCAAGGAATGGCATAAATTTATTGCATTATTTCTGCCATGCACGTGGGTGTCCTTGGGAGAGGCAAGAGGAACTAATGATAAAATGTACATCACAGCATCACAGTGCAAACTTCACTCCTTTGGTTCTTGTGTCACAATGTTGCAAGCAAGTACATAAGGGAGAAGCTTATAGCATGATATCATGTTATGTCTTCCTCCATTTTAACATCTTGGCTTGCCACAAATGCCCCTGATCATGCATAATTCCTACATTTCCATCATGTCTCTCCCTCTCCTTTTTCATATTAACCTACCTCAACATTCCTGTAAAAAAAATTACAAATTATTTACTTTATTCATTAAACATGAAACTCAGTCAACTGAACATTCAAAAATGCATCACAAATATCATTGACTGGTGCTAATGATTGATACGGTTTGCTGCTAGTGTCCTAGTATCAACCAAGGAGCTTCTTAAGATGTATGATGTTTATTTATTTATTTATTGGTTCAATTTATATGCCGCCCTTCTCTGGACACTCAGGGCGGCTTACAATGCGTTAAGCAATAGCCTTCGTACTTTTGTATATACATGCTTAGAAGGGCTTTTGCCCCCCCCCAAGCGGTGTTCTTTTTATACAAAGTCAGCTTATTGCCCCCACAATCTGGGTCCAAGTTCCAAGTAGTGCAGTTTTTTGCAGTTCCATTGGTGTTATTGCAGGAAACTGCAATTTGTTGATGTATCTTATAAAATTCTTGGACATGGTACCAAGTGCCCCGATGACAATGGGTATCACAGTTACATGTTTCATCCATAGCTGTGTAGTTTTGATCGCCAGGTCGCGATATTTCATGATTTTTTCCAGTTCTTTTTCTTCGACTCTGGCATCTCCTGGTACTGCGATGTCAATAAATTGTACGTTTTGGTTTTCGACAACTGTGATATCTGGTGTGTTGTGTCCCAAGTGACGATCTGTCTGTGTTCGAAAGTCCCACAAGATCTTCACCTTCTCATTTTCTATAACTTTTTCCACTTTATGTTGCCATGACAAATTGTTGTTGTTGTTGTTGTTGTTGTTGTTGTTGTTGTTGTTGTTATTGTTATTATTATTATTATTATTATTATTATTATTATTATTATTATTATTATTATGGTTCATCATACAGTCAGCCACTATTCACTAGATTTGGCATTTTTATCCTTATGATTATAATATATTCAAAACAATAAGAAATTACAATTGCCAGCTCTTTAACTGATGTGGGCCTTCATATACAAATCCAAGCAGTGTGGCCTTTCGTAACTAACAGATGGAAATTTTGTCAATGAGCAGATTTCTAAGTACCATTGAATATTGGCGTGGGAGGTATCTGGCATCCAGTGTGCCATTAACCAGTGGTACCACCATTGCCAGTTTTTGCCATAATCTTTCAATTTGATTTTTCAGATCTTGATATTTTCTGAACATCTCTCATTCTTTATCTTCTATTGTATTATCCCTTGGTATTATCACATCAATTATCCACACGTTCTTCTTTTCAGCCACAGTTAATATAATATATGTGAAGATTTTATCAGTTTATATTTGAAAATCCCACTATATTTTAATCTGCTCGTTTTCATCTAGTTTTTCAACTATATGTTTCTACCAATTTTTCATCACTGGCACATAATAATGTTTATAGATATTCCACTTGTCAACTCATTTTGTCAACTACATTATATCAATTTGTATGATCTTTAGCATTAGTTAAGTATATGATGTATTGTTTATTCTGCTTCTTTGCATAGACTGCACTTTGAATTAGTGGTGAAATTCTCCCGCGGTTTGTCACCAGTTCGCTATCCATGCATGTGCAGTGTGCGCCAAATGCACACTGCCCGCATGCATGTGCAGTGCATGCCAAACACACACTGTATGCGCATGCACAGTGTGCACCAAACACATGCTGTGCATATGCGCATGCTCAGTACATGCCAAATGCACATTTTAGGTGAAAAGAGGATGCTTAACAGGGTAAGTAGAACAGCGGGGGGGGAAACGGCTGTGCCATGTGATTTAGATTCGCTAGAAAGCAGGATATCCTGATTTCTAGCAAATAATAAATTGCACGGCACAGCTGATCGTTGGAAAAAAACGGTTTTTACTACCAGTTTGCTGAACCGTAGCTTTTATCACTAGCGGTTCACCCAAACCGGTGCAAACCGGTAGGATTTCACCATTGTTTTGAATCATTTGATGATTTTTCTTTTCCGGTCTTGATTCTGTTAATTCAAATTGCTTGCTCTGGAGCAGCCAAAATCAAGCCTTCCATTTCTTTCTTGATGTTCCATTTGTAACCTATTGTCAAGTTTTATCTTTATTAATTTTCCCCTCAATCTTTTGTAGAAATTCAACATGTAATGTTTTCCTTGCCAGCATTCTATTTGTATTTTTATTACGTTTTTTATATTTGTGTTTTCTTTCCTGTACATTCAATGAATTCTAATTTTTAACCAGCATCAATGTTTATTCTTAACCACCTTTTATGTAATCAGCTAATCCCTTCTTTGACAGTTTGTTTGATTTGACGTGAGCCTCTGCCTCCATTTCTATGGGGCAAGTATAATCTATCAATGTAGTGCATAGTGAACACTCATATGTTTTCTTGTTTTTCAGGCCAAACTGTCCATTTAATAATTCCAGCAGTGTATAGTCGCACAAGTAGGACCCATATATTGATGGCCTTGATGGTGTTTCCACTGTTTAATTTTGTCTTCAGCAATTTTCCCACTTTTTGGATGTCTTCTTTAATAATCATATTTTAACTTGACCTTGCTTGATGTAAAACAGTAAAATGGCCAGATACTTGTAGGCTTCACCCTGGTGACTCCTGATAGTATGGCCATCAATATATGGGTAATCTACTTCTAGATCCTCAGTCTGACACTGGTGGAAACTTAATAATTCAAATCCTAACCAATGATGTAAAGATTATTAAGGCAGTGTTTAAAAATATAGGCAGTTACAAGCAGGTAGGGTTTGTTTTTTTTTAAGTCGGGCATTCTGGTCTGATAAATTCAATATTTCCAGACTCAAGGGAGTCCTTTACTATTGCTCCAATAGCTCCAAACAGGATTGGTATCACCACATATTTCTTTTTCTACAGCTATTTAATTTAACAGAACAGAATAACAGAGTTGAAAGAGTCCTTGGGGGCCTTCCAGTCCAGGCCTCTGCTCAAGCAGGAAACACTATGCCATTTCTGATGAGTGATTGTCCAATCTCTTCTTAAAAACCTGTAGTAGGTTTTACTACATTTGAATGCAAACCTCTGGCAAAGTTTCTAACAAATAATGGCAACTTGATCATGATGCTGCTTATAGCTAGTTTGAGAACTTTTGCTGCAGCCACTAATCATTCCTTTCACTACAAAAGTGACATTTGCAATTGTTAGCTGCATGTTCACCTTCATGCAGTCAGTTGGCAAGGCTTTTGTTTTTGAGCCACTAAAATAAAGCCTTCAGTTTCTTTCTTTAATACTCCCTGTAGGATTTATCAGTTTTTCCTTCTACATTGTTCAAATATTGACCATGCATTGGCTTATTCTTCCAAATAAGAAATCAGTTTTGATTTGTTTATTTTCTATATTCACCCTTCAGCCTATTGTTTTCAAGAGTTTTTCTAGGCTGATTCCCTTTAGCATAGATTCTTAGGTTTTTTTAAGGTAGCCATTCAGGCTGTGCTTTTCTTCCTCCACAGGAATTAAAATCATTTTCTCTGGCAACTTAGGAGAATGTTGGAGAGAATGCCCATTTTTCATTAGCATATTTGACGCAATCCCTCCTATTCTACTTCTAAAAATATCAGTTCAGACTTCTTTTCCATGTGAAAAAAAGAGACAAAGAATTCATTCAGATTCCCTGTATGGTCAATATTAATCTTTAATATTTTCATTATCTTATCATCTATCAACTCAACTGTCTCTCTAGCAGGCTTCCCAATAATGATATAATTCAATAATTATTAATTATGTGTGCACACATGCTCATAAGACTATTACTAATTATGACTCTGTAGTTCAATTCTGTAGAATTGAATAGTAGATATATTTGTATTGTATTTGGGTTTCAAAATATCAGATGACCAACTAAATAACTGTTTTCCAGTGGCTGTTAGGTTTTTTGCAGTCCATATAGAAATCCTGTGAAATAAAATATGTTTTCCCCAGAAATGTTGCAACAATTTTTCTCTGAATTCCTAACCAACAGAGCTATTAGCCATGTCCATGTGAATTTAGCTGCAACACTTCTAGGAAGCATCAATTTGGGGGACATTATTTTAAAATAGTAACTAGGTAAGACTAACCCATTTCTTCTTCCTCCATAAGAATTCTACCCCAGCAAAAATTCTCTGTCCGAATTGTAGCCCTCAGTCTCTGCATTACTCTACAAAAACATAAGTAGTAGACAAATCAAGCCATTAAAAGTTTACTGGAATGCTTAATGTAATATAAATAAAAATTTGCTTCAAAAATAAGTGGAATGCTGACTATTGTTTCATTTTTCATGCCATAGGAATGAAAAAGATGTTAAATATATATAGCAATAGCACTTAAACATATATACCACATTACAGTGCTTTACAGACCTCTCTAAGCAGTTTACAGAGTCAGCATATGGCCCCCAACAATTTGGGTCCTCATTTTACCAACCGCGGAAGGATGGAAGGCCAAGTCAACCATATAGATGATATTAGGGGTATGTAAACAAGGCAAAATCCTGTTCAAATAATTAATTTGGTTTAGAGAACCATTCTAATTCAGATATTCAGATCAAATCTTTGAATTAATTTGCTAAAAAACATTAAATTTGCCATCCGTTGGTGAAACTTCCGAGATGGCCCGGGAGTTAATGGCTTCCATGACGGCCATGGATCTGACCCAGTTAGTTTATGGCCCCACCCACAGGGGGGGACACACTCTGGACTTGATTTTTGTCTCTGGCCAGTGGTTGGGTGGTCTTCTTATAGGGGATATAGAGATGGAACCCTTGCCATGGACAGATCACTCGTTCCTTCGCCTGGACCTTCGAACCGCTACACCCCGCCACAGAGAGGCGGAACCAATAAGGTGGGTCCGCCCCAGGCACCTGATGGATCCGGATAGGTTCCAGATGGAGCTTGGGCCATTTCCTGAGGACCTGGCACACAACTCGGTCGATTACCTGGTAGCTGCCTGGGATCGGGCGGCTGGGGGGGCTTTAGATTGAGTCGTGCCTTTGCAGCCTCTTTGCTGCCGATCCCATGGGGCTCCATGGTTTACCGAGGAACTGAGGGAGATGAAGCGCCAGAAAAGACACCTAGAGAGCGGTTGGAGGGCCAGTCTCGCTGAATCTGACCGAACACTGGTAAGGTCGCATATTAAGACCTACCTAGTGGCGATAAAGGCGGCAAAGTTTAATTACTTTTCCACCCTTATTGCATCATCAGATAATCGTCCAGCCACCCTGTTCAGGGTGACCCGCTCCTTGTTACATCCGGGAGTGCGGGAGGACCCCCTGGAAGGCAGGGCTGAGGAGTTTGGACAATATCTGTATGACAAAATCGCACAGATCCGGGGGGATTTGGACTCTGACTGGGAGGATTTGGGCAGAGTGGCGAGGAATAGTCTTGAGACTGTTATCTGGGAAGAGTTTGACTCTGTGACCCCTGGTGACGTGGACAGGACTTTGGGGAGACTAAGTGCGGCCACATGTTTGCTGGACCCGTGTCCCTCCTGTTTAGTACTGGCTTCTCGGGAGGTTACACGAGGCTGGCTCCAGGGAATTATCAATGCTTCATTGAGTGAGGGTTACCTCCCCACGGCCTTGAAAGAGGCAGTGGTGAGGCCTCTCCTCAAGAAGCCTTCCTTGGACCCAGCAGTATTAGCCAACTACCATCCTGTCTCCAACCTTCATTTTGTGGTGAAGGTTGTTGAGAGTGTGGTTGCACGACAGTTTCTACAATACCTGGAGGAAACATCTTATCTAGATCCATTCCAGTCGGGCTTCAGGCCCAGGTACAGCATGGAAACGGCATTGGTCGCATTGGTAGATGATCTCTGGAGGGCTCGGGACAGGGGTTGCTCCTCTGTTCTGGTCCTGTTAGACCTCTCAGCGGCTTTTGATACCATCGACCATGGTATCATGCTGTGCTGGTTGGAAGAGTTGGGGATGGGGGACACCGTGTTACGGTGGTTCTCCTTCTTTCTCTCAGACCAGTCACAGTTTGTGTTGGCAGGGGGACAGAGGTAGACCTCGAGACGCCTCATATGTGGGGTGCCTCAGGGGTCGGTTCTCTCGCCCCTTTTGTTCAACATCTATGTGAAGCCGCTGGGTGAGATCATCCGTGGCTTCGGGGTGAAGTACCACCAGTACGCTGATGACACCCAGCTGTACATCTTCACCCCGGGCCATCCCAATGATGCCTTTGAAGTGATGTCCCAGTGCCTGGAGGCCATGTGGATCTGGATGGGGAGGAACAGGTTCAGGCTTAACCCATCCAAGACTGAGTAGCTGTGGTTTCCGGGATCCCGATATAGTCAGTTGACTCCATCACTGACTATTGGGGGTGAGTTCTTGGCCCCTATGGAGAGGGCTCGCAACTTGGGCATCCTCCCAAGGATACACAGCTGTCCTTGGAGGAACATCTGATGGCTGTAGCCAGGGGGACCTTTTATCAGGTTCGCCTAATCTGCCAGTTGCGGCCCTTCCTAGATCGGGATTCCTTGTGCACAGTCACTCATGCCCTTGTCACCTCTTGCCTGGACTACGGCAATGCTCTCTACATGGGGCTCCCCTTGAAGAGCACCCGGAGACTCCAGCTGGTCCAGAATGCGGTCACGCGGGTAGTTACGGGAGCTGCATGGCGCTCCCACATAACACCTCTCCTGCGTGAGCTGCACTGGCTCCCAGTGGTTTTCTGGGTGTGCTTCAAGGTGTTGGTTATCACCTTTAAAGCGTTCCATGGCCTAGGACCTGGATACCTTCAAGACCGCCTGCTGCCACCAATGGCCTCCCACTGACCTGTGCGCTCCCACAGAGAGGGCCTCCTCAGGGTGCCATTGGCCAAACAATGTAGACTAGTGGCCCCCAGGGGGAGGGCCTTCTCTTTGGGGGCACCTGCCCTCTGGAATCAACTGCCCCCAGAGATATGAAGAATTCAAGACCTCGGTGCCTTCCACCGTGCCCTGAAGACCTTTCTTTTTCAGCAAGCCAGGCTGGCTTAACATTTTTTTAAAATGTTTTTAATAGCTTTGTTATTGTTCTTTTAATTTTGGGGCCAAACATATATATATCTTTTTAAATTGGTTTTAATGTTTATATTTATGTTTTTACTTTGGCTGGACACCACCCTGAGTCCTTCGGGAGAAGGGCGGTATATAAATTTGATAAATGAATGAATGAATGAATGAATGAATGAATGAATGAATGAATGAATTGGGTAAGCAATCATCCTATCTCCAAGGGCTGAGATTGAAAAGGTTCCTTGAGCCTTTTCAAAGGCTCAAGTGATGTAGATAGCCATAGATGAAACGGTATTGATTAGTAGAGCTGGAAACTGCAGACAAGTAATCACTATTTTGTTTTTAAACTACTTGTCTCATCATTTATTCCACATATTGAAAGCAGTTTATAAAGATTTGGTTAACAGAACATTCCTATATATGCCCCCAGCTTTTGCTTTGAAGTGAAATCTATTAGAGCTCAATGGGACCTACTCTAGGATACCTTGATACAAGATTACAATTATCAGTAAAGTCATTACTGAGGCCACAGAATAGTTAAAAATAGACTATTCTGTATCGTTTGATTATAGATTGTGTTTATCAATTTCTGAACCAAAAAAGAAGAAGATCATCCAGAACCCATCTCAGCTACTTTTCAAATAACTTGAATTCTACCCTAAAGGTAATACTGGAGCCATGAAAGCTTTGTAAGAAAAGGAAGGTTGGACAAGTTGAAAGGATGCAACTGACTGGTTGATTATCCTGTAGAAGCCAAAAGAGGAACTCCTAGCTGCAGGCAGAGGAAAAACATACACATATAGTTTGTACTGTATATTGATCAGATTTGGGTTTAAGAAGGGTCATATTAGGGTCATAAAGAAGATGATTGGCACAGAAAAAAATCCCAGTAGTTGGACTGACTTGATGGAACAATAGACCTAGAAATAGGGAAATGGGTAACTTGAAAGGAAGGAAGCAATAGTCAAGTTACATTTACTCAGCAGGTTTCGTAACTATCCCAGCAGGCAAATACCAAGACCTGGCAGGATTCCTAGGATGAATACGCCCTTCTGGGGTGTGTGTAAATGTGTGTGTGTGTGTTTGTGTGTATATAAGCATTCAAAGTCTGAGTAGCCTAAATTAATCTTCTTATTTTGTAAGAGTACCACATCTTACCTTTTTGTGTATGAGGAATACGAAGGAACGAAACAAAGAAATCTGCAGTGGTGTTATGGGCCACCACCAGCAAGGGCTAGGGAGAAGATTGTTGCTACTGGTGCTCCTGCAAATGATGACAAGTAAGTATTGATGGATTTCCTGTACAAACAAATGTTTCTCACTAATGAGAGGTGGGACAGGCCCAGCAATATGCAATATCCTAGATTAAATGCCAAAATTCCACCAGGGCTCAATCCTTTCCTTTCCTCTCCTTTCCTACCCTTTCATCCCAAAGGTGCTTTTTTCAAGATGCAACTTGACTTGTTAGTTTTTCTTCTCTTCTCCTCTCCTCTCCTCTCCTCTCCTCTCCTCTCCTCTCCTCTCCTCTCCTCTCCTCTCCCTGGCAAAATGCAGTACTAAGCTTCTGAAAGGATTTACTAAATTTTCAATGGCACTAATATGAAACATATTTAAAAACAAAGTGTACAATTTCTTTTTTCTGTTTTGGGAAAATGGGGGGGGGGGTTAGTTGGCAGGCTTGGATAATTGAGATGAGCAGCACAACACCTAAATTTGATTTCATTACAGTTACATTTGTACTTAATGAAACGGTCTTGTGGGACATATGATTACTCTATGTGCATGTTTTAATCATTCTTTTAATTGCCATAGTCAACACTTTAATTAGAATTGACTTCAGGAGCTCCACGCCAAACTTTTAAGGGCAATTGGGGCAACTCAAAGCTTCCTACTGTCATCATCAAGACTAAATAAGGAGGGAGCCTAATTTAGGAGATAGCCATCAAACGGCATCCCCATTATAAGAGGAACCTGAACAATTTCTTAGAAGAAACTTTGCCGGGGAGGAGCAGACTTTGGGTCATGCAAGGACAGGCCTAGAGCACAAATGAGGTATTACTGGGTTATGTTGCCTGTTGGGTTAGGTTTGCCAGGTATGTCAATGTTCTACTATCTGCTGTCCAAAAAGAGAGAACTTTAAAAAGAAGGTGTTTCACCCAATGAGTCAGCCTGGCTCTCAGTTAATGAATTTGTGACAGTATTCAACCTTTGTAGACCTTCTTATTGTTCTGAACTATTTTATCTTCATTGACATTGACAAAACCAATGACAACATGATGGTTCATGTTTAAACCATCTAAAATCCAAACTTCTTGGTAGCTCTGATTTAAGCTTCTGTGTGAAAGCATCCATCACTGTGGGATGAAATATAATTTGTATGCTGATGATATCTAATTATATATCTCTGCCCCTGGAGAACTAAGCAATGCTGTTGATACCCTCTCTTACTGCCTGAAGACTATGGGAGTCTGGATGGAGAAGAGCCATTTTCAACTCAACCCTGGCAAGACTGAATAACTTCGGTTTGGGGGCCTTCCAGTTCTGAGATTTTACCATATTTTTTACTGGATTGGCACTTCCCCAAAGAGACTCTATGAGCAATCTGGGGATATTTCTGGACTCACAATTCTTCATTAAAGAGCATGTGTCATGGGTGGCTTGGAGAGTTTTTGCACAACTTTGTGTTGTTCACCAGTTGTGCCTGTTCCTATAGGCTCTAGAGGTAATCCTCAACTTATAACTAATCACTTAGCAACTTTTCAAAGTTATGGTGGACTTCTCCAAGGCTACTTGTGATCCAGATTCAAAGTTCCAATGGCTAGACCTTTCCTGTGATCACATGATTGCATTTGGGGCATTTAATAATCAGCCCACATTAATGACCATTTGTGATTTACAACATTTTTGCTGGCTTTAGTGACCCACAGCTTTGGGTGACCCATAGAAATAGGGACTTTGTGAAATGTATTGAAGACCTTGAATGTACTCTCCCATGGTGTTGTTTATATTTATGTTTTAATGACTTTTTAAAATGGTTTTTAAAATTCTGGGGGTTTTTTTGTTTTAATTGTACATCACCCAAAATTACATCTATGAGATGGTCAGCCAGATAAATGTGATAAATAAATGAAATAAATAATATAAGTTGGTTAAATATAAGTGATACTTAGACTGCAGTTTCCAAATTATTTCAATTGTATTAAAATAGCAATCTAAACTGTAACTCTCATGATTTTATATATCTCTTTCTTTTTAGATGTTGAACCAAGCTATGCCACCAGAGGTGAGCATCAGTTATATCTACTTGCATATTGACTTGTTAGCATGGTATTGATTAGAAAGATTATCCCACTAAATACTAAAATATAGGGGATGTGAACAAATATAATGTTCTGTGAAGTGTAGCCATCTAGAAACTATATAATAGAAACCATGCCATAGCTGTATCTTACTTCAGTTAAAGCTGAAAAAATATTGAATATTGCCTTTACTAGCATCAAAGTCATTTATGGAACCTAAAGAATTCTTAAAAAGTATAAAGGAGGCTGGATAGGGAAAAAGATTTGAAGAGGAAATCTAATTCCTGGATTGGCAATGTGGACTATGAAGAAAAAGTGGATGGGTGGACAAATAAAAAACAAACTAGGAATAAAGTCTTGGCTAAACGTAGATGAGAGGGCCCAAAGCGGAAGTAAAAACTAAAGCAGGAAAAAATGGAAATATGGAGTAAGGAGAAATAGGGCTTATGGTCAGGAAGAAGTGGTTGGTCATAGGACAGCAAAACACTTAAGAATTTATAGATTCATACCTTTTAAATTTCAGATCTTTTCACAATTCCAAGATGATAGAAAAGTAAGAATCTAAAATCCAAATAACCAGGAAATACCATGTAATTCTACAGGAACAGTAAATCTTTCCCCTTTTTTGCTCAGTTTGTGGAAAACAGGGATATCTGAACCGGATTGTAGGGGGTACAGATTCCCGGGATGGAGAGTGGCCTTGGCAAGTGAGCATCAGGTTGAATGGGGACCATCACTGTGGCGGTTCTCTTGTCACAGATCGGTGGATCATCACAGCTTCACATTGTTTTAGTCTGTAAGTATGCACTCTACAATCTGCTGGCCATCTTTTAATCCTGTTTCTTGGGGAAACAAAATGACTTGATTTCAACCTGCATTTAAATCAGTTTAAGATGAAACTGAAAATTTGATCATGACTAGTTTAACCTTCAGGGACATGGTGACTCAGTGGCTAAGACGCTGACTTTGTCAATCAAAAGGTCGGCAATTCAGCAGTTCAAATCCCTAATGCCACATAACAGGGTGAGCTCCCATTACTTGTCCAGCTTCTGTCAACCTAACAGTTCAAAAAAATGTATAAAATGCAAGTAGAAAAAAAGGGACTACCTTTGGTGGGAAGTTAACAGCATTCCATGTGCCTTTGGATTTAGTTATGCTGGCCACATGACCACGGAGACGTCTTCAGACAGCGCTGGCTCTTCAGCTTTGAAACTGAGATGAGCTTTGAAACTCAGCTTTGAAACTGAGATGAGGACCACCCCCTAGAGTCGGGAATGACTAGCACATATATGCGAGGGGAACCTTTACCTTCATAGTTGAAGAAACAACTCAATAAAGACTTTTACTTCTTATTTTTGCAATCTTTTGTTTATCTTTCAAAGAACATTTTCCCCACTGATTTTGTTGTTCTTTTTCATTTTTTTTCTATACAACTAGGATTCTTTAAAAATTAAGAAAAATATTAATTATAAAAGCATAAATCCTGTTGATCAATAGTAGAACCTTCAGGATACTTGGAAGGTTATTAAATATATACTTCATACAAGAACAGAATTTTTGTTTTGATGGTTGCATGTATTTTCATATATGTGCATTTTTAAACATATAAATGTAATTCTATCTTGATATAATTGTATGTTTATGTATGCGTTATACACATACACACACATACACACACAAGGAGAGAGGGGAAGAGCGAGAAAGAGAGAGATTGTCCTCTTGTGCCAATATAGACTAATTCCCCATTTGATACCTCTCTCTGGTTCAGCCAGTCTCCCTCCTACACTAGTAGAATGTATGTATCTTGTGTTTACCAATACATACCCTCCTCTCCCAATGGGATGTTCAGGGTTTTTTGTTTTTTGTTTTCATTTTCTAGCTATCTTTCCATTCATCCCAGTCAAAGCTGCAGAATTGGCAGATACAGAGAAAGAGTCAGCCAATTGTGTCAGAAAGCCAATTGTGTGTGTGTGAGAGAGAGAGAAAGAAAGAGAGACAGAGACAGAGACAGAGACAGAGAGAGGGTGGAAGAGAGAAAGGGATTAAAAAACAATGAAGGATCTCTTTTGGACTTTGGTTCAGGGCTCATCTTTTTTTGCACCAAAATAATTCCATTTGTCATACATAGTCTTTTTTTTCTCATTTTGTGTCTCTCAGGATCAACAATCCTTCTAATTTTACTGTACTAGTTGGAGCACTGAAGCTTTCAGACCCAGGGCCTCATTCAATCATAGCCTCCGTAAAGCGCATTATTCTCAATCCCGCTTATGAAGGGGATTCAAGGATTGGAGACATTGCCCTCGTCCAGCTGGAGCAGCGACTGCCTCTCATCCAACAGATCAGCCCCATCTGTGTCCCCAGTGCCAACGTCAACTTCCTCCCAGGACAGAAGTGTTGGGTCACTGGCTGGGGGAACATTCGAAGCAAAGGTAGGTGTGGAAAAACAACCTACAGAACTTCAACTACTACTATATATAATATTCATATTTGGTCTGTTTGGGCAACGTTCTGATATGTGATATGATTTCATCACCTGTAGTCTCCCCAGTCTCCGTGTTTCAGAAGTAGTTAAGTCTAACACATTTGGAAGATACCAACAGAGACTTTTTTTTATCATGATGACTGATGATGTTACCTAGTTTGGATAATAAAACTTCTGCAAGAAAACAATCAAACTCAGAAAGCACCAAGGATCCCTCATGATGGTTATAGTATTGTCTGTCTTATTGTCTTCCTTATCTATCTAGTTTTCCCTATTTAGCTGAGAGCTTTCCTTAAAAAAAATGAAAACAATAGATTCCACTGCTTCCTCATTCAATATCTTTTATATAAAGCAATTTTTTAGTAATCTGTTATTTTAGCAGCAACGTTAAAGAGAAGGCGTAAAATTGATTGAAGTGCAAAAGAGCAAACAAGGATGCTGTTTTTGTTTTAAAGATGATTGCATTTTTATATGTGTGCATTTTTACACATAGGAAATGAATTTAACTTTATGTTGTACAATAATTTTATACATGTGTGTGCATGTATATCAGTGGTGGGTTTCAAAACATTTTACTACCGGTTCTGTGGGTGTGGCTTGGTGGGTGTGGTATGGCTTGATGAGCGTGGCTTGGTGGCCGTGGCAGAGGAAGGATACTGTAAAATCTCCATTCCCATCCCACTCCAGGGGAAGGATACTGTAAAATCTCCATTCCCTCCCCAATCCAAGGAAAGGTTACTGCAAAATCCCCATTTCCTCCCAATCAGATGGGATTTGGGAGGCAGAGAATAGATGGGGGTGGGGCCAGTCAGAATTTTTACTACCGGTTCTCCGAACTACTCAAAATTTCCGCTACTGGTTCTCCAGAACTGATCAGAACCTGCTGAAACCCACTTCTGATGTATATGTGCATCATGCATGTAGAACATCACATAACGTTATGGAGTAGCTATTATTTAACATTTTAAAAAAGTCTTCCCTGACAACTTCTTTTCTTCACCTATTATCTGATAAAGGCCCAAAGGTGGCATATACAAAATTTTGTTGCAAAAATCTTTTTTATTAATCCAGAGCTATTGTATACAGAGGATAGTAAATTGAAGAATGCGTTTTTTAGATCAAGAATTAAGATCAGCTTAAGTTATATAAGAATCAGACATAAAATTCCATGTGCAAACCTTAATCCCTATAAAGACTGTAAAAATGTTCTAGTGGTTTTTAGATCTTACTGTGTTCCTTTAAATGAAATCTCTTAATTTACTCTCTTTGCAGAAGGACGGCAGAACTCTGATATACTACAAAAGCTAGAAGTTCCCATAATCAGCACAAAAAAATGCAACTCTCTCTACCGCCAGGACTCTAGACAGCCCAGGTCCTCAAGAGAAATTAAAGAAGATATGTTATGCGCTGGCTTTGCAGCTGGACAACGGGATGCTTGCCAGGTAAGATTTTGCTGGGCTTTACTCAATAAATTAATTAGAATATACATGTACAGTTCATGAGGTTTGGGCACCTTCTTCATTTGCTGTCAATATTGAATTCCAGAATAATTCTAGTAAGGATAATTGGGCTGCAAAACTCTGTATAATCACCATACATTAGCCAAGAATTAGCATTATCTTTGCTGTCTTCAGGTAATTTTTGAAACCTAAATATGGAATCTTTACTCCTTGTTATCTGAAAGGCAGGCACACATACGCAAATATAAAAAGAAAATTATTATCTCACTCTTATGTGTCTTTTTAGTAGGATAGTGAAGATAAAAACTGGATTACGTTTTGGTCCATATCCATATCAAATTATAAGACGTCAACCAGTAATATTTGGGTCATCCTTCGTTACAAAATTACCAAAGATGCTTTTTCAAAAGGAAACTGGACTTTGTTTTTCCTTGAAGACATTTCGCTTCTCATCCAAGAAGCTTCTTCAGTTCTGACTGAATGGTGGAGGATGGAACAATTTATATTCCTTGCACTCATCTGGTCATTAGCACTTTTTCTGGGAGTCGTTGAGGCCACTTGGAGGGTTATCTGTGCCCTCAGGATCACCTGAATAATGCAAATGCGTGTAGAACCTTCTTGAAACTGCTGAAAGGACTGTGTGGTTGCACGATTCAGGTTACCTTGAGAGGACAGATAAACTTCCAAGCCTGTCAGAAAGAGTGCTAATGACCAGATGACTGCAAGAAATATAAATCCTTTCATCCTCCACTATTCAGTCAGAACCGAAGAAGCTTCTTGGATGAGAAGTGAAACGTCTTCAAAGAAACACAAAGTCCAGTTGCCTTTTAAAAAAGCACCTTTGGGACAACCATGACCTGGATGACTGAGAATCTCCATAGACCCTTGCTACAATGTTTCTGTAGCATCAGTGGTGGTATTCAGCCGGTTCTATCCAGTTCGAGCGAATTAGTGGCAGCAGCGGTGGGAGGCTCCGCCCACCTGCCAGATGTCATCACATCCCATTTTTGATGCTCTGCGTATTGCAGAAGGTCCTGCGCATGTGCGGAGGTGTTTCACGCAAGCGAAGTGAGAGCGTGAGCGCTCACATTTGCAAACTGGTCAAGCTTTTGCAGCAGCTACCAGGGCATTAAAATGGAACTTCTGATTTATTACATTTTGGGGAATAGAAATAGGGCCAAATTTGAACACCTGTAGATTAATTGATCTACTATAGACTTCTTCAACTTCAAGTAAACCTATTTCAGTGCACCTCTCAAAGTAGCAGAAACCATTTATCTCTGCTGTTTTTCAGTAACTTACCCATCCATATTCTTCATCCTATGTTACACATGCAGCATTAATAATAAGCATTTGCTTCCGTCCTTGCCAATGTTTTTGCTTAAAAGCTGCTCTTTCTGCACAGGGTGATTCAGGAGGCCCACTGGCCTGCCGGATGGAAGATTTTTGGTTTATTGCAGGAGTAGTGAGCTGGGGAGATGGGTGTGCCCAGAAGAATCGTCCTGGAGTTTATGCAAGAGTGGCGTACTACCAGAAATGGATCCACAGTCAAATACCAGAGCTTAGAGACACCCGTTGGTCAAGGGTAAACAACAATAGTATCAGTGACAGTGCCTCTACTGGCAGTTTCAGTTTCATCTCCCTCTTAGCTGCCACTGTTGTTTTACTGCTATTATCTCAGCAGACTTTTTAAAGAAAAGACAGTTCTTTCTCCTGGGAAGCTGTGTTGATTTTTTAATACTCCATTTTGGAAGAAAACCAAAATTGTCAGAATTGTTAATGGAGAAACAAAGGATTTCTATTTTTTCTTTCTTTACTGTGATGAAGAATTCACTTCAGCATGCCACCTTTGGTGTGATACTATGAAATTGATGGGTCTCCCGGAGTATTTCTATACCCTCCTTGCTATCACCACTCCATTTTTCATGGATTGAATTCTCCACTCCAGAAAATAGTATTTGAAGCAGAGGATTGGAACAGAGGAACCCACAACTTTTCCAGTTCCTGGAACAGGTTCTGTAGTAGACATGGCAGCATATGTGGCATGCAATAGCCCCTGATTATATTATGACTCATTTGTTTGGTATATATATCCATCCAAGAATTGCATTTCATACTTAGGCAACTTAATAAATGGTTTTGTTATCAAAATTGCTGTAATTGCTGCAGGAAATGCGATCCAGCCTATGGCCCCTACTTTGTAAGGTGCTTCAGGGTTTGGTTCTCTCTCCCCTTCTGTTTAACACTTACATGAGGCCATTAGGTATGGTGGTCCATCATTTTGGTGGGGGGTTGAGATATCATCATTATGCAGAAGACATCCAGCTTTATATCTCTACCTCAAGCCCTTTAACAGATTAACAGGGAAGGGACCTTATAGGTCATCTAGTCCAACCCCCCACTCAAGCAGGAGACCCTACACCATTTCTGACAGATGACAGTCCAATCTTTTTTTGAAAGTCTCAAGTGATGCATGGAAATCCTATCTCAGTGTCCAGAAGTTTTTGGGAAATGGATGAGGTAAAACAGACTCTGACTCAACCTTAGCAAGTGGGCTATGGGTACAACCAGTGGTGGGATTCAAATAATTTAACAACCGGTTTTCTGCCCTGATGATTTCTTCTAACAACCAGTTCATCAAACTGCTCAGAAAGTTAACAACTGGTTCTCCCGAAGTGGTACGAACTGGCTGAATCCCACCACTGGGTACAACCCTCTGGAGAAAAAGTTCTTCTAGCTTTAGTTCTGGATGGGTTGCAGTAGTCCAGACAGATCTGCAATCTGGGGCTCCTCCTAAACTGATGGCTCCTGTTCAAAGAGCAGGTGATAGTCATGGTTAGAAGAGTCTTTGCACATTTTCAGGTTGTGAACCAGTTGCAACCATTCCTAAACCAGGAGGCCCTACTCACAATTACTCATGTCCTTGTAATCTTTTGTTTACATTACTGCAATGCATTCTATATGGGATTCTCCCAAAGAGCATTCAGAAACTTCAACTGATGCAGAATATGTTTGTGCAGGTACTAAATGCTACCAGGTATACATCATACATAACATCACTACTGTGTAAGCTGCATTGGTTAGCAGTGTTTTTCTGGGTGCCATTGAAGGTGCTAGTTGTCACCTTTAAAGCCCTATATGGCTTGGGACCAAGTTATCAGAGGGACTGCCTTTTTCCAAGGGTCTCTATACCTATTCAATTCGATCTAGTAGATTGGGCATGCTGCAGATACTGTCAGTCAGAAAATGTCAGCTGGCAGGGATAAGAAAATGGGCCTTTTCTGCATTAACCCTTCCCTTGGAAATTAGAATGCCCCCAACCCTGTTAGGCTTTTGTTAGGCTTTAAAAACCTGGTTGTATTCCCAATCCTGGGGCATGAATGTATTAAGGATCCTGTTTCCTGGCTTAATTGTTAACTGACAAAGTATCTTGGCTGCTGCACATACAGTATTTATTTTGAGTAGGTTTTTGTTGTTGTTGTTATTGTTTTATAATGTTTTTATTGTTTTTATTGTAGTATTTTTTTTAATTGTAAATCACCCAAAGTCATCGACTGACATGGGCAATTAAAATAAATAAATAAATAAATAAATAAATACTATCCAGACTAATCAGTGGAGTATCACAGTTGAAAATAGATGCATATATATTGCAACTCAAGAAGATAACTGAAACAAGAAAAGCAATTATCTTTTCCTCCACTTTCTCTTTTGCACACTTTTTTCCTCATGTAAAAGTTCTACCTAGTCACGCTCCAACAGGTTAGATGGCCAGGCAAACTATGAGCATCACACTTATTGTGGACCTTCTTGTGAGAGGTCCATAGCAGGGGTGAAATCCAGCAGGTTCTGACAGGTTCTGGAGAACCGGTAGTGGAAATTTTGAGTAGTTCGGAGAACCGGCAGATACCACCTCTGGCTGGCCCCAGAGTGGGGTGGGAATGGAGATTTTGCAGTATCCTTCCCCTGCCACTCCCACCAAGCCACGCCCACCAAGCCATGGCCACAGAACCGGTAGTAAAAAAAATGGATTTCACCACTGGTCCATAGCAACTCCCTATGCAGCAGCACACCTAACAGGAAGTAATAAAGGAGAATATTTGTAGATCAGGATGAAAATGAGGGGTCCTTGATGCTCTCTGAGCTTGGTTGTTTTTTTGCAGATGATTCATTACCAGATAGGTAACATCATCAGTGCTAGTGATAGCTAGTGATAGCACTGGATAAGAGGTTAGGAGAGCCTTTGCACACTTACAGGTGGTGTGCCACTTGCGCCCCTTCCTGGATCAGGAGGCCTTGCTCACAGAGACTAGTGTCCTTGTAACCTTTTGTTTAGACTACTTCAATGCATTCTACCCCAAAGAGCATTCAACAGGAGATATTTCATTTCTCCTACTGGTAGAGATGGTTTTACTTGGCAGTGATGGTGAAATAAGCTATCTTATTGCCAAAAATGCTGCAGTACCTTTGTTTTCCTGTGAGGGTCACCCAACATCTTGGGGAGGAAATTTAGATCAGAAAGTCAATGCAGAAGAAAAAGATAAATTCCAAGGCATTTTTGAGAATAGGCAAAATCCATCAGAAAATTCCATTCAGAAATTTCCCAACATTGTTAGTGACTTAAAACCATAGTAGGCAGAAGTTTGATCAACATCTACTAGTACCGGTAGCACACTGGTTGTTTTTCTTTTTAAAAAAAATATTAAATTATATTGCTGGAATCAAGAATGTTCAGAGTGAAACAGAAGCAGAATTTAATGTGTGAAAGGATTGGTGTAAATGTGCTCAGGAAATTTTTATTCCAACTTTTTATGCCAGGTATGGTCATTCATTATGTTTGTCTACCTACCTCATTTTTGCACTTCCCAGAATCCTTAGGATGTTTCCATTAAAAAGTACTAGTAAAAAACACTAGTTTTCTTGGAGCTGTGTTTCTTGTGCATTAAATTAGAGAGAAAAGCAGGAACTGATGTCCTTAGAACATTATTTCTCAACCTAGGCAACTGGAAGATGTGTGGACTTCAGTTCCCAGAATTCCAAACACTCAGCAAGGCTGGTTGGGGAATTCTGGGAGTTGAAGTCCACACATATTCAGGTTGCCAAGGTTGATAAACAGTGCCTGAGAACAGCAGAGCAGAAGCAGTGTTTTGCTGAATAGAATTCCTGGTCCATCCAATCCAGCAGTCTGTTCTCACAGTAGCCTTCCAATTGCACAAGGAAGCTCAGTAGTTTCCCACAGATAATTTTCAAAGCTGTCCCACTGTCATCAAGGCTAAAAGCCACCGATCCCCACTCAGGAATTCATCCAACCCCTTTTTGAAGGAGCCAAGTTGATAGCCAGTATCACATCTTATTCTTGCTTATTATAGAACAAAATAAATTGATGGAGTTTGGGTGGCTGGCCAAAAAAAAAATCCTGAGCAAATAACAAGGCACAGCTACTCCACCCCTTATTTTGAGCCTCTAAGCTACATTTATTGGGCATTACAATTCACACTTTGCTTAAATGACAGTTTGCCTAGCCCTGCTTTAAATATGTATTTACTGTTCTCTACCTTTGAAAATGGAGAGGAAGAGATTGCTTCTTTTAAAACAAAATTGCTACTGGCTGAAGCACTCTTAGAAGTTATTTCATGAAATGACGTGAAGGTTTACTGAATGCACAGCATGGTGCTACATATTTGAATCTTATTTATTGTTTGCAGTATAGAAGATAGATGGGTTTTTCTAAGACATATCTTGTTTCTCAGCCATGTTCTCTTCTTTCCTTCCTTCCTTCCTTCCTTCCTTCCTTCCTTCCTTCCTTCCATTTTTTCTTACCTACTTACCTTTGTACCATCCTACTTCCTTCCCCAAAAACTCCTTGAATTTGGACATCCAGATAGAACACAATTTCTCTCTGATTTGAGACAACTGCCCTTTGGGGTGACCCAAATATGTTGGAATGGGAATAATGCCACTCTGCTAGCTGTTATTACCTAATAGTTTCAAATGATGAGAGTTGAAAACAGGCTTGTGAAAATCCCCTGGAAAATATGGTGTTTGTTATTCTGTGTTTAAATATACAGAAAATTAAGCTCATCACCCATCCACATAGCTTCAATACCCACCCATTCTCACTTCCTCACTCTTTCTCTCTTTTTTTCATTCAACCCAAGTAGTGCCCTTTACAGTCTTACAATAGGAGTCATTAATCTTCAGATTTGCGTCTGATGGCAGCTTCTGGGTGTAAAGTTGAAACTGGTCTAACAGGATGAAACCCAATGGCTGTTCATGACTCTTCTGCCATTTTTCAATGCAAAACTACTCATCTGAAGCTGACTACTAAGCCGCTGACTACTCTAGACTGACTTATGAATAGTATCTACCACTGCCGTAATTTGCAGTCCTTGGAAAATGACATAAAATTTAAATCACCAATCTTTTCTCTTACGGATAGGCAATCATTTCACCCAGAGTTATTTCTTTCAGTCTCTGAGCAGTGGAAAGAGGATAATGATGTTATCATTATATCCTCCAAATGAATAATTTTGGACCTCCTTTTTGTGGAGTCTGAACTTGGTCATTTTCTTTCAGATGTTTCATTACCAGACTAGATAACATTTTCAGTGCACTGAGCATAAAAAATGTTACCTGGTCTAGTAACAAAACATCTACAAGCAAACAGAATAACAGAGTTGGAAGGGACCTTGGAGGTCTTCTAGTCCAACCAGGGGTGAAATCCTCCCGGTTTGGACCATATCGGGCAATCGGGTAGCGATTGTAGCAGGTGGTTCAGAGAACTGGTAGCAATGGCGGCGCAAGGCTCCGCCCACCCACCTGGGTCTCTTTACTTCCTGGTTTTAACCTGGAAGTAATGTGTTTTTTACCCTCTGCACATACGCAGGTTTTGCGAATGCACAGAGGGTCTGCGTGCGCATGTGACACGCAGCACATGCACTTCCAAACCGGTAAGGAAGGTAAGTAGATTTCACCCTGAGTCCAACCCACTGCTCAGGCAGGAAACCCAATACAAATAACTTGTCCAATCTCTTCTTAAAAACTTGTAGTGTTGGAAAATTCACAACTTCTGGAGGCAAGTTGGTCCACTGATTAATTATTCTAATGTCAGGAAATTTCTTAGTTCTAGGTTGCTTCTATCCTTGATCAGTTTCCATCCATTGTTTCTTGTCCTGCCCTGCCCTGTAAACACCCAAACTCAGACAGCACCAAGACTCCACAGTTCAACTTTGAGATATCGGGGGCAGGGGGTTTCTACTTACTTTTACTACTGGTTTCCATCGTGCCCATGCACGCGCTCTTCTGCACATTCACAGAAGCTTCTGCGCATGTGCAGATCACCTAAGATGATGTCTGGGTCAGTGGGCGGAGCCTCCCAGCAGTTTTACTACCGGTTCTTGCGAACCAGTCCAAACCAGGGGCAACCCACCACTATGAGATACATATATATATAAAAGAGCCTTGGTGGTGCAGCAGACTAAAGTGCTGTTAAGTAGCACCAGCTGCCTGAAATTACTGCAAGTTCAAATCTCACCAGGCTCAAGGTTGACTCAGTCTTCCATCCTTTCGAGGTAGGTAAAATGAGGACCCGGATTGTGGGGGCAATAAGCTGACTTTGTATAAAAAAGAACACCGCTTAGGGGGGGGCGAAAGCCCTACTAAGCAGGTATATACAAAAAAGTATGAAGGCTATTGCTTAACGCATTGTAAGCCACCCTGAGTCTCTGGAGAAGGGCAGCATATAAATCGAACCAATAAATAAATAAAATAAATAAATATACTCTTATCTTGGTATTGTATACTTTTTATTATTATTTTTAATAAAATAATTTTGGGATTCAAGGAACATTTGTAAAATATCTATCAGAAGATTAGTATTTTCCTGCTGGGGTGGAGGGATTAATTTATACTGTCAAAATTTAGTGTTCTATCATAATTGTTAGCATTACCACCTTCAGGGTTCTGACACCAAGCAAAGGAACTGATCTACATTCATTATGTGTACTGCGAGCTACCCATCCCAGCCTTATAGAGACATTGAATTAATTAATTAATTAATTAATTAATTAATTAATTAATTAATTTATTTATTATTCAAATTTCTATACCGCCCTTCTCCTTTCGGACTCAGGGCGGTGAACAGCCAAAATAAAAAATATTTATACATAAGTACGATTAAAAATAGATTTAAAATAATTAAATTTGGCCCATAGTTTAAAATTTATCAATTTAAAATCCATATCAAAATTTAAAACCAACCATAAAATCATAAAATCAAGAGAGACCGGCTAACTGAAAGAGATGAGTTTTTAGGGCCCGACGAAAGGTCCAGAGGTCGGAGATCACTCGTATCTCTGGGGGTAGATTGTTCCAAAGGGTAGGTGCCACCACAGAGAAGGCTCTCCTCCTGGGGGTCGCCAGCCGGCATTGTCTAGCCGACGGCACCCTGAGGAGGCCCTCTCTGTGGGAGCGAACTGGCCGGTGGGAGGCTATTGGTGGCAGAAGGCGGTCCTGTAAGTACCCTGGCCCTAAGCCATGGAGCGCTTTAAAGGTGATCACCAACACCTTGAAGCGCACCCGGAAGTCCACCGGAAGCCAATGCAGCTCGCGCAGGAGAGGAGTCACATGGGAGCGCCCAGTCGCTCCCATAATCCCCCGCGCGGCCGCATTCTGCACCAGTTGGAGCCTCCGGGTGTACCCCAAGGGGAGCCCCATGTAGAGAGCGTTACAATAGTCCAGACAAGAGGTGACGAGTGCTTGAGTGACTGTGCGTAGGGAGTCTCAATCCAGAAAGGGGCACAACTGGCGTATCAGGCGAACCTGATAAAAAGCCCCCCTGGCCACGGCCGTCATATGCCCTTCTAAAGACAGCTGTGCATCCAGGAGGACGCCCAAGTTGCGGGCCCTTTCCGTGGGGGCCAATGATTCACCCCCAATAACCAGCGATGGCATCAGCTGGCTATACCGGGACGCCGGCAGCCACAGCCACTCGGTCTTGGAAGGGTTGAGTCGAAGCCTGTTTCTCCCCATCCAGACCCACACGGCCTCCAGGCACTGGGACATCACTTCCAAGGCATCGTTGGGATGGCCTGGGGTGGAGATGTACAGCTGAGTATCATCAGCGTTGATGGAACTCCACCCCAAAACCACGGATGATCTCACCCAGCGGCTTCACATAAATGTTGAACAGGAGGGGCGAGAGGACCGACCCTTGTGGCACCCCACAAACAAGGCGCCTCGGGGGCGACCGCTGCCCCCCTGTCAACACGGATTGTGACCGGTCGGAGAGATAGGAGGAGAACCACCGCAAAACGGTGCCCCCCACTCCCAGTCCCTCCAGCCGGCGCAACATGATACCATGGTCGATGGTATCAAAAGCCGCTGAGAGGTCTAACAGGACCAGGATAGAGGAGTAACCCCTATCCCGAGCCCTCCAGAGATCATCCACCAACGCAACCAATGCCGTTTCCATGCTGTACCCAGGTCTGAAACCGGACTGGAGCGGATCCAAATAGACAGCTTCATCCAGGTACTGTGGAAGCTGTCGCGCCACCACACTGTCAACAACCTTCGCAATAAAGCGAAGGTTGGAGACTGGACGATAGTTAGTCAAAACAGCCGGATCCAGGGATGGCTTCTTGAGGAGAGCCTCACCACCACCTCTTTCAAGGCGGCCGGCAGGACACCCTCACTCAAAGAAGCGTTGATAATTCCCTGGAGCCAGCCTCGTGTAACCTCCCGGGAAGCCAGCACCAACCAGGAGGGACACGGGTCCAATGAACATGTGGTGGCGTTCAGCCGTCCCAAGATCCTGTCCACGTCTTCGGGAGCCACAGGATCGAACTCCTCCCAGATAACATTCTCAAGGCCTGCCTCAGTCATCTCGCCTGAACTAACCCAGTCAGTGGCCAAGTCTTCCCGAATCTGAGTTATTTTATCATCCAGATACTGTACAAAATCCTCAGCTCGGCCCTGCAAGGGGTCCTCCCACGCTCCCAGATGGAGAAGGGAGCGGGTCACCCTGAACAGGGCGGCTGGGCGGTTATCTGATGACGCGATAAGAGCGGCAAAATAGCTAGATTTCGCTGCTTTTATCGCCACTAGGTAGGTTTTAATATGAGACCTTACCAGTGTCAAGTCGGATTCAGAACGGCTGGCCCTCCAACCGCTCTCTAGGTGTCTTTTCCGGCGCTTCATCTCTCTCAGCTCCTCGGAGAACCAAGGAGCTAAGTGAGTTCGGTGCCAGGTCAGAGGCCGCAAAGGCACAACCCGGTCCAAAGCCCCGGCAGCCGCACTATCCCAGGCGGCCACCAGGTCATCAGCCAAGTCGTAAGCTAGAGTTTCAGGAAATGGCCCAAGTTCCATCTGGAACCTATCAGGATCCATCAGGCGCCTGGGGCGGAACCACCTGGTCGGCTCCGCCTCCCTGCGACGGGGTGCGGCGGTCAGAAAGTCAAGTTGAAGGAGCGAGTGGTCAGACCATGACAAGGGTTCAGTATCTATATCCCCTATATCAAGGCCACTCAACCACTGACCAGAGACAAAAACTAAGTCCAGAGTATGTCCCCCCATGTGAGTAGGTCCGTGAATTACTTGGGTCAGGTCCATGGCCGTCATGGAAGCCATGAACTCCCGAGCTACCTCAGAAGTTTCACTAATGGATGGCAAGTTGAAATCCCCCATGACCAGAAGTCTGGGGGTATCAGCCGCCACCTCGGCTATAACATTGAGGAGTTCGGGCAGGGTCGTCGCCACGTGGCAGGGAGCCAGGTACGTGATCAACAGACCCGTCTGCACCCCACGACCCCACTTCACGAAAAGGGACTCACATCCGGCTATCTGAGGCACAGTGGTCTCCCTCGGATCAAGACTCTCTCTTATAATGACCGCCACCACCCCCCGCCCCTGCCCTGAGCTCTCGGCTGATGAAATGCATGGAAGCCTGATGGGCACATCTCCACGAGGGGAACCCCCCCCCCATGGCCCAACCAGGTCTCCGAATTGATTTTATTATCATTCCAGACATTTTTAGAAACAAAACAATGCTTTCAGTTGTAACCCTCTTCTTTCATAGGGTGTGTCTGCATAACATACTAAATCCAAACATCTAGTGAACAAATGTCTCTTTAGCCAAAACCTGAAGATTAATGCTATCATTTCATCCCCAAATCATATTCTGGATTTGAAAATGCTGAAGTTTGAATCCTACAAATACATTTAGCTACATTGTTTGGCTTGAATCTACTTACAGTCCAAATACAGTTTACAGTTGTAAACTTAAACTTTGATTTAAAAACCTGCATATGATGGGGGGAATAAAATCTCAGCACACTTTCATTTGTTTATCAGATGTTGGGATTTAACCAGAGGTGGATTTCAGCAGGTTCTGACCAGTTCCGGAGAACCGGTAGCGGAAATTTTGAATAGTTCAGAAAACTGATAGTAAAAATTCTGAGTGGCCCCATCCCCATCTATTCTCTGCCTCCCAAGTCCCAGTTGATCAGGAAGAAATGGGGATTTTGCAGAAACCTTTCTCTGGAATGGGGTGGGAATGGAGATTTTACAATATTCTTCCCCTGCCACGCCCACCAAGCCATGCCACACCCATTAAGCCACACCCACAGAACCGGTAGTAAAAAAAATTTGAAACCCACCACTGGATTTAGCATGTCTTGTTTACTCAAAAACCTGCTTTGGAAGCATTCTCACCTCCAGCTTTTTTGAGGAAAATACATTGTTGATCTGAAAAAACAACCAGGATATTACTTGGAATTAGAACTACCAGGAAGTCCCAAGTTTGTTGGGTAAAGTGGGAAGTTGAAAAGAAAATCCAGAAGGAAACAGCTAACCATTTCCATAACTCTGCCAAGAAAATTGCAATTAGGTAATTTGTAATTACCTAATTACAAATTATTTATTTTCTTCACAAAGAAATTGAAAACATGACTATACCATAAGTGTACCAGAAACCTGGCAAAATCTCTGTTCATCTGCACTTTGTCCTTAAAAGCATATTTTCTCATCAAAAGCATATTTTCTTTCCCATAAAACCCAACCTAGTGATAAGAATACATACCTGAAATACTTAGCTGGATGTGTTGATAAAAAGTCCAATAAGATTTGGTTCTGTGGGTTTTTTGTAGTATTTTCTCCAGTTATTATTTAAATTATTCCTAACAATTCTTCCAATCCCAGACATAGATTTTAAAAAGTATTCTTGGCCCAGTCTTCTTTCCAATTGATACACACCACATATTTTCCAATATTTCTAATACTCCCAGAGACATGTCAATATGTTATCAACAAAAAGCCACTATGGATCTATTTCATTTTTTCTTCTTCGTCTTAATGTATTATTTGGCAGCGAGGCATGTGTGAAGATTACCAAAAGCATTTCTCTGTCTGCATTTTCAAGTGGTATGATCTACCTATCATTCTACAACTTCAAGATCATACAATTTCATTCAACTGAATGGATAGATCAAGTCTAAGGCTAAGTCCGAGGTAGACACTGTGGCAAAATGAGTTTCCTCAGATGATAAACTCTAGTCTGCTAATGGAACAAGATTTCATTTAGCTCTTTTACTACATCACTTCCCTCACCATTTCAAATTCAGAACAAGAACTGTTGGGTTAGATCAGTGCCAGCCAAATGCTATCCAGAAGCCTTTATGAAAGTACAATATGACTTGAATAGGGTGGCTCTTCCATATTTCCTTTTCCTGTTATCTTTGGAAAGAAGCTCTTGATAAAAAGTAGCCCTTTGGTATGTGAGATGGTAAGTCTCACTATGTGACATGAATAGCACCTTTGAGAAACAAACGTAAGAGCTCTTGTTCTCCTTCAGAGAGTTAGATGAACAGAACAAAATGAAGAAATCTGACTCTCTCACCAGTATAATATTTCTTCACATTTCTAATGCCCTAAAAATCCATAATAGGCTATTGTTGAACTTGATGAAAGATTAAAAAATATATAAGCTTCACATTTCACAATCCATTCATTTGGGAGAAATGGACTTCTAATGCCACATCAAGAATAGAAGCTGATTTAAACTTCCATAAATGTCTTTTTTAGTGGATAATGCTGCTGTTCCAAGGAAATTTTGGTTAAGATTTATTTTTCCATAAAAAAATCAACTTGGTAAATAAAAGCATAGAATGTCTGATTCCCAATCTGTCTCAGAAAATGATGATAAAGCAGGAAATCAGAAGCTGGAGAATGAAATTGAAACTTTTGAGGACTTGGCTTGAGGCAGGTTGAGATGAAGCAACTCGGTAATAAGTGACATTCACAAGACCAAATTGCACATCAGGGTAGTGATTCTGAATCCAGTCTTGATAAAAACTAACACGGGTGTAAACTCCTGGGCGGTTGGAGACACCACACAGATCACCCCAGCTCACAATGCCTGCAACAAACCAGGAACCATCCTCTTGGCAGACTAATGGACCTCCGGAGTCACCCTGATTGGGAAAAGTAAGCAATAAGAGTCTATGTTATCCCTCTGTCCATAACAGATTACTTGTTTCCTTTTGTGCATAGCCTGGACCAGCATGAAAACATTATAATACTACAATTTTACCAACACAATCCACCATTTTCTGATGGATTCTCTGCAGTAGTGGGTTTCAAATCCCAGCGCTACCGGTTCGCTATTGGGAGCGTGTGGATGTGCACACTCACTTCTGCTCATGCACAGAAGGTTGTGCGCATGCACAGAGCTTTTTGATGACATCTGGGTGGGTTGGCAGAGGCTCCCACCGCTGCCGCTACCAGTTCGCCCGAAAACTGATTCTCTGCCAGGAGAAACTCATAAAGAGAATATTAAGAAACCTTTGCAATATTGCCTACAAGGATTTGAAAACTGCCCTCTCCTCAGCTCTAGAAAAACCATAGTGATACACCTATTAGCAATCAAGGGAAAAGACCTAAAATATGCTGAACTAATATTCCTATTAGAAAACACAATCAGAAAATTCTTGTTGTACTCTTAAATAAATTTGCTAAAAGGCCAGTTCAGATACTTCCTGGAATAGCCATGTGTCTCATAACATCACAGAGCCACACGGCTGTTCCAAGAAGTACAGGAAAGAAGCAGAAATCTCTGTTGAAAATGCCATAGTGCTACGAGAAAAAGAAAGAAAAAGCCAAAATCTTCAATCACCTCAGAAGTAGGTGCATCCCTCTCTGTTCAAAAAGGATTTTATATCATGACAAATAAGGTTAGGCACTTTAGTTCACTCTTAGCCTCTTTTTATTCTTGAGTGTTCTTTGAAAATGCCATTCCTATGACTATGTCCATCAACATCCTCTCTTACCAGACAAGCATCCTTTTTTCCCTCTGCATAGCCAGCACAGAACATGTCATCCTGGATCTCTCTGACGGAAGAATTGGTATTCGTACCAATGTGAAAGAGGGCATCACAGGTCATGGTGTCTATCAATGGCAACTGGACCTGCTGCAATGTTTTAAGACCTCCCAGATTGGCTTGAAGAAAAAAAATACATCATTATTGTTAAGATTATTACTATTATTTTTCTCTGCTCAGTCACATGCAATTCTCAGAGACAGCCTGGACAAGTCGCTTCAGCTTTCTTGCCAAGATTTGCCCGAAATGATTTGCCATTGCCTCCTTTCTAGGGCTGTGACTGGCACAAGATCACCCAGCTGGCTTTATGCCTAAGGCAGGACTAGAATGCACAGTCTCCCAGTTTCTTAATTGATTGCTCTGATGGTTATTATTACAATTAAATATATCCTGCTTGCAGTATAACCAGCTTCACAAAGAGGTTCACATACAAATAAAAATAAAATAAATATCCATTCCATTTGAAAGGTCGGTGGCAATGGCTCTGTGTGGACATAGGCTACAATATAGCTGAGTGAGTTTCTTAGTGAAAGGCATATTTCCCATAGGATAACAATAGCAGTAGCACTTAGACATATATACACTTCACAGTGCTTTATGACCCCCTCTAAGTGGTTTACAGAGTCAGCATATGGCCGACAGCAATCTGGGTCCTCATTTTATCGATCTCGGAAGGATGGAAGGCTGAGTCAATTTTGAGCTGGTGAGAATCAAACTGCTGGCAGTCAGCAGAATTAGCCTGTAATACTGCATTCTAACCACTGCACTACCACAGCTCTTATAGAATAGCAAGTAATCAAAAATAAGTATGAGAAATTGAGCAGTTTACAATAAGTGATATACTGCCAAGAAAGGATGTTCTTTTCATTTCAAAGAATGGCCACACTTCTTTTTACTGTCCCTAAACCAGGTCTTGACTAACACTTCACCAAACTGCCATCTTTCAGAGCAAAAGCATCTACAAGATCCACCACCTTCATCAAAATGACAAAAGCCATGTTGCTCATCATGATGAAAGTTCTACCCCTTTTATTTACATAGATGACATCAAGACACATCCTACCAATGTTACTCTTGTCATTTGCCCTCTTGCAGCAATTGTTCTAAATTCTTGCCATAATTTCACTTTTTTCATACGGAAGGGGAACAGGATCCCACTTGGTCTTTGAACATCAAGGGCACCACCCAGGTTCAGAGCCACAAAAACAAAACAAAAATCCTCACTCAATTTTATGTAATGTATCTGCATTCTGGCTAGGGGATTCTGAGAATTGAAATCTACCACCTTAAAGTTGCCAAGATTGAGAAATTCTAGATTAGACTAAGAAACTTCTATTGCTGCTATGAAAGGGACATGGACATGCCCATCTATTTTTTATTTTAGTTCATTGCTTAATATAGAGAAAAAAGAAGATACCCTAATCAAAACAAGCATAAATGAGAAAATAAAATTAAGAGCAAAAATATGCAATATATCATAACGTATCTAAAAAGTTCCATTTTTAAATGTGATATCTTAATGTTGAAATATTGGTGAGTTTTTCCATTACATCAATAAAGAACTAGTTCATAAGCAGGATAATAACCACGTATCACCAATCCAAGGATATAAATCCAAGGTAATACAGTCTGTTATCCCAGGCTTTTTTAATCCATACGTCTCCATACAGCGATAAATTCCAAATATGTGAATCATAGTACATAATACTTTTTTGAAATCTATTAATAAAATCATGAATATTAAGTCAATATAGAATCATTCCAAATTTCTTGCAAATAACTTAATATCCCTCGTAACAGTGCAGTACTCTTTAAGTGCCCACAAAAAATGTAAATTTAGTTTTCCCGCTGTCAGTTGAGTCATCCAGCCTACGTAATGAATTTGACAATTAACTCTATTTAAATATTGTTGAAAGCAGCCAATGATCATAAACAACAATGTTGAATTAATTTCATCTTAAGATCATAGGAAACATATTTAATATTCATTAAGTTCCTTAACCACTGATAGCAAAATGGGATGTCCCAACTCTATTCCAAATTTCTTGCAAATAACTAATATCCCTCTTAACAGTATAATATCTTTAATAGCCCACAAAAAATGTAAATTTAATTTGGTCTTATTTAACCACCAATATTTCTGAATTGTTCTTTGAAATGCTGAGTGGTCTTCGTACAAAGGAAATACAAACACTATCAAATTTTAGAAAGACTGTTAGCTAGTTTCCTAAATACCATACAATGTAACCATTTTGTTCACATTTCCTTTCTTGGTTCATCACATTGGAGTCTAAGAGGTCTCTGTGCTAAAGAAGAACCACTCTCACTTCTTCATGTCTTCATCCCACAACTTTCCTCACCTCCATATGCAGGTGATCCCCACCCTGTTACCCAGCAAAGGGTGCCCTTTGGAAACTGGATTTTGGCATCTGGGAGACAGGCTGGAAGGATGCCTTGGGTGAAACGGACAGGTTTCTCTAGCTGAGCCAGAGCTATGTCTCCACTGGATCCATCTCCGGTATAGTTCTCATGCACAGCCACTTGAGACAGTCTCCGCCACACAGCATTTGGGTCTGGATTCAACAGCTGGTAGTTTCCCAAGTTGGCTTGGTAATCAGAGAGTACTGAATTCCTGTTGGGAACCACAAATAAGAATTAATCCCTTCAAGAAAATTCTGCAGCACTTGTCTTCAATTATCCATTTCAGTTACCTGGTTCAACATTTGAGGGTGGAGAGTTTCCACTTGAGAAATACAGCCATTCCACCCATATACAAAAGTATGAAGGCTATTGCTTAATGCATTGTAAGCCACCCTGAGTCTCCGGAAAAGGGCGGCATATAAACCGAACCAATAAATAAATAAATAAATTTTCCATTCCTCCTGGTTATCCAGGGTTTCCCAGTCATTTTTCCAATAAAAGAGAATATATGTAGCTCAGGGTTGAATTGTGGAATCCTTGATGCTCTGAGCTTGGTTGTTTGCTTGTTTTGCTGTACTTCAGACTTTCCTAATCGGGCTCCCTTTTAGATATGTTGGCCTACAATTTTCAGATCTCCCAGGAATTGGATCCAACACTTCTTGGGGCCTCACACTAGAGCAGGATGGCATACATAATAAACAGACCTCACAGAACCAACAGCTTTTTTCATAACATACAAGCATAATATGCTGCTTTTATATACTTCCAGTAAATGGCTGCTTAGGCAGCTAGAGCTGAAGTCTGTGCAATTCCACAACTGATCCTTCTCACACTTACTCACTTAAGGAAGCAATGGGCTGCTGTCAGTAACCATTTAGAGCTAATGAGGGTCGCTCCACAGACATGCTTCCATTGGTATTGGAGGCTGACTTGCCATGGCCAAGCATTCAGAGAAGCATCTTCTCCCCCCACAATACGGTTCTGATTCACCACCTGTCCACATACTGGGAAAACACAAATGTGTGTAAGAGAGAGAGAAAAAACATAAAGTTGTAGAAAATGGAAGATGACCTCACAATTATAGGGTTTTCTGGATTGTAAATTATCAGAATAAGGAATAAAGGCCAAGAGATAACAAACATCAAACAATAAAGGAAGAAAGGACAACTTTACTGCAGCTAGGGGTAGGTGCCACTTATTTACAATTTGAAGGGATTTGATGATGATGATGATGATGATGATGATGATGATGATGATGATGATACCATAGGAAGTCCTCAATTTACAACCATAATTGAGTCCAGAATTATTATTGTAAGTCATTGAGGTTATAAATCAAGGTATCATGACACTGGTTCTGATTTTTCAGCATTTTTGTGACAGTTATTAACCGAACACTCATTAAATAAACACCTTGGTTATTAAGTGAATACCGTGGTTGTTAAGCGAATCTATTTTACAAAATGGATGTTTTTTGCCAGAAATCAGAAGAAAACACCAGAAGCTGTCATAATTGTATGGTTTTTTTTAAATTATTTTTTCTTGATTCTCTTTTTCTTACTTTATTTTGCTCTTTTTGGGTTGAAAAATTCTAATAAAAAGCATTTTTAAAAATTTAAATTGGTAGTGTTAATTTATTCTACTTTGTCAAGTTTGACTTCTAATGAATCCCCATTTCCCTACCAGCTTCCCCATCTGATCTGCCAGAAAGCATCCATTCCATATCACAGTCAGGGTATGGGTCCCTAATTTCATTTAGGGGTCCCCACATGACAAAATATACAAGTAAAATAATTAATTTTCCATGCTGTGACTCTGAGTCATCCTCCCCTCAAGTTGTTTGGAGCCTTATCTATTTATTCCTAAGAAGGCTGCCAGACTGAGGAGATTCCTATATTATAGGCAGAACATAATAAAGTAGTTAGCTTGAACTCTGCACATGTAGGTCTCATTGTTCCCACCTGACAGTTCCTGACAACAAAGAAGTGTTTGATTTTTTTTAGCCCTAATCCCCCTATGATGTAATCTCATTATTAGCCTCTCCCTCTCTCAGCTTTAGAAGCTGCAAAATGTTAAAGATTAACACATCACTACATGGCTGGAAAAAACACCATCTTGGAAACAAAAGGATGAAGAAGATACGGCAGATATTTGTTCTTTTGTCTGGCAGAAAAGAGCATAAGTCTTTGCTAACACGAAACTGCAGTTTGTACTTGCCAAAACCAGGACAGTGTGCAGAAGGGAAGCAAGCACAGATGTAAAACCTGAGAGGGCCAATTCAGGAAAGGTTTTATGTTAAATTATTTTCAGTGAAGTCATTTTTACAATTCCTTCCTCATTGAGCTACTAAATCTTCCCTGTCTTTGATAGTGTTCAGTTGTAGGAAACTCATATACAATTGAGGAAGTCCCTCCCCTTATTACCTGTTTAAGGGCCACTTACCTGTTTGAATACCATTTTTGTCATCTCCTAGAAAGAAATGAGGAAGCAAAACAAACTGGAATGTAATTCAATGATTAAGTAAATCTGAAATTAAAATGAACAAAAACAACCCCAGATAAACAGCCTGCTTTTTAAGGCTGTGGCTTTGATTGTAGAGCTTATGTAACCAATTACAAATCTGCCAAATGCTTCAATTTGATTATTTGTTTGTTAATCACAGGAGTGTCCATCAGAGAAATCAAAAAAGATGGGATAGTGACTACAGCCACATAACTACAGCTCTGTTTTTTTTTTTACATGGGCTGCACGTATGACATATGTAAAAAAATAATAGAGTCATGCAATAAAATCACGCAGCCATTGCTGCCACTCAAATATTTTAACCCTTCTGTGAGTGCCCTCAGTTAATCAGTTTGTAAGTAAGATGCCAAATTAAATGGGAGTGGCTAAACACAGAATTCATAAATTTGTGTGGATGTGATGTAGTTTCCAAATTTCTCAAATCTCTGCATTAAAATTGAGTAGCAAGGGACAACTTTTTAAATTCTGAGCCGTATACCAAAGTAGGAGCATTTGAACTTCATTTAAAATAGCACATCTACTTTGCTATTTGAAAATTCTAAATGGAAGACAGCCACAAAAAAAAAAAAAAATCTATACTATCTGTTGACACAATGACACTGTGTCACACTATGCCCTGGACCATCACAAATTCCATATCACTAATATATATTCCACATCACTAATACACAGGGGGGGCAAGGTTGTATTTTCACATTCCAGTCCCAATAATGCTGTATATATTTATTTTATTTATTTATAATTTAATTTCTATACCGCCCTTCTCCCGAAGGACTCAGGGCGGTGTACAGCCAATTAAAAACACAAGGTACAAACAGCGGTTTTAAAATAGTTAAAAGTATTAAACAATTTTGGCCCGAATTTAAAACCCAAAATTTAAAACACGCAATTTAAAATCATTTACATAGATAGCCCTGCCTGGTGGAACAGCAGGGTCTTAAACACACAGCGAAACACACGGAGGTCGGAGATCTTGCGTATTTCCGGGGGCAGTTCATTCCACAGGGCAGGAGCTCCCACAGAGAAGGCCCTTCCCCTGGGTGTCACCAGCCGACATAACTTGGCCGATGGCACCCTGAGGAGTCCCTCTCTGTGGGAGCGAATTGGATGGTGGGAGGCTGTTGGTGGCAGAAGTTGGTCTCAAAGGTACCCAGGTCCTATGCCATGGAGCGCTTTAAAGGTGGTAACCAACATCTTGAATCGCACCCGGAAGACCATGGGAGTCAGTGCAGCTCGCACAGGAGAGGTGTCACGTGGGTGCAACGAGTCGCGCCCATAACCACCCACTCAGCCTCATTCTGGACCAGTTGGAGCTTCCAAGTGCTCTTCAAAGGGAGCCTCATGTAGAGAGCATTACAGTAGTCCAGCCTGGAGGTGACAAGGGCGTGAGTGACCGTGCATAAGGCATCCCAGCCCAAAAAGGGCCGCAACTGGTGGATCAGGTGAACCTGATAAAAAGCCCCCATGGCCACGGCCATCATATGTTCTTCTAAAGATAGCCGTGCATCCAGGAGGACACCCAGATTGCAAGCCCTCTCTGTGGGAGGTAAAGATTCACTCCCAATAGTCAGCGATGGCACCAGCTGACTATATCGGGATGCCGGAAGCCACAGCCACTTGGTCTTGGAAGGGTTGAGACTGAGCCTATTTCTCCCCATCCAGACCCGCACAGCCTCCAGGCAGCGGGACATGACATCAAGGGCATCTGGGGTGGAGATGTACAGCTGAGTGTCATCAGCATACTGATGGACTCTCACCCCAAAACCATGGATGATCTCACCCACCGGCTTCACATAAATGTTGAACAGAAGGGGCAAGAGGACTGACCCTTGCAGCACCCCCCACGCAAGGCACCTCGAGGTCGACCTCTGCCCGCCTGCCAACACAAACTGCGAATGGTCAGAGAGGAAGGAGGAGAACCACCGTAGCACAGTGCCTCCTATTCCTAACCCCCTCAACCGCTGCAGCATGATATCATGGTCAATGGTATTAAAAGCTGAGAGATCTAATAGGACTAAGACAGAGGAGCAACTCCTGTCATGAGCCCTCCAGAGATCATCCACCAATGCGACCAATGCCATTTCCGTGCTGTACCCCTGCCTAAAGTCCAACTGGTACTGATCCAGATAGATAGCTTCATACAGGTACTGGGGAAGCTGTTGTGCCACCACACTCTCAACAACCTTCGCCACAAAGTGAAGGTTGGAGATTGGACGGTAGTTAGCTAATATAACTGGGTCCAGGGATGGCTTCTTGAGGAGGGGTCTCACCATCGCCTCTTTCAAGGTGGCAGGAAAGGCACCCTCACTCAAAGAAGCATTTATAATCCCCTGGAGCCAGCCTCGTGTAACCTCCCGGGAGGCCAGTACCAACCAGGAGGGACACGGGTCCAATAAACATGTGGCAGCACTAATCCTACCCAGAATCCTGTCCACGTTCTCGGGAACCACAGGATCAAACTCTTCCCAGATAATATTCTCAAGACCTACCCCCGTCTCCTCTCCTGGATTCACCCAATCGGAGTCCAAGCCTTCCTGAATCTGAGTGACTTTATCATGCAGGAATTGCACAAAATCCTCAGCTCGACCCTGCAAGGGATCTTCTCGCACTCCCTCCCAAAGAAGGGAGTGGGTCACCCTAAACAGAACAGATGCGATAACAGCGAAAAAATAATTAAATTTTGCCGCTTTTATCACCACTAGGTAGGTCTTGATATAAGATCTCACCAGTGTTCGGTCAGAATCGGATTAACTAGTCCTCCAGATGCTCTCTAGGCGTCTTTTCCGATGCTTCATCTCTCTCAGCTCCTCAGAAAACCAAGGTGCCAATTGAGATCGGCATCGGATCAGAGGCCGCAAAGGCACGACGCGGTCCAAAGCTCCGGTGGCCGCACTATCCCAGGCAGCCACCAGCTCTTCAGTCGAGTCGTGTGCCAGTCTCAGGAAACGGCCCAAGCTCCATCAGGAATCTTTCAGGGTCCATCAGGTGCCTGGGACGGAACCACCTGGTCGATTCCGTCTCCCTGCGGTGGGGGGAAGCAGCTGGAAAGTCCAAGTGAAGGAGCGAATGATCTGTCCATGACAAGGGTTTAATGTCTAAGTCCCCTCTACCAAGATCATTCAACCACTGACCAGAGACGAAAATCAAGTCCAGAGTGTGTCCCCCTCTGTGAGTGGGGCCTTGAACTAACTGGGCCAGGTCCATGGCTGCCATGGAAGCCATGAACTCCTGAGCCACCTCTAACGCCTCGCCGGTGGATGGCAGGTTGAAATCCCCCATGACAATAAGTCTGGGGGTGTTAACTGCCACCCCGGCAATGACATCGAGTAGCTCGGGCAGGGTCGCCGCTGCATTACAGGGAGCCAGGTACGCAGTCAGCAAATGCATCTGCACTCCACAACCCCACTTCACAAAAAGGGACTCACATCCACCTATCTGAGGAACAGTGGTCTCCCTCGAAGACTTTCCCTAATAATTGCCGCCACACCCCCACCCCTCCCCTGAGCCCTTGGCTGATGAAATACACGGAAACCTAGTGGGCACATTTCAACAAGGGGAACTACCCCCTCCTGGCCCAACCAGGTCTCCATAATTCCAGCCAGGTCCGCACCCCATTCCACTATAAGATCACAAATGCGGGGGGCTTTATTAACTACCAACCTGGCATTACACAACATCAGCCGAGGACCTGGGGCCAGAGACTCTGTGCAACCCAGGACACGAGTCGCACATTGGGGGCCAGAGTGCGCAATCGCTCGTAAACAGTGCGTGCACACCCCGAAACATGATATGGCCCCCTGCACCCGTCATATCTGCCCCTCCCACTTATTGTTTCAATTACACTGCCCTTCCTATCGCTCCCTGGATCCCCGATCAGATTACCATCCTCATCCCTTCCGCTGTGCCCATCCAACTCACCACCCCATATAGTGACTATATGGACCCCCCCCCAGGTCCATCACTACAGCCCCAACCCCCCCTCCCGGATTCCCTTAAAAGCTTCCCTATTACCCTTATTAAAAAATCCCTCAACCCCCTTTTTTCACATGCCACCTCTCTGGGTTCCAAAACCTGTCATTGAGGTAGGCCCTCGATAATGTAGAGGGCCACGTCTGCGAAAGAGGGGAATCTCTCAGTGCAAGAAGATCCGATGTGGTATACATCTCAAGTTGCAACAATGGAGATGAAGAGCATAGTCAGGGGTCCATTTGATAATCCAAAAGTCAGATGTAACACGCTGCTGTAGTTCAGTGAGGCTCCACTGGTACCTCCACTGTCCTCTCACGACAGTAGGATGGGTCTTAACAATTTCAACCAAATGGGGAGCGACACCCAGCCTGCCCTCTCACAGCGGGAGGCCCTCAATCGGCCATAGATTGAAAACGCTCCCCCAGTGGTGAAATCGCGGTAAAACAAAAGACCCCCTCAGAAGTTGCCTCACTGGCTGTCCCATGGCCAGAGAGAAGTGTCTTATCAATCAGTCAATCCGGGGGCTAAAGTTGGAACAATCCTTGGAGCAATCCCTGCACTCAATGGTCATACCAGTGCGATGGTCCCGATAAAAAGGGGAGGGGGGAGGAAGGGGAGGGGGGAGGAAGGGGAGGGGGGAGAAACCCCTTCAGTCCAGGGCAGATAGTAAAGCACATTTCTCAGTTTAGACAGGCCTGGAAGGGGGGGAAAGGGCTGGTATCCGTGCAATGGGGGCAAAAACCCCTCCATCGCCCCACTAGCCCTATCTTCCCCAGTTCTTCCAGGGTAACATACAAATTACTGAACCCCGGCCTTCTTTAAGAGTCCATGGAAGGCCTCCAGAACTTCTACAGCCTCCAGGTCTGCTACAGCCATCAGAGTGAAGATCTTTCCTGAAGGGGTCTTTCACCGCCAAATCCAGAGACAGGCCATTTGTACCCCTTTCGGCAGCGCTCCAGCAGTCCCCTTTATGCCAGTGATAGCATCAGATAGCAGTGTCCAGAACTTCAATGGTGTGCACCGTGGCCCCATTTAATGTCAGGGCCGACTTCGCCACCCCCGCTGATACCGTCTCCGCCATCCCTGGCTCCAGGGTAATGCTAGCAAGCGGCTACCGAGTGGGGCAGGTGGACTTACAACAGGTCGCTTTCCATTCACCACTAATGCTGCCACTGCCGCCGTCTTCGCCACCAATAAATCACCATTCTCCTGCCCCAGCCGCATCACAGCGGGGCGGCTACAATCCTCCATTTGCCGACTCCAGGTGCACCCCGGGGGGCGAGAGAGGTCTCAAAACACTCGCCCAGAACTCATCCTGCCAGGCAGGGGGTCGCTGATAATTGAGCGCCCCTTTGGTACCCCCTAAAACTTAAAGTCACCCCCATCAAACCGCAGCACTTTAGGGAGAGGCCACCATCTTGTGCATGCTCAGAGGTTTATAAAGTAGGTAATGGGAACAATATGCAAATAAAAGGGAAGGCTCAAAACTGAATTTTAGGGGTATTTGGAGGGCAGGGGTTGAAATATGTTAAGAAGTAAAATGTCCTACAGGGGCTTAAAGTATCCATATAGCATCCATATTAGATAGATAGATAGATAATTTTATTTCTATACTGCCCCTCTCCTGAAGGACTCGGGGCGGTGCACAGCCAAGTAAAAAACACAATACAAATCCTAATTAAATTTAAAAATTATTAAAATTATTACATTTATAGCCAAGATTCGTTAAAAACTCAAAAATTTAAAACTCCGAATTTAAAACTCCTTTACAAAAATAGCCCTGCCTGTCGGAAGAGCAGGGTCTTGAGGGCACAGCGAAAAACTTGGAGGTCAGAGATTGTGCGTATTTCCGGAGGCAATTCGTTCCAAAGGGCAGGAGCTCTCACAGAGAAGGCTCTTCCCCTGGGTATCGCCAGCCGAAATAGTTTGGCCGACGGCACCCTGAGGAGTCCCTCTCTGTGGGAGCGAACTGGTCGGTGGGAAGCTATCAGTGGCAGAAGGCGGTCTCATAAATACCCAGGCCCTGAGCCATGGAGCGCTTTAAAGGTGGTAACCAACACCTTGAATCGCACCCAGAAGACCACTGGGAGCCAGTGCAGCTCGCGCAGGAGAGGTGTTACATGAACGCAATGGGTGGCACCCATAATCACCCACGCGGCTACATTCTGGGCCAGTTGGAGCCTCTGAGTGCTCTTCAAGGGGAGCCCCATGTACGGAGCATTACAGTAGTCCAGCCGAGAGGTCTTCCATGTTTTTAAAGAAAAGATTAGATTTCCATTGAGACTATAAGAGCAAAAATAATGGATTATTTGTAGATGACCCTACACAAAAGGTGCCAGATTTTAACCTTCCTTGCCAGCATTGGTCAACTGAACAGGATCCATACCCAACATGGTGTCTGCCAGGACTCATTGTTTAAGTGGGGTCTTCTCTCTACCCCTCAGTGTGACTGTGGTGCTCCTCGAAAAAATATCCATCACATTGTGTCCGAATGTCCATCAAGAGCTTACACCAGCCCAATGTCTGATTTTTTCAACATAGACCACCCTGTCCTTGAATGGCTGGGTGGACTGGACATTAACATTTGAACCAGTATAAGTCCATGTATTTGCCATACGCTAAATAAAAATAAAATAAAATTGATTATTTAGTCTCTACGCCCACCTATCCAAAACAGGTTGAGTAGATTGCCTTGATGGTATCACTGGCTCCATTCCTTGCAATTCTTTGGGACCAAAAAACTGTCGCTTCTTTTATGTGCCTTCAAGTCAGTATCTGTTACAAAAAGTTTCTCACTTCTACCCTGCAGTAGCAGTAGTAAATAGTAGTATTAGAAGTAGCAAAGAAATATTAGAAAACTTGCTGGACTTGCTTCAGGTTTTATCAGTTTGGCATCTAGAAGCTCCGAATCAGGCCAACAGGCTTTGCTTCCTAACAAAATATGTTTATGGCATGCTAAGACCAAGTTTTACAAAATTAAAAGTAGTGGGTCAAAAGGCAATCACGCTGTATGGGGTTTTTTTTCCTAATTCCAGTAAAAAAAAAAAATAGAAGCATTTCTCTTTTTTGCCACTTTTGGTGACAGGGCAGGCAAGAAGTATATTTTATTTCATTTTTATTTAACTTTATTTAATTACTTTATATAGCTACATACTGCCTCTTCCTGAATGGTCCTATAATAAAGATCTCTAATATTAAAGATATACATATAGAAACAGCAACAAAAGAGTTCGAACCCAGATTTAAGCTTTAACCCATTTTCTAAACAGTATTAAGGAAAGGACTTCCATCTAAGGGTCTGAGAAGGTGTCATGGTGACCAAGCTATAGTTTCAACCAGTTTGTTAAGTATTAAATGTTATTTCAAAAGCAACGTAGTATGTTATAAGATTTTACCACCAAATTTCAGTAGCAGTATTTAGGGGCCTTATGGGGGGGCCAAAAGGGGATTGAGGGCCACCCATAGATCCACCAGTTGTTGGCTGCCCATCCCTGATATTAGTGACTACCATAATGGTGGTCAGAAAATATAAATGAGCTCCTTCCCTCATTTGCTTTCAGAATGCCAAAAAATCTATATTTCTGTGCTTTCAAAGCTCTGTGTTTAGCTATGTCTTTTCCTATTTCATGGCATTCTCACTTCACACCTACTTTGTTCCTTTATTGTCTAATTATTAGCAAAAGCTGGTTTAGATTTAAGTTTCAGAATTGTAGATATGAGAAAGAGTGGAAGGTGATCTTGATGGGAATATGCGGGACCTTTACCTAGGCAAAGGGGGCTGAAAGACTTTTTTAAAACCCAGGGGGAAAAGATAATATTAGAAAGTAGCTCATGCAAACACCTTTGTGATTCACTGGAATATAAAAAGGGGAAACACTGCAAAATCAGAGTTGCAAGATTATGTTATTATAACCAATCTCAAAAAAAAAAAAAAAAAGGTCCTGTATTCCTGTGGAATAGATTTCTTGGCATAGTCTTTATGCCAAGAAATAGTGAAATAGACCTTTAGTGGGGCCGATATGTATTGGACAACACCCTTAGATAAAGTACAAAGTAGAATAGGTAAAATTTTCCTTGACTCAGATCACACGCCCATGTCATTTTCCTGGCAATGGTACAAAGTAAACTAATTTTCTTTTTCTAGAATGCATTTTGCCTTTTTTTCCTGTCCATCCTACAGCTCTATATTTTGTGATGGTTCTCCAAACCAAGTTCAAAGAAGGTCAGGACCTGCTTTGCTTTTTTAAGATGAGCTAACTGCTGTCTCTGAGCTTGGATTGTAGATTATAAAAATAATACACAAAGAACCAAACAAACTAATAGCTTACAATTATCTCTCCATGATCTCTTTCAACATTTTTAATGGTTTCTCTGAAATCATCTACCATGACCCCAGAAGCTAATAGGCTTCATAACAAAGGCTTAGCTATGCCAATAGTTATCTCTAAAATATTTTGGCACTGATTAGATCAATTTGATCTCCCCAAAACTTTTAATTATAGCAACAGAAGCATGCCTATCACAGAGAAAACATGTTATTTTCATTGCAGTTACAATTTAAAAAGTACATGTTTGCTGCAAAATGAACACTTAAGCAGCTATTTAGGTTAAGCCGATACTCACTGTTTTGAATTTCATTTTTCAGAGCACCTGTACAAAGAAGGAAAAGAAAAACATCTGTAAAGTTGGAGAACTGGACAGTTAGGTAAAAGAACCAGGAAGAAAATCTAAACTGTTATAAAAAATAATGTGCCAATACTGTACAAAGTAACTTTTAGATGACAACAGTTAACACCCATCTGCCTGAGAACTGACGTCAAATAAAGGAAGGGGGGGGAAATCACACATTTAGCTTGTTATCATTGATGCTGAATGGGTTTTGCTGAATGGGTATCCTGAAAACTAAAAACAAAACAACAACCCAAAATGAGTTGGCAACTTTAGAAGTTGGAATATTTGCAATATTCACTACCACTGGCTAGAAAAATATATGTTATATATAGTTCAGAGTGGTTTCATACATTTATGAAGAGAAAGATTTATACAAACTGAAGAGAAACCAGAGTTGGCTTTTCTTTCCAGAAGAATTTTTTTTTCTAGAAAAAAAGACAGAATTAGTGACAGGAAAGAGATTTAATGAGACCAGTGTCACAGGCTCTTCTCCCAGAAAAAAGGATAGCACTGAAAGAGGGTACGTATGACCAGTCTTCATTCCAGGTATTTCAGCATCCTTGATTATAGTCCAGATGTTCAACAACCAGCTCATAATTACAATGGTCATAGCATCCCACAATCATGTGATTACTATTTGTAACCTTCCCATCTTCTGGCAAGCGAGGTCAATGGGGAAACCAGGAGGAAGTCAGAAATGATGACCATGTGACATCACGCTTAATGACATTATGGCAGTCACTTAGGGCAGCAGTCAAAAATTCCAAAATGTCCTTCATTAAGTGATGTTGTCATGTCATGTTGCATTTTACAACCGCATCTCTTAGTGATGGCATTCTGGTCCCAGATGCCATTATTAATCAAAGATTACTTGTATACCCAGAAATGTCCTGGGAGGTAGGAGGATTCCTGGTCCTAATTGCCAAGCCCTATATTATCTATTGACAGCTCCATCAAATTTTGTTTCTGTTCTGTTTGATCATCAGGAAGAGAGGCGGGGGAACCCTAATTGTTCTCCCTAATGTATTGTGAGATTGGAATAGAGAAGGGTGGATGCACAGAACAGCCATTTTAGCTATTCTTTTACAATTAACGTGTAACAGGGACAACGGTAATCTGAACCAAGTATATGACACCTTATTCCTGAATACAGATGTAGTGCTTTTCTGGAAAGAGCAGTGGTGGCGCAGTGGTTAGAATGCAGTATTGCAAGCTAACTCTGCATTCCACTGCCAGGAGTTCAATCCTGACCGGCTCAAGCTTGGCTCAGCCTTCCATCCTTCCAAAATCAGTAAAATGAGAACCCAGATTGTTGGGGGCAACATGCTGACTCTGTAAATCATAAACCGCTTAGAGAGGGATGTAAAGTCTATGAAGTATATAAAATTAACTGCTTATTGCTATTGTCCCAAAGTAGCCCGGCTGACAGCCATAGACATGGAAGTGGGGCATAGGGTGAAGCAGGAAGAGAAATATTAAAAACTGAGCTTTGTCCTCAGTTTGTAATGAAAGGGAACAGCAGCGTTGGCAGCAGCGTTGGCTATGGTAGACACACCCTGAAGCACAGTAGCTGGTGAAGTAAAAAAATAGTGCTGCCTGTTCAACCAAACAAAACAGCTTTATTTGCAGAAGTAATGGAAAACCTGCAATTGCACACATTCTTAACCAAACCAGTAACATGCAGTTAAGAATAACAGAATAACAGAATTGGAAAGAACCTTGGAGGTCTTCTAGTCCAACCACCTGCTCAAGCAGGAGATCCTATACCAGTGATGGCGAACCTTTTCGGCACCGAGTGCCCAAACAGGAACGTGTGCATGCTGGAGCCCTAGAAACTCAAAGACCAGCGGGCCAATGTGCATGCGTGCACCAGAAACCAGAAGACCAGCTGGCAACAACATGCGTGCCCACAGAGAAGGTTCTGCATGCTACTTCTGGCATATGTGCCATAGGTTCGCCATCACGGTTCTATACCATTCCAGATAAGTGGCTGTCAAATCTCTTCTTAAAAGCCTCCAGTGTTGGTTGCCCCCGGTTTGGATCAGTTCTATAGAACTGGTAGTAAAACCAGAGGGAGGCTCCGCCCACTAACCCTGACATTATCAGAAGCAATCTGCAACAGTAATTCTGTTGCGAACCGGTAGTAAAGGTAAATAGAACCCACCCCTGTGGAGCACACACAACTTCTGAAGGCAAGCCGTTCCACTGGTTAATTGTTCTTACTGTTAGGAAACGTCTTTGACAGATCCTGGTTCTCCTTCCTGGTTTAGATCAACACAGCACAGAACTACCATTTTTAAGAGTCCCTTTTTTCATGCAGATCTCATCCTCTCTTGAAAGAGAATTAAACTCATATATCTAACAAGTGTGAATAATATCTGGCAAATGAAAGCAGGTGTGGAGTCTTTCCTGGAACCAAAGGCAAAATGAAGGTACCACCAACCAGAATGTGGGAGGAATCCTTGAAATAGCAAAAGTGACCAATTGGAGCTGAGCAGAACCCAGCCTTGATTGTATCCTCAACCAGGCTGTCAATCAAGCATACTAAATGTTTCAGAAGAAGAAAGTGCTACTGAGAGGAAGGGATATACTGTACATACTGCAGGCATATATGGCCGTATCCTGAATGGATCCTGAGTCCAGCAGCAGCAACTTTCTGAAGGACTAGACCTGCTGTTAGAATGATGGCACCAGAAACAAAGCTGCCACGTTAAACTCTTTTCTTTCTCCTGATCTTCCTCAGTTGTCCCATTTGGCTCAAGGACACCGAGACATAAATTCTTTCACCATTGGGTACCTTATCTGGGAGATTTGTCTTGGGGCCCAGAAAGTTCCACTTCTTTTAATCTTTGGTTTGTCCATAAAAGGCTAGAATGAAGGAGAGAGATTGAACAGCAGCTTATCCGTTAACAAGGAATGGTTCACGAATCCTTTGAAGAAGGATTGTGGAATTGTTTGTTGTTTTTCTCTGCAGACATTCCCCTGCTCTTTATTAATTCTGTTCGCATTTGTAGAGTTCTGAAAAACCTGTCTGTGCTGTTGATGGAATATTTCCCTTGTAAATATACAATTAATCCTTTTAGATTGCCTGTTCTTCTTCCTTAGCCTTTCCAACTTACATTTCTAGCCTGGAACATTTCTATACTATCTATAATTCTTTTGAATAGCAAAATCTTTCTCCTTCCAAATCAATAAGATTCTTTTTCTACAAATAGCTCTTCATCTGAAATTGAATAGGCTTGAGCACTTTTTAAATACACTGAACACAAAGCATGCATTGAGCTGGCAGCTGCTAAATCAGCATTTCAGAACCAGCCTTGCTGGTATGTATGAAATGGATAGCATCTTGCTTACTTCAAAAACATGTACCCACTTGTTCACATGTGCATTGAAATCAAGATATGCTTATCTACATGCAGATATGAACACACACAATTTTGATCTGGATTTATGTCTGGTAAATATGAACATGTGTGGAATTTGAACTTCTTGCTTCTGCTTTCACTTTTATTTATAATATGCATTCCTTTCTCCGTCACCCCAAAGATTTTATTCAGAAACTCCAGAAAGGTTTTTTTGTCATTTCAACAACAACAAAAAAAACCCCTAGCAAACAAGATGCTCTCAAGCAGAAACACCCAAATATAAGAACAAATGAAAATTAGAATTAACTGAATTCAATTCTATAAATTAATCATAACATCAGTCCTATAGATTTCAATGCAATTATTAACATAACTCTGTACAGGGATGTGTAGAAGTAAACCTCATTCGTATCTGTGACATTAGTTTTGTTAAGATTAGTGGTGAACTACATCTTAATCTCAACCCAAGGCATTTTTTTCAGAGATAAATAAATGTTTTCCTTAATAAATTATGATATCTGAAAAATTTGCAATTGGAGGATAACAATGTGCACTTCTATGTCTTATATTTCAAAAAATTGTTAACTAAGGTACAGTATTAGAGAAAAAGCTAAGGCACAATCATTTTCGCTAATATGCTACCTTTCTATGGGTCATGTGTTTAACTTGACATGTTAGCACATTCAGTCATGGGAACTCTCACATCCACAAGTTAATTACTTTGCGTACAATTTGTGATACCCCTGATTTATTCTAAATTGTATACAACATCCATGGCTGATAGACTTTGCAAGAATGAGGAGAGCTGTTGCTTTTTTCTTGGTAGCTAAAGCAGAGAAGTAAGAGCAAATAAAAGAATGCAACATATTTTAAAAAGCAATTAATCAGAGTAAATGGTCAGGATCCAATAAACTCTCCATGTACCTTTTTTTGCAAAAAGTGGATATGCCTCAGTTCAAATGTGAAAGAATTAAAAAACACCCTTAATCTGCACTAATCACAGATACTCATTGATTTTTTATTGTCGAAGGCCAGGATATTCAACTCTATTACAGCTGAGGATCTCATAAAAGTCATGGGATCATTTGGCTTAACTGAGAAACGAAAGGTCAACATGAAACCCTGTTGAAATGGAAGGTAGCCTCACCTTTTTGGATTAGAGGATTTCAAAGAGTTTTAATACCAAAAAAAAGACAATTATTACATACACATGCTCATAAACCTAGACGTCTTTGTCCGCAAGAGCAAAATAAGTTTTCCAATGAAATGTACAGGGTGAAAGAGAAACAAAGGAGCTGGCTGTTCCCATTTTAAAACAACTTGATTCCAGTATGCAAGGCAAGTCAACCATTGAAAGGACAACTGGCAACCATTGCAAGGCATGCTGTGCCAGGCTATTTGCAGAGATAAAAATTCTCAATCAAGAGCTTAGGGATTGGAACCCAAGAATGTCGCCATCATCAGTTTCCCTCCTTGATCTTACCTTTTTCAATATGCATGCATAAATATACCTAATTCCAGATGAAAGAAACCCATGCTGCTCTGAAACTTTGGTTACAGACCCTGGTGGAACCAGCTTTGCAAAGAGACACCTCCATTGCCTACTTTTGTTTCTTTTCTTTTCTTTTTTTCAAAATATTTTTATTCAATATTTTTAACCTTTAAAATAACAATTACACTATTACAGCTTCCCGTTAGCGGAATTTTTTCTTAATTTCAATTTATCCACAGACCTGTTGTTTTATACATATACATTCTTATTTCATAGTTACTTATTTTTATACTATATACAATATTTACATGTCTACTACACTCTAAAATATACAGAGACAGTGTATTGTGAGATGTGGAACAGGTGGTATAACTGGCTTGAAAAGAAGTCTAAAATTAATGTATAGTGAATATACAGAAAAGATAAGAAATGCCTACTTTTGTTTCAATCCCATGCCAAATAAAAATGCAAATGGATAAGAATTTAAGAGACTGTTATGTCCTTAAAAATATTCATAATAAAAAAAAATAGTCCTTAAAAGATAAAAGAAAGGACACAGATATCCCTTCTTTGTCTTTCAACTGCTAGACCACATTTCTGAGCTGGTTGGCGACCATTCTAACAATATATGTGCAAATGCAAAGTGTTCCTAAAGAAATACTGCCTGATGTGGAAGAGATGGTCTGATCACTAGCTCTTACTCCATCTTCTTAGTCCTAAGAATAAAATTCAAGTATTGGAATTGCACTGTTGTAGTCCGAGTCCCTGAGAAGGCCTATTCTGAGATATCCACTGTAAATCAGCAACCTCCTTGTTTAATTCAGAGAAACAGGATCTTATACACACATACTGAGAGTTTATGCACCATAGAAAAATTCTTTGTATGTTCAATCATTCTTGGCCAATAAAGAATATTCCCATACACAAACACACCAAGTAAGTAAGGGCCAACTTACTTACCCTGTGTTAGAGAAAGTATGACAAAGCAACAGAAAATAGAGGCAGTTCTTCTCATACTGAAGCAGGGCCTCTGCTTCAAATCCAAGGAAGAAAGTGGTTTCCAGCCTGTAATACTCCAGCTTTGCTTCAGTGAAAATCTAGGAGCGTGCAAAATAAATTTTTAACAAGGCAGCCACTTCCTGGCAGCTTCCTGGAAGAATGTGATCCAACAGGTCTGCCCACCTGATCTGTTCTCTGCCGTCCCCTCCAATAACCACACCTTGCTGCCTTCTGTCCCTTGCTAACCTGGTCAGTCTTGGGCGTCACACTCATCTAAGATTGAGCAAGAATTGTGTACCATTTTTCAGAACAAGATGCTGTTTCCAAGGAGGCAAGAAAAAATAAATTAATGCTAATCTGGATGCAGAAATATGATGCCTGCGTTACCAACCTTCCCCTATCATGTGCTCTCAGATGCCTGATAAGAAAAGGCATAGAATGGCGTAAAGAATGCTTGCAGTGCCATTCATTGTGGAATCAGTGGAAAACTTTGTATAACTACCACAAACAAGGAATAAGCTTGTTTTATATTTGTCTAGTTCATAATGGGAAATTTACTTTTCTTCAACAACACTACTGGTATAGAGCAGATTTCAGCAGTTATTTCAGTTTCCTTTCTCAATTTAACAGTTTATTTTTTTCAAGAATTACCCAAGGAGGCATTTGCTGTATTTTTTTTTATGTCCACATTTTTTTCTACCCAGATTCAAAAACCACTAATGTGTCACATTCTAAGGTAATTAGAATAGCTGCATTTAAATCATCAAGTTTGACTACCACTGCAGAAAGCAAAAGAATGCTAGGATATAGAGCAAAGGAATTTCTCAAAAAAAAAATACAAATAACAAAAAGAAACCCAATGAAAGAATGATATGGTAAATTAATTGAAGAAAAGTCGTTGCCCCTTCCTACAAACTCTGTCCCCTTGTTCAGAATTCTTAATCTGGTATTCTCTAGAGAAGGGCTGTCAAACCTGTGGCCCACAGGCTGGATGCGTCACATGCTGGCCGTGCCCCCACCCAGTTTAGCAAAGAGGAGGAAAGTCCCGATACATCATGTGACAACGCCGTGATGATGCAAGTTTGACACCCCTGCTCTAGAGGCACTGGAAACTCACAGCATTCACAGTTGTGCTCCAGTACTTTTGGAGGTACCAAGCTGGATAAGGGTGCCCTAATTTCCATATGCCTTTCAATGAGAGGTAGGATTCCCAAGCACTGTGAGCTGTGTCCTTCTATCATAAAGCATAAATAAATCAACAAACAAAAATGGCAATGTGCTCTGTCAGTTATAGCACTGGAATATTCAAATTTTAAACATTTAAAATTAAAGAACCCTCTCAAACATCATGAGATTTCATTCTTATATGAAATCCTTGATGGAAAGATTACTAAAATCTTATGTAACTTGGTAACTTTATGAGATTTCTCATGGTTTTGAAATAATAATAATAATAATAATAATAATAATAATAATAATAATAATAATACGATACCTTAACAGTTCCTAGGTCCTTGGTTAGGACTCGAGCTGCTGAGCTATTAACCAGCCTCAAAGGCTGTGAATCTCACTAAAGATTAAATAATAATAATAATAATAATAATAATAATAATAATAATAATGGTTGTACAATTAGTCTAATGTTTAATTGTATTTCGCATATTTGTTCACCTGTTGAGTCTTTCCCAAGAACCTGGGATAGGCAGATGTTCTTGTTTGAATAATTGTTAGTAGTATAAGTATTTTCATTTCTGGTGTACAGGAACCATCTTCAAAGCAGACTCCAGAGCCAATGCATTGAAGTGTTTTTGTGTAAATGACGTGATTAGACTTGGACTGAATAGAAGCTAGGAGCTGCCAGCAGATTAAAGGAATTCATGATCTTACTGTTGAGACATAAGTACAATAACATGTTTTGCATCTGCCAGTTGATCATAGCTGATTTTTTTAATGACTTTATCCTTTTACTGTACTGGATTTAATTTGCAGCCAGACTCTGTATAGTAATTAGCTGTTGTGCAGCTCAAAAGGGATATGCTTCAACAAATGGGCTGATTCTGATTCTTGGGTTTTATTATTTATTTGTCCCTGTTTTAATTGGTTTTTAATTAGGATTTTCCTTTATTATTGTATGTTTTTTAACTTGTGTTCGCCGCCCTGAGTCCTTTGGGAGAAGGGCGGCATATAAATATTTGTAAATAAATAAATAATATGCATGTGAATGGGACCATATTCACATTTCTTTTATTTGTGTGTGTTTGTGTGAAATTTTATTAAAACTTTAAGCAAGAAGATAAAAGTTAACACAAACTAATAGAAAGTAAGACAGGAATCAAAGAAAAAGCAAGTGGTGTAAGAAAAGGAGAAAAAGTTAAGGAAAAATTAAAATAGAAAAGAAAGGAAAAAAGTAAAACTCTTCTGGTGTTCTTCACAGCTATTATAAATTCAAATATATTTTAACTTCTTTAGTTATAACATATTACCCTTCTTTCTATAACCTATCCCACCTAGGCATCATCATTATCTTCTTCCTAGCATTATTATTCCTGCAAGTGCAGGGTCCACCTTTCAGGTTGACGAATGCCATCTTGATGATCAAACACAGCATCCAGATCCAACTGGGTAATTTTCATGTCTGTATTTATTGTGTCTTGCCATCTTTACTTCAGTCCTTCATGTGGACGTTTGCCATCTGTGTTAAAGTGGAAGGAAATGCAGGCAGTGGTGCAGGGTGCTGTTCATAGGACATGGCCATACCACAGTAGGTGTTTCTCCTGCTTTTTCCCAAGTATTGGTCCAAAGCATACATTCTGGTGAGAGAGAAGTTCCCTGAGGATTGGCTCCAGCATGAGTCCGAAAGCTCAGAAGACTAAACTGCTGGTCCCAGTGACTGACTCAGATTGGATCTTGCAACATTATCCTCGTATATTTGCCTTCATTCTTATAGGCACAATGCCCATTTGCTGCCCTATTGTTTCATTGCTGACATGGTCAAGAACAGAAACACCTAATGACCAAACAAAGCACCTGCATCTACCCTGCCCAATCAACACACTTCAAAACAAAGTCACAACAGGGTTTTTTTTTTTTTTTCATTTTTAGGCATATTCGCATTTCCATAGGTATGTATGTAAATACATTTGTACTCCACTTCATTTTATGGGGTTGTTACATTTATATAATGGCAAGAATATGTTTCTTCAGCAGGGCACTGTTTCCTACCTTTCCTACTGTTTTCAATATATAAATGTCCTTTGTATGTCAGTGGCAGCTAATTGACACTGACTACCGAAGGATTTCTACATTTAGTTCAAATGTCAGCCACAACCACTTCCAGTCATAATCGTGCAATGTTTAACATTTGGGTGTTCCCTTGACTGAATTGCCTTCTTTGCTTGACTAAATTTTAGCTCAGGCTTCAGGCGGAAACAACAAAATATGTTGTTTTCTGAGTAGTCCAAACAACTGATGTAAATTATACAAATTTACATTCGCAAGGTGGTCAAATTAACTGCTTGAATCAATGAAATCAATGAAAAGAATGCATCTAGGTTTGTTTCTACTTGGAAAACACTTCTAGACTTTGTGCTCAAGACAGAAAGAAATGAAATGATTTGCTGATTAGGTCAATCTTATTACAATATTGCTTAATGCATTGTAAGCTGCCCTGAGTCTCCGGAGAAGGGTGGCATATAAATCAAATTTTTAAAAAAATCTATTGTTATGGAAATGTCTAGTATACTAAGTACGTAAAAGTTGAGACTATATAGTACTATTTTTTCTCTTACACTGAAAAAAGTTGGAAATTAATATTTTTTTCCTCTTTTTTTTCCCCTTATTCATACTTTTCTTTTCTCCTTTTCCTTCCCCATTTCCCTTCCATTTATTTTCATTTGTATTTTATATTATGAAATGTAATTTTTGAAATGATGTAAAAAAAAGAGAGAGAAATACTGAAACATAATATCCTCTTCCACACCACTATTCTGTTCCTCTCAAGAACAAATGAAGGCACTTTACTTCCCCCAGATCTTTAAATGATGTATTAATTCTGCTGTGGTATTTTTAATATTATACTATTGTTTTATTCTCTGTTACATTTTCTCCCTGTATATTTTATTATTTTTTTCTTGCATGTTTTACACAATATAGTGGTATGCTTTTATTGATGCTTTTAACTTTCCATTTGAATTGTTTGAATTTGGTTGTTTAAGGGAAAAAAATAAAAGATTGTAGATCCTCCTACCTTTCAGCATCCTCTCTGCTTCTGAGGTCCCCAGCATACAGTCTATCGCATTGAAGAAAGCTTTCACTTAGCTCATTTTTCAAGTAGTTGTTGCATGTGACATTGTCTCGGAGTAGCATTTGTGGTTCCTGACAAGCAAGTGAAAATGGCATGATTTCTGTCAAAGAACAATTGGAAAGCATCTCATACATGCAGTGGCAGGGGCATATTGGCTGGGAGATTCTGGGAGTTGAAGTCCATGCATCCTAATGATGCTAAGGTTGAGAAACCCTGCTCCAGATGACCAGTTAGAAGTTGGTGCCTACATGGGAATCCTCATTAGGTAAATGTCCAATTAGAGTTCTGGTCAAGACATCTTCATATTCACATGCACATACATACAGAGTTAGTGAATATTCAGATGATAGAATTTCGTTTCAGGTTTACCAAACTGTGAGTTAAATCAGAGACTTTGATAAACATATTTTTCCTGAATCAGTTCAGAACTCAGTTCAATATTCCAAAAATTTGAATTGGACTTTGTCTGATTTGAGGGGGTGGGGGTAATGATTGATATTCTAATTGGATTAAGGTAAATCTGAATACTCTGTAATATACACTACATGCATATGCAAAAATGAGCCTTGATAGTACAGTGGTTTAGTGCACCCTATTATTAACAGAGCTGCCTGCAATTTCTGCTGGTTCGAATCTCTCCAAGGCTCAAGGTTGACTCAGCCTTCCATCCTTTCTAAGGTAGGTGAAATGAGGACCCAGTTTGTGGGGGCAATAAGCTGACTTTGTATAAAATATACAAAAGAATGAAGGCTATTGCTTAACGCATTGTAAGCCGCCCTGAGTCTCCGGAGAAGGGCGGCATATAAATCAAATCAAAAAAATATATATATAAACAAAATGTAGTTCCAGCAGGTACCCTAGAATTAACAGTGACTGTAGAAATCTGTTTAAAACCTCTGGAACATTCCAAAAATACCTGGATCTTAGCCTCAGTGGGAAAAAAAAAGTGAATCCCCACATTTATTGCCAGTGAATCCAAACAGTTATCAGTCTCACCAATGACATACGTAACTAATCTTGAAAGTGCCTAGTCACCTTTTCTCTGGTACATGCCCAGCTCTTGAAGACTGATACAGAAAAATTCTCTACTGGGAGAGATAATGCACCTGTGACTCTGAATAGAAAGAATCAACAGACACCTCCAGTGTATAAATACCCAGGCTGCACAGGATAATTCTACACCTTCCTGCAGCTTGCCATTACTAACCCTGCTGCAACATATAATGTTGCCAGGTTTCTGCAGCAGCACTTAAAATCCAAGAGATGACCTGTGCTATAAACTAGTCTTAACAAGCATGTGGCTCATTATTCAAGAGTGTTTTGTATTGTGACAGATATAGTTTGCCATGCATTAACTTTTCAGCTCCCCTATTTCCAGCTAATGTTCCTACCCTTCCCTTTAGATTCTCTTTAGATTCATATAATTTATAGATGATAGATAGATAGATGATAGATAGAAATATATACATAGATATACATAGATATATATAGATATCTTACGTTTTTCAGCTTTTTGAAAATTACATTGTGATGTATCTTTTATAGATACTTCTTATATCTTTATGTTTAGTAATTATTTGTACCCACCCTCCTTATGGTGGTTTACAAATAAGTATTTGGTTGCCAAGTTCTTCATAATTGCACTGAGGTGAAAAAGCCACCAACATTACAGTCAGAAATTCTTTTATAACCAATATATTTGGTCCTAATTTTGCTCTTTATATAAAGTGTAGCCCAAGTTGTTTTTCTAAATTAGAAATTAACATAATCATTTCAGGAGCCAGCAGGTTGCTAATCCAACCCTCAAATTTATTAGTATTAGCACATATTTCTTTAATTTATTTAACTCTTTGCTCCCACTAATACAGAGGCGTTTAGAAGTTTTTAAAAAATATATATATCAAGATGGAACTCAAGACTAATTCCAAAGCCATCTTGTGATTTTTACAGGTCAACAGGGATTTGAACTGTTGTATACTTGAATGAGGTCCAACACCAAGAAAGCCATGCATTTGCTAACTGATAAGAAAATATGTCTTTGGCAATTTTGTATGTATTTCCTTGTAAAAGTTGAGCAATAACAAAATCCTGACTTAACTTCCAGTACATATTGAGAAGATAAATATTATGGCTTCTGCAATATTAAAAAACTGTTTTAATATGCTTGCTTCCAGAGAAATCTCAGACTTACCCCCCCCCTTAATTAAGTGATCAACTGCTACTGAATTCGATGAAGGATACAACCTAGGAATATATGATTTCATTACTTGTAAATAATTTATTAGCCCTTGGAAAGAATTTAGACAGAGGAAAAATGAAACTGGAGAAAGAAACATAATAAAGAAAAATTTCTAAAGTACTTTTCTCCAACTGTTGACATTAATTTCAAACTTTCTCTTTTTTTTATTGAAAAGTTTTATGAAAAATACAAACATTTTCACCCCCTCCTTCCCCCCTCAACCCCACCCTCCCCTTCCCACCCTCCCTTCCCCTCCCTCCCCCCACCCCCCTCCCTAGACTTCCCAGAGCGAGCACAGGGTATAGCATTCACAAACCAAAAACTAAAATGTGCTAACAAATTATTACATTTCATATTCTCCCTAGGTCCTTAACTCCTTATAACTCAGAAAAAACAAACATAAACTACTTAATATTATTTCATTCATAAGCTATATGAATCTTCTTATTCGGATACTTCTTCTGTATGTAATCAATCCATTTTCTCCATTCCGATATATATCTCTCATTTGAATGGTCTTTAAGGTATGATGAAATTTTTGCCATTTCCGCCAAATGCACAACTTTTAATGTCCATTCCTCAATAGTAGGTGGATCTTCCTTCTTCCAGTACTGTGCCACCAGTAACCTGGCAGCCGTTATTAAGTTCAAAACCAGTTTAGTCTCTATTACAGTACAATCCGTAACTATTCCCAACAGAAAAAACTGTGGTGTAAATTTAATTTTTTTCTTCAAAATATTTTGAATAATCCACCATATTTTTATCCAAAAAGCCTTAATCTTTTTACATGTCCACCATATATGAAAATATGTACATCTTCACACTCACATCGCCAACATTTGGGTTGTAAATTTGGATACATACAAGCTAGTTTTTTTGGATCTAAATGCCATCTATAAAACATTTTGTAAAAATTCTCCCTTAGATTTTGTGCTTGTGTAAATCTTACATTTCTAACCCATATCTTGTCCCATGTTTCCATCATTATTGGTTCACCTACATTTTGTGCCCATTTTATCATACAATCCTTGACTAAATCTGTTTCTGAATCTATTTCCAGTAATGCATTGTACAACCTTTTTATGTGCATTTGACCTTCATCTCTTATTTGCTTTATCAAATTCTCATCCTGCTGCAAAATACCAATTTTTTGATCTTCTCTCCATCTGGCCAGCAGCTGTCCATATTGAAACCAAGTCCTAATAATCCCTTCTTCTCTTAGTTGTTCCATGGATTTTAACTGTAATCTGACTCCTTCCTTATAAAGGAGTTCCTTATATGTAATCTTATCTTGCTTTTGCTCTAAATTTATGTTCTCTATCGCGTGTCTGGGTACTGTCCATATTGGTAACCTATCATTTAGTTTATATTTATACTTTTTCCAGACACGCAATAGAGCATTTCTTAATATATGACTTTTAAAAGTCTTATCTACTTTCTTATCATACACTAAGTAAGCATGCCAGCCATAAACCAAACCATATCCTTCAATATTCAATATCTTTTCCTCCGTTAAGTTTATCCAATCTGTGATTGCTGAGAGGGCAGCAGCTTCATAATACAATCTTAAATTGGGCATCTTAAGACCACCTCTTTCTCTAGTATCTTGCAATATCTTTTGTTTGACTCGTGGTTTCTTCCCTGCCCACACAAATTTATTTATGCCCTTCTGCCATTCCTTCAAGTTTTCATCTTTTTAAAGTATAGGTATCATTTGAAAAAGAAATAGAAATTTTGGTAAAATATTCACTTTTACAGCAGCTATCCTTCCCAGCAAAGACAGTTGTAGTTTTTTCCAATTGTCCAACTCTTTCTGTATTTTGTGCCATAATGGTTCATAGTTGTATTGATATAATTTCGTATTTGCAGTCATAATATAGACCCCCAGACATTTCAAACTTTCTTAAGTGCAATAATCATTGAAATACAATTATTGAATAAAGGTACAGAGGATTGGCAACCTTGTATTTATTTCCTGCAGAGTAAACATTGAATTCTATGATATTTACTTCTGATTAACCATTAAGGGCATGCAGTATTTAGAGAAGCACTTTGATTAATTAGAATTTCTGAATAAATTAGAATCAAACATCTCTGAATTGATTCTGAAATAGTTGGCCCTATTTCAGTGATTTGGCAATGCTAACAGATGCCCAAATGTACTTTTCCGAAATGAATTCAAAATTCCAAATAGAATTATTAAAATTATTAATTTGTGAATATAGATCAGATCAACTTTCAAATCACAATAAAATCCCAAATTAGGTTTCTAGATAGGTAAATAGATAAAAGAAGACATGGACAATTGGAAAGATGGACAAATGGTTGAAAAGTCCCCCTTTATATGAATTTACTTTTTCCAGCATCAAAAAGGCTGGTTTTTTTCAATCACAATATTTTTCCACAATTTTTATTGTTAAGAACATGTGCTAACGATCATTTAGAATCAAGAAAAATGTGCTTTCCACATAGCAAAATACAATGAGTCATGTGTTCTACAGACTACAATGACCATTGATTTGAAGGGACTGGATTGAGGTTGAGGGCTGGAATTAGAAAATAAATTAAACAATAGAGCCTAAATCTAGGCTATTGAGACCATTAATGGATTAGGGAAAGAAAGAAGCAGACAATTTACATATACAAAATACAAAATTTACATATACAATATACAAAAGTTTGAATGATTTCAAGCCAGACAATATCTGATTTTAACATTACATCTGGTAACATTAGACCATATGTTGGGTTCCTGAAATAAATAACAAAAGATATACTGTACTATATGAAATATAAAATACTTCTTTTCTGAAGTGTGATCAACCTTAGTATGTGTTTATTATACACATAAAGGAAAAATGTAAAGCAGAATCTGCGTGAAAGCAAAATGCAATATTTATGTATAAGATAGGGATTTTATACATGCATAGAAGCCTTCAGTGCAACCCAATTTTATTTATTTGTTTATTTATTTATTTATTTGTCAACAAGTACAAGGAAACAAGTAACAATATAGACATGGACAGTAAATGAGGACAGTAGAACAGGGATGGTAGGCATGCTGGTGCACTTATGCACATCCCCTTAGGCTTAGGGACCTCTTAAGAAACATGAAAGGTCCACGGTAGACAGTTTAAGGTAAAAGGTATGGGGATTAGGGAGACTAACAACAGGATCAGGTAGAGTGTTCCAGACATTTACTATTCTATTGCAGAAGTCATATTTCCTACAATCAAGATTAGAGCGAATTACATTGAGTTTGAATCTATTGATAGCCCTTGTGTTATTACAGTTGAAATTAAAGTACTCATTTACAGGTAGGACGTTTGGTAAATAATTTTATGAACTAAGCATAGGTCAGAACGTAGACGGTGTAGTTCAAAGCTACTCAGACCTAAAATTTCAAGCCTGGTGGTATAGGGAATTTTATATCGAGCAGAAGATTTGAGCACTCTTCTAGTAAAATATTTAAAATTTAAAAATGTTATCCATTGTATCAAGAGTCCACTAAACTATAGTTCGTTAAATTGAAACTTACTGTATAAAATGCACATAGATACATTTTAAACAAATATCCTAGGGGGAAGCTGTTTCATGGTATAAGCAATGTATAGTTACTTTGTGACTTAGGTCACATATGGGCTGACAAATAATTAATAAATAAATGTGGAATTTAATCTTCTTTTCCACAACTGGGACTTTTCCAACTTTGGCAGTCATCCTGCCAAAGTATCTGTTACTACCTCAGAAATACAAATACAAACGGATTTATCTAAAAATGTGTCATAAAAATATGATGACAATGGCAGCAATACCTTGGTTGATCCTCATCCATCCAAAAGTACTCTCCTCATATACCTTACATCTGCATAGAATTAATTCCTCCTGAGACACTACTGGCCTTGACTATCAGTTGAGTATCCTTAGATGCTCACTCTTTTTATAGTTTCTCATATATCAAAGGATTGAGTAATGCTAGATACAAATTAGGAATCACATCATGTCCAGACATGTTCTGCAATTTTAATATAGAAATATCTATTCTAAAAAGTAGTTAATCCATTATTAATTAATTAAAGTCTAATTTTTGTTTAATTTCTAATTTGATTTAAAACAGGTTTGGTTTACTGAATTGTATTTATTTTAGAAGTGTTATTTCATTACATACCATCAAGGCCAATATATTATAAGAAATGTTCAGTGATTGAACTGAGATGTTCTACAGACATTTCTTAGACTATAAAAATATAAATTTGAGTTTGACAGAATTCAAAGTGAATTGCAAGCACTGACCTAGAATATTTGTAGATATACAATATGAGAACAATATTAAAAGTTGTAATTGCTCTTAAAGTATTTTTCCCATAGTACTATAATAATTTTCCTAATTCCAAGTGCAAGAGCAAGAAATGAGAAACTGGGGACCACCAGACATTGCTGAACTAGAATTCTCTACATGACTAATGGAGTGAAGGGCTGGGAGTTATAGTTATGCTTGTGAACCTAATATTGGAAAAGGCTCCTGAGAATATCATGGATAGCCAAGAAAACAAGCAAATGGATCATTGAGGAGTTCAAACCCGAATTCTCATTTGAGATATCAATAACCAAACTATCCAACATCAGGGACATTATGTGAACACTTACTCTTTAAAGAAGACTATAATGCTAGAAAAGGTGCAAAGAAAGAGGAAGATGATGGGCTTAATTAGAGTAATGAAGTATATACCATTGGAAGACCAGGTTAGGGGTAGCAATAGTACTTAGACTTATATACCACTTCATAGGAAAAGATTCAGAGAAGAGCAACTAAGATGATCAAAGGTCTGGATCAGTGGTGGGTTCCTCCCAGTTCTGCCCGGTTCCGTCGAACCGGTAGCGGTGACGATATGAGGATCAAATATTTCTCCAAGGCACCAGAGGCAGGACAAGAAATCAAATCAAAGAGAGATGCAACCTGGAATTAACCGTTAGGAAGAAACAACCTTCCTAACAGTGAAGACAATTAACTAGTGGAGCAGCTTGACTTCAGAAATCATGGGTGCTCCATCACTGATGGTTTTTAAGAAGAGACTAGACAGTCACTTGTCTGAAAGGGTAGACTTCTTCTGCTTGAGCAGGGGTCTGGACTAGAAGTCCTCCAAGGTCTCTTCCAGCTCTGCTCTGTTCTATTCTATTCTATTCTATTCTATTCTATTCTATTCTATTCTATTCTATTCTATTCTATTCTATTCTCTTATCTTATCTTATCTTATCTTATCTTATCTTATCTTATTCTGATTTACACCCATCTCTAAGTAATTTACAGAGTCAGCATATTGCCCCTAACGATCTGGGTCCTCATTTTACTGACCTCAGAAGGATGGAAAGCTCCTTGATGATCCATTTGTTTGAGCAGATAAGAACTGAATCTAATTCTGGCAGAATTAGCTTGCAATGCTGCATTCTAACCACTGCACCACCAAGGCTCTTGGGATAAATCATCATGGAGAAAATCTATCTGTGTGGTCACTGAAAGTCAACCCCAACTTGATGGCACATTATAAATCAGCCCTTTCCCCAATAAAATATAGCCTTTCTGGCCTAAAGATGGAATCAGCTACAAATGTTTTGATGTGGAGAATATGTGTAATACAAATGAACATGGAACATGTTACCAAGGATGTTATTTCTATTTCAGACAATTCCAGTTTTGACTTTGGATTTACTCTTCAAACGATGGCAGATAGAAATATCCAGATTTATCTGGCAAGGGAAAAAAATCAAGACTTAAACATAAGATCTTGTGCAATGCTAAAGAGTGGGGAGGTTTATGTCTGCCAGATTTGAAACTGTATTTTTCAGCCTCTTGCCTGTTTGGTTAAAAGAATGGGTAATGTTAAGGGATACAAGATTACTAGATTTATAACACCATGAGCTGAGATTTGGATGGCATGCATACCTATGGTAAGATAAAGTTAAAGTTTATGTTGATTTTAGAAACCACTTTATTAGGTGAGCCATTTTGAGAATTTGGTATAAATATATATAAATATAATTATTTATAATTATTATAAATATAAAATGAGATTATGCCTAAAAATATTATAAGTATAAAGGAAAATTTGTAATCATCATGTGTGTATTGATGGTGGTAGCTGAAATGAGGGTGTTGGTGCATGGTTCCTCTTTTCCCATACCATAGTTCCTTATATTTCAGGATGAGAGAAGCTATGGCTATGGGAAATAGGGAACTAGGTGGTAACAATACATGGTATGTACAAAAGTAGAAATGTTGAAACGTGGTGTGCTGGAGGGCAGGTTGCTATGACAATATGGAAAAAATCCCAAAAGTTCTGTTTTTGTGGTTTTAAGGTATATAAGGTAATGATGAAGTGTTAGTCAGGGCAAACTTGTCTAAAGCCATATCTTGAACTGCTTGTCTGATTGACCCTCATTGCAGTGTGATTAATGTAAGTGTTTTATGTTTTTTATGCTTTAAATTCTAATAAACCTCTGAATCCAAAAGTGAGACTTTTGTTGTGTGCTGTCTCTTCAATTTTTAATATGTGCAGCTATGCTCATAATTTGGAATTTCCCCCGACACAACTCACAGAGAGATTTAAAACTAATTAAGAAATTGTAGGATTTCAAATATAAAACTAGTTTTTGAAATGGAACTGTGTAGAAATAATGAATACCTTATCGCTAAAATGTATAATTTTTTGTTAAATTTGGAAACAGAAAATGAACTGGTACATACCATAAAAATGGTACGATAAACTGGGCAAAAAGAATTCAATATAATGTATCAATTGATCAGTGGGAAAACATGCGATAAAGGGATTGAAATTTATGCTTTAACCTCAAAGAGAATTTCTATAAAATTATGTATAATTGATATTTAACCCCAAATAAATTGACTAAAATGTATAAAGGATCCCCAAATAATTGCTGGAAATGTAAGACTCACATATGGACCTTTTATCACCTTTGACAGACTTGTAAAAGAGTTAAAATATATTGGAGGGAAATTAGTAATGTAATTCAAAAAAAAATTTTTTTAATTAATGTATAAATTTAGATCAGAAATGTTTTTGTTAGGATTTATGGATAAAACAGTGGGAAAATCACATGTTTTATTGTCATATATGATAACTGCAACATGACTTTTATCAGAATTGGAAAGATCCTATAATACCCACAATAGAGGAATGGTTAATAAAGATGACAGAACTAGCAATGATGGCTAAATTAATGGTCCTTGGGACAGAAAAATCATTGAAAAAAATTATCTATAATTGGAAGCTATTTACTGACTTTTTTCAGGAGATAGAGAAAAATCAAATTTGAACATATGGATTTGATGAATGTTAAAATTTAAAAAGGAGGAAAAAATTTACTAACCCCTTTTTGGGGGACAGGGAAAAAGGACGTTTTATTGTAGTCTTAAACTAAGAATTAGTGTTCTATATATCCTTGAAGAAGAAGTTGGATTATTCTTCGTATATACAGTATTTGTGTTTTCCTTTCTTTTTTTACATACTGTTTCTTACTTCTATCCCTATTCTCTTTTTACTCTTTATCACTTCTTTTGGTGATTAGTTTATATTGTTTGTTATGTTATGCTTTGTAAAATGTAATAAAATTATTTGAAACAAAAAATAATGTTGCCTAAATTTGCAACAGGGAAGTGCATGATGATCTAATCCAAGCAGAGATTACCTACGTTTGCAGAATCTAGGCTCTTCCAAAAAAGAGCCTGGATTCAAAAAAATGTTAAAAAAAATCCAGGAACAATCCACACAAAAGGAATTTTTAAAAACTCGGTGCCAATGGAATGTTTTTTTTTTTAATGAATACATTACAGCAATTCAAAGCAAATGATGCTTAAACGAAATGGAGAGGACAAAGAAATTGACTTTCCTATATAAAACATCACAATTTGTGATAGTAAATTAGTTAGCTAGTTATCTATACCTAGTTAGCTAGCTAGCTAGCTAGCTAGTTAGTTAGTTAGTTAGTTAGTTAGTTAGTTAGTTAGTTAGTTAGTTTAAAAACCAGAATGGTACAGGCCTGAAGGATTTCATTAGTGATGTTGCCAGGATGATGTATTTAAAGACGGTTTATGCAACATCACAGAATGCAACAGTGATACATACTGTTTAAAAGTCAAAACTCTGAAAGGGCCAAACTTCCATCCATCCATTCATTCATCCATCTTCTGTACATCTAGACACTTAGGTTCCCATTTCCCTCACTGATTTTTTTTAACTTTTTCAAAATATTTTGACACAGAGATATTGATTTTTATTTTAACTATATTAATAGATAAGGGGAATACAATATAACACATATGATGCACATATGATGCATTATTTTAGTCCATTATATAATTAACTGAATAAAAATGCAAATTTCAAATTTGCAAATGCAAATGTTTAAAAAGTAAGTACACTCCTACATATGATATATCACTTCCTCAAATATCTAAAATTAGAAACAGGTACATCAGATCAGGTGCAAATAATTAGAACATTAAAATTGCTCTTAGGTTCATCTGATTTTTTTTCAAATACTTTTAAAAAATACTTTTAAAAGTATTTTTTAAATACTTCATTTGAGTTTTGTTTTATGTTTTATTTATAAATATGGGAAAAATTGGGAAATGATCAACCATAGAGAAACAAAAACATAAAACAAACAAAACAAAACATAAAACAAAAGAAACAAAACATAAAAAAAATCAGCATGGCACATGTCGGAAGCATTACTTACTCTCACAGTTCTTTGGAACTGACATCAGAAGCAACAAGAAGATAATTCCTTTCTTGGCCATGGGCCCAATTTCTGCATTAACATGCAGAAATTCCAGTGATTCAAAAGGATCAGTATATATACAATAGAAAGGCACGCAAAGTCACAAACAGATCCAAGAAGCTGACTTTATCTAAAGGCAGATAAAAATCAGGAATCCAGCTAAATATGCAGGAAAGATTCCCAAAAAATTATTTCTAAACCATGTAAACCCAAACTGACCCTCAGGGAAGAAGCACAGAACTTCTGGTATTCTTGTTGTAGTATACCAAGCAACATAAAAATTGCTCAATGTCCCATTTTTAAATATACGAAGGACTTACTCCTGTGTATTTAGGAATCCTAGATCTTGTTGATTATGTGCCACCAAGGCATTGTCAATTCTTAGCAACCATATACAAAGATTTTCTCCATAATAATCTATCCCTAATCTGATCTTTGAAGCCTATCAACAGTACACCCATTACCATTGTAACTAAATGCATAATTTTGCTACTAGTTATTCTCTTCTTCTCTTTCTGTCTATTTTTCTCATCATTGGAGTCTTCTTGAGAGAACTAGATCTTCATTTCACCTTTATAACAACCCCTCTTTCTTCCCAAGGGACTCATACAAAGCCTACTATAATATTATAACCTTACTAAACTTGTCCTTCCAGGATCCTGGGTCTGGTTCCCACCAAATACCATGCAATCTGTTCCCGCGTCTCTACAAAACTTGAGAAAATAAAAAGGTCTTTGTTGATTAAAAATGATACTACAATGGGTTTGTTGATCCTCTCTGGAAATTCCATAATTAAAGTACAACCATAAAAAAAAGTTATTTCTTTAGTAGAGACCTACTTTATCTCCCTTTGGGTTGGGAAGATCTGGAGGAGGTCACAGTAGATACATATCAGAGAATTCATTCCTTCAAATAGTAAAGTGTGAATTGAATTTATACCAGTTCACTATTTTCTGTTTTAAATTCAATTAATGTGAACAAAATAAAGTCTCCTTTAAATTGAGTGTAAAATCTTTGTGATTTTATGGAAAGATCTGAGTGTACTTTTCTTGGCAACTATGGAGAAATTGTTTGTCACTGCCTTCTTCCAAAATTCATTTCTTCCTTACTTTCCAGCCTAGAGTAACCAGGTCCTATAAGTGATCCCTCTGTATTAAAAATTCTGCTTTGTTTTACTTTGGCAATTATTTACTTTGGCAATATTAAAGCATATTATCTTCCCTGAGAACATGACACTCTGGAATTTTAAATACATAGCATTTTTCTTTAAATCAGTCTCTGAGGGGGAAAAGTATATTTTTCTTTTACAGACAAAAACAATATCCAAAGATTCTATTGTTAATTTAGCATGGCAAAGAAGTCACATGAGTAAATAACATATTTCATGTCAAAGCCTCCACATTATTTATTTAATAGGATTTTCTGAATGTTGAGCAGGAAAGAAACATCTATTTGAGCCATCTGAACCATAAGCAAGGGTTGTCCATTTCAGAGAGCTAGATTGGCTTCAACAAGAGTTCTTTTATATTCTTCCTAATCCTAATCTAACATTTATTTATATTTAATATTTATTTAAATATTTAAAAAACATTCATGAACAAACTAAAACACCATCTTCCTTTTTTATCCATATAATTTCTCATGTCTATTACCTATATTAACCTTATTTCCCTTTACAAAGTGTTGTGTACCTCAGAATCAAGGGAGGAAGCTATAATTTTAATAATTCCTTATTTTATGATTCTTCCTGGTCAGAGTTCTACAAATACAATGTCACCAAATACTAAAGTGTGAAGTTAGTGTGAAGGGAAAAAAATGTGGCAGTAGCTATGACTTTCTTCTTCTCAAAATGATATTTAGCTATCACATTGTTTTACACAGGATTTTCCTTAATTTGTCACAATTGAAAGGCAGAATAGGTTTCGGCCATCAGGGCAGCACAGTTTATGCCTGCATATTTTTCTGTCAAGTCAAGAAATGGTGGAAAGCACATTAATTCAGCTGTGAAGAATACATCTCCAATGTTGAGCCAGTTGAACAGTATCAAAATATGTTATCTCATTGTTCAAAAAGGAGGGTAGTGTTTTTTAGGATGAGTAACATGTAACGCTACCATAAGTTTTGGTATGTACTGGTGATTCTGGGTATTTATAACCCAGAGCAAATCACTGGCAATATCTTCATTTCCACTAGATCCTGAAAGAAGCAGGTAAGCAGGGGCATTGATGTATTTGGAGAGTGACATTGTTAAAGAATAGTGAGAGGTCCAAAAAAGCAAAATAGTCATTAGATGGGAGACCCTTGATTTTCTTCTTTTAGAAGTAGCTTCAGCATGTGAATCTAATCCTTCCCAGTAACATCAGTTCAAGAGGGAATATTTAAACAAAGGAGTAAAAAACTTATTCCAGAAAGAGGACTATATTTTACCACTATTCTATCTTTGTGTATGAGGATGTATTTCTGATTCAAAAAAGGAAGAAGAAATTGTAGGAAAACTGAGGTAGGTTACAAAAGAAAGAGGTCATCAGCTGAAAATATAACCCCTCTTCCAAAAGAAATGATTGGTTAATTTTTGACCACAGATTTTTCTACTAATCTTGCCGATGTACAACCAATGTGTTGTGAAAATCCTGAAAAGAGTTAATTCAGTAATTGAGTTATATATTTAGTTAACAAGTTACAGTAATTAGACAATATACAGTATGCCATATCCGAGCCACCAAAGGTTGATGAGAAAAGTTACAAGATCTGGATATGTTTATACTCGAAAGATCAAAAAGGAATGGGATCCATGAAAGTGGTCATCAAATAACTGAAAAGTTATCACATACAACCAAGTGGAACAAAGTTTGCTATTGCTCCAGAAGGTAGAATGTGGAACCAATAGTTAAAAATGGTAAATTTATTTAATCCTCATGGACCTCTTCAGATTAGACCATTTTTCAGATTGTCCTTTCTTTCTTCCAAGAAAATATGTTCTCTATAGATATAAATCTAAAAAAAAATAAATCTCCAAGATTATTGCCCTTTTTTACTATTGTGTTTCTTCCATTGTTATCCAAATTGTATGTAAGAGACTAGCACTCATGTGATTGAAAAGATAGCTCCAGGATTCTAAAAAAGATTCAGGATTTAAATTTGGATGGTCTGCAGCATAGGTCCATGTAGGTTACAAGCCATTTTGCAAACTTCACCATAATTTGTTCTGATTATGTAGGAGAAGGAATGGCAGAGTCTGGAGGAGGAGTGAAAAGAGGTATCAGCCTAGAACCCCTACATAGCCACAAACAAAGTCCACCCCACCCCACCCCACATGTGTGCTATTGTCCCTTATCTAACTCTAATCAGGCACTGGACATTACTTGAAAATATTTCTGTGAATAGGCTTTTAACAATAAATCAATTTAATTGAACTTTCATATGTGGACTTAATCTTTCATATGTGACAGACTCTACTCATTTTGGTTATATTGTACCCACTGATGCCATGCAGATATCAACATATTGTCTCTTAGATAAGGTGACCAGATTTTAAGATTGGTAAAGAGGGACACCGTTGTGGGCGTGGCTTATTTTGTGGGCGTGGCTAGCTGGTCATGTGACTGGATGGCCGTGGCTACCTGGTCATGTGACCGGGTGGCCATGGCTATGTGTATAGGGACTACTCAGAGGGCTGAAAAAAGTCATTTCTGACAGGTCCTCGCACTTTTGATGGTCCTCACACTTATGACCATCCTCACATTTATGCCCATGCAGCATTCTTAACAACCATGTCACTCATTTCACAACTGCTTCTCTTCACCATGGTGATAAGACTGGGCAAAAAATGTAAAATGTGAGGACAGTTGTAAGTTTGAGGACTGGACAAAAGTGCGAGGACCAATCAAAAATAACTTTTTCAGCCCTCTGAGTAGTCCATATGCACAAAAGGACTAACCAGAGGGCTGAAAAAAGTCATTTCTGACAGGTCCTCGCACTTTTGACTGGTCCTCACACTTATGACCATCCTCACATTTATGCCCATGCAGCATCCTTAACAACCATGTCACTCATTTCACAACTGCTTCTCTTCACCATGGTGATAAGATAGGGCAAAAAACGTAAAATGTGAAGACAGTCGTTCGAGGACTGGTCAAAAGTGCAAGGACCAGTCAAAAATAACTTTTTCAGCCCTCTGAGTAGTCCATATGCATAAAAGGATACAGCAATAGAGAGGGATGAAGGAAGGGAAGGGAAATTAGAGTAGGAGTGAGGGTAAGAGGGGGAGGAAGAGAGGAGGAGAAGGAGAAAGGAAGAGGAAGTAGGGAGGAGAAGAAGAGGGTGGGGGGAAGAGAAAGTAAGAAGGAAAGAAAAGAGAGAGGTGGTAGGTTTGAGGAGAAAGATTGCTGTACAATAAAAAAGATGAAAGGGAAGAAAGCCAACCCCAAACAAATATAAAGATATTAAGATAAAGAATGAATGGTTAAACTTTAGAGAATAAAAGAGAACAAATATGAATAAATAGCAGTAATTAGAAACACACATACAAACATACAATTTATTTTCTTTGAACAGAGTATTTGGCCGGTTCACAAATTTAAACAGTGTTTAGTCACTTCAATTAAATTTACAATTTCTATATTTCCTTTTTGCCATATTTATTCCTCATCTATTTTTTTAAAAAAAACCAATATTACCCTTCATCCTCATCTCTAATCTTAATCAAATTCAATTTTTCCCTTCTATTCTATATTATACCCCTTCCCATTGTCATCTATTTTTATATCCATCCTCACATTGGTTAATTATGTAATTATGTAATACAGTTGTTTAATACAAATTCAACATTTTAATATAAATCAATTAGTTATAAAACTATCTTTTTTGTATATTAATCAATATGAACATGAATATTCCAATTATTTCCATGCAATCCAATTTCTTACAAATCAATTAATTATATTTACCAATAATAGTAAACCAAATAATTTCCCCCATATATTCCTCTGAACCACAACTTAACCATTTCTGCTTTCAACACAATATACAATTAATAGTATCTCAATTATTACAATTCCCTAGTTAAATACAGCTTTTTTTTCTTTTGTGTTTTAAAATCTTGAACTCTCCTCCTAAATTTCCCATTGTTTGCAGTTTTTCACCTACCTTTTTTGGGGAGGAAAAATAAAAATAAAAATAAATCTCTCTCTGCCTCATTTTGTCATGTTTGCACCAAAGATCCTGGTTTCGGTTTCGTTTCTGCAGCTTAGTTAGGGGGAAAAAAAACTGCTTCAGGAACTCTTTACACTGATTGCCTGTAGGGCGGCCCTTTGAAGCCCCGGGCAAGAGTTTAAACAGTTTTTTTTTCTTCTAGCCATCAGTTGGGGCTCAAGAGGCAGCGGGACTCAGGAGGCAGAATGAAAAATCGGGACTTTTTTGAAACGCCGTGGGACACGGGACAAATTGCTAAAAATCGGGACTGTCCCGCCAAAAGCGGGACGTCTGGTCACCTTAAAGACTCTTAGAGTACCTGCCTTGATCTAGAAACTGTAAAGAACTGACATTTCTAGATTTTAATGCCTTTATTCTCTGTATTACAGTTTACTAAACCAATACCAAAAGATTGAGATTGAAACAGCGTAACTATTGTCCCAAATTGACTGAAACTGAACTACTTTGGAGGCCTTTCAGTTTACAGCAGAAGACAACTATGACTTTTTCACCTATTGTACTCATTGTCTGGTTTCTTCATCTGACTAGATTGCAAGGTGAGAAAGGTATTTATTTAGGGGAGGCCATATTTAAAGATGTGTAAATCCCCCCCCTTTTAATTCCCCCACAGCTTTTAAAGGAAATAAAGATGGATGTGAGCTAAGTAATAAATACATGATGTGGTATAAATGCACAAAGGAAAATCACAAGGTCAAGTTGTTAACTGCAACTGTACAATGAAGCCATACCTTGATGTGTGTAAAAAAGAAGAAGAAGAAGAATGGGTCTTTGATTATATTTCCATACCTGTAATCTTGACTATTTGATCCCCCAACCTCAGACACTTCTGCTCTTTTAACATACTTTTAATTCTTAAATATTTTAATGATCCTGGTGTGTTTCCTAGTATAAGGAGGTAGGGAGCAAGTGAGAGTGTGCTGGGTGCAAACTGAACTGGAAATTATTCACAGTAATTTTCCAACATGTGGAAATCCATATTTTGCCATCTAACAAAATGTGAAACGCTATAAAGGCAAACCATCCAGAGTCTCTACTAACTGGGGTCATGTGATCACCATTTGTGATCTTCCCAGAGAGATTCTGACAACCAAAGTCAGTGGGAGAGTTGGATTCACTTAATGACCATGTTATCCACTTAACATCTACACTGATTCACTTAATAATCATGACAAGAAAGGTTGTAAAATCAGACATGGTTCACTTAATAACCCCCTTGTTTAGCCACAGAAATTCTGGTCCTAATTGTAGTTATAATTTGAGGAATACTTTAGCTCTTTACCTGGTTTTGAAATGCTTCTTAAAGTTAGAAGAAAAGATACTGAAATGGACAGTATAAACTAGGTAGCACTAGAGTGTGTTTTAGTCAATTTTTCCTCATTAACCAGCCATCTTTCTTGAGGTGATAGGGATCCTGGACTCCACCTCTGACCTACTGGCAATCTGCAATAACTTGTCAGGTGTATCAGTTTTACAATACCTCAGAACTGACTGTAACCAGAATCTCTTATGACATTTCACCCTTTTTTTAAATCCCCGGGGGGGGGTTTAAATCTTATTTGGAAAATTAAAGTTACTTGTCTTTTCTTTTTCCAACAGGTGCTGCTGACCCAGAAGTAGGTAGGAATTTCTATGTTCCCTAGAAACTTTCTGCACAAATTGGCACTGAATGGTGAAAAGGAAACCCATTTGCATTTTAGAAAATCTTAGATATGTTGTTTTGTTGTTTCCAGCACAATATAATATTCAGAACCATTGCTGTAACTCCAGTTGCATTTTATCACTTTCTTATTGTTAACAAGTTAGACGAAGAAATGTTAAAAAAATAACATATAATATGAAATAACGACTAGGCTAGCTTGGTGGCTCAACAAGACACTGTGAAGCAGGTATGGTAGCATCTACATTTTCTACATCATATGAGAAGAGCACATCTTCCTTCCCCTGTCCTTATCACTTTCTACAGAGGGACTCTTGAAAGCATCCACTCATATTATATTAGTATTTGATTTGGAAGTATTACCGTTTTGGACAAGAAGGTGGTGAAGAGAGTGGTAAGGATAGCAGAAAAGATTATTGGAAGTTCCATACCTTCTATCCAGGCCATGGCATATAAGTGCTATCCAGGACAGTGTGTGTGGGTGGGTATACGTGGGGGGGGGCATGACAGGGGGCATCAGAATTTCATTTTTAATATGTACATAGAAAAAATGGCAACAAAGGTTATCTTATAATGCTTTGTTCCTTGCCAAGTAATTCATTATTTGACCATGCTTGAGTTATGCTCTTCCATGTTAAAAAAGAAACCAGGCTTTTCCTTGGAACAGGATCAAAATCAACATATGAATGAAGCCTATTGCTGATCTAAATACAGGAGTGGATCTCATACTGAGTTGACAAGTTAAATAGATATGCATGTTAAATATTAACTTGTTTCTCAGGAGACACAAAATCATTGGAAACTTTCTTCTGAAAATCATATACAAATTCTTTTTTTTTTTTTAAAAATTATTAAACAAAAACATAAGACAAAAATACTTACAAACATGTATACATAAAGACAATACAAAAAAGAGAAACAAACTAAATAACAACTAACATTGTTTCAGCCTATCGGCTGACTTCTAGAAAACTGTTGCATCAGTGATTATTTTCTATTTCACCTCTATTTCTCTTTTAGAGATCTATTTTATGTGCTTACTTATTTTTACTTTTTTACATATCCAAGACATAACTCTATTTTTAAACTTTTCTCTCTATATAAGTATCTATTACTTCTATACATCCTTCTAATAACCATTCTAACTATTTATACATACAGTCATGTAGTCTACCTCCTATGTGATTGTCTGTGTTTCTTGGTTATGTTTTGTATAAGTATTATTTTATCAATCCTATCTTTCCCTCTAGCCAGGAATACCATTTTTGCCAGACTGCATAATAATCAGTGTCCTCTTTCTCTTGTAGCTCTTTTGTGAGTCTGTCCATTTCTGCACATTCTGTTATTTTTGCAATTATTTTTTCTTCTGTTGGTAATAGTTCTGATTTCCAATTTTTCTTCTGCTTTGTTATTTCTTCAATCATTAACTTGATTTCTTGCCAGTAATGTGCTCTTCTACAAGACCACCAGAGATGGTAATATGACCCCTTTTGCGACTTGCATTTCCAACACATTGGTGACACATTTGGAAACATTTTCGCCAGGCGTGCCGGTGGGAGGTGCCATCTGTAAAACATCTTGTAGAGGTTTTCTTTATATGGTATCGACATTGTCAGTTTGAGATTTTCTGTCCATAATTTGTCCCATTTTTCCAATTCTATGTTTTGGCCTATATTTTTTGCCCATATTATCATATTTTCTTTGACCGTTTCCTCTTCCAATTTATAGTTTATTAAATATCTGAAAATCATATACAAATTCATTCCAAAAGGGAGAGTTTGTTTCTTGCAGGGTTTCCATTGTTGAGCTTCAGAGGTATGGGGGAAAGTCCCTTTTGTTCTTATTATAATCCAAAATATTTTTTAAAATTCATTGTTGTTCCTTTTCAAGTAAGGATTGACTCCAAATGACTGTCTGAATTAGTCCCTGTAATGTTCAGGCAATATTTTGAAAGTGGTTGAAAGACAATGACTGGCCAAGGTGATCCAGTAGCTTCATGTCTAAGATACAACTAGAACTCATAGTCTCCCAGTTTCTAGCCTGGTGCCTTAACCATTACACCAAACTCCTCCTCCCTCTCATTCTTTTTCTCACTCATTTCTTCTATTCTGCTCTTTCTTGGCAGGTTGTAAGAAGCCACTAATCTCTACAAGAATTGTTGGAGGCCAACCAGCTTCTGAAGGGTCATGGCCATGGCAAGCGGGCCTTTCAGTATTCAACATAACTTTTTGTGGTGGCACTCTCATAGACAAGAAGTGGGTGCTGACGGCTGCTCATTGCTTCATCTGGTAAGTTCCTGGACTGTAAAATTAAGTGACAAAAATAGATAGCTGACTATTATTATGTTCTTTTTAATAAACTAGAGTTTCCAGGAAAAAAGCATTATTATGGCTTGTTACATAGCCAGATATTTAGACTTGATTTGGCATTTTATCCACCTATCAAGTCTTTCCCAAGGACTAGGGAACATCTGGAATAGGCAGATGTTGTTTGATGGTGTTAAAGGTATTGTTGCAAGATGTAGAAGAAGTAAAGCTGCCTTTTTGCAATTGACTAATGGTGATTTTGTCAATGCCAGTGGTATTCAATTAACCCTCCAGATGCTTTGAGATTGCACACAAGGTGGCTGTTAGTATTGATACTACCTTTGCTTTCTTTTGCCAGTCGTTCTGTTTCTATTCACAGGTCTTCGGATTTAGGGATTTCCAGTTCTTTCTCTTCTCTTCTGCTGCCTTCAGAAACTACCACATCCACTATACAGTCTTTTTTGTCTTTCAGAAATAGTCACAGAGGAGTCAAATGAAGAAAATGGCATTGCATCAGGGTCATTCTACTGCCAATTTTTTTGTGCTCACATCACAAATAAGGATACATATAAGTAGTCCTATTATAAAGTAGTCCATATAAATGACCACAATAGAGCCAAAAAATTATGTTGCTAAGTGAGAAATTTGTTAAGTGAGTTTTGCCCCATATTAGGAGTTTTCTTGCCACATTTGTTAAGTGAATCAGTGCAGTGGTTAAGTTAGTAACATGATTGTTAAGTGAATCTGGCTTCCCCATTGACTTTGCTTGTCAGAAAGTTGTTAAAGGGGATCACATGACCCCAGGGCACTGCAACTGTCATAAATGTGAGTCAATAGTCAAGCATCCAAATGTAAATCACATTACCATAGGGATGCTGCAACAGTCATAAATGTGAAAAATGGTCCTAAGTCACTTTTTTTTGTACCATTGTAACTTTGAAAGGTCACTAAAGAAACTATTCATACTGTAAGTCGAGGACTACCTCAACACAAAAAGGACACAACAATGCTTTTTCTTTTTGACCAAAATTCAGATCCTGCTTTAGTTACATATTAATAAAAGATTGCTTTCCTCTGCAGAGTTTCAATGGAAGGTACTTTCCCATTTGCATATCACTCAATGTGAATACTGATGTGGAAATCAGAGCTGGATTTTGATTAAAGCCAAATAGGCACTGGCTTGTGGGTGCCAATGTCAATAGTTCCAAATCATTCTAAAAATGCAAATCTTCACATTGGCAAGAAATGAATCCATCAGTCAATGTGGCCTAGGGACACCATATAATCCTGAGCCAGCACTGATGGAAATAGTATACAAATGAATAAATATTGCTGTTGGCATCTTTAAATATGGCAAAGCTGGATATGAGGAAGCATGCTGAAATTAAATTCAGACAAAATCCAGTGCCTCTGGAAATGTAAATTTCAGGAATTTTTTCAACAAATGTCAAAATCCTGCAGTACTCTCAATAGGTCCGCATCCGTCAATTGCTGTTGACATTTTTTTTTAATTGTTAACATTTACAGGCTCCCTGAAGGCTTTAACAAAATTTTTGTGGGGTTAGGCGACCACCAACTCATGAACCCTTCAAATACCTCAGAGAAATTTGCCATCCAACAAATTATTATTCATCCTCAATACACAGCTAATGACACTATGTATGACATCGCTTTGTTGGAGCTAAACGACACTGTGGAGTTCACCAAATACATCATGCCTATGTGTCTCCCAGAGTCTTCTGTGAAGTTCCCTGACAATTCCAGCTGCTGGGTCACTGGATGGGGAAGAACAGCATCTAAGGGTGAGTGAGGAAAATGGGATGTATGTTTGATCTGACACCTTTTCATCCTTTCACATCTTTAAGGTATGAAATTTGGTATGTTTAAAAATTTGTTTATTTGCTTATTGCACCAAAGTACAATAGTGGTCAAAATTTTGGAAACCTTTTGGGGAAAGTGTATTTTTGATGCTTGATGGCTAATAATGCCATTTTTGCAGAGGGGGGGGAGTTTCAAGATAATCATATTATCTTGAAACTCTATCACTGCTGGAATGGCCTGGGAATAGCCCAGACCTTAACCCAATTGAAAATCTATGAAGCCCACTAAAGAAACCTGTTAGTCAGAAGCGACCCACCAATAAAACCCAATTAATAGAAGCTATCATTCAATCTTGGTTTCACATTATAACAGCGACAGAACTAAAAGACTTGGTTCACTCCAAGGAAAGACATTGTAAGGTCATAATACATGCTAAAGGTTATCCAACTAAGTATTAACTGACCTGGTGATAATTTCTTTATATCACGTTTTTTTCTGTGGTGATAATTTTTGTATATCTCATTTTTTTCTGTGTGTTTCACTTTTCTTCTTTAAACTGTAACTGCTATTCTAATAGCAAATCCTTCATAAAAGTAATTGCATTACATTCTTAATTAAATTATCTTTCCATTGATATATAATTTTATGGTACTGCTCCCAGAAAAAAGTGGTGTTATTAGCTATTTTTAGAAAATTCACTTTTCCCAGGTTTCCACAATTTTGGCCACTACTGTAACTTGAAGTTACATAAAGGACTAACGGGACACAGTTTAATCCAGGAAGATGCTCCAGATACAAACTTGAGGAGACGAGACCATTATTCTGCATTGACACTGAGGCCAAACTAGAGTTTTGCATAAAACTCTGCATAAAGTTACACAGTAAAGAACCCTAACCAGAGGAAATGGCAGGGACCAGCTGCACATGCGTTTAAATATTTTCAGGGAGGATTTATTTTCAGGGGGCCTTATTTTAGTGCATGCGTTCAAAAGCCCAATTGGGCTTATTATCCAGGGAGGTCTTATTTTCTGGGAAACAGGGTAGTAAATGTTATTAAATGGCATAAACTTTCATTAGAAGCATGAAGTATCTGAATATGATGTAGGATTTAAATTGGGATGAGATCGAGTTAGGGACAAGGATGAAGAAGGCAAAGCAGAGCAGAATGATTAAAAATCATTTTGGCTTACTTAAAAGTAGTAGGATTCTTCTTTTTCTTAAGGTTCTTTTTAAGGTTTAAAAATTAGCAGCAAGCTCAGGATAGTAACAGTAACTAGTGGAACCTATTGCCACTAAAATCCATAACAGCACCAGCAAAGCTTAATCTGAGTCAGTCCCAGACATCAAATAGAGTCCTTTTTTCCAATGGCAGAAAATGGCACTAAAATATCTGAAGGGGTTTTTGATTCCAGAAAGATCAGTTGAGTCATCCCATCAAAGCAAAATTGCAAAAGACATCTGGGACCTGATTGGAAGCAGCAAAGCAAATTAGGTTATTTCCGAGTGTTTTTTAATCTTTCCAGAGGTCCAAACTGAATCAGTTTGCTCCTGATCTTTAATTTGTAAATTTGAACTGGATCACACCAAATTTCAAATCTTCAATTTTAATTAATTCAGGCTTCTTCACAGAGACCTGATTAGCTGCAAAACAATAGGGAGCAAGTAAAGATGTAATGCCTTTGGGTTCTGAATTGTCATTCTTTTCATCCTAAAGATCTACACATAATATGAGGGATGGAGTGGGATGGAGGGCCAAAAAACAGATTAAACTATATAGTGGTTAGGCTGATTTGAAGGACAAGTGTCAAGATTTTCCTTTTTTTTAAAGCAACATGCCTATTTTAGGGACTATCCTTTATATTTCATATGTTCTCCAGCTCAAAATAGTTTATGTTGGTTTCATCAACCAGACAGCTTGGAGAGCAGATATAATCACAAGACTACATCTTACTCATCTATTAGTCAAAATTCTAGTACATCAGCTAAGAACTGGCAGCTGTGATCTCACATCTTGTATATGTAATTATGTGTAGAACATAGTGGTTGAAAAGTTTTAGTCTTCCTTGTCCCATTATAATTTACTTTCGACAGACAACTACTGTGCCTATATGACATAAGTATGTTTCTTTCCTGTCCTGTTCTGTTCTGTTTTGGGAGAGAAGAGCAGTAAAAATTTATGGGAAACAACCCTGTTAGATCTGCCATCTTCAGTTTGGCACCTTGCTGGCATCCTGCCATCAAAGGATAGGAGGGAGGAGCAGAACTTGGGAGGGGAACAAATGGGCAATCAACCCATTTGACAGCTTATCAAAGAGCAAGAGAGCTCAGAACCAGTTTTTCCCAGCACTCAAGGCCATTCACCCTGAGAAAGAATGTGAATTACCCTAAACATCTCAGTGTTCTCAAAACAACCCAGGTGGATGAAGATGGATTGCGGGGAGAGCTGGGAAGTCAGGAAACTTTCTGTATCTTTTGAATGAAGGAAAATTAGTCCTATCCTTATTTTACTGCAACCAGCATCTTTTAATAAAAGAACTTATCACTTCAACCAATTGGAATCAAGGATCTGTCTTTCCTAAGGGATCGGACTGGGGCAGGTCTGCCACAACACTAATATTTACTTCCCTAAAATCATCAATCTGGTTAGCAAATGTGTCTTCTGGCAAATCGCAACAAGAAAAATTAAATTTGTTCTTTAAAATGAAGTTGAGGAATGTTGAAGATTTGGCACTAAATTTACAGTGAATATAAACTCAGTTACTTGTTCTCTGCATTTTATAATGCAAAACCTTCCTTTTTTGCAGTGGACCTGAAACCTCCCCAAACCCTTCAAGAAGTTGAAGTGTCTATCATCAATACAGATTTATGCAACTCTTTATACAACATGCTCAATGTTACAATATTGCCCCATTCCCCTATCAGGGCTGGTATGATCTGTGCGGGTAGCTTAAAAGGGGGTAAAGATTCCTGTCAGGTATGGTGCTCAAAAATGTAGCTATGTTTCTATGACATAAGACAGTTAAAATTGTAGGGATTGAATTTGTGTAATGAATTAAACTGTATTAACCTTGGTTGGGTAGTGGGGTTGCTAAGGGCCTGATGAGGTATAGGATATTAACTCTTAATGTTAGTTTATGGTTCCTTGTGTGGAGCAATGAGAATGAATTAATTAATTAATTAACTAATCAATCAATCAATCAATCAATTTAAGTTTGTTGTACCAACCCTGTCAATGTTGATATGGAAAATTTATGAACCTGCTCATAAAGGATGCAGAGTTCTCCCAGAGCTTCCTTCATTCAGGGAAGTATGCAGTGCTCTTCAAACTCTCAAGATAGGTCTGGGTAATCATCAGCAAGAGGCCTTACATAGTGTCCAGAAAAGCTCTTCAAGATTCAGCTCTTGAAATTGGATGGAAAGCTTCATGGGGATTTTCAATCAGTGAAGTGATTGCTGCTTAATTTTGCTGACTAAGACAAAAAACAGAGGAGCTAAGCCTCTCAGAAACTTAATGAAACTGCTACACAAAACTTGAAAAAGTATTTAAAAATTAGGCCAAACATTTCTGATCTGCCATCTCCAGTAATATCAAGAACATGGGGCAAAATAACATATCCAACTGCCCTGCATAAGATCAAAATTGCTTAGCCATGTACTAAGAGATCAAATCTTTAAAATAACAATAGAAATAGCACTTAGACTTATATATCACTATACAATGCTCCACTCCACAGCCCTCTCTAAGCAGTTTACTGAGTCAAAATATCACCCCCAACAATCTGGGTCTTCATTTTACCCACCTTGGAAGGATGGAAGGCTGTGTCAACCTTGAGCTTGGTTAGATTTGAACTGCCAAATTGCAGGTAGCCGGCAGTCAGCTGAAGTAGCCTGCAATACTGCACTCTAACTCCTGTGCCACTGTGGCTCATTTCTCATTAAAATGCATTACTGGCTCAACTTGTTGTTCTCCAAACATTTTGGACATGAATTCTTATGAATTCATATTCCTATAAATCCCTAACCAGATTTAAAAGTCCAAAACAGTTGGAAGGATGTCCCATATCTGCTTCTTTTGACTAGTTCTGAAGAGGATTTAAGGAATAGTAATAAATTCATATGGCTCTCAATATAACTGTGTGTAGATTTCATTTTGGATATGAATTTCAGAGGACCGAGGATAGCCAGGTGATTCTAGGAAAAGATTTTTTTTGATACCATTGATTGGTCTCATGACATAGCAGAAGAAGTATTATTATCTTGCATGGCTATGCTTATGTTTTGCAGGTCAGTTAACAACCTGCTGTTTATTAACAGTGTTAAATATGGTTAGGTTTTGAGGACTTAGTGCAGGACTTAGTGTGCGAATCCAGACCCATTTTACTGAATTATCAATCAATATATTGCATTAACCCCAAAACTGTGATAAGTATGTTTGGTGAACAGGCAATTTACTGAAGATTCCCAGGCTAAAGTTGAGGCGTTTAGTTAAAGAAATAAATACTTTGCTGCAAGGAAATTTGCATTTCAATTTGTCAATATCGGAATGAAGCAGCCTTCCTATTAACATGTGATAATATACATCTTTTTCTTTCCAGGGTGATTCTGGAGGACCTATGGTTTGCCAATGTGATGGAAGTGAAAATTGGCTGTTGACAGGAATTGTGAGCTGGGGGTTAGGCTGCGGCATAGCCGATGTGCCTGGTGTCTACACTTCAGTAGCACATTATGCTGATTGGATCCAGCTGCACATACCCCACATAAAATTTTCCGAGTGCCCATGTGAAAGTAATAGTGTAGGACACAATACCCCTCTTCTCGTGCTTTTTCTGATATCTGTCAAATTGATCTTCTTCTGAGAGACTTAGACGTTCCTCCTTCAGCTTACCTATGTCCCCAGGTGAAATCTTTTTTACACAAAATGCTGCTGGTGCAGCTCTACATAGAAATCTATAGATTCTCCAAACTGGAGGCAGATCAGCATTAAAATTCTTTTTTTTTCCTTTTTATGTTTTATTTGTTTTATTTATATAACATTCAATTTTCATCAAAGTGTGTTGTCTGGGTACAGTTATTTTTAAACAATCATAACACATGTATGGATAAACTAATCTTACTATTAAGGATAAAGAAGAAACTGAATATTTCTTAATATGGGACATATTTTATCAATGGCTAGACAACAGAAACAGAAGTTAGAAAGGAGAAGATATAAAAAGAAGGAATGTTAATGTGGAGAGTTGATAAAGAAGATAATGTTAAGTATTATTGTTATTATATTATCATATTATTATATTACCAATATTATGGTGATTAATACCACAACAATGTTGCTGAGCACATTGTAAGCCGCCCTGAGTCTTCGGAGAAGGGCGACATATAAATCAAATTAAAAAAAAAAAGCATTAAAGTTCTAATTAGTGTTAAATCAATAAAAATATGATTTAAGTCATGTGGCTTACCACAAGAATGAAGATAAGGCTGACCATTCTTCAGGCTTTGGCTGGGAATCATGATAAGAATTGCGTACTACCAAATCCAGAGGTAGCTTGAGAGGAGCTTTCCAAAATCTTCAAAGGCCTCCTGCCAGTGATAAACTGTCTTTTCCCTTTCCTCCTGGGATTACTGACAATGGTACTACTCTTCCTCCTCCTAATATCATATGGCATGTTGTTGCTCTTCCTTCCCCACAAAAGAGTTTCCACTCTTCCCCACCAAAATGTATTTCCAACATCACTTAACCTGACAACAAAGATAACAACAATATTGGGCTGCCAGAAAGACTTGGTTCAAGGAACATACTCTGTTTTCAAATAATCTCTGAGATCACTATGAAAAGACATGTATCTTTAAAACAGTGAAGATGCTGCAATGTCCACCTAAAGGGTGGAATTTTTTCTCCATGCTTTCTTTTCTTTGGCGCTCAGCTATGCACTCCGTTCTGATTTGAACCTTGTTTGGCAACACTGATCTACAGCTAAGACTCCTATCAATATAAATTCATAAAGGAAGAAGCTGTTTCTAGTTCGTGTCCTGATTTTGGACATCATCTCAACGTCTGATTGGCTGCAAAAGTGAGAACCTTTGAGGAACTGGGACACCAACCTGGCACTCACTGGAAGAAGATTTTTGAAGTCTCCAGAAGGGTGCTTCCTTGCCTTGTTGAAGAGACCAAAGTGCAGAATTGTTCTACCCCTGAACTAAAACGAAAATCTCCAAGTCTTCTTTTACTAAGTGATTTTTTTCAGGAAAGGAATGACTTTGCTATAGCTACTGCTGTCAGAAGCTACTGGATTTAACTGGAATCAATTTAATGTAAAATTTGTAATCTATAATTTTCTTTAATTATTGTACTTAATTCCCATCCCTTTCTTTCCTTCCTTTAACTTATTTTAATAGATGATTTTGTTTGTTACTACTACTGGATAATTTTCTTTATATATTAGTTTATGCTGCTCCTGGAACAAAATATGTCTATCATTGTAAAATTTTACTCTGATGTATCATAACAATAAAAGCAATGTTTACTATTTGTAAACACCTTGAGACATTTAATTCAAATGATTAAAAGATCTGTGGCCTTGATATTTAGAAGCAGAATTTAAATTCTTGGTTTTCTTATTTGCTGATGAGTTATAAAGAAGAAGATCACCCAGGAAAAGGAAAGCAATTAAAACAATTCTTATTTTCCAAATAGTTTTGTAGAAACTAGATTATTGTTTTAGGCTGCAGTCCTCTGTCAATTTATTTTATTAGAATGGTTGCTGGATTAAGCAAAAGCCCCTCCTAGATCAGGTATTTAGTATAATAACATAGAATAACTGAGTTGGAAGGACCTTGGAGGTCTTCTAGTCCAACTCCTCCTTCAGCAGGAGACCCTGTACCATTTCAGATAAACAGTTCTCCAGTATCTTCTTAAAAGCCTGCAGTGATGGAGCCCTCACAACTCCTGAAAGTAAGCCATTCCAGTATTCAGTTATTCTCACTGTTGTGAAGTTTCTCCTTTGTTCTAGGTTCCTTTTCTCCTTGATTAGTTTCCATCCCTTGTTTCTTCTCTTGCCTTCTGGTGCTCTTTGTGGCAGCCCCTCAAATCTTGAAACACTGCTATCATCTCATTCCTAGTCCTTCTTTTCTCTAAACTAGAATAACCAATTCCTACAACCATTCTTCATATATTTAGTCTCCAGCCCCCTAATCGTCTTTGTTGCTCTTCTCTGCACTATTTCCAGAGTCTCAACATCTTTTTTATATTGTGGTTTCAACTAGATATTACTAGGGTAAGTAGGAGATAGAAAATGTACAAAAATGAGTACCTTTTCATATTGGGTTGGCAACATTCCAGAATAAAAAGATATTCTTTCAAATGAAGGAAACTATTTCCCAAGGATTATTTTTATCTTATTTGTTTCCTTAAATTGAAGCCAATCAGACTGAGAACAGTTTTTGTAGAGTGGTTGTGTGGCATGGTTACAGAGACAGAGACCATAATAGAAAGCCATACCTTGTGGGTCCCATCAGTTGACAATGTTTCAGGCAAGTAACCTGAAGTATGTGTTACTAAACATTTAGGTTGTTTTTGGTTAGCAGTTAGAAAGACTTAGCAATAGCAATAGCACTTAGACTTATACACCACTTCACAGTGCTTTCAAGCCCTCTCTAAGCGATTTACAGAGTCAGCATATTTCTCCCCCTCCCCCCATCTGAATCTTCATTATTTCAGCCCCAGAAGGATGGAAGGCTGAGTCAACCTTGACCCAGTGAGAATCGAACTGCCAAACTGCAGGCAGCCAGCAGTCAGCAGAAATAGCCTGCAGTACTGCATTCTAACCACAGCATCACCACAGCTCATAAAACTTTCTCTCTTTCCTTAATGAAATTAATGAAATAATCATCATATCAATAAGCAAATCTTTAAAATTCCCACCTAAGAGATTAAAATAACCCCAAATTATTTGAAGCTACCTGCAGAGTAATACAGTAAATTTCTATGTCATATTTCATTACATTATTGCTTCACTTACTTATATCTTAAGTAATTAAGATTTACTGATTTATATCTTAAATATATACCTAAAACTTTAGGTTTTAGGTATATATTTAAGATATAAATCAGTATTTGTTGAAGCAAATAATATTTAAATTCCTCTACACTTTGTACTGCCCTTGGAATACAGATTAAAAGTCTATAGCTATACAATTTGGGATGAACAGGTTTTGAATGTTGGGAAAGGAGGGATGGATTTCTAGATGAAAAATTGTAGACTACAGGAACCAAGAACACTACTCAGGTGACACTGAGAACACTGATAAACCTCTAAGTGCTTCAGCTTCCCTCTGAAAGGATGCAAATGACCAAGTGTCTGCAAGGAGTATATATTCTTCCATTCCCCACTATCCTGTCAGAGCTGAAAAAGCTTTTTGGATGAGAAGCAAAACGTCATCAAAGAAAAACCAAGAAAGTCCAATTTCTTTGTTTTTTTTAAATGTTGGCGTTTTGTTTTTTAACATTTTTTAATAAAAGTTTTAAAAGCTTTTATTCATAAACATAAAAATCAAATCATAAGGCTGGAAGGGAACTTGGATACTTGATTATATATTTCCATCCCAAGGCAAGCCAGACATTATGAGGAAAACTGTAACCAGAGGTGGATTTCAGCAGGTTCTGACCAGTTCTGGGGAACCGGTAACGGAAATTTTGAGTAGTGGAGAACTGGTAATTAAAAATCTGACTGGCCCCGCCCCCATCTATTCTCTGCTCCCAAGTCACATCTGATCAGGAGGAAATGGGGATTTTGTTGTAACCTTCCCCTGGATTGGGGATGGAATAGAGATTTTCCAGTATCCTTCCCCTGGAGTGGGGTGGGAATGGAGATTTTACATTCCTTCCCTGCCATGCCCACCAAGCCACACCCATAGAACCAGTAGTAAAAAAATTTGAAACTACCACTGATTTTAACCTATGCCTGGATGCCATGAAAAGGACATAGAATTCGGCATTAGGATTATTTGCATTGATTAAATCTTTACTCATGCTGTTCTTTCTCTCTTGTGTGCCTATCAATAAAATTCTGTGATGAAATCAGCAAGCATAAATCAGAGGTCTAAGTGCCTTCCACATCAACTTGCTGGACTGATAACCAGAAATTACAGGCTTCACCTTTGCGGCTTTTTTTCTCATAATTCAATGACTCATGTTCCACAGTTACACAAACCACTGTATGGGAATAAAAACCTATGGTAACTAAAGAAGGTCATGCAACAATGAGCTTCTGTCCCATAATGCTCATAACATAGTTCTGGGTGGAAATTTTAAGTTTTTCTGATTTTGCCACTGAATAACAGCCTCATGTTTGTACCAATAATACATAAAATATGAGCATACAACTACAGCTAGTCCTATTTAATTACTGCCTTAGTTACTGATTGCAGTTACAACAGTGATAAAAAAGTAACTTTGAGACCAATGTCTACATTTATGACATCTCTCTCTGTCACATGTTCACTATTACAGTCAATTAGTACATGTTATCTTGTACTTAACCTACTTTTTTCTTTTTCTATCCCTCACAGAAGAAAGATTGTCCTCCGTGTAAGAAAGAAATTTCTCCACACCATAGCAGCTGCATAAAAAGTGCTAACCGCATGTTAACAAGCTCAATAATGTAACCTTAATTAGCCAGTTGATAACTGCTTCAGAAACTGACAAGACCCTAATCATTTTCTAAGCAGCATGCAGCAGATGCGCTAGGCCAGAACTGTCAAATTCACGGCCCGTGGGCCGGACACGTCATGTGTTGGCCATGCCCATGCCCAGTTTAGCAAAGAGGGGAAAAGTCCATCTTGTACACCTCCATGACGGTGCAAGTTTGACACCCATGCTCTAGGCAAACAGCTGGTGCTACCTCACTCCTTTCTATATGTATTCCTAACTGTATACCTGCTTACTCTCTTATAATCCCGTCCTCTCCAATGAATGTAAATTTTAAAAATTCAATTCTCTTCTTGCTAATTATCCCAGGATTGGAGTGAGCATTCCAAAGGGAGCGAGGATAAAAAAGTCTACAAGATTTGCCTTTTTCTCTGACTTCTGTGTGAGTCACATTCCAGTGCTCACCCAGAAATTTGGGGTTATATACTTCTGACTTTGCAAATCAAAGGAAAGCTGAAGTAAAATCCTAAACACAATCACAGTTATGCGTCCTTTCACTTAGCAATCATTTTGCTTAATCCCATGCAAAACAAGCCCTCCCAAAAAATTTAAACTACTAAATCTATTTGCAAATCATTAACCTGTCTTCTATGTATTCATGACAAAGTAAGCAATAATAATAATAATAATAAACAAAATTAAAATTTCAAAATTCTCTGTTAAGTGTTACTGTAATTCACTTATAGAAAGTTTACCAAAGCACCTTATCTGTCCAAAGTCATCCCAAAAGTTATAAATAATTCATTCTGGATAAAATATCAACATTTGTTTATTAATGCCATCTCTTATCAATTATGGTTTAATTAAATATAATAGATTCAGTCTAAGGGTGACTTTTCTAAATAAAGATTGGGAAACGTCTCAAGTCACAAATCAATATCTGCATAAAGTCATGTTCTCAGAGTCATGAATTCTTCCTGGGCCATTGATTAGCCAGATCAATATGCTTTCACAGGTTTGTGATAGTTTAATAACTGAAATGCCAACAGAATGGATACCGTGTGTGTCAAATCCTGTGTATTTGGCAAGACTGGGGAAGCAAAAACTGTACAGATTTCAGTGAGGTATCTTTAATGCTAGGAAATCCTGAACATGAAGCTGTTGTATGATATGAATTATTCTCTGCAGGAAAAAATATGGTACAGAAAAGGAATTATTGGACAGTTTTATGATTACAATTTTTGAGGAGTCTTAGCTCTGCTTTTTATCTTTATTTGTCTTCTCTCTCTTTTTTCTTGAGACTCTCCAACTAATAAAGACAATCTGTCTTTATGGTCACTGACTTAATGGCACATCCTCATCCTCATCCGGTCCTCTCAATTCCTGGCAAATAGATGGGGAAGAAATGGAGCTAGTGACAAATTTTATTTTCCTGGGCTCCAAAATCACCGCAGATGGGGACTGCAGCCAAGAAATTAAAAGACATTTGCTCCTGGGGAGGAAAGATATGGCAAATCTAGATAGCTTACTAAAAAGCAGAGACATCACCCTGCCAACAAAAGTGCCTATAGTCAAGGCTATAGTTTTCCCAGTTGCAATGTATGGCTGTGAAATGTTGGACCATAAGAAAGGCTGGGCACCAAAGAATTGAGGCCTTTGAACTATGGTGCTAGAGAAGACTCCTGCAATTCCCTTGGACTGCAAGGTAATCAAACTGGTCAATCCTAGAGGAGATCAACCCTGACTGCTCTTTAAAAAGCCCGATACTGAAAATGAAACTCGAATACTTTGGCCACCTAATGAGAAGGAAGGACTCAGTGAAGAAGAACCTAATGATGGGAAAGATTGAGGGCAAAAGAAAAAGGGGACAAGAAAGAATGAGGTGGCTGTATGGAGTCACTGAAGCAGTAGGTATGAGCTTAAATGGACTCCAGAAGATGGTAGAGGACAGGAAGGCCTGGAGGAATATTGTCCATGGGGTCATGATGGGTCGGACATGACTTCGCAATTAACAACAACAACAACATCCCCATCAGTGGCACCAAATAGAAAGGAAAAGACAACAGAGTAGAGACAAATGATCTGAGAACTAAACCCTTGACTTACCACCACCATCATTCACTGAACCTGGTGAGCAAAGAGATGTATTAGTTTCAAGTGAAGTAAACATTCCACCACCACCACCAAAGTTTTCAGTTACTCAAAAGGAGGAAATATAGACTAACATGTCACATAATGAAAAAGGAGGAAATATAGACTAACATGTCACATAAACTGTTGGTTGCTCACAATAAAATATTAATAGTGGCTGTGAGTGATGTTTACCCATCTTTTATAGAAGTGCTATTTTTATATGGTAAAACATCTGAGCAGAGTCATCAAATGGATTTTCCCCAACAAAATAAGCTTTTTACACTTTTATTCAGGTGTGATATTTTACTGGTAGCTGGCCAGCTTCTAAAGAAGCAATACTGAATTAATCTTAAATGATGGGGTTTTCATTTAGTAGCTTCAAAAACTCTAGCACGAAATTACCAAAATACAAAAATCTGAAAAAGCAGAAGAAAGTAGCAATACCATTTTTAAAAGAAAAAGAAAAAAAAGAGGTTGTTACAGTGGTCATTTTGTTATTGTTAAGTTCCAGACAGTTTCCTATGAAGAATATATTGGTCAAGTTAAGATTTTTGACAAGATCCTATGGGACACGTATATAAAAATAAATTATATAGAAGTTCCTAGTTTCTTCTAAAGAAAATAAAAACCCTAACAGTGCTGCCTTAGAAGCTCCTACTTCTTCAGGAACTAAGAAACATGTAATGACCTCTTTCAAAGTTATTTCCATTTCTGTTCCCAGCCCACTTTCTGATCCTACCTGTGCTGATTTTTAGGTAGTGTGTTCCTCTAAGCAGAAGTGTTTGGTTTATTTTCTTTTTGTTCTTTATAAATCATTCATGAATATTGATGGTTCTTTACCTTGACATCCTTTCAAATTTGTTTAACTTAAACAAATTAAATTTACAAATTAAACAAATTAAAATCACACAAGCATTACTTGAAGTTTGACTTTGTAATTAGACAAGGGAGAAAATCTGGATTTGGGATGCTTCTGAGGATTCAGTAATAGGATTCAGGGATACAGAACATTTGGGATGTATCCCCAAATTCAGGAAGAAGGTAATTATTTTTGATTTTTGGTAAGCAATTTTGCAGTAAGGGCAACAGAAGACAGTGGAACTGTTCCATCATCTGCTGTATATGATTTCAGCTCTGGTTTGAAAATAGGATCTGCTAAAATGTCATTTAGACACGACATAGCTAATGGCAAGAGTAGAGGGAGAGTATCCTTAAGTATTAGAGAGTCACCAGGTTGCCAAGGTCCACACTAGAAAAGCATTTTCAATTAGCATCAAGTGACTGTGACTTTTGAAACTCTTCTTTTTCATCCGTTCCAAAAACATTCAGGTTTAATGATTCAACTGAGGTGATCTGCTGGCAAAATCTTTTTAACTGAAGCCTCCCTTTGTGTGCCTTGTGCTGCATAACAAAACAGAGCTATCCCAATTGAAGAACTTTCTCTATTCTTCGTGTTAGATCTGTGAAATATTTTCTGCTATTGTGAAAATAGGGAGCTCTGCCTGAATGGCTGATGGTAGTACAAAGATTGGGGCAGTTGGGAGGAGATAAGGAAGATCACAAAAGAGGGTGGGCAAGGATATTGATTTAGGGATTTCTAAAGCCGAGAGACTTCTGGGAATGATAACTTCTTGGTTGCATTCTCCAATTCAGGAAGGAGAAAATGCCCTATGCTCCACCCTTTTGCCGTTGGTATTAAAGTTTATGACACAGATGCCAAGATTGGAGTCAAGCTGTTTTATTTGAAACTGCCTGGAGCACAACTACTCAGGCAACACATTAGAAGAAAAGAGGCAAAGAAGTGGCAGCCATGGGCTTTCCATCGATCTTGCTGGGACTCGGTCTACTGTATCTGTCTTCAGCACAAGGTGAATGAGGGGAAGAGTTGGTTGTTCAATGTTTAATCTCTCTTCTTCCAAATTCTTCTGGTATGTCTTCTTCATAGCTCCCATGATAGTTGGAAATCAATTCTGCAAGCTGGATGTCTTTGAGATCTTTACAAATGGTGTTATAAACTTTGATGACCAAAGAAATATCTTATTATTTTAATCTTAACTTTAGGACCACTCTTTGTCTGCAGCTTTCAAGATTGTTAAATATATATTCTCTTCATCTTGCAAGTGTTTAGGTTCTTGGGAAGGGCTCTCATCTTTTTGGATTGCATGTTCTCCACTGCTTCCTTCTGCATTCTCTGAAAAGAAAATGTACTTTCCATCAGGTCAATAACATGAAGACGTGAGATTGAAATGCATAGAAACATGGGCAAGCAATCTATAACAGAATAAGAGAGTTTGAAGGGAGCTTGGAAGTTTTCTAATCCAATATCCTGCTCAGGCAGGAAAACTTATATCATTTCAGACAAATGGTTGTCCAATCTCTTCTTAAAAACCTCAACTTCTTAACAATCATATTGATTTTATACATTCTATACATTATCATAATCATTCTTTCCATTTTCAAATTCACCCCTATTTTTATTATCCATTATTTCTAGTCTCTAGCCACTTATACCATTTATTCCAGATTATATAATATTCTGTATCTTCCTTTTCTTTGAGCTCTTTTGTTAATTTGTCCATCTCAGCACATTTTAGGATTTTTTTTTTCAATGATTTTTTTTTCAAAATCAATATAATTGTTAAAAACTATAATGTAATTAAAAGAGAAAGGGACAAGAAGAAAATGAAATAGTAAAAAGGGAATCGGGGAGAATGTAAATATTAGAAGATGACCATCACAAAATAGCTGTAAAAAGAGTGTGTGTGTGTGTGTGTGTGTGTGTGTATGTTTGATGTTTGTCATATTGTGTTATAATAAAAATATTTTTTTTAAAAAAAAACCTCAACTTCTGGAGGCAAGTCATTCCGCTGATTAATTGTTCTAACTTTCAGGAAATTTCTCCTGCCTTCAGGTGCTTTAGAGAATAGGTCAACTCCTATATCTTCAGTTTGACTGTCTTTAAAACCGCTCAGGACACATAACTGCAAAGTATTATAAATAGGTATTAAAGAAGATTACTTTCTGTATTGTTTTTTAGAACTCCTAGAGAACAAGGGTTAGGGTTAGGGGGCTCTGAGGTAAGCCAGTACGGGGCACGTGGGGCAGCTCCATCCCCTGCCTTGTGGCAGCAGCACTGGTGCACCACATGGCTTCCTGCCCCGCCACGAGCAAGTAGAAGAAGTGAGCCTCCCATACATGGAAAAAAAATAAGACACCCCCAAAAAATAAGCCCTAGTGCTTATTTTGAGGCCCAAAGGAAAATAAGGCCAGGTCTTATTTTCAGGGAAACGTGTGTGTGGATGTATGTATGAGTGTGTGTGTGTGTGTAATTTTTATAAATTAATATTTGTGTGTGTATGTAAAAAACATGTGTGTGTGTGTGTGTGTACATATATATATATATATATATATATATAAATTTATTGATTTATTAATTTCAAAATAGAATTTAATAAATAAGTATCTGAGGGATGAGTGTGTCTGAACAATTAACAATAAACTAAAAAAAATTTAAAAATCAAACTATATCTCATTCTTCTTCAACTAAAGGATATTGTTATGTTTAATAATTTTTGGCTAGGAGCCTCCCAAGCTACGAGTTGAGGGATGAGTGTCTCAGAAACTCACAGTTTTATCATTCTTTCGGAAGCAGTTTCATACTGCTGCGCCCTTTGGTACATTTGTGTGATATCGCAATGCATATACAAAAGGGGAAGGGCTTGTGTTACAAGACCACAGTGCTGCTTTGATCATTCTGCCCTCCCCTCCCCTACAGGGCCCTCCTCTTGTCACTGAACACAGGCCTTGTCTAGTCTCTGAGAAGGAATAATTTATTGGAGGCATTCTCTCCATCTACCACATTGTTTCTTTCATGGTGCAAAATGGAAAAAGGGTCACTTGGAGTCCTCTTTCCCTCACAGTCCTACATCTATTGCAGTAAAAGAGTTAAATCTAGAATAATCAAGGCCATTCCTTACGGGACTGTTTATGTTAATTATCCACAGCATTGGTCTGGGTGACTTTGAGAAAGTTCTGTGCCGTTTATATAAATATATAGTTTGTTTCTCTGTGTGCTTTAGCCTGCCCTCTGTCCCATTTCCCTAGTTAACTATTTTATTTTACTTTTGCTGATGTTTCAATAAACATTAAGCTATATTTTTGCTGGTCGATCTGAATGGCAGGTGTGCTTCCTAGTATAAAGAGGCAGGGAGCAAGTGAGACAATGCTGGGTGCAAACTGAACTGGAAATTATTCACAGTAATTTTCCAACATGTGGAAGTCCATATTTTGCCATCTAACAAAATGTGAAATGCTATAAAGGCAAATCATCCAGAGTCTCCAGGTCTGACCTATTGGCGATCTGCAATAACTTGTCAGTGTATCAGTTTTACAATACCCCAGAACTGACTGTAACCAGAATCTCTTATGATATTTCATCCTTTTTTTAAATCCCTGGGGGTTTTTTAAATCTTATTTGGAAAATTAAAGTTACTTGTCTTTTCTTTTTCCAACAGGTGCTGCTGACCTGGAAGTAGGTAGGAATTTCTATGTTCCCTAGAAACTTTCTGCACAAATTGGCACTGAATGGTGAAAAGGAAACCCACTTGCCTTTTCCAAAATCTTAAATATGTTGTTATGTTGCTTCCAGCACAATATAATCTTCAGAACCATTTCTGCAACTCCAGTTGCATTTTGTCACTTTCTTATTGTTAAAGAGTTAGACAAAGAAATGTTATAAATAACATACAATATGAAATAACGAGTAGGCTAATTTGGTGGCTCAACAAGATACTGTGAAGCGGGTGTGGTAACATCTGCATTTTCTACATCATATGAGAAGAGCACATCTTCCTTCCCCTGTCCTTATCACTTTCTACAGAGGGACTCTTGAAAGCATCCTCTCATATTGTATTAGTATTTGATTTGGAAATATTACTGTTTTGGACAGGAAGGTGATGCAGAGAGTGGTAAGGACAGCAGAAAAGATTATTGGAAGTTCCATACCTTCTATCCAGGCCATGGCATATAAGCGCTATCCAGGACAGAGTGTGTGTGTGTGTGTGTGTGTGTGTGTCCTTTTGAGAGTGGGCATCAGAATTTCATTTTTAATATGTACATAGAAAAAATGGCAACAAAGGTTATCGTATAATGTCTTATAATGCTTTGTTCCTTGACAAGTAATTCATTATTTGACCATGGTTGAGTTATGCTCTTCCATGTTAAAAAAGAAACCAGGCTTTTCCTTGGAACAGGATCAAAACCGTGCGCTCCCACAGAGAGGGCCTCCTCGGGGTGCCATCAGCCAAACAGTGCAGGCTGGTGACCCCCAGGGGGAAGGCCTTCTCTGTGGGGGCACCTACCCTCTGGAATCAATTGCCCCCAGAGATAAGGAGAATCCAAGACCTCAGTGCCTTCCGCCGTGCCCTTAAAACCTTCCTTTTCCAGCAAGCCGGGCTGGCCTAATTTTTTAAGTGTTTTTAAGTGTTGTGTTTATCGTTTTTAATTAATGGGGCCAAATTTTTATATATATATATATATATATATATATATATATATATATATATATATATATATATATTTAATTGTATTTTAATATTTGTACTTGATGTTTTTACTTGGCTGTTCACTGCCCTGAGTCCTCAGGGAGAAGGGCGGTATACAAATTCAAAATAATAATAATAATAATAAATCGACCTATGAATGAAGCCTATTGCTGAACTAAATACAGGAGTGGATCACATACTGAGTTGACAAGTTATATAGATATGCATGTTAAATATTAACTTGTTTCTCAAGAGACACAAAATCATTGGAAACTTTCTTCTGAAAATCATATACAAATTCATTCCAAAAGGGAGAGTTTGTTTCTTGCAGGGTTTCCATTGTTGAGCTTCAAAGGTATGGGGGAAAGTCCCCTTTTGTTCTTATTATAATCCAAAATCTAAAACAACAGAACAGAACAGAACAGAACAGAACAGAACAGAACAGAACAGAACAGAACAGAATAGAATTCTTTATTGGACACACAAAGTTTTTTTCTTGGTCCATATGCTCTCAGTGTACATAAAAGAAAATATACATTTGTCAAGAATCATAAGGTACAACATTTAATGATAGTCATAGGGTACAAATAAGTAATCGAATCATATTAGGAAACAGTCAATATAAATCGTAAGGATACCAGCAACAAGTTTACAGTCATAGAGTCATAAGTGGGAGGAGATGGGTGATAGGAACAATGAGAAGATTAATAGTAATGCAACCTTAGTGAATAGTTTGATAGCGTTGAGGGAATTATTTGTTTAGCAAAGTGATGGTGTTTGAGGAAAAAATGTTCTTGTGTCTAGTTGTTCTGATGTGCAGTGCTCTATAGTGTCGTTTTGAGGGTAGCAGTTGAAACAGTTTATGTTCAGGATGTGACAGGTCTGTAAATATTTTCATAGTCTTTTAGTCTTTTTGACTTGTGTAGTAATTGTTTTTTCTGCAGTTCTAATTATCCTCTGAAGTCTGTGTCTGTCTTGTTGGGTTGCAGAACCGAACCAGACAGTTACAGAGGTGCAGATGACAGACTCAATAATTCCTCTCTAGAATTGTATCAGCAGCTCCTTGGGCAGTTTGTGCTTTCTGAGTTGGCACAGAAACAACATTCTTTGGTATGCTTTTTTATTATTAAAAAGTTTTAAAGAATTTTACAAATGTTTTCCCATCCCACCTCCCCCCTCCCTCCCCAACCCTCCCCCCCCCGACTTCCCAGAGCAAAATATAGGCTATAGCATTTAACAATCATATACTAACATATGCTAACTATCTATAGACTCCTATCTCCCTCTTGTACTTTTAACTCCCCTTTTACATGACTAAATTTAAATATTTTCTAAAGTCTCTTTATTCATTCATAAAATATTTGAAACTTTTTAATCCCATATTTGTTTTGAATATAGTCAATTCATCTTCTCCATTCCAAAATATATCTTTCATTTGAATGGTCCTTCAAATACGCTGAAACTTTGGCCATCTCTGCTAAATTCATTACTTTTACTGTACATTCTTCAATAGTAGGCAAATCTTCCTTCTTCCAATACTGCGCCACCAAAAGTCTTGCTGCGGTTATTAAATTTAAATCAAATTAGTCTCTATAACTGTACAATCTGTAATTATACCCAGCAAAAAACAGCTGTGGAGTAAACTTTATCTTCTTTTTAAGAATATTTTGCGTAATCCACCATATTTTTATCCAAAATGCTTTGATTTTTTTACATGTCCACCATATATGATAATACCTGGCATCATCACCCTCACATCTCCAACACTTGGATTGCAAGCTTGGATACATACAACCTAACTTTTTAGGATCTAGATGCCATCTATAAAACATTTTGTAAAAATTTTCTCTCAAGTTTTGGGCTTGTGTAAATTTTACATTTCTAACCCATATTTTCTCCCATGTTTCCATTATTATTGGCTCCTCAATATTTTGTGCCCATTTTATCATACAATCTTTAATTAACTCCGTTTCTGAATCTATTTCTATCAATGTGTTATACAACCTTTTTATATGCATTTGGCTCTGATCTCGAATTTGTTTTACCAAGTTTTCCTCATTTTGCATGATGCCAATTTTCTGATCCTCTTTCCATCTAGCTTGTAGCTGTCCATACTGAAACCAAGTTTGAATTATCCTTTCTTCTTTTAATACATTCAAAGACTTTAACTGTAATGTACCTCTTTCCATATTAAGAAGCTCTTTATATGTAATCACATCTTGTTTTTGTTCTGCACTTAGGTTCTCTATGGCGTGTCTGGGTACTGCCCATATAGGTATCTTATCATTTAATTTGTATTGACATTTTTTCCAGATACGCAATAAAGCATTCCTTAATATATGGCTTTTAAAAATCTTATCCACCTTCTTATCATATAATAAGTAGGCATGCCATCAATATATCAAATCATATCCCTCAATATTCAATATTCTTCTTTCTGTTAAGTTAATCCAGTCACTGATTGCTGATAAGGCTGCTGCTTCATAATATAGTCTTAAATTGGACATTTTAAGACCTCCTCTTTCACGTATATCTTGCATTATTTTTAATTTTATTCTCGGTCTTTTCCGTGCCCAAACAAAGTTATTAATACCCTTTTGCCATTCCCTCAAATTTGCATCTTTTTTAAGTATAGGTATCATTTGAAAAAGAAATAAAAATTTAGGCAAAACATTCATTTTTACTGCTGCTATTCTTCCCAACCAAGACAATTGTAGTTTTTTTCCAATTGTCCATCTCTTTCTGAATTTTTGTCATAACAGTTCATAATTATACTTATATAATTTTACATTTGAAATTGTAATATAAATCCCTAGATATTTGACCTTTTTTATTATTTCAAATCCTGTTACTCTTTCTAATTCATCTTTTTGATTTATAGTCATATTTTTAGTTATTATCTTTGTTTTCCCCGTATTTATTTTAAATCCAGATACTTGTCCATATTGATTAATTATATCCATTAAGCCTATAGTTGATTGCACTGGTTGGGTTAAAGTAACAACCAAGTCATCTGCAAATGCTCTTAGTCTATAATCATAATGCCTAATTTTAATTCCCTTTATTTTGTCTGACTCGTATTTTGTTCAATAAAAGTTCCAAAGTCAAAATAAACAATAATGGAGACAGGGGACACCCTTGTCTTTTTCCCTTTTCAATATTAAAGGTTTCTGTTAGGCTACCATTAATTATTATTTGTGCTGTTTTTTTCTGGTATATTGCCTTAATGGATTGTGTAAAATACTCTCCAAACTGCATCTTTTGTACTATTTTCAGTAAAAAATGCCAATTCAATTGATCAAATGCTTTCTCCGCATCCAAAAATATAAGCACTGCAGGGACTTGGTTATTCTTCCCCAAATACTCTAATATATTAACAATTTGCCTTACATTGCTTTTCATTTGTCTCCCATTTATAAAACTTGATTGATCGTTGTGAATCATTTGTTGCATGACTGACATTAACCTATTTGCTAATATTTTAGCAAAAATCTTGTAGTCTGTGTTAAGTAACGATATAGGCGTATAATTTTTTGGCTGACTATGATCTTGATCCTCTTTCGGGATCAAAGAAATAAAGGCTGTTCTCCAAGATGGGGGCACTTCTCCTCCGGATTGTATTTTACTAAATAGTTCCCTAAGTGGTTCCACCATTTCTAACTGCAAATTTTTGTAATAAACAGCTGTCAAACCATCTGTTCCAGGAGCCTTACCAACTTTTAACTGTTTGATTACCAAGAGAATTTCCTCAGAGGTTATCAGTTGATTCAATCTTTCACTTTGTTCATCTGTAATTGCAGGAATATTCTCCCTCTGTAAATATCTATCTATGTCTATATCTTGGATTTTATCGCTAGCATACAACCTCGTATAAAATTCTAAAAATGCTTTTTTAATCATATTATGTTGATATACCTCTTAACCTTTGTATTCTATTTTCTCTATAGTGCGTAACTTTTGTTTTTTCCTTAACAAATATGCCAACCACCTACCTGGTTTGTTCGCATTACAAAAGGTATTATGTTTAGCATATTGCAAATTAGTTGCAACCTGATCTGCCATCAACATATTAAACTGCCCTCGCAATAGTGTAATTGCTTCTTTTGTTTTCTTATCCGCTAGATTCAATATTAGCATCTGCTCTTTCTTTTTTATTTCCTCTTATAACTCTGTCCATTTTAATCCCTGTCTACGTCTGTGTGTATTGTTCAAATGTATTAAAATACCTGTCATATATGCTTTGCTTGCATCCCAAACCATTTTCATGGGTGTACCCTTATATATATATACATAACAAAAGAAAATTTCATTAATTTTTTACATTCTTTCACATTTTCCTCATATCTGAATAAATTTTCATTTAACCTCCAAGACCTCCTAAGACCCAATTGGACTGCTGGTAGTCGACGTAGCATCTTAAATACTGTTCTATCATAGCGTTCAGTCTTTCTGCCCCCCCATTGGTGCTCGGGTGAAATGCTGAGCTGAGCCCTTGGGATGAACCTATAAATCTAATGTTCTAATTCCATCCAGACTGGATTATGGTCAGTTAAAGTTCTTGAACATATCTTCATCTTCTTCACCCTAGAAAAAAAATCATTAGTAATTAATATAAAGTCAATTCTAGAAAAAGATTGGTGCCTGTCAGAGAAAAACGTAAAATCTTGTTCTCCAACATTCCATTCTCGCCAAATATATCTCAGTTCCATATCATCCATCATATCAAAAAAAATTTGGGCAATTTAGCACGCGTTTGGATATTTTTCAAGAGTCCTTTTTTGTCTTTCTGGGTATCCAATATTCCATTCCAATCACCCAATAATATACATGATTTGTAATCCCATTGTATTAATTTAGTATGCAAAAGCTTATAAAATTTTTCTTGTTGTTGGTTAGGTGCATATACTCCAATTAAAAGTATTTTCTTCCCTTCTATTAACAATTCAATTGCTATATATCTTCCTTGAACATCTGCTTCAATTAATTTAGCCATTAAGTCTTTCTTTAAGTATATAACTATACCATTTTTCTTGTCTGGAGCGGATGCAACAAAATGTGTTCCCAATCTTGCATTTATTAAATATTTTTGATCTTTGCTTCTAATATGAGTCTCTTGTAAACAGATTACATCATTTTTAAACTGAATGAAATGAAAAATGAAAAATGAAATATTTTTCTCCTCTTTTGTGGTTAATTTAGGCCATTAACATTCCACTGAGTTTGCTGTATCTTAAATTCCTCTTCTTTACGTTTGGTTGCCATTCGAGTCTGTCTTTGATCCTTTGGTTCTTCTACTTTTTCAAATAATTCCAGAGCTTGAACGGTACCCAAAAGTTGCAATAAATCTTCTTGAATAATCGAGGCCCCTCCTTGAGCTTGTGCCTGAAGCCCTTCTTTCTCCCCCTTTCTTGCCACCTCTGCTTCTTTTCTTTTTCTAATTTCTGGAGATGTTGGGCACCCAGCCTTTAGCACATTGATATAGAAATCTCTTGCCTTCCAAACTGTATTGAGACGATATCTTTCTCCTGAGTAGTTCACCACTAATCCAGCTGGAGCCTCCCATCTGTTCTTTATCTGGCGATTTCTGAGTTCTTCGACCAAGAAGGCATAATCCTTTCTAGTTCTCAACATTTTGGGGGGGATTTCTCCTGTCCCACCACCTGAAGTTTGTTTTTATAAGAAGCCTGTAAAATTTCATTTCGTGTCCTCCGGGTGGTAAAGTAGATTACAATATCTCTTGGTAATTGTCTCTGGCAAGCCATGAATTGACACGGTAAATTTTTTCTGTTTGCCATCCTATCTCTACCTTTGAATCTCCAATTAGCGGTGCGAAGACTTCTGCAAAAATCTCTTTCAAGTTCTCTTGATTGTTTTCTCTCAGACCTCTTACCCTCAGGGCAAACTCCATCTCTCTGTATTGTATCATTGTAATTTCTGCATCTGCCTTTTCCATCTTGGCTTGAGCCTCACCCATTTTATTCTCCAAACTCACATTGGACTGATTGATTTCTTCCACCATTTCCTCCAGCGATTCGATATGGCCTGCCAGACCCTTAAGCGCCAAAACAATGTCTTCTCTTATTTCTTTATTTAGAATTTGAATTACCTCCTTAATTTCAGCCATCTCCTCAGAGACATTTTTAATTTTCTCATTGAGAACAGATGTGATTTTTCCTTCTAAAACAGAGGCTTGCGCCTTTAAAGTCTTCTGAAGGGCTTCAAGTGTCAATGTTTGTGAATCTGCTGGGGCTGGCAAAGAATGCATTTTAGATGGTAAAGCTGGTGATCCCCCAGCACTTTTAGGCACACCAGTTTTTATTTGCTTTGAAGCCATTTTCTAAATTTCAAATTGCACTTTTTCCACAGCCAAATCAAAAAGTCAATAAGTCCAATTAGTTGTAAATATTATACTTTGTAAAGAATCAGTACTATATTCTTTAGTCTTTAAGTCTTAATTCTTCTGAAGTAAAGTCCATTAATTTTGAACAGGGCTGCCAGCGCTAACAAACACTTTCCTCTTAACTTTCACTTTCACACCCCTTTCCCTTTTTCTTTTCTCCCTCTTAATGATCTCAGAAGGAAGTAATGCTCAATCAGAGTTAAAGTTTAGTACTTGCAGTTATAATCACTCCTGCCTTTGCTCTGCCTACTTTTGAATCAATGTTTTTAAGAAATTTTTGCAGGGGTGGTCGTGGTGTCTTGTTCTGCTTAAAGCAGAAGCGTCCCAGATCCGGAGCTCTGTCAGGCTTCTAGGGAGCTCTCACCCTTCGAGCCCCAGAATTGTTCCTGGGGGTCTTGGGGAGCTCTACCTTTCCCCGGCTGCTCACCTTCCTCCTCTTTTCCCAAGGGGAAAGTATCCAAACCACTAGACAGATGATTTGCGCTGTCCTAGCGGTTTTAATGCGATCCAGGGCTGGCGCCCCCAAAGGAACATCTTCCATCGCCTGCGGTGCCACCGGAAGCCCCCTTTGTTATGCTTTTTTGATGACATTTTGATATTAGGTGTCCATTTTAGATTTTGAGATATGATAGACCCTAGAAACGTGAAGGTTTCTACTGTTGATACTGTGTTGTCTACTATTGTAAGAGGTGGAAGTTTGGAAGGGTTTCTCCTAAACTCTACCACCATTTCTATGGTTTTGAGTGTGTTCAGTTCCAGATTGTTCTGGTCGTACCACGAAGCTAGTTGTTCAACCTCTTGTCTGTATGTGGATTCATCATTGAATTTAGTGCACCCTGTTATTAACACAGCTGCCTGCAATTTCTGCTGGTTCGAATCTCTCCAAGGCTCAAGGTTGACTCAGCCTTCCATCCTTTCTAAGGTAGGTGAAATGAGGACCCAGTTTGTGGGGGCAATAAGCTGACTTTGTATAAAATATACAAAAGAATGAAGGCTATTGCTTAACACATTGTAAGCCGCCCTGAGTCTCTGGAGAAGGACGGCATATAAATCAAATTTTAAAAAAATTGTCTCAAATGAGACTGATCACTGTTGTGTCATCTGCGAAATTCAGTAGTTTAATAGACTGATTGTTTGAGATGCAGTTATTGGTATATAGAGAGAAGAGAAGTGGAGAGAGCATAGAATTTTTGTTGTTGTTCCATTTCAAATCAGAGTTGACTCCAGATGACTGCCTGGATTAGTCCCTGTAATGTTCAGGCAATATTTTGAAAATGGTTGAGAGACAATGACTGGCCAAGGTGATCCAGTAGCTTCATGTCTAAAATACAACTAGAACTCATAGTCTCCCAGTTTCTAGCCTGGTGCCTTAACCATTACACCAAACTCCTCCTCCCTCTCATTCTTTTTCTCCCTCATCTCTTCTATTCTGCTCTTTCTTGGCAGGTTGTAAGAAGTCACTAATCTCTACAAGAATTGTTGGAGGCCAACCAGCTTCTGAGGGGTCATGGCCCTGGCAAGCGGGCCTTTCGGTATTCAACATAACTTTTTGTGGTGGCACTCTCATAGACAAGAAGTGGGTGCTGACGGCCGCTCACTGTGTCATCGAGTAAGTTCCTGGACTGTAAAATTAAGTGACAAAAATAGATAGCTGACTATTATTATGATGCTGTTCTTTTTAATAAACTAGAGTTTCCAGGAAACAGCATTATTATGGCTTGTTACATAGCCAGATATTTAGACTTGATTTGGCATTTTATCCACCTATCAAGTCTTTCCCAAGGACTAGGGAACATCTGGAATAGGCAGATGTTGTTTGATGGTGTTAAAGGTATTGTTGCAAGATGTAGAAGAAGTAAAGCTGCCTTTTTGCAATTGACTAATGGTGATTTTGTCAATGCCAGTGGTATTCAATTAACCCTCCAGATGCTTTGAAATTACACACAAGGTGGCTGTTAGTATTGATACTACCTTTGCTTTCTTTTGCCAGTCGTTCTGTTTCTATTCACAAGTCTTTGGTTTAGGGATTTAGGGATTTCCAGTTCTTTCTCTTCTATTCTGCTGCCTCCAGAAACTACCACATCCACTATACAGTCTTTTTTGTCTTTCAGAAATAGTCACAGAGGAGTCAAATGAAGAAAATGGCATTGCATCAGGGTCATTCTACTGCCAATTCTTTTGTGCTCACATCACAAATAAGGATACATATAAGTAGTCCTTGACTTAGGACCACAATTGACCCCAAAATTTATGTTGCTAAGTGAGAAATTTATTAAATGAATTTCCCCCATTTTAGGAGTTTTCTTGCCACATTTGTTAAGTTAGTAAAATGAATCTGGCTTCCCCATTGACTTTGCTTGTCAGAAAGTTGAAAAGGGATCACATGATCCCAGGACACTGCAACTGTCATAAATGTGAGTCAATTGTCAAGCATCCAAATGTAAATCACATGACCATAGGGATACTGCAACGGTCATAAATGTGAAAAATGGTCCTAAGTCATTTTTTTCTGTACCATTGTAACTTCGAATGGTCAGTAAAGAAACTGTTTATAAGTCAAGAACTACCTATGTACAAAAAGGACACAACTATGATTTTTCTTTTTGACCAAAACTTCAGATCCTACTTTAGTTAAATATTAATAAAAGATTGCATTACTCTGCAGAGTTTCAATGGAAGGTACTTTCCCATTTGCATATCACTCAATGTACACTATGGATACTGTATGTGGAAATCAAAGCTGGGTTTAGATTAAAGCCAAATAGGCACTGTCTTGTGGGTGCCAATGGCAATAGTTCCAAATCATTTTAAAAATGCAAATCTCCACATTGGGAAGAAGTGAGGCCATCAGTCAATGTGGCCTAGGGACATCATGTACTCCTGAACCAGCACTGATGAAAATAGTATACAAATGAATAAATATTTCTGCCAAACTCCAACAAGGCTGTTGGCATCTTTAAATGTGGCAGAGCTGGACATGAGGAAGCATGCTGAAATTAAATGCAGACAAAATCCGGTGCCTCAGGCAACAAGTTTCAGGATTTTTTTCAGCAAATGTTCAGCAAATGTTTAAATCCTGCAGTACTCTCAATAGGTCCGCATCCATAAATTGCTGTTGACATTTTTTTAATTGTCCCTTACAGGCTCTCTAAAGGCTATGACAAAATTCTTGTGGGGTTAGGTGACCACCAACTCATGAACCCTTCAAATAACTCAAAGAAATTTGCCATCCGACAGATTATTCCTCATCCTCGATATACAATTTCTGACAATATATATGACATCGCTTTGTTGGAGCTAAACGACACCGTGGAGTTCACCAAATACATCATGCCTATGTGTCTCCCAGAGTCTTCTGTGAAGTTCCCTGACAATACCAGCTGCTGGGTCACTGGATGGGGAACAACACAACCTAAGGGTGAGTGAGGAAAATGGGATGTATGTTTGATCTGACACTTTTTCATCCTTTCACATCTTTAAGGTATGAAATTTGGTATGTTTAAAAATTTGTTTATTTGCTTATTACACCAAAGTAACTTGAAGTTTCTTTAAGGACAAATGAGAGACAGTTTACTTCCCTAAAATCATCAATCTGGTTAGCGAGTCTGTCTTCTGGCAAATCACAAGAGAAATTAAATTTGTTCTTTAAAATGAAGTTGAGGAATATTGATGATTTGGCACAAAAATTACAGTCAACATAAACTCAGTTACTTGTTCTCTACATTTTATAATGCAACCCTTTCCTTTCTTTGCAGAGGAGCTGAAGCCCCCCCAAACCCTTCAAGAAGTGGAAGTGTCTATCATCAATAAATATCTATGCAAACTTGTCTACAACTTGATCAATACTGAAATATTTCCCAGTATGATCTGTGCAGGCAACTTAAATGGGGGCAAAGATTCCTGTCAGGTATGGTGCTCAAAAACTTTTTATTTATTTATTTTATTTATTAATTTATTTGTCAAGGACGTATTAGCTAATAGATATAAGCATAGATTGGATACATAAAATAAATACAAATAGAAAAAACATTAGGAAAGGGCAGTAGGCACCCTGGTGCTCTTATGCATGCCCCTTACAGACCTCTTAGGAATGTGGTGAGGTCAACAGTAGACAGTCTTAGGTTAAAATTTTGGGGGTTTTGGGATGAAACCACAGAGTCAGGTAGTGCATTCCAGGCATTGACCACTCTGCTGCTGAAGTCATATTTTCTGCAATCGAGTTTGGTGTGGTTTACCTTAAATTTGTATCTATTGTGTACTCGTGTATTGTGGTTGAAGCTGAAGTAGTCATAGACAAGTAGGACATTGTAGCAGATAATTTTATGAGCTATTCTTAGGTCATACCAAAGGTGGCGTAGTTCTAAGTTTTCTAAGCCCAGAATTTCAAGTCTGGTGGCATAAGGTATTTTGATGCGAGCAGAGGAATAAAGGACTCTTCTTATGAAATAATTCTGGACATGTTCAATTGTATTAATGTCCGAGATGCTAAGTCCATGACTTATGCTAAGTTAATTAAGTAACTTAATTAACTTAAGTTAATTAAGACATCTTAATTAATTAATTAAAACAATATGCTAAGTCCAGGAAACTTAGCTAAGTTTCTATGATAGAAGACAGTTAAATTGTAGGGATTGAATTTGTGTCATATAGTAAACTGGACCTAAATAGTACTAAATTATTAAGCTAAGAACCTGATGAGGTATAGGTTATTAACTCTTAATTTTAGTTTATTGTTCCATGTGTTGAACAATGAGTATTAATTAATTCATTCATTCATTAATCAATCAATTTAAGTTTGCTGTACCTGTCAATGTTGACATGGAAAATTTATGAACTTGCTCATAAAGGAAGCAGAGTTCTCCCAGAGCTTCCTGTTGTGGTTCGCCAGCAGACAGCAGGTTTGGACAGTGAGGAGGTTGGGGAGGAACATGGACCAGTCCTGGAATCTGGGGAAGGCTCAGACAAGGGCTCTGTGTCAGAGACAGAGTGGGGGCCAGGGCCATCTGGTAGACATGTGCTGCCTCCAGAGCCTCCAGAATCTGACATCAGTGAGGCAGAAGATCAGGAGGAACATGTTTCCAGTGCTGCCAGGAGACAAGAACGGTTAAGACAAAAGGGGCAACTCGGGAGTAAGGCTTGGAGATGATTGGCCCCTCCCATAAGACATAATAGAGGAGCAAACAGACGTGAGCCTTTGCAGGAAGCAATTTGTTCATTCTGGTTGGTTCAAACATTGAGAAGCTCTGTTTGACTCTGTGCTCCATTTGGCCTTGCAAAACTAATTGGCAATTAAGTCTCTGCAGCATTTCAAGGAAGTTAAAGGTGCGTGCTTATTGACATTACCTTGAAAGACTGTGGCAGACATCAGTCGGACTCTTCACAGAATGTTTGTGAATTATTACGGGCTGTGAATGACTGTAATTCACAGCTGTTTAAATAAAAGAGAGTTTTTTGGGACTAAGTGTGTTATTTAAGCTTTCTCAGGGAGCCTAGATCAGAACACTTCCTTCACTTGGGGAAGTATGCGTTCAGTGCTCTTCAAACTCCCAAGATAGGTCTGGACAATCATCCAATCATCAGCAAGAGGCCTTACATAGTGTCCAGAATAGCTCCTCAAGATACAATTCCTGAAATTGGATGGAAAGCTTCATGGGGATTTTCAATCAGTAAGGTGATTGCTGCTGAATTTTGCTGACTAAGACAAAAGACAGAGGAACTAAGCCTCTCAGAAATTTAATGAAACTGCTACACAAAACTTGAAAAAGTATTTAAAAATTAGGCCAAACATTTTCTGATTTACCATCTCCAGTAATTATCAAGAACATGGGGTAAAATAACATATCCAACTGCCCTGCATAAGATCAAAATTGCTCAGCCATGTGCTAAGAGATCAAACCTTTAAAATGCATTACTGACTCAACTTGTTGTTGTCCAAACATTTTGGACATGAATTCCTATTCCAATGAATATAAATCCCTAACAAGATTTAAAAGTCCAAAACTGTTGGAGGGATGTCCCATATCTGCTTCTTTTGACAAGTTCTGAAGAGGATTTAAGGAATAGTAATAAATTCATACAGCTTTCAATATGATGTGTAGCACTTTGGATTTCATTTTGGATATGATTTTCAGAGGACCTAGGACAGCCAGGTGATTCTGGGAAAAGATGTGACTGCTTTAAGATGGGTTAAATTTATACTCCTGAATGCCCCAAAGTTGGGAATTCAAACTGCTGCACAACCCTAGCTGTCATCCACCTAAGGAAAGGATAGTGTATGTATGTTGATTTAGAAGACAAAAGTAAACATGGAATTTAGAGCACTCATATTTTTATTGTGCTATTTATTAACAGTGTTAAATATGGTTAGCTTTTGAGGGCAGGAAGGTTGTGGGACTTAGTGTACTGTGCTAATCCAGACCCATTTTACTGAATTATCAATCAATATATTGCATTAACCCCAAAACTGTGATAAATATGTTTGGTGAACAGGCAATTACTGAAGATTCCCAGGCTAAAGTTGAGGCGTTTAGTTAAAGGAATAAATACTTTACTGCAAGGAAATTTGCATTTCAATTTCTCAATATTGGAATGAAGCAGCCTTACTATAAACATATGATAACATACATCTTTTTCTTTCCAGGGTGATTCTGGAGGACCTATGGTTTGCAAATGTGATGGAAATGAAAATTGGCTCTTGGCTGGGATTGTGAGCTTTGGGGCAAGCTGCGGCATAGCCGGTGTGCCTGGTGTCTACACTTCAGTAGCACACTATGCTGATTGGATCCAGCTGCACATACCCCACATAAAATTTTCAGACTGCACACATGAAAGTAATAGTGTAGGACAAAATATCCCTGCTTTTAGTGTAGGGCACAACACCATGCTTTTTCTGATATCTGTCAAATTGATCTTCTTCTGAGATACTTAGACGTTCCTCCTTCAGTTTACCTATGTCCCCAGGTAAAATCTTTTTTACACAAAATGCTGCTGGTGCAGCTCTCCATAGAAATCTATACATTCTCCAAACTGGAGGCAAATCAGCATTAAAGTTCTAATTAGTGTTAAATCAATAAAAATATGATTTAAGTCATGTGGCTTACCACAAGAATGAAGATAAGGCTGACCATTCTTCAGGCTTTGGCTGGGAATCATGATAAGAATTGCGTACTACCAAATCCAGAGGTAGCTTGAGAGGAGCTTTCCAAAATCTTCAAAGGCCTCCTGCCAGTGATAAACTGTCTTTTCCCTTTCCTCCTGGGATTACTGACAATGGTACTACTCTTCCTCCTCCTAATATCATATGGCATGTTGTTGCTCTTCCTTCCCCACAAAAGAGTTTCCACTCTTCCCCACCAAAATGTATTTCCAGCATCACTTAACCTGACAACAAAGACAACAACAATATTGGGCTGCCAGACAGACTTGGTTCAAGGAACATACTCTGTTTTCAAATAATCTCTGAGATCACTATGAAAAGACATGTATCTTTAAAACAGTGAAGATGCTGCAATGTCCACCTCAAGGGTGGAATTTTTTCTCCATGCTTTCTTTTCTTTGGCGCTCAGCTATGCACTCCGTTCTGATTTGAACCTTGTTTGGCAACACTGACCTACAGCTAACATTCCTATCAATATTAAAGACCCTGTAGTACAGTGGACTAAAGCACTGTTATTAACATCTGCTGCTTGCAATTACTGCAAGTTCAAATCTCACCAGGCTCAAGGTTGACTCAGCCTTCCATCCTTTCAAAGGTAGGTGAAATGAGGACCCAGATTGTGGGGGCAATAAGCTGACTTTGTATAAATATACAAAAGTATGAAGGCTATTGCTTAACGCATTGTAAGATGCCCTGAGTCTCATGTCCTGATTTTGGACATAATCTCAACATCTGATTGGCTGCAAAAGTGAGAACCTTTGAGGAACTGGGACACCAACCTGGCACTCATTGGAAGAAGATTTTTGAAGTCTCCAAAAGGGTGCTTCCTTGCCTTGAAGAGACCAAAGTGCAGAATTGTTCTACCCCTGAACTAAAATGAAAATCTCCAAGTCTTCTTTTATTAAGTGATTTTTTCAGGAAAGGAATGACTTTGCTATAGCTACTGCTGTCAGAAACCACTGGATTTAACTGGAATCAGTTTACTGTAAAATTTGTAATCTATAATTTTCTTTAATTATTGTACTTAATTCCCATCCCTTTCTTTCTCTCCTTTAACTTATTTTAATAGGTGATTTTGTTTGTTACTACTACTGGATAATTTTCTTTATATATTAGTTTATGCTGCTCCTGGAACAAAGTATGTCTATCATTGTAAAATTTTACTCTGGTGCAGGGGTGAAATCTAAAAATTTTTGCTACCAGTTCTGTGGGTGTGGCTTAATTAGTGGGTGGGGCTTGGTGGTAAGGTGACTGGGAGGGTGTGGCTTGTTGGTCAGGTGGGTGTGGCCAAGTCAATGTCACTTCTTTGCCTTTTTTAAACCTACAAAACACAACACAACACAACTGGCTCACCCACAATGTAAAAGCAACTGTGCTAGACCCAAAATTTTATTTATTTTATTTTATTTATTTAAATTTCTATACCGCCCTACTCCCGAAGGACTCAGGGCAGTGAACAGCCACAGGATAAAACACATAAATACAAAAATTTAAAATAGAATAAAACGAATTAAATAATTTGACTGAAATTTAAAATACCCCATAATTTAAAAACCAATTAAAATTTACATTTAAAAAGGGGAAAAGATTTAGGCCAGGCCATCTTGATGAAATAAAAAAGTCTTAAGCGCGTGACAGAAGGTGCAGAGATCCAGGATCCTCCGTATCTCTGGGGGGAGCTCGTTCCAGATCATAGGTGCCCCCACATAGAAGGCTCTCCCCCTAGGGGTCACCAGTCAACATTGTCTGGCGACGGCACCTGGAGGAGCCTCTCTCTATGGGAGCGTACTGGCCGGTGGGAGGCTATTGGTGGTATCAGGCGGTCCCGTAGATAACCAGGTCCTAAGCCATGGAGCGCTTTAAAGGTGATAACCAGAACCTTGAAGCGCACTCGGAAGACCACCGGGAGCCAGTGCAGCTCGCGCAGGAGAGGTGTTACATGGGAACTCCACGTCGCTCCCATAACCACCCGCGCAGCCGCACTCTGCGCCAGTTGGAGCCTCCGGGTGCTCCTCAAGGGGAGCCCCATGTAGAGAGCATTACAATAGTCCAGACGAGAGGTGACGAGGGCATGAATGACTGTGTGTAGAGAGTCCCGATCTAGAAATGGACGCAACTGGCAGATCAGGCAAACCTGATGAAAAATCCTCCCGGTCATGGCCGTCAAGTGCTCTTCTAAAGACAGCCGTGAATCCAAGAGGATGCCCAAGTTGCTAGCCCCTTCCGTGGGGGCCAATGATTCGCCCCCAATAGTCAGCGATGGCACCAGCTGACTATATCGGGACGTCGGAAACCACAGCCACTCGGTCTTGGATGGGTTGAGCCTGAGTCTGTTTCTCCCCATCAAGATCCATATGGCCTCCAGGCATTGGGACATCACTTCAAGGGCATTGTTGGGGTAGTCCGGGGTGGAGATGTACAGCTGGGTGTCGTCAGTGTACTGATGGTACTTCATCCCGAAACCATGGATGATCTCGCCCAGCGGCTTTATATAAATGTTGAACAAAAGGAGCGAGAGGACCAATCCCTGCAGCACCCCACATATGGGGTGGTCGGGGTGCCTCGGGGTCGACCTCTGACCCCCTGTCAACACAGACTGCAACTGGTCAGAGAGAAAGGAAGAGAACCACTGTAGTATGGTGCCTCCCACCCCCAACTCTTCCAACCGGTGCAGCATGATACCATGGTCGATGGTATCAAAAGCCGCTGAGAGATCTAACAGGACCAGAACAGAGGAGCAACCCCTGTCCTGAGCCCTCCAGAGATCATCAACCAATGCGACCAATGCCATTTCCGTGCTGTACCCAGGCCTGAAACCTGACTGGAATGGATCCAGATACAACGTTTCATCCAGGTACTGGGGAAGCTGTCACGTAACCACACTCTCAACAACCTTTGCCACAAAGCAAAGGTTGGAGACTGGATGATAATTAGCCAATACTGCGAGGTCCAGGGAGGGCTTCTTGAGGAGAGGCCTCACCACCGCCTCCTTCAAGGCGGCGGGGAAGGCACCCTCACCCAATGAAGCATTTATAATCCCCTGGAGCCAGCCTTGCGTCACCTCCCGGGAAGCCAGCACTAACCAGGAGAGATACGGGTCCAACAAACGTGTGGTCACGTTCAATCTACCCAGAATCCTGTCCACATCATCTTGGGTCACAGGATCAAACCCATCCCAGATAACGTTCTCAAGACCTGCCTCCGTCACCCTCACTGGACCTACCCAGTCGGAGTCCAGACCTTCCCGAATCTGAGTGATTTTGTCATGCAGATACTGAACAAAATCCTCAGCTCTTCCCTCCAAGGGGTTCTCCCGCGCTTCCTGGTGGAGCAGGGAGTGGGTCACCCTAAACAGGGCGGCCGGGCGATTATCTGATGATGCAATAAGAGCAGCAAAATGAGTAAATTTTGCTGCTTTTATCGCCACTAGGTAATTCTTAATATGAGATCTTACCAGTGTCCGGTCCGATTCAGAAAGACTAGCCCTCCAACTTCTCTCTAGGCATCTTTTCCGATGCTTCATCTCCCTCAGCTCCACGCTGAACCAAGGAGCCAGGTGAGATCGGCGCCGGGTCAGAGGCCGCAAAGGCATGACTCGATCCAGAGCTCCAGCGGCCGCCCTGTCCCAGGCGGCCACTAGGTCTCCAGTCAAGGCATGAGCCAGATCCTCGGGGATTGGCCCAAGCTCCATCTGGAACCTATCAGGGTCCATCAGGTACCTGGGGCGGTACCATCTTATCGGTTCTGCCTCCCTGTGGTGGGGTACTGCGGTTTGAAGGTCAAGGCGAAGGAGAGAGTGATCCGACCATGACAAGGGCTTGATGACTATGTCCCCTATCTCGAGATCACTCAACCACTGTCCAGAGACAAAAACCAAGTCCAGTGTGTTTCCCCCCCCCCTGAATTAGCTGGGTCAGGTCCATGGCTGTCATGGAAGCCATGAACTCCTGAGCCACCTCAGAAGCCTCACCCATGGACGGCAGGTTAAAGTCCCCCATGACCATAAGTCTGGGGGTATCAACCGCCACCGCGGCGATAACATTGAGTAGCTCAGGCAGGGCTGCTGCCAGGTGGCCGGGAGCCAGGTATGTGATCAGCAAACCCATCTGAACCCCATGGCCCCACTTCACAAGGACGGACTCACAGCCGGCCGTCTGAGGAACAGTGGTCTCCCTCGGCCTAAGGCCTTCTCTAATAATAACCGCTACTCCCCCACCCCTCCCCTGTGGCCTCGGCTGATGGAATGCGTGGAAGCCTGGTTGGCACATTTCTACCAGAGGGACCCCTCCCTCCGGGCCCAACCAGGTCTCCGTAATACCCGCCAGATCTGCTCCCCCCTCCTGAACAAGATCACAAATGAGGGGGGCTTTATTTACTACAGACCTGGCGTTGCACAACATCAGTCGAAGGCCCAGGCCCTGAGGGTCTGTGCAACCTGGAAAACAAGTGGAGCTTTGGGGGCCGGAGTGCCCTACCGCTCAAAGACAGCGGGTACGTGCTCCCTTAACATGATATGGCCCCCTGCTCCCGCCATATCTACCCCTCCCACTCACAGTACCGATGGTGAAAACACAGTCTGGATAAGCTCAACCCCCCCATTGCCCCTGGATCCCCCCCACCCCTGCCACACGTCATGGCCAGGCCCGACCCTCCCCTTGGTGGGTTATCCCCCAAACCCACAACCCTAGTTCCCATCCAACCCCCCTCCCCCCTCCCCAGACCCCTTAAAAGATTAAACAAAGACAATTTTTAAAAAACCCGCAGCCCCCTCTTTGCGGCATGCCATCTCTCGGGGTTCCAAAGCCCGTCATCGATGTAGGCCCTCGATAGAGTGGAGGGCCAAGCCTGCGAGAGGGGGGAGTCTCGCAGACCAAGAAGCTCCGCTGCTGAGTACTTCTTGACCATAACGGGTAAACACGACCATATCCTAAGGGTCCATAGAAAAGGGACCAGGGGAGAAGACAAAGAAATGGTGGGTCTCAAAGACATGTTCACAGGACCAAGTCCACTGTCCCCTCACAACAGGGGACAAGGTCCAGATCCAAGACGACCACAATCCAAGGGGGGCAATAGATCCCACCACCCTCTCATGGTGGTTAGGTCAGCTGGTCAGCCCCCTCTTGTGGTTAGATGGCAGCAATGAACCGATGCAAACAGACAGCGTCCAGGGTCAAGTCCAAAAACCGCCCTCTCATGGCAGTTAGTCTGATGGTCAAATCTCCTCCGCTGACAAAGTGCATATATGTAAAATCATCCCGGTTCAGCCCCCAGGCCACCCTCTCACGGTGGTCAACTAATGTCCAGCCCCCTCAGCCGATGGGATGCAGCAATGTACCAACCTCCAATTCAGGTGGAAATAGCCCTCTCCACAGTCAGGGCGGTTCAGATGGCAATAAGCATAGCGACAGAGTCCCACAGGCTAACAGCTGGTACAAATGGGCCCGGTCTTAAAGGGAAACACTGGAGGAGAGAGAGATGGGGCAAAAATAGGGCAGTTGTCTCAAACCCCCAGCCCCCGCACAATCACAATTTGAGGCCTCCCAAGGCCTGGGAAAAGATATCACACCAGGTCCTAGCCCCAACCGTGGTTGCAGGTCCCCCATTCTTGTTGTTTTGTTGGTCCCCCCAGCTCCAACTCCAAGGGGGGGTCACCAGCACCAGCACCCTCTTGTTGTTTCGTTGCATTGCCCCCCCCCAGCTCCAACTCCAAGGGGGGGCGCCAGCGCCCTCTGACCGCCAGACAGACCACAGCCATCGCCATCGCCGCAGCCACCGTGCCATCGTCGCCAGCACCTTGAGAAAGCCTGGCGGTGTCCCAGAGATCTTCGGGGGTGCCCAACATGTCTTGCAATTCTTCGGGCAACCCCCCTGGCTTGGAATCTCACCGCGTGGTGGGTTGCCCCCGGCGCAATGCCGCTCCAACACTCAGGTGGCCTCCGGCTGTAGAAAACGCTGCCACCGCCCAGCTGAGCACCCCGCCGCTCCTGACATCGCTCTTCCTCCCTCTCCATACTGGCAGGGAGCTCCCCTAACCGGTCCTGGGGTTTGGGGTCTTCGAAACGACCCTCAAAGGACCCAAAAGGTAGGTCAGCACCCCGACCTCAGATCGCAATCCCAGCGGGCGCCGCCATCTTGGACATGCACAAGCAAAAATGGCCCTTGCAACAAGCAGGAACCTCACACAGCCACAAAAAGTGCAAAAAACCAACTCTCACACTTTACACACACAAAATTCCACATACAGCTTTGTGAGATTTTGTGTGTTTGTGTAGTTAGAGTGAAACACTACAGAAACACACTAAATCTCAGGAAGCTGCACAAATATTATTTTATTTTATTTTATTTTTATATAAAAGCAGCTAAATTTAAAACTTCCTAAACTTTAAATGGCTAGGTCTAAAAAAAGAACAACTAAAAAAAAACCCCAATTAAAAAAACCCCTATTTTTTTTAAAGCTCCCAAAGGGGGAAAAATCTTACCCAATAGAACAGGGGTCTCCAACCTTGGCAACTTTAAGACTTGTTGACTTCAACTCCCAGAATTCCTCAGCCAGCTTTGCTTTGCCGGCTGAGGAATTCTGGGAGTTGAAGTCCACAACTCCCTGCCTGATTGATTTCAGGCAGGGAGATTCAGTTGCTTGCTGATGCAATGGATTGCAGGGATTACAGCAAGGTGTTGCGACCAGCAGCTAAGGTAAGCAAGCTGAGGGGGGAGGGGGAGGGATTTTTGCTACTGATTAGCAGGCAATTCAGCTGGGGTCGTCAGAGCTTGGCTCGTCAAAGCCATGTAAAAGGAAAAAAAAGGCTCTGATGATCGCACGGCTCAGCTGGGCATGGGGGGGCGGGGGCAGGGATTTTTCCTACTGGTTCTCCGAACTGCCCGCCACCATTGCTATCTACTCGCCCAAGCCGGTCCAAACCAGGAGCATTTCACCCCTGGTGGTGTATCATAACAATAAAAGCAATGTTTACTATTTGTAAACACCTTGAGACATTTAATTCAAATGATTAAAAGATCTGTGGCCTTGATATTTAGAAGCAGAATGTAAATTCTTGCTTTTCTTATTCGCTGGTGAGTTATAAAAAAGCAGATCAGCCAGGAAAGGAAAGCAATTAAAACAATTCTTATTTTCCAAATAGTTTTGTAGAAGCTAGATTATTGTTTTAGGCTGCAGTCCTCTGTCAATTTATTTTATTAGAATGGTTGCTGGATTAAGCAAAAGCCCCTCCTAGATCAGGTATTTAGTATAATAACATAGAATAACTGAGTTGGAAGGACCTTGGAGGTCTTCTAGTCCAACTCCTCCTTCAGCAGGAGACCCTGTACCATTTCAGATAAATAGTTCTCCAGTATCTTCTTAAAAGCCTGCAGTGATGGAGCCCTCACAACTCCTGAAAGTAAGCCATTCCAGTATTCAGTTATTCTCACTGTTGTGAAGTTTCTCCTTTGTTCTAGGTTCCTTTTCTCCTTGATTAGTTTCCATCCCTTGTTTCTTCTCTTGCCTTCTGGTGCTCTTTGTGGCAGCCCCTCAAATCTTGAAACACTGCTATCATCTCATTCCTAGTCCTTCTTTTCTCTAAACTAGAATAACCAATTCCTACAACCATTCTTCATATATTTAGTCTCCAGCCCCCTAATCGTCTTTGTTGCTCTTCTCTGCACTATTTCCAGAGTCTCAACATCTTTTTTATATTGTGGTTTCAACTAGATATTACTAGGGTAAGTAGGAGATAGAAAATGTACAAAAATGAGTACCTTTTCATATTGGGTTGGCAACATTCCAGAATAAAAAGATATTCTTTCAAATGAAGGAAACTATTTCCCAAGGATTATTTTTATCTTATTTGTTTCCTTAAATTGAAGCCAATCAGACTGAGAACAGTTTTTGTAGAGTGGTTGTGTGGCATGGTTACAGAGACAGAGACCATAATAGAAAGCCATACCTTGTGGGTCCCATCAGTTGACAATGTTTCAGGCAAGTGACCTGAAGTATTTAGGTTGTTTTTGGTTAGCAGTCAGAAAGACTTAGCAATAGCAATAGCACTTAGACTTATACACCACTTCACAGTGCTTTCAAGCCCTCTCTAAGCGATTTACAGAGTCAGCATATTTCTCCCCCCCCCCCCCAAATCTGGGTCTTCATTATTCCAGCCTCAGAAGAATGGAAGGCTTAGTCAACCTTGAGCAAGTGAGAATCGCACTGCCAAACTGCAGGCAGCCAGCAGTCAGCAGAAGTAGCCTGCAGTACTGCATTCTAACCACTGTACCACCACGGCTCATAAAACTTTCTCTCTTTCCTTAATGAAATTAATGAAATAATCATCATACCAATAAGCAAGTCTTTAAAATTCTCACCCAAGAGACTAAAATAACTCCAAATTATTTGAAGCTACCTGCAGAGTAATACAGACAGTTAATGAAGAGTAAATTTCTATGTCATATTTCATTACATTATTGCTTCACTTACTTATATCTTAAGTAATTAAGATTTATTGATTTATATCTTAAATATATACCTAAAACTTTAGGTTTTAGGTATATATTTAAGATATAAATCAGTATTTGTTGAAGCAAATAATATTTAAATTCCTCTACACTTTGTACTGCCCTTGGAATACAGACTAAAAGTCTATAGCTATACAATTTGGGATGAACACGCTTTGAATGTTGGGGGAGTAGGGATGGATTTCTAGATGAAAAATTGTAGACTACAGGAACCAGGAACACTACTCAGGTGACATTGAGAACACTGATAAACCTCTAAGTGCTTCAGCTTCCCTCTGAAAGGATGCAAATGACCAAGTGTCTGCAAGGAGTATACATTCTTCCATTCCCCACTATCCTGTCAGAGCTGAAAAAGCTTTTTTGGATGAGAAGCGAAACATCATCAAAGAAAAACCAAGAAAGTTCAATTTCTTTGTTTTTTAAAAAAAAATGTTGGCAATTTTTTTTCAACATTTTTTAATAAAAGTTTTAAAAGCTTTTATTATAAACATAAAAATCAAATCATAAGGCTGAAAGGGAACTTGGAGGTCTTCTAATCCAACCTCCTCCCCAAGGCAGGAGGTCTTATACCATCTCACATAAGGTCTCCTGCCTCAGACATGGTAGGAGTTGGACCAGAAGACTTCCAAGGCCCCCTTCAAGCCCTATGATTCTAAGTCTTTGTTCCAGTCAATTATTAGGAAATGAAAGTTAATGTTCATCAGCGTATACATTGTTTATATTTCCTATTGAATGCATAAATGTGGCAGGTTATATAATGAAGTAGCAGGCATTTCTAAGAAACCTAGTTTAATATGAGCAAGTAACCTGCTGATGGAGGTTGATATAATGCGTTCCTGCTTGGCAAAAACTGCCAAAAGCTGAAGCTAAACCAATCAAGAGAGCAATGAAGCCTTGGTTGCTCCACTGTGGTTTGATTTGGTCATCTCCAATGGTGGGATTCAATTTTTTTAACAACCGGTTCTGTGGGCATGGCTTAGTTGGGGGTGTTGCTTGGAGGTCATGTAACCGGGTGGGCGTGGCTCGCTGGTCATGTGACCAGGTGGGCATGGCTAGCTGGTCATGTGACCGGGTGGGCGTGGCTATGTGCATAGGGACTACTCAGAGGGCTGAAAAAAGTCATTTCTGACTGATCCTCGCACTTATGACCATCCTCACATTTATGCCCGTTGCAGCATTCTTAACAACCGTGTCAGTCATTTCACCACTACTTCTCTTCACCACGGTGACAAGATAGGGTGCAAAATGTAAAATGTAAGGACAGTCGTAAGTTCAAGGACTGGTCAAAAGTGCGAGGACCGGTCAAAAATATCTTTTTCAGCCTTCTGACTAGTCCATATGCACATAGGGACTATTCAGAGGGCTGAAAAAAAGTCATTTCTGACTGGTCCTCACATTTTTGACCGGTCCTCGCACTTATGACCTTTCTCACATTTATGCCCGTTGCGGCATTCTTAACAACTGTGTCAGTCATTTCACCACTACTTGTCTTCACCACGGTGACAAGATAGGGCGCAAAACGTAAAATGTGAGAACAGTCGTAAGTTCGAGGACTGGTCAAAAGTGCCAGCACGTGACACATCTGGGTCGTGGGGTGTAAGTTTGACACCCCCGGCTTACAACATAAAAACATTAAAGCATTAAAAAAACATTAAAATCAGAAATCATAGATACACAACGCATAACATCATTAAAAATAAAATCATTAACACCAGATAGGAAATGAGGGAGCAGGGAGAAATGGGATTAAAATTTAATTTAATCAACACTTCCAATAAGAATCTCCCCCAAACTTTTTTCATATAGATATGGCGGGAGCAGGGGGCCATATCATGTTAAGGGAGCACGCACCCGCTGTCTCCAAGCGGTAGGGTGCTCCGGCCCCCAAGGCTCTACCCGTTTGCCAGGTTGCACAGATCCTCACGGCCCGGGCCTTCGTCTGATGTTGTGCAACGCCAGGTCCGTAGTAAATAAAGCCCCCCTCATCTGTGATCTTGTTCAGGAAGGGGGAGCGGACCTGGCGGGTATTACGGAGACCTGGTTGGGCCCGGAGGGAGGGGTCCCTCTGGTAGAAATGTGCCCACCAGGCTTCCGCGCATTCCATCAGCCGAGGTCACAAGGGAGGGGCGGGGGAGTAGCGGTTATTATTAGAGAAGGCCTTAGGCCCAGGGAGACCACTGTACCTCAGACAGCTGGTTGTGAGTCCCTCCTTGTGAAATGGGGCCATGGGGTTCAGATGGGTTTGCTGATCACGTACCTGGCTCCCTGCCGCGTGGCAGCAACCCTGCCTGAGCTACTCAACGTTATTGCTGCGGTGGCGGTTGATACCCCCAGACTTATGGTCATGGGGGATTTCAACCTGCCGTCCGTGGGTGAGACGTCTGAGGTGGCTCGGGAGTTCATGGCTTCCATGACGGCCATGGATCTGACCCAACTAATTCATGGCCCTACGCACACTGGGGGAAACACACTGGACTTGCTTTTTGTCTCTGGACAGTGGTTGAGTGATCTTGAGATAGGGGATGTAGTCATCGAGCCCTTGTCATGGTCGGATCACTCTCTCCTTCGCCTTGACCTTCGTACCGCGACACCCCGCTGCAGGGAGGCGGAACCGATAAGATGGTACCACCCCAGGCGCCTGATGGAACCCGATAGGTTCCAGACGGAGCTTGGGCCAATTCCTGAGGTTCTGGCTCACGCCTCAACTGGAGACCTAGTGGCCGCCTGGGATAGGGCGGCCGCTGGGGCCCTGGATCGAGTCGTGCCTTTGCGGCCTCTGACCCGGCGCGGATCTCTCCTGGCTCCTTGGTTTACCGAGGAGCTGAGGGAGATGAAGCGCCGGAAAAGACGCCTAGAGAGTAGTTGGAGAGCTAGTCTTTCTGAATCGGACCGGACACTGGTTAGATCCCATATTAGGACTTACCTAGTGGCGATAAAAGCAGCAAAATGTATGCATTTTGCTGCTCTTATTGTGTCATCAGATAATCGCCCGGCCGCCCTGTTTAGGGTGACCCGCTCCCTGCTCCACCAGGAAGCGCGGGAGGACCCCTTGGAGGGAAGAGCCGAGGACTTTGTTCAGTATCTGTATGACAAAATCACTCAGATTCGGGAAGGTCTGGACTCTGACTGGGTAGATCCAGCGAGAGTGACGGAGGCAGGTCTTGAGACTGTTATCTGGGATGAGTTTGATCCTGTGACCCCAGATGACGTGGACAGGATTCTGGGTAGATTGAACGCGACCACATGTTTGTTGGACCCGTGTCCCTCCTGGTTAGTGCTGGCTTCCCGGGAGGTGACGCGAGGCTGGCTCCAGGAGATTATAAATGCTTCATTGGGTGAGGGTGTCTTCCCCGCTGCCCTTAAGGAGGCGGTGGTGAGGCCCCTCCTCAAGAAGCCTTCCCTGGACCCGGCAATATTGGCTAATTATCGTCCAGTCTCCAACCTTCGTTTTGTGGCGAAGGTTGTTGAGAGTGTGGTTGCGGGACAGCTTCCCCAGTACCTGGATGAAGCGTCGTATCTGGATCCGTTCCAGTCGGGTTTCAGGCCTGGATACAGCACGGAAACGGCATTGGTCGTGTTGGTTGATGATCTCTGGAGGGCTAGGGACAGGGGCTGCTCCTCTGTCCTGGTCCTGTTAGATCTCTCAGCGGCTTTTGATACCATCGACCATGGTATCATGCTGCACCGGTTGGAAGAGTTGGGGCTGGGAGGCACTGTACTAAGGTGGTTCTCCTCCTTTCTCTCCGACCGGTCGCAGTCTGTGTTGACAGGGGGGCAGAGGTCGACCCCGAGGCCCCTCATATGTGGGGTGCCGCAGGGATCGATCCTCTCGCCCCTTTTGTTCAACATTTATGTAAAGCCGCTGGGCGAGATCATCCGTGGTTTTGGGGTGAAGCACCATCAGTACGCGGATGACACCCAGCTGTACATCTCCACCCTGGACCACCCCAACGATGCCCTTGAAGTGATGTCCCAGTGCCTGGAGGCCGTACGGATCTGGATGGGGAGGAACAGGCTCAGGCTCAACCCATCCAAGACCGAGTGGCTGTGGTTTCCGACGTCCCGATATAGTCAGCTAATGCCATCGCTGACTATTGGGGGCGAATCATTGGCCCCCACGGATAGGGCTCGCAACTTGGGTGTCCTCCTGGATTCATGGCTGTCGTTAGAAGAGCATGTGACGGCCATGTCCGGGAGGATTTTTCATCAGGTTCGCCTGATTCGCCAGTTGCGTCCCTATCTAGATCGGGACTCCCTACACACAGTCACTCATGCCCTCGTTACTTCTCGTCTGGATTACTGCAACGCTCTCTACATGGGGCTCCCCTTGAGGTGCACTCGGAGGCTCCAACTGGCGCAGAGTGCGGCCGCGCGGGTAGTGATGGGAGCGACATGGAGTTCCCATGTGACACCTCTCCTGCGCGAGCTGCACTGGCTCCCGGTGGTCTTCTGAGTGCGCTTCAAGGTTCTGGTTATCACCTTCAAAGCGCTCCATGGCTTAGGACCTGGTTATTTACGGGACCGCCTGCTACCACCAATAGCCTCCCACCGGCCAGTACGCTCCCATAGAGAGGGGCTCCTCCGGGTGCCGTCGGCCAAACAATGACGGCTGTCGGCCCCTAGGGGGAGAGCCTTCTCTGTGGGGGCACCTACGATTTGGAACGAGCTCCCCCCGGAGATACGTAGGATCCCGGATCTGCGCACCTTCCGCCGCGCGCTTAAGACCTTTCTATTTTATCAAGCTGGCCTGGCCTAAATCTTCCCCCTTTTTAAATGTGGAAATTTTAAATTTTTAAAATTTAAATTCGTCTTTTTATAGGGGTATGGGTAAGGCATTTTAAATTGGGGAGCCATTTTAGATTTAATTCTGTTTTAAACGTATTTTTAATTGTTTATATTGTATGTTTTTAACTTTGGCTGTTCACCGCCCCGAGTCCTTCGGGAGAGGGGGCGGTATAAAAATCTAATAAATAAATAAATAAATAAATATACCCATATGAAAAAAAAAATTACTTCCAAATTATCCGCAGTTGAACACTCTGTGACACTGGTGACCAGTCTCTCTCATCCCTTGAGTAACTTTGGCCATTCCTTCATAACAAACTGTTTCAACTCACAAACATTCAAGGATTTTCTACCATGAACCAGTTGATTCAAGTCCTGTCTCAATTCTTTGGCATTGAGCTCAGGACTTGAACTGGTCATTCCAAACCTTGGATTTGTTCCTCGTTATCCTTTCTCTTGTAAGTCCTTAGAATACAGCACAATGCAATGCAGTTTTCATCAGAAATAATTATATCCACCTGGTCCCAAAAGTTCACCTTTTAACTCACTGATCCATGGAATATTTCTCCTTTAAGCAGAGCAGGGTTCATTGTTCACGCAGGCTCTCATTATTGTCACTTGGATATTTGAATTTATTTTGACTTCATCTTTAATCTTTCACTGCTGGGGGCTAATAACTGGAGTGGACAAATCCAGAAGGTATCCACATGGTGTTCAAAAAACAACCTACACCTAAATACTAGCCAGACAAAGGAGATGGTGCTGGATTTCCGGAAGCATAGAGAGGAACCTGCCCCACTGTATATCAAACGGGGCTGTGTGGAGAGGGTTTCCTCTTTTAAATTCTTGGGAATTCTCATTAGTCAAGATCTCACCTGGAAAAACAATATGTCCCTGGTGGTTAGTAAGATTCAACAGAGACTTCATTTCCTTAGAGTCTTGCAGAAAAATCAGATGGAACAACGGCTGATGACTTCTTTCTATCAGTCCACGATAGAAAGTGTCCTCACATACTGTATAACAGTATGGTATGCTGGTTTAACACCTACGGACAGGAAGGCACTACAGAGAGTGATCAATTCAGCACAACAAACCATTGGTTGCCCTCTAGCACCATTGGATGACATCACCAGATCTCGCTGTTTCAGCAGAGTAAGGAAGATACTGTAGGGAAACAATAATATAGAATATAAAATACTGATATACTAGATTTAGTAAAAGCTTGTTATTCTGTAATCATTAGGTTCCTGTAACATATATATTGTGCTTTTGTATCACATATATTATTCCTTTCTATTTGTATCTCCTGTTACAAACATATTGTCATTAGGCCTCTGAAATGTATCTGGTATTTGTCAAACGTATGTCCCTGCCATTTGACCTGAACTCATATCAATCTGTTTCTGTGCCACCTAAAAACATGGTACGTATCTGTTGGAACTCCAGCCATCAACAAAGGGGTAATTTACATCTCAATCCTAATTTATGTCTGATCTGGATAAGATCTGGTCTTCAGGAGCCAGACGCTAAGTGGCCAATTAAGTAAACAAAGATAAGACTAATTGGAAATTTAGATTCCTTTGCAGGGCAACAAAGAATACACAAACATAAATTAAGGGGCCAGAATTAGGGATCTAACTGTTGCTTTAAAGGTATAAAAGTGGTTACATCTTCTCTGAAGATGTGAACCCTCCCATATACATATCTCTTTGTATGTGTTTGGAATGGTTTTACCGAGCCTTTTGTCTTTGATCAAAGATTAAATGTTGATTCTTATTCAAGCCTCCGTTTAAGTCTTTCTTTTTGGTTCACTGAGAGCGTATAGCCGGACCTTACAATACTTAGGAATGATTCACATCCTGGCCAGTGTCTCTTTTCACTTTGCCATTGGCCAGAAGACATTGAAGTATAGCCAGCTGGACAATTGAGCAAGCGCACATGAGTGAACAGGTAGCAAAGGTAAGTGAAACCCACCATAGAGTAGAGACAAATGATCTGACAACTAAACCCTTGAGTTACCACCACTGTCATTCACTGAACCTGGTGAGTAAAGAGATGCATTAGTTTCCAGTGAAGTACACACTCCACCACGACCACCGAAGTTTTCAGTCACACAAAAGGAGGAAATATAGACTAACACGTCACATAATGAAAAAGGAGGAAATGTAGACTAACATGTCACATAAACTGTTGGTTGCTCACAATAAAATATTGGCTGTGAGTGATGTTTACCCATTTTTTATAGAAGTGCTATTTTTACATGGTAAAACATCTGAGCAGAGTCATCAAATGGATTTTCCCCAGCAAAATAAACTTTTTACATTTTTATTCAGGTGGGATATTTTACCGGCAGCTGGCCAGCTTCTAAAGAAGCAATACTGAATTAATCTTAAATCATGGGGTTCTCATTTAGCAGCTTCAAAAACTCTAGCAGGAAATTATCAAGATACGAAAATCTGAAAAAGCAGAAGGAACTAACAATACAATATTAAAGCAGCTTTAATACAGAACATTTAAGATAAGCCACGGCCGGCTCCTTCCTGTCTCCTTGCGCGCACATCAAATACTGTTTCACTTTCCAAATAGCCCTCTGATGCTAAAGAGTTCTACTCCCCCTCCCCACTTCAAAAGAAATCTGTTCCAAATGCAAAACACAAGCAGAGGAGTTTCACTTTCAGTTTTACTTTCACAGCAGCAAACAGCTTTACTACAGACAGTTGAGCTTTAAACCATGCCCAGCCTCCTTTCTGTCTCCTTCTTACTCACATAGCAAATACTGTTTAAGTTTCCAAACACCCCTCAATTCTCTCACACACTGACAGGTGCTAGCCAGATGAATACCGATGAATGCTGTGGGCTGAGACATTCTGCTCCCACTCCCCCACTGTTCCAACTGCCAGTTGCATTATATTAACACAGTCTGATGCTATGGAGTTACACATTCTACATTAAGTTTCAGGCTATAAGTGTCAATTTATCAAGCCCAAGCACATAGTTTCATAGCGAAGCATGGGCATCCAGCTAATAAATTATATAGAAGTTCCCAGTTTCTTCTAAAGGAAATAAAAACCCTAACAGTGCTGCCTTAGAAGCTCCTACTTCTTCAGGAACTAAGAAACACATAATGACCTCTTTCAAAGTTATTTCCATTTCTGTTCCCAGCCCACTTTCTGATCCTAACTGTGCTGATTTTTAGGTAGTGCATTCCTCTAAGCAGAAGTGCTTGGTTTATTTTCTTTTTGTTCTTTATAAATCATTCATTAATATTGATGGTTCTTCACCTTGACATCCTTTCATATTTCTTTAACTTGTATTAAAGTCACACAAGCATTTCTTGAAGTTTGACTTTGTAATTAGACAAGGAAGAAAATCTGGATTTGTGATGCTTTTGAGGATTCAGTAATAGGATTCAGGGATACAGAACTTCCCGAATTCAGAAAGAAGGTAATTATTTTTGATGTTTGGTAAGAAATCTTACAGTAAGGTCTGCAGTTAAGAAAATCACATGATTGTTAAGTGAATTTGGCTTCCCTCGTTCACTTTATCAGAAGCCAGCTAGGAAAGTCACAAATGGTGATCAGATGACTCAGAATGTTGCAACTGTCAGAAATATTTGCTGGTTGCCAAGCACCCAAATTGCGAACAGGTAATTGTGGTTGGAGGCTCAAAGGTTGTGTGAAAACCACCCATTAGTTATTTTTATAGTGCTTGAAAGGAATGCTTGCAAATCAAAGACTAACTCAGAGGTGCTTTTTCAAAAGGCAATTGGAATTTGTTTTTGCGTGAAGATGTTTCTTTCTTCAGAAGCTTCTTGGATGAAAAACAGAGGTGGTATTCAGCAGGTTCTGACCAGTTCTGGAAAACTGGTAGTGGAAATTTTGAGTAGTTCAGAGAACTGGTAAATATTATCTCTGACTGATCCCGCCCCCATCTATTCTCTGCCTCCCGAGTTCCAGCTGATTGGGAGGAAATGGGGATTTTGTGCCCTTCATTTTCTTCTTGCTTGTGATTGGCCTCTGATGCCTTATATGACATTTTGGATAATTGTTATATGCATTGCAGGATAAAAATCACTGATCCAGTGGGGATTAATACAAAAACTGTCAAATTAAAGAAGAGTTGCTCTGCAGGCTCTGGTGAACTCAGAGCCTAAAATAAAGGAGGAAAGCCATGTAGGTACTGCCAGCTTGATAAGCCAAGATCTTGAACAAAAAGCACTGTTTCCAAAAATGTCATTTGGGATATTGTTGAAAAAATTGCAGCAGGGGTATTAATTAGTGGAGCAAGAAGGAATGTCCTTTCCAGCTTGTATGTTTTGTAACTGTTCTCTCTCAGCATCAAAGTAATTTAGGAGACTGAAGGCTAAAACATGTGAGGAGTGTTTGCAGCAATTGGATAAGTCTAGTTTAATGAAAAGAAGGACCAGGAGTGGTATGCTAGCAATGTTCCAATATTTGTGGGGCTGCCACAAAGAAGAGGAGGTCAACCTCCAAAGCATCTGAGGGCAGGATAAGAAGCAATATATGGAAACTAGTTAAGGAGAGAACCAACCTAGAACGAAGAATAAATTTCCTGACAATGAGAACAATTAACCAGTGGAATAACTTGCCTCCAGAAGTTGTGGGTGCTCCAACATTGGATGTTTTTAAGAAGAAATTGAGCAACCATTTATCTGAAATAGCATAGGATCTCCTGCTTGAGCAGGGGCTTGGACTAGAAGACCTCCAAGTTCCCTTCCAACTCTGTTATTCTGTTAACAAGCTCTTTTGTGGCAGCCATTTTGGGAGTATTTTCTGCCATCGATTTATAGGAATGCCCAACTCAAAACAAATGGATCCTCCTTCTTCCTCCTATTTTCCCCACAATAACAACTATATGAGATGGGTTGGGCTGAGAGACAGTGATTGGCCTGGGGTCACCCAGTCTGTTTTTCATGGCTAAGGTGAAACTAGAACTCACAGATTCCTGGTTTCTGGCCTGGTTCTTTAACCCACTAGACCAGGGGTGTCAAACTCAAGGCCCTTGGGTCAGATTCGATCCTTAAATCCAGCCCATGGGGCTGGCCTGAAATATCAAAGGACCAGTCCGCAGTGCCTCTGCCAGCCAAAACAGGCCACATGTACACACCCCCCATGACCCATTTTCAGCCTCCACAGCCTCCTGCAGCACTCTGCCGGCCAAAAATGGGCCTCGGGAGATCTCCACGTGGCCTGTTTTTGGCCGGCAGAGTGTTGCTGGAGGCCATGGAGGGTGAAAATTAGGTGCAGGGGCAGAGCCCCTGTGCCCCATTTTGGTCAGTAAAGTGCTGCAGGAGGCCGTTCAGGCTGAAAACGGGGCAGAGGAGGCTGTGTGCAGCCTCCCATGCCCTGTTTTGGCTGGCAGGGTCATCTGTCCTGTTTCTCCCCCCACCCACTCACCAGCCCATGGAAGAGAACTACAATGCTGACCCAGCCCTCAAAAAAAATCCAGTTTGTCACACCCTGAGCTAGACAAAATTGGCTGTCTATGCCCATGTACTGTTACTAGAAATTGACAAGAGCCCTCAGCACTCAAAATTATAATAAACATAAAGGGTTTTCTCCAATATTGAAGATACAGGAAGTCCTTGCTTAGCAATTGCAATTGGAACCAACAATTCAATTGTTAAGCGAAGCAGTCACTAAATGAAAATCATGTGATCTCGGTTGTCCTTTCAATTTTCCACAGGACAAAAGCAATCTAACTAATTGTAAAGGCAAACATGCAACTGAAAGAGAAATGCATTAGGTAGACATTAGTCCCAAAGTTACTTTTTCCTCACCCATGTAACTGCAAATAGTTGCTAAATGAGGCAATTACTAAATGAGGACTAATTGTAGCAGCTAAAATGAGTGAAAATGTGACTGGCCTGAGTGATAAGTGGATGAGAATGTGAATGAACTTGGTCCCCGTTTCAGCTCAACCACTCAAACTGTATTTAATCCAGTTGCACCCTCTCAAAATGTACCCATTCAAAATGTGTCCAACTTAGTAGTATCCACGAGTAGTACTATAAAGTAGTCTCTTTATTGTCCATTGGACTGGCTGTTCTTTGATATCGCTTTGCATTTAGCTTATCAGTTAATAGAATTTCCCAACCTTAGACATTTATGTATATGTATATATAAAAAGAAGAAGAAAATCACAAATCTAGAGAAACAAACATGCAAAACCTTCTCTAGACTATCCTTGCTAGTGAAAAGCAAGATCGACTCATAAAAGAAAAACTAATTACTGAGTGTGAAATCACTAAAAAGTGAAAATCCTTTTCTGCTCTAATAAAGTTGCTTTATACACTATTTTTTTCAAAATTCTTTGTTTTATAATGTATATTCTTGAGAATTTTCATACCTACATTTCTCTATATGTTTTATTTTTCTCTGTTTTTCTCTATACAAATTCCTTGTGTGTCTAATCACATTTGTCCAAATAAAATATTCAGTTCAAATCAAATTTTAGGTTACACCACATTCTTAATAGTATAGTACGAATACAAAAATTCCTGTCTCTTTAATTTAACAAAGAAATATTTTAAAATTTATATTCCACTGCATGCAAATAGCTACAATATGTCTATGCAAATATTTTGGGTGACATGTTTTGAACAATGGACAAACTTCTTTTTCCAGTTATTCCAATTATTAAGAGCCATGGTGGCACAGTGGTTAGAATGCAGCATTGCAGGCTAATTCTGCTGCCTGCCGATTGCCAGCAGTCCAGCAGTTCGATTCTCACCAGTTCAAGGTTGACTTAGTCTTCCATCCTTCTGAGGTCAGTAAAATGAGGGCCCAGATTGTTGGGGGCAATATGCTGACTCTGTAAACCACTTAGAGAGGCTGTAAATACTGTGAAATGGTATATAAGTTTAAGTGCTATGGCTATTGATATTAAGTTTATCTTTAGCCTTGCATGTCTCTGTGAGGGCTGCCTCTGCTCTTCCCTTATGCATGTGCACAGCCATTTTGCTCTGATTTCTCATAGTGAACTGAAGCAGCAATACCTGCCCATGGAAAGCAGGAGTGCAGCTGTTGATAAAGCAGCCGTATGATCCTGGAGAAAGATGATATTATTTTCATAATTATAAACTACAGCAAAGGACATTATGAATCAAAATCAGAATTGTTTTCTCTTCATTAAATTTTCCCTGTTGTTCAAGTCAGGCCTTAAAGCAATTATATAACATTTGGGAAAAAAGATGCAGCCCAGCAAACCAGCACTAGAGGCCAAGATGGAAAATATCTCCACTGCCACCATGTACTTCCCCTTGGTGCTCAAATAGGTTGGAACAAAGGATATCCAAACACTGCAGAAGACCAACATGCTGAAAGTGATGAACTTGGCTTCATTGAAAGTATCAGGTAATTTCCTGGCCATGAAGGCAACTATGAAACTAATAACAGCCAAGAAGCCCAAATAGCTTAGGACACTGTAGAACATAGTCACAGAGCCTTGATTGCACTGAAGAATAATTTCTTCAATTACTGAATCCATATCTGTGTCTGGGAAGGGGGGAGAAGTTGTTAGCCATGTCATGCAAATACTTATTTGGATAAGAGAACAGGAAATGACAATGGAGTTGGACAGTCTCTTTCCCACAAACATTCTCATCTTGGATCCTGGCTTAGTGGCCAGGAAAGCCAGAACCACTGTGACGGTTTTTGTCAATACAGAAGAAACAGCCACTGCAAAGACAACCCCAAAAGTCGTTTGTTGCAGGAGACATACCATCTTCTCAGGATGACCAATAAATAGGAATGAAGAAAGGAAGCAGAGCAGGAGGGAGATGAGGAGAATGTAGGTGAGATTTCGGCTATTGGCTATGACAATGGGAGTATTGTGGTTCTTCAAAAATATTCCAAGCACCATCACGGAGAACAAAGAAAAGCAAAGGGCAAACAAAACTAAAGTGATCCCCAAAGGTTCTTCATAAGATAAAAATGTCACTGTTTTAGGTATACAGAAATTGCGGTCCATGTTTGGATAGCTTCCTTCTGTACATGCATAACATTCATTACTATCTGAAAAATCAAATGGATTAATGTTTTTAGAAGTATCTCAAGTACAAGACATATAAAAAAAGAAAAGGTCAAAGAACACAAGACAGACCCAGAAAATGGAGAGACATCAAAGACTAGAGCAACATCGGTTAACAATGGTTGAGACTGCCAAAAGAGCAAGAGCCAGAATTTTGTATCTTCCTTGACCCCCAAAGTGATAAAAGAGGAGGAGGAGGAGGAATAGAATTCAAAAATAGAATGCACATTTCAACAATATTCTGTTACTATTGAATATTTCTATTCAAGTTTCCTTCCAGGTTCAATTCAAAATTCTGGTTATTACCTTTAAATCCCTATATAGTTCAAGTCACATTATCTACAGAGCCACCTTTCCCTAACAGGTGGGGTGAGCACATTCCTAGTTTCCTTTTTTAAACATTGCCTTATGCAGTGGTGGGATTCAAAAATTTTTACTACCTGGGCATGGCTTGGTGGGCATGGCATGGCTTGGTGGGCATGGCTTGGTGGGCATCACCTGAGAAGGATACTGTAAAATCTCCATTCCCACCCCACTCCAGGGGAAGTTTACTGCAAAATCCCCATTTCCTCCCGGGCAGCTGGGACTCGAGAGGCAGAGAATAGGTGGGGGCAGGGCCAGTCAGAGATGGTATTTACCGGTTCTCCAAACTACTCAAAATTTCCACTACCGGTTCTCCAGGACTGGTCAGAACCTGCTGACTACCACCTCTAGTGGGATCTAGAAAATATGTCTTTTCTGTGGGAGCTCTCGCCCTATGGAACATCCTTCTCCTTAAAAATTAACAAGCCTCTATCCATCTAGCCTTCCAAAAATCATGTTAAAACCTGGGCTTTCCCCCATGTGCTAGGATAGGGTGAGATTGACAAGAAGGTTTGATGAGGGTCTGTATGTGAAAGCTTAACATTGATATCAGACTTTTTAAGGCTTAGGGTTTTAATATCATTTATATTTAATATTATTGGTGTTGTTTAGTGGTTGATTGGGACCACCCCATATTTCATGAAGGTGGGGGCTATATAAATATCTAAAATAAATAAATTTAAACAATATCCTATAATTATTTTTTCCATGCAATCTAAAATCTAATACACTAAGCTTTCATATTGCATTGTGAGATCTGGCAAAGTGCAGTTTTCAGATTCTTAATGGTGAACCAGAAAAGTTCATGCAGTCCCCATAAATATGTGTAGTGTCAAAATATCCATTTATACCAGATTTTTTTACTCTTCAGAAGTCTTAGATTTTATCTATACATACTTTCAGTCTTATTAAAAATAAGGAACCATTGGGGATAAGGAACCATTGATGTGAACAAATTTGTATTTCATTGTTTTTCCAGATTACCTTGAGTTTGATTGATAATCCAAACAATTTGTTTCTTACCTTCCTTCTCAGAAATCTTCCCATCTGGACAAAAGATGCAGTCATAGCAGCAAAAGGATTCCCCCTCCTTCACTTTCTTGTTTGAACCAGGGTGGCAACTTTCAGAACATGCTGAAAGAGGGTGGGACTGAAGTATCAATAAGAAACAAACATAAGAAGAATGCCAGTATTGATGTAATGACCTTGGAGATGCTAACAAAATATTTTAATATGAATGAGATTCATAGAAAACATCTCATTAACTGTACAATAGTGAGATCTTTCTTCATAATGAACATGGTACATTGGAATTAAAAAGGTTGTCATCTCTTTATTAAGAATATTGGTCCACTATCGTCTTATGACATCATGCCAATAGACATCAGTATCACAACTCTCACTTAAGCTACAGTTATTCAACTGAAACTATTTCCAATAAAACCAGGAAGTCATCTCAGTGAATAATGAATTAATGACAAATGGCCATTCCTTCATAAATAATGCTAAACTCTGGGTTATAAATGGACATAATTAATGGCATGATTAATGCTTTGATTTACCCATTTCCCAGTTCTTTCAGGTAACTCTTAATGAAAGAACCCATTTTTTCCAAACAATGTATATTGTTAACAAAGGGACATATTTACCAGTGTTCCAGGAATTATGTCATCTATTAGGGTTCAAGAAAATCTTGATAAAAGAAATCCACAATTATATAAACAATAAAAAAATGGAGATTTGTTTTTCTTCCAGGAGTTATATTTTTTTCATTACAAATTGTTTAAGTTACCATAAGCAACGCATTTGATATTCATGAAAAGTAAGGTATAATGTTTTATACAAGAACTTCAGATCAACCTTACGTTACACATAATGAATTCATAAGTAGAATTGAAGCAAAACCCTCTTAGTTCCATTTTCTGAATTAATATGGTTTTTTTTACAAATCATCTCTCAAAACTGGTTTACTCCTGTTTATTACTAGTCAGTGAAATTTATGTCACACACCTAGCCAAAGCATGATGATCTGGAAACTAGATTTTTCATAGATTCCTAGAAATCAGACCTTACCTGGTTAAACCAGCTGTGCCAGGTAATGGCATCTTCACTAATAGTGAATATTTGGTCCGGTGGAGCTTCAGGGTCTAACCTGCCAACTCTTTTCCTAATGAAGGATTGGTTGGAAGAAACAATCCAGTTCAATATATCATATCCCACTAGTAATTCTCCATTTTGGTCAAGTGACACTTTGTCCCCCGCACTGTTGTTAAATGAAACACCTTTTAAATAATGATGTAGCTATGTGGGTGGGGAGAGACAGAGAGACCGATTAGAAAAAGAGGAATTATGCATTTTTAGGAAAAGCATAAGACTAGGCTCAATGGACATCACGGGCTGATAAATACATAGTCAAAAGAAATGGAAGCCTGGGAAGGAAATGTAAAGAGAGTTAATTATGGAGATATGGGATGAATCTTTTATTCTCAAAAATAATGATCTTCCAAAAGATGTTGAGTCAATTACCTGCCATGAATTTAGATTCTTAAGGTTCAGTCTTCCTGCCTCTGCTGTTGATCTCTGCCTAAATCTGGATAAAGACTGTAACGCATGGGCTATGGCATAAACAGAATTATAGATGCTATAGCTGTGACCAATCATGTTCATTTCAAAAAATGTTCCAGGAAGATCTTCTAGTTTTTCTTTCCCACTGCAGATATCTCCATTCACCTCATCCATATCTGAAGCTTTAAATACACAGTTGAAGGCTTGCTGCCAGAAGTCTTTGATAAATCCATCTTTTGTGCTGGATGGATTTCTATTTAAAACAAAAGGACTGAATCCTGGTGGGTTATTAGCATGAATTGTGAAGGACAAAGCACCATGGATCATTTGGGCATCCCAGTCACGTTGATAAACATGTGAAGTGAGTTCAACCTGAGCTGTCAATATCCAGACTTTGCCTTTGTTGATATTGTCCATCTTTTCTTTTTTTGATAGATATGGTAACCATCTCAGTAGCATCATGGAATATGATTCACCATAAAATATCATTATATTTGTCCTTATATCCATGATTTTATCATGGATTTCTGCACCTTGGTTGAACAAGCTGCCAATTTCATTAAAAGATGTTATTATGGCAATTTTCTCTATGGCTTCAAAGCAGATACCATGCTTGAAAAATAATGGTATAATTGCATCTAAAAATCTTTCTCCATTTTCATTTTCCATCACACCAAGTCCAACCCATGTCCACCTGAAGTAGTGAAGCAAAGATAGAATCCCTTCATACTGAAGTCTTTCCATGGGGCTCATTTGGAAGAAGGAGAGGCGTGGGGTTTTATAATTCATGATTGGAGCAGAGCCATAGACCAGCTGAAGGAAAATTAACAGCAAAGGAAAGAGATAGTAACAGTCACATTAACCATAATGTGCAACAGGCAATAAACAGAAGACACAATACACAACTTCACTAATGTGCTGGAAATTTCAGTGTATATATCAGAAAGTCAGAAACAAGCAATGTTATATTTATGATCAGCTTGCACAGTAAACAAGGAATTATGGTAGGTTATCAATTCTTTACACTAACCATGATAGAGGGAGGGATAATGAAGTCAAATATGGCCAATGATTTGCTTGTGGAGAAAATTCCTGCTTTCCACCTGTCATCTTTTTGGCTATCATATTGATATATTCACCTTGTGTTCTTTTTCGTTGTTCATTTTATTGTTCTATTATTTTATATCTCTTCTGTTCACACTTTCATTTTGTTCCTTTTTATTATTGTTGTTCACCTGGAATAGTCCCATGGCAAGATAGGTGGAAAATTAATTTAACAAATAACAACAATCCAGTCTGACCATGTGGCTGACTATGCAAGAAACCATAATAATAATAATATGAAGCAGAAATCTGTATAAGGGAATATCTTCCCTTTGGCAACATTGTGGGTAACACTTCCTAACGTGGATACTCTTATTTGTAGCAGAAATAATCTCAGCAGAGATAAAAGTGGGGGTTATGAAATGACTGTGAAACTGATCCTTGAGAAAATAAATTGAAATTTTAGATCTGTCTTCAATTTGTTCAGCTCAAGGCCTATTTATTGATCTGTGTGACTATCTATTCCAAGTGAATATTATGAACAAAGGAAAGCCATGGGGCACAGATAATAGGCAATGGTATTCTTCCCAATAGAAATTGTACATTTATCTCCCAAAGTAAAATGGGTCAGTAATTCTTCCAAGGGGCTCTTCCTTAGCCTGTAATTCTGGTCACAGATCCTCATTCAAGCTGATACGGAAGGATATTCAATCATTGTATCTCAACCTGAACTTCTTATGAACATTTTCTTATGATTGGCATTAGGTTTTTTATCTATATTCAATATATGTATATTCAGCCATTACCAAAACTTGACACTCTTACAATTTTGCAAATCACTCCTCTGACTGTTGAGCAGCTGAAAATCTATACAATACAAATGAGGGGAAATTACTCTATGATATGCCAGAGAAAGTAAAGTGAGTCCAGACAGCAGCAGAACCCCCAAATCTCTATCTTCTTTCAAACTCATGTTCTCAAGTTTTCTTTCTTTATTTTAGCTGCTAGAAGTTCCAGTTTCTGATATACAATAGATTCAGAAACAACAGGATGGCTTCCTAGCCTATTAACTGCAGAACTTTAATTAAATTCAACTATTCTGCTCGTGCTACTAAATATGTGAAAGTATCTGGGTCCTTTCAAATCTACTCAAAACATGGTGGGTTTCTTTTGTGATTTGAACATGAGGCCTCACAGCCTAAAAGATAACATAGGCATTCTCTCAAGTCAGCTTTCTGAAAAGCAAAAGTACCTCCAGAAGATAATGGAACTGGGATGTTCTGGAGTTATTTGTACACATTTCCATGAAGTTTCAGATCCTAAAATTCAATTTCTTAAATGGATGAAAATGATACCGTCCTGATTCAGGATACAGTTGTGTTTGCCCTGTGGGGTCAAATATCTTAAACTAGAGGGCTCAAGATGTCCAACATCATAATTCTAATAAAACAAAATTATGTCACTCTGGGCATTTAGTTTCTTTGCTCAGACTCTTTTCTGTATTACTCTATTACTCTATTCCTTTCTTCCTTCCATTCATTCTATACACATATTTTCTGCATTTTTATAGTTGTCCCTTTCTCTATATATCATACATCACATATATAACAACAGCCTATGAGATATATATGATGATGTATTGATTACATTTATGGTGCTACCTAACTTTTTACTGATCGTGATGTCCATCTAGCAACATTTACATTTCAATAAATAGAATTCATAGGTTTTTCTTTCTCTATCTATTTATACACACACTTGCCCACATACATTTTCATTGGATTTAAAAAAAAAATTGGTGTCCTTATAAAATGATGTTCAACTTTTTATAAAAAAATAAAAAAGAATACAAACACACACACTATTTGCAAAATTCCCAATATTTGATTCACAGAATAATCCTTATATAAACAAAACAAAAATTGCTTCTAGAGATCAATATTATTTCAAGCTGATGTAATCTACCTGTGGAACTTTGTAGATATCCAAGACATTTGCAATGTCAATGGAGGTTTTGGAGTCTAATCCCCCAATCACTGCTTTCAGATGGTTCTGAATGCCACAAATGTAGTTAGGAAAAATACTCTTCAAGTTGTAAAGCAGTAACATTGTGGCATGATAGGTCCTCTGTCCACTGAAGTGACTGTCATAAATTTGGAAACCCAGGGTGACATTGGGTAAGATATGAGGATTTTCATTGATCTCCTTTACTGAAAATACCAGGGCCAGGATATGTTGGTAATTTTTAGGCAATAAACTGGAACAGAATCAATTTTTTTATTATATTGAAATGTAAATCTAAAAAAACTTCAAATCATTTTTTTATTATTATTATAGATATGTGGGTCATTTTTAATTGATTAAGGACAGTTGTAGGACTCTATCAAATTTATAAACTTACAAAATGGTGTTTTGTTCATTTGAATTCCTTTATTTCCGTAAACAATTTTGTGATGACGAGTAATTACGATGATGAGTAGTTATACAAAATATGTCAATAAAAAGTGAATTTGGTTCATTAAGTAAGTATAAACAAATGCCACTCATCATTGGAGAATAGCGTCTCAAAATATCTCTTTACCATGTTAGCCAAAAGAGTGGGAAAATTGGAAGATACAATCTCTGCAATTTAAAAAGGGAAGGTTTTAGACTATTTATTAAGCTAATCAGAACTCTCAATAAATAGTTAAGTGAAGAATTTTAATGTAGCATTTTCACTAAATATTCTACCCAACATGTTAAGTTATGGATAGAAGGAAGAGAGATCAGATCAATAAAAAGGCAATATTTCTTTGAGAAGATTTTAAAAAGAAATGATGGTTGGCAAGGAAATTAAGAAAGGAAATTATGCATATCCTACAACAATTCAAAACTGAGTAATTGAATTCAGCTCTATGAACAATTATTCCCACAACAAAATTGAAGCAAAATCCTTACATGAGATCTTCACGTAATGGTGGGGGTGGAACTTCATCAAAACTTAGAGCACCATGCAAAAAACTAGCTAAGGTTCCTATTCCACCTACTGTGAGATCTCCTGATTGATGGTATCTATGATATGGCACAAAAAGACTTTGAAATTTACATTTCATTTGATGAGTCTTATATATTTGGGGAGAAAATAGTGTTAGAAGCAAGATTGTTAAAGCCACCATTCTCAAAGCAAATCCAAATTTTGCTTTACATAAATATTGTACTTTTCCTAATTTATTTTATTTTTTGTGACAGTAAAAATTAAATGTCTAGTAATAAAAACTCCTGACAACCAATCCTTTAGAGAAGTATCTATCAAATATAACTGTGGAGGACTCGTGTCTGCTTTCACTCTTTCTTCCAGCTTGAAATATACTGTAAACTGGTGTGATAATAATATCCTTCATACTTTTTGCTGTTGATCGTGTCCTTCGGCATTGAAGTTCAGCATGAAGTAAACAAAAAGAAAAGTACTAGTATTATTATAATTAAGGAACTAAGTAATTACCAGTATAAATCCCAGAGAAATGAAGAAAAACATATGCTCACACAGAGCATTTATCATTTAGAAAGAACATTTATTATTGAAAAATAATAACAGTAACAAAAAGTTATGCTTTAACATCATCTTTCCCCAACCTTCTGACCTGAAGATGAAAGACAACTAAAATATACAGCTCAACATATTTTACCAGAATAAAGAAATGATTCTACTTTACTTATCTTCATATTGTATATATGAGAATGTCTCATTTCTCTCCCAGGTCCATTACAAAAATACAATTTTGGTTTGTTGTACATTATGCAATTCTCCTATTTGCACAGTAGCAAACAGCCTAATCCCATATTAATACCTCCCAAACATCTGCATTGACTCACCAGATAGAAGATGATCAAATCTAACCTATCTTCAGTTTTCTTAAGATATGTCTGAAAGTTAGATAGATAGATAGATAGATAGATAGATAGATAGATAGATAGATAGGAGAGAGGGGGGGAGAGAGATGGGGATGGGTGGGTGGGTGGATAAATGATAGATAGATAGATAGATAGATAGATAGATAGATAGATAGATAGATAGATAGATAGATAGATAGGAGAGGGGGAGAGGGGGAGAGAGATGAGAGAGAGATGAGAGATGAGAGAGGTGATGGATGGATGGATGGATGGATGGATGGATGGATGGATGGATGGATGGATAAGTGTCCAAAATGAATGTTGCAACCTGTATATAGTGTAGTTTGTGAAATCCCAAACATATAAGCTATTGGTAAAAGGCTATTGGAAAAATATTTTGTGGGTGGATTAGAACAAAATGGAACTTTTGGCTTGAATTAGAAGTGCTGGTTTGGTAAAAGGGGAGTACTGTGTTTCAGCATAAGAGCCTTATCTCACCTGTAAAAGATCATGTGGAAGTATTTTAGTTTGAGTCTGTTTTGCTGGACCAGACCACTACAGCCTACCCCTATTGATAGAACTAGAACATCCAAATTCTACCAACAAATTCTACAGGAAAATATCACAGTATCTGTCCATAAACTGAAGCACAAGAAAAAGTGGATCATGCAGTAGAACAACAACTCAATGGACACAAAATTTTCTGCCTGTTATATGAATAAAATCAAACAAAGGACAGAAACTGTATTGTTTTATTCTCCAACAGAACCTGAATCCCTATGTATGTAACCCCAGTGACACAGTAATTTGTTTGAGGTGTGTTTTTACATGTTCATTGATGGAACTAAAAAGATATATACATTCTTTTCTTTTTAAACTATGGGAAAATGACAAATGTTCTACCAGGTTTCCTTTCTAGCCCAAGTGATAGGAATATTTGTTAAATGCTGGCATTTCCTTTCTTGTGAAGAAAGAATCAGATGGAAAAAAGTCAAGCACAAGGAAGAATCAAAGAAGGGGGTCATGCAGAAGATATATCAATGGACAACCTGTGCCCATGGAATGAAGACTGTTTGGTGTCAAATTCCTATAATGAATGGATACTGCAAAGAAATAGGGGACTCCACTAATCTGAAAGCCATCTATACAAAAGATCAGACTATTATTCCAAAGTGAAGGAATAAATTAGAATCTGGAAGTGTTAAGCCATCATTTGTGTACAGGTAGTCCTTAATTTATAACAGTTCATTTAATCACCATTCAAAGTTACAGTAGCACTGAAGAAAGTGACATCATCATTTGTCACATTTATGACTGTTGCAGCATCCCCATGTGCACAAAATCAAAATCAGACACTTAACAACTCACTCATATTAATGACAGTTACAATATCCCAGAATCATGCGATCATCTTTCGCGACCTTCTGACAAGCAAAGTCAAAGAGAAAGCCTGATTCACTTAATAACCATGAACCACTGCAGTCGTTCAGTTAACTGTGGCAAGAAAGATTGTAAAATGGGGCTAAATTCATTGAACTTTTGCTTACCAACTAAAATTTGGTGCTCCGTTGTGGTCATAGGTCATGAACTACTTGTAGTTGGCTTATATACTGGATTCAAGCACTTTAAGGCTGCAGTACAAGAAGTCTTTAGTCTCTGGAGGGGCATGGTTAACGTCGCAGTGAGATGACGGGTCTTTTTGGGGCTCCCGAAAGACTGTCAATATCCCAGCTGTTAAGTGGTCCTTTTGGACCTGAGTCATCTCCTAGGGATGACAAGCAAGGGGAGCACACTTCTATCAGATCTATCAGGTAACTCACAAATTCACTGATAGGTCTGGAGAAGCTCCCTAAATGGACGGTTGGGAAGGTGGCCATTGCGATTCGCTAAAAGCTGGAGCAGTCACTGCAGAGCATGGAAGCAAAAGGAAGGAGAATGATGTTCTAGAGGAGGGGTGTCAAACTGCCAGTCCACAGGCCAGATGTGTCACGCATAGGCTATGCCCACCCCAGCTCCGCGAAGTGAAAAAAATGTCACAAAACGTCACATGATGGCAACGTGATGCCACAGATTTGACACCCGTGTTCTAGAAAGTAGATGCCACAGGCTCAAAGGTCCCATCAGATGGAGCTTCTTAGCTGATAGGTCCTGCAACATGCACCTGCTTCTCCTAATGGGACAGGTAGATATAATTGAGAGGCAATTAGACACAATTTCCCAATCTCACACTCAGTAGTGCTGTTAAGGTTTTATTTTTTCCAAAATGGTCACTTTAAGATACGTAATGGAATGTCCTGGGAGACTGAAATGCCCTCACATTATTTTGTCCTTGTTTTGAGACCAGATGTCAAACTTGTATTTATTAATTCTTTTGTATAAAGTTTGTCCTGTTTGTCCTTTGTTGAATCCAGAGGAGCATTGCTGACAAATGATAGGTGTTATTGTGTTAGAAGAAGAAGGTGTGGAGGGATCTCTTAATTTAATATAAGCCCTGCTCATGATCTGAGCCACAATCAGCTCCTAGTCTTGTTTTTACTGGCTGTATAGAGCTTCTCTATCTTTGGCTGCAGAGCACATAGTCAATCTGATTTCTGTGTTGACCGTCTGGTGATGTCCATGTGTAGACTCATCTCTTGTGTTGTTGGAAAAGAGCAGGGGTGAAATCCAGCAGGTTCTGACAGGTTCTGGAGAACCAGTAGTGGAAATTTTGAGCAGTTTGGAGAACTGGTAGTGGAAATTTTGAGTAGTTCGGAGAACTGGCAAATGCCACCTCTATGTGACCCAGGAGTGGGGTGGGAATGGAGATTTTGAAATATCCATCTCCCAGGAGTGGGGAGGGAATGGGGATTTTGCAGTATCCTTCCCCTGGAGTGGGGTGGGAATGGAGATTTTGCAGTATCCTTCACCTGCCATGCCCACCAAGCCACACCCACCAAGCCACACCTCGGCCACCAAGTCATGTCCACAGAACTGGTAGTAAAAAAATTTGGATTTCACCACTGGAAAAGAGTGTTTGCTATGATCATCATATTCTCTTGACAAAATTCTATTAGCCTGTGTCCTGATTCATTTTGTACTCCAAGGCCAAACTTGCCTGTTATTCTGGTTATCTTTTGGCTTCCTACTTTAGCATTCTAAACCCCCATGATAATAAGAACATCGTTTTTTGGTGTTAATTATATAAGGTGCTGTAGGGCTTCACAGAACTGGTCAATTTCATCCTCTTCAGCACCAGTGGGTGGGGCATAGACTTGGACTACTGTGATATTGAACAGTTTGCCTTGGATTCGAACTGAGATCATTCTGTCATTTTGGGGATTATATCCCAGTATTGTTTTTCCTACTCTTTTATTGATTATGAAAGCTACTCCATTTCTTCTGAGGGATTCTTGCCCGCAGAAGTATTCCTGTCCATTTTAGTTTGCTGATTCCTAAGATGTCAATGTTCAGTCTTTTCATCTCTTGTTTGACCATGTCCAGCTTGCCTTGATTCCTGGATCTTACATTCCAGGTTCCTATGGGGAATAGATCTTTACAGCATCAGACTTTCCTTTCACCACCAGATGCATCCACAGCTGAGCGTCTTTTCGGCTTTGGCCCAGTCGCATCACTCTTTCTGGCGCTACTAGTACTAGCCCTCTGCTCTTCCCCAGTAGCATATTGGACACCTTCCAATCTAGGAGCTCATCTTCTGGCATCATATCTTTTTTCTTTTTGGTACTGTCCATAGGGTTTTGATAGCAAAGATACTGGAGTTGGTTGCCATTTCCTTCTCACGTTTTGTCAGAGCTCTCTGCTATGACCTGTCCATCTTGGGTGGCCCTGCATGGCATAGCTCATAGCTTCATTGATATCCAGGCATTCTTAAAACAGCAGACAGCTGGAAGGAAAGATGGAGACTCACTCTCCAACTGTTCCCCACTGAGTATTGCTACCTTCAAGGTCCTCTTCTCAGGTAGGTCCACAATAATCCAAGAGTCATCTAGTAGCTCCCATTCAAATCCAGGAAGCATGCTGCCAAACAGCCAGTTTTGGCAGTGAAACCAGCTACCTGTCAGCAGAGGGGAGGGGGAATCCTGCTGAGTCAGAACACCATCTTGGGAAGACTTGGAGAAATTAAATATCTGTTGCAGGATCTGAAATGTGCTTTCTAATAAAAGTACTGTCGGGAGAATTTCTCTGGGTCCTTTGTTCGGAGCCAGGAAAGGAGAGCGCTAACAATCTCCCTGGGATAGTGGGAGGCAAGCAATCAAGATGCAGAGCAGGGGTGAAATGTTCCAAAGTCTGCTACTGGTTCGCTTCACTATGATTCACTGCATGTGCACATACAGAGTGCGCACCAAACACATGCTTTACACGCATGCGCACTGCAAGTGCTATTGCGAAGCACTGAAAAAGGAGGGTTAAGAAGCCTTTTCTAAGGTAAGTAGAACAGTGAGGGGAGGAACATCTGTGCCATGCAATTTAGATTCGCTAGAAAACAGGATTTCCTGCTTTCTAGCAAATATAAATCATGTGGCACAGTTGATCATCGGGAATACCAGTTCGTCCAAACCAGTAGCATTTTTTTACGACTGGTTCACCTGAACCAGCAGCTTTTATTACAACCGGTTCAGGCAAACCGGTCCGAACTTGTAGCATTTCACCTCTGACACAGAGGCGAGCAGCTGAAAAAAGGTCTGTCTTTTATTGTTCCAAAAATGATACAAAGTTTGCTTTGGGGGCAAATTGGCAGCAGACTGACCCATCAGTAAGATTTTTATATCATTTTGAAACTTTTGTAAAAGACATAAGAGTGAGTATGTAGTTTTATGACCAGAGCGTGAAACACAAATGGCTTTTATAGTTAGAGGACATATTTTGCTTGTTATCTCCTTTATCAGAAAATATCATCCTGGTCAGGCACATGGTGTAAAGAACATGGGCATAGGTGTTAAAATTTTCACCCCTTTTAAATGTTGATTGATTCCAGCGCTGCCTGTCAGAGTTCTATTGCCTTCAAGGAAACATGGTATTTTATGAATGGAGACAGGATTTTTCTGACTGCAGATCAGAAGGCTATTAAAAGAGGGGGAGGGGGGATCAGAGGCTTTTTTTAGCTTCTATCAGTAGACTTCAACATACACAATCCTCTTATTTCCTTCTTTTTCTTCACAGCCTGTAGCAAACACAGAGTATCTTCAATAACTGTTGGAAAGCAAAATGTCCATGAAGCAAAGGAGACTTTTTGAAATATTTCAAAAGATGGCGACCATGATTGTGGGGGTTCTCTCATAAATTCAACATGCATCATGTCAGCTGCTCACTGTTTCAGTGATAATCTGTAAATTTAACAGATTAACAGAAGTGGAAGGGACCTTATAGATCATCTATATTATATATCTTTCCCTCACCGAAAGAGCTGCAAATATTGGTGGAGATTTTATGTGAAACACATAAAATCAAATAGAACTATGAAGGGAAAAGTAAGAAGCATGGGGAGAAAGCAAGTTGGCAGGGAAGACTGCCCTCTTTTGGGACAAAATGGGGTGGCTCTTTGAAACAATAGGCGATGAGGTTCTATTGACCACAAGGAGGCAGTACATGACCAGTTTGAGTATCATCAGACATGCATAGATGAATCTATGTAGTTCCAAGCTTCTTCTGAGAGTTAGACTCATCAATCATTGTGCTCAGGGGTGGGTTCTACTTACTTTTACTACCGGTTCGCAACAGGGCTGCACGTGCACACTCGCTTCGCTTGGTTTTTTTAATAGAAAGTGGGGTTTTTTAATCTTTTATTTCTTTCCGGGACCAACTTCTCTTCATGATGGTCAAACTTTGTGTGCATCCAGAAAAAGGCAGATGAGAAGCCTAATAGCAATGAAAGTCAGGCAAAGTTGCAGAGAAATTAGTAATATTTAATGAAGAGAAAGAATAAACAATGAGGCTAACTAAGTCTGTTATAAACGTACTGTAAAGATTAAACAGGACCTTTATCATTAAATAGAAAACAACTTTTTTGTACAAAGCTGAGACTGAAAAGCAATTTCACAGAAATATAGGGATATGAAGTAAATAGAACCTGAAATACAGACTCTTCTTAACTGTAAGAGGAAAGTTATATACAGCCGTTAGATCAGCTTGACTCAGGAAACCTTTAACTTACTTTGTCTCTAGGGAGAGTTCATGTTGTCTTATCTCTTTTCTGGGAGGGGAAAGCATTTCTATTTTATGCCTGTTTATTTCCTTTTCAGATTTTGACATAAACGATCAGTAGATGTTGCAAATGGCAGTAATTAGCAACCGCAAAATATCCAGATAATTTTTGGTAACATATGTTGACTGTCTTTAATCGGTGTGATTCCCAGAAAGACACATGTTTGACAAGCTCCCTGTCCTTTGCCATAGTTATTGTTGTTTTTTTAGGTTTTTTTTAGATTTTAAAAGGAGAATGGCAACCTTCAGAGATCTGGACCTCACACAGATCCCAGAAATAGTCTTAGAAAATATTCTGGAGGGCTGCAGGGTTTTTTGTTTTTGTTTGTTTGTTTTGCCTTCTGATAAATTGATTTTTTTATAAAATGTTTGGCCAAATATTCTGTATGGCAACCATTTCATGAATTACCCATAACACATTCTCAAAATTTCAGAAATATTCATTAAGATTGAGGGATCATGTTTGATCTGTAATATGCACAACTGATCCAAAATATTGTTTATTTTTTTATTTTATTTATTTGTCAAACATGTATAAGATAACAGATATAAGTATAGACATGATTATGAATACAGGAAGTGGATACGAAAAAATGGGGACATTAGGACAGGGACGGTAGGCACGTTGTTGAGCTTATGCATGCCCCTTACAGACCTCTTAGGAATGGGGTGTTGTCAACAATAGACAGTCTAAGGTTAAAGTTATGGGGGTTAAAGTTATTGTGCTTGGCAGGATAAGAGAACAATGGGTAGATCATCACCATTACTGCTAAGACCAACATTTTCAAATACCTTGCTGAACCATTATCCAATCCTTGTTTGTCTTGCTGTCACCACTTCACAATATTGCTAGAATGAGATTTCAGCTATGACCATGTAAATCTGAACCTTTGCCTTTTTCATATATGCAAGCTTCTAAAAAGAGGGATAGGCTTTGATTACACACTTGTAGCTGCCCTCTTGATTTTTTTTGAACTTTCTGCCCCATCCCAGATAATCAGTCTATGGTTCTCTACAGTCTCATAAACTTAAATCCTTCTCTCATGGTGATGTCACATGAAACAGAACCCTAACCCTGATGTGTTATTGTAATGATCTGTCATCAGCGTAAGTCAAGGATTGTTTCCTTTAACTACAGGTTGTTGTTTTTTTGCATGAGACTCAGCATTTCAAAAGAAAGGCAAGAATTTGAGAAATGGGCAGACCAAGTCAAAGGGAAACTAGAATTGACCAAATTTTTACTCAACATAAGATTATAGCTTAGATTTTCCTGGGTTTTTTTTCAAGAGTTGTCACTTTGATTTTTAAGCAGGGGAAGGAGATGCAAATGTTGTATTTGTGTTGTCCTTGCTAGGAATATTAGACATGAGGCAAATCCACATTTTCTGCTCACCTATCAATAATAGGGCTTACACACACACACACACACACTTCTGGAGTTTAGGAATGATGGCATCATCCTCCATCCATTCCCTACTATTCATATATACCATATACCCACCCTCCACAGTTTGTGTTTCTTAAGTCCTATTTTAAGTCCTTCTGAGTAGTTGGTCTGCAGGGCTGCCTTCCAGACCATCACTGATTGGCTTTAGCACCTGACATTACTTCTCTCCTCCAGCAACTCTTATCTGCCTTTTATGTCCATTTTATCCTGGAGTGCCAGCCTCCAATATTTTCCAATAGTCAGCAGCTGTTATTTCTCTATTTTCAACTGATCCAACTATGGTCCATTAAGTTGTGGGACATTCCTCATCCCTTTTATCCCACTAGAAGTTCATCAATTCATTCATCCCTCATTATCTCTCCAGGAGGTTTTGGTTCAGGCTTTGTAAAGCATACTCTCTTTGATTACCCACCCAATCACATACCCACAGGATTGCAAAAGTTTTCTGTCTCTTCCCTTTCCTCCCATCCCCTCAACATGATATTTAAGATGCAAAAAAAAAATGCTAGTTTGTTCTTATGAAGGAACTATCCATTCTTCCTTCCCCCAAAGTTTCTACAGATCTAAAATGAAATCTAGAAATAAAGAACAAACAAACTGTTCTTCTTTGGGTTGATTGTTGTAACACCAGGGCAATAACGGCAGAAAAAATAAGAAAAAAGGATGTACATACATGTTAAAAAAAAATATATGGAAAAGGAGGTGGGATCAAGATATCTATATGTGCAAACATCTGGGAGAGATAAAGGAAAGAAGACCTGCCCACATAGGAGGATGGAAAGATGAGAAGCAGGGGAAATGTGCATCCAGCACCTAAAGTTATTTGATAAACAGCTCTGGTTTCTATGCTTTTCATTACTGGGTGTGAAAAAGTTAATGCTTTTTTGCCTTTTTACAGCTGCTTTAGTGATCTAAGAATGAAATTAGAAATGAATCAGGGAAGAAGAGACTCAAAAGATTTCCAGTGGGAACATCGGAACTCAAGAATTCAAAGAACAAGAATTTCTTGGTTTCATTTTCAACTCAAGAGTGGAGGAATATATAGAATTTGGCATGTTCTGTACAAATCAGTAAGCTAATAATTCCAGTATCCATCTATACTCATCAATTAGAATAATTAAATGTTCAAGAATTATGGGGGGCAAGAGATAAAGAATTATATATGGGTATCAATGAAACACTATTTGGACATCTATACATCACATTTCACTATTCTTTTAAAATGATAGTGTGAGGCTGACAAGACACAAATTCTGCATCAATTATGCAATGTCCATCATCCTTCATTCTATACTTGAATAATTTCTCCATTCGGAGCCCCATTTTCAGAACTGGTAGAAATATGGCCTTGATGTAGTCATATATTTAAGTTCATTTTATTCTATTGTGAACTAAGATAAACAAAAACTTGTCCTGAGTAGAGTTTTATTGCTGCTAATTCCATAGACAAAATTCCATATTGCTAATATAATATTGCTAATTCCATATTGTTTCCCTGGCAGGGATAAAGGCACAGCTTGCTTTTGCCTTATTGTGAAATGTTGTTTTATTTATTTTTTTGTCTTTGTGTATGTCCATGACTATAGTCCTGGGATTTCTAAGTAGTCTCCCATAGACATACTCCCCAGGTTTGACCTGGCTTAGCTTTTCAAAGATCAACCAAGCTACCTCATGAGCTGTGCATTGTTGTTACATATGTAAATAGCAAGTGAAGCCAGGGATGTAGGTTTCATTCAGGTCCAGGTTTAGCTGGACATTTGCATGCCCACTGCTGGTTGGTGGATTCAAATGGGGCCCGCCACCGATTGGTGGATTCAAATGGAGGGAAAAGTAAAGTGTTGTCAGTGACTGAATCGGTGGGACAGCTCCCTTTAAAAGGGAGTGCTGCCGGCTAAGCCTTCGTAGAAGTCACTTACTTAAATAAAGAGCTGAAGTTACTGTCTGTCATCCTGCCTCTTTATTGCCTCCCACGATCTAACAATTGTCTTGCAGCAGAAGGCAAGACAAGAAGCAATGGATAGAAACCAAGGAGAGAAGCAAACTAGAACTAAGGAGACATTTCTTGACAGTGAGAATCAATGTGGTCCAATCAACCAGTGGAACAGTTTGTCTTCAAAAGATGCAGGTGGTCCATCATTGAAGGCTTTTAAGAAGAGATTAGAGCCATTTGTTTGAAATTGTATAAGGTCTGCTGCTTGAGCAGGGGATTGGACTAAAAGACCTCCAAAGTCCCTTCCAACTTTGATATTCTACATTCTATGTTAAATAAATCAATTCAGATGTGAATTTTTTTAAATAAATAAAATTTGTCTTTCTGTGTGTACAAACATTAGGTGTGCAGCTCCTTCTAGTACATTTATTTTTTATATTAAATATATATTTACATCAGGTAATTACATATCTATGAGCATTTTTCTTCTTTTTTCTTTTCTCTCCTCTTTACTAAAAATGTGTAGGAACAAAGGTCAAAGATAAGAGGAGAAGGAAATGCTTCTGATTTTATGGTCATTTCAACTTTATGATCCAGATAGCAGAAACTGAAACAAAACCGTTTTCACTGAAGGAGACCAATAGGTTATTTCAGGAGGGAAATACGTGAGCGGGGAAAGGACCATGGCACACATTCCCCCTTCACTGGTGGTTTGGCTGCAGCTAATGTTGGTGCTGGGTGGGGTCATAGTGGGTGAGGTGTGAGAAGGGAAAATAGGGGTCTTCAGTCTTGACTCCAAGAAGAAAAACAGATCTGTAATGTCTAGTTAGTGTAAAGCTGAGGCCACTTTCTTCCGTGCTAGAGAGCAGGGATTATTAATATTTCAAAGAAAAAATAATAATTTCCCTAATTCTAAATTCCTTGAGAACTGATTCAATGTAATGTTACCACAGTAGGAATGTAGGTGTTCTACAATCTCAGAGATGTTCTGGAAACAAGGGGGTAAAAAGATGGGCTACGCACAGCCGTCTAACCCAAATTGGAATCTTGATGATTTGGTTTATAACTCCCATTATTCCTTACCCAAGATGGCCATGAGGATTGGGATGATTTGGGAATTAAAATCCAACTAAGCCTCAAACCACTATGAGGCTAGCAAAAGTTATCTAGAGAGTGGCAGGAAAAGTTATCTTGCATATTTGTGGTAACGTAAAACATTTGTTTTTCAAAAAGATATTATTCACTGAAATCCCATCTGGGTGCTTAGAAATGGTGGCTGAGAACTGTGTAGATTGAGCTTAGTTCCTGGTTTAGATCTCTTAGTTCATTGACATGGGAAATAAAAAGCAGAAGTTTTGTATTGAAACCCCAACCTCAGTGATATTCAGGGGTGAATCATGTCTGTGGTAGATTAGAGAACAGAAAAGGAGAAACATCAATTCCGAAGATTTGCTTTTACGGTGTTCATATCCTGTCTTTTTCCTATGAGTTTGAAATCATGACCTGAAGACCTGTTTAATATGGTATTCTCATACACAATATTGAACATCTTCAGACCAGGAGAATCACTGAGAAGGGAGAAATCTTTTAGCAGTCAGGAAATATATTTTAGGAATTTTTTTTTCATGTTTTATTTATATAACATTCAATTTTCATCGAACAGTGTGTGTTCTGGGTACAGTTATATTTAAATAATCATATTACACATCGTTGTTGTGATATTCATCACCATCATATTAATAATATAATAACATTAATAATATAATAATATTTTTCCATTGCTTAGATGAAGTGCTCTCTACCCATGCTAAAGTCAACAAAATTCTATAAAATTGGTAATCCTAAAATCTCTGATGTATGCTGCTTCTATGCTTCTTCCTGATCCCCTGGTTTTCCTCTAAGATAAGGATGACACAGTCCAAGGAGGGGAGGGGAGGGGAGGGGAAGGGAGAAAGAGGGGGAGTGGGGGAGAGAGAGATCCTATTTTAACACTTAAACAGGTACTGACTATTTAAGCCCACCTCATTTATGTGGATAAAAGGAAAGCAATGTCATTAGGATGCATTAGGGAAAAAATGCTTGTGCTGCACCATAGTTAGCCAATAAAGGAGAATATTTGTAGCTCAGAGTTGAAATGAGGGGCCCTTGTTGTTCTCTGAGCTTGACTGCAAATAAAATGACTTGCAGATGTTTCATTCTCAAAACTAGGTAACATCATCTGTGCTGAGTAATTAAATGTCTGCAAAAAAACCAGTCAAGCTCAGAGAGCACCAAGGACCTCACATAGTAGTTAGCAAAAAAGGTGTACAGAATGTACAGTATACAAAAGGACCCCCTGTCCATTGATGGTTGATTTTTTTTAGTGTTTGGAAAGGATTAGGCCAAATGTATACCGTATATACTCAAGTATAAACCGAGTTTTTCAGCACATTTTTTATGCTGAAAAATCCCCCCTCGGCTTATACTCGAGTGAGGGTCCCACTTACCTGTTCTCCGGTGCAGTGCGGGTGTTCTCCGGTCTCTCCCGCTCATCTACGGGTGCCTGCAGCCTCTGTCGATGGTCCGATAACTGCTAATATCACCGCTCTTCTTTTCTCCTGCACGCCGGCAGCCTCTTCTTCTCCCGCCTTTCTCCAGGGCTGTGACCAATGACATAGCCTTTACCATCTTACCCGTGCTTGGTCACGCCCCCTTGCTCCGCCCAAGCATTGCTGAATACAAGTACCGGTATATCTCTGGTCTTGGATATACAGTACGTTTATTTACAGTACTTAGTCTGCTATATTTTATTTTTTATTTTCTTATTAACCCGTATCTGGACTCAGTGTTGACTATGCTTGCATAGAGCAGCCTGTGTTAGGGCTCATAATATACATGCTGCATTGTGTACGCACTGTGTTACTGCATTTCCCATCCTAGGCTTATGCTCAAGTCAATAAGTTTTCCCAGTTTTTTGTGGTAAAATTAGGTGCCTCGGCTTATATTCAGGTCGGCTTATACTCGAGTATATACCAGGGGTGGGTTCTAAAATTTTTTACTAACAGTTCTGTGGGCGTGGCTTATTTTGTGGGCATGGCTTAATGGTCATGTGATAATTCTTTAGGATTTAGCAGAGGTACTAGTCTACCAGGCTTTTAACTGCTTGCAGAGCTGTACTGGTCTACTCATTTGTTTTTGGAGGCACTGGTCTTCCCTTTTATTTTTGCAGGCACTGGTCTACTCATTTATTTTTGCAGGCACTGGTCTACCCATTTATTTTTGTAGCCACCAGTCTACTCATTTATTTTTTCAGGCAAAAATGATCTATTTTTGCAGGCACCAGTCTACTCATTTGTTTTCTTTTAACACTGCTCAGCTGTGGGGTGGCCCTTTGAAGTCCCAGGGCAAGAGTTTAAACAAGTTTTTTCTCTCTAGCCAATCAGCCGGGACTCAAAAAGCAGCAATAGATTGGGGGTGGGGCCAAATAAAAGGTAAGAATAATGCAGGGGGCGGGGGCAGGGGGGAAGAACCGGTTCGGTGATATCATATCATCACCGCTACCGGCTTGGTGGAACCAGCAGAACCGAGAGGAACCCACCACTGGTATATACGGGTAGTGGTTTTTCTTCTATCTTTTAAATAATTTTATTTTGTTTTTGTTTCTTCAGGTGCTGCTAAGGTAGAAGCAGGTAAGTATTATGCTTCAATAGAAAACCTTTCTGCAAAGGAAGAAATGGATATTAAATTGCATAAGACATCAGGGATTGTACAGACTTAAAAAATCCAACCATTCTTCTATACAATTCTTCTTCAGTGACAGACATTGTTAATGACCCTAATTATTCTTCTCAGATATTCTGCTGACATACAATATAAAGACTCTCATGACCCATGGTTGACTGTTGATGACTACACAGATACATCCATGTGGTTTTCTTATGGAAACATGGAAGGGATTTGTCTTTGACTTCTTCCATGACATTTTCTCAACCTCCCAATCTAGTTCACAATATTGGATGTCCTAGTGGTTTCTTATCTAAATCTTAACCAGGGCCAACACATCACATTGACACTATAACACATTATTAATCAGAAACAAGCAAAATTTCTGAGTGTGGACTAGATGAATCCCAAAGTATATAATTTAAAAACATAACTTTGGCTACTGATGAGCCCGATTAATCAATAGAAAACTGATTATAGAAAATAGAAACCACTTTCTCCAATCTGATAGCCACTAGAAGCATTGGACTACAGCTTCATCACCCCCAGCTGTGCCTGAAGGTACTCACTGTCAAACACAGAAAAAGGGCCTTAAGTTAGTAACACACTAGGTGACTATTTATCAAATCTATATGTGGACAACCAATAGCTCCAAGGCTACATCCAGCCCAAATCCATTTTTCCAGCCTTCAGAATTTCTTTGGGATGAATACTGAAAATTAACACTTTTGTTATTTTGAAACAAAACTACTGGACACCCTAAAATAGATTCAAGATTGTTTTAATAAACAAATGATAAAACTGGAAGAACATGCCTCCATGCCTGATGTGGTTTTGGCTACTTTGCACCAATGCCCATTTTTGTGGCTGTGTGTGCACTACCTTCATTTTCCAAAGTTTTCCAGCACTGTTCTGTAGCATAGGCATTGGATTCTAATAGCATTCAGGCAACATTTTCACGTATAATGCGGAATGTTAATAGAAATATTTTAAAGCAAATTAACATTAAAAGGGAAAATATTTTTGCTAGTAGAAATGTTGTTGGATGATCATGGTATTCTTCTTGCTGTAAATCTTCTTTCCTCTCAGTTTACGGGCAGCCTGTGACATCATGGATTGTTGGAGGGCAAGCAGCTCTTGAAGGGGCATGGCCCTGGCAAATCAGCATTTTTCAAGCTAGCAAACTGATTTGCGGAGGTTCCCTCATCAGCTCCAACTGGGTAGTATCTGCAGCTCACTGCTTCAATTTGTGAGTAGATGTTAGAACATTAAAACACTACGACACAGGCAGTGTCGAGTTTCGCTCCAGAGGCAGCTGGAAATTAGGTTGACTGATTCTGTCATCAGTGTTGTGGGTCTCAAGAAGTGCAGTCAGGCAATCAAGGAAAGGCAGAAGAAGCAGAATGTTGGTGTGGTGGCTGGATGGTCTTCCCATCAGGCAGAGTAACAAGATTGCTTCAGGCAGCAGTTGCTCAAAAGATACTAAAGCTCCTGTATAATGCCAGAAACATAAACTAAGCCAGTCACACAGCCTCTCTAAAATTCCCCTAAATTAGCCAACTAGACTGAGGTGAGACAGATCTTCCAGTCCATTCATCTTCTATACCAGGGGTGACAGGCAAGATGCGTCATATGCAGGCCACACCCACCCTGGCTCTGCAAAGGCAAAAATCATCATGCTATGTTGTGATACGTCACGTGACACGATCGAGTTTGACACCCATGTTCTATATACCCATGTTCTAAATGAAAGTGGACGGCACAGCCTCAAACACTGATGTGGAAGCAAACTGGCAGAGTATTAAAAAAAAGGAATAAAGGTAGTTCCTCACCTTACGGCCACTATTGAACACAAACTGTTCAGTGAGAAATTTGTTAAGTGAGTTTTGTCCCGTTTTATGACTTTTCTTGCCACATTAGTTAAGTGAATCAATACAGTTGTTAAATTAGTAACATAGTTATTAAGTGAATCTGGTTTCCCCACTGACTTTGCTTGTCAGAAAGTTGCAAAAAGTGATCGTAGAACCCCAGGACACTGCAACCGTCATAAATGTGAGTCAGTTATCAAGCATCTGAATGTAAATCACATGACCATGGGGATGTTACAACGGTCAAAAGTGTGATAAATAGTCATAACTCGCTTTTTAGTGATGTTGTAACTTTGATCGGTCACTAAGTGAACTGTTGTGAGTCGAGGACTACCTGTAGAAGAAAATAACCTCTCTTCATTTTTAAACCTAAGAAAATATCAAGTTTTGCGAAGTCCAGCCAAATGCAATGTTTTCTGTTTAAATCAGTGCTTCATGGTATCAACTTGATGCTAGCTGGGGAAATCTGGGAATTAAAGTTCACACATCTTAAAGTTGTCAAAGTTGAGAAACACTGGTTTAAACTAAAGGAGTCTTAAAGAGTATTTTGTAAATGTTTGTAGAATTTTATTCATACAGTTTTAACTTTTAATATTATAAACCTCCCAGAGTTACTTTTTGGTAAGATAGGTAGCCAATAAATTTGATAAATAAATAAATAAATAAAGTGAAAACATTCCAGAGAAAAGCAGATTCAGACATTTATATTATTGCTTTAAAAAAATAAAACATATTAACAAATGTAACACTACTTCTTTCAGCAGAAAAGCTCTTTTCCTTTGGTTGCATTGAAGAGAAAAGAATAATACGTTGGCCCTCAATAATTTCTCATGTACAAGGATTCGGCATCATAGCTTGAATCCAGGGAGGGAAGGACCTTATTTACTCTTTGCAAGAAATAATGGAATGTCAAGAACATTGATGATGGACACTAATGAGGTCCAATTGATAAACAAGAAAAGTTATTTCCTGAGTAGCAATAACCTATTCATGGCTTTGCAGTGGGGGAAAAACAGATTCCCTGGGCACAATTGGATCCAGGAAACTTAATCCACTATCTTACTCAGTTGTGTACAATAGTAATTTTAACTAAAGAGTTGATGAGTTTTCAGCTCCAAGGATATGAGCTGTGGTGGCGCAATGGTTAAGAGTGCAGTACTGTAGGCTACTTCTCCTGCTTGCTGGCTGCCTGCAATTTGGCAGTTCAAATTTCACCAGGCTCAAGGTTGACTCAGCCTTTCATTCTTCTGAGGTCGGTAAAATGAGGACCCAGATTGTTAGGGGCAATATGCTAACTCTGTAAACCACTTAGAGAGGGCTGTAAAGCACTGTAAACCAGTATTTAAGTCTGCTATTACTATTCACAAATATGGTTTAAAAAAATCAAGACAGCAATTCTGAGGGCAAAACTCTTGTCATTTTTTTATATGTACCATATACAGGAAGTACATAAAAAGTGGGCTGAATTTGGATCACACTGTGAATAGAATAGAATAGAATAGAATAGAATAGAATAGAATAGAATAGAATAGAATAGAATAGAATAGAATAGAATTCTTTATTGGCCAAGTGTGATTGAACACACAAGGAATTTGTCTTTGGTGCATATGCACCAAAATGTGGTCACTTCCTGTACAATGGAGAACAATTGCTGATTGACCTATAGGATAGAAACCAGAGCTGTTTATCAAATAACTTCAGGTGCTGAATGCACATTTCCCCTGCTTCTCATCTTTCCCAACCTCCTATGTGGGCAGGTCTTCTTTCCTTTAACTCTCCCAGATGTTTGCACATATTTATTTATTGACCTCAAGATTTGATATGTACTTACTCATGCTCTCCAGGTTCAATGGGGTTTACTAATCTACTCAGAAATAGTTAACTAATCTGTTCTCAGGAATTTCACTGAATTTTACTGAGAACAAAAACAAATCTACCAGATATAATAAACAAGAGCCTTGGTAGTACAGTGGTCTAAGGCACCCTGTTATTAAGCTGGTTATTAAGACCAGCTGCCTGCAATTACTGCAGGTTTGAATCTCGCCAAGGCTCAAGGTTGACTCAGCCTTCCATCCTTTCTAAGGTAGGTAAATTGAGGACCCAGTTGTGGGGGCAAAAAGCTGACTTTGTATAAAATATACAAAAGGATGAAGGCTATTGCTGAGCACATTGTAAGCCGCCCTGGGTCTCCGGAGAAGGGCGGCATATAAATCAAATTTTTTTTTAAAAAAAAAATGCCAATAAATTGCAACCTTCCAAAATAGTAAATGTCAATAAATCCATTGGGGCTTCCTTTTCAGTAGAATATAAAATTTTGCTCTAATTCTTTCCATATATTTTTTTCAAATGAAGAAAACTTGCTAGTTTTAAGGAAGCTGAAGTTCTCTTTCAATGATATATACATTTATAATCCAAAACGTTGTCCTTTTACGTCGAGAAAAAAAATCGAAAAATAGGTGAATCTCTATTCTCTGTCTCAACTTTATTGCATTGTTGCACAGTCTAGAGGGAATCAAGGGGTAAAAGTCATGGGTTAAAGCAGTAGGGACTACAAGAAATAGATGTCCTGAAAACCTCATTCCTATTCCACTGAATATCAGGAGATTATCCCCTTTGTTCTCTTTTTTCTCCACAGGGCAATTCTGGAGGACCCTTAGCTTGCAAATCCAATGGAGCCTGGACACTAGCTGGGGTGGTGAGTTGGAGGGAAGGCTGTGCTCAACCCAACCAAATTGGCGTCTATACATCAGTGCCTTTCTACCTAGATTGGATCCAAAGCAATATAAATGTAAATAGTGGCGGACTTTCAAACTTCACAAGGGTGACTCTTCTTTTCTGATTTTTGCACCACTCTTCCTATGAAATACACACCCTCAATCACTCCAGACATGGAATGTGTACCAGCAACACTATGAATCTACTTTCCTTTTCAGCAAGCTGTTGACCAAGGGATTGATCACGTCAGATTCTTTGGGGGAAATAAGATTTATATATCACAAAGTAGTTGTTTAAGTTCACTACACACTGTAGAAAAGCAGTGTTTTATCTGTGCCAGTGGGAGTCAAGTACTAAGAAATACTGACCAATTTGTAGGGAAGAGAGGGTGGTGAAAATCTCACTTATCAAATAAGATCTAAGACACTAAGGTATATTCTGCCATCTGGTGGTGAAATATATAAATGTAAGCACTTGTTACTATGTGTTTTTGTTCCATTGTAGCATTGCTAAGTCTGGGTTTTAAAATTGTTTAAAATATTTACACCTTACCTAGCTTCCATGAAATTCTAGGCAGTCCAATGTACTTTTCCAATAGGCCCATACAACCTATTGGTAGCTTGAGTTTTACTTACCACATACTATGAATGTAAACAATTGTATTTTGTACACATTTATGGCAGGGGTGAAATGCTCCCGGTTCAGACCGGATCGCCCAATCTGGTAGCGATGGTGGTAGGTGGTTCGGAGAACCAGTAGCAAAAATCCCTGCGCCACCCCCATGCACAGCTGAGCCACGCGATCATCAGAGGCTTTTTTTTTTTACTTTTAAAAGCATTTTTTCTACAAAAAAAGTTTTTAAAAAAGCCTCTGATGATCACATGGCTCAGCTGAGATCGTCAGAGCCTTTTAAAAGCATTTTTTTCTATAACCTCTTCGATCCTTTTAAAAATAAAAATAAAAAGAGTTGTCCATGCCCACCCAGTCACATTACCCCCCCACCAAGCCACGCCCACAGAACTGGTAGTAACAAATTTTACATTTCACCAATGGTTTATGGTAGAAAAAATGTAGAAAAAAATACTTTTAAAAGGCTCTGATGATCCCTGCTAAGTTGCCTGATCGTCAGAGGCTTTTTTTTCCTTTTAAAAGCAAAAAAAAATGCTTTTAAAAGAAAAAAAAAGCCTCTGATAATCAGGCAACTCAGCTGGGATCATCAGAGCCTTTTAAAAGCTTTTTTTTTTTTAACAACCTCTTCGGCCGAAGAGGTTGTAGAAAAAATGCTTTTAAAAGTTAAAAAAGTTGGCCACACCCACCCAGTCACATTACCCCACCACCACCAAGCCACGCCCACAGAACCGGTAGTAACAAATTTTATATTTCACCACTGGTTTATGGTACTTTTCATTATCAATATCAATTGGGGCCATAGAATCTATTGGTGCATAGTGTAGTTGGACTTTGCTTAGCACATGTTGTAAATTCAAACAATTGTGTTTTGTACACAATGTTTATGATTTAGCACAAACTACTAAACTGACCACTGTCTACAGAGTTGAAGATGATGACAAATATCCAAGTATCTCTATTGATATTCTATTTCAGTGAAGTTCATCAAGAACTATTGGATAGCATGGACTATATCACATTTGACTATGGGAAGATGACAGTATTTTTATGTTGGAAAACTTACCTATTAGGAAAAAATAAACTTTCAAGTCCTTTCTTCATGCTGAGCAAATCAGCATGATGCTGAGCAAATCAGAAAATGAGGAAACAAAAGCTTTGAATCTCTACAGCCTTAAATAACAAGGTCCAATTTAAATTATGGCCTGGTAGTCAAAAAAAAATTAGTGGATTATAATTACTGGAAATGTACTAGATACACATGGAAATGCAGCTCTTTCTTTGGCAAAAAAAATGTTAGGATAACTCAGATGTGATTGCTTAATGCATTGTAAGCCGCCCTGAGCCTCCGAAAAAGGGCGGCATATAAATTAAAAGCAAAAAAAAATGTGGTAGTCTACCCTAAGATGGCTTTATGTCAGGGACTTTCAAACTGTGAAACATACCTACCTTGGAAGGTATAGATAGAATCCAAGGGAGGTGTGAAGTATCTTTTGGCTACATATTTGCAATATATCCAGCTTTTTAAAAGTTTAATTATAGTGTCTTTATTGTTCTTTTGGGTTTGTTGGAAGGAAAATCATGTCAGCACCTCAGCGCTGACATAGGAAGGGAGATAAGCCCTGAACTTTTGCCTACTAAATCCCTTTGAAGCCCGGTCTCCGTGGAAATGAAGAGGGGGGGAACATTCCTGTGAAATGACGAGACAAGAAGTCAGGAGAGTGACTTGGAAGATAGCCAATGAGAAGCAGATAATTGGGGATCAGAAAGGGAGGGATTGTGGGGCAAAAGGTCAGTCTTGTCCGCATCGAGTCATGATCCGGTTGCTGTGCTCGAATAAAGAGAAGATTTCCTTAAAAATTGTCAGTTTGGAAATTCATTTATTTTGAGATAGCATCGAAGTCTGACAAATCCATCTGATTCGGTTCCAAGCTGGGAGAAAGACGCTGGAAATAACATAAAAGCTGATTGAAAAGAAAGATTCTGTTTATTGGTGAACAGAACAGTCTGCCGAAATTAATCAGAATATGGGTACCTCCTCTCCAAAATAGAGATCTGCTCAGCGATGCTTAGCTAGTTGCCCAGGAGTGAACCTTTCACTTTCCTTTTCTTCAATCACTTCCCACTTACTCTCTCTCTCTCTCTCTCTTCTCTTAACAGAAGGTCCTACGTTCTGGCCTAACCCCCACACTTTTCCGTTTCTGTCAGTTGAACAGATTTTTTTGTGGCTAGTGAAGGAAATGAATAATAAGTTACTCTTTTATGAAAGTGTTTAATGTATTAAAAAGCTATGATGTTCTTACTGTTGGAAACTGACCACAAATTGTAATTAGTAGAGACAATGTGTTATGACTTGCTAAAAGCTCCCTTGGAGACAGGAACCTACGCTTTGGGCAAAACCATTATCAGTAAAAAGGAGCATCCACCCAAGGTAAAGTTAAAAGTAAACACGGTAAGATAGTTGTTGTTAGGCAGGAGATGTCAAGATAACCCTTTAAAGTGTAAAACAACTTGAAGAATAACTTAGGAGAATAAAGAGGGATTCTTAGGCGAGGTGTGCATTGTGTAGGAATATAAAGCAGCTTGAAAACTGTTTTTTGCGCTCTTTGAACTCAATCCATTTGGGAAGGGTCTAAGAGGCCGCGCTTGCAACCGCTTTTTATTTTTCTTCATTTTATCTCCAATAAACCTTTGAATTTGTGAACCAGACTTGTTTATGAATTGTGAAGATTAAAATATTTGGGTCTTATATCTCACACTAGGAAAGGCACAGAGGCAGTAGGATCCACTGTGGCAGAGGGAGGTTTCCTACAAACACACACATACAGCCTCTTTCGCCTCCTGGGCTTTTAAAGTTAAAATGTAGAGGCTCCAAGCAGCCTTCGAGCTCAAAACTCAAAATTCCTATGCTTGCTCCAAACGGCCAATGTCCAGGGGATCCCACCCACAGACTCAATGGGTTTGCTGCCGGCAAGGTGGAGGCTTACCCGGGCCAGATCCATTGGTCAGATTAGCTTGGAGTCCTAACTTGGGGTGCCAAATTGTTGGAAGGAAAATCCATCAGATTCAGTTCCAAGCTGGAAGAAAGACGCTGGAAATAATATGGAGACTGGTTGAAAAGAAAGATTGTTTATTGAACAGAACCAGCAGGGTTTGTGGTTCTGGGGCAGCTGACCAATTAGATAGATGAGTGCCAGGATTTTTATACAGATTCTGAAGAGCTGGGGAGGGAGGGGGGCTGCAAGGTCTGAAATGCCCTTAGGAAATTGAGCAATTGTAGCGAGCTGTGTGTCTTCTGCTAAATCAGCGGTTCTCAACCTGGGAGTCGCAACCCCTTTGGAGGTGGAATGGCCATTTCACAGGGGTCGCCAAAGCCCTCTCTCGCCGCCCCCCCCACGCCTTCACTCACCCTCACCCTCTGCCTCTATTTGATCGCCAGTCACCGGTCGCTTACCCCGCCCACTCCCAATCTATTGCTGCCTCCTGAGTCCCAGCTGATGGGTAGAGGGAAACAAACCGTTTAAATTCTTGCCGTGGGGCTTCAAAGGGCCGCCCTACAGCTGATCAGTGTTAAAAGAAAACAAATGAGAAGACTGGTGCCTGCAAAAATAGAAAAAAACAGCCCCTTTCAGCTTCAGCATAGGTTAATTACCATAAGTTGATCTGATCAGCCTCCGGACTCTCAGCTGATTTGCTCTCAGCTGTTTTGCGCAGGGCTGTGTTGCTAGCTGCAAAGAGACGAGCAGATTTTTTCCCCCCTAGCTATGCTGAAAAAACGAAACTGAAAGTAAAGCGGGGTCTTTGCTGCAACGTGACAAAATGAGGCAGAGAGAGATTTCTTTTTTTTTCTTTTTCCTCACCAAAAAGGTAGGTGCAAAACTGCAAACAATGGGAAAAATTAGGGCAAAAGAGGAGGTTCAAGATTTTAAAACACAAAAGAAAAAAAGCTCTATTTAACTAGGGAATTATAATAATTGAGTTACTATTAATTGTATATTGTGTTGAAAGCAGAAATGGTTAAGTTGTGGTTTGGAGGAATATATGGGGGAAATTATTTGGTTTATTATTATTGGTAAATATAATTAATTGATTTGTAAGAAATTGGATTGCATGGAAATAATTGGAATATTCATGTTCATATTGATTGATATACAAAAAAGATAGTTATATAACTAATTGATTTATATTAAAATGTTGAATTTGTATTAAACAAATAATTACATAATTAACCAATGTGAGGATGGATATAAAAATAGATGACAATGGGAAAGGGTATAATATAGAAGGGAAAAATTGAATTTGATTAAGATTAGAGATGAGGATGAAGGGTAATATTGTTTTTTTTAAAAAATAGATGAGGAATAAATATGGCAAAAAGAAAATATAGAAATTGTAAATTTAATTGAAATGACTAAACACTGTTTAAATTTGTGAAGTGGCCAAATACTCTGTTCAAAGAAAATACATTGTATGTTTGTATGTGTGTTTCTAATTATTGCTATTTATTCATCTTTGTTCTCTTTTATTCTTTAAAGTTTAACAATTCATTCTTTATCTTAATATCTTTATATTTGTTTGGGGTTGGCTTTCTTCCCTTTCATCTTTTTTATTGTACAGCAATCTTTCTCCTCAAACCTACCACCTCTCTCTTTTCTTTCCTTCTTACTTTCTCTTCCTCCCCTTCTTCTCCTCCCTTCCTCTTCCTTTCTCCTTCTCCTCCTCTCTTCCTCCCTCTCTTACCCTCACTCCTACTCTAATTTCCCTTCCCTTCCTTCATCCCTCTCTATTGCTGTATTCTTTTATGCATATGGACTACTCAGAGGGCTGAAAAAGTTTTTTGTGACTGGTCCTCGCACTTTTGACCAGTCCTCGAACTTACGACTGCCCTCACATTTCACATTTTTGCCCTATCTTGTCACCATGGTGAAGAGAAGCAGTTGTGAAATGAGTGACACGGTTGTTAAGAATGCTACAATGGGCATAAATGATGATCAGTCATAAGTGCGAAGACCGGTCAAAAGTGCGAGGACCTGTCAGAAATCACTTTTTTCAGCCCTCTGGGTAGTCCTTTTGTGCACATGGACTACTCAGAGGGCTGAAAAAGTTATTTTTGACTGGTCCTCGCACTTTTGACCAGTCCTCAAATTTACGACTGTCCTCACATTTTACGTTTTTTGCCCTATTTTATCACCATGGTGAAGAGAAGCAGTTGTGAAATGAGTGACATGGTTGTTAAGAATGCTATATGGGCATAAATGTGAGGATGGTCATAAGTGTGAGGACCAGTCAAAAGTGTGAGGATCTGTCAGAAATGACTTTTTTCAGCCCTCTGAATAGTCCCTGTACACATAGCCATGGCCACCCGGTCACATCACCAGCTAGCCACGCCCACCCAGTCACATGACCTCCAAGCCACGCCTACAGAACCAATAGTAAAAAAATTTAGAACCCACCCCTGGTTGGGGGTCACCACAACATGAGGAACTGTATTAATGGGTCGCGGCATTAGGAAGGTTGAGAACCACTGTGCTAAATGGTAGTGGGTTCATCTCATTATGTCCTAAATGGTCATGTCCTGTTCTTAGAATTTGGGAGAGTGTAAATTTTTAATCCCATCGCTTGGAGGTATTTCTGAATAGGCTGTTCCACTTTTTATTAATGGGCACGAAATGTCTGCTGGGGGCTACTAAGAAAGACTGAGGCTGCTCTCTGTCTTTAAGAGCATGTTTCTCCATTTCTCCTTTAGGGAACTACAATATTCTGCATTTTTAATATTCCCCAAAATATTTCATTATTCTAGGAGGTGGGGGGTGGGGGGCTTCCCACAAGTTCATTTTGCTGTTTGGTTTTTTGGGAGAGGAATATACATTAAGATTACATTAAAGGGAGGTGTAATAACAAGATTTAGGAACCCCTATTTTAGGTACTCCCAATTTGTATTAAAAAAAAATTCCTAATAATTCACTGGTTTGTAATACAGCACAACTGGGGAAATGATGGGGATGTGGTTTTGTTTTTTCACGCTTAAAATCGAGGTGCCTGCTGCAAAGGCCAAAATCCTGGGTATCATGAAACTCCATTTTACAAAATGGGGTCTTCATATACAAGCCACAAATGCCCTTCTCAAAATGGCAGCCACCTTCCTACGTAATTACATATAGTAAGTACGTCGCCTAACGCTGGATTTTTGAAACGCTTTTAGTTCGGAGAGGCGTAAAACGGAAATTATCTCCTTAAGACCACTCCCACTTTATGAGGAAGCGACTTCTCGCCAAGATGTATAAAAAATTTTTTAAAGTTCTTTCTAAAAACACACACACACAAAAAAGCCAGCGAAGGCAACCTTTAACTTCCGCACTCTAACGGAAGCAACCATAGAGAGTAATGGAGTCACGAAAGAAAATGGCGGCGCTTTAGCCGCGACGACCTTCCCAAACTGGGCGAGGGTTCAAGTTAAATGGCAGCGAGCGCTTCCGTGCCGCCGACCCGTCTTTCCTTCCGGCGGCTGCTTCCGCAAACCTTTCTATATGGGCCGTCTATGGTCTTTTTTTTTTTTTTTCCCGACCGAAAGCCGTAAGGCGAGCCTCGGATGGGGCGCATGCGCCACGGTGTTCTTCCTCTCCCGCCCCCACCACCACTAAACCGGGCTGGGTTATATACCGAGATTGCAGTGCATGTTGGGAAACCGGGGGTTTTGCTGCTTTTTCCTCTCTGGGGGGGTCTTAGGCTGAGGCTGCATCTGCAGAGATGGTGAGTGCGGGAGCGGGGCCAGCCCCGAAATAGTAGCAGCGGGAACGTAAGACCCTCCTGGAATCACCGTCCTCCCTCCTTTCCCTTTTTGTTTCCCCACTGCCCTTCCGTGGGATGCTCCTCGCCGTCCCGTCCTCCCCGATCCCTTCCCGGGCTCCCGTTTCGTGGGGACGCGATCCGGGCTCCCCCCGCGCATCGTCTTTCCCGACGCCCCGAAAGGAAGCGGCTTCCTGCTAACTTTGCTCCCTTTTGGGGGTCCCCCCCTCCCCCACCTGGATGGTCTTAATCGGGTTTCCTCTGGTTCCGCCTCGCCTCGCCCCCCCCTCCTCCTCCTCCTCCCAGTCCGCTTTATCGTCCCAACAGCCCTGCCAGGTAGGCTCCCAGAAGGGTCGAGGGGCAGCCCGGACGTTTAACGCGACAAAGAAGGAGAGGTTTTCCCGGTATTGTGGGTGGCGCTGAACTGTCTGATGTTCCCATCTTGGGGACTTCCAAGACGCCGCCCTGGTTATTCCTTGCAATCGTTTTTGTTATTCCTTCGTAAATCCTCTGGTGGTTTATTTGGTAAAACGTTTGTTGGTGGGGTTTTTTTTGTTTTGTTTTGTTTAAAAGGCATCCAGAAAAGACCTCGGTTAGAAAGACTTTGATAAATTTAGCTTGGAAGGTTTAATCTCCAAGGAAGTTAAGGGAATTTCTGGATGCTTTTTTGGCAAACAGGCTGCTTTGTATTTGGGGGGGGGGGACGACAGGTGGAAGGAAAAGTAATAAAGAAAAAAAATATCTTTCAATGTGCCCACTATACCAAACTGTATCTAGTATACCAAATTGGCTCTTAACAATGTTGCAAACATAACAGCTCTAAACTTCTAGGTACTTTTACTCTCTCTGGCAGTGGTCACCAACTGGTGGTCCGTGGACCACTGGTGGTCCATGAGAAAATTATGGTGATCCACAGAAAAATAATTTGCATTTTTATATTGCACTAAATACTATTTATCTTTTTTAAAAAAAATCATATTAGTGGTCCGCAGGATTTAAAATTATCAATTTTGTGGTCCCTGAGGTCCGAAAGGTTGCTGACCCCTGCTCTAGGGCACAATATGAAAAGGCTGCGCGAAACTGGAAGTCGCCTCCAAACCATTGAACTTGGCCAAATTCTTAGTTTTGAATTTTTACCCTATCCTTCCTTTAAGATGCTCTGCAGAAGCTTTGGACTTCAACTCCCATCAACCCTTGGTGACCTGGCCCCTGGCATTGGAGAAAGTATAAACAAAAATATGTAAAAAGACAAGTGATGGGTTTAATGTTACCCTGAAATGGTCAAAGCACTATTACTGCTTCTTATCAACTCAAGCGGTTGATAAGGAAGCAGTTAAAACAATGTTTTCATAAGACGTTTAGAGGCGTATAGTTGAGTGTTAACGTTTGCAACATTGTAAGACCCAGTCTGGTGTAATCTTAAGGCATCAGGCTAGAAACGGGGAGACTGTGTATTCCAGTCCCACCTTAGTCACTAAACCAATTGGATGACCTCGGGCTGATCACTCTCTCTCAACCCTAGGAAAGGAACAATGGCAAGCTGTTTCTGGAAAAACTGCCAAGAAACCTCAGGGGTTTGTCCAAGGGGTTTCTAAGAATCGGAGACAATTGAACAGAAATAAAAATAGTCTTAATATATTTATTTTATTTATTTTATTCACATTTATGTGCCGCCCCTCTCCCGAAGGACTCGGGGCGGCTCACAACAATAAAACGACAATAACATGAAATAGAAAAATAATTCAATTAAAAACCCAACAATTAAAACTGAATTCCCAACAGATCAGGAGATTTGTTGAAAAAGCCATGTCGTCAGGTCGCCGCGGAAGGAGCGGAGGTCGGGGGCCGTCCAGAGCCCAGTGGGTAGCTCGTTCCAGAGGGTCGGTGGGTAGCTCGTTCCAGAGGGTCGGTGTGGCCACAGAGAACGCACTCACCCTGGGTGCCACCAGCCGACATTGTCTGGCCGATGGCACCCGAAGGAGGGCAGTCCTATGTGAGCGCACTGGGCGCAGGGAGGCCGGTAGGAGGTATGTATAAGAGACCCACCTAAAGTTCTCTGTGAATATTCTGTCTGAGGAAGAATTTGAACTTGGGCACTGTCATGGCCTACTTGGTACATAAACCCTAATGTCATGATTTTGGATTTGATTCAATCTGTAACCTGTCTTTCCTCACCATATTAGTTTTTGCCTATTATTTTTATAAATAACTCAAGGCAGCTAATGTATCTAATACTTCTTTATCTTACTATTTTCTTTCAACAACAACTTGTGAGTTGGACTGAAAGTGACTGGCCCAAAGTCCCCCATCTGGCCTTCATGCCTAAGGTGGTAATAGAATTCATAGTTTCTAGCCTGGTGCTTAACTATTAGACTAAAGTGGCTCTCTTCATCACATCTCATCTCTACACCCTATCTGTTTTTCCTCCTACAACAAGCCTGTGGAATAAGATGGATTGAGAGGTATTTACAAACCAAAATCAACTACACCGCTTTCCTGGCTTAGGATGGATTGAATCTGACTGTCTCCAACATCTGAACCTTAGGAGTAAATCAAAGACTTGGTTTCTGTAAAATAGGGTGATTTAAACATTAGCTATGAAAGGTTACCCTTTATGATGGAGAGAAGTTAAGTTGCCAGAATTTTTGCATTCTAAATGGGCAAGAATCTAAACTAACTTTGAGATGTTTACCACAAGTAAAAGAACTTTGGATAACTTCTGAAATGGGACTAAAAACATAAAATAATAGTTTGGGGAATCTTGCAAATGTGAAGACCAGAATTGCATTATATATGAGAACTGAACCATTGCTTTACTTTACTTTACTTTACTTTATTCAAATTTCTATACCGCCCTTCTCCTTTCGGACTCAGGGCGGTGAACAGCCAAGATAAAAACATCTATACAAAACATCACAGTTAAAAATAAAGTTAAAATAATTTATAAATTTGGCCCATAATTTAAAACTTGTCAATTAAAATCAATATTAAAATTTTAAAACTAACCCTAAAATCAAGACAGACCGGCTAACTGGAAAAAATGAGTTTTTAGGGCCCGACGAAAAATCCGAAGGTCGGAGATCACTCGTATCTCTGGGGGTAGATTGTTCCATAGGGTAGGTGCCACCACAGAGAAGGCTCTCCTCCTGGGGGTCGTCAGCCGGCATTGTCTGGCCGACGGCACCCTGAGGAGGCCCTCTCTGTGGGAGCGAACTGGCCGGTGGGAGGCTATTGGTGGCAGAAGGCGGTCCTGTAAGTACCCTGGCCCTAAGCCATGGAGCGCTTTAAAGGTGATCACCAACACCTTGAAGCGCACCCGGAAGTCCACCGGAAGCCAATGCAGCTCGCGCAGGAGAGGAGTCACATGGGAGCGCCCCGTCGCTCCCATAATCCCCCGCGCAGCCGCATTCTGCACCAGTTGGAGCCTCTGGGTGTACCCCAAGGGGAGCCCCATGTAGAGAGCGTTACAATAGTCCAGACGAGAAGTGACGAGTGCTTGAGTGACCGTGCATAGGGAGTCCCGGTCCAGAAAGGGGCACAACTGGCGTATCAGGCGAATCTGACAAAAAGCCCCCCTGGCCACGGCTGTCATATGCCCTTCTAAAGACAGCCGCGCATCCAGGAAGACACCCAAGTTGCGGGCCCTCTCCGTGGGGGCCAATGATTCGCCCCCAATAACCAGCGATGGCGTCAGCTGGCTATACCGGGACGCCGGCAGCCACAGCCACTCGGTCTTGGAAGGGTTGAGTCGAAGCCTGTTTCTCCCCATCCAGGCCCGCACGGCCTCCAGGCACTGGGACATCACTTCCAAGGCATCATTGGGATGGTCTGGGGTGGAAATGTACAGCAGAGTATCATCAGCGTACTGATGGAACTCCACCCCAAAACCACGGATGATCTCACCCAGCGGCTTCACATAAATGTTGAACAGGAGGGGCGAGAGGACCGACCCTTGCGGCACCCCACAAACAAGGCGCCTCGGGGTCGACCGCTGCCCCCCTGTCAACACGGATTGCGACCGGTCGGAGAGATAGGAGGAGAACCACCACAAAACGGTGCCCCCCACTCCCAGTCCCTCCAGCCGGCGCAACATGATACCATGGTCGATGGTATCAAAAGCCGCTGAGAGGTCTAATAGGACCAGGATAGAGGAAGAACCCCTATCCCGGGCCCTCCAGAGATCATCCACCAACGCGACCAATGCTGTTTCCGTGCTGTACCCAGGTCTGAAGCCGGACTGGAGCGGATCCAGATAGACAGCTTCATCCAGGTACTGGGGAAGCTGTCGCGCCACCACACTCTCAACAACCTTCGCAATAAAGCGAAGGTTGGAGACTGGACGATAGTTAGCCAAAACAGCCGGATCCAGGGATGGCTTCTTGAGGAGAGGCCTCACCACCGCCTCTTTCAAGGCGGCCGGCAGGACACCCTCGCTCAAAGAAGCGTTAATAATCCCCTGGAGCCAGCCTCGTGTAACCTCCCGGGAAGCCAGCACCAACCAGGAGGGACACAGGTCCAATAAACATGTGGTTGCGTTCAGCCGCCCCAAGATCCTGTCCACGTCCTCGGGAGCCACAGGATTGAACTCCTCCCAGATAACACTCTCAAGGCCTGCCTCAGTCGTCTCGTCTGAACTAACCCAGTCGGCGGCCAAGTCTTCCCGAATCTGAGTTATTTTATCATCTAGATACTGTACAAAATCCTCAGCTCGGCCCTGCAAGGGGTCCTCCCGCGCTCCCAGATGGAGGAGGGAGCGGGTCACCCTAAACAGGGCGGCTGGGCGGTTATCTGATGACGCGATAGGAGCGGCAAAATAGCTAGATTTTCCCGCTTTTATCGCCACTAGGTAGGTCTTAATATGAGACCTTACCAGTGTCAAGTCAGACTCGGAACGACTGGCCCTCCAACCGCTCTCTAGGCGTCTTTTCCGGCGCTTCATCACCCTCAGCTCCTCGGAAAACCAAGGAGCTAAGTGAGTTCGGTGCCGGGTCAGAGGCCGCAAAGGCACGACCCGGTCCAAAGCCCCGGCAGCCGCCCTATCCCAGGCGGCCACCAGGTCTTCAGCCGAGTCATGAGCTAGAGTCTCAGGAAATGGCCCAAGCTCCATCTGGAACCTATCAGGGTCCATCAGGCGCCTGGGGCAGAACCACCTGGTCGGTTCCGCCTCCCTGCGACGGGGTACGGCGGTCAGAAAGTCAAGTCGAAGGAGCGAGTGGTCAGACCATGACAAGGGTTCAATATCTACATCCCCTATATCAAGGCCACTCAACCACTGACCAGAGATAAAAACTAAGTCCAGAGTGTGTCCCCCCATATGAGTAGGGCCGTGAATTACTTGGGTCAGGTCCATGGCCGTCATGGAAGCCATGAACTCCCGAACTACCTCAGATGTCTCACCGATGGATGGCAGGTTGAAATCCCCCATGACCACAAGTCTGGGGGTATCAGCCGCCACCTCGGCTATAACATTGAGGAGTTCGGGCAGGGTCGTTGCCACGTGGCAGGGAGCCAGGTACGTGATCAACAGACCCATCTGCACCCCACGACCCCACTTCACAAAAAGGGACTCACATCCGGCTATCTGAGGTACAGTGGTCTCCCTCGGATCAAGACCTTCTTTTAAAATGACCGCCACCCCCCCCGCCCCTGCCCTGAGCTCTCGGCTGATGAAATGCACGGAAGCTTGATGGGCACATCTCCACGAGGGGAACTCCCCCCTCATGGCCCAACCAGGTCTCCGTGATACCTGCCAGGTCCGCTCCCCCCTCCTGAATAAGATCACAAATGAGGGGGGCTTTATTTACTACAGACCTGGCATTACATAACATCAGCCGGAGACTCGGGCGCTGAGATTCTAAGCAGCCTGGGGAACGGGAAGAGCTAAGGGGACCGGGGCACGCAATTGCTCGGAGATAGCAATTTACCAGATCTTTTCCAAATTAGTGCCATCTAGATATACTGGACTACAATGCCTACCATTCTGTTGTTATTCCTACTGGCTATGAATGATGGGAGTTGTCATCCAACATATCTGAAGAGTACCATGCTGAGGAAGTTTGAATTCTCTAAATCAATCTGGAAGATCTAGCATCTGTCATTCCTCTGCCAGAATGTCTTTTGTTAGATTCACAAATTGTACTAAGCCAAGGTTTGTCTAACAAAATTAATTGAGTTTGCCCAGTACACTTACCGATCAAGAGAGAATATGTTATATATTTTCTCTGGTATCTACAGAGAGGGCCTGGTAGCATTGGCTACCTGGAGTGCCTTTTGTGGTTTTAGCTAATATGCCCAGCTGCAAATCTATGTAGAGAGGAGCAACCTTGCCATAGTCATTTGTGGTCCTGGGTTCTGTCTGGAAAAAATTACAGTTGTGATACTGTGTGCAGTTTAATAGAGAGACTACCTACAATTGTAAAAACTCTCCTGAGCCTTAAAGTAGGCCATAAGAACTAGTCAGATGGTTATTAGTTGGCAAGTTATGAGAAATAGGATTGTAGTATATTGTGAAAGTAGGGTCTTTGATGGCTTCATCCTTGAGAATACCTGAAGAAGGATTATATTTACTACAGCTTCTAAATTCTGAAGTGTTAACCTGGTTGTAAATGACAGTGCTAATTTTAGTATACAATTGTTAACTACTGCTGTTTTGTTTATAGCAAATAATAATAATAATAATAATAATAATAATAATAATAATAATAATAATAATAATAATAATAATTTTATTTCTATACCGCCCTTCTCCCAAAGGACTCAGGGCGGTGTACAGCCTATTAAAACACAAGACAACATCAGTTAAAATAGTTTAAAATTATTAAATGAATTCGGCTCAAATTTAAAACCCCAGAAATTTAAAACCCAATTTAAAATTGTTATGTTGATAGACCAGCCTGGCGGAACAACAGGGTCTTGAGTGCACAACGAAACACCCGGAGGTCGGAGATTTTACGTATTTCCGGGGGCAGTTCGTTCCACAGGGCTGGGGCTCCCACAGAGAAGGCCCTCCCCCTGGGTGTCGCCAGCCGACATAACTTGGCCAATGGCACCCTGAGGAGACCCTCTCTGTGGGAGCGAACTGGCCGGTGGGAGGCTATTGGTGGCAGAAGTCAGTCTCGAAGGTACCCGGGTCCTGTGCCATGGAGCGCTTTAAAGGTGGTGACCAACACCTTGAATCGCACCCGGAAGACCACTGACCATCTCAATTGGCTGACCCCTGAAGACCTTAGAAGCAACAATAAAGTCTGAATTTAGGCCACTTTTTCAAACAGTGGACTTGTCTGTTGCTTGGCAAATCAATCTGAACAGTATAGATGTATTTTATGTATATTACATAAATGTGGATGTAGCAAACACCCGGGAATAATTCTCAATTGTTCTATAAAACTGAGGTTTTATGTACTTTGTATTTTATATTTTGGAGAATAATTGTCTATCCTACATAACAAGTTGAGGTTTTCCCACTGTATAAAACAATGCCATTATCATTATTGATAGTAGTGGCTTGTTTGGATAAAATTACGAATGCTACCGATCGCCTAATATTATGAACCGGTTTGTTGTCCAACAGGATGTTTTTCTAATGATCCGACGTCACAAGACAACTATCTTCACAGATGCCAAGGAATCCAGTACAGTGTATGAGCTGAAAAGAATTGTGGAGGGGATTCTTAAGAGGCCTCCAGAAGAACAGAGATTATACAAGGTATGGAGAGTTTATTATAGAAAGTACTATACCTTCGGGATTCTTAATAAATTATAATATTACACCAGGACCAGTGGTAGGATCCAGCCAGTTCACACCACTTCTGGAGAACCAGTTGTTAACTTTATGAGCAGTTTGGTGAACTGGTTGTTGGAAGAAATCATTAGGGCAAAGAACCGGTTGTTAAATTATTTGAATCCCACAACTGACCACGACCTGTTGTTTACTAAGTTGGTATATCAGTGCTCTCCTTGATCAGTTCAGAGGTTATATTAATTTCTTAATCTAACTGCTAATCTAATTGCTGCTCTTAGGAGATACTTCCATCTGAGATCCTACCCTGTTAGCCTTCCAGAGGGCTATGAACAGCTGGCTCTTCCCCTAAGCATTGGGTTAGATTAGGATATGAGTTGAGCTGTGAGAATAATTGGTTTTTAACCTTTTTTAATGGATTGTTGTGAGGTACCTAGAGTTGTCATACAAAACAGGTGACCATGTATATCCTGTAAATAAATAAAATATTGGGTCTTCAGCACTCAGAAATCCCACACAGCTTCAGTTGTATTTTTTAGACTCTAGAATTTCTAGGAACTCTGCCTTTTTTTCCCCCATTGCTTAGTCTGCAGCCAAATTGTAGGGAACAAATCACTCATTAGCTGATTCTGATGGTCTTTTGGAATCCCCACTATTTAAGGAAAGAGGATAGTTAGGCTTCTGGATTTTGCTGGTCCTTATCTCAGTACTGAGTGTTTGGGAATTACATCTATGGTCTGACCAGCAGCTGTATGTAGTATATCTTGGTTTTAATGTTGGAAGTAGCACTCTCAGTATCCTGATCTTCATATATTGCTTAAAAATCGTATACAGTAGACACCTGGGTATCTCTTCAGTGGAATAAATTAATAACCAGCCATCAAACAATAATCATGTAAAACATTAAGCAGTTAACAACCCATAGAGTTGTATCAGATATACTGGGGTCAGTAACCCGCAGCTCTGGAGCCACATGCGGCTCTATGGGCCCTCTGCTGCTGCTCCCTGTCTCATCATTGACTGGCCCCACCCATCACCCTCCCCTCCCAGTCACTGCTCGCCTGGCCTTGGAAATCCAAAAGATACAGAGGAGGGGGAGAGAGAGACAGAGGGGGAGGGAGACAGAGAAAGAAGGGTTTTGTGGTTCCCGGTGTTTTTTAACAACTAGTTCTCTGCCCTAATGACCAGCTGGGTAGGCGTGGCTAAGGGGAGTAATGTGACTGGGTAGGAGTGAGTGACGTGGAGTTGGCCACACCCATCCAGGTTTTGTGGCGCCTGGTGGTTTTTTTCCTGTGGGAAACGGGTCCAAATGGCTTTTTGAGTGTTTAAGATTGCAGACCCCTGAGATATACCAATGCAATTGGTTCACTAACCACTTAGTCCTTTGCCCATCTAAGAAACTATTTTTCTGTGTGCCCTAGAAAATTGGGGATTAAAGAATCCTTAGAATTAGAGCTCTAACTTCATACTTCATTTTTTTAGTAAGATCAGAAACAGAAGGAGAGAGGTAGCAAATTGTTTCCACGGAATACTGGTTTGCAAGTAGAACAGTTAGTGGGAGAAAAAAAATACAGACGCCTTACTACAGTATTCCTCAACTCAAGGCCACAATTGGGCCCAAAATTTCTGTTGTTAAGTGAGACATTTGTTAAGTGAGTTTTGCCCCATTTTACGACCTTTCTTACCACAATTGTTAAGTGAATCGCTGCAGTTGTTAAGTTAATAACCTGTATTAAGTGTTAAGTGAATCTGGCTTCCCCCTTGACTTGGCTTGTGAGAAGATTGCAAAAGGTGATCGTATGACCTTGGGACACAGCAACGGCCATAAATATGAACTCGTCGTCAAGCATCTGAATTTTGATCATGTGACCATGGAGATGCTGCAAAGGTCGTAACTGAAGAATGGTCATAAGTCACTTTTACAAGTGCTGTTGCAATTTTGAACGGTCGCTAAATGAACTGTTGTAAGTCGAGGACTAACTTATTCTATTCTTTGCCCCCCCCCAACTCTATGATAATTTGATGTGCATAAGACAGTTAAACCATATCCTATACAGAGTTTGTAGTCTCATTACCTAATTTCTTGATTTTAATTACACTTCTAAGTAGTGATTGTTCATGATTACCAGACTTTTTTTTAAAAGAGACTTCTCTTGCATCCTGGGGCAAATTACCCCATTTTCCAGGATGATCAACTGCTGGATGATAGTAAAACTCTTGGAGACTGCGGCTTCACCAGTCAGACAGCACGGCCCCAGGCCCCAGCAACAGTCGGCTTGGCCTTCAGAGCCAGTGGTGAGTGAAATTGTTGCATGCTTCTTGAAACCAAAGAAACACAACATTGCCATTGAAGATAAAGAGCCTAAGACAAGGAAGTGGTTTTTACTGATAACCTAAGGGCATTGGCCAAATTCGCCTTAGAAGAATATTCTGTGCCTGGGGTGCTCCCTTTGAAAAGACCTACTTGTAATGGTGTAATCCCACACCTAAGATGGCAGACAGACAGAAGATGGCTTCCAGAGATGGTGTTAATATTGGGTATCTGCAGCACAAGCCATGTAGAGCTTTTAGCACCTGCCATCTTAGAGCCAATCTGGTCCAAGAGTCTCTGATCACTGACTACTACAGTGGTTTCCTGAAAATAAGACCTGGTCTTATTTTCTTTTGGACCCCAAAATAAGGTCTTATTTTCGGGGGATATCTTACCTGCTTACCTTAGGATTACCTCAGCCAGGCCTCCCACGCCCCAACACCTGTCATACTGCTGCCCGACTTCTTCTGCCCCACGAGTGGGCAGGGTCTTAACTAGGGCTTATTTTTGGGGTAGGATTTATTAGGCACACATGTAAAAATCAAGCTAGGGCTTATTTTTGGGATAGGGCTTATTTTCAGGAGAACACGGTAATCATGCTGAAAATTGGCAGCACAGAAATCTTCGATTTTGCATTGAGGCAAGAAATATACACAAACTGCACTAGAAAGCCTTGAAACAGACTTAAGGTAGTTTTTAAAGTACAGGTAGTCCTCAATTTATCATCACAGTTGGGACAGGGATTTCTGTCACTGTCAATGATGTAGTCATTAAGTGAGTCATACCTGAATTGGAGTTAAGTGAGTCTGGCTTCCTCCATTGACTTTGTTCATCCCTCCTACAAAGGTTGCAGATGGCGATCACATGACCCTGGGATGCTACAATTATCATAAAGTAGTGCCAGTTGCCAATCACCTAAATTTTTATCATGTGACTTCATGGAAACTACAGTAGTCATAAATGCAAAAACCTACCCTAAATCATTTTATCAGTGCTGTTGTAAACTGCATACAGTTGTTAAGTGAATGGTTGTAAGTTGACAACTACCTATAAAATCTCTCTACTTTCCAGAAAAGGGAAAGGATCATCCCACCCATTTTTACATAATTGCTTCATTAGATGCACCCCTTTTACCCCTCATAAAAAATGCAGCTCCCAGTGGTTTAGTCCTGTTCCAGAGGCTCAAATGCTCAAAAACAGAATCCCTGTCTGTGAGATTTCATCAAAACAACAACGTGATGAATTTTAACCGGTGTCTCTCACTGTCTGTGGAGAGGTCTGTCAGTTGTGCAGGTCATGGTTGTCCCAAAGGTGCTTTTACAAGAGGCAACTAGACTTTCTGGCTTTTCCTTGAAGACATTTCACTTCTCATCCAAGAAGCTTCTTCAGTCTCACTGGATTGTAAACTGCTCAACTACAATAATATGAATTATTATAAAATGCCTTGTGCAGGGTTGCTCTTGTAAAACATTTGGAATCTTGAGATGATCCAGAATCCAGCTAACTGTAGTCACAATTGATGAGAGAGATTTTTATAAAACACCTCTCTTTATTGTTAGGATCATTTTGAAAATGTATTATTTATATCATGCCTTTATTATTATTACAAATAACTCAAGGCAGTGAATATATCCGACATATTTTCCTTCTATTTTATTGCCTATTAACTCTATTTCAAGTTTAAATCACTATTTTGAGCTCAAAATTGATTGTTGTTGACCATAGAACATTTCTGAATGGTTGGAACATCCCCTATTGAGCATGAAATTAGTCAATTCAACAGCCAAACCCACTTAACACACCAAAGGTGTGGATCATTTATTTGGCTTTATTCATACTTTTAATTGCGTGGATGTCGATGGAAACAAATCTGAAATTTTAAAAAAATCATCATGGAGTTATAGAGAATGAAAGCAAATAGGGTTGCCTCAGGAATAACAAGTATTTTTCCCTATGTATTCAGGCAAACAAAATAAAGATATATTAATAACATTACTTACACCCAAGTATCATAGAATCATCAGGGTAGTGACCTTGGAGGTCTTCTAGTCCAACCTACTGCCCAAGGCAGGAGTACTCAAATAATCTTGTGCAAATGGTTATCCAATCTTTTCTTGAAAAGCTCCAGTGTTGGATCAGCCACAAATCCAGGAGGCAAAAGCTCATCCCATTGCTTAACAATTCTCACTGCCAGGAAATTCCTCCTTATTTCCAGGTTAGATCTCCCTCTGATGAGCCGTTGCTGCTTCTCCTGTTCTCAAGTGCTATGGAGAAAGTATATCTTCACTGTAGCAGCCCTTGAAATGTTGGAATACTTCTCTGTCTTAAGCTTAACATATCTAAATGTCTATGGAGATTCTCAGTCATCCGGGTCATAGCTGTCAGTTGGATGAGAAGCAAAATGTCTTCAAAGAAAAACAAGAAAGTCCAGTTGCCTCTTGAAAAAGGACACTTAGCATATTTAGTTCCTTTAGCCATTTTTCATAGCATTTAGCCTCCAGACCCCTTATCACCTTTGTTGCTCTTGTCTGCACCCTTTCTTGGGCCTCAGCATCTTGGTCACCAGAACTGAATGGAGTATTCCAAATGTGGCTTCATCAGTGTGAATAGTATAGAAATAAAATGCTTATGTGCTTCTTCTGGTTAAGGATTAATCAGGATTAAGCAATCACTATTTGAAAAAAAAAATAGGTGTGAACTGTTTATGTACTCGAGTAGTTTGCCACCGCTTTGGATCTTCATTTTTGGTTTGGGATTTATAGTAGCCAGTGACGTAGCATAAAATAGGACCGTTCCAAGATGACACATGTCTTTCTCTCCCTTCAGAAGATGTCTTTGAGAATCTCCGCATCGATCCCTTCTCCAGCCCTCCAGAGCTCCCAGACGTGATGAAGCCCCAGGACTCTGGCAGCAGCGCTAATGAGCAAGCAGTGCAGTGAAAAAAATGAGGTTGTGGAGTTTGCTGCACAATCCATGGTATCCTTGAACCTTCTTCCCCCAGCCTAATCTGACACAGAGAAAGATATGGCGTCATCCCTTGTCTCTGACCTTGGTTTCCCTTTTAGCCTTCTTCCTCTAAGCAAGGCTACATGTCGCCCTTCTAAGCCCAACCTCACTCATCTGACAGAGCTGTTTTCACTTTGGTTTTGAAAATAATAAAAAGGTCAGCTGTTTTTTTCCCCTTCTTGTCGTGCGTTGTATGCCTGTTCAGTGAAATGGAAAGAGGGCCTTAGGACAAAGGGGAGGTGATATCATGACAATTATTCTATAAACATTACTGCAACAATTATTCTGCTCGTGTCTTTATGTCAAACTGTCTTTCCTGCTGTCTTAAAGACGACAGCTAATCTGTAATCAAATACACTATTGACACTTAAGCCAGTCCCAAAGGTGCTTTTTTTTCCAAGAGGCAACTTGACTTTCTTTGTTTTTTCTTGAAGATGTTTTGCTTCTCATCCAAGAAGTGAAACGTCTTCAAGGAAAAACAGAGTTCAGTTGCCTCTTGAAAGAAAAGGGGGGAAAGGCACCTTTGGGACAACAATCACCTGGATGACTGAGAATCAGTCTTATAAGGCAGCTTTCATCAACCTGTAACTTTCCATTGTGTTGGGATTCCATCATCTAAATTTTGTAGTCATATGAGAAAATTCACTAGGAAATGTGAATTTTTTATTGCCCATCAAGGCTAAGACAGTCTCCTCACATATTAGGTAACATTAATCCCCTTGAAATTGCTATATGTAATCACATGTCACTGCAACACCCATGCAATTAATCTGCATCTTGATAGGCAACCTGGTGCCCTCCACATGTCTTGGCTGAAGCTGATGTAGTTGACATTAAAATACTTAGAGGGTATCCAATTGCCTACCCGAGCCTACTTTATAACTGTAATATTGCTCACTCGCTCTCCCAACTTTTTTTTTTTTTTTTTTACTAATTGTCGGATCTAGATTGCAAATTGAGAGCTTAGTCTGTCATCAAAGCTGATGACTCTACCAAAAGGTGGCAACAGCAGCAATTTCCTATAGTGTCACTCCCTACATGCAAGGTAGGAGCTACCTATTTCTTCTGGATGATCTAAAGCAAAAGCATTAACTTTTTATATGGCCACGTCTTTGTCATTCTTAAACTTAGAAACCATCATCTAAAATTGCTTGGAGAAATCCAAATTTCCTTTGGCTGTGATACCTAGGTTCTTTAAAAAAAGCCAAACAAGGCGTGTTTGAAATAATTATAAATGCTGATTAGCTTTTGAACAAAAGTACCCACATCCATGAGAAAATGCAAAATAAATACTGTATTTTTTGGACTATAAGACATAACTGACTATAAGACGTACCTAAATTTAGAAAAGGAAAACAACTTAAAAAAAGGTTTTGGCCTCTCTTTTTTCTGGCCTTTTTTTGGCCCTTTTCCAGACTTTTTTCGGACTGTTTCCAGGGCTTTTTCGGCCCATTTTCGAGGCTTTTTTCTGGCCCTTTTTGGGGGCCGTCTTTGAGGCTTTTTTTTTTCAGAAAAACAGGCCAAAAAGCCACACAAATGGGCCACAAAAGCCTCAAAAACAAGCCAAAAAATGCCCCCAAAACGGGCCAAAAGTGTCTCAAAAACAAGCCAAAAAAAGCCTTGAAAAAAAGGCCTGAAAACAGGGCATGTGGAAGCCAAAAAATGGCTGGCGGGTGGGTGGTGCTTCGGCAATATTCAGTCTATAAGACACAGACATTTTCGCCCCCTTTTGGGGGACAAAAAAGTACATCTTATCCAAAAAATATGGTAGGTTTCAGATTTGACACAGGAAAGAAACTTGCTTAAAATACCCATATACCATGTGCTACTAGCAGTCCTGCATAAAAAGCAGTGCCAAAAATGAAAAGATGAAGACACAATGGGCTGGTTTATGCTCTCCTAAATTTCAGGCGTCCACTTTATTTTCATAAGCAAAAGGACAGAATCTATTAATGTAAGCAACTAGCCACCAGGGGGCACTAAATATTTTTTTTAAATAAGGTACTGTATAATTGGGAAAGCTAAGAGTCTAAAACAGTCTCTACTTGCATACTCTCTAATCTTATGGTAACTGATCAAGAAAGCAACTAATTTAGCCCATTCCACCACTTTGTTAAAGATTAAGCAGGATAATCTTAGGTATGCTATTTATCACATTTAAATTAAGGGCCAAGGACCAATGGGAAAAGACAAAACGTAATCTGGAATATGGAGGTTGAAACATACCCTTTTTTTTAATACTACCTAACTCTGTAAAGGTCTTGTGTTTCCTTTTCCTGAGGTGGGGAGAGAAAAGAGAAATGTCCCTTTCAAAACTGGGGAATATTGAAAGCATAGCTCAGAAAAGGTCATGCTTGTTAAATCTGCCACCTTTAGGGCACCTTCAGGTTATTTAAAAAATCTGATTACCATTTTTATAAAGAGATCAGAGTATCACATGTTTCCTCTCCCTTCATAAAATCTTTGCCGTGGCCATTTTAATTAAAACTACACTGAAGGCTATTTGCATCATCCCTGTGACCTCCAACCTGGAGGGTTTGAATTCATTATAACCGATAAACCAATTTTCCAAACTGATATTCATCCAGTGTGTTGGACTACAATTCTTGAATCTCTTGACCTATCTAAAAAAGTTGCTAATATCAGTGCAGGAACCAGCATGGTGAACATCGTAGCAACTCTACTGTTGTCTATCGGCAACCTATTGAAACCCAAAGACAATCTGATATTTTGTGAGAATTATAATGGGGATACAGTTTTCACTTGGGCCGGTTACTAGACTTGTCTCTCTTTACATGTATTCAGCATATAAAAGTGATGAGAACTATAAAAGTGAAAGAGGACTCAGAACTTCTTCCCTTAAATATGTTTTATTTTCTATTTCTCTTCTGGAGATTGATTCTATGTCTACCTATAAAGGCAATTTTTCATATAGTTACCTGCAGTTTTATTTTTATAAATGTTGACTGCTGGTATCTCCAACATTTTCTATATTGGAGCTGACAGTCTTTCGCAGCATACCATCCAATGGGGAACCATCCCCTAAAATGGGAAACCTTAATCTGATTGGATAGTTACAATTTATTATCATGAGTTATGTCTATGTAATGAGACCTGTATTTAAGAATCTCAGTTATGTTGCCATAGTTGGTGTAAAATTTTGTTCAAATAGTAACTGAAATTGTAATGTAATTATTTCCTAGGACATTAAACCATGGTTTACTAAGTACTCCACAACTTGCTTAGTACAAAACCCAGCTATTAACTCAAAGCCAGCAAACTAGTGGCTTAAGCATGTTGTGTGAACTGAGCTTATGCCTATTTCCTTAGAGGAAAACTTCATTCTGTCACATTTAGTCTAGCATGTGTAGAATTGAGTCAGGCAACATTTCTATGTAGATCATTCTCTTGACTGCAGAATTGTATTTTGAAAGCATGACTTCATTCTCAGTTCAGTTTGCCAATTGTTTTTAAGAACCATCTTACTTATTTAATGGTGAAGATCCATTGTAATGGTTATGATACTGTCTGAAGTCTGAGCCATAAAAAATTTCCATCAGTTATTAAAAGTTTTTTTTTAATTTTTATTTATTTAAAACATTTATATAGCCACTCATCATATTCCAAACTGGGCAGCTTCCAGAATAATGTGGTGACATCCTCTGCCATGTGCGACTAGCATCTGCCATTCCCCCAACAACCTTGTCTAGAATTTTCTATTTATGGTATTTTTGTGCAGATTACCATATAGTATGGAAAAATATAGATGTGTTTTGCCAACCAGCATACAAACTCTAGAACATCCAATGCTGCACTGTATACAGAGGCATGTCCAACTAAGTATTATATGGTTTAAAAAAACCCAGAGAATCTTTGTAAACAACTAAAGTTGTATTTTTTGATATCGTATGGTTCCATTTAACCACTGAAGTAAGACAGGAAGGAAACATAATGAGGACGAGCAAATATGGAAACTACCCAATAACTATAGAAAAGTGTTTCTGCATTTCAGCAGAAATTACCCATCTATTTACCTGTTCAAGTTTATAAAGTGCTGGTTGCCGTACCAATAAGGTTTTAAAAGAATATGCTTTTTCATAGATCCATAAATATAAATTTATGCTATCCAGACAGACTGGGGTGTTTGTTTAATGTATCCTATAACAAATAACCATGTATTCATAGGCCTAACAAAGGGAGGTGAAAAGCAAATGTATATAGCCTCACCTTTTAGGAAACAAGCTTCATTCGGATTGTCCTTTATCTTGACAGCTGTCCTATCTATTCTCACTGAAAGAAGCTGTCAGTTACATTTTTAGGATGATAGAATGACACCATTCAACAATCAGTGCTATAGCAGTATCAGAAATGGAAGGGACCTTGGAGGACATCTAGTCCAACCCCCCGCTCATGCAGGAGAGCTATACTATTTTTGACAAATGGCTGTCCAGCCTCTTCTTAAAAGCCTCCAGAGATGGGGCACCCACAATTTCCGAAGGCAATTTGCTTCACTGGTTGATTGTTCTCCTTAGCTCCAGGTTGCTTCCCTCCTTGATTAGTTTCCACCCATTGTTTCTTGTCTTGCCTTCAGGTACTTTGGTAAATAAGTTGGTCCTTCTTTTCACTAGACTAGGTATGTCCAGTTCCTGCAATTGTTCTTTATGTATTATACCCATAGTACTATTTTTATTAATGCAATTTCTTCTTCTCCCATAGTCTAATCCATTCCACAATGGAAACCTCTAAACCAGCTTCACCTCCAATGTGTTGAGAATAATCCATTAGGGAGATTAAAGTAAGGTAAAACTCAGCTCCTGATGATTTCACAGATACCTGTAGTTTTCTCAGCGACATTACAGAAGTTGTTTGTCACTGACTACTTAGAAATTTTTTTTTTCTTGCTCTTCGGTCTCATCTACAGTCCTGTTATTTCCTAGTCATCTCTCATCTGGCCCAGCCCTGCTTAGCTTTTTGATATCAGAAAAATACAGGTTTAAGATGTTCTTTCCTCAGCTGCTTTAGACAACTGTACTCAATCACTTGATGCAGGAACCACATCTACAAAGCTTCCATCTATCTCTCGCTCAAACTCAATTCAATGTAACTCATCACAGCCATCACTAGATCCAGATCCAGATACAAATTTAGCATTTGTACAGTTTCAGTCCATTTGAATAATGTGGGGAAGCAGAACAACAGGTCATCAGAAGTACTTAAAAGTTTCCATTGGCTTCTACCCTGCAGCTTCATAGATATACAAAAAGAACAGGAGATAAGCTGGGCCACTATTGCCAAAGGGTGAATAAACATCACCTAAAGCTTTGCACAGATAGGAACAGTACCCCTGTATCGTTTTGCCTCTTACCCACAGGGCCAAGTCTATTAAGAGATCACAGTCAGCAATATTGAAGATTCTTAACTGATCAAGGATCCACAAGGTCATCTTCCCCCTTTCTCTCTCCTGATAAGAGATCATTGATCAGGAAAACAAAAGCAATGTTAGTGACAAGCCAAGCTATGAAAAATTATTGTTCTAAACCAAACCTCTAGGTATTTGAAGGTTTACAACTCTTATCGCTCATGACAAGACATATTGCACTAATCTCAAATGATCACACTTCTATGAAAATCAGTGCAAACGTTAAGGTGTTCTTCCAAGTAGTTTTATATCTCTTCAGTTAAGATTCTGGGTAAGACTGCTCCAAGAACACAGCTGGCTGCCATCAGTTTCCTTGGGGCCAATTTCTCATAACATGATCAGGATTTCTGACCATATACATGTCTTTTTGAGCAAATGACTTCAGTTGATGCAACAAATTTCTATGGTCGCAAAATATGCATTCTAGTTGCAATTTTCTTGAGAGTAATTTTGGTACTGATAATCAGGCTACAGGACCTAGCAGGAGGGAGGAGGGCAATGGAAATGTACAGCGGGAAACATGCCAAGAAGGTTTCGGAACAGGTCACTGAGCCTACAGTACTCGCAGGTGACAATTCCCCTTCCCCCTCACCAAGCACACAAGCAAACGTCTTTCTGCTAGCAGAGACCGCAAGCCAACCACATCCTGTCTCATAAAATGGCGGCAAAAGCCTTGCCTGGTTCTTCTCTGCAATTTCTGCCCATATAAGGTAATCGGCGATGAGCGCTATAGCTCACCACTCATCCAATCACATGAAGCCTAAGTGCAGCACCCAAGCAGGAAGTCTCAGTCACACATATACGCCAATCTGGGCAAGCAAGCGAAGGGAGGAGAGGAAGCATCTAGCAGGTTGCAATGAGGAACAGGGAAGGGATCTGGAAACCAGGGCTTAAAGCTTTGCTACTGAAAAAACAAAAAAACATGGGTTTGGAGAGGGCTAAATAGTAATGAGAAGCAATGTTCTCTGGGCAGAGAAATGGAGCAAGAACGATAGGGGTGTACAGAAGAAGGAACTAGATGTTGGAGCTTACGTGCAAGACCCAGAAGGAGGAACATTTCTAAAAGGACTGGATGGAAGTGAATGACACGAGACGTCTGTTGCATTTGCACGCAGACCGATGCTCATATCAAAACCTGACTCTTCTGCCTGCCTTCTGCCCTTCATCGTGTCAGAAACACTAGTTCCATCACACACAAAAGGAGGAATTCTTCTTGCGCCATATCTAGCATGAGGTTCTCAGTACATTTACATTTAATTTAGTACAAGAACAGAAAAATTGTCGAAAGGGTCAAATTACCATAAAGAAACAATACTTTGTTGGGCTTTTCTTTCAAAACTTGATAGACAAGGTCATAACTAATTATTTGGGAATATCTTCTGTTTTTTTCAGTGCAGCTATTTTTAATAGCCTCACTAGCTTCATAATTAAGCCCATTTTTACAAATGGACAGAAACTAAAGCTGAAAGCTAAAGGGGTTCACATTCTGCACTAAGCTAGAAATAGGATTTTTTTTTACCCTTTTTTTCCCCAGATAGCAATGGAAGTAGATAAAAGTCTTGGCACAAGGCCAACTACATCCATATTTTATCCTTGACTCTTCCTGGCCAACTAAGATAACCAGATGATTGATTGATCAAATACCCAGACTGGTCAATGCTTCACTGGAACCAACTACTATTTAAGGTGACTTTGGCTAACCTCTACTGAAGAAGTCCACTCTGGGGTGCACTAAGTTGGATAATTTGTTCCAATGTAATATTCCTGCATGAGGTGCTTAAAGGCCTTGTAGCATCTCAGTTCTAATCATTCGTAGATGAAAAATATCATCTATCTCTATTTTAATCTGAATGCAGGCCTGGGTTAAATGGCAATGTAACATTAGTTATCTTTAGATTATCCACACCAGGCTAGGCAGGCCACCAAATTGGCCTTCCAGTGTGGGCTTAGGAGGTACCATTATACATTGATGTTGGGGTTTTCATGGACAGCCCTTTGGGCACAAATACACCATGTTTTATTTTATCCCGTGCATTATTGTATGTTTATGTGAAATTACTGGAAAATGTTATCAAGAGATTTGCAGTGTCTTATTATCAACATGTGTGAGATATGCACTATATTTCTCATTTTCATTTAGTACCAGGGTACTTATTGATGCTTAGAATCAATGGCAACAATAAGTTGGGTAGGGTGAGTGAATTGAAAGATAATCTTTCAACCAAGACCAGGATCCCATGGTTAGAAAACAGACAGATTCAGGAATAGGAATTAACCTTGTTCTGAGTCTCATGATAAGCTCACTGAAGAATCAAGTTAACAGTCTATTGGTGCCTCAGATTTCAGCTCAGGCGGTAGCTACAACAAAGAGTACCTTTGGCCAAGTTGCCAACTACGTTCACTTCTGATGAGATCAGACCTGACTACAGTAACACATGTCTGGGTGACATGTAGATTAGATATTGAACTGTATATCTGATAGGGGTTACTATTAAAGAGGCTTCACAGACGACAACCAGTCCAGAACGCAATGACAACATGGATTGATGTTTGCAGCAAGATCTACAAGGATTGCCAGTTTGTTCTCACACCCATCTCAGCGCAATGGTGATATTTTAAGTTCTAAATGCATTAGGTCCAAAATACTTTAAGGACCATCTCTTCCAAACAAGCACATCTATTTCCTAAGTTCTGAAAAAGAGACTCTTTATATCTCAATGGTGGCCAAGGAATGTTTCACTGGCCATTTTCATTCACTGTATCTGACTTTCTGAAATTCCACTTCTCAGGAAACAAAACAAGTACTGATATTTCACTCAAATCCACCCTTTAAAAAAGCATTAAAAATCAGAAATAAAATATTTTATTTGCTTTTTTAAAAAAGTAATTGAAGGCAGGCAGGTCTCTTAGAATTCAATGTGTATTGATTTTAAATGCTATAATTCATAGGGCACTGCTTTTTTAAAGAAAGAAAGAAAGAAAAAGAAAACCAAAGTAGCACATTAAGACATTTATAAAGTTTGTTTGTTTTAAGCTAAACAGGTAGGGATTTTTTTTAAAAAAAAACTATGCTACTTAAAGCTTCAGAGGCTATATTGACATCGGATACTTAATTCTAATGAATTCTGTTTGATTCCACTTAACTCATGTACAAATCCAGCCACAGTGGTATAGAAAACATAGTTTATGGCTTCCAAATAAGCAGGAACTAGTTCACAGGTTCATTCAGTACATCATGGTTTAGTGCAACATGTAAATCTTGAGAATGACTGGTCAATACTACAGTGTGCATCCATAGCAGAGAGGAAACTTGGACGTTTTACTCAGAGCTAGGCAGAAATGTTTAAATTAATGTAATTGATTCATCCTTAAGAGTAAATTGGCTCTCAAACAAATCCTGTCTTATCTAAATACCAATGGTTTTAAACAACCTCCTACACTATGGATAATTAAATCCAGATCCCATTCTCTGTTGATTGGTATTCATTACACGGTATCTTCCTCTATCATTCCAGTCTCAAAAATCACCTAGATTAAAAAAAAATGCCTTAATTTTTTCCTTTTCTCCTTTTTCCCCCCTCAAATGCTAAGCCACTGAAAAATTATGAAATGCAGATGAGTCCTTGGTGAGGATCCAAGGAATAATTGTACAGGGACAATGAACAAGGGTCTTTCCGATAACGTTGACTTAACTTTTACAGGTTTTAAACCCACTTCTTTTCTCCCCCACAATTACACATGCATCCAGAATGGGGAAGTGAGGAGAACAGTATAATTGGAGAGGAAGCAGGTGGGTTGTTGGGTGAGGGAAAGGGAAGCTACTAACTAGTTCTTTTTTTAGCCCAATCAGTAAAAGTAGAAATTAAAAGTCTGAGGTTTAGATACACATGATATCTTCCACCTGGGTGTTTGTGTGTTGAACCCATAAGTATGTAGTAGCCCCTAACAAACCATTTAGTACCTTTCAGTGCAGCATTTTAATCATTTTTTTAATGCCCTGATTAATATTGGTAACAAGATTGGTTTTAATCTTAATTATTTGTATAAAAATCCCTATCAAACAACTTCTTCCTCTTCACCACCACAGAGGAAATGCTTGCAATAAATAAACTACATAATTTCCTCTGTGTACACACACACAAAGTACACTGTGTTCAAGGGGGAAAATACCAACTTACCCAGGTTCAATCCATTAAATCAATATGAGTTTGGCCCGTTCGTTTAATCACATAGCCGCTTCAATTTGTTTAGGAAAAAGGTCCTGTAGAATTTCCTATGTTATTTCAACTTTTAAAACCAGATGGCCTCAATCTGAGCCAGTATTGCAGGTTTAAAACGGGTTTGCCACAGCTAATCGAAAGCCCTGGCCATAATGTAAGATTGCCAATTTCTTTCCCCAAACATACGTGTTAGTAAGAGATACCTTTTTCTACCACTTCATATATAAATAAAGAAAATGTACACCAGTAAAATTTCATGCTATGCTTTAAGGGTACATGAAAAATCCATGTGTGAAATATACAAATTGATGAGCCTGGCTGCAGACAAAGCACTAACATGCTGTTCGAGCTTAGCTTGTAATTCTATTGTGTATTCCACAGTTCCAAACCTCACATTACTTGTGCTATCTGTAAATTCTTGCTTGAAGCAGAAGTCATAAGGAAGATGCACATATCTGGCCAACTGAAAGACCATCTCCCAATCCATGTCCCAGAGAAACAGTAATACACAAAGGGAATGAGAAAAATCATACTATGGAGGGTCATACTATGGCAGAGGGGAGTAACAAATTTTGTGGTGGGCTACAAAAATAGGCATTATTTTAAGGAAAGAACAATGACAAGATGCTAAGGAAGTGACAGCCGTAGAGGAAGAAAATAATGCTGGGTCCACTGCATTTAAAGAGACTACAGATAGTCCTCGATTTACAATAGTTTGTTTAGTGTCCGCTCAAAGTTACAATGGAAAAAAGTGACTTTTGACTATTTTTCACACTTATGACCATTGCAGCATCCCCATGGTCATGCAATCAAACTTCAAATGCTTGTCAACTGACTTGTATTTATAATGTTCTGGAGTCACGTGATCATGTTTTGTTACTTTCTGACAAGCAAAGTCAATGGAGAAGCCAGATTCACTTAACAACCATGTTAATAACTTAACAATTGCAATAATACACTTAACAACTGTGGCAAGAAAGGTAAAATGGAGCAAAACTCACTTAAAATAAAATGTATTTCTTAGCAACAAAAATGTTGGGTTCAATTGTGGTCATAACACGAGGACTACCTGGAACAGAGTCCTATACAACATCACTTGAAAAGAAGAAAGAGCAGAGATGAGAAATTACAGGTCTGTCACTGCTCCAGAGAAAATCCAGCCTTTTGAGAAATACAATTTTCCAACCAAGAACTGGCTAGAACGTGCTGGTTGTGGAATTCTGGGAGTTAAGTCCATGCATCTTAAAGTTGCCAAAGTTGAGAGATTACTCTAGAGTATCAAGAGCAGTGGTGAGATTCAGCCGATTCGGCCCAGTTTGGGTGAACCAGTAGTTAAATTGCTGGCTGGCCCTGCTCCTTCCAGGAGTCTCCACACATCCCATTTTGGCTCCCAGGTAAGTGCAAGGACGCCTCCTAGGCCCAAAATGGGGCGCGGGGAACAGCACACACCCTTGTGGCCCACCAAGAGCCTTGGTGGCGCAACAGACTAAAGTGCTGTTAAGTAACACCAGCTGCCTGCAATTACTGCAAGTTCAAATCTCACCAGGCTCAAGGTTGACTCAGCCTTCCATCCTTTCGAGGTAGGTAAAATGAGGACCCGGATTGTGGGGGCAATAAACTGACTTTGTATAAAAAACAACACCGCTTAGTGGGGGCTGGAAGCCCTACTAAGCAGGTATATACAAAAGTATGAAGGCTATTGCTTAACGCATTGTAAGCCATCCTGAGTCTCCGGAGAAGGGCGGCATATAAATTGAACCAATAAATAAATAAATAAATTTTCACTTCCCAAGAGGCTTCAGGGAGGCCTCCTAGGCTCAAAATGGGGCACGGGGGGGTTCGGCCCTGCGCTCCTGTGGCCCATTTTTGCTCCCAGGTGGCTACAGGGAGGCCTACTAGGCCAAAAACGGGGCACAGGGGAGCCCGTCCTCCCGTGGCCCATTTTTGCTCACAGGGGGATGCAGGAGGCTGAATGCTACCTGTCACACCCCCTGTCCATGCCCACCATGGCCACGCCCACCCAACTGGTCATTAGGGCAGAGAACCGGTTATTAAATTATTTGAATCCCACCACTGATCAAGAGTAACAAAATTGAGATACTCCTCTAGATTAGAGGAAGAAATGATCAAGGCAACCAGCTATTTGTCCATCTGGAACAATGTATCTAAGCCTCTTCAAATAAAGGAAGTTGCTCTACTTTAAGCCATGACAGACTCATAGTAGCTTGTCACAAAGGATCATTAGGCTTAATGAAGGAGGTGGTGGTGAGGCCTCTCCTCAAGAAGCCTTCTCTGGACCCAGCAGTGTTGGCTAATTACCGTCCAGTCTCCAACCTTCGCTTCATTGCGAAGGTTGTTGAGAGTGTGGTAGCGCGACAGCTTCCTCAGTACTTGGATGAATCGGCTTATCTAGATCCGTTCCAGTCGGGCTTCAGGCCTGGATACAGCACGGAAACGGCATTGGTCGCATTGGTAGATGATCTCTGGAGGGCCCGGGACAGGGGTTGCTCCTCTATCCTGGTCCTATTAGACCTCTCAGCAGCTTTTGATACCATCGACCATGGTATCATGCTGCAACGGTTGGAAGAGTTAGGGGTGGGAGGCACCGTGTTGCGGTGGTTCTCCTCCTTTCTATCTGATCGGTCGCAGTCTGTGTTGACAGGGGAGCAGAGGTCGACCCCGAGGCCCCTTGTATGTGGGGTGCCACAGGGGTCGGTTCTCTCACCCCTTCTGTTCAACATTTATGTGAAGCCGCTGGGTGAGATCATCCGTGGTTTTGGGGTGAAGTATCATCAGTATGCTGATGATACTCAGCTATACATCTCCACCCCGGACCACCCCAATGATGCCCTTAAAGTGATGTCCCAGTGCCTGGAGGCTGTACGGATCTGGATGGGGAGGAACAGACTCAGGCTCAACCCATCCAAGACCGAGTGGCTGTGGTTTCCGACGTCCCGATATAGTCAATTGGTGCCATCACTGACTATTGGGGATGAGTCATTGCCCCCCACGGAGAGGGTTCGCAACTTAGGCGTCCTCTTGGACTCACGGCTGTCTTTAGAAGAACACTTGACAGCTGTGGCCGGGAGGTCTTTTTATCAGGTTCGCCTGATTCGCCAGTTGCGTCCCTTTCTGGATCGGGACTCGTTAAAAACGGTCACTCATGCCCTCGTCACTTCACGCCTGGACTACTGTAATGCTCTCTACATGGGGCTCCCCTTGAAGAGCACCCGGAGGCTCCAGCTGGTCCAGAATGCGGCCGCGCGGGTAGTTATGGGAGCAGCATGGCGCTCCCATGTGGCTCCCCTCCTGCGCAAGCTGCACTGGCTCCCTGTGGTCTTCCGGGTGTGCTTCAAGGTCTTAGTTACCACCTTTAGAGCACTCCATGGCTTAGGACCGGGGTACTTACGAGACCGCCTTCTGCCACCAATAGCCTCTCACCGCCCAGTACGCTCCCATAGAGAGGGGCTTCTCAGGGTGCCGTCAGCCAAACAATGTCGACTGGCGGCCCCCAGGGGGAGAGCCTTTTCTGTGGGGGCACCCACCATCTGGAACGAGCTCCCCCCAGAGATACAGAAGATTCCGGATCTGCGCACTTTCCGCCGTGCCCTCAAAACATTCCTGTTTCAGCAGGCCGGCCTGGCCTAACTTTCCCTTTATATTGCTTTTTGATTTTATTTTAAACTGGGATGTCTTGAATTATCTAGGACCAGAATGTTTAGTATATTTTAATTAGTTTTTTATTATTAACGTTTGTATTACATGTATTTTTATCGTTCGCTGTTCACCGCCCTGAGTCCCTTAGGAATAGGGCGGTATATAAATTTAATAAATAAATAAATAAATAAATAAATAATGTCTATGGAGATTCTCAGTCATCCAGGTCACAGTTATCCCAAAGGTGCTTCTTCAAGAGGCAACTGGACTTTCTTGGTTTTTCTTTGATGACATTTCGCTTCTCATCCAAGAATCTAAGCTTTGATTCGATCATCAGGCTTATTTTACTTTCATGCAACAAGCCCCCAAAAATTTCAGTCCTCTAAAGAGGCCATCTTTAAATACCATTGATGAGTAAATTACGATAGCTATAAGAGAAAATGTGATCATAATTGCAGGACCTTGCATTTATATGATATTTTCCAGTTCCAGGCTAAAATACCTTTGTTCTCACATACATTTTAGACTTTGATTGTTGAAAACTGAATGTTAAATGCCTGCATTTCTGGAATCATGGCTGATATACTTTGCACATTTATTTATTTTATTATGTGTGCTCAGTGATCAGACATATAATAAACAACAGGTTGGTTCCGAAGATGAAGAATTTCTGAACAAAGGGGTCTCAGATGGTCTCCCTGAACAGATTGGCAAAACCTTTGGTAGGAGATTGTACTTTTAAAGACTTATTGGGAGCTGCAATAGACAGAACTATGATTTCTTAAATACATTAGATATTTAGTCAGTTAGTTAGTTCTCTGGGGAATTTAAAAAAATTAGTATGTTAAATCTACTTTAGGATCTACATTACCACTTTCATAGTTTCCTTCTCAAGAAATTGCAATGTTGGCAATTGCATATTTGAATAGCAGCAGCATTAATGAATCTCAATCAAAAATAGATTCTGAGGCCAAAGATTGCCTACCCATGCATTTGTGGATTCTGGTGGACTGATTTGGTGTTGACAAGAGCAACAGCACGAAGAGCCCAGCAAGACAAATGAGTTATTACCTCTAATTTGGCTTGGAATAACCCCACCATTGTGGTGCAATGCAGTGCAGGGGCTAGGAGCAGGGCCTTCTTGGTGGCAGCACCATGCAACTGTTTTTCAAGAAATGTAAAGTATTTCTGAACTGTACAACCACCCGGCCCTCACTTACAATGTTAAATATAAAATTAATAGGTAACTTAATCAAAATAAATAGTTAATCCCCACAAAAATGCCATACAAATATTAGCAGAAGTCCTTCACATTCAAGGATTTAGGTCCCCTCCTGTTAAAATACTATGAATTAGAAAGTTAGGGCCGGGAAAGATATTTGGACACTATGAAGAGTCTATATCATGCAGAATCTTGCAAGTTATGTCCCAAAGGTGTTTTTTCAAAAGGCAACTGGACTTTCTGGTTTTTCTTTGAAGATGTTTTGCTTCTCATCCAAGAAGCGAAACGTCTTCAAAGAAAAATCAGAAAGTCCAGTTGCCTTTTGAAAAAACACCTTTGGGACAGCCATGATCTGGATACTGAGAATCTCCATAGGCATGCAAATTATGGTATTCCCTGTGACACTCTATCCATGCAAAAGTTGAACTGTGAAGAAATAAGATAGGAAGAGTATTGCCACTGGTGAACATACCTGTTTGAGAAGACTCCTGAGAATACCGCAAAGTTCCAAGAAAACCATAATAGAACATAGAATAAACTCTAGAATAATAGAGTTGGAAGGGACTTTGAAGGTCTTTTATTTCTCCAAGGTCCCTTCCTTGTTCAATGGATCATTAAACAAATTAATCCAAAATTCTCACTAGAGGCGTAAATGACCAGGCTCAAATCATCTTACAATAATTTGGACAGAATATGAAAACACAATGCTATAATGCTGGGAAAGGTAGAAGGAAAAAAAGGAGCACAACCAGCAGCAAGTTGGATGGACTCATTTACAATGGTGATACATGTGCACCATCAGAAGACCAGAAAGACCAGGTAAGGAACAAATCTTCATAGAAGAAATCTACAGCTTACAGATGTGTGAATCCTTTTGAATGGTCCATATTTCTGCATAAATATGAGCCAAGACATGATTTGGTCTCCACACAATTCCCAAAGCCAAATAAAGAGAATCCTGTTAAATAAATGAGTCAAAAACATTTTACTTGTTCATTTATTCATTGAGGAAAATTATCCAAAACAAGTATTTGTGTGTGGCAAAAGTATGTGAACCTTTGCTTTCAGTAACTGGTGTGTACCCCTTAAGCGTAATAACTGCAACTAAATGTTTTTGATAATTGTTGATAAGCCCTACACATCGGTTTGGAAAATGTTTAGCCCATTCCTCCTTTACAGAAGAGCTTCAACTCAGGAATGTTGGTAGGCTTCTTTGCATAAACTGTCTGCTTTAAGTCCTTCCACAACATTTCTATAGAAGGAAGACCAAGACTTTGATTTGGCTATTACAAAATATTGACTTTCTATTGCTTTTACCATTCTTTGGTTGTACAACTTGTGTGCTTTGGGTCATTGTCTTGCTGCATAATCCATTTCCTCTTAAGCTTCAGTTCATGCACAGACATCTTGACATTTTACTGTGGGATTTTCTGATACAATTCAGGATTCATAGTCCCATCAATGATGGCAAGCAGTCATGGTCCAGAGGCAACAATGTTGGTCCAAACTATGACACCATGTTTCACAGATAGGATAAGTTTCTTCAGGTGGAATGTAGGGCTTGGCTTTCACCAAACATTGCTTTCCATTCAAGTCAAAAGGTTCTATTTTGGTCTCACCTGTCCACAAAACATTCTTCTGGTAACCTTCTGGCCTATCCATGTGGTCTTTTGCAAACTGTAGGTGAGCAGCAAAGGAGAGTAGTGGTTTTTTTCTCTTTACAAACCTGCCATGCACATTATTATTGTTCAGTATTCTCCTGGTGGTAGTCTCATGAACACTGGCATTGTCAATGCAAGAGAGTTTTTTAGTTCCTTAGACATTACTCTGAGCTTCTTTGAGGTCTTCCAAATCTTACCTTGTTTGATTTGGTTGATCAAAAATTTTGGGAAGGGTAACAATGGTACTGAATTGCCTCCATTTGTAAACCATCTGCCTGACTGTGGATTAGTACAAACTCTTTGGAAATAGTTTTGTAACACTTCCCAGCCTGGTGAGCTTCAACAACTCTTTTTCACAGGTCCTCAGAAATCTCCTTTGCTTCAGCCATGACACACTTCCACGCCCTTATGTGATAAAGATCAGATTTTGACACCGAATAACCAGAAATGTATTCTTTAAGTAAGACAGGACCTCCCAGGCTCATACTGCATTATCATTCCATTGATTAAAACACCCAACTCTAATCTCCCCTTCAAATGAACTGATAATCCTAGAAGTTCATATCCTTTTTGCCATCTATAAATATGTAGACTTGGATCATTTCCCTGAATAAATAAATGAACAAGTTTAATATTTTTTTTTACTCGTTTGTTTAATTGGGTTGTCTTTATTTGATTATAGGACTGTGTAGAGAACAAATCAGCAGAAATATTGAAAAATCAAAAGAGGTGCCAAGCTTTTAAGCACCAATTGTATTTAAATGGTCACTAAGAATCAACACAAATTTGAGGTACATATTCAGAGAGGGAAAGGGTATGGTACAATGCCTTCTCTAGGACATTTTTGTTGCTTTGTCTACCAGCTTCCTAGCAATGTCTTTTTTTGTTTCTCTTTCCCCCACTGTCACCTTCTGGCTCTTGCAATAAGGGCGCGGGAGGCCAACTGAGCAAGGGAGGCTGCAAACTAGAGGGAGGGAGTAACAAACTAAACGCAGACAAGCTCCTGAGGGCTTTCAAGTTTTCTCTCAGGCTCTGGGCAGGATGTGGTTGCCTCATCTTCTTTGCCGGGTCTCAGTAGTTCCCCCCCCTCCCCTTTTCTTGACTGCAAATACTGAACTGAATACTTCTAGCCAAGGAAATGAAAGGGGGAAAAAATAAGAACAGAACAAGGTGATTCAGTAATGCCGTATAAACAACAGATTTTTTGAATCAGACCATGGGCCTCTCCAGTGGAGTATTTGTGAAGGAGATGAATACAGAATAACAGAGTTGGAAGGGACCTTCTGGGTCATCTAGTCCAACCCCCTGTTCAAGCAGGTGACCTCATACAATTTTTGAAAAGTGGCTGTCCAGTCTCTTCTTGAAAGTTTCCAATGATGAAGCACTCACAACTTCTGAAGCCAAGTTGTTCTAACTGTCAGAAAATTTCTCCTTATTTTTAGTTTGAATCTCTCCTTGATCAGTTTCCACCCATTGTTCCTTGTCTGGCCTTCAGTTGCTTTGGAAACAGGTTGACCCCCTTCTCTCTGTGACAGTTCCTCAAATATTGGGACACTGCTATCATGTCACCCCTGGTCTTTCTCTTCATTAGACTAACCATGGCCAGTTCTTGCAACCATTCTTCATATGTTTTAGCCTCCAGCCCCCTAATCATCTTTGTTGCTTTTCTCTGCACTCCTTCTAGTGTCTCGACATCATTTTTATAATGTAGTGACTAAAACTAGATGCAGTATTCTAGGTGTGGTCTTACTAAGGCTTTATAGAGTGGTATTAATACCTCATTTGATCTTGATTCAATCCCTTTGTTAATGCAACTTAGGGTTGTCTTTTTTGGCTGCCACAGCACATTACTGACTCATATTTAATTAATTGTCCACTAGGACTCCAAGATCCATCTCACAATTACTGCTATTAAGTGAGGTTTCACCCAGTCTATATGTGTACTTCTGGTTTTTCTTGCCTAAGTTTAAGACTTTACTTTTCTCTACAAAGAATTTCATTTTGTTAGATAGGGCCCAGTGTTCAAGCTGTCGAGATCCATCTGGATCTTGAGCTTGTCTTCTGGGATGCTGGCTATTCCTGCCAGCTTAGTGTTGACTGCAAATTTGATGAGTTACCCTTCTATTCCCTCATCTGAGTCATTTATGAAGATATTGAAGAGTAATAGGCCTAAGACAGAACCTTGTGGTATTCCACTGGTTACTTCTCTCCATGAAAGGCACCAGTCTTTTGTCACTAGAGTTCCAAAATACCTCATGTTCAATGGCAACTGCTGAGGTAGCTGTGCATATCCTGCAGTCCAAAAAGATTTTTTAAGAAGGAAGAGATGAATAGAGGGACAGATCACCCAGGAAAAATACTGATAAATAGCTCAATATGGTAGTGATGTTCTCAGACTTATTAAAGATCAGATAAATTAAGACAAAATGAAAAGAATGAAAAGCAGATATTGTTCAAAATGAAATAAAATAAAATAAATGATGTTCGGGAACGATGATAACTAAATAATCCAGGGGCACCTGAATTCAAGTCTGTTTTTGGCAATAAATGTTCACTGAATGACTATGGATCAGTCATGCATTCTCAGTTTAACCTTTCCCACAGGGTTATTGTTGAGAGAAAGAAAACTAATTATGCTGCCTTGAGCTCTTGGAAGAAAGATAAGGTATAAATTTAGCAAATACATAACAAAATAAAGAGATAGAATTATTGGTCTCTTCTTTTACTATAGACTTCTAAGAACATCAATATTCATTCCATCAATGAATTGAAGACCAGGCTGAAATATCAGAACATCAGCCTGAGCTTAAAGGATTAAGGGTACTTGAAAGTACTCACTGTTATTGAATTCAAATCTCCAAGACCAAACAATAGAATAGGATACAATTTTCGTTAGACCAAAACAAAAACATTTTTCTGCGTTCTTCTACACTTAATAAGAAGTTTCTTATTATTATTAAAGGAACTGGCTAACAAAAACTCTATCCATTGTTTTTTGCTTTGTTTTGTTTGGTGCTTTAAAGTCTGTGTTGATTCTGGACAATTTTCTGGACAAGTCTCTGCCCTTTTCTTGGCAAGACAAAATTATGGAAGTGGTCGGCCATTGCTGAGAGAGAGTGACAGGCCCAAAGTCATTCAACGGACTTTGTGTCTAAGACAGGAATCCCAATCTCCTGATTTCTAGGCTGGTGCCTTAATCACTACATCAATTGGGCTCTCTATTTCTAATCTAGAAATCCTAAATTACCATGTGGAAAGAAGATATGGTGTAGTGGTTAAGATGCTGGGCTAGGAGTAAAATAACCTGAATACCATTCTGCTTTAAGTACAAAAGTGTACTGAGTAACTTATGGCCAGTCATTGTCTCAGCCCTTGGAAGAAGACAATGGTAAATGATTCCTGAAAACATTTCCTAAAAAATTGCATGGACTTGCCCATGACCAGAATTGAAGTCTGACTCAACAGCATACATACATAAATAAATTTAAATTAACAGATGACTGGAAGAGGGCAAATGTTATTCCTGTTTTCAAAAAGGGGAAAAGGTAGGCCCAAGAAATTACAATAAGTAATTGTGACACTGACATCTGTGAAAATTCAATATATAAGAATCTTGAAAACAGTGAAGTCAATTTGGAGTTCCTAAGCCTTAATAGACTAATCTTGTTTCATTTTTTCATTAACTTCCTTAATAGATTAAGGAAATGCTGTGGATTTGCTTCATTTCAGAAAAGTATTTGACAAAATGTCCCATTGACTGAGTAGCATATGTGGGTTAAAATTTGACTTGAAAACTGTCCTCAATTTCTGATTAATAGTTCTTCAAACTAGAGCAATATGCCAAGTGTGCAGCTACAGACTTTTCCTGGGCCCAGTTCTTTTCAACTTTTTCACTAATGACTCAGATGAAGAGGTGGCAGGAACATTGATCAAATTTGCCAATGATACAAATGTAGGTGGGATAGTTGTTACTCTAGAAGATACAGTACAAACAAAATTCAAATGACCTTGATAGAGTAGGGAACAGCTTTAAAAATAAATGCAGATTTAGTTGGGGGAAATTAAATCAAATTTACTTCACGCTGCAAATGACACGATAGCTGTGTTTCAATATCTGAAGGAGTCAACTCCAGAGTACCTGAAGGCAGAACAAGAAGCAATAGATGGAAACTAATCAAGGAGAGAAGCAATCTAGAACTAAGGAGAAATTTCCTGACAGTTAGAACTATTAATCAGTGGAACAACTTGCCTTCAGAAGTTGTGAATGTTCCAATACTGGAAGTTTTTAAGAAGGGATTGTAGAACCAATTGTCTGAAATGTTATAGGGTTTCCTGCCAGAGCAGGGGTTGGACTAGAAGACCTCCAAAATCCCTTCCAACTCTGTTATTCTGTTATTCTGCAATAAGTATGAAATGGATTCTGAAGGTGGGCATAAATGAATAACAAAGCAGAATATGAAATATGAAGCTTCATAGCTATTAAAAATGCAAACATTTTTAGACCATAGAAATACAGAATTCCAAACTGGAGAATGTAATCTTTTCACTGTATTCTCGGTAGCTGAGACCTATTATCTCTGATTCTGGACACCATACTTTAAGAAAGATTCAGAAGAATTGAGTGAAATAGGCAAAAAGGTTAATAAGGATAATAGTGAATTAAAAATTAAGTCTCATGAAGAGATATTAAAGGAAATTTGTATGTTTGAGTGCCAAGAAATGATGACTAAGTAGAATATAATATATTTTAAACATCTGAAAAGCATCGCATAGAAAACTTGTTTTCTATAAAGTATTTTTTTTATATATAATATGGAACACAGAGGTAGTTTCAAGGAAGGCAGAAAGCAGTTGATTGTTATAACATTATAACCCATTACTCATTAGAAGTGAGATCTCTATGCATGGCTTCTCAAATAATTATGATGTTCACTAGAGTTTCTCTCATTTTAGGAAACTGACAAATTCAGTAAATCAACCAGAAGATATAATACATAGGTAAAGAAGAATTTCCAATTTGTTTTTCTAAAGCACATGACATTAAACTTGTTTACAATTCATATTCCTGAATCAAAGAGAAATCTGGGTTACAAGAAGCAGTGGAGTCATAACATACACAGAATATATATTTTGTGTTCAGAAGTACCTCTGTGTTTAACCCATTGCCTTCTTAATTGTTTTAAAGTGACAAGTCCAGATAATAAAAAGAACTCTTCTTTGTTTGTGACATTGAAGATTGTCTCCCTATCTAGATGAATTGTCTGACATACTAGAAAGTTCTCTCTCTCTCTCTCTCTCTCTCTCTCTCTCTCTCTCTCTCTCTCTCTCTCTTTTTTTTTTTTTTCTCTTGCAAGTTGTAATGCCTCCACAGACTGCCCACATACTATTAACTTCCCTTTCCCCTGAAGTCACCTTACTTCTGCAAAAAGAGGGGGTGGGGGGAAAACCCAGATCATTAAAAAATAAAAGTTAAGTCGCGACAGAGGAATTTTGTCTCTAGTTCCCAAACTGTCTCTCCTAAGAATGAAAAGAGAATCTGATAGTTCTGACCAAAGGCCCATCTTATCCAGCATTCAGGTTGCCACACTGATTATTTGGATGCCTTTGGAAAATCCACAAGCAGATGCCCAAGACAACAGTCACACAACCGCCTATCATTAAAAAGTCTTAACAGAGCGTTAGCTGAGACACTAGTATCTAAGTTGTAAACACCATTGCCTGCTTTCCTTAAAAGATAAAAAGCACTCTTGCCTCATCAGATAAGATGTTCTTGTACGTTCAGGAAACCACAAGGGAAAACTGAATAATATCATGTTGCTTGGGGATGAGGGAAGGAGAGAGGGAAAAAAAGAAGTCGAAGTCTTCTCCAAATTGGTTCCCTCATGCTCTCAGCCAATATGGGCATCTCCACTGGCCTGGGATAAGGGGAGTTGTACCCTAATATAGCTAACTGGGAGAACTTTGAACAATACACTGGTTTCACCAAAGCAGCAAAATAAAGACTGAAAAGCTTGGACAATCTAGTATCATCCACACTTTTCCTAAGCTACCTTCTTGTTTTAATATATTTAATACAAAAAAAAAAAAAACTTCCAATGAGGCAGAAGGCCTGTTGGTTATCCTGGGTTTAGGGGATTCATCCCTAGTACAATTTAACTTCTGTTCACACCCATAAAATGGGTTAAAAAATAGTATGAATGTATCCTGTGAGAGGGATCGTGGAGTCCTTGTGGACAATCATTTAAATATGAGCTAGCAGTTTGCTGCAGCTGCCAAAAAAGCCAACACAGTTCTAGGCTGCATAAACAGAGAGATAAAATCAAGATCACATGAAATATTAATTCCACTTTCTAATGCCTTGGTAAGACCATGCTTGGAATACGGCATCCAGTTTTGGTCACCACGATGTAAAAAAAATGTTAAGACTCTAGAAAGAGTACAGAGAAGAGCAACAAATATGATTAGGGGACTGGAGGCTAAAATATATGAAGAACAGTTGCAGGAACTGGGTATGTCTAGTTTAATGAAAAGAAGGACTAGAGGTGACCTGATACAGTGTTCCAATATCTCAGGGGCTGCCACAAAGAAGAGGGTGTCAAGCTATTCTCCAAAGCACCTGAAGGCAGGACAAGAAGCAATGGGTGGAAACTGATCAAGGAGAGAAGCAACGTAGAACTAAGGAGAAATTTCCTGACAGTTAGAACAATTAATCAGTGAAACAACTTGTCTCCAGAACTTGTAAATGGTCCAACACTGGAAGTTTTTAAGAAGAGATTGGATAACCATTTGTCTGAAATGGTATAGGGTTTCCTGCCTAAGCAGGGGGTTGGACTAGAAGACCTCCAAGGTCCTTCCAACTCTGTTATTCTATTCTATGTGGGAGATTAATTCCTGAATTACAGATATATGTGAATATTAGTCTACTTTGTTCAGGCCCTCCCTGGTGCCTGTATTTACAACAGAGGGAACACTTCCTCTACAAAACACACAAGAAATGAGAACTTGGAATTGTGTGACATGATTTCATGAATTTGGAAACAAAGCAAGAATTTAACTCTTTCTTCACATTTATAAGAGGAAGTTTTTGGCATGGGGATGAGAAGAATTGGGGTTTAATGGCATATTTAGCTATGAAATTCATGGGCCACAAACCAATTATACACATGCTCAAAACACAGGATTGATATGAAGGTAAAAATGCAACATATAAATATAATATCTGAAATAGCCCTTAATAATATACACAGACATCTGTTTTAGGAGTCAGTCCCTCACACACTATGCTTAACCAATATTATGAGTGAGAACAGAAGTTAATTTGATGGATCATCTAAAACCAATAGGTATCCAATAGGGTCTCTGCCCCATTTATCTTTTAATTTTTAAAGACTTTTTAAAATGTAAAGGGTTAATGATAGTAATTGTATTTATAATAAATGTAAATAAATTCACTACTGTATTAAAAAAATGTCTTTCAGAGAAAGGAAGTTACTTGCGTCAATTTCCATGAGAATAGAAACTAGCCTACCCCTCAAATCCATAGACTATCTCAAAATCTGCTTTTATGTAGTTTAATGACCATCTTTTCTCCAAATGTTTTTTGGATCAAACTGTTTAGGCAAAAAAAAAAAAAAAAGCCTAGAGTCACCATAACTATTTCTGCCCCTTTCATTGAAACAAGAATACTTTCCAAAATAATCTTCATGCTGGTATTCTAGAAAAGGGGTCCTACATAATGTCTATAAATCCTTTGAATCTGACATAACCTATCTCTAGAAACTGGCATTAATTATGAACTATAGCACTGTATAGAATCCAAGAGATTTAAAGAAATTTGAAAAATCATTGCAAATCAAGATGCTGGTTTGTGGTATGTCAGGTAATTGGCCCATTTCTGCAAGGATCGAAAGATGCAGATCAGCCAATTTCCAATTACTTGACACTGTGTACAGCTATGTAGTGATAGAAAAGTTTATCCTCTTACCCAAACTAAGGTATTAAAAAGTTTAATCTGTAGGGATTCCAATTTTGATAAAAGTATTTCTAAAAGTAACTCCAAAGCATGCGTTCTAATGTTTTTGTGGCCAAAGTAAGGCCATTAACAAAACAAAAGAATATGGTAGAGTGTCCCTCTAAGAGGAGTAGGAATGGAAATCTGAGTGGTTATCTTTTCTAGGTGAGAAACAGTGATATATAGTATGTATCATATGTGTGGGGGTGGGAAGTGCTGCTGGAATTTTAATTGGTAAGACAATGATATTAGTAGGAAGGCAGATCCAGAATTTCTTCATAGAGTTCAGGAGGTTCTTACTTTTTGACACAAAACAGAACATGTGATCCCATCTAAATCAGTCCCCAGATCTCTGAACACTCCTGGATGGACAACATAGCTGTATAAAGGTCATACAAACTTTTGGCCAACAGAAAAAGCCAACCATTTGTGTAGACTTTTTCTCAGAATAAAAAAAATGTAAATTGCACCAGATCATCAGTTTTACTCCTTCTCAGCTATCCTCAGCTATTATTTTTATATCTTTCTGCCACTGCTTGTCTTCAACATTCTAAGGCAATACCTTTCTAAAATCTTTTTCTGTTACAGACTGTCCATCTTTTATACTTCATGGAAAATGTAACAAATTCTATGTGGTGCAAAAAAACCTGAGCTATTATAACACCCAAGAGATTATTAGGGAGTGGTAAATTTCACCTCTTTTGTCAGGAGCCCTCTAGTAAGACCTTATCACCTTATGGCAGAGGTGTTCAATTTTTACCAGTTTCAGGACTATATCAAGCTTTGAGCATTTTAAAGTCTGAGGGGCTCCAGGATCCATATTGCCTTTTAAAAACTTTGAGAAACTCAAAAGGAAAAATCCCCACCTTTTAAAGGATCTGAGGATCAGATGGATGATGTTGGCTGCAGCTCTTGAATTATACTCTTTGGAGTTCTATTTTAAGAGATAGTTGAAAGGGAAATAAAATAATACAAACTGCACACCCAGTATGTATTAATGTTATGTCTCCATGATGAATTAGTTAGCTTCCAACTAAAAAAAAACCCTGGGAAATATATGGTAATTTTTTAATTCTGGTGCCTATTTACATTTCAATTTTCAGGGATAAAAATATGAACGTCCTTAGTTTGCTCTCAATCCTTAGCCTGCTGTTTCTACCTAGATTCCTTCAGACTCTTTCAATTAATTAGCAGTGGTAAACAAGATACTCAAAAGATTGTTCATCTACCTCTGACATCTGCCTGTTGCAAAATTGTCATAAAATGTTAATGGCAATCTGGGGTCAACAGAGTCTGGAAAGAAAAACATTTTTACAGGGATTCATGATGTGTCTAGACAAATACTGAATACTCCCTGGAGTGGCAACATGCTCAGTGGCATATTTCTTGGATCTGGCCAGGGTCTAGTTAATTTTATTTTATTTCTATTATTTTTATGCCTTGACCATTATTTTTATTTTTAAGAATGTTTCTGGGTTCCTCAACATTCCCACAGGTATGCTTAGAAAATAAATGGCTAGGCTTTGTTTGGGAGTGAGCCTAGTTGCCCAGAAAATAATAAAGCAAGCTCAAGCAGTAGAAACCTAGAAGATCTGTTAGGAAAAGCTTCATCAGGTTGCCTTCAAATAAACATGGATGTAGTGATTTGCCACATTCTGCATGGAAGCCATTTGATGAAACTGCTAATAACATGTTCTCAAAATTCTAAATATTCCCAGAAGAACCTTGGTAGAAAACATAGAGCAAAACACAAGATCCATTAGGAATGATGCGACATTGTAAGAGAAGCTGTGAAGAAGGCACCTAAAATACCACCAAAAGTTATCAGTAATCTGAAGCAAGGAAAGACAGGAAGAGCATAGTACAAAAGATTGCCCAAGTACATAAGCATCTGACAGTTTCCCTATATCAACAGAATAGTATCCCCTAAAATCTGTAGTACCAGAATTTCTGGTACTCTGATCTCAATCCAAGGCCAGTGCTTAAGTATGCTGCTAGAACTAAAATCAAATACCACCAATCCTAATTCAGGACCACCCTTGGAATGACCATCCAATTCAATGTGGTGGCCCTACATGGAAAGAAATGCTTCCAGACAAACATGGGCCTGGATTTTGCCCAATTTGTCCATGCCCAAATTTGGGCATGTATAGGTCAGATGGTTATTCACAGGCATATGTTAATGCAAGGTAAATTATTGAAGGAGGATAAAAAGATTTCCATGGATATATCTCAACTGCAAAACAAAAAAAAAAAAGGATAAAATCAAAGTGATAAGGAACAGATTTGTAAAGCCACTAACTGTTCGTCAAACTTCATCATTAGCATACAGAGGTCTTCCAAAATGTTACTGATATATCTATGGTGAGAATAGAGAACTAATTGTAGGTATAGAGAAGGGACCACACAACCTTCTCTTGAAAAAGAGATGTCTTCCACTGGAGAAAAGCTTCCACCCCGCAGTTCCACAGGGCATATCTGCACCATCCTACATTTGGTTACAGCATGGCTCAGAGGGGCTGCCTGACCACCTCCCATTTCAACATACTTTGCTAAGTCTAACTTCACTTAGAGTTGCTGTAGCTTCAGGATCACACTATTTTCAAAGGATACAAGTGGCCAAGTCTCACCCAGAGCCTTTTGGCCTGTTCCCTTTGCTTATAGCTTCACGTAGCTGAGAGCTACCCCACAAATAGATTTAACCACAGTTCCCTGGTATATGGGGAGGGGTGGAGGCAAAACTCTGAGACATCAGGGTGGGTAGATATAATTTCCTGCTCTACTTAAGAGAAGAGAGGCCTCTTGACATTTCCTGTGGTTTGGGCCTGGGAGGGAAGGGAGAGATAGCAAGAGTCATGTGATTATCTTCTCGAGTGGGAGGAGAAACTAGGCGGGGAGATGTGACGAGGCATCTTCTATAAATGAGCCAAGCACAACTGCTTCCATCTCTCTCTACTTCATCTCGCAGCTGATTTCCCTGGTGGTCCGGAAAGATTGCAAACAACCAAGAGGTAGTTTTACAAAATTGCTATGGGCTGTTAAGGGTGGAGCTCCATGGATAGTTGCTCAAATTTCAGCTATGAATCTAGAATAATCATTTGTCTCATGAAAGACCATGGATCCATGGGCTTCTTGGGAGCCTCCCTTACCAGCGTGTCAAGTCAGATATTCTGAGCAAGAACCAGGGCAAAAATCGTCTAAAGCAGGGGTGGACAAATGTGGCCCTTTTACAACCTGTGGACTTCCACTCCCAGAATTCCCAGAATTCCCAGAGTTGAAGTCCACAGGTTGTAAAAGGGCCACATTTGCCCACCCCTGGTTTAAAGGGAAAATAGAAAAAAGAGTGCTTTAAGGTCCATATTTTTATAAGGTGCAGGTGGAATAGAGAACGGAGTTGTTGTCCTTAAGTCTGTTAAATTCCTATATCTATGACTGCAAGTAAATGTTTCAAGACAAAAAAAAATTAAATTCCCATTCCTCATATTATCCTATTTTAAACATATTTAGGACGGGAAATAAAAATGGGGAAGTTACATGTCATAGTCTGACTTAACAAGAGGAAATATGGCGGAGATGCCAGCGAGGGCACATTTTGGCTTCTTCAGGCACTGTGTAAGGGAACTTTGAAATTTAATCACATGCCCTCTAGTGTTGAGAAAGAAAATCAAACTTCTTTTCAAACCAACTCCGCTCTCCTGCCCAAGAGTGTTAATAGTGTTTTAAAGGAATTCTTTACCTTCTATTCCGTTGTTCACTTGTTCTAAGGCTGTTTCTTTCTGTATTTCTTTCCATATAGAAACCTATGTTGTTTGAGTGTAAGGAAATCCCTGCACCTTTGCACAGAAACTTGATCTGAAAACTCCCCCTTGACTCAGGATACAATCAATCTTCCTTCATGAATCCTGCCTCTGGACCAAGACTGGCTGGTAAGACATGATGAACTATTTCTTTTCCTCTATTTTAGAACCACAGTGAAATGCAATGTCAAAGACAGAAGGGAGCAGAAGTGATCCTTTCATATTCAAGAGTTTGTAAAAGCAGACTCTGTAGGAAAGGGACCCACTGCTGAAGTGCCTGACCCTTACTTAACAATAATGCTCAAAAGGCAAAGTTGAAAGGCATTTGCCAAAAATCATTGAAGGAAGTATAAATTGTATAAAAACTTAATTGTATGGAGATTCTCAGTCATCCGGGTCATGATTGTCCCAAAGGTGCTTTTTCAAAAGGCAACTGGACTTTCCGGGGGGGGGGGTGTTCCTTTGAAGTTGTTTCACTTCTCATCCAAGGAGTTTCTACAGCTGAAGAAGCTTCTTGAATGAGAAGCGAAACAACTTCAAAGAAAAAAACAGAATGTCCAGTTGCCTCTTGAAAAAGAACCTTTGTCTAAGTTAATACGCAAAGGATCTAGTTCAATAATTCTCAACATGTGGCTCAGAGGCCACTAATGGTTTGCAAGAGTACTGCGGGTGGCTGAAGTAAGTATCTTTCTTAAAATGGCCGAAACACTAAGAGAATACAAGTATCCAAGATTTTTAATATTCTTGTTTAGAATTCTGGCTTTCCTCCCAAAATCTCCTAAGATTTTAGACAGAAGCACTATACTAAATAATCTATGGGAGTTTTGTGTTCTCAAAAAATTTGGTCTTTTAAAAAAATTAATTTCAGTTGATGTTCAGACTGATCCTACATAGTATTGTGCTTCTGTAATGGGACTCTAATGCTTTCAATTACAATGCAATGATTTCATAAAAGAAAATTTCTAAACTGCTGCTTTAATAGGAAGAAGGGCAGGGAGAGATCAAAGACAATGAAGAAAAGAAAAATGGATATGGGATCTCTGGATAAATTAAGCATAATAATATTCTTTAAATGTCAATATTTTGAGGAAAAAATTAGGGGAAAGAAGAAATTTCATCAATATATCTCCACTGTTTTAAAATCACATTAATAATATATCTGTGAACCAGCTGCTTTGTAAAGCTCTTTTGTTCATTTGGGAAAATATTTAATAAAATATTTAATTCTTTATTTAAAAGTTCCAATCGGGCTTAATCCCAAATGATTGAAGACTTGGATTTTCTCCAAGGGATTAGGAACAAGCCAAGAGATTCTTTGCACTGTATTTCAAAAATGTTTACTAATAACACAATGCTGCTCTTCTATGGCTCTGCTTTGTCATATACTATGATATTATTTAGAAATAAGTCAGACTGATATCTATAAAGGTCATATTCAAATAACTGAGTCAGACCTAAATTCAAAATGAGATCTTCTCTGAGCCAATGGATATATTAATTTTTGTTTTTTAAACTCTGTAAAGCAACACATTACATCATATGCCCTTTAGTATGATGATTGAAAAACAACATATTCACTTAATTAAATCAAATTGTATTCTGGGAAATTGTCTATCACTTTTGAAATTAAAACAAAAATCATATACTCTCTAAAGAAATGTTCTTTATACTAGCTAATATCTCATTTCCCAATCCCAAAACATAATTAAGATAGGTCTGCACAACATTAATGTCTTACAGACCACATGTGATAGCATGTCACACTAAACCTGTTTACCTGTAACTGCTCCCAAAAATTACATTTACCCATTAAATAAGCTAATGCATGGTTTTATAGTACTGTATCCTGAAAAATAGCTATACTTTGTCTTGCTTGTCTGACTGGGCGTTATGAAATAGGTATGCTATTCACACTATACTGTATTGTTTAAAGACGATAGTAAGATACTGGATCAATGTGGATGGCTGCTTTTCTCAGCTTTCACCTGTTATCTCTACTAAATCTATTTATGTTGGATTTATTTCCCACTATTCTCTTTGAACTTAATGCAGGTTACATAAGCATCGCTCTTCATTTTATCTCTACAAAAATGTTATAAAGCCGTGATTGACTGAAAGTTGACTTGTTTATTGTTTTTCTAAACTGAGTGGAGAAGGCAGGAATTTCAAATAGGATTTAATGTGCTAGATGTTTCTTTTTCAAAAAACCATTTTTCATTAACTAAAACTAAATTAGGGTGCTTTTGAAAGTTAAATCCTGATTTTTAAGAAAGATGAAGTCAACTTCTTAATATGCAGCACTGTTACCAGATTGCAGAAGTTATACTAGTTTTCAAAGCTAATTGCTCACCTTTTTTTTAATTCTCAACAGAAATACTTGCTTTCTACAACAAAACCTGAACTACACACATCTGTCTCTACAATCTGCAAAACACCTAATTCTGCCAATGAAAATAAGAGATTTCAAGGTGAGGATTGAGAAATGCAGTATCAAAGAAATGTCATTCAACAGCTTTCACTCAGATAATTTTTTTCCAATTCATCACCACTCTTGAATCATGATCAGGCATTCTGCTAAAACTTCAAGCACAGACAGTTTATTTCTAATCCAGTATAAAGTGATTCTGTGTCCTTTCAAAGTTTTGAACTACAACTTACACACAATCTTGCAGCTCCATGTTCTATTTGAGTGCAGAAAACCTGAAATGCATCAGTCTACTCTAATATCACAGCTCTTACTGGGTAATCTCGAGAGCTAAACATACAACATAAACAATTGTAGGAAGTTAAGTAAGATGGAGTGATGGCTACCATTTTGGGGGGAAAAGTTTCTTTGGTTAAACATACACTGGGTAAGCCAGATTTTACCATTTACTTCAGGACCAATGACTGGGTGACTTTCTGTCGATCAGAAAGGTCAGCAGTTTGGCAGTTCAAATCCCTAGAACAGGTCTCCTGCTTGAGCAAGGGTTTGGACTAGATGACCTCCAAGGTCCCTTCCAACTCTGTTACTGTTACCAATGTCCATAGCTCTGTTACATGAAGACCTCAAGAGACAGATCTGTTTTTAAAAAAAAAAAAATCTGCCATTATTAATGAAATCCCTATATAAAAACCAATATGATTAGCACTTAAAAAGAGGATGAGGAAGTGGGAATGGAAAAAGAAAGATGAATTTAGTTCACACAATTTGGTTTTGGTTTAGCACATTCACCCAAAATATACCTTTTAAGGGCAAAAGAAACAACTGGTAAATTTTCTCCTCCCCACTCCCCCGCCCACTGCACACAAAGACATTTGGGGAAGGCGTTCCAGAAATCAGGACTGCACAGCAAGAACCAAGTTAAGAGAGGAAGAGATGCATAAAAATAATTTGGGATGCAAAATGATCATTCTATGTTGGTCTTGGTACACACACTACTAAAAAGTGCAGGGTGTGCACATATTCATATATTCTCAGGACTTTGCCCCGTGAACAGGTTCAAAGGAGTTATATGAAATGGCCATCTAAAAAAATGGAATGCCCAGCCCCGGCTTTTCTTTATCTAAATGTTTTTACTTATAATCTAATTCACAAGTTACTTAATCTTTCTACAACTGGGGCGGTGGGAGGAGGGGTAGGTAGATGTTCAGATAGAAGGAAAGGGGGGGGATTAACCCATTCTCAAGAATGGCTTATCTTCTACACAATTTTGCCGTGTGTATCTAGTAAAGCAGTGAACCAATCCAGATTTAATTTATTCGCCATTTCACCCTATCTTGTTAGAAGCAGTAGGAATCTTATGTAGGCTGTGAATGTATCTGGGCAGCAAGAATACTTTTAATATTAAAAATGCTGTCTCACTCTTAGCCCACAAAACAGACCGTCAAACCTCTCCTCCTGCTAGCATCTCCCTGTTTTATCAGCCCCCAGGGAGCTGTCAGCGGGTGGGGTAGGGGAGACTTAGGTGGACAACTCAGAAGGTGGTTCTGGATGAAGATGACAATCACAGATCAAAGCTACATTTTATGGACAGTGGACTCATCCATAAAGTAGAAAGCACTACTAAACGCTTGTGTCCAAGTGTAGTGTTTCCTACTTTATGGATGAGTGTACTGTGAGCAACGGAGGCAACAAGGGACAACACAATCAAGAATGGAAAACAGAAGCAGCAGAATAACGTGTAAGTATTGTCAGTTTGTCCACAGATTGTATTGCACAATATTTTATTTAGGTACAGAGTCCCTTTGATGTACTCCCATTATATTCATCCCTCTTTCCCAGCATTTGGACTCAAAATTCCCCAAGTTTCATTTAGGACCATTTTGCATGTTTCTGCATTTAAATAAAATAAAGGAGAAAAGTTAACAAAGTGGTTATTTGGCTTGTATTTTTTCTTCATGCAATTTTGCTATTTCCTCCGTCTTCCATGAGTCATATTCTCTCCTCAGTTACATTTCACGTTTTTGAAGAGTCAAACAAAAATATTTTTAGTTGAGCAAAGCCAAATTCAAAACTCATTAAGTTTATTTCTTCTGCTGGTTATATTTAGAAACTCATTATATAGTTCTCTCCAAACCTACATTAATTTTGCTATTTAGAGAAGAGGTTGGCTGAAGTGTGAAGAAAGATGACGATGACAGGATAAGCTAGTAACTGTGTATGTGGAAGGAGCTTCCTAATACTGAAATATTTCATGTCCATTAGTGTAATGAAAATAAATAAAATATTAACACAAATATACATTGAATTTATTCACAAAGGTTGGAAAAGCTAAGGGCTTAACAAACACAGGCGTTTTAAAACTTAAACCTCAGTTCTGTTGTGTTCTCAACCAGTTTGCTAGTTAGATACAAAGAAATTTAGTTGCATTAGGTTCCATTGGAGAAAAAAAATATTAAATAACCTATTAACCTAAATTGCACCTTGTTTACAAAAACCTCAGAGATTTTAATGGATCAACATTTAGCTTCTTACTCGGCTTCTAATTAATTAATTAAAATTTTATCTAATCAATCAAATATTGTTATTTAAAGCAAACCTAAGGGTTAAAGGCAGTAAGCTAGAAACCAGATCATCTGCTGCAGTACTGGCTTAGGCACAAAGCTAAGTGGATAACCTTGGGCCATTCAGTCTCTCTCAACCTTCAGAAGAAAACAATAGCAGACTACTTTCTAAAAATGTTGGTAAGAAAATTGCAGGGATTTGTCTAAGCAATCATAAGGCATCAAAGGTACATGCACACACACACACACACACAACCTTTTTACATCCAGCTATATGAATGCATGCAAGTATAAATAACACAATGTCAGAGAGCAGAAACTTGTGTGCAAAAACTGTTCATTTAAAACACTGCCCGCCGCACTTACTATTAAAAATGTGGAAAAAAGGGTAAGTACAGAGTTGTTTTATTTTTATAACATGAAAAGGGGAAGTACATTTTACCACATTTACAGCCCTGATTTATTTTTATACATCCAAACCTTTATCTGTTTTAAAGTCTGCATGCCACATGGGAAGATTAAAGTGGAATTCAGTTTACCTGAAATTCCTGTGCATCACTTCCAGATATGTATCTTTCTCAAGAATTAAAGTATACTGAAATGAAGATTCAAGAACTTTCTCAGGATTACCAAGCTGGTTGTGGTGTCTTAATTACTATTTGTCATCATATTGTGTATTTCAAAGAATTGTTACAACTATGGTAAGGAAAGGCACACAAGAGACTGGATTCTCGGGAGCTCTCAGAACATGAGATGTCATCTTATTCCCTAAAACCAAAATGAGTTTCCTACCAGGATTGAAGGTACAGGACCTCAGCATTTAGAAAGAGGCTTAAAATCCCCATCTATGCATGCCAAGGTGGCCAGGAGGAAAAACAAACAGCAGACATAGGTAGTCCATAGGCTGTATATGGTCCCCTCCTCCACCAAAGTATAGCTACAAAATGGCTACATTTTAGTGATGTAACTTTAATTTTTTTATTTAAAATAAAGGGTTGGAAATGGAACAAGAAGCTTCTAAGTGGCTCCTATTCAAATTGCTATCCTTAACCATTACACTTTCACACAAACTATGCTTTCCAGATCAGTTTTCCTCTTCAGAGTTTACAAATGGGAATCAAGAGTGGTTTGCTTTAAAGTCCTTAAATCAGGCCTAAATAAGCCATAACTAAATGCTTTTTACAGGGTTAAGAGTACAAATGGCATTTGTTCCACAGCTATCTCTCATTCCTATTCTTACTTTTAACACCCACCCAAAAAAATGATTGGCTGTGACAGGACAACCCTACCAATGCCGTCTCTGAAGCTCTCCAAATTGAGCTTTTCCCCTTCAATATTTAATGCCACATCACACCTGTTACCATTTATTGTCCATGCCAGCCTCAAGGACAAAACAATGATCAGTTCCAGGCTATTCAAAATGGGTCCATGTGTTTCAATAATTTTACTGAACAGGAAACATCTATAAAAATGCAATTAATTTATTGCATTTATCCAATAAAGTAATATTTGTCTAAATATATTAACACATTATATGTTTTCTAAAGTTGCAGTGCCAGTAATTGCTCATGACAGACAGGGAACTGCTGTTTTATTTCTTGGGGGTCATATAATTCCACATAATTTCAGGATGATTTATTTTTCATGCTGAGAAACAGCCTTTTGAATTCCACCAACACCTGTAACATATGTTACAGGCTAGCAACAGAAACGGAATGGCACAGAGAAAAAAGGTGGGGCATAGAATGACAACAATCAGTCAAAATATGCAATTTCTATGTTGCGGTGTAATTTTTCCTTAGTAATTACACAATTAGCTCCATGAAGCTAAGATGACTTTCGGCTCGGGCATCCCATCCCAAACAATAAAATGTGAAATTCCATGGCAAGAGTTTAGTTATCAGTTTGTGATTTGACATGAGGGGAAGAGAATAAAAAAAGGAGGTTCGCCATCTGTATACTATTCTGACATGGGATGCATCTTCCTTTGTCAAGCAAGAGCAAAAACAAACAATATTAGCAAAAGTAGGCTTTAACGTGTATTAATAGACATGATGAGTAAGATCAATTAATACCTAGGTTTCTTCCTCTCTTCCCCATCCCAAACAATAACTCACAGAAAAATCCTAAAATATTTACTCATACTTCAGTTAGGGGACTGAAATGGGCAAAAGGCAAAGCAGGATGGCTTTAACACAGAGCCCTATGTAGACAAGTAACCAAAAGCTAACAGCAGACAGCTGCAAGAAAGATAAACACAACTGTCAGGAAGTTGTGTTTAAAGTGGGGGAGAACAGAGAACAGACAAAATATTGGGAATCTTTAAAAGCTAGAGGCATTACAGCCATTCCTTTATTCCTTTTATTTTTGGATGGAAGAGAGAATCTTGCTTTGTTCAGCCATGTTTCTTCAAAACTGAATTTGCTCTCCTGGGTGTAATGTAAAGATCAGTGATTTTTTAAAAGAAAAATACATTTCTCTATGCACATCTAATCACATACCATAAGTACAAATAAGGTATACTGCAGTCTGCTTGAAAGCTTTTTTCTATTTGAAAGAGAAGTGATTTGGACATTATTATTAACTCTACCCAAGCAAAATGAACTCAAAAGTTTAGGTTTAAGAGCTTTTGGGTTACTAAGGTAGTTTTGGGTTTAATTTAAACATAGTGGCTCAACGATTAATGATGCTGAGCTTGTCAGGTGAAAAGCTGACAGCCCAGATTCAAGACCTGAGTGACACATGATGGGGTGAGCGCCCATTATTTGCCGCAGCTCCTGCCCACCTAGCAGTTCAAAAGCATGCAATATGGGTAGATAAATAGGTACTTCGTTGTGAAGTTAACAGCATTCCGTGTGCTTTGGCATATAATCATGCTGGACACATGACCATGCAAATGTCTTCGGGCAACATTGGCTCCCTCAGCTAAGGAACAGAGATGAGCACTGCCCCCTGGAGTTGGACACATCTAGATGGGAAATCTTTACCTTTGTTTTGTGTTAGTTAACAATCTTCAGCAGACTGAATAGAGAAATGTGTGCATGCATGTGTTCTAAATAGATGGGACTTAAGTACTTTTATTCTAGTCATTCGTTCATCCTTGAAAGTAATGTTGAAAAGCCTACATATTTAATTGAAGATCTCAGTCGACCAGGTTTAGAGAAAATTCTGACTCAGCAACAGATTTTGCATTTCATAAGTTTATTTGACAGAAAAAATCTCCTTGCTGTACATATCAAAAAAAATTAAATGCTTTTAAGAAATATGAAGAAACTTCTGTTCCCACCCTCCCTGATTTAGGGTTTCTCAGCTTCTTCTCAGCAAAATTTCAGTCACCTTCCCCCTAAAATGCCTGAATGCCCCTGTTCCAGTTCCAAACTTAACCCCTCATGACCTGGCTCAGCTGATCAATATGAAAGAGTCTCCTTTGAGGGAGGAATAAAAAGGAAAAAGAGCACTGCATATTAAATGTATTTTGTTCTGGGGAGGGAGGAGCAGGAATAGTTTAACCCTCAATTTTGCCACCACCAAGAATCAACTCCACTGTTGCAGGCTACTGAAAGAAGCTGCCTGCTTTTCTTCAGAAAAGCTTGATAGAAACAGTGGGGAACAGAGGAAGGAGCTACTAAATAGCACTGCCTTCCATCTGATTCTGGGTTGGTAACATGCATTCCAACTTTTTATTACAACCCTCCACCATTTCCAGCGGGGGCGGGGCGGGTCTGAGAAACACTAAATCGAACAGATTAGATCACATATCCCTCTACTTCCCACCCACCCATTTGTGTGGTTTGTTTAAAAACCTTTTATGTCTAAATCAACAAAAAGGAGACAGCTCTCTCAAAACACAGAAGTAAAGATTTTAGCTGCAAAACGCACAGGAAAAAAAATGCTCACTGGAGAGGGGGAAAAAAATCAAATGAACATCACCAACTGTTGGAAGAAGAGGAAGAGGAGCATAGAGGCTGCGGATCCTGGTGGGTGTTGAGCAGAAATGTCCAGGGACAAGGGGAATGTAGCTGCCGACAAATGGCGGGCAATAAAGACGGACAGTAAAAGAAAAAACTAATGAGAATATAAAGGTGATGGCAAATGAAGAGACCTCCACTCCCCCCCTCATGCAAACACACTGGTTTCCAGTGGACATCAGGAGGTGGGGGCTCCCACCTGGAACAGCACTGGAGGCTGGGGGTGGCGCAGTCTGTGGTTGCGAGGACAAGGTCTTTTCGCTCTTCAAAAGGTTTATGGGGACCTTGGGGAAAAAAGGGAGGGGAAAAATTAGGCAATGCAAAACAAGTTGGCAACCTCTTGTCAACTAACCTCTTAGCCTAGAAGTGATCTACAAATAAGCCTAGAGGTGATCTACAAAAGGTAACTACCTACAAATAATTTAAAGTACATTGTATAAGGAAACATGACCACTGAAATGCAACTGGTACAAAGATCATGACTGAGGAGAAAAAAGGATATTCTAAGAAGGGGGAAGTGTATATATTGAAATGTATAATGCCACTAGAACAATTTTAAGAGCACAATGTATTTCCCATGTACTAAGGATGAAAACAGATTAATATAATTACTTCCATATACTTAAAATCCACACATACAGAACATAGAGAAGCCATTTCTGCTTAGAAATAAGTTATAGCAAATTTCCCTAACAGTACGTAAAAGGCAAGTCTTCTCCTTTACTCCTCCAAGTTGAGGAAAGATAACCAAAATGACAACGTTATAACGTAATATTATAAAATGACAACGAACACCAGAAACTACCACTTCATCCATTACTGCCACTAATTGCTGGGCTTTGGATACCCTCTTTACAAAGGGCCTTAGAATCAATTACAGCAGGAATACAAGCAATCTTTGATTTATAACCACAATTGAGCCCAAAATTTATGTTTCTAAGTGGGAAATTTGTTAAGTGAATTTGTCCCATTTTATGATTTTTCTTGCCACATTTGTTAAGTGAATCACTGCAGTTGTTAAGTTAGTCACATGCCAGTTAAGTGAATCCGGTTTCCCCATTGACTTTGCTTATCAGAAGGTTGCAAAAGGGGATCACATGACCCTGTGACACTGCAATAAGTCATTTTTTTCAGTGCTATTGTAATTTCAAACAGTCACCGAACAAATTGTTGTAAATTGAGGACTACCTGTATTTGTTCTTTTCCATAAAGAGAAAGGAAGCATAATGGAAGTCCTCTGAATAATTCATTTTTATCATACCAGACTATTCTAGGAACCATAAAATATTACATATAAATTGTCACCTTCTCATTTTTGCTTCTCATCCCCTTTCCTCTCTGTGTGTATTTTTAGGTTACAATTGCAAGGGAATTTATTATGGGAGCTTTTTAGGCCAAAGAATACAGCATAACTAGTTTTAAGTAAAAAGAGCAGTCAAGTCTTACAGAATTTAAGAAGTCAGCTCTGATAAGTTTCAAGAGAACAAAGGAATAAATGCTTCATCTATAGCTCTCTGGATCTCACCAAATCAATCAGAAAATGAAGCAGAGCATTTTCTGAAAATGGGATGTGTTCAGCCTAAGGACTCTACTTTGTGTGATGACTCCTCCAAATGCTTCCCCAGATATCAAGTTCAGCGGGAGATGAACCATTTCCAGGCATGTCTAGGAGTTGGTAAATGGCTCCAAGCACCCGTTTAAGAGGGATTTGGCTCAAGTACAGCTGCGTCAGGACAGCCCTGAGGCTTCAGCTGGAGAAAACATGCAGCTGCTGCCAGTCAGTGATGGGGAAGAGGAACTGCCTTCTGCACCTTATCCAAGAACATGCAGGGCAGAGAAAAGGCAGGAACAGAAAAGGTCAGCCAGATTACTCACGAGGAGAAAGCCTTGCCCTAATGGGCTGCACCAGAAATTTAGCACAACACACAAATGGAAGCAATGCTAGGAACATGTTTATTTCCTAGCTATGTATTTTCTGCTTGCCATGATTTTTGCCTCGCTTTGGATTGACACCTTGACTTGGATCGTGCTTGTGAACTCTGGACTTTTTAATTGCCTCGTGAATCCTCTTGTATTGTGGATTTAATTTTGTCTGGTGAGTTTATTCTGATTGGGAATCTTCCAAATGCTTTGTGGACTCATTGGCCATTGCTCTGTGGATTAGTCTGTTTGTGGCTGGATTTAATAGGAACAGTTCTGGGTTTTTGGTGAAGGCAATTGTGGGGGAAATATCCATAAACCCACTAAACCAGAGTTGTTTGTGTGAGAGCGGGACAGCACACTTTGAGATTAACAGAGTCCCTAGCTGCTTTCAGTTGGCAAGTGAGCTTAAATTTCAGAGAGCAAGAGGATAAGAAACAATGGATTAGCCAGAAGAGAAGAATTCACAGACTTCAAGCTGGAGATTTTAGGATTAAAGACACTAGCACAATTTCACCATACCTTCAAGAAATGAGTAGGAACACACTGCGTCAGAAATAACAAAACTAGTAAATGAAGTCAAGTCAGTCAAATCGTTGCATTTATTAGGACCTTTAGCAATTGTTATGCATTTCTAAAACTAGCAAGTCATGCTCATTACCTTGAAGTTCTGCGACGAGGAGCTCGGGGACTGGGAGATTTGCGTCGCCGTTTTCGTCCTGGAGACCTGCTGATGCTTTGTCTGTTTCTCTGCGGGGACCTATCCCTAGATCTGTCTCTGAATAGAGAATCAGGGTATGAAATCAGGGTATGACTTAGATTCAATGTTAAATGCATTCTGGAAATAATCCCTAAACAATTTCTCAGCCAAGGGAAGTAAGACTGGCTGAAGAGACTTACCTACGTCGATCCCTTGGAGCAGAAGGTGGTTGGGCAGGAGGGGAAATCTGACGCCGTTCTGCTGGGGAGTAGCTCAGAGAACGGGAATCTCTCAATGAATCAATTGGTTTTCTAGGGCTGCGTGACCTAGCAATAGAGACAATGTTTTTTAAAAAGGTCAAAAATGGAAAGAGACATCAACTGGAGGAATGGATTGAAAAGATGAAGGATTGGCAGATAGCAAATTTAATTGCAATAATTAGGGGAAAGAATGTAAGTAATTTGTGTCCACCTGGAAACCTTTTTTGGACGTTATACTCAAAAGAGAAAAAAAAATTTTTTTTCATTTTAGGTTTTGACAATTAAGATCATTATTATAGAAACAGTGAAAAGTTGATGATATAACTATATTATGTATCTCATTGCAACGAAAAAAGCTGGAAATCACTGCTTTTTATTTCTTCCTTTCCTTTTTCTTTCCTCATTTTATCCATCTTTCCTTTTTCCTTTCCTCCCCCCATTTTTCCATTGTCTTTATTTGTATTTTATATTAAAAAAAAAACTTAATAAAAACATTGTAAATATGAGAAACACTATTCTAAAAGAAGGACTATCACATACAGTATCCAGAATTTGCCCTCTGTGTCCATAGGATAACATGGCAAAACAAGATACTGTAATGAAAATGCCATCAGTTATAAGCTGCAACATTCTTAGCAAATATTTTTAAAGTAATATTTTGCAATATTTTTAAAGTATTTGTAGGTACAGCCTATCACTGCGTTTTTGTATTTGTCAGCTGGGCTCCCATTCTGAGATTTACGGTAGACTGATTTGACTCTTATCTCAGAATCCACTGCGCATGTCCACATTCCTTCTTCCACATTCTTTCACTTTCTTTTAACTTTCTTTGTTCGCCTGCCAAGAGGTCCAGCAGGAACGCTGCCAAGATGTAATTAATTAGCTAGTAAGATGTTTTTACTTCTTTATAATAAAATGTGCTTATTAGAATATATCTCGGGTTTATTTTCTTAAGGTATACTTGCAAGGAAAGGCCACGATCCATTCTCTAATCAAGGTGCAATTACCCAAAAGCGGAATGGGATTAATTGCCACCCTGACACATCCTACCATGTGCAGTCCTATTGTAACTGATATACTTCTACCCGAAAAAGCTAGTGCCACAAATCTTCCACAGCTCTTTTAGCATCAGGTAGTTTTCTTGGACTATTTCCCCAAGATCTCATGTCATTTGCACTAAGCATGTGATGCCAGAAGTCATTCTAAACATTCAGCAAACAGGACAAAGTATCCTCTTAGGGTGCCAAACCAAGGAAGGGAAGGGAAGACCTAGTTCACCTCCACATTTCAACAACATTGTCAATAAGGAATAGAACACTGATTCTCAGGTGTAAAGTATACCTCTTCATTAGCAGAATACTTACTTTCTCTTCTCTGGTGATGGTTTCTTCTTCAGGGGGCCCTTCATCACTGCCTGGAGTCCTGTTTTAGGCAATGGCGTGGAGGAGGACGAAGATGACGAAGAGGAGGAAGAGGAGGAAGAGGAAGAGGCTGAAGAAGAGGAGGACGAAGAAGAGGAAGAGCTGCTGCTTGTACTGCTTGAGCTTTGAGAACGGCACTTACGTTTGCCCATTTCTAGAGGTTGCTCATCACTTTTAGTTTCTTTCAGCACTGGGCTTGGTGGCCTTTATGAGAAAAGTAAAGGGAAGAGGATATAATTAAAGACTGGATGGTTGCAACAGAGGAAAGAAGGTTCAGTCAGGTTAACTGGAGAAATTCACATTTCTGAATGGACACACAAACTCCAGCTCATGTTGTTTATGGGAAAAATCAGGGGAAACAACTGATTTGAGTCTTTTAAAAAAATTTCTTAGCATATTCAGCCTTTTATCAGTCAAAAAATAGTCATAATAGGGAACCTTACACGTCACGAAATGACAGCCTTGGTTGGAATAAGCAGTCCAAAAATACCACAAAGAAAACTAACATTGTTACTTCTTACCACGCTAATCCTCCATCTTATTTTTTTTCCTTATATATATAGGTACTTCAAACCAAGCCCCACATTGCAGCCTCCTTCTAGATATGTTCCTGAGGTTTATGAGAAGCATAGAAACATTACTGGAAATAAAGTAAAATCGAAACTGATAATATTTTGCAACACACTATTTTCCTTTTTTTTAATTAAAAGAAGCTATCATGCTAGCAACTCAGAAGCTTAGGTTTTCCACTGACAAAGGCTACTGCTACTTCATGTACTCATTTCATAGGAAGCAGAAATGAGTCACTTGCATTAACAGATCCAGAATACAAACATCTTGAGTTGAAGATTTAGGTTACTCTTACAAACAAAAAGTAATCATGACTAAACAGCTTCCCGAACAGCCAAGGATTCAAAATGGAATCCTGTAATCAATGTTTTAATTACAGGTTCTATCAAGCTGTCTCTGTGCCATCCCATTAATTCTCTACAGTCATTTCCTTGCTCTGCTATTCCAAGTCTTCAAAAAAAAAAAAAAAAAAAACCCCACCCTAGTTCTCCACACTATCTTGAAAGCAGAATTATAAAAGTTACATAAGCTAAGACTGCATTTAAATTGTTAAATACATATTTTGCAAAAAGATTATCATCCATTTTTTGCAGGCATACTATGATGCAGCACAACTCTACAAAACCTGATACCGATAATAAAGAGCAAAATTAGATTCCATAAGAATACAGTACAATATCTATTAGTTGTACCCAGTAACATCAACAAAGACGACCTCTGGTGGACAAAGGCCATCATTACAATCTTTCATAAGCATGACCAATGAAGCAGCATTTCTGAAGGGTCTACATACAATACTGGGTCTACACACTACATACTGAACAGTCACTTGGCTGATTTGGACAGCTATAAAAATTGAAGAAAAAACCAAACATATGAAGAGATGAGGGAAAACCTATGTTTCAATTAAACTAAACTAAACTAAACTAATTGGCAGTATTAATGAAAATCGAGGAAAATAGATGCTGGAAGGTATACACAGCAACCACTCCGTACATGGGCACATCCAAAATCTGCCAGTGCCCATGCAGTTGACCCGACTATTGAGCCAGGATCGAGTGGCTATCTCTCATACCAGAATAGCCATGTTGCAGCAGAGATCCTTTTCTCATCTGGCTTCTATTGTCTGAAATCATCTATCACCAGAAATTGTCTTAGAATCAAGAACAACTTTGTTGTTCCTTGAGCTCATTTGATTTCCCTAGAGGAAGAGAGCTTGTTTCCCCCGTATCACAGCCAAGCATAAAAATAGATCTCATTGGCCTTTTTGAATTTTCTTATATAGGGGACTAGATTAGAATTCAATTGACGCAAGAGTTCAATCAAAACTTCATATTTTAAATCTAGCAACACTAGAAACAAAAACATTATTGGTTGTGTTATACACACATTATCTATTTTATATATTTGCACAGAATATTTGAGACAATGCTTATGGACTATGGGTCCACGCAACATCTTTTTATGACAGAGATGTCATTCCGGAGACTGGGATTAGAAGGGATATAAGACAAGGACATGAATAAAATGAGTGAATGTACATATATATTCTAACTGACCAAGAATAAACTGGATGTTGGGTATCACCAGGCAATGACCACAGACAGCTTAAAAGATAAGGGGGAAAAAGGATTACTAAGAAGAAAGGTTCTTACTGTTTCAGTTCAATCTCAACATCAAGATCCTTTGTTGCCTGATCATGGGGACTGGACTCAGATGAGCTGGACTCAGAATCAGAAGTTGAAGAAGATGAGGATGAGGAGGAAGACGAGGATGATGATGAACTGGTAGATGAAGCAGATGAACTTCTCTTTGCCTTCGAAGGGGCAGATGGTGGAGGAGAGGGAAGATCAAGTTGTAGGACTGTGGGACAGCTACTCCTGGTGTCATCCTCCATGGTGACAGAAGCCAACTGCGACTCAGCCTCAAGGGTAGGTAAGTGCACCTCAGACCTGTCTGCTACTTTTCCTTCAGATACAATCTCCTCTTCTTTGGGGGATGGCACTAGGACAGAAATCAATGCTGGTAAGGGGCTCGAAGAAGCAGAGGAGGAGGAGGAAGCAGAGGAGGAGGAGGACCGGGATGACAATTTAGCTTTTAAAGGAGAGAGGGAGCCTGCATGAGAACTGCTTCTCCCTGACAAAGATGCACCAACTCCTGCATCATCTTTCATTATAGCTTGGTGCATGCTCTGATTCCTATCTCCTGGGCTTTTTCGGATGGCTATGGAATCACCATTCTTTGATACTGGAGGCAAGTCATGTAGCATAGATGGATCAGGAGAGAGGGCCTTTCGCAATTTAGGAGATTCCTCACAAGGTGGAGTTAAAGCGCAAGGAATGGCAATGTTGTTTTTGCTGTGCCAAAGAGAAGAGCTTGTTGGCTTCTCTTGGAGGTCAGACTTGGGATATCTCTCAAGAACAGGAGGAGAGCGAGACTTTCTTCCTGGAGATGTACAGGCTTCCTGGGAGCCTGATCTGGAATGCTTTCTCACAGGAGATGACTGACAATCAGGGGATACTCTGGACCCAGTGCCTTTATATGATGCTGTTACACGTGATGCATCTAATCTGGGAGGTGAACGGGATGCATTCCGACTTGTTGCAGTCCTCTCTGGGGACAATGGCAACATCTGTACTGGCGATTGGGAATGACCTCTGTGTGGTAGTTTAGATTTCTCCTGACGAGAAGAGGATCTTGAACGGCTTCTAGCTGGAGAGGAAATTGAGCGTTCCCTCCGCAACGAACCCCGAGATTTATTTCGTCGCCTGGAGAGTGAACGGGAGCGACTCCTCAAAGAGGGAGAGCCAGATCTTTCTTGTCGCAAAGAAGTTCTGGGCCTATCACCATAGGATGATGACTCGGACCGATGTGGATGTGTGTTGGTGCTTGATTTCTCTCTGGAGAGTGATCTGGACCGCCCACGTCTTGGAGGTGTTCGAGATTTGCGTCTAGGACTCACTGGTGATACAGATCTCCGTCTTCTTGTAACTGGTGTTCTAGATTTTTCTCTTGCCCGTGATCCAGATTTACGTCGTCGTGGAGGGGTTCTAGATTTCCTTCTAGGTCTTGGAGATGATCCAGCTCTGCAGTGATATCGGAGTGGTGTTCTGGATTTTATTTGGGACCTTGGGGATGACCCAGATCTACGTCGTCTGGGAGGTGTTCTAGACTTTATTCTGGGTCTAGGAGATGAGCCAGACCTACGTCGCCTTGGAGGCGTTCTGGACTTCAACTTAGGTCTTGGTGGAGACCCAGACCTTCCACGCTTTGGAGGAGTTCTGGATTTTGGTCTAGATTTAGGTGGTGACCTTGATATTCTGCGTCTTGGTGGTGTTTTTGATTTTATTCTTGGTCTGAGCGGTGACACAGATCTGCTCTCTGATTTCTCTTTCCATTCTGGGGAAGAATCTGAACTGCTCTCACTAGAGTGTATTTTTGGCTTCTCTTTAGTTCCAGAATAAGAACCTGATCTACTTCTTTGAGATGCCTCTTTAAATGCCCCTTTCTTCTCTAAAGGTGATCTGGGCCCCATCACTGCAACTTTAGAAGTTTCTCTTATTTCCGGAGAAGATCCAGGTCTATTGTGCTTTGTAACAGTTGCAAATGTGCTGTTGTCTGGTTCTGGAGAAGAATATACTTTGCCTTGCACTGGGGATGAAACTGATTTATTCTTATTGATTGACAATCCCGCAGAGCGACTAAGTCTGGGAGGTGACTGAGATTTATCATCTTCTGGAGATGTTGATGAAGAAGTGGAAGAGGAGGAGGAGGAGGAAGAGGAGGAGGAGGAGGAGGAAGAAGAGGAGGAGGAGGAAGATCCAGATCTACTTCGCCTTGAGGGAATATCTGTTTTTTTAAGTACTGGTGATGACTCAGATGGCATTTGTCTTGAGGAAGATTGCAATTTTTCTTTTCCCGAGAGAGATGAACCTGATTTACTCTTTTGGCATGGAAATGAAGCACTTTCCATTACTGCCATGGAACTGGATTTGTTGTGCCCTGGAGAAGTTCCAGATTTTGTTTTCACTTCTTGGAATTTATTTTGCTTTGGAGGAGTTTTAGATTTGCCATTTAGTTCAGGAGATGGTCTGGATTCACTTCTCCTGGCGGGAGATTTCTCTTGCGCTGCCTGAGGGGACAGTCCACATCTGATTTGCTTCAAAGGTGAAGGTTTTGTCATCTCAGGAGAGTATCTTGACTTGGTCCTGGTAGGTGATCTTGACTGTTCTTTGGTCATTGGAGAAGAGCCAGATGTGCTTTGCCTTGGAGATGGCCTAGTCTTCTTTAACTCCAAGGAATCATTTTTGCATTTATCGAGTGGTGAAGATTTCTTCTTAATTTCTGATGAAGATCCAGATGCAATTGGTCTTAGAGGAGAAAGAGATGTCTCTCTCAAAGCTGGAGGTGATCTAGACCTGCTCTGCCTTTGGTGCGGTGATCTAGGTTTTTCTTTTGTTCCTACAGACCTTCCAGCTCTGCTTTGCTGCAGTGGAGATGCAGACTTTGATTCTGGAGAAGCTGCTCGCCTTATTGGCGATAAGGAGTTTTCCTTCACTGATGATTGACTAGAACTAGACCGACTTTGCCTTGGAGATGATCCTATTTCCTGTTTCAGCATTGGGGATGATCCTGCTCTTGGCTTTGTTTTCACTTCTGGAGAAGACTCAGATCTGTTTCGCCTTCTTGGTAATCTCATCTCCGGTTCTGGAGAAGACCCAGATAGACTATGTCTTGAAGGAGACACTGATTTCTTTCGCAGTGCTGGAGAGGAACCAGATCGACTTCTTTTTGAAGTGCTTTTAGCTTTTTCTTCAGCTGCTGAAGAAACATCAGTCTTCCTTGTAAGCCTTGGAGATGAACCAGAACTGCTCGGAGGGGACATTCTGGTTTTGTTTTTGAGGGCTGGAGGTGACCTGGATTGGCTATGCCTGGTAGGTGATCTAGATTTCTTTTTTGGTGTTGGAGAAGAACCAGATCTACTTCGTCTGACACTTAATCTTGATTTCTTTTTTATTCTTGGAGAACTAGAACGACTGCGCCTTGGAGGTGTTCTTGATCTTTTCTTCCTTGACCTTGGAGAAGAACCTGAACGACTCCTCCTTGGAGACAACAGAGTTTTCTTTTTAGCTTTTGGAGGTGATCCAGACCGACTACGTCTGGGAGATGCTCTTAACCTTCTCGATTCAGGAGAGGAACCAGAAAGACTACGTCTTAGCACTTTTCTAGATCTTTCCCTCATTCTTGTAGATGAATCAGATCGACTTCTCCTAGAAGAAATTCTGGAAACTTTCCGATCTGGAGATGACACAGATCTACTTCGTCTGGCTGAAATCAAGGATTTCTCTCTTCTTGGAGATGAACTCGATCTTCCTCTCCTGGGAGGTGTCCTAGTTCTAGATCTGCCTCTTCTTGGTTGTGTTCTGGAGCGGGACCTTGCTCGCCTAGGTGGACTTCTTGATCTAGACCTGCCTCTTCTTGGTGTTCTTGAACGTGACCTCCCTCTTCTTGGCGGTGTTCGTGACCTACCCCATCTTCCACTATTTCTGCTTCTAGACCATCCATGCCTTTGAGGAGTTCTAGAACGAGACCAACCACGCCTCTGAGGTGTACGTGATCGACCCCATCTGGGAGGTGTACGAGAACGTGACCTACCCCATCGCTGAGGTGTTCTTGAACGGCCTCGCCACTGGGGAGTTCGAGAACGTCCCCTTCGCAAAGGAGTACGTGAACGGGATCGGGCACGTCTCTGAGAACGAGACCTGCCCCTTCTTGGTGGGGTACGTGTGCGTGATCTAGCTCTCTTAGGTGGGGTCCGGGACCGCGATCTACCTCTACGTGTAGTGGGTGTTTGAGAGAGAGATTTGTCCCTCCGACTGGCTCTTGATTTGGAGCCTTTAGCCGGTGGGGTGCTGGATGGTTCACGGCGAGATGTCTTAGAAGACTGCTTTTGCCCAGAACGAGAGATTTCAGGGGATGAGCTAGATTTCTCTCGCTGGGTAGAGGCTTTCTCTTTGTCTTGTCTTTTGGGAGGGACCTCTGGAGAACAGTTGCGAGAAACTGGAGCAGGCTTAGTTGGTGGGGAAGGAGAAGAGGAGGAAGAAGAGGAGCAACTACCACTCTCTGAAGGAGAACGTGAGCATTGAGGTGTAGAGTCCTCACGAGGCATCTTCTTCAACTTGGTCTCAACAGCCTTAAAAGCTGATGAGGAAGCTGTAAGCTCCTCCTTGCTATCAGGAGAAATCTTAGCCTTGGATGGTGGAAGAGTCCCATTACGATCTTCTGACTGCTTCTTAGCAGATGGAGAGGAACAGGAAGGAGACCTCTTCTCCTTAGAAGGGGGAGGCTTTTCTCGAGAATGATCATTCAGCGCAGGAGAATGATGCATGTCCTTTGGATCATGCTCAAGTGAGGGGGTGGATTTTCGACCCCCATGCCGAGCAGACTTTCTATCCTTGTCTCTTTCTTTCTCTTTGGCAGGAGATGAAGGACTTGGAGAATGCTGAAGGGTCTCATGTACTGGAGAATGCTTGGATAATTTCTAAACAGGAATATAAAAAACAGTAACTAGAACTATCCTTTGGAAAAACAAAAAGGCTCAGCAGCCAGCTCCCTAGCATTTTGAAAGTGAAAAGATCACTAGGGTTCTTGTTTAACTCTAAGCAACTCATTAATTAGCTGTCATTTTACAATAGCATTTTCCAATCTGGGTGATTTTGTGTGGACTTCAACTCCCAGAATCCTTAACAATGACACATTCAATGGAAAATTCTGAGGGTTGAAGTCCACACATCACGAATTGTTGGGCACACTGTTCAACCAACTATAATTAGATTTTAAGTTTGAGGAAGACACTGCTATAATATATTAAAAGAACAACTTAAAATCCATCATTTCTTCTCACCAATTTTAATGAATCAGTAAGTATTCCTAAATCATTTTGTTCCAAGTGACTTCATGTAAATGTTTCTCACTTTCCTAATGCACGTATTATTCTTTACCTCCCGCTTTTCTCTGCTTTCTCGAGGACTTGTGCTCCTGCCTCGCCGGGCAGGCTCAGCAGAAGATGAACGCTCTTTTTCTCCCAAATTCTTAGAAACCACTTCGGTGTCTTGTTTTCGTGAACTCGATGGAGACTTGCTCTGCCGTCTAAGGAAGCTCCTTTTTTGAACAATGGGGCTGCCTGATCTGTAAATAAATAATGATTAGAAAGTTAATCCACAAGAGTCTGCCCAAGTTTAATAGCTACTTACAAGACACAGAGCTTGATTTGCCAAGCTGTACCTGCTACAGGTAGCATCTGATGAGGAAGAGCCATCTGGGGAGGAAGAGCGATCCCGACGGTCTTTCTGAGATGCAGACTCACTGGTGGACCTGAGAGTTAATGAGAATCAGTTGCATGCAAAAAAGGTCAATTTTAGTTGCACAGCACAGGTAGAATAGGTGGTTTTTACCTCTTCCGTTTCTTTTCCTTAGATTTGTGTTTGCTTTTGGGACTTGGAGATCTGGGGAAAAAAGTTTGTTTTGAATCATTCTTGAACAGTGACATATGCAGTTCTGTTTCTCCCTCTGCCCCTTTCATATCCTTCACAAGACATCTTTTCTAGCAATATCCAATAACTATTCCTAACATACCAACTCCAAATTCAGTCAGGAAACAAATGTAAAGTTTAGATGTAGATACACAGCTTCCGAAAACACTGTAGAATACATGGGATCATACATCTGCTGCCTACAAAATCTTAAAGCAGCCTCTTTTCCCTAGGATTAGGATCCCATGAAAAGACACCACTACTTTAAGATGCTGAAAACAAGTGCTACATTTGCAACTCTCACACATTCTAAGGCAGAGGTCACCAACCGGTGGTCCGCAGACCATAGGTAGTCTACAAGAAAATTTTGGTGGTCCACAGTACACCCGGGTGGAGGAGCTGCTCCGGGATGACCAATGGGCCAGTCCTGTGACTAGAGCTCTGGAATATGGGACCAGCCATGCAGCTTGTGGTGGGGCTGGAAATTTCCACCGTAGAGGGTGGTAAGTGCAACTTGCAACTGTAAGAGCCTTGGTGGCATAGCAGACTAAAGCACTATTAAATAACACCAGCTGCCTGCAATTACTGCAAGTTCAAATCTCACCAGGCTCAAGGTTGACTTAGCCTTCCATCCTTTCGAGGTAGGTAAAATGAGAACCCGGTTTGTGGGGGCAATAAGCTGACTTTGTATAAAAAAGAACACCGCTTGGGGGGTGGGGTGGGGGGGTTGAAAGCCCTACTAAGCAGGTATATACAAAAGTATGAAGGCTATTGCTTAATGCATTGTAAGCGGCCCTGAGTCTCCGGAAAAGGGTGGCATATAAATCGAATAAATAAATAAATAAATAAATAAACTTTGCAGGTGGTGCAATGTGCAAGTAGTGCAGCCCTCGCCGTCTGGAACAAGGTAAAGGTGCTGTTGTGGCAAGGGGGAGTGGTGGCACAGGCGGGCCTAAGCAATGGGTGTCATCAACCCACAGCACTTTCATCCCCCTGCTGTGGCTGTCGGATGAACCCATCAGTGGCTGGCCCTGCCACTCAGCCTCCCCTCCCAGTCACTCCTCGCCTGGCCTGAAAAGGTAAGGGTGACGGTGGCGTATGGAGACTCGCACAATATTCCAGAGCAGGAGGCAAGCACCCCTGTAGTTGCTTCATCTCTTGCTGGGTCTCACGAGCGATTCTTCTGGCCTCTTTTGGTACTGCACGCACCTCGGTCGCTCAGGAAGATGCATGACTTCCTCTCCGCCCCGAGACACTGACCTGGCTCAGCCTTTCCTCTCTGCCACTGCTGTTGGCACCTCTATGGTCCGCCCACTGCTCTTGCAACACCTTGCACAGCACAGTTAAATGTAGCACACTTCACAATGGGGGAGATGGCGTCCCCTCCTCCTCCTAGAGCCCATTACAACGCAGAGCATCAGGCACAGCCAAGTCTGGCAAGTGCCTTGGGGTGGAGAGCAGGTCGTACGTCTCCTCAAGTGACCGAGATGCGTCCAACACCAACAAAGGTCGAAGAAACACCCGCGAGACCAAGAGAGCGCCGGAGAATCAGAATGAGAGAGACAGAGAGAGAAAGATGAGAGAGAGAGACATGAGAGACAGAAAGAGAGAGAGAGAAAGAGAGATAGAGATACTTATTTCCCATAGAAAAGAAAACATTGGGAGCCACAAAACCTGGATAGGCATGGCTGGTGGGGAGGGTCATGTAACTGGGTGGAAGTCCAGTTGGCTATGCCTACCCAGATTTGGTGGCTCCTGTTTTGTTTTCTGTGGGAAATGGGTCAAATGGCTCTTTTGAGTGTTTAAGGTTGCAGAAATAGGCAGCCAAACTAAGTGCCTGAAGAACCCCATCCCATCACTGGGAATCCAGGAGCTTCAGCAGTGCGCTGGATACATATCAGTGGTCCGCGGGATTTAAAATTATGAATGTAATGGTCCCTGACGTCCGAAAGGTTGATGACCCCTATTCTAAGGCACCTTTGGAAATCAGACCTGTGGAGCCCTACTAGATACAAATTATTGAACTTAATTCATTGTAGCTTAGGTGATTCTGAGAATAAGTAAACAGAAAGAACCACTACCTTCTATATCCAAACATTTTAAAAATGGCTAATGCTTAATAAAACTCACCTATGCTTCCTTTTCTTTGATTCTGATCTAGAATAAAAAAAAAAAGAACAGAGTAGGAGTTGGCAATCTGATGTTGCAGATGTTTTTAATTATAATTTCCATCAGTTGCAGCCAGTGTATCTAATGAACACAAATTACAGAATTTGTGTTCAGGTCATTAAAAAAGCACCAGATTTCCTGTTCCAATATTAGACTTTATTCCCAAGTTACCAGAAAACTGATGTCATGCCCAATAACTTTAGGAAGGCAAGGCTGATGATCAAAATTGATGCTGGATTACAAATGTGAATTCTGCCCATGAATCCCATCGAAAATGGTTTTAAGCAGATTTCTGGAAAAGTAAATGCAGCATACAGAGTGAGAAATACAAGCCTATCAGATAGCATGCCCCTAATTTTTATACAATCACTTTATACCAGAGAGAAAAAAAAAGACTGAAACTTTCTTAAAAGAATGCAAAAAATATATTTTTGAAGATAGCACTACAAAAGACTTAGTAAATCATCATCACGATTAAATCATGATGTCCCTAAAATCCAATCCTCACACTAGAAGCCAGTTACTTTTACCTCCCTACAATTCCCTTACCTGTGTTTCTTTTTCTTTGAGCTTTTTTTCCTTTCTCTTCGAGAAGGTGATCTGCTCTCAGACCTTGAAAAGCCAAAAGGGCAAGATACATTTTCTGAGAAACTTTAAAATACAAAAGTTTCTTTTCTTATTTCTAAATCTAAATTCCTCCCCTCCCCAGCTGAATCTAATGAGTCTGAAAAAAGAATTCAAGTGTCCTGGGCTCACCCACCCACCTCTCTCTGCCCTTCTTCTTTTTCTTCTTCTTTTGTTTTGGAGATGGTGATCTGGAACTGCTGGAGTCTTTGATAAGACTGAGGAGACAAAGTCCAAATAATAAACAAAATTCCAGAATTCAAGTCATAACATTCTACATAAGCAGCAGCCTATTATGAATCCCATTTTTCAGTATTTTTTCTTACAAAAAATAAAATCTCTCACAGTACAAAAAATAAAGTCAATTATACACAAATTCTAATTAAGAATGGAAAACAATCATGAACTATCTCATAAATTATACGAGTTTCATTAAGGCTGCCGAGGTGCAATGCTTATTTAATATTCCCTACATTTCAGGTATTTTATTTGAATTTGTCTTTTTAAAGTCTCTTAATACAATTGAAAAGCTCAGTGTTTTTTGTTTTTTTTACTGTAGTAGACATAACCAGAGCTACCTTATCACCTCTTCTTGCTTATTTTCTTCCAGTAGGGATTCCTCATACCTATACTGCTTCTGCTGCTCCTGCTGTTGTTTAGCCACTGCAGCTGTTGCTGCCTCCTTGGCCCTGCGGTTGGGGTCAAAAGAGCTACCATCCACATAACTATCACTGATCCCAAAAGCAGCTCGCAGCCTCTCATTCTTCTTTTCATTGGCCTCAGCCAGCTGATGGGTCTCTGTAATACTGGAGACGAAAAGTAATAGTTAATAGAACAAATATATCACAATACAAGGATTCTATTAATATGCAGATTGAAACATGGCATATTTTTGGAACAAGAGTCTGTCTTGAGATGAAAAGTAGCTGTCATGACAAAACAACACCACAAAATCCACAAATGCCTTACTTACCTAGACTTCTGCTGCTGTTCTCCCTCTTTGACAATTGCCACATCTTTTTCTAGAAGCATCATCCGAAAGGTGGCCACTTTCTCCTGAATCTCCCCTTCTCCATACCTATTGCATACAGCAGAATAGAATTTCGTGGGTTATAAAGAGATGTTCCATTTAAAAGCTAAATCACTCAAATAAGGTATGAAAATATTTCTAAAATGCATGGATTATAAAAGACCCAAGAATTCACCTTATAGAAAGTACATAACTTACTTAGTATAGAATATTGATTAAAACCAAAATGTAAATCAAGAGTTTTAGTTCAAATTCTGCTTCTACTAGGACTCATTTAGAACATGTTCTAAATGAGTCCTAACATGTTCACAAGCCTTCTGGCCATTAATCTCTGAAAAATGTGGCCAATAATAGCCTACCTTACTGGACCATTCTATGTATTATTATTGCGTTTTACTACCATGAATCTCTATATAATATTCAAAAATGCTTTACAATATTAGGCATTGTATTATTTTCAACCATTTTCATTTCTAGTTTATCCCAAATCTGATTATCCAATTTTAAAAGACTTGTAATAATCAAAGTTCTACTAAGTATGTAAAAATTTTATCCTTAAATTTTGATAAAGAAATGTTTTTTGAACAAATTCCACTGCTCAAAATGAAAACTGAACATAAAAAAAACCATACAGCTAATATCACAACACTGTATTCCTTTACCCAATATATAGATATTATCTGAAATTTTGGATGCAAAGCATACTGATCATATCATTCCCAAATCTGTATATTTTTATAACAGTGTTGGTTTATTTGCTCCTTCCAGCTGACCATTATTATTCTCACTGCACCATGATGTCTTGAAAATGTCTTAGCCTTGACCACCCTGTAACAACTCACCCTTGCTCTTCCATGAGCTCAGCCAGTTCTAAGCATTTCAATTCAACCTTCCTTTTGCGCTCGTGATCCAGGATGTCCTGGTTGGGTTTTTTAACCAAAGATGACTCCAGTTTCCTCAGCTCCTCTTCTGACTTGTAGTCAGTCCGATCCTTCTTGTGACGCACTGCTGAGAGGTTCCGCTGCACGTAACCGTTGGTGCCACTGCCCCGGGGAGTGGGGAGTCCTATCCCATTGTACATGGCTCTCACAGACTAGCACCTCTGGTGCCTGATACTTAAAAGACAGTATAGAAAAGCAGAAGAAAAAGCAAAGGGAAACTTTTTTCACATCACCATATGGATATATACCCCATCATCTGCAATCAAGAAAGACTGCAGTCTTTTTTTATGAACCGATTACTTTTCCTTTTTGTTCCTTATTCTCAAATCCATTCCATGTCCCAGGTATTTACACATTTTATCATTCCCTCTTATTCTTCCTGAAAAATACCTATTTTCTCCCTACTCATAATTTATACCTCAGCATCAGATCCCATATTTTAATTTTCTTAACAGTGGAGAATTTAATGGTACATGCTTTCTAAAGGAAACCTTTTATTAAATAATTTCATATGATCTACAAAACTACAACCACTCCCCAACTACTCATTGTTCTCCCCAACCAAAAGCTATAGTCAATTATCCAAAATTATTCAGACCATAATTTTTGCCTCTATTCTCAAGATTTCAATACCTGCTTTCAGATTTGTTTTATTTTTATATACCCTGGGCTCCAAGCACAAATCTTTTTTAAAAAACCCTTTTTTAATTATATACATATCTGCTTTATTTCTAATGGTTCCTGTTCAAAATCTCCTTCCCAATAAAGGAGGCAATCATATGTATATTAACATGAAAACTTACTGGGATTTACTTCAGAGTAAGAATTGGCCTGCACAATCTAATCTTTTTAACAAGCTTATCGTCGAACCCCCTCCCTTTTCTTTTTTTAAGGCTGAACAACCTTATAAAGCTACCACCTACCCACTAGATCCTTATTATTTACTAGTAATAATGGTTTATACTGCATTATCCTCCTTCTTCCTTTACAGACTCCTACTACCTTTTCAAGAATTGAGTTAAGTTCATGCCTTCTACTAGCAAGCTCTCAAGTCCAACTCAGCCAACATAAACTGATAACTACACACACATTTCCATATCGTTTATTTTAGCAACCTTATAACCTAAACAGCTTGATCGGTGTCTTTAAAATATATATATATCCTTAAACTAATCTAACAGTCTGGGAATTGCATTGTGGTCCCCCACCTATACATATTAATCAGGCCCCAAAAATTGCTTTTGTTTTTTGTTTTTTCTTTTTATCAGCCAAGGCTTGGTAGGTGCTGCCATCTGCTGTGACGTTTACTTCTTACCTTCCCTTCGAAAAGTCCCCAATCTACCGACCTATAAGGCCTGATCAGCTCCCTATTCGAATTCCTTGCCACCTCAGGCCCGATCTCCCTCAGTAGAAAGCATCCCAGCCCATTAGGCCTCCTCCCTCAAAGGCCTGCCGAGGCCCCGTGATTCACCTTTACCCCTGCTTCGAGATCCTCCTTGCCTTCCCCACACACGAAGGGCAAACCTCGCTTGCCTCTTACCTCAGCACCCGTGTGAAGGCCACCCCACGTACACGTACACACACATACACACCGAGCCCGTGGCACCGTCTAGCCTTATCCCCACCCCCCCCCCCACCCCAACGCCCCGCACACCTCCCCAGGCCTGCCGCGCCACCCCGGCCTCCAAGCTGCTGCTTCTCCGCGTCCCTCTCCTCGCACAGCCCCGCGTCCCCCGACCCCTCCTCTGGTTTTTGCCTGCGCCACTCGCTCGCGCTCCCTCACCCGACGCAGCAGCAGCAGCCGCCGCGGCGAAGGCGGAGGGTGAGGGTGAGGGGGGGGGCAGGAGGTAGCCTGGAACCTCCCCCCGATCCCTCCAATTCGCTCTCGCCTGGAACCCTCTCCGCCCGTTGGCTTGTGGGAAGTGGAGTTCGTAAGCGGCTCGTTAGCTCCTCCCTTCCCTTAGAAGACGAGAATAAAGACTACTCGTCCCGAGATGCCTCTCGGGCAACACGAAGGTCGGCCGCCATTTCCTAAAGCGCTCTGGGGGAAGCGAGAAGGATGCCTCGGGACCGAATTTTCTCGGTTTCCTCGTCTCACTTCCCTTCAAGGCTTTCTTTCTGCCCTTTACTCGCTACCATCGGACAGACAGACGCACACTGAGGACACTTCAGGAACATACAGCTCTAATCGTGGGGGAGGGGGGGTTGGAAGAGGGAAAAGGGGATGTAAATATCCGTTCGTCCCGTCAGCCACCGCGCTGTTCTAAATTAGAATTGAGGGGGAGTGTAAATCTCGCGATAATTCTAAGGCGGAGGACATGTGCATCGTTTCTACGTTCCTAAAACGTTATTCCCTGTGCTGTGAGCATGGGTTTCCGAAGAATGCTGGGAATTGTAGTTAAGATACGATTTTCCTAGCAAAGCTGTCGCCCCAGTATCTTTCATAGGCGGACTACACATTCCAGTTGGAATTGCGAACGCCCTTCCTCAGTAAATAAAAAGGAAACCAATTGTTTTCCTAGGGAGAATTCCCCGTAAAGCCCGAAGGAAAACTTTTTTAAAATCTTCCGTACTACTGCAGAGGGCGGATTAAAGCGATAGCCATACTGCTTTACGTTTTCCCGTCATGCACGGGGCTTCCATTTTGTTAAAAAAAAAAATGTTGTTTTCTGTTTCACAATGTGATACGTTGGCTTCAATGGGAGAAAGTGGCAGTATTAATTTTTAAAATCTGCATTGCAGTGGACAAAATGTAAGGAGACCTCCTTGTATATCCAATCACACTTGGCCAATAAAAAATTCTATTCTATTCTATTCTGTTAATAGGAAATAGATTTAGATTTTCCTAAACTCCCAAATGCCCCTCAACTTTAAGATAATACATCAAAATATTCTAAACTGCCCAAGAGTTGCCAGGACAATGAAAAGACTTAATGGTGGAAATACAGAAGAAGTCAAAACTTGGGATAATTGTTCAGTCACACAATAATATAGCAATTCATGTGTGCTAACGTTACTTAAACTATTTTCAAGCTACTATGCTCATATTACCTGGTATCCTCAAACAAAGTCAATTTGTGATGTAATACAATAAATAAATAACTTTATTGTCATTGTACGTGTATACACAGTATACCCATACAACGAAATTCATTTAACACCCAAAGACCAGGTCCAACACACATAACAATCCCCAAACACACTCCCACCCACCGCAATTCTCCACCCCTAACCCACCCAAACATCCACACAACAGACCAAGTAATACTGTCAAACAGCTCACTGATGGTGGCCCTTTAGTTCATTGTTGAGTGCAATTATAGCTCTGGGATAAAAACTATTCAGAAAACATGTGGTCCGAGTTTTAATTGTTCTGTATCTTCTGCCAGAAGGCAACAGTCCAAAAAGATTGTAAGCAGGATGGAAAGAGTCTCTGAGAATGTTATGCAGCTTTCTCAAACAGCGAGATTCGAAGATGTCATCCAGGGCTGGTAGCTGGAGTCCGATGATATTCTGGCAGTTTTAATGATTCTCTGTAGAGCTTTTTTGTCCGCTACAGAGCTGCTCCCATACCATGGAAGAATGCCGTATGTCAGGACACTCTCAATGGTGCTGCGATAGTAGGAAAGAAGTAGATGCTGAGATAGATTTATCTTCCTGAGCATTCTCAGGAAGTAGAACCTCTTCTGTGCCTTCTTCACAAGCATGTTAGCATTCATAGTCCATGAGAGGTCCTCCGGGATATAATGCCCAGAAATTTAAAACTACCGACCCTCTCCACCTCCTCACCATTTATGTTCAATGGTAGATATACATCTCTCTTCCTCCTGAAGTCAGTTATGAGTTCTTTAGTTTTTGTGGTGTTAAGTGTGAGATTATTTTCATTACACTACAATGTCAGCCCTTGGACTTCCTTCCTGTAAGCAGACTCATTGTTTTTATTAATGAGCCCCAACCACTGTTGTGTCATCCGCAAATTTAATAATTGCGTTGGTGATATACAACGGGGTGCAGTCGTGTGTACAAGGAATAAAGGAAAGGGCTTAGCACACAATCCTGGGGGGGCTCCTGTGCTTAGTATCAGAGCAATATAACGGGTGTGTTTGACCTAACCATGATTAAACTGGCACACATCACCTGGCTCAACTGAAATTTTATGGAATTTCATGAATTATTAACAAATCACACAGGCTGACTTTATCATTTTACCAAGTTGGCTCCCTTGGGCTTGATATATCATGTGAATTCAGCCAATGGTGAGAAATCCTTTCTATTTATTTACAGACTGATTTCCGGCACTCATCTGAGAAAATGAGTATCACATGTTGGAAGAAATGTCCATCTGGGTTCAGTTCCAAGTGGGGAGAAAGACACTGGAAATATGGATACTGCTTGGAAGGATGGTTTTAATGATGAAGCAGAACCACATGGTTTGAGATCCTGGGCAGTTGAGCACATGGGTGAGAGAGAGAGAGAGATTTATACCCTCTCTTGGGCTTTGAATGTGCTTCCTGTTCCTGTGAAAGAAATGTATTCTGATTGGTTATCAGACTTCCATGGGGCGATGCAGGGGTAACATTGTAGGTTTTCTTGTATCCCAGGCTTGGATTGAATCTTGCTGGGTGATGTAATGAAGGGGCTTTGGGCAATTCCTATTATGGATTTGTTGTTATTAGTTGTGAAGTCATATCCGACCCATTGCGACCACAAGGACAACATTCCTCCAGGCCTTCCTGTCCTCCACCATCCTCTGGACTCCATTTAAGCTCACGCCTACTGCTTCAGTGACTCCATCCAGCCACCTCATTCTCTGTCATCCCTTTCTTCTTTTGCTCTCAATCTTTCCCAGCATTAGGCTCTTCTCCAGTGAGTCCTTCCTTCTCATTCGATGGCCAAAGTATTTGAGTTTCATCTTCAGGATCTGGTGTTCTAAAGAGCAGTCAGGGTTGATCTCCTTTAGGACTGACTGGTTTGATCGCCTTGCAGTACAAGGGGCTCGCAGGAATCTTCTCCAGCACCATAGTTCAAAGGCCTCAATTCTTTGGCATTTAGCCTTTCTTATGGTCCAATACATTGCAACTGGGAAAACCATAGCCTTGACTATACGCACTTTTGTTGGCCAGGTGATGTCTCTGCTTTTTAGTATGCTGTCTAGATTTGCCATAGCTTTCCTCCACAGGAGCAAGCATCTTTTAATTTCTTGGCTGCAGTCCCCATCTGCCGTGATCTTGGAGCCCAGGAAAATAAGATCTGTTACTACCTCCATTTCTTCCCAATCTATTTGTCAGGAATAGGAATTGGATCTTGAGTGAAGGCTAATCCTATTACCCTGGAGCTGAAGGTCTTTTGTAGATAAGATAGCCCAGTCTTTTGTCTGATAGATAAACTGGCACCAAAATATCTGCTGGGGCTGAGTTTCTGTGTCCCTTAAGATTTCTATTGGTCTTTTAGGGGAAATATTCTGCCTTTTTAAAATTTCCTAGAATGTTTCATTTTTCTAGAAGAAGGGTGGATGCTAACTTTCTACACACACTTGAAGAAAAGGAAAATGTTGGTATCTCCAAATAATACCTTCAACAGTGTTGGAAGAAATGTCCATCTGGGTTCAGTTCCAAGTGGGAAGAATGACACTGGAAACATGGAGACTGCTTGAAAAGATGGTTTAATGGTGGATAGGACCACATGGGGTTGAAATCCTGGGTAGCCGAACACAGGAAGTGCAGAGAGAGATATGTTCCTGTACAAGAAATGTATCCCATTTGCTGTCAGACTCCCAGGGGACGGGGTATTAGCTAACTTTGTAGGCTGTCTGTGTCCCAGGCTTGGTTGAATCTTGCTGGGTGATGCAATCAAGGGCAATTTCTTATTGTGTCTGAATGGCTTTGCCCTGAAGGATAATCCCATCATCCTGGAGCTGAGGTCTTTTGTTTTGCAGATAGACTGGGCCAGTCTTTTGTCTTGTAGACAAACTGGCACCAAAATATCTGCTGGGAGCAAGGAGCTGGGGTTTTTTGTTTCTGTTTCCTTTAAGATTTTTTTATTTCTCTTTTAGAGGAAATATTCTGCCTTCTTAATATTTCCTAGAATATTTCATTTTTCTAGGAGAGGGGTGGGTGCTAACTTTCTACAACAGTTTCAGTATATATTCATTCTGCACTACTATTAATTGTCTTATCGTTCCTACCATCCATCTACTTCCATTTATGATTTTATGACTGTAACTTTGTTGCATGTATCCTTACGATTTATATTGACTGTTTCCTAATATAATTTGATTGCTTGGCAGGGCTCCTGCCCCTCACTTAGCCACCCGCCATCTTTAGGGATGCAATTTGGGGGTGGGAGGTGGGGCGGGTGAGAAGTGGGATGCAGGTCTTATCTTTCCAGCTCTGTCGCGTTCCTCACCATTGTGTCCAGGGAAACTCGCCTGTAAAAGAAAGCCTTCATCGAGTTCAATCAAACTTCTCGAACTCACGAGAAGGCTTTCTTTTACAGCGTGTTTCCCTGGACACAACGGTGAGGAAAGCGACAGAGTTTGAAAGGTAAGACACGTGTCTCACGGCCCAGCATGTCCCACCCCACGTCAATGGCAACAGCAGCCTGGCTGTTTCCCTTCCCTGCAGCCTCTTTATCGAAAGGGGTGGCAAGTGGGACGGGGAAGAAGCAAGACGCGTAGAGTGAGAGGTGGATCCCCTTGCTGTCTCTTCTCCCCCCCCCTTGCCAGGCATGGCAGGGCTTCTGCCCCTCACTTAATCACCCACCCCCTTTAGGGATGCAATTTGGGGCTGGAAGGTAGAGCAGGTGAGAAGCGGGATGCAGGTCTTACCTTTCAAGCTCCATCGCTTTCCTCACCATTGTGTCAGGGAAACACGCTGTAAAAGAAAGCCTTCTCAAGCATTCGAGAAGTTCGATTGAACTCACATGAAGGGTTTCTTTTACAGCGTGTTTCCCTGGACACAACGGCAGGGAACTTCTTGCTCCACGTGTCTCGCTTCTCCCTCAGCCCACCTGCTACCGCTCTTGATAGAGAGATGGTGGGGAAGAGAAGCAGCTGTTGCCATTGAGGTGGGGTGGGACGTGTTGGACCGCTCGGCTGGCACGAAGAACAGGGAAGGGAGGGCATGTCCCCCCTTTCCCTCCCCTCCGGCCTCGTCTCCTCAACTCATTTTGGTTGCGCGGCAAGCAACCAGAAGAAATGGCGGGACCGGCTGCGCATGCATGTAAGTAGTTGGGGGGATTATTTTGTGAGGGGTGGCTTATACTATCGCATGTGCTGAAAAGCCCAATTGGGCTTATTATCCGGACATGTCTTATTTTCAGGGAAATACGGTAGCAAATCCTTTATAAAATTTATTGCATTACATTCTTGATTAAATTATCTTTCCATTGATACATCATTTTATGGTACTACTCTCCAAAAAAGTGGTGTTATTAACTAGTTTTAGAAAATACACTTTCCCCAAAAGGCTTCCACAATTTTGGCACTACTGTATACAATAAGACAATGCTTGAAGTACACCAGCAAGTTAAAATCTCATAAATCAGCTAACTGGATATGTTTCAAGTAACTGGTCTGCAGATTATTTTCAAAGGTTCCTGGGTATAAGGCGGATAACTGAAGGTATTCCCAGGATATTAAAGGCAAGTAGGGTCCCAGAGGCAACTTCTCCATAAAACATCCTGTAAGCCACTTTCCACATGAATTCATCTACTATTTTGCACATTTCCACCAGGCAATTTGGTACTATTTTTGTATTTAAACTTAGATTTTTAATAAAAAGAAATGGTTATTCCTTCAGTGACTGAGTTCACACATAAGCTATGGTTTCTTTAACTATGATAAGTGGGATAAAAAACATACAGTTGGTTGGATTTAGATAACTCAATCAAAATCAAAAAAGCTGTTATGATTTAAGGTGATGTCTAACTCAGTTAGCAACAGGATTTCATCCACTGAATTATCATTAGATACAGATACAGATTAACAAAGTTGGAAGGGACCTTATAGGTCATCTAGTCCAACTCAAGCAGAAGACCCTATACCATTTCTGACAAATGGCAGTCCAATCTTTTCTTGCAAGTCTCAGGTGATGAAGCTCCCACAACTTCCAAAGACAAACTGTTAAATCATAGACATAGTGCTATTGTATAACTTCCACTGTCATTCCTCACAAGTGACATTCAACAGTGTGGAATGCATAATGCAAGAAGAAACTTGGAAAGTATTGTCATATTGACCAGTGAAGAAATAGTTGAGCTGATATGACTGAAAAGAAAAAAACTGGAAAAAAAATATATGTAACCACCAGCGGACTTCTGTTTCTAATTCATATTTCTACACAATCAAAAACAATCTTCTTTATTTGAAGAACAACTAGTCCATTTGCATGTTGGTGTAGGGCTTCTGTGCTTAATATCGCATAAATATCTAGCTGTACTCCGCCTTGATACCTCAGCTATATTCTATACCTTGAAGTGAGTGCACTGAGTTCAATGGAACTTGTAATTTCTCCATACAGTTTGAATAAACATACATTTTAATTAAACATTCTACCAAAAAAAACATCCTGTAAGCCACTTCCCAAATGAATCAAATTCATCTATCTGCTCTAATTTATTGCTATGTATAACTTGCAATTGTTCATTCGTATTTTTGATCAGCAGTCCTGATATGATACATTAATTTTCAGGCCTTTGCTGCATGATACAATTTGTCACACTGCAAATCTTTTGGGTACTCAGCCAATAATGCATCGTTTAAACACAAAAATACATGGACCTTCATGTTTCCAGGCAACACATCTCTTACCTCAAGCATTTCTAATACATTTATCTATAAATTTAATCAACCAAGGGGACATCATGCAACTTGTCTTACTGCTCACAAGTGGTTTAACACCTTAGTTTTTGGGGAGAAAAATAAAAAAAAAGCTGATCGGTGGGTGGATCAGCCTCCCGGAATACTCCCAATCAGCTGTTCCCAGAGATGAATTTTAGCAACAGGTTTGTTGGTTGTGAGCTCTGTGCCTTGCTTTTTTTTCTGCCTCTGAAACTTCTGAAACTCTGTTTCAGAAAAAACTTTTTTTTCTGAAGCTTCTTTCAGAGGCTTTTTTTCTGAAGCTTCTTTCAGATGCTTTTATTCTGAAGGACTATCTGTACTCTGTTCAATCTCCTTTCTTTGGTATTGGTATATAGATTAACCTCTTCTGATCTGTTGGTTATTGTGTCATTCTCCAAATTTGTTAGCATAGTTTGGTTAGAACCTTTATTGATTCTTCTTTTGTTGCTTGCCATATTATTTTAAATAAAAGTCTTTCAGAGGTTTTTTTTCTGAAGCTTCATTTCTGAGGCTTTTTTTCTGAAGCTTCTTTCAGAGGTTTCTTTCAGCCTCTGAAATCTCCATTTGCGAGGCTGGGCAGGGCTACATTCGGAGTATAAGACACACCCAGATTTTCACCCTCTTTTTGGGGAGGGGAAATACTCTGAAAAATAGGGTAATTTGGCAATATATGAGAATGCAGTGTTTTAGAACATGGCTAAGTAGCTATCTATATGATGCCCATAAACACAGGAAGTGAGATGCTTTTTCACAAAACTACAAGTGTGGGTATATGTAAATGTATTTTCATGTAGGATTTAAGATATTTTCTATGAAATCAAGCTTTAATAACAAGTCAGATAAGGAAGTAGTAACTAATAGCAAACAATTCCTTTTGACTGGGTAACGTAGTTACCAAAATCACTAGAAAACAAGAAAAGAACTTTGCATAACCTCCTATGATTATACAGAACATGATCTTTCTACATAGAGAAACTTGAAAAATATAATGATTTTTCACTAACATCTGGGTTAACAAGTATAGCCCTCTCAATTCAAGTCTTAAATTGAGGAGCTTTTAAATTCTGAACAACTTTAGCAGAATTACTTGGCCATTAATACAAACATAGTCACCAATCCTATTAAAACCAGCCTAAACATTTATCTTCATCCTCTCCAAAATGGTATGTCTTGATTTATGTTGTTGATAGAAGTATTCTTTGTGTGGTTCCTCCATTTCCATTCTCACTGTAATCTTAGGAAGGTCCTGCTACTTTGCAACCAACAATATTAAATACCATGTTATATATTCCATATATAGGAGCAGCATGGTGTCTAGAGGTGAAGACACTTACCTCCCACTCAGAAGGTTAAGAGTTCAGTCCTTGGCAGCAACAGATGTTTCTCTATCAGCGCAAAAAGAAAATATCTGCTGCGAACTCCACATAGGAGTCAGGAAGGGCACCCAACCAGTAAATGCTCAGCTTCACTCCAAAACAAAAGATTAAAAGGTCATAAAAAGAATATATAAATATATTCTTGTATATATGTGTGTGTATACTGTACACACACACACACACACACACACACACACACACAGAGAGAGAGAGAGAGAGAGAGAGAGAGAGAGAGAGAATTATAGAACTGTGGAAGGGAAAGGGACCACATGGACTATTTAGTGTTTCTCAACCTTGGCAACTTTAAGATATCTGGGCTTCAGCTCTCAAAATTCCTTCCAGAATTCTGGGAGATGAAGTCAACTCATCTTAAAATTACTGAAGTTCAGAAAATTTTATCTAATCCAATTGTTTGCAATGTGCCCGACAAGGAACAATTCCTTGTTCTTCCTTGAAAGAGAGATAGGCAGCATTTTCTTAAAAGCTTCCCAAGATGAAAGATCCAGTTTCTCCAAATAATGTAGATCAGGATTATCATACAGCTAATATCACAACACTGTATTCGTTTATATCCAATATATAGATATTATATTTAAAATACTTGTTCTGCTAATAATTCCAAACAAATTATAAATTATAAATAATAAATTGAGTGTCAAAGACTGTTAGTCCCTGCCCTGAATCGGTTCTAACATGCCAATATTATTCTGAGATATCCCAAAAGTGCTTTTTCAGGAGGCAACTGGACTTTCTTGTTTTTTCTTCTAAAGACGTTTCACTTCTCATCCAAGAAGCTTCTTCGACTCTGACAGGATAGTGGGGAATGGAAGGATTTATATTCCTTCCAGACAGCTGCTAATCTGCATCCTTTTAGAGCAGCACTTCTCAACCTGGGGATCGCGACCCCTTTGGGGGTCGAACAGCCATTTCACAGGGGTCGCCAAAGCCCTCTCTCACCCCCTCCCACGCCTTCACTCACCCTCACCCTCTGCCTCTGTTGGATCGCCGGTCACCGGTCGCTTACCCCGCCCACTCCCAATCTATTGCTGCCTCCTGAGTCCCAGCTGATGGCTAGAGGGAAAAAAAACTGTTTAAATTCTTGCCGCAGGGCTTCAAAGGGCCGCCCTACAGCTGATCAGTGTTAAAAGAAAACAAAGAGTAGATCGGTGCCTGCAAAAATAGAAAAAAACAGCCCCTTTCAGCTTAAGCATAGGTTAATTACCATAAATTGATTTGATCAGCCTCCCGACTCTCAGCTGATTTGCTCTCAGCTGTTTTGCAGAGGGCTCTGTTGCTAGCTAGCTGCAAGGAGGTAAATTCCTGGAGCAGATTTTTTTTCCCCGAGCTATGCTGAAAAAGCGAAACTGAAAGTAAAGCAGGGTCTTTGCTGCAAGGTGATAAAATGAGGCAGAGAGAGATTTCTTTTTCTTTTTCCTCACCAAAAAAGGTAGGTGCAAAACTGCAAACAATGGGAAATTTAGGGCAAAAGAGGAGGTTCAAGATTTTAAAACACAAAAGAAAAAAAGCTCTATTTAACTAGGGAATTGTAATAATTGAGATACTATTAATTGTATATTGTGTTGAAAGCAGAAATGGTTAAGTTGTGGTTTGGAGGAATATATGGGGGAAATTATTTGGATTATTATTATTGGTAAATATAATTAATTGATTTGTAAGAAATTGGATTGCATGGAAATAATTGGAATATTCATGTTCATATTGATTAATATACAAAAAAGATAGTTATATAACTAATTGATTTATATTAAAATGTTGAATTTGTATTAAACAACTGTATTACATAATTACATAATTAACCAATGTGAGGATGAATATAAAAATAGATGACAATGGGAAAGGGTATAATATAGAATAGAAGGGAAAAATTGAATTTGATTTAGATTAGAGATGAGGATGAAGGGTAATATTGTTTTTTAAAAAAAATAGATGAGGAATAAATATGGCAAAAAGGAAATATAGAAATTGTAAATTTAATTGAAATGACTAAACACTGCTTAAATTTGTGAACCGGCCAAATATTCTGTTCAAAGAAAATACATTGTATGTTTGTATGTGTGTTTCTAATTATTGCTATTTATTCATATTTGTTCTCTTTATTCTTTAAAGTTTAACAATTCATTCTTTATCTTAATATCTTTATATTTGTTTGGGGTTGGTTTTCTTCCCTTTCATCTTTTTTATTGTACAGCAATCTTTCTCCTCAAACCTACCACCTCTCTCTTTTCTTTCCTTCTTACTTTCTCTTCCCCCCACCCTCTTCTTCTCCTCCCTACTTCCTCTTCCTTTCTCCTTCTCCTTCTCCTCCTCTCTTCCTCCCTCTCTTACCCTCACTCCTACTCTAATTTCCCTTCCTTTCCTTCATCCCTCTCTATTGCTGTATTCTTTTATGCATATGGATTACTCAGAGGGCTGAAAAAGTTTTTTGTGACTGGTCCTCGCACTTTTGACCAGTCCTCGAACTTACGACTGTCCTCACATTTTACATTTTTGCCCTATCTTGTCACCATGGTGAAGAGAAGCATTTGTGAAATGAGTGACACGGTTGTTAAGAATGCTACAATGGGCATAAATGATGATCAGTCATAAGTGCAAAGACCATCAAAAGTGCGAGGACCTGTCAGAAATCACTTTTTTCAGCCCTCTGGGTAGTCCTTTTGTGCACATGGACTAGTCAGAGGGCTGAAAAAGTTATTTTTGACTGGTCCTCGCACTTTTGACCAGTCCTCAAATTTACGACTGTCCTCACATTTTACGTTTTTTGCCCTATCTTATCACCATGGTGAAGAGAAGCAGTTGTGAAATGAGTGACATGGTTGTTAAGAATGCTGCACGGGCATAAATGTGAGGATGGTCATAAGTGTGAAGACCAGTCAAAAGTGCGAGGACCTGTCAGAAATGACTTTTTTCAGCCCTCTGAGTAGTCCCTATACACATAGCCATGGCCACCCGGTCACATGACCAGCTAGCCACACCCAGCCACACCCAGTCACATGACTTCCAAGCCACGCCCACAAAATAAGCCACACCCACAGAACCGGTAGTAAAAAAATTTAGAACCCACCCCTGGGTTGGGGGTCACCACAACATGAGGAACTGTATTAAAGGGTCGCGGCATTAGGAAGGTTGAGAACCACTGTTTTAGAGGGTCTTTGAAGCATTTGGAGCAGTGGTGGGATTCAAGTAATTTAACAACGGGTTCCCTGCCCTAATGATTTCTTCCAAAAACCAGTTTGCCAACTGCTCAGAAAGTTAACAACCAGTTCTCCCGAAGTGGTACGAACTGGCTGAATCCCACTACTGATTTGGAGGGAAGATCAGCTACACAATTAACTGTGTGATAGAAGTGGTTTCATGCTGAGCATCTGTTTTATATTTTAATTTTTTCAGAACTCCTAAAGAGAGTACTTTTTATCATCTCTGGTGGATTTGTGATAAAGTAAAGAATCTAGGATCTTTGATACCAGGATCTATCTTGGTGTGTCCATCTTTATGCATATAAGATCCTCACTGCTGTCAGCCTATATAATAATAAAGTTTCAAATTTTCTTTCAAGTTCTTTGTCCATCAAATTAAAAAGATTCTTAAAATAAATATAAAACTGAAGCCAGAAGATTTCCTTCTAGATTTGATGGACAAAGAACTTGAAAGAAAATTTGAAACTTTATTATTATATAGGCTGACAGCAGTGAGGATCTTATATGCATAAAGATGGACACACCAATTCCAGGGGTGGGTTCTACTTACCTTTACTACCGGTTCGCAGCGGGGCCGCGCACATGCAAACTTCTGCACATGCGCAGAAGCGTTTTGATGACGTTGGGGTCGGTGGGCGGAGCCTCTTGCCATTTTTACTACCGGTTCTATAGAACCAGTGTGAACCAGGGGCAACCCACCATTGACCAATTCCCACAATGGAAGAGTAGATAATAAAGGTGACAGAGCTGGCAAAGAAGGCAAAATTGATTGTTTAAATTAAAGAAAGGAACTTATCTAGTTTTGTTTCTAGCTGGAAACAACTTCTGGACTTTTTGCTCAAAACTAAAAAAAATAAAACGTTGATTTTAGGTTTTGATGATTAGAATTATTTTGTAATTATAGAAATACTTGAACTGCTGTGAAATGTAAAGCAAAAAATTGAAGCTGTGTTATTTTTTTAATCTACTGCACTGAAGAAAGTCGGAAGTCATTACTTTCTTTTCTCTCTTTGCACTTTCTTCTCTCCTTTTCTTATTTTCCTAACTTTTATTTCTTCTATATTTTTTATCTTATAATGAAACTTAAATTAAAAACCTTTTTTTTTTCAGAACTCTATACACAAATCATATTGATACCTATCTCTAAGTATTGGATTGCATCAGATTGTGCATTGTGGAGCTATGCTGTGAAGCCCAGAAGGGGGCATGATAGAACAAAAATAAAAGTCTCTGCAGCTTTAAAGGTTTGCCATAATCTGCACCAGTCTCTATATTGCTTCCATGGGTCAGAAAAACAAGAAGGATCTCTGCATATCCTTCATTCATTGAAATAGGTTAATTGTTTCCAGCAGCTATTCCCTTAATGCTTTCAAAAGCAGCCTGAAACCTAGGGTTTAACAGGGTGAAACTTACCTTGCTGGTCCCTTGCCGTGCCAAATTCTGCCCATTTCAATTCTCAAGTTTCTGGCGTAGGCTGTCCTTCAAGGTGTAAATCAGATTAAAGTCTCCATTAGTGCAGAACTATTTTTTCAGAGAAAACAACCAGATATTTGCAGGGAAGTCTTTAAGTCCTAACTATTACTTCTGAGCAATGTGTATTTGGTGGATGAGTTGGCAGGGTTTACCAAATCATAAACTAACCAAATACAGGTAGTCCTGGTCTTATGACCACAACTGAACCCAAAATTTCTGTTGCTAAGTGAGACATTTGTTAAGTGAGTTTTGGCCCATTTTGCGACCTTTCTTACCACAGTTGTTACATGAATCACTGCAGTTGTTAAGTTAGTCACAAGGTTGTTAAGCGAATCTGGATTCCCCATTGGCTTTGCTTGACAGACAGTCGCAAAAGGGGATCATATGACCCCAGCACACTGCAACCATCATAAATATGAGTCAGTTGCCAAGTGTCTGAATTTTGATCACATGACCATGGGGATGCTGTAATGGTTGTAAATGTGAAAAACGGTCATAAGTCACCTTTTTCAGCAATGTTGTAACTTTGGATGATCACTAAATGAACTGTCATAAGTGGAGGACTACCTATATCCAACTATTTTGTTTTGCCAGCTGGTTTTTCAGTCTGTTTGGTGGGACACTAAAACCTAGGGATGGGCAATTGATGTTCTCAAAAGCTCCGTTTTGTGTCGCTTACCTCCTAGAGGCCCTCAATCACCATTGTTAGAAATCAGTGGCACAACTACTCACCATTCTGAGACAGGAAATGCACTAAAGCTGTATAACATGTAATTTAGACACTAAAGCACACTTGATAAAATAAAAACCTCTGCCCCTTCACTAAACCAAGCCCTCCCTTTGATATCCTAGCTTCACACTGTAGCTTTTGGGGTTCTATCCCCTTTAACCCACATCCCCACATCCCCAACAGCAAAAGTTTGACTGCTCCTGGAATAAACTATTATTAAATGCTCTGTGGATAGACATGTCCATGTTACATAGACATGTAACAAAGCGAGTGACATCTGCAACAAAATTCTGGAGCACCAAGTGCAGCTTTTCCAAGTATCTGCTAGCTAGCCAATCAGTCTTGTTTAGATCATAGATACAACCTATTTCTTCTCCCTCAATCTGGGGCTTTTGTGCTGGAATTCATCTTCAGTAAACTCCCACTCTGCGCAGCCAGTGCTGACTGGTTCATGAAAGGCTGATCAAGGTTGAAGTTGAGCGTAACTAGGGTATATATGACTTTCGTTGTTTTTTATTGTTTCATTGGGTTTTTTTTTACTATTGTTATATTTACATTTTTTTAAAGAAAAATTACATTTTACTGTTGTAAGCCTCCCAGAATAGCCCCACAGAGAGATGGGTGGCAAGCAAACAAACAAACAGACAAACAAACAAATCATTAAAACTGCCCAGAATATATATCCCAGAGCTATAATTGCATTCAACAATGAACTAAAGGGCCACTATCAGTGAGCTGTTGGACAGTATTACTTGGTCTGTTGTGTGGATGTTTGGGTGGTTTAGGGGTGGGGAATTTTTGATGGGTGGGGGAGTGTTTGGGGATTGTTATGTGTGTTGGACCTGGTCTTCTGGTGTTAAGTGAATTTCGTTGTATGGGTATACTGTGTATACACGTACAATGACAATAAAGTTATTATTATAAATAAATGTTGGGTTGCTTATTCCATTGTCTCTTGCACTTCCTCTTTATCCAGGTTCTTACACACACACACACACACACACACACACACACACCACACTCAGGCTGGTTTCTCACATCATTCTAAGACATAATATGGCTTATTCATAGCATGTTGTGAATAAATCCAGCCATTGAGGGCAGCTAGTCCACAAGAGTTTTTACCATGACAGCGTTGTTGGTCTTTAAGGTATCACAAAATCCTTTTGTTTCTTGTTTGTTTGTTTTTTTAATCAGGGACAGACTAATAAAACGACTTTTCTGCTGGTTACCACTTTTTAGAAAGAAGATTTTTGTCTCTGTATCCTCCAAATATATGGAGGAGGAGGAGTGCCAACCCTATTGTTCTCTGGTGCCACATAAACAACAGCGCTAAGATATTTGCACAGAACTCACACTGTTTTCTTTGTGTGAAAAGGGAGAAAAGGGAGTGACAGCTTTATTCCACCGCGATTGTAGTGCTAGCAAGCTCTCCTTCTCAGAAGAGATACACTGGGGTTCTCACTGAGGCACTCCTCCTCAGAAGTGGGGCTGTCGAGTCTCTCACCACGCACTCAGAAATGCAATGGAAGAAGCCACTGGGGTGAGGAGGCTGCTTGCTTGTCAGCACTGCTGACCAAACACAAAGCTGCACTGAGGTTCTCCGAAGGATTCCAGCCAAGGAACAAGCAGTGCCTGGATGCAGATTCCATTCCAAGATAACATGCTTCAGTGGAAAAATTAGTATAGATCAAGCATTTGTGAACACATACAACCGTCTCTCCAGAAGAGTAAATCTCAGCTAAATGACTCAAGGAACTTATTGGGTGCGTAAAGAAGGCACCCTACTATTGAATTTCCATATTGTACTAGCCACTGTTTACTAAAGAGTAGTTGGCTGCTTCATTTAACATACTGTAGCATGTTAAACTGTGGTACACAAGTCACAATAGCTGAATTCACACAGACCATGTTATATCTATCTTTTCATTTTTCCTTAAACTGCTTGTGTGTGTGTATGAGACACACATATATAGAGAAACAGAGAAACAAAGAAAGAGAGATTGTATTGTTCTCAAGTATAAAGATTTTACATAACTGTAACATATCTCTTATACAGGTACATTTAGCAACATGTTCAAACTTAAGATGGAACCCCGAAAATACTTATGACCCATGTCAGCGTTCCAGAAAAACCCAACTCCAATTAAAAACTCTGAGACAGGCATTTTCTCAAAGTTCTATTTATTAGAGTAGGTATACTGGCACATCTGGGAAAACCCAAATCTGAGAGTTACGGGTTTTCCCTCAGTAAATCAAAAACCCCAAATCCATCCCCTGCACTCATCAGTCCATCACATGGTCCAATCACCATCTGTCCCATCTCGAGACATCACTCCAATCACTCCTTCTCCAGATGCAGGACTGTCATGACCTTGACCGAAAAGAAGAATGCTATTTTGTCCAACTACATTCCCTCTACTAAATCCCACCTCCTACTTTCCCACACACATGAAGGTGGCAGCGTGGAAACTTCCGGTGCTAATATGGCTTTCAAAAGTGACAGGCATCCCCCCGCCCCCCCACACACACACTGAAGAAAAAAACACACCATGAAAAATAAAATCGATAAAACACAAAAGAAAGGGTTAACACATTGTACATCAAACCACTTAATCCCTCTCCCCCACTCCAGGAGGACCCTTTGGTTTTTCAGGAAATTTATCATGAAACTGTTTTACTAGTCTATCAGCTTTCACATCCCAACTTTTTACCCAAGTACCCTGTTTCCCCCAAAATAAGACATCCCCTGATAATAAACCCAATCAGGCTTTTGAGCACATGGCAATAAGGCCAAGCACTTATTTCAAGGTTCAAAAAAATATAAGACAGGATCTTATTTTCAGGGGAACACGGTAGCTTCTGACAAAGGGTACCCTTTCCAGTGTACCAAATACTATAACCGACCCTTGTGTAATCTAGAGTCAAGGATCTTCTTAACTTCATAATGAGTCTCCCCTTGTACTATCATAGGAGGGTATTACTGGGGTTCTCACAGGGGCAGAAGGAGAACCAGTGACCACCAGTACCTTGTTCTTATAAGAAACTCTCATCTACTTTTGGGATAACTAGTTCTAACCAAGTAGCCTCCATACCCCCCACCCTGGAGGAATGACTCTGAACAAACATTAATTAGTACTGGTCAGCCACCTTGTCTCAGTCCTATAACCACAAGAGTCCAGGGTCAGACGTTAGACATTGCAAGATAAACTACAGCAACTGCTGAAGGCCAACTGATGTTTGGGTAGCTTCTCCTTTTACACATGTTTTTGCAATTGGCTGGGTTTGCACAACACATTTATAGCTAAGATGTAAAGTATCATTGAGAGGCTTTACAACTTAGAAAGCCCAAACCAGACCCTTTACATGTAGAAGGGAAATCCTGATCATTGCAGATCACTGGTACCCCTCTGCATTCCTTCAATACCATGAATCCTGGGTGCAGCTCAGTTAGCTGTGACTATTGCCTGAATTCCTTCTCCCAAGGGACCACACAAAGACAGTTTTACAGCATTTCTTCTACAGTTGTGAGATGAGCAGTTCTCCATGTTAGAGCTCCCATTTGGTCTTGGTTTTTCCTTTTTCCTGTAGCCAACAATGCCACAGTGCCTTGCCATCTTCCCATCATAACTCCCCCCCATTACACCAAGTCGTAATTTTGCATAATTTACATAGTATATAAGCAATACTTGAGCAGGGTCCGCAGTATTGTCTGAGATGCTACACATCCTCTTCACGACCTGTTTTCCTTGTTGTAAAGGTTCCCCTCGCACATATATACTAGTTGTTCCCGACTCTAGGAGGCAGTGCTCATCTCCATTTCAAAGTCGAAGAGCCAGCACTGTCCAAAGACGTCTCCATGGTCATGAGGCCGGCATGACTAAACGCAAAGGTGCACAGAGCGCTGTTACCTTTCCACCAAAGGTGGTCCCTATTTTTCTACTTGCATTTTTTACATGCTTTCGAACTGCTAGGTTGGCAGAAGCTGTGACAAGTAATAGGAACTCACCCCGTTACGCGGCACTAGGGATTCAAACCGCTGAACTGCCGACCTTTCGATTGACAAGCTCAGTGCAATAAAGGTTATCTTATCTCATAATTTAATAAGTGTGCAAAACTTATTCTTTTTTGCAAAAATTAAAGGCAGCTTTCTAAGATTGAGGTGTTGACTGGCTGCTAATCCATTCCTACTAGCAGCTCCAAGAGAGGAGGGGAAGGGGAGTGGACCACATCACTGAGGATGCTGCTGAGGATGTGAGGGGCAAATCCAGTGGTTGTGTAAAAGCGGCCTCAAACACACTGCATTGTAGGAGAGTGTGCTTTGTGAATCCAATCAAGGTCAGCCAGATACATTTCTTAGCTTCTTTAAACCAGTATTCTCGTTCTACATTGGATGAGTCAAAAATAGCTGGTGTTACATTGGGAAGTAAAATTGCCAAGATCAATGCCTTAAGCAATATTTTGCCTTCACACATTCTGTTCAAAGGTACCTGAGATGAAGACAATCACTTCTCCTTTCTTCAGTCTATAACTATCTCAGTTTCTGCTACATTCCTTGTTGGGCAGACAAAATACATATCCATGTAGCTTGATGATGTATATTACTCAGCCATTTCCTATTTTCTCAAACTTCCGATGATTCTGAGAACAAACATGTCCTCATACAAGTTTGGTTCCTCAATCCTTAGATTTGACTCAGCTCCAAATACTGACTCATACACTGCTCTCAGATGGCAATGATATAGCCAAGTTATATTTTTCTCTCCTTTCAGGTTTAAAAAAAACATCCCAGAGCAATAACGTGGGCTTGCCAATTTATTGTGTAGATGTCACCTTTTTGTCAGAAACGGGAGGCAAATGGGCTCATTAGAATCTGAATAAATATAAAATCTGTGTCTAAATAAAAAGAAAAGAATAAAAATACATTTTAAACAAGAAACACAAAAAATGTATTACTGAAAAGAAACCTAGATCCAATTTTAAAAAGTACTTAGCAGCTACAGTAAAACAAAGAACCCTGTCAGAACAGAAAAGAAGGTATTTTCCCATGGGCAAAAAAGATAACAGAAAGGGGGAAATGTCACACTCAACTTTTCAGCTGCTCAAGTTGCCAAATTTAAGTTATAGAAAGGAACCTTAGAATATACATTGTTTCCCCAAAAATAAGACCCTGTCTTATATTTTTTTTGAACTCCAAAATAAGCAATTGGCCTTATTTTCGGGGAGGTCTTATTATTTTGGGGTATGTGGAGCACGATGGGGCTCCCCTGGCTGTCTTACCTGATTTCCAGCTTTGCATTTAAATATTTTCAGGGATGGCTTATTTTCAGGGGGGAGGCTTATTTTAGCACATGCGCTCAAAAGCCCAATTGGGCTTCTTATCAGGGGATGTCTTATTTTTGGGGAAACAGGGTATATAATCTAATGAATGAAACTACAGTATGCCTATAGATAGTCCTTCAACCTCTACCTCAATACTTCCAGAAAAGAAATATCCAGTAGTTCTTGAAGCTCTCTGATCCTCTATGAAAACAGTGAGAAATTTTCTGTAATAATTTTCTCTAAATTCTCTTTCTTGTACTTTCCAGGAATATGCTTGGTGTTCAGATAAATCAGCCATCAATAGACACACAGAGATAAACAATATTTATGTTCCATTCAAAAGAGAAAATAAAAAGATTAAGAAAGAAACAAACAGACCAGAACACATCCTACCCAGCAGCCTTCATCTGGATAAGCTATGATTAACACCAGACAAACAATCAAGCAGAAAACAATACCTCAGTCAAGGAACTACCATGGAGAAAAGGACATCCCCATCAATACTGGTGGGCAAGCTACTTTACATAAACAAGGAGCAAATATCTAATATCCATTAGGTGTTGATGTTACCTAATTGGGTAATGAAATGTCTGCAAGCAAACAATCAAGCTCAGGGAGCAAGCAACGTCTCCACAGTTCAAACCTGGGCTACCTCTTTGCTCTTCTATTAAAATTAAAGTATGGCAAATGTCCCCTCCTTTCATCTGTCAAAATTAGGTATTTGATTTGCAGGATCCAATCCAAACATGACAGAAAACAATAAAGAAGCAAATGGTGGAAAATACTTGATTTTATGCTTAACAACAAAGCAGAGTAAAGATCCTTGTATATAAGCTTGTATATTTTTTTACTCTTTCTCGTGTGTGTGTGCATACATATACACATGCTCTCTATATCATCTCTAGCTCTATCTGTCTACCTCTCCATATCTATCTATCTATCTATCTATCTATCTATCTATCTATCTATCTATCTATCTATCTTTATATGTGTGTGTGTGTGTATATAATAGTAGACATTCTGATAAGCAGAAGCTTTTCATGAAAAAAAGATAAGCAGGTTGATCATCCACAAATGCCAGAAGGACATACAGAAGGGATAGACTATGCTCCAAAGTTTGAATTGAGAATCCAATCAGAAATACTCAGGAATAGAGGAGGTAGATCACCATTTCCGTTGTGTTGGATTTCAGCTCCAATCATTTGTCCCAGGACATTAATGGGTGACGCTGTGAATCTGAAGTAAAAATATCTTGTGCCGAACAGATTAGTAAAAGAATTAATGTGTCATGTTATTGTATTATCCACCTTGCTCCAGTTCACACATATTCATTCATGTTGCTTCCAGTAACCTGATCCAATTCAGAAAAACCACGGCTTGTTTAATGTATTAAATAAGCTGAAATTGGGTAGGGTTCTTACAACTGACTATTAAACGTATTGTACAAGACTGTCCATGACTTGGGTTCCTTAGAAGATCTGCATGAAGCAACACCAGAGGCAATAGCCTGGATAGCAGAATTGGACATCCAGTTATGAGAACACTGCCGTATCCCTTGTGGAAGTTTTGTATATAATTATGGTGTGTATAGGTTTACCTCTCTTTGTCGAGTTCTCATATGCTATAATACATATGCTATAATACAACTCACTAATTCTTAAACATGGTTAGGGTGACTGGCTTCACCCCACATATTTAAGGAAACAAAGGACAACATTGCTTAAGATGTTTTGTGTACTCTATATTTTATATGATTGCTTAAGTCTGATTTAGCATATTATGTAGCCACCACAGTGAGCTGCAATTGATTTAATTGTAGGTGTGTTACCAGGTCATAAAAGAACAAGTTTGCCACCAACCATAATTAATAAACGAAACAAGCTGTGCGTGTGTTCATCTTAACCAGCCAGAGTATTTACCGTGATGTCAACCCTTGAGGAGCCAAATCCATGAAGAGCAACTAGAGACAATATCTAGAAGTCCATCTGGAGAGAGTATAAGAGAGACTGTAACTTGGAATATCCAAGATGAAGAAATACAGATAGTCCTCGGCTTCCAGAATTACTCAACTAGCATGATCTATCCAGTTCTTGATTGAAAATTTGCCTTTCTCAAAAGGTTGGGTTTACTCTGGAGCAGGAGCAAATTTCTCATCTCTGCTCTTCTTCTCAGAGTCTATATAGGACTCTGTTACAGGTAGTCCTTGACTTATGACCATGATTAAGTCCAACATTTCTGTTGCCAAGTGAGACATTTGTTGAGTGAGTTTTACCTCATTTTACGATCTTTCTTGCCATGGTTGTTTAGTGAATCATTGCAGTTGATAAGTTAGTAGCACAGTTGTTAAGTGAAACTGGATTCCCCATTGACTTTGTTTGCCAAAAGGTGACAAAAGGGGATCACATGACCCAGAGACGCACCAACTATCATAAATATGAGTCAGTGCTATGCTGTGTGTCTGTGCAATGAAGAGGAAGAGGAGGAGGAGGAAGGATGTAATTGGTGTATATGAAGATAGTCTGCTCTGTGAAGAAAAAGTCGATGGATGCAGGCTTGAAAGTGAAGTTGTATGTTTCATTGTGAATGAAAAAGCTAAAATAGTTGGTTAGATTGTTTTCAATATTAATGAGAATAGGAATTAATTGGTGGCTGGCCAGTGGTGAAATCCAATTTTTTTTACTACCGGTTCTGTGGGCGTGGCTTGGTGGGCGTGGCAGGGGAAGAATACTGCAAAATCCCCATTCCCTCCCCACTCCTGGGGGAAGGATATTGCAAAATCTCCATTCCCACCCTACTCTGGGGCCAGCCAGAGGTGGTATTTGCCGGTTCTCGGAACTACTCAGAATTTCTGCTACCAGTTCTCCAGAACCTGTCAGAACCTGCTGGATTTCATCTCTGTGCTGGCGGTTTCATGTTGTGCTCTAGGGTAGGGGTCCCCATTCCCTGAGCCAGGGCCCACTACTGGGCTGAGGCCTGTTTGGACCAAGGCCACGCAAGAGGCGGGCTAGTGCATACTCGCCAGTCATGCAAGTGGAGCTTTGTGTACACATGTGTGCGTTGGTCTGCCACTCACACAGCCCAGTTCCCCTCTCCCTTCCCAGCCATGCTGCCAAACCACAAAGGTTGGGGGTCACTGCTCTAGGGAAAGGGTGATAACAAAAGAACCAGGGATGAGTTGAGAACAAAAATGAATGAGGAGATTGCTGGGGAAAATACTTCTGTTACATGATATGAATGGATCAGTAAGAAAGAGATGAAAAAATGCAGAAAATGCAACTGAACCATCCAGGAAATGATCAAGAATGATAATTATTTGGAGGGCATCTGTTCAGGAAAAGATCTGTTTCAAATACCTGATTTAACCATTCACAAGCATATGTGAAAAATTAATCAAAAAGCATAATTAGTTTTCCTGCAATGTGAGGTTCTGGATGAAAACCATGCCTTTTTTTTTTATAGTATTCAGTGCAGATCTAGAGAAAAAATAAATATGGAAATATAGTGGTGATATGCACAAAGTGAAAGGTTGATTGATGTAGGGTTTAAGGCATCAGACTAGAAATCAGAAGACTGTCAGTTACAGTTCTGCTTAATGCACAAAGCCAGGTGGGTGATTTTGGGCCAGTCACTCTCTCTCAGCCCTAGGAAGGAGACAATGGCAAAGTACTTCTGAAATCTTGTGAAAAAAACTGCAGGGATTTATCTGACTCCAAGACACAAGAAACACTCAAAAGAAACAAACAAACAAAACAAAAAAAAGAGAATGTGTTTTGCTTTGGACCTGAAACAAGCATAACAAGTTTTCTGAAAATTCTGTCAAACCATTCCAGATAGATTGCAGTTTTGTAGAAAGGAGACAAATCTCTGTCCCAGTCCATGAAATGGCTTTGTGATATGTGCACCCATCATACAAATGTACTTAATTTTTAGGCATCACTCCTGGCTTATGGAGTGGCTGTATGTTATTCTTTCTTTCTTTCTTTCTTTCTTTTTCTTTCTTTCTTTCTTTCTTTCTTTCTTTCTTTCTTTCTTTCATAACTGCCCATCTCAAAATATGACTCTTGCTTAATACATATGCAAACATTGGTATCTGACAATTGAAATAATTATTTTTGTTACTCTTTTTTTTGTTTGTTACCGTAAGCAGAGAGAAAGATAATAAAAACGAATGTGAAATATACAAAGGAATCAGGCTGTTAAGCATAGCTAAAAAGATGTTTGACAGAATGCTGATTGAAAAGATATGAGAGGAAACAGTGAAGAAATTTGAAAAGTGTAATTCGGTAGTACCTCAATACTCATCATTAATTGTCAGATATTGCCTGCATATGATGCACCAGAGACTAGAAGGGGTTAAATCTTTACAGACATCACATGTGACTATATCAGCCAATGAACTTTCTTATTGGACTCTTACCTAGAAACCACTTGGACATCTTCCCCTGTTTTTTCTTTCTCTCTCATCTATATCTCAGTGAGACAACACGTGAACTTCTCTCTCCTCTCAACATCTGAGTCATACAGTTAGGGTAAAAATGTAACAGGACACCCTGTTCATTATCGTATGCATGTATATATTTGTAAATAATAAAAACAACTTTTGAACCTGAAGCTGTATTGACCAAATAACTTCCTCATAGAACCAAATGAGCACGACCATCAATATATATCTGATATTAATTGATTCCAGGAGGTGTGATGAGTACCAAAAACAATGAGTACCAAACAATTTCTCCCCACAAGGATTAATATAGTGAGTCACAAGGCAGCTGACACAGACAAGTTTTAGCTTGTGTGTTGAATAGCAAACAAATGATGAATATGGGCAAAAGTTTTATGTCAAAATGCACTGAATACCAAATTCGATAAGTTTTTTAACCAATTGAGTACTTTATGTATTTATACTAGGCAGGGTTTGCAGAACAAACTTGTCTTCAGCAGGTTGTGGAGAAATGTATAGAAGTAAAAATGTGTGTTTTTTTAGATCATACAATACAGGTAGTCCTCACTTAATGACCACAATTGGGACCAGAAACTTGATTTGTAAGCAAAGCAGTCACTAAGTGAAACCACAACTGTGCTTATGATCTTACTTCACCTTTTCTTTGCTTTACAGACCTTCAAAAGTTGTAAATGCAAGGATTAGTTGCAAAGTTGCTTTTTCAAGAGGGTTGAAATGCAAATAGTGGCTGAAAGAGGCAGTTGCTAAGTGGGGTCTACCTATAAAGAATATGATAGAGCCTCAAATTATGAAACATTTTGTACTATTATGGAGTTGAAACTTGGTTTCCAAATGAGATAACAAAGTATAAGATGGAGCTAGGAAATAGGTATTGAACTGGAACAAGGGCAGGTATGTGAAAGTAATAGCCTTACTTATTTATTTTCTTTATGGACAAACGAATGAGAACCAAATCACAATATAAATGTCCACGGGAAAGTCAAATTTTCAGGATCATAGGCTCAGCATGATATTTCAAGCACTGCCTCTTTTATATGTCTATGAATGATATTGAGCCCTGGTGACACAGTGGTTAAAGTACACTATTGCAGGCTTACTCTGTCCACAGCCTGGAGTTCAATCCTGACAGGGCTCAAGGTTGACTCAGCCTTCCATCCTTCCAAGGTCATGATACCAGTATTCCAGTATTTGGGGGGGGGCGGCTTCCACAAAGAAGAGGGGCTCAATTTATTTTCCAAAGCACCAAACGGCAAGACAAGAAACAATGGATAGAAACTAATCAAGGAGAGACTTCTGGAATTAAGAAGTGAAATTCTTGGAATTAAGGAGAAACTTCCTAACAGCGAGAACAATTAACCAGTGGAACAGTTTGCCTTTAGAAGCTGTAGGTGCTTCTTCACTGGAGATTTTTAAGAAAAGACTGAATACCTGTCAGAAATGTTATACGATCTCCTGTTTCAGCAGGGGGCTGCACTGTAAGACCTCCAAGATCCCTTCCAGCTCTATACTGATTGAGGTCAGTAAAATGAAGACCCAGATTGTTGGGGGCGATATACAAATAATGCTTACATTGTAAACTGCTCAGAGAGTGCTGTAATATATGTCTAAATCAGGGGTGAAATCTAAAATTTATTATTACTGGTTCTGTGGGCATGGCTTGGTGGGGGGAGGAGTAATGTGACTGGGTGGGTGTGGCCAACTTTTTTTTTTTTTTACTTTTAAAAGCATTTTTTTCTACAACCTTAAGAGGTTGCAGAAAAAAATTATTATTAATTCAATTTGTATGCCACCCCTATCCGAAGACTCAGGGCGGCTCACAAATCATTATAAAAAACATTTAAGAATTTAAAACATTAAAAACATTAAAACTCATTCACACCATTCATGGCCGTATCTCGCCGGATCGCAAGAGTGAGATCAATGGCCTGCCGGAAAAGCCAGGTTTTGACCGCTTTTTGAAAGGCCAATAGGGTGGGGATGGTCCGGACCTCAGGAGGTAACTGGTTCCAGAGAGCCGGGGCAGCCACAGAGAAGGCCCTCCCCCGTGGGCCCACCAGCCGGCATTGTTTAGCTGACAGGACCCGGAGGAGACCAACTCTGTGGGATCTTACTGGTCATTGGGAGCTATGCGGTAGAAGGCAGTCTTGAAGATACCCTGGCCCTGAGCCATGTAGGGCTTTAAAGGTAATAACCAACATCTTGAATTGTGACCGGAGACCAATAGGGAGCCAGTGCTTTTAGAAGCCTCTGACGATCAGGCAACTCAGCTGGGATCGCCAGTGGCTTTTAAAGGCATTTTTTTTCCCTACAGCCTCTTCGGCCATCGCTACCAGATCGGACGATCCAGTCCGAACCGGGAGCATTTCACCCCTGGTTTAAATATTATTGCTTTTGTTATATAGGAAAGAGTGGAGCTTAAATGGTGAAGCCACTCCCAGCATCTTGCAGAATTGGATGCCTACCTGAAGATGCCACTTAATCACAAAGCAAAGATACGAGCGAAGGGTGAAGGGGAAGACTAGCAAGAACATTTTCTGAAGGGAGTTTAAATAATAAAAGGCAGTGTACGAAGAGCATATAGATATGACGATAGCAAACATGATTTGCAAGAATAAAAAGGCCTGTTGAGATATAACGTGCTACTGTTTACTATGTTTCCCTTTCTTTTACTTATCTCATGCCATTAGTTTCTTAGGCGTACTTTTTATTACTACTTCTGCTCTTTGCATAACATTGCTGACACACACACACACACACACACCAAAAAAACCAGTGCATTGTACAATGGAACTTCGGTACTTATTATTAACTGATTCCTGGAGGCACAATGAGTTCCAAAAATGATGAATGCATAACAAATTTTTCCCTTAAGGAAAAATTTGAGGCCACAAGTCAAGTTTTAGCATACCAAACAAACAATGAGTACTGGGACAAAATTTTCATGTCAAAATGCGTTGGTTTAAAACCAATGAGTTTCAAAGCAGTTGAGTACCAAGATACCACTGTATTTAAGTTGTGTGTTTGTATAATTTAGATAACACTTATATTAATTTATTGATTTAACTCTGATTACCAGTTATACAAATTACTTTATGTTTGCGTTGCTTGTAAGTGCTTAATTAGGATGGAAATACATTACTTAAATGATAAAGAGAATTTAGTATTAGAGTATTATAGTACTCTTTAAGTGTATGGTGCCAATATTTTTAATTAACATTCCAATTAAAAGCAAAATGATGACATTATAATACGGCACTTATCACAGAATGTACTGAGTAGTACTAGGCTTACCTGCCCCGTATGTTTTGGACTGTAAGAACTGAGAATAGTTTCAGGATATCTGCACCTAAAAAATTTCACTATTTTGAGACATTTGCAAGTAAGCAAAAGTTCATCCGGATGAAAAAAAAAATACACACACACAGAAGAATGACAGATATGCAAATCCTGGGTAAAGGTAAATAAACCCGGTAAATCTGGTTAAAATATAGTAGCATAGAACAGAGTTTCAGGCTGCTGAACCTGTTACAGATAGTCCTTGCCTTATGTCCATAATGGAACCTGTCAATTGCAGTCATAAGTCATGAAGCTCTTAAAGCAGGTCACCATACAACCCGATTTTACATTATTTGCAAAAGCCTTTAAGTGAGCCCATTGTTTGCTACAGGGCAATTTTTGCTACAAACTAGAAGTAAATGCCAGTTTCCAGCAAAAATGTCATAAATTGTAATCACATGACCACGGGGCACTGCATATTGCCATAAATGCCGGCCGGTTGCCAAGCACCCAAAATGTAGCCATATGACTTTGGAGAAGCCGGAGAGAGTGACATTAGAACTTCGGAACTGGGTCTTAAAGAGCTTTTTGGGTCTGTTGTAATTTCTAATGATCACTAAACAACTGGCTATAGGTTGAGGACTTCCTATAGTTTTTTTTTTTTTAATCGCAGATCTCCTGATCAAGAAGCAAAGGGTAGTTTTTCTCAACTTTGGCCACTTGAAGGTGGGGTGGACTTTCAACTTCATGCTGGTTGTGGGATTCTAGGAGCTGAAATCCACCATCTTCAAGTTGTCAAGGTTAAAAAAAATACCACTTCTCTAGGGATAAAAAATTGTTTGCCTTTGAGTGAATGTTTGGGGGGTGGGGTGGATTTGTTTTGCCCTTATTATCTCACATCCAGTTTGTTTTCAGTTCTGCTGAAAACCAGTTTGAAAAACCCTGAGGTAGAAAGTCATTGTGAAGAAAGGATCTTGGTCAGCATTTCATGATCAACAGCCCTGGTCAGTCTTCCTAGGGTCGCCTCCGGAAGGATCATTATGGCTTTGTTTGTGATGCAAACTTAGGGGTATTATTTTGGTATGGCGATTAATATGGCCACATTCCATGATCTTTTCTTCACAAACAAAATTTCATGTTCTTAAAATCTTGCTATCAAACAGAAAATAAAACTTGGTCTCAGGAAAAAATATACAAGCTAAGGTTAGCTTTTATATTTTTTCCTGAGACCAAGTTTTATTTTCTGTTTGGTAGCAAGTTTTTGTAGCAAAATCCTATTTATGAGAAAAACTAAGTTAAGGCAATGAACAATTTAGGACTAACAAAACATTACAAAAGAACATAACGTCATGTCATCTTTCATTACTTCTGAAGGTGAACCATGAAAAAATTGGAAGTTATTTTGCTATTGTGAGGGCACTTTAGTTGGTTTTTACCATTGGCCAAGCATAATGTGGGTGTTAGGAAATCTCCCTTTGTTGATTTTCTTTAGGATGTTGTTGTTAAACCACCAGACATCCCACAGCTCATTCTCTGAACAGCTTCCATTTTTCTGTTCCTCTTCTCTCCTCCTCCTCCTCCTCCTCCCTTTTCCCATCCCAGAAATGAAAGGACCGGATCTCTTACCAGTAGCTATATACATTTGCAACATTCATTGTCATGCCCCAAAAGGGGGCAGTTTCACACCTACCAGGGGGTTATTCAACTCCTGTGTGTGCATGCATGCTCTTGTGTATGTATGTGCACACATATATACACACTTTCTTGTTCTTCAGATACCTAACCCCAAGAAACTGACATACTGGCTTGTATCCTGATCAAGCCACAGTGTTACCTTTATCTAACCTAAGCTTATCACAAATACTAAACTCATAAATAAAGGATCCAATATTGAATCAACATAACACTAAGGCGGGATTTGCACATTCATTCCATGCTAAAGCCGAACCAACCACGTTGTGGTTCAACCGAATGAGGAAACACATTCCCAATTGGTACCCCTAAAGTCCTTAGTCTCATCTCAAAGGAGTGTCCATAAGTCTCAGAAGGATAGCAGGCCCTAAAAAAGCTACATGAACCAAAGTTTAGATAGAAAGATTTCAAGGTGTATCAAAACTATTTGTAATCCTGCTGAGCTGTTGCTGTGAAATGAGATTTTACAAAGTACATGGTTTTGAGATATATTTGGAATCAGAACGTTGAAACTGTGAGAAGTAGGGAACTGAAAGTAGCCGATGGATAGAGGTTTGAGATGTACACGAGTGTATGTGGAGACTGTCTGTCAATAAGGCAGAACAAGGAACTAAGTTGTGAAATGCATGCAGAAAAGTATAAAAAGAATGTCTTGGGATGAGTTCAGTGCCTCTGGCCATAGCTACTTCTTGCTGGACTTAGCTATGTCAGTGGACCTCATTGCAGTGGGTTATTGATATAAGTTGTGTTATAATGGCTGTTAGTATTCCAAATTGCTCATGAAATAAACCTCTGAATCGTAAAGTAAGATTTATTGCTTGTGTTGCTGTCTCCTGCTTTCCTTCATTGGGGTCTTTTGATAATAGGAGGGCTATCTAATGTCACTCCCAAGTAAAGAAAAGAGAGCTTCATGTATGCTCAAAAGCATTTGGGTCAAACCCAAGTGTTTTAACTTGCATATAGCTCTTAGATCCCTTGTTTGTTCCTCCCCGAAAAGGATTTGGGCTCCCAGCCCCCAACCTTCTTATTCACTTCCTTGTTGTCCCAGAAACTCAGGAATGTAGATCTCTAGTGGTCTCCAAGTTAACTCTTCTTTGTGTTCCTAAGCACTTCATTGAAGAATGAAGTCCCTTTGCAGTTCAAAAGAGCAAACTGCTGGGGACACATCTTTAGGACTGCTCTCTTATTTTCAGACTCTGTGGCCTCAAATGGAGGTTTTACCTGTTTTAATACCTTTTAAAGGGGGGGGGGTGTTGCTTCCATCTACTCAAAGAAAAACTCCATGTTTGGAGGTAGCGAACCGCTAAGCACTAGTCTTCTAGGAACTACTGAGCTTGATTAACCATAAATGCTGGATCAGATGGATTTTTGTTTGGTTTGGCAAAGGTTATTTTTATAAAAGAGGAGTAGGAAGGAAACTTCTTTTATTCCAGGGGTTGCATTCCTTTGTGCAAACCCACGGATAATGGCATACCAATGGGAGGGAGGAGTTACTGACACTCACCATTCACTTACACCTTCATACTTCAACCCACACAGACAGACAGACAGACAGACAGACACATACAGACACACAGACACATACAGACACACACACAAGACTTGCACAAGATATTTTGCTGCCTGAAGCAAAAACAAAGCACCCACCTACCCAGCTCATGCATAAAGGTTGATACCAACAATCAAATTTTACTTTGACATAACAAGTAGGCTGCCCATGAGAAATCAGCCTGCTACCTTAGGGGGCAATTTAGTGGGCACAGGACAGGCTACCTTGCTTTGCTTCTCAATTTCTTATTTCTGATCCTTGGACCCCATTACAGGTGGACTTCGACTTACAACAATTCATTTAGTGACCATTCAAAGTCACAAAGGCACTGAAAAATTCAGATGCTCAGCAAGTGGTTCATACTTACAACCGTTTCTGTGTACCAAGTTCATGGGATCACCTTTTGCGACCTTCTCACAAGCAAAGTCAATGGAGAATCCAGGTTCATTTAACAACTGGGTAACTAACTAAATTATCAACTGCAATGATTCACTTAACAACTGTGGCAAGAATAGTCATAAAATGGGACAAGGCTCACTTAACGAATGTCTCCCTTAACAACGGGAATGTTGGACTCAGTTGTGGTTGTGAGTTAAGGACTACTTGTATCTGACAGTAGAAAAAAACTGTCCTGTTTTGTCTAACGGTAAGGCTGGACTCTCATACAAACATTGTTACTGCAATGCTGACGAATATAACCTGATCCATCACAAGACCCTCACTTGATACATCCACACCTGAATCCCTTATAAACAGAACACTGACATCCCCTAAACTCTGCTGAAGATGTTACCTGGCCTGGTAAAGAAATTTTTGGAAACCAACCGACAAGCTTGGAGAACAAACCTTCACCCTCAAATATTGTTGCTTTAGAGAGTTAATTTGAAACACAAATCCATAGAGTTGATCCTACTATGTCTAAATAACAGCTCCTCTGAGCACATGAAGAGGACAGAAAGCACTAGAACCGCTGAATTCCAAATCTTTTCTGTGCCATCAGTTAACCTGAAAAAATATGGCAATAGCAGTAATATAGGGACATTTCTGGGAGGGAGGTGGTAGAGCCTTTAAGTTAGTTTTTGAGTACAGGCAACTGCCTGGACAAGTCCCTGCAGTTTTGTTTTTGTTTTTTGCAAGGCTTTTTTAAAAAACTGGTTCCTTCCTAAATCTGAAAGAGTTGACTGGCCCAGTGTCATCTCACCGGCTTTGCTTAAGACAGGACTCCTGGTCTTTATATCCTGATAACTATTACGTCAAACTGAATCTCTCCTTTACTACAGTACTTCTTTCTAAATGTTCTATCTGCATGATCAGGGGACTTCCTTTCTCCCACAACCATCCTGTAAAACAGAACAATACTAGTACATTCATTCTCCATTCATACTGGAGAAACTGAGGCTGGAACAGTGACTTGTTTGTCTGTACATCCAGGAGCCCTAATCTGAAGCCTTGGATGAGGGGCCAGAGGTCCTTCTCTCATCAGGTACAGAAAAAGGCAGTTTACCAAAACTCAATCCAAGGTCCTCTGACGGAAGGTCTCTTTGTAGCTGGAAAAGACGGAAAGCTTTGCAAATAAGTCAGTGAAATAACAGGACAAAGTCCCGAGTGCCATTTATGGAATGAGTAGGAGAGCCACATTAGTCTATGGTGACAAAAAAATAAAATAAATAAATAAATAAAAAAACAGAAAGTTCCTATGGCACCTTTTCCGGCTAATAAAGTTCATTAAGAGGTGTAAGGTATTGTTAGCTGCAATTCATGAAGACCTATACCTTTTATTAACATTTGCTAGTTGGAAAAGGTGTGGCCAGAATTCTGATTTTATGATGGATGACAGATAGATAGATAGGTGGGTGGGTGGGTGAGTGGATAGATGGATGGATGGAAAGGTGGATGGCTGGGTGGACAGACAGGTAGGCAGACAGGCAGGCAGGCAGGCAGACACAAATAAAAAGCAGAAGTCATCTAAAAGGAAGAGGAGCACCCCAAACCATTTCTAAATGAAGATCATCAGAACTCCTTGGTTTCAGAGTGGCCATATTAACCTAGTGCATCCAGTCGTGGCTTGCTTAACCTCGCCTTATAAATAAAGACACTCGCTGTTTTCCTGCAAAGAAAACAGAGGGCGATCTGATTCAGCGCGAAACTAGTTCCTAGAAACGTCCCTGCTGACTAGTCACTTATCCCTCTTAATCTCGTCCTGCGAGGTTTTGGCAAGCCCCACTGAAGCCCGGGATTCGTCCTTCGACCCCAGTCAACGTGAGGAACCGCAATACTAGTCCAAGCATGTTGCATCCAAACAGCCGATATCCACACCCACTCGCCTCCCTCGTTCGCTTTGGGGTCTTGTTTCTCCTCTCGCTTCCTGTCCCAAGTCGCCAGTTTCACCTGTCGGTGACGTCATCACGGGATGGGAGAGGTGTGGTTTGGGGAGGGATGAGGGGGACGAGAGGGGTATATAGCCGGCCCCATATAGAAAGGTGCGTGCATTTATCCTTTGCAGCGTCCTATCCGGCTGTGGAAACGAACTTGAAACTTTATCTCTAACTGAACAGGTAAGAGTCGGATCTCGATGAGGGAGACGGAATACTTGGCTTTTATGGTATGAACGGAATATATATATATAGAGACACATACATACATATATATATACATATATACATGCATACACACACAGAGTATATATATATATATATACACACTGTATATATATTTAAATGCTCGCATTTGTATATTACACTGATGGCAATCATCTAGCGATATGAAAACTGAAATGTATCAGCGTTGAAAATTTGCGGACCAGGGAGTGTTTGGTGTGTGTAGAAGTGGCGCCAACACACCTTTGTTGTGTCCCCAATCTTAAGAGGCTTTAAAGGAGACAAGGGAGACTCGAAGCCGACACCTGTTTTCTGTTCCAGCTCAGAAGAGCCTCGTGTTACTAGCGGAGCGCTTGGGACAACCTGCTGTTTTGAGAGTCAGGGAGCGCTCAGGCGCGCCGGTGCCTAATGGAATCTGGGTTGGTTTCTACTTATCCCAAATATACTTTGCGGGAGGGAGAGTTAACCCCAAGTTAATAACCAGCTGTATTGAATACGGTTATCGTTAATCTTCATTTATTTATTCGCTTTATATGTCTATTGGATTTACATTGCCTCCCATCTCTAATTCATGACTCTGGGCGGCTAGCAATATTCAAGATAATAAAAAAGTATCCCGAAAAAAACATGCAGCCGCCGAGATTCGGTAATTGAAACTCAAGTGAAGTTCCTTCTATAAGAAAAAAACTATTTTAATCCCAACTGGTGGGTTTCGGACAATAGATCCTGAATATCCCTCCCGCCCTCGTCTTTGAGTTTTTTTTTTTTAATTTGATTTATATGCTATATAAGCATATAAATCAAAGGAAATTTCTTTTCCTTTCTCTTGTCTTTTAAGATCCTGCTATAAAGCGGTAGAAGTAAGAGAAAGAGAACAATTTCCTTTCCTTTCCTTTCCTTTCCTTTCCTTTCCTTTCCTTTCCTTTCCTTTCCTTTCCTTTCCTTTCCTTTCCTTTCCTTTCCTTTCCTTTCCTTTCCTTTCGAGTAAGAAACGACAGGTGTACGGGGGAATCGTGCAGTGGGCAATTTCGTAAAACCCTGGCTCACCGCGGTCTTCTCTTTCCCCCATGGAAGAGACAGCCGTCCTTCCCTTTCTTGATCCGGACGAGGGTTGGGTGGCGCCCTGAAGTTTTGATGGCGCGCGCTACTTTTGCAGAAAAAAAAACCCCTTTCGCCCTCGAGATGGGGGGAGGGAGGCGAGTTTCGGTTGAAGGGCAAGGAAAAAGCCCGCAGGGCGTCCCCGCCCTCTTGTCGTCGCCCCCACCTGAGCCCCGCCCGAAATCATGCGTGAATCACTGGGGGGGGGGGAAACCTTTGTTCTCTGGAGCATAGCCACTGGGTGACCGCGTGTCCCTTTTGCCTTGAAAGTTGGGTAGATGAACTAGTGAGATCTGGGTGACGGTTGGCGAAGATTTCCTTAACTCTCTGTAAATAATTATTTCCTTCCCGCCCTAAGAAAAGGATGCCTAAAGCTAAAGATGAAATATTAAGTATTTCTTTAGTTTCCTCCACCACACAGGCACAAACAGGCACTCGCAATAAATAACATATTCTGAATAAGTGGGGAAAAACAAAGGCCAGGGTCAATCCCTACCTGTTGTATATGCACAAATGAAGGCAAATATACGTGTCCCAGGATAATGATGCAAGATCGAATTTGGATGGGTTACCGGGACCAGAGATTTAATCTTCTGAGCTTCCAGACTCATGCTGGAGCGCATTTTTCAGGGAACGTCTTTTATATTTGCACAACCTGTTGTGAAAACTATGTCAGGTTAATTTTTAAAAAAATGAATTTAATTGAGTAAACTGAATTCTGGCTAAGTGCATCTTGCAACTGCGCTCCCTGTGCCTGTTTGAAGTGGACTGTAGAGATGGTTTCAGAAAGTGAATCTCTTTCTGAGACAAGTTGGGGAAGAACACAAAGTAAACCTCCAGGGAACAAATACTTTGATTATTCTGAAATATTTCAGAGTTCTAAAGAAGAAATCTCGAGTTCTGTTTTGCAGTTATTTATTTAGCGTATATCATATCATACATGGACTAGTAAGATATATTAAGGTTTCATCTAGATTAATAAAACTCTTTTTCTGTTTTGCAGTTTCTCGGTTTCCTAGAAATGGTGTTAGCTGGGATTAAGAAAGAGCCAGGCATAAACTCTTATATTAAGTGTTATACAGAAGTATTGCAACAGGTGAATTTCTATACACCTGTAGCTTTAAGCAATGACACACTTGTCTGAATAGCCATCCTGCCTCGCAACCCTAAGCCAGATGGAAGACTTGGCCCAGTGCCTCTGTATAGCAGTAAAGTTCTTCCCATCAGAAATAACATAGCTCCTCCTAACTGAACTAGACTTTCTTCTTGAACAAAAGATAGTAACCATCTCTCTTTGTTACAAACAACAGTTACAAAGATGATATTACTGGCTGTTCTAACCAGTTAAGACTAAGTGAGATGGTTTAATCTGTTGAATGAGCTTTAGCCGATTGGCATCCTATTCTACTTCTGAAATTGTCTTTTGAATTTTTAAACAATTGGCCTTGTTCATAGATTGGATAAGTAGAATGGGATGCCATTCTACTTACAAACAAAAAGAGATGACGTGGAACTGATCCTACCACCATGATGTAAAATGATACAATCTTGTAGCCTTAATTGAATTTTGCATTGACTATTAAGTTGATCTCCTGAACTTGAGAGACAATACGAAACAGTGATTAAGAGACTGGGCTTGGCCCATGGTTCAAGTCTCCATTTAAATACTAAGCACTGAATAACCAGTATAGCTAACTCTGGCTTACCAATTTACCACACAGAGTTATTGTTAAGAGAGAAAAATACCTGTGTATTTTGTGTACACTGAGCTCCCAAAGACAAGGTCAGGTATAAATAGAATACAGTGGCAAAAGCAGTGGTTGTGTTGACACGACACATTGAGGCACAAGTTAGCCAACCAATTTGTAAATTGGATGTGGTGTAAATTGAAACCCATGTGATTAGTTCATGGTACAGTTCATGAATCCAGAAATGAGATTAATTGCATAAATTTTGTTCAGTTAACTGTGGGTCTAACCATGTTGTGGGAACACAGCCTGCAGGGAAGCTGTCATCTTCTGGGGTATATGGCATTCAGTGTGTTAGTCAAAAAAAAAATGCTTCAAGATTCCTGACTTTGTGCTACCATGGTCTAACATGGGTCTCCTCCCACAACGATTGGAAGAAATTGCAACCTACCTGGAGGAAGACTGGTGTTTTTCAGCCTAGGGAGAGGGGAAACTGGGAAGATTGTAAATACATGTCTATCTTTTCTGTCCAAAGACATCTACTTTCCACAGCTGGGATTAGAATTAAGGAGTTCAGTTTGCCAAGAAGCAACTTTGTTGAAGTTATTTCTTGAGAACAACTGTAAGTGACCTGGGCGTGGTGGGATGGAGAATGTAATAATATAACTGCATTGCTATACCTGTGGGAGATAAATTATACGTACGCAAAATGTTTTTGGGTGATGATAAGAGTGCTTTATAATCACCCACACGGTTACATTCTGGGTAGTTTACAAAATTCAGATACACGAAATGCACATAAACAAACAGCAGATAAAACAATCAAAAAGATCCATTATATAGAGACAACAGGGACCCCACAAATACAGGTAGTCCTCCACTTACAACCACAGTTGGAACCAGAACTTCCATTGCTAAGTGATGCATTTGTTAAGTGAGTTGCAACCAATTTTGCTACCTTTTTTTGCAGCCGTTAAGCAAATCTGGCATTCCCCAATTGACTTTATGTGTCAGATGTCCCCAGGTAAGTCACAAATGGCAATGACATGATTATGGGTACACTGGGATGGTCATAAGTATGAGGACCAGTTGTAAGTAAGTTCTCAGCACTGTCATAACTTCAAATGGTGTAAGTTGAGGACTACCTGCACATGAATACACAAATATATGATCACTAGAAGGAACCACTATACTGTTTATAGTATATAAACAGCCTGAACAGATACAGCCCATAGTGGACTTCAGCTGTTCTTGGAAGTTCAGCAACAGTGTAAACTCTGCTTAGGAGTTGGATGGGGCTGTTGAGTGAACAGAAAAATTCCTGAAAGAAAACTGAGGCAAATAACTTTTTGTATAATTGCCCATATGCATATGCTGTTACCAAGTTGAGCTTGACCAGAGAGAAAACTTGATGATATCTTAATATATAAGAAACTCTTCTCCAGCTTATATTATTTTACAGATTTTAAGGACTGCTTATGGAGGTCTATAAACATTTTAGATAATGTTGCAATCAGACCAAAGTATGCAGAATTTGGAGGAAAACTCTTCACCACCACCACTTCTGATAAGGTGCAGGATACCATCTAGTAGAGTGTTTCTCAACCTTGGTAGTTTGACGTTGTGTGGACTTCAACTTTCAGAATTTCCCAGCCAGCCATGAATTTTGGAGTTGAAGTCCATATATCTTTAAGGCGCCAAGATTGAGAAATGCTGGTCTGGTAGGCAGCAGTATCACTGAAACAAAACAGTGATGTTATAGGTCTTTTTACACAGGGACTAAAGACTTCAGTGGGAGCATGAGCCTTCAACGAGACAATCCATTTGTGTTCTTTTCCTATATTTCATCAAAAAAAAAAAAAAACCCACCCTGTTTTAACCTTCACCAGTGATTTTCATTGATAAACTAGCCTAATAGCAAATCTAAAAATGATAAAAGACAGCAGGGGAAATCATTCACTTCACAGAGCCCCTAGGCATCCATTTCCAATCTCAGTGTCAAAGAAAAATAATTAAAACCCAGGGTCATTCCTAAAAAAAAAAAAGTCATTCCGCCCATTGATCTGGGGCAACCTGATCTTAGGGTGCTGTTTGTCCTGCCTGTGGCTTGAAATTCTTGGAACAAAGAAAACAATTAGGACAATCATTCAAACAAAACAAAAAAAGTGATTTTGCTTTAATTAGACATTGCAAATAGCCTGCCATAAGGGGATACAACAAATGAAATTGACATTGTAGACATTTGTTGCTAATAAAGGAGAATATTTGTAGACATTTGTTAGCTTTAACATTTCAGGGTTCAAGGATATCTTATCTAAAGGCTTGTTTAAATATGTACATTTGTCCTCATCCTGCAGGAGATGGGGGATTTCTTTGAGGAGTGGTCAGTTTTGTAAAAAAAATCACAAAAAACACAAAGATGGACATTTTAAGATGGAGTTATTTTTCTTTTCCAGCCTAAATCTTTTTTTTTTCCTGTTCTCTCCATCTCACCTGAAATTGATTTTACTGCCAAATGAAATATGAGAACTATCTTTTGTAGTTGGTCTTATATTTTATATTTGGAAAGTGTTTCAAGCCCAGAGTTTCCTTGCTTGGATGGGGATGTGGAGCTTCTAAGACATTAGCTCCTGCAATTTTATTATTTTAAGCATATGAAGAATGTACTAAACCAGATACAATATGGCAGCTTTAAAGTAAAATAAAAGTCTCCAAATGGTATACTCCCGGTACCATTAATTTTGGATATTTGGACTATACTTTTCTAGAGGTGTCATTTGCATAGATTACCAGGAAGAATTTGCTTGTTATCCACCCTTAATCCTAGAAAGTTTATCCAAAGCATGGCTTTCATCTAATATTATTTGTTTGGTGTATTGTTTTTATAAAATTTTGGGTGGGTCTTTCTTGCACAGTAGCACAGGGAAGGGCTTTTGGCTTGCAGGATCTCTTCTTTTTTTCTCTACATCCCTCAGCTGTGACAACTTGATACTGATGTCAAAAGCAAAACAAAACTCAACAACAGCCAATATGGAGATGCAGAACAAAAGGGTTTTGAGAACAGGCTCAGCCTTAATCAGGTTTTCCTTCACTTAATGTCATCTTGAAATGTTCAGCAACAAACATCATCAGCCAGCTGATCTTAAGAATTACAGCAAACACGGCTTGAAGATGCTTAGCTAGAAGAATGATTCCCTGAAAATTCATATTCTACATGAGAAATTAAAATGTGAGACAAACCTAATTCTTTCTCTTCCCCTGCTCTTTGGTTTTGATTTCAGCAGCCTGCTATAGCACAATTTGCCTGGGATTGATGAGACTGGGTTCATACATTGGGCTAAGCCGTGCTTTGTTTAACATTGGTTTTTGAATAAACCCCCATTTGGATTCACAGAACATGTTTAGCCAATGCTTGAACTCACATCGTACATTAAACCCAAACCAGGTCAATTGTGTATATGAGGACATGGGTGAAATAGGTTTTATGGTTGAGGGACCAGTTTGGAACTCAAACTTCAGCAGGACTGACTATTTTTAAGAAAGGAAAAGCCCCTGGCTGGGTATATATCTCCTGTCTAATAGCCAGGTCAACAGTTAACAGATACCTGTTATTTCCTCTGCTTAATGTTGCCAACCAACTCCAGATGACTCCCATACAGCCCTGAGGGCAAGGGATGATACAGCTACTGAGACAGCTTACAATGCAACTATCTTTGACCTGTTGCAATCAAAGGGGGGAAAGAAGCTAATTGCACAAGAGCCATTTATATTCTAGGTACATGACTAATTGGAGGAAGAGTTGAAAAGCTCCTACTCAAGATGAGATAAAGAAAGGGAAAAAAATAAAACCCAGTGCCTGAGCTGGCCTTAGAACAATTGTTTGAGTGATGAGTTGGGGTAAACTTTGTATTTGAAGCCAAACCACTTTTTTTACACCTCCTCACCTTTAGGCTGAGTCAGGCTGAGGCTGATTTTCCTGAGTTAAATGTCAACATCATTTTTTAAAAAAACAAAAACAAATTTTTCCTCCTTCAGGAAAAAGAAAGATTCAGCCGCCTGACTACCTTCCCTGCCCATTTAAATAAATGACTCCAAGTTCGTTTGGCTTCCTATTCCTATGAGTCGTGGTGCTGCAATGGTTAGAATGCAGTATTGCAGGCTACTTCTGCTTTCTGCCAGTTATCAGCCGTTCAGCAGTTCGATTCTCACCAGGCTCAAGGTTGACTCAGCCTTCCATTCTTCTGAGGTTGGTAAAATGAGGACCCAGATTGTTGGGGCAATATGCCAACTCTGTAAAACTGCTTAGAGAGGGCTGTAAAATACCATGAAGCAGTATATAAGTCTAAGTGCTATTGCTGTTGCTATCATGTATGACCCCTGCCACGGTGATTTATATCGTAAACTTCAAAGAAGTCATGATTTGTGTATAAACTTAGTGATCTCTCCATTTTCTATTGTTAACAATTGCAGCAAGTGTTAATTACTATTTCCCACTTGGTCAGTGATGATAGTAAAATATCCAAATATCATATCTCAAATCTCCATTTGTAGCAAATCCATGACCTATATAATTTGAGATCCTAATACTGTAGTGAAAAACAAAAAAGCTTTCTGAATTAAAATTGACCAAGGTCTAGAATTTTGCAATTCTTATAGCTAAAGAATTACAATTAATAAAGATGCTGGACCAGGAGTAGGAAAACCTGAGTTCTAATTCTCCCATAGGAATGAAACTAATTGTGTGACTTTGGGCCAGTCACTCTTTTTGAGCTCTACTGTAGGAAGTTCACTGGAAACCACTTCTTGGCCAAGAAAAAGTCATCAGGTGGTGGGTAAACTTGAAAGACTAGCAAAAAACAGCAAAAATAACTACTAAACCTAATCAAAATTAGCAAAAGAAAATGAATAAGACTTATGCAAAATATATTTTACTTTTCCAAAAGAATTAATCAAGCAGGATGTTTTGAAAATCAGGACAAGTGTCACAACCACAGAGATTATAAATTCTTGAAAGAATATTTATAGCTATTTGATAATTTGGACACGATACTGAGGTAGTATGATTCATGGGGAAAGTGTGAGCATAGCCTTGAAGAATTCAACAGATACTTGGCAAAATGACAAAAATAGCTTTTTAAATCATCAGCTGAACAACATAATGCAAATTCAGAGAAATTAGAATGATACTGTAATGGAAACCCTTGTATTCACATATACCCTAATTTCTTCCATGATCTGACTTTTAAAAACATTTTAATTTGCAATTGCATCGAAATAACAGATTCTGATTTATTCTGCATCTCTGAAGGAGAATTATAAGATGGGTGGTGGGAGAATTTACAAAGCAGTATTTGGGGCTAGGGTGCAATTACAGATTCATTTGCAAATTAAAGAGGAGGCAAATTGTTGAATTCAAGCACAGGATCTGCTCAAAGAATGGTAGAACAATGACTTTGTATGGCATGTGATCAAACCCCCAAATTTTGCAGCTTACAGTGTTACAGTGAAATGTCTAAGCTTTAATTGGGAAAGCTAAATTCAAATCCCACTTGACTCATCCATTAATCTCCATCATTGTTAGATTTACTTTTGAATTGACTTATGCACTGGAGCCAGTTTGCACAAGGCCACAGGAGGTGACTGTTAAATTTTCAGGAATTTTGAGAGCAGGAATTCTGAGCCACAATGCCTAGAGTGCCAGTCAGCTATTTGGTGATTTGCAGCCTAATGGTGGCAATGGAGCCCACTGAGCCAATTGTTATACATTTCTTCCGCACATCACTGCTCATCTCTCTCCTTTCCTTTGGGAGCTCAAGCCACATTATGCATAGTGTAGCGTCCTCCCAATTTTTTCCAAAACAACAACCCAGTGAGGTAAGCTGGGCTGACTGAGTGACCTATGCTGAGCTGGGAGGACTTGAAACTGGGACTTTCCAGTCCATGGTTTGCAAATATACCATTGTGGCTTTACATGGCTAAGAGTATTTGTTTAACTTGCAATCCAAGTGGCTCCAGGTGGCATACTGTACATGGCTTAACTGCCTCCTAGTCCCAATAATACAGTTAACATAAATAAACACCCAGAAACAATTATAAAACACATGCACACCTAAGAACTTGGGGGGGTCGAATGCAGCTTCTGGATATTCCAACTTTGTTTCCTCTAACTTAACATCTTTTCTTAAGTCAAAGATGCCCAAAACTGCATCCTGAGATCTTTTACATATAAAATGTCCTCCTTGTGAACTAGCAAGGGCATATTGTCAGAATGGGATTACTTATACCAATGCTGAGAAAAATTCCTTTAATGGTTCGGTTGCTACAGAAAAGTTTATCACCTATATTTTCTAGGCTTGCAAAATGCCTACACGCTATCCAGCTTTTAACCAGAATTGACTGGATCTAGAGTTAATCTCCAAAGAGCAAGGAAAGAACTCTCCGGTTCCTTATTTATTTTAGATGTCCTATTCCATGGGAAGAAAAAGCAGTCTGGAATTTGGAGAATAAATGCTATTTTTTAAAAGAGTCCCTTCCGCTCCCCCTAATATTTAAACCCTGTAATAGGCAAGCAATGAGATGAGTGAGAGTTTTTTAGTTTGCTTGGGAAACAAGCACACAGCTAATCCTTACTACTGGGGGTGGGGGGGGGAGGGAGGTTGGCTCGGGAAAACCGGCTCTGCAAGAGGGAGTCTGTATCAGCACAATGGGCTCTGTAACTTCCAAGATTGGTTGGCTCCTATGACCTCATCGTTACCTTTTTGTTTGTCTGAAGTTTAGATTAACTGTCTTCAGTTTTATTATGTTTGTCTAGAGCAATGTTTTTCAACCTTAGCAATTTTAAGCTAGGTGGACTTCAACTCCAAGAATTACTCCACCCCCACTCCCACCCCAGCATGCTTCTGCCTGGGGAATCCTGGGAGATGGTCCATCTATCTTAAAGTTGCCATGGTTGAGAAACACTGTTCTAGCTTCTCAAAGGTTTGCCACAAAGAAACTTTATTAGATTAGAGCAAGGATTTTTTTAAACCTGGATTTACATATTAGATACAGAGTTAGGAGGGACCTTGTAGGTCATCTAGTCCACCACTCCGCCCAAGCAGGAGAGCCAACACCGGGTGTCGGCAACCCACAGCTCCGGAACTGCATGCAGCTCTTTCATCCCTGTGCTGCGGCTCCCTGTTGCCCTGTTTTGGCAGAGGGATGAAAGAGCTGTCGCCCTGTCACGGCGGTGGCAATGGCCAGAGCCTTAGTGCGGGAGTGAAGCGCCTCTGCACTTGCCTTTGCGTGGCAACAGGATTCCGCCTTTCTCATGGTACATTTGCTGTTGCCACCAGCAAAGAGGATTGGGAGAGAACGGCGGGGCAGAACTTGTGGGGTGAGGGCCATCCCCCAAGCCTGGCCTTCCTCCTCCCTCATCAGTGGGGCCAAGAGAAAGAAGGGGGCAGTGTGGGGAAGTGCTCCCCTCCTCCAGCCAAGCACAAAAGCCCAGCAGGAAGGGGGATGGCTGGCCCGGCAGAAGTGCCCCCTTTGGTGAGTCAGACAGTGAAGAGGCCTGGCCCAGCTCTTGCAACAAGACACTGTTCGGCACCTCCAGACATGAGCTGCCGCCTTTCCAAAATGGTGTCACTTTGAGGAAGCCAGGTAGCAATGGCTGGGGCCAGGGGAGGCAATGGAGGCATCAGGGCTGCTCCCCCCTCCTCAGCAAGCCAGGCCTGGAAGAGCGCGGAGAGTTGCAGACCGAGTGCTGGAGGGTCAGAAGGCGTGTTCTGACATCGCCCCAACAGGCATTTCCAGCGTGCGCTCCTCTGTCCCGAAGTGGGATTGAGTGGGGGGTAGGGAGAAGGATAGGGGGCTTCTAGTGGGAAGAGCCCGTCTGGCTTTCCTTTTGGCATGGGGCAGGGGAAAATCCAATAAAAATCCAATTTCCCCCAATAAATGGGAAAATAAAGGCCCGGCGGTCCAGAGTCCCAAAAGGGGGGAGGCTGGAGTTGCCCTGAACCTGATCTGCTTCAGAGATGCTGCAGCTCCTCTCACTCCATTCACTCATTGGGTCATCCTGAAGACCGAGTACTGGATGAGTGTTACGATCTGTCTCTATCTGTGCCTGGCCCACTGGACCTTGCCAGGCAAACAAGAATTGTTCATGTGCCTGATTTGTCCCATTGCACCTGCATGGGTAAGTTACATTATTCTGTCTGTTCTTGTGCAAACATACACACACACACACACACACATACACACACAGACATATACAGAGATTCAATGGCGAAGAGATGTCTTTTATACCTAAACACTATTCTTGCAGCAATCTGCTCTTGCATATGGATGCAGAATGGCTGGGAAGGGGGCTGTTTTACAAATATGCACTCACTGGGTTTTTTTTTTAGGATTCTTAGATCTTTCACATCTGTTCTCTCTCTCCCTCCCTCCCTCCCTCTCTCTCTCTCTCTCTCCCTCTCCCCTCTCCCTCCCCCCTCTCTCTCCCCAGACATCAGATTCCCACCACCCTCCCCCAGGAGACAGAGAGAGAGAGAAGAGACACAGAGAAACAGAGAAGAGACACAGAGAAAGAAAGATAAAAGACACAGAGAAAGAGAGAGACAAGAGAGAGAGAAAGAGAGAGAAAAGACAGAGAGAGAGAGAGAGAGAGAGAGAGACCTGTTTCCCACAAAAAAGAAAACACTGGGAGCCCCAAAACCTGGCTAGACGTGGCTGAGGGGGGGGGCATGTGACTGGATGAGAGTGACATAGAGTTGGCCACTCCTACCCAGGTTTTGTGGCTCCCGGTGTTTTCTTTGGGCAAATGGGTCCAAATGGTTCTTTGAGTATTTGGTTGCAGATCCCTGCCCTACACTATTTCTGACAAATGGCAGTCCAATCTCTTCTTGAAAGCCTCTAGCGATGAAGCTCCCACAACCTCCAAATGCAACCTGTTCCACTGCTTGATTTAGGCCTGCTTACCCAAACTCATGCCCTCTAGAACTGTGCTGAATATGTCTAGAAGCCAAAGACAGGATTCAAAAGCTTTACAAAATCCCTGTTTCTCTCTAGCAACAGAAAAGGGGAACTGTCGTCCTGCTGAACATAAAGTTTTGAGTTTACCTCTTCTGGTTCATAGTAGTTGTGGACTTGTCTTGTCCTGGATCCTCAGCTGAGTGCATGCTGACTTGCATTATTCTGACCTTTGAGAATAATATGAGTTATGCCCCGGTAATGTTACAGGATGATTTGGCATAATCCCCTTCTAAATCACTAGCTAAATTAGCACCCATCAGCAAACCAGGGATTTTTTTTTTACTAGATCAGATGCTGTATAGAGAAAACTGTAGGTGCCAAAGGAAGCATGGCTTGGTCCCTACAGCAGAATTGAAGCACTTTTTATGGGGTCTAACAGTTAACAAACTGTAAGAGTCAGTGATTGCAAATAGCAGCATTTGTGGGGTGGCGAGTCAGTGACATCAAAATGACACTGACTGGGCAACTGAAACTCACAACCCTTGCACTGAGGATGTTACCTAGTTAGGGTAATGAAACATCTGCAAGAAAACAAGCAAGCTCAGACAGCACCAAGGACTCTACACAACCCTTGCACTAGATGCAAAGAAGGTAGGTTACATCCTGAAAATAAATTTGAATGAATTTTCCTGGGGTTTTTTCTTTGTTTGCATAAGATCATTTTGGACACCTGTTAGGGGCTTTATGTGTTTCCTGTTTCAAAGTGGCAGGAAATCAATGGATAGTTCTGGCTGCATCCTTGGCAAATATTAAATGTAGTGATCTGGTGCACTGTTATATTAAGGTAACATTTTACAAAGTTCTTATGGTACACTGTTATTTCTCTCCAGGACTGCCTACCTTGAATCATGGTGTCAGCTGCTTTTCAAATCATGGGCATGGCCCTGTCTGTAGTGGGCTGGATTGGGGCCATCATCACCTGTGCCTTGCCTATGTGGAAAGTGACGGCTTTCATTGGTACCAACATTGTGACAGCCCAGACCACTTGGGAGGGGCTGTGGATGAACTGTGTGGTGCAGAGCACTGGCCAGATGCAATGCAAGGTCTATGACTCCATGCTGGCTCTGCCTCAGGATATGCAAGCCGCCCGGGCTCTCATGGTCATCAGCGTGCTTCTGGCCCTCTTCGGCCTGATGGTTGGCATCGTGGGTGCCAAATGCACCAACTGTGTGGAGGATGAAGACGCCAAGGCACGTATCATCATTGTTGCCGGGGCCATCTTTGTGGCATCAGGAATCCTTTGCCTCATCCCAGTCTGTTGGTCAGCCAATACTATAATCCGGGAGTTCTACAGTCCATTAGTTGTGGAGGCTCAGAAGAGAGAGCTGGGCTCGTCCCTCTACCTTGGTTGGGCAGCAGCTGCTTTGATGATCCTCGGAGGAGGATTGCTGTGTTGCAATTGCCCCAAGAAAGAGAGCAACAACTACAGTGCTCGATACACGGCTGCTGTATCTCAACCCCGCAGCGATTACCCCAGCAAGAACTATGTTTAAGAGAGTCACGTCGTCGGGATGATGCAGTTTCCATCCTGAAAGCTCATTACTGGTGGATTCCCAGAGAGCAGCAGAACTGCATAATGAACATCCCTATGGAGAACAGAGCATCCTGCTCCACAATTTCCCAACATTTCTGGCCCATCAGTATTTTTTTCTCTCTCACTGTTACCACTAAATAGATTTATTCCCACGTATTTCAGCTCTTCTTTTGAAGAGAATCCTTGATTTATGATAGAAGAATTCAGTATAGGTAGATAGGTATTGAATCAATGTCCTATTTTCAAGTAGTTTGTGATAAATGCCTTTGGGTGTTGTTGCCCTCTCCCCTCCGTTACACAATCCCAAATAGCCTGTAATTGCTCAGAGAACGTATCCTGTTCAATAGGGTGATATGGGGTGGGGTGGGGGAGAAATGGTTACTCTATATCTATGTTTTTGAAGCTGTGACGTGTTGTATAGTATTTTATGAAGAAATGGGATGTGGCCTTTTAGACCTGTTGTTTTTAATTTTTTTGCAATTGCTCTTGCATGCATTTCATACCAAAAGCCAGTTTTTTCCTCTTTTTTTTAAAAAAAATATATAACCTGAATAAAATTAATGCTTTTGTATATAGCAGTTTGCCTTTTGTCTTTTGTGTGTGTGTGTGTCTGTAACTCTGATGAATCTACTACTGGAAAAAAAAGTCTTCTTTGTTTTTTTGGGGGGGTCATGGGCTCAAAGCATTTATCATGTGACTCTTTCCATTTTATTGAATCTGAAAGTGAGGGAGGATGGTTTCTCACAATAGGGCATTCCCAAAGGAGAAAGGCTTGCATGGCAGAAGGGCAGAAAAGAAAGCATGCCTTGCATAGGAGGACTACACTCATAACAACTATATTTCTTTGTCCAGCGGAAGGCAGGAAACCATATGATGATGAATGGTTGAATGGGGACACCCCCACAAATATCCTTTGTTGTGGTTGTTTTTATTGCAAGGTTCACAGATGTCATAATGGGATTTTACAGGGTTTCAGTTTAGAGCAATATTTCTCAAACTTGAGAACTGAGGTTGCCATGACTGATGAGGAAATTCTGCCAGTTGAAATTCACATATCTTAAAGTTGCCAAGGTTGAAAAAACACTGACCTAGAGTGTTGTATGAATAGCTGAAGATAGCTGAAGCTTATTCACTAGCCATGCCAGCAGAGTTAGATGCAGCACCCAGCCAACCTTGATTTAGCTCAAAGAGCTAAATGAGATGGATTCTGATGAGTAGAACCTTCACTAGATTGGAATGAATTTCTGTATTATGGTCAAGAAAAGAACCGGTTGTCTATGAATGCATCCCGAGCTCAGACTAATGTAGCCTTTACAGTACTTGTATGTGTCTCGTCTTCCTCAATCTGGGGTTATCTAGAAATTGTGATTTGAATGCCCAGAATTTCTTAGGCAATATGGCCATTGCTGAGAATTGTGGGAATTTTAAATCCTTAATATGGAGGTTGATCAGATGGGAGATGGCTGCAGAATATCATGAGTAGGCAAGCTGTTAGTACTACATATGAGCCCAGTTTGAATCTGTTTACATGTTAATCCATGGTTTGTTTACTCAATAAAGTAAAATCGCCTAGGTTCATATCTGCTGTGCTCTGTGGCTGAGTTTGCATAACACATTGCTACAAAAGCAAATAAATCATGCAGCAACATTCATAAAAAACCACCATGATGCCAAAAAAATTAATGATATTATTGTGAAAATGCTTCCGCTTATATATTTACATTAGATATCACATATGGTATTTACCCTTCTTTATTCCCTTGGAATAATTCATGACATGGATGTCTACAAAGTGACATCACATTCATCATGATATCACCCAAACAATTCAAATTATATAATTTGTGGGGTGGCACTGTGATGTCATGGTATCTTCTACTAGTTTGCCTATGGTTACAGCTCTATTCATCCAGCACAATCATTGGAGAAAGTCTGGAGGTGATAGAAAGTATATCATGAAGACTGCTATGTTGGGGAAACACATTTGTGGGTTACATCATGAACTCTCGCTGAAAGATGTAATTTTTTGTAAAGGTAAAGTTTTTCCCTGTCCAGTCTTTTCAGAGTCTAGTGGACTGTGGTTATCTCTGTTTCTTAGCTGGGGAAGCCAGCATTGTCTGAGGACACTTCCATGGTTATGTGGCCAGCATGACTACATGCTGAGGCACATGGAATGCTGTTATCTTCCTACCAAAGTGGTACCTATTTATTTACTCACATTTGCATGCTTTTGAACTGTTAGATATATATGAGCTGGAACCAGTAATGGGATCTCACCCCATCACGCGGTGCACAGGTCTCGAACCTGGGGAATGAACTTTCCAATGGACAAGAAGGCTGATGGAGATTCAAAATGAGGCAAAGCTCTCTCTCAATTCCAAGTCTCATCTCTCTGCAAGAGAAATGGGTTGAGCAAAAATCTGTACTAAACTGTATAGCAAGGGTGCCCAACCTTTTACTGCATGAAGTGAAGAGCATAATGTATGAAAATATCTGTAAAAACCACATAGAAATGTTAAAGGTTTACAATCTTGTAGAGCTGCATTATATGGCTGCATGTGACCCATGGCCATGGGTTGGACATACAATATCTGCTGTATAGTTTAGTATATGTGAAGATCATCATGTTACCAGAGATTGAATTGAGTACTTTTTTCATTAATTTTAATGGAAGAAGCTTGCAAATTACTAGAATTGAGGCCTGGTGGTGCAGTGGTTAGAGTGCAGTAGTGCAGGCTACTTCTGCTGACTGCCGGCTGACTGCAATTTGGCAGTTCAAATCTCACCAGGCTCAAGGTTGACTCAACCTTCCATTCTTCTGAGGTCAGTAAAATGAGGACTCAGATTGTTGGGGGCAATGTCCTGACTCTGTACACTGTTTAGAGAGAGCTGTAAAGCACTGTAAAGCGCTATATAAGTCTAAGTGCTATTGCTAGAATGAATCCTAGGGCTGGGGATTGGTCAGAATCAATTTCCTAGATAATTGTGGTTTAATTAATTAAGAAACCACAATTAAACAGTCATATAGTAGGACAGGATTCTAACCCATGAGAGACATTTTGGTGTAGTGGTTATGGCAGCATGTTGGAAATAGGAGATTGTGAGTTCTACTTCTGCCATAGGCACGAAGCCAACTGGATGACTGTGAGACAGTCACTCTCTCTCAGCCCTAGGAAGAAGGCAATGGTAAATCACCTCTGAAAAATCTTGACATGAAAGCAGCAGGGACTAGTCCAGGCAGTTAGCAGGAATCAACACTGCCTTGAAGGCACAAATTAACAAAAAAAATGTTCACCCAATCAATGTACAAGCTTTTGGCACCAAGGAGTCATGGACAAGTCAGTTACATGAAAAGAAGATCTTTATCAGGTTTGAAACATTCAAGTTTAGGGTAATTTCCATTTCTGGCCCCCATATGCCCCAGGCTAAGAATATAAAGCACAATTTCTGAAACACTAAACAAGGTCTTCATGCAAGAGAATAAGAGCAGGACAAATTTGGGAAAGGATATATAACAGTTGCATTCACATATACATCAATCATGAGTGAACATGAAATCCCTTGGCCCGATATTTTATTTTCCATCCCATAACTTCTAAACCTTTTCTTTCAGATCCACAGACAAATCACCAAGTTACAGATCTTTCCTTTATCTTTCCCATAGCATTAATACTAGATTCCCTAAGGAGATATCCTTTCTTCTGCAGAAGGCTTATTCTTTAAATTCTCAGCAAAAACAATCCCATAGCATCAATATCCCAAGGAGAAATTGTTCTATAGAAGAAGACCTTATTGTTTAAATTTTCAACATGTGGTGATGGAGATAGTAAAGGCCTCTGCACATATTCAGAAGTTCCAAAAAGATTGGTGGTGTAGGCTTGGGTTCAAATGAAGCTGTATACAGCATCTCAGCCAGATGTTTCACCCAACAAGCCTTTCTCAGAGAGATAATTCTACCAATTACAGCTTCAAAACTGTAGTATGGAGGAAGCAGGAGGGAAAGAAGATAAGAGATCACATTGCCCCAAGGAAATATGTACATTCCTGATGAAGATATTAGAGTACAGTATGTAGCAAAACCACAGGAATCCATAGCCTTGAGGCAAGACTAGTTCTTGGAAGAATTTAGGTTTTTCCCAACATATCTTCACTAAAGTCATACTACTGACCAAGCAGAGGTACTAACATAAAGCACAAATAGCGATAGAGCTAGTTATGCACAAAATAGTTTGATTCTCAGGAAACTGCTGACCAAATTCAAGGAACAAATTTAAGCTGTAGAACTAGGAATTGGCTAAATTTGAGTATAGACAGAAAGGGATACAAAAGCAACTGGAAGGAAAGAAATTGGCGATGAAAGAAGTTGGGGTTGAAGCAGGAACTCAACATAAGTGTGAAGACTGGAGTTCTGCACACAGATATCAAAGAACTGGGTGACTGCTGGGAAAAGATGGAAGAAAGACTAAATACCCAGAAAATGAAAATATAGTACAGAGCTGAAGGATTGGGGGGTGGGGGTGGGGAGGGATTTTAAGTCATGCTAAGTCTACCACTAAAGCAGGAGTTTTAAGCAACTGTTTTTAGATGCCAAGAAAGGGCAGCACACGGTTAACTGTTTAACTAGCGGTTGTGTTTTTACTGCCAGGGAAGTGAAGCACTTAAAGATTTCTTGCCTCAAATTCCACAATGCCACAAGCGTTACACACTTGAATTAGCAGAGATTGAATTTTCTAGTCTGCTTCAAGCAATAAAATGGCTTGGTCTAACCCCAAGCTTTGGAATTGGAGAAGATAATGGCTTTTAGTTTTGATGTTAACCTTCTCCTTTGCCAAAAAACGTGAGGGTCGGTGCCTCTCATTTTATCCTCAAGGAAATGTTACAAAGTAGATGAGGTTGAAAGAGAGATCTTGCCAGGTTGCTCAGTAGGTTGGGTGGAGAATCAGACTTGGAATTTTAAAATATTTCATTGTTGTTTCGAGTCAGGCTGACTCCCGGTGACCGCCTGGACAGGTCCCTACAGTTTTCTTGGCAAGATTTGCCATTGCTTCCTTCCTTGGGCTGAGAGAGAGCAACCGGCTCAAAATCCCCCCGCTGGTTTCACATCTAAATTGGGACTAGACCTCACATTCTCCCAGTTTCCAGTCTTGTACCTTATCCACTGTACCAGAGGTATTATTCAGCAGGTTCTGACCAGTTCTGGAGAACCGGTAGCGGAAATTTTAAGTAGTTCAAAGAACCTGTAAATACCACCTCTGACTGGCCCCTACCCCATCTATTCTCTGCCTCCTCAACTGATCGGGAGGAAATGGGGATTTTGCAATATCCTTCCCCTGGAGTAGGGTGGGAATGGAGATTTTACAGTATCCTTCCCCTGCCACGCCACCAAGCCACACCCACCAAGCCACACCACACCCACCAAGCCACGCCCACAGAACCGGTAGTAAAAAAATTGAATCCCACCACTGCACTGCACCAAACCAGTTCTCAAGCTAATATTGGGCGTTGTTGACATTGCCCCATCATGAGAAATATATTTGGGTTTTAGCAGGTAAATTTAGAATGTAAATGTGACAAAGGTCTTAATCCAGCACCCCCAACTTCAGCACTCCAGAAAGTGGACTTCAACTCCCAGAATAATCAGCATCTGATAAGCAAGTACAGATAGTTCTCAACTTAGGATCACAATTCAGCCCAAATTTCTGTTGCTAAGTGAAACATTTGTTAAGTTAATTCTGCCTCATTTTATGACCTTTCTTGCTACGGTTGTTAATTGAATTACTGCACTCGTTAAATTAGTAACATGGTTGTTAATTGAATCTGGGTTCCCCATTGACTTTGCTTGTGAGGAGATCACAAAAAGGTGATCACATGACTCTGGGATACTGCAACCGTCAAAAATATGAGTCCCTTGCCAAGCCTACAAATTTTGATCACATGACCGTGGGGATGCTACAACAGCTATAAGTGTGAAAAATGGTCATAACTCACTTTTTTCAATGACGTTGTAACTTTGAACGGTCCCTAAATGAACTGTTGTATGTCAAGGACTACCTGTACTAGTCTTAGAATTTGGCAAGCATAGGAGTTTTTCAACCCACTACTACGTGCAGGATTCAGCATAGCAGAAGCAGGAGATGGAATTAGAGGCAGTAATCCAACTATTGGTGTCTTGGATGTAAACAATTAAGATGACATGGGACTTGCATTCCGTCCCTCCCCACCGCCAGCCCCCTCAATTGTTTCCTGCTAGAGTTCCTCCCTTGGCAGTACCTTGCGCCTCACAAAGCAACGTAGATGGAGGAAGCTGTACTTCATGCCAGGGGGGGGCTGGTTTGTCCCTATGCGCCTGACTGTGGAAGGCTCAGCCTGGCACTGGAATGTACTGGTACCTCTCCAAGAAGCCAGGCAGGGATCTCGTCTTACAAGGGTCGACTTCTGGGCCCACATCCAAGAAACCTGAAGTATTCTGCCCGGGGGAGAGCGCGGGGGAGGGGGGGGAAAGCAAAACTATAGGTCTTGCATTTCTGCATTCTGCTTAAAGGAAAAGGAAAGCAGGTAGCCAGGTTTGGTCCAGATTCCTAGCATTTGAGTTTCTTAGAGAGAAATGCTTCTAATCCAACTCCCCATCCTGGGGAACAGGATGTTTTGAGCAGAAGTATGTTTGGTAGAAAAGAAGCAATCTTATGAATCATGGGATGATTGGATCTGGTTCTTCCTTGTATATTTCTATTAATTTTTGTAGATTGGCTTTTTTCACTTTGACAATGCAATGGAGGAGGATATGGATCAACATTACGGTAGTCCTTGATTTACAGCCACAATTGAACCTGAAAAGTCTATTGGTAAGCAAGGCAGCTGTTCAGTGAGTTTTGCCCCATTTTGTAACTTTTTTTTGCCACAATTGTTAAATGAATTACTGCGGTTGCTAAGTGAATCATGCAGTTTTCAAGCGAATCTGGCCTCCCTCACTGACTTCGCTTGTTAGAAGCCATTTGGGAATGTTACAAATGATGATCAGATGACCCCAGGATGGTGCAACTGTCATGAATACATTCCAGTTGCCAAGTGCCTGAATTTTGATCAGATAAACATGAGAATATTGTAATGGTCATATATTGAAAAACAGTAATAAGTCACTTTTTTCAATGCCAGTTGAATGACTTCAAATGGTCATTAAATGAATGGTTATAAGTCAAGGACCGGGGTGAAATCCAGCAGGTTCTGAAAGGTTCTGGACAACCGGTAGCAGAAATTTTGAGTAGTTCAGAGAACCAGCAAATATCCTCTGGCAGGTCCCAGAGTGGTGTGGGAATCAGGATTTTGCAGTATCCTTCCCCTGGAGTTGGGCGGAAAGGGAGATTTTGCAGTATCCTTTCCCTGCCATGCCCACCAAGCCATGCCCACAGAACCGGTAGTAAAAAAAAATTGATTTCACCACTGTCGAGGACTACTCATATTTATTTACTTCAGGAACCATAACCTGACTTGCTGTTTGTTTGATGCTCTGTCCTCTCTTACAAAGAAAAAGGAAAAGGTGAAGTGGAAGGCTGAGGAATTCTGGGAACTGAAGTCCACGCATCTCAAAGCAGCTGAAGCTGAGAAACACTGTTTTAAGGGATAAATCTCATCTCTCAGTCCTAACAATGGAAACTGAAGATAAAAATGCAGTCCTGATCTGTGGGAAATGCAAATGTTCTTGTAATTTACCACACTCTCCCTCCAGCATTTGATGCTGACAAGATTTAGCTCATATTATATTTAGGTTCCCATGTTGTGTGCTCTGTAATCCAACTAGTTTGGTTTGATTTTAGGGCATATGAACTAGCTCCGTGTTAGTTATCCAACCATGATTAAATAAACTATGGTGAAGGGTGATGGAAAATCTGTCCATTCCCTATAAAAGAAATATTGTGTTCTTTCATGCTCATTTAATTTCAGATTCTAGATTTAAACCATTCTTCTATGAAGAACACAGAAACTAAATTTTCTCTCAATGGGGAAAGCTATAGATGGATTCTCTTCCCTCTGCCACATATCAGGAAAATCCCTGGAATTCCCCAGCAGTGTGATGCTAAGGAATAAGTGTCATTGATGCTGATGCCCTGGCTATTGGAGAATACTTTCTCATTGGTATGAGAAAGCCATGTAGAGACCAAGCCATTCCCAAGATCTGCCCCTTGGGAATCCGTGGAAGGGGGAAGAGGTCAGTAATCATCTACAGGTAGTCCTTGCTTAGTGACTGGTTGCTTAGCAACCATCCAAAGTTACAACGGACCTCGCCAAAAGCTACTTATGACTCAGTTCTGGAGTTCTAATGACTGAATTCTCCCACAGTCTCATCAATGCACTGTGAGCGCTTGGCAAGCATTTCCTCTTTCCATAATCACATGTCCATGATTTACCACATTTATTTTGCCAGTTTCTGGCCTTTTCAGCCAGTTTTCAGCAAAAAAAAAAAGTCCATACAAATACATTGATTCACTTAATGATCATCACAAAAAAAGTCGTAAAATGGCATCTGGCCATGTGGGTGGTTTGACTTACGACTGTCATGAGTTACAATGGAAATCCCTGGCTCCATTACAGCTGTAACTTGCTTTGTAACTTGTAACTATCTTTATGAGAATAGTAAATGGCAAGATAAATGCCTTGATTTTAATTGCTGTGCCCAGCCTCAAATTTGAGCAAAATGCCCCTTGGTGAGCTCTTTCCTCTGTTAACTTGTGCTAGCAACATGGCAAGCAGCAGTGGTCTACAGTTTAACATATAACAGATTAACAGAGTTGGAAGGGGCCTTGTAGGTCATCTAGTCCAATCCCCACCCCCATCCAAGGAGAAACACCATTTCTGACAAATGGCAGACCAGTCTCTTCTTGAAAGCCTCCAGTGATGAAGCTCCCACAGCATCTGAAGGCAAGCTGTTCCATTGGTTGATTGCTCTCACTGACAGAAAATTTCTCCTTATTTCCAGAATCTCTCCTTGATCAGTTTCCATCCATTATTCCTTGTCTGGCCTTCAGGTGCCTTAGAAAGTAGCTTGACCCCTTCCTCTCTGTGGCAGCCCCTCAAATATTGGAACACTGCTATCATGTCTCCTCAGGTCCTTCTCTTCACTAGACTAGCCATGCCCAGTTCCTGCAACTGTTCATCGTATGTTTTAGCCTTCATTCCCCTAATCATCTTGGTTGCTCTTCCTGTACATATACACATATATATACTCCATTACACTTTTCTATAATTATTCTATAATTTTATAGTATAAAAGGATTCCCTTTTCAGAATTGTGGGGAACTGAAAGAGATGGAAAAGAAAGTGAAAACTTCCTAGGTAAACATTAATAGCCAACCTTGTTTGAGGGATCATTGACAGCAATTCCAGTTATTATTTATGGTATATCATACATGGACTAGCAGCATATATTAACATTTCGCCTAGATTAGTAAAACATAATGAATTATAAATTTGTAAAAGATTTATGTTCAAATACTAATGTCTAGACCATCTAACCATTGAAATACAGCATTATTTATATTAAAAACAATCAAACAAAATAAAGCTGGAAGGGACCTTGGAGGTCTTCCAGTCCAGCCCCCTACTCAAGCAGAAGACCCTATACAATTTCAGACAAATGTCTGTCCAGTCTCTTCTTAAAAACCTCCAGTGATGAAGCACCCACAACTTCTGAAGGCAGGCTGTTTCATCTGTTAACTGGCCTCACTGTTAGGAAGTTACTCCTTAATTCCAGGTTGCTTGTGTCCTTGCTTAGTTTCCATCCATTGTTCTTGTCCTGCTCTCTGGTGCTTTGGAAAATAAATTGATTCCTCCCCCTTCTCTTTGTAGCAGTTTCTCAAATGCTGGAATATTGCTATCATGTCCCCCCAGTCCTTCTTTTCTCTAGATTAGCCAAACCCAAATCCTGCAACTCTTCTTCATATGTTTTATTCTCCAGACCTTTAGTTGCCTTCTTTGCAGTTTTTCCAAAGTCTCAACATCTTTTTGTAATGTGGTGACCAAACCTGGATACAGTATTCCAGTTGTGGCCTTACTAAGGCTTTGCAATCAAATACTGGACCTGTATATGCCTTCAATTTACAGCTGGTCACAGTGTGATCTACAGTTTGACTTAGGACCCTGCAGTCACACTGAAGGGAGGATAATATTTATTTATTTATTTATTATTAAAATTTATATGCCGCCCTTCTCCCGTAGGACTCGGGGCGGCTCACACAATAAAAACCACAACAATAAAATACTAAAAACCAATCCAAATTTAAAATCCCCAAAGTTAAAAGCCTCATAGTCAGTCAGGGAATTTGCTGAAAAAGCCGTGTCTTCAAGCCAATGTGGAAAGTGTGGAGATCGGGAGCCATCTGGAGCTCGGTGGGTAACCCATTCTAGAGGGTCGGTGCAGCCACAGAGAACGCCCTCATCCTGGGGGTTGCCAGCTGACATTGTCTGGCCGACGGCACCTGGAGGAACGCAGCTCTATGAGAACGCACTGGGCGGTAGGAGGCCGGTAGGAGGTGGTCCTGCAAGTACCTCAGGCCCATGCCATGAAGGGCTTTATAGGTAAGTGCCAGCACCTTGAAGCGGATCCGGAAGGCCTCCGGCAGCCAGTGCAGCTCACACAGAAGAGGTGTTGCACGGGAGTAACGAGAAGCTCCTGTAACAACCTGCGCGGCTGCATTCTGGACCAGCTGGAGCCTCCGGGTGCACCCCAAGGGCAGCCCCATGTAGAGGGCATTGCAGTAATCCAACCGAGAAATGATGAGAGCTTGAGTGACTGTGCGGAAGGCATCCCTGTCTAGGAAAGGCCGCAACTGGCACACTAGGCGAACCTGTGCAAAAGCCCCCCTTGTCATGGCCATTAGATGATCCACCAAGGACAGCCGTGAATCAAGAAGGACGCCAAGATTACGAGCCCTTTCAGAGGGAGTAAGCAACTCCCTTCCCATCAAAAGTGACCGGGTGACTAGATCAGGAGATGCCGGGATCCACAGCCACTTAGTCTTGGAGGGGTTGAGTCTGAGCCTGTTTCTACCCATCCAGACCCGTACCGCCTCCAGGCACTTAGACATCACGGAAAGGGCATCCCTGGGTTGATCCGGGGTGGAGATGTACAATTGGGTATAATCAGTGTACTGATGATACCTCACCCCGAAACTACGAATGATCTCACCCAGTGGCTTCATGTAGATGTTAAAGAGCAGGGGGGAGAGAACCGACCCCTGTGGTACCCAAGTGAGGAGTCTCAGAGAGGATCTCTGACACCCCGCCTAAACAAACTGCGTACGGCCCGAGAGGTAGGAGGAGAACCAATGTAAAACAGTGCCCCCCTCTCCCAACCCCACTCCCCCACTCCCATAATATGCCCCCTTTATATAGAAAGTCCCAGCAGACACCATGTGAGGTGCGAATCCTATTCAGGATTGTCTATTGTTGGCATGGTAGTTCAAAGCCTGGCACCTTTTTTGTGGGGTCATGTATATGTCTTCCTATGTCTGGACCAGTGGTGGGTTTCCCCCGGTTCGGACCGGTTCGCAAGAACCGGTAGTAAAACCGATGGGAGGCTCCGCCCACCAACCCCAACATCATCAGAAAGCTTCTGCGCATGCGTGTGCACGGTCCCGTTGCAAACCGGTAGTAAAGGTAAGTACAACCCACCCCTGGTCTGGACATTCAGTGACCTATTGGTTTTCCATTGGAAATCGATATTCAAATTATTGGGCAGATGTTCTTCAAGTGCCCATCCACTTCCTGGATGTGAATCTATATGAGCTATTCTGATGCCATTCGTGACTTATTGAGGTGCTCTTACAAAGGAGAATGGGAACACTTCACAGTATATACTGTACCTTTTGCCTGTATTTTACACTTTGAACACACACGTAATTCAATCTCAAAAACTTAATATTTGATTAGCTCTACCACTCTTTTCCTTTGAGAGCAGGGCTTTGGCCTGAAATATGCAAAGAATCAGAAGGAATGAAGTGTGCCTAAGCATGCTTGAAATGTATACCTGCATTTTCCCCCAAACTACCACCCTCGTCTTCTCTCTGTGGAGTGTAATATGTCTGTCCCCCTTTGCACCTGGGACCTTAGTCCCCCAAAGCACATGCTGGGAAGAAATGTGTTAGTTTTCAGGTGCCAAGATTCTTCAGGTGCCTGCTCGGTACTTTCCTCCTATATGCCAACTGCCAAGTATACTATATCTGCATTTGCATGATAAATTGCTGGCATATTTTTCTACACCACAAAGTACAATCAATGGTCTTGGTAATTTCATATCCTCTCATTAAAGTGCTTAATTTGAGGCTTGTTGCATTCTCTCTCTCCCTCGTGATCAAGGAGCGTTTTTCTCCTTTTTTTTTTTAATAGATTCAACTTGGCTGAAAAGAAGAGTGCTTCTGAGTATGTCCAGATTGCATCCAATTCTACTGAACAGTTTCAACAGATTCAGGATTAAGAGTAGAATCAGTTTCAAAACCAACCACAAACTCCTGTGTCTTTGTTGTTTTTTAAACACTTAAATGATTTTTACTTCCAATTACAATTGTGCAATTGCATTAGCCTTAGTGTACATCCCTGTTTTGATTTGAAACATTTGAGATTGAAACTGTAGGAAAGCTTAACTGTGGATCCACTGTAGATACTCAAGATCAGGAACTACGGAGTCAAACAGGATTTGCCATGAAATATTGTTGTATTTTTAATATTCAGCACAGTTCTGTGCAAAATGAAACACTGTGGGAAATAGTGAACATTGGATGGCACCCTGTATGCTCATGACATTCTTAAGCCAAATATTGTATTAAGGGCATGCATTTGCCCAACATGTCATACTTGACTAAATTTAATCTTGTTTTATTTTTTGTTGTGGCTGTCTTGTACATTTTAATTCAGTGTCCTGTGTCGCTCTTAAATATGAGCTAACATAAGTTAGCAAAATTAAGTGTATTCTGCATAGCCTGCCCCCCACCCTTTGACAGTTTTAGAAATCCTTTACTCCCCTTCCCTACTTCAAAAAAATCCAGGCACAATCAGGTTACAATTTTTTTTTTAATTTATCTGAATAATATAACAATATAGTTGTCAGTTAACACTATACAAGCTCATGGAAAGGATCCCCATAATATTTTCCAGCTTAAGCAAATTACCTGATTTCAGAACATCTTTGAAAAACCAAACACATAGAGCAAAACAAGAGAGAAATAATCTTTTTCCAGGGAAAAGTCAAACAGATTTGCAAGCCGGAATATTTCTGTAAAAGGAATGGGGCTTAAATGCATTTGTTCAAAGTCCTATTCCTTTCTGCTGAATTTCTTTCTATCCAGGTCTGAAGCAGGTGGTTGTAATAGGTAAAGATCAATGGTCAGGGAGGTAACAGACCCCTTTGTTTACCCAGGCCCCTGAGAATAGCCAAATCCTCCACTAATTATTAACCAGAGAGCAAATAGCACCAGTCCCTTGTAATTGTAGGGTCAGGGTTCTTTCCCACCCACCCCATCTGCTCCAAACAACTTTTTTTTTTTTAACTAAATCTAAACTAATGTCTTTGCTCCCAACTTCAGTCTTCTTTTTCCTGCATCTTCTTTGCAGGGGATTCTGGCCTTTGTCCAATATTTACATCTTTCATGAATCATTTGTTATCTATGCAGGTTTGGGTTGGTTACCTTTTTTCTTCCCAAGTCTTCTTGCATTCTTTAAGTCCCCGATTCTTTCAGTCAGGCATGCATTCATTCCTCTTGTGCTCGTTTCAGAATTAAATTCGCCGTTTTTCTTCAACTCTGTGTCTCTTTATTCTTTAGATGCTGATTTTGACCCAAAAAGAATGGCTTTTGTATCAGAATAGTCAAAAGAGTTTATAAAATAACCAGTTCTCAGTGCCATTTTCTGTTCCTCTCATTATTTAATTTGTCTGCTTCTTGACCTGTTCTCATAGCCTCATGTTCTTTGTACATCTGCCTAAGCAGGCCCAAAGCAATGTGCTGATTGAGACAAAGGATATGTATTTATTTATTTGTGTATTTAAATGGAAGGGACATCCAACTCCAGGTCATGCTGAGCATCTTACATTTAAAAAAAATAAGAAAACCATATAACAAGAAGGGGGGTGGAAACATGTACATTCAGGGGGGAAAAATCAAGGAAACAACTGTCAGAGGTTCTACACCCACCTTACCTTCCAAAATATTTTGGAATGTCATCAGAATGAGAGCCTTAGATGGGATGCCGTTCCAGACGATAGGTATTGCAATAGAGAAGACACACTGCCTAGGTTTCCACATTGCTTAATTAAAGGGATTTGGAATGCATCATCTCTGCCTAATCTTACTGGGTGAATAGAAATTGCCAGAACAGTCCTGTAGTGGTTCTCAATCATCCAGGTCATGGTTGTCCCAAAGGTGCTTTTTCAGGAGGCAGTTCAACTTTCTTGATTTTTTTTTCTTTTGAAGACATTTCACTTTCTATCCAAGAAGCTTCTTCAGCTTCCCCGCTATCCTGTCAGAGCTGAAGAAGCTTCTTGGATGAGAAGTGAAACATCTTCAAAAGGAAAAACAAGAAAGTCCAGTTGCCTCCTGAAAAAGCACCTTTGGGACTATCAGAACAGGCAATTCATCAAATAACCAGGCCAATGAAACCATGTATAAGTAATAATCAGGACCTCGAATTATACCTAGAAACAGAATGGGAACCAGTGCAGCTCACGCAGTAGCAATGATAAATGAGTAAATCATAGCATGAACATCATTGCCTGCACTGCTGCATTCTGGAACAGTTGTAACTTTCGAGTGGTCTTCAAAGGCAGACTCGTGTGCATCGTATATTGCAGTAGTCCATTCATGAGGTCTCTAGGGCCTAGGTGAACATCTAAAGGGCCTCCCAACCTAGGTACAGGTGCAACTAGGGCAACAGATGAATCTGTGCAAAGCCCACCCCCACCCCCCAATGGCCACAGCTTGCTACCTGCTGTTTGAATAAGAACTATGGATCAAGGATTATCCTCAAGTTGCCTACAGTCTAAAGTGGGGAAGTACTATCTCATATAAAACTAAAGATGGAAAATCCCCAGATCAAGGGTGGGAGGGAATAAACATAGACCATTTTGTCTTGTCAGGATTGAATCAATTTGTTCTTCCCCATCGAGACCTGAACAACCTCTAGACCAGTGGTGGGTTGCCCCTGGTTCAGACCAGTTTGCAAGAACCAGTTGTAAAACTGGTGGGAGGCTCCGCCCACTGACCCGGACATCATCATAGGTGATCTGCGCATGCACAGAAGAAAGAGCGCAGGCATGAGCGTGATACAAACCGGTAGTAAAGGTAAATAGAAACCACCCTTGCTCTAGACACTGTGACAGGACATTAACAGCATCATCTGGACAGTCTGGGATCAAGATGGGTATCATCTGATACTGGTGATACTGACAGATGGCTTCATCTGATTGTTTCAAGTAGTTGCTGAGCAAGAGGGGAGAAGCTTCAAGCTCTGACACACCTTAGAAACAAAGAGCTGCAACATTCCCTCCCCAAGCACTGATTGGAGCTGACCCCTGGGAAAGAGGAGAAGCACTATAAAATGATGCCTCCCTTCCCCAAATCCTGCAGCTGGTCCAGAAGGATACTGCGATCATTCATCATTGGTACTGAAGCCACTGAGAGATCAAGAGCACCACTCCCATCCCAGCTTCCCCAAAGATCATCAGCAAGTGCAGCTAATGCTGCCTCTGTCTCTGTATTTTTCTGTACTGTACTCTACTATACAGCAGGGGTGTCAAACTCAAGGCCCGCGTGCTGAATCTGGCCCATGGAGTGCTTTGATCTGGCCCGAGGGGCCACCTCAGAAACAGTGAAGGAACAGCCCACAATGCCACTGCCAGCAAAAAGGTTGTCCAGGGGGGCAGTGTGTCCTCCCTCCAGGGTCCATGTTCACTGGCAGAGGACTAGCAAAAAAACTAAAAGCAAAACAAAAGGAGAAATGTTTCCCCTTTTGCATTTGAGCATCCAATGGACAGGAAAGAGGAAAGACAAAGAAGGAAAGATGTGAAGAGAGCAAGGAAGGAAAAATAAGGAAAAAGGGGAAGGAAGAAAAAAGGAGAATGAAGAGGGAAGGAAAAAGAAGAAAAGGAAGGGAGGGAGGGAGGGAGGGAGGAAGATTATAATGAGAGAGAGGGAGAGAAGGTTTGAGGGAAGTCCTGCCTTAGCACTTGGCCACCACAGGTGTCCCTGACACAAATGACATTGAGCTAGCCATGCCCACTCCAGTCCCCCAAGGTCAAATACAACCCTGATGCAGCCCTCAATGAAATCGTGATTGACACCTCTGCTATACAGCCTGAACCCTGACTTAAATGGACCCAAATAATCTCTTTCCTGTAAAATCCTCTGCTACAGATGCCTAACCACTTTTCATTATTGCAACATTCTATTCAAAAGTTAACCGGTTGGAAATTTAACTCATACTTCATCATCCCTGACAGGCCCGCTTATGACGTTATCCAGCCAGTTTAGAAGCCCAAGGCATACCTTGTGTCTCACAGTGCAGTCTTCCAAGAGAAGGAACAGCCTGAAGTCTTTGAAGGGACAACAGGCAATAGGAGAAGACCATTACTTTGGCCTAAGATAATTACAGTATTTCATTCTCCAGATGGCAAAGCCATTGCTATCATGGTGTTTCTAGTCTTCTTCCTCTACTTCTTTATTTTTCACCTCCACATACATGTTATGCACTGTTAATTTATCCATATACTTGTCCTAAACCTGCCCTTGTTTGTTCAGCTGCCCCAGTTGTTCCTGCATTCCACTTGTGTTTGCTGATGTATTCATCTCATTTAAAAAGATTTGTTCATTGTCTCTCATATCCCTTTATTTGTTCACATTTCCTCAGTCACTCACATCACTCATTATACTTGTATACCCACACATACATGCACATATATACATGCACCAACATTCCAGAATTGCCAGATATCATAGCTAAACCCAAACTGATAAGGTTGTCCTATCTTCTTGTTCCAGAAGTCCTTGGGCCAATAATGCCTGTCCTAGTTTGGGTCCTGCAGTATCTGGCAAATTTCATCACCACCTCACCACTACAACTGCTCAGACATAATCCCGCTTGTCAATCGTACTGCCTGGTGGAGCAGTAGATCTGGCTGGAACAGAATATGCAATACGGCCTGGGTAACGGTTGTCCCTTGGCGGGCAGGAGCAGCACAGGAGTGATCCTCCAAGGAGTAGTAAGGCAGAAGCTGCCCAACCAACATAGAGAGCAGCCCCCAGTTCCCTTTTGAGAGATTCAGCCACAATTGGATTGTAAAAGTCACGGATGATGGAGTTGGCACACCAGCAGACAGGAATAAGTGCGAGAAGTCCTGAGACGATAAAGAAGGCACCTGAGGTAATGACAATACGTGCCTTGGCACCTTCTTCCTCCACACAGTTGGTACACTTGGCTCCAACAATACTCACCAACAATGCCAGGACAGCAAGCACCACAGAGATAACCATGAGGGCCCGGGCAGCTTGAATATCTTGAGGCAGGGCTAGCATGGAATCATAGATCTTACACTGCATCTGGCCAGTACTCTGCACAACACAATTCATCCACAGTCCCTCCCAGATTATCTGCGCCACAACAATGTTGTTTCCGATGAATGCTGAAACCTTCCACATGGGCAATGCACATGAAAGGATAGTCCCCAACCAGCCAAAGATACAGAGGCCCATTGCCATGATCTCTAGCCCTGCAGATGCCATTATGGGTATCCTTCACCTTGGCTATAAAATGCACACCTCTTTTTTTCTTTCTTCTGCTGCCCTCCGGGAGGACCAAAGATGGTGGTTTATGGACAGCAACAACAATGGACAAGTTGTTCTGAGTAGAAATCAATCAAGACAGGAATTCCAAAAACACACCCTCTAAATGGTGGTACGTAACGTCAGATGTCTATGTTTTCGCCCTGAAAGCAAACTCCTAATAAATAAATCCTAAAAGAATATTGCAGTGAGGTGGCTGTCCAAGACAAAGAAACCTACGGAGCTTTTCGGCAAAATTAAGTCTCTTTAGTAGATTAGCGAGCACAGAAGAGGCCTTCTTGGGTTACCTGCATATGGAAAGCAGCCTCGAAGGTGGCAATCTATAGCTTCCGAGAGTCTGTTTTTGATGTAGGGTCATCCAGAAATAACTGCCTGTGAGGTGTCACTTTAGGAGCTGGATTGGAGAAGGGTAGACCAAAGTCTGAAAGGTGAAGAACCCCTAAAGGGGAAATAAGGATAAATCCAATGCTATCTTTTCTCTGTGGCTCCGACAACCTGCTTGTTATTGCATTATTCTGCTTCACAGGTACCTGTTGTCTAGAAGGATCCCAAGGGAGCTTGAGCTTAGGGACAGTGAGGGGCGGGTTATATGAACCCCCAACAGGTGGCTGGGAGGGGCACCAGACCAATCTGAGAAGGGCATTGGGGGATCCATGGTAACCAAGACCTGGGTGGTGGTGTTATGGAGAGAGTTTGAATATTTCTTTATTTTCTGCTGGCTAGTTGGGAAGCTGCCCATTCCAGAGGAGAAAGAGGGGGGAGAGGAAGAGGCCGAGAAAAACAAGCAAGGGTGGAAAGGGAGGGAGGGAGGAGGAAAGACAGAGAGATATAGAGGGAGTTATTGTGGTCAAATTCTTCTATAGAAGAGATTTTTTTTTAAATGGAAACTATTGGATATTCATTATGCCAACCAGGCATAATGCCAGAGTTACATAGATGTGTCACATCTACTATATAAATTAACTGAAAGTTTTCACAAGGGTCCACATGCAGGCATGTGCACACAACCCGCACACAAACATACTGTAATTTTCATTACACAAATGCAACTCTCTATAATAAATGCGTAACAGAAGCTTTTGTGAAGTTCATTTTGTAACATAAAATATTATCTTGAGTTACACTGAAAGAATAGACAGCACCACTATTGCTAAAAGTGGTTGATCACAAAACATTTGTTGGGAGCAGCATAATCTGACATTAGTATTCTATGTTAATGTGCATAATATGATTAAAAGCACCCACAACCTACTTCTAATTCTAATAGAAGTTAATTGAACTTCTAATTCAAACCAAAGAAGACGGAATTTGTTCTGACTATCTGTATTTTAGTGGATTCAGTCCTGTTGTTAACCGTATGAGTTTGACTAAGTCGCTTTTGGTTCAACATGTTGGGAGAACCCAGTCAATTTTGGTTAATTAATAAATGTTATGTACTAATTCAGTCATTGGGACTTACAGATATGCTTATCCATATTGTGATTAGGGTTACTTTAGCACCCAAACCCAGTTAAAGAGTCGTGGCTGGATGAGTTCTTTAACATGAGTGTGAAACCAGAATTGCAATTGATCTAAACCTTGGTCTGCACAGTATTTCTCAACATTACCCATTTTAGGATGTATGGACTTCACTTCCCAGAATTCTCCAGCCCAGAATTCTGAGAATTGTGAAGTTCAAGTGTTTGTGTATGTGAGAGAAAGGGAAGATGGAAGAAGTGTCGATTTTAACTGCTTTTTCCTGCCTCAGGATGCAAAGCTAAGACATTAGAGTGGTCTCAAAATGATGTCCCTCTACCACTGCCATCTCTGTTGCTTCTGCCTCCCAGAAATATGCAGAGAAGAAAAGGGGACACCAATAGGTTAAATGGAGATTAAATTATACATATACTTTCCTATTACTCCTAGCTTTTTCAGCATTGCAGCCATTAGTTGTTGGATTCTCCTGCCTAAATGGACTAGAACAGAAACTAGCTTGAAAGTCCATTTCCAGATGTCGACCCCTTTCCTTTCTTTGGCCTGGTATTGTACCCCTACTAAGGGATTCTGCTGGTTCTTTACCTCTTCTGCCTGTGCTGGGAAAGCAAGTGTTAATTGTTTTCCTTTTTGTGGATAGGTTTTTCAGGACATGTAGACTTTAATCCACATCTCCCTCTGTTGACTTCATCTCATACATGAAACTTTTTTATCCAGTGAATCTATTGGTTAAAAAAAAGCAGACAAGACCACCATTTTTCTATTCTTCCTGTCCCTTGGGTTACAAGAAACTGGCAATATTTTTTCAAATAAAGATCCTAATAGCATCTTCTCTGACCAACCAATTTGATTGAAAGCCACTAACTTTCAAGAGCTGCAATTCATTTTATCAGATGCACTGAGCACTAGACTGAAGTAAGGTTTAAATTGGGATAAGGCATGGTAGGGGGTGGAAGTGAGGGGACAAGGTTAGCTGTGTAGATGCAGGTTATTTGTGAGACAGAGCACACATATCTTATCAACTAACACTTATAATGTGTTAAAAACCCTTTGTGCTTGTTGAAATCTTCTGAGATTATCTAAAACCTTTGAGTTAGCAGTCTTTTGCTGACTGGTGCTGTTGGTCTCTCTTTTCTCCCTCCAAGATGGTCATTGTAAGGTCTGTCACAGAGGTTGAAAAGCTGTGATATTACTTTGTCCTTGTTTCGGCTCCTGATGTCAAACTTGTGTCCATTTATTCTTTTGCAAAAAGTGTGTCCCATTTGGTTTACATATAATCTGGAGGATTAGAATGGGCAAGTGATGGTAGATGTACCACATTAAAAGAAAAGCATGTGAAAGCACTTCTCAACTTATGTATGTGTTGGCGCCTGCACAGGGCTGCTGATAGTGATGTGGGTCTGTGGCAAATTCCAATTTCCATGTTACCATCACTATTCTGTTGTTTGTCATTCTTTGTGAGAATGGACAAATTCTGCTTTGGACTGGACAATTGTCTGAATGCCAACTGGTGCCTGAAAAAGTGCAGGGTCATTGTCTAATATGGATTGTAGCTTATTAATAATGCATTTGAGTATTTTCAGCGGTGAGCTGGAAGAACCTGCAGTAGTCTGGCAGAACTCTTATTCGTTTCACCTTGTTAAAATCCACCATTTCATCAATGAACCTAGCAAGGGAAATAGGGAAGGAAAGGAATACTAGTGAACATTAAAAAAAAAAAAATTCCTGCATTTCACTGATCAAAATCTCTTCAGAAGAGGGAAAACCCTAGCAGCCCAGGACAAAATGGCTGGGGAAAACAACCACCACCACCAGTGACCAGAGGGAAGGGCTATCATTGCCACAGCCAGCATAAAGTAGTGGATTGGAAGGGAAAAAATAAAACGAAGTGCAGCAAGCAACATGGGAAGTGCCACCTGTCTTGGAACTAGCAGATAAAACTTTTCATATGTAGCAAAAAAATTTGAAAAGAGGTTGCCTCCCCAGTGAGTTGTGGGGGAGAAACAGGATGACACCAAGCACTCCTGTCCTTGCAGGGGCAACTGGTCACACAGATCAACCCTAATCCTAAATCTCATTGAACACAAAGGGCTTATTTCTGAGTTAAGCATGTACCAGACTGTGTGGTATGTAAATTATCACATCCCCGGATATGGCTCTTATAAGGCAAACCTAAGACAGTCAAATAAAGTAATCGGGTAGTCTAACAGAAGTTTTCTATCTCCAGTTCAAAATGAGGCATGTTGCCCAAGACTGATAAGATGCTGAGCACACATAACTCTGAAAAGAGTTGATAAGGTGGCAACCGCAGTTGATAAACAGGAGATTATTGTTCACCAGGCATAGCTGTAAAAGGAGTTGCCTTCTAACCCCTGGATGGCCTTTTCGTTTTCCTTGTGGAACAAGTGAAAAAAAAATGGGGCTCCCTACAGTTAACCCATAGTACTCGTACTATTCAAAACAGCATCTGGATTTTTGCACTGGAAAATTCAAGAGCCATCAACATAACAGAGGAAATCTCAAGGGAAGAGTTCAATATTTCAAGCATGAAAGCAATAAATATTTTTGTAACATTTTAACACCTAAAATCCTTAATTATTATCACCCTCATTATGATTAGTATCTGTATTCTCTTTGTTCACTAAATTTGAGATAATATACTTGGCTCAATTATTTTATGATGTTTGTGTATCTATATTTTTCTTGACTGTACACCGCCTTGAGTCCTACGGGAGAAAGGCGGTATAGAAATATAATAATAATAATAATAATAATAATAATAATAATAATACCAATTATCACTCGTTATCACCTTGTGAGATAGCTTAGATTAGAGAAAGTGACAACCTGAAGTCTCTTCTGTACTTTATAGCAGAGAGGATGGGATTTTAATTTTGACTTGCCTTCCAAAGCTGACCATTGCAGTATAGCCTTCACAATTTGCTAACTCCCAAAATTCCTTTATCCCAACAATAGCCATACTGCCTGGGAGATTGCAGCATGGAGTTATCCAACATTACATCTGGGCAGCACCAGGTTACAGAGTATTCTAAGCATAAATTACTACTGAAAATATCTTGCTCTGTCATTATTCACCACGCCAAGCTATTCTGCCTTTCTACTGCAAAGTTTTAGAGCACTAGCAAAGTATCGATTACTTGATTATCTGGTACTCTATCTCTCACTAATAAATCCTCTTTTCATCTTGTCTTACCGTTTGAAGATGCCCAATTGAAATGCCATTTATCACAGATACTAAAATTGTAATCCTGTGGAACATCTGGATCAGGGCTTTCTCACCTCCTACTTGTAGTAGGAGAAAAACTGTCATTCCTGAAGATGGAATAGCTTTTTTCCAATGAAGTAGCACTCTCCCATTAGGCTGAGTCAAGGGATAAAAATATCTGTGTTTTCTCTACTAAAGTTTAAATATGAGTGATTTCTCATCAGTATTCACATACTTATTTTCTCAGTTAAAAAAAAACAATGCCTTCACCTTAAGCCTATTGAGAGCTATTAAATACATTCTATAAATGCACAGGCAGTACAGTGCTGTGTAGTGCATTGAATTTTATCTCCAAAAGGTGTTTTGGAGCGTGTAGGGAAAAAATCCAGATTTTGGAGATAACATGAAAAGTGCTCTAGTGCTGAGTAGCAATTGCTGGTCAAGGGGAAATAGCAGGAGATTATTGGTGTTTTGATATTCTTCAGGAAGTATCCAGCGGAGCATGGTGTGATCTAGCAAACTAGATGGCTTGCCAGTTTAACCTATGAGAGATGTTTTTATATATATTAGAATAGAGGACATGCCCTCTGATCTGCTAATTATGTAGGATTCAACCCTAGTTATAGTGTGAAGCAAGTTTTTATATCGTTTAACTGGGGTTGGCATTTTCCAGTAACAAGCCCCTTTTCATGGATCATGGAGCCCCCTCTTGCTGAAAATCAACAGTGCAACTTCTACCATTTTTAGGTAAAAAATGCAAAAACACCATGTAAACTAAATAGGCTTCATACAATTAAAATGAACAAAATCCTCAAAAAATAATTTTAAAAAAGCCCACAAAATTTTGCCTATTTTTATTTTATATGTGTTCTTCTTTGCAATTCACACAATTACAAACTTAAGCTAATGAAGACGCTGGAAAATATGATGTCTCTTTGAACAAATCTCATTTGTGGCCATTCACATATTAACTTAGCATACTGTGTCACCTAAAATCCATAAAATTAGATTCAGTAGTTGGGTTTATATAACATGTGCAACTACTATGGAGTAAAGTTGTGTATTTTTTGTGGCTTAATGCTGTGGCAATCTAGCTATTGTGTTTGCATGTTGTGTGAGAGGGAGCATCTTGTTAAGCCATAATAATTCTATTTCATTGAACAAAGCTATAAATACAAACATAGCAATTGTGTTTCTGATTTAAATTCATTAGCTTGCTTTTCTATACATTGATGTCTTATGACCAACCATGTTATCTTCTGCAGCCATTTTGTCTATAGCAGCCATTTTGTGACCATGCCCACAATATGCTCTCAAAATTCCAGATGTTCTCATTATCCCTTTATACAACAGTTGTGCTGTAGTGAGATAAAGTACTGTAGTTTATAAATGCACTGATTTGAGTTAGTATTTGGGTCACTATTTCTCAGTCCAAGCAACCTCACAGAGTTTATGGGGAACAACTGGAGGTAACCCTATGTGCATTATCTTGAGGGCCTAGAATGCAGAATATAAATCAACAACAAATAAATAATACAATATTTTCCAGAAAATCCGTCTAACACTGGTTATATAAAACATGGATGAATTGAATGGAATTTCAGTCAAGCAGCCCTTGATTTACAAGCACAATTGAGCCCAAAATTTATGTTGCTAAGCAAAACAGTTAAATAAGTTTTGCCCCATTTTATGACCTTTTCACAGTTGTTAAGTGAATCACTGCAATTGTTAAGTTAGTATAACACAGTTGTAAAGTAAATCTGGCTTCCCCGTTGTCTTTGCTGGTCAGGTCGCAAAAGGTGATCACATGAGCCCAGGAGACTGCAACCGCCATAAATATGAGATTAATTGAAAAGCGTTTGAATTTTGATCACATGACCATGGGATGTTACAATGGTCATAAATCACTTTTTTCTGTGCCATTGTAACTTCAGCCACTAAACAAGCTGCTGTAAGTTGGGGACTACCTATATTTACACCGCACTCTTACTTTTATAAATTTGCTAGACTATGTTTGAAATTATAATCAGAAGAGCAATAAGAGTAAAGATCTTCATTAATATTCCCCAAAGGGCTCATGGAAAAGCATAAAGGTTTTCCATCCCCTTCACTTGTTCTCACAACAATCCTGTAAGGTAGGTGATCTAGAAAAAAAAAGTGTAGCTTCTCCAATTCATTTCACTTTGGAGCTTAATTGAGAAAATCCAAATTCTGCATTGCTCCTTCTGAGTCCAACACTCCAGCCCAGCTGCTCTGCACAGCATCCCTGAAGCCTTGCCAAAACAAGATAGTAGTCCTGAGTACTCGCCCAGGTTGACCAGAATGACCTGGGTCAGTTCCCAGAGGGAAGTTATTTGAAACCACCCCTGGCTGAAAGGGGAGAAAAAAGGAGGCTGCTGGGAGGCAAGAGGTGAAGCTCGCTTTCTAGGTCATTGCTGCGTGCAACTAGTGCCCATGTTCCCTTTTTGCAGAAGATAGGATCGCGTTGCTAAGGGAGACGAATTGGCCCGGGGAACAAAGGCAGGCAGTGAAAGGAGACCAGAGCCAGCTCACCTGGGAAAGATCAAGTGTCTAACCCTCTTGTTTCCCCGCCGCCCAGACTCCGCGGGCGCCATCTGGCGGCCAGCGAAGAAAGAGCGCTCCTTCCCAAATTACCTCTCGCTTCTTACCCACCTCAACCCCTGTCTAGTGTTGGGTGGCCGGCTTGACGGATCGTGAGAATTGAGCGCGTGCTTTAAGTGCAAAATACTTTTCACTTCTTAGGACAAAGGCCGTTTGAACTCTTTTGTCCACCTCAAGTGTGAGCTGCCAAACGCAAATGAGCAGGTGTTTCCTCCCCCGCTTCGGTTCTTTTCGCTTTACTTTCCGCGCATCGATTTGTAGCTTCCAGTGTCGTTCTTTGCGGAGATCCGTACTGTATTCAGCCGGGAAACTCCGGTTTGTGCTTGCTTGCAAAGGCGGGTTGGGAATCACATATGTTGGCCAACAGGCAACCCGAAGGGTCATTGCTTTGCCGCGCCACGATTCTAGGGCCGAAAATTGCTCTCTGCCTCTTGCCATTACTTCATACTGCTCGGAGCTCGCTTTCCTTCGCTGCGTTTTCTATTTGTTCCCCCGTTTTTTTTATTTTGCAATTAGCTGTTTTCCTCCCATGTAAAATCCAAGAAAGGTAAATTCTTCTAATTTTTTTTAAAGAAGCTCTTACAATACACTAGCTTCCATTGAGATGATACAAAGCTCTACCCGTACAGTGCATTTGTAACTTGGAGCTTTTGCATTTTGACCGCATGCGCTGGGCTCATTCACAAAATGGCTGACAGGGGACACTTGCTTATTCTAAAAGTGACTGGCAGTGGGCATGGTCAGTCACAAAATACATATTAACCAGAAAGTGAAGGTTACCCAAGATAGACCAGAAATCAATACTTTGTGCAAATGGAAGGTTTGCATTTACAACCTAGCAATTTGCTATTTATTCCCTTTTAATTTAAAATCTCTTTCAAAACCACCCAGAGCCTGGTAAGCACCAAGGGAAGATATCTGAGAGTGATCTGCTGTTACTGCTTACCTCTGCCCTGTTTATAATTTATGCCAAAGCTAATGACTTTGGTTTAAGATGCTGCACATATGTGTTTTACCCAGGGGATAATGCCAAAACTGGAACAGTCCAGTTAGCGACAAATGAGGAAGATTTAAGAGTTGAAATCCACCCAGTGTTAAACTTTGATTAACCCAGTGAAACTCAGCAGCTATCAAAACGGAATGGCCCAGGCATAACAGAGTAAGCCAAGCTAAACAAACGCATTTGTCACACACGAATAGATAATGGAATATGCAAAAATCACAACACTTAGGAAAGAATTCACATTCCAAGGCCAATTCAGGGCAAAAAGTGTTACTCTCCAAGGAAGATGTCAATTACAGCAGAATATTCTAGGATCCAGGCACGTGGATTGGGTTTGAGGCCAGAGGCGAATACTTAGTAGACCTCAGGACACACATTTTTCAAATAAGTATTCCCTATTCGAAACAATCTCCTGTATAAAGTGTGCACAGGTTAAATGTGCAGCATGGAGTCTTTAACTCTTTTGAAATGAAGCTCCCCAAATTAATGCTTCTCTGTTTCTTTCTGGATGCTTGAACATAAAAGGGAAAGGGGAACAGAAATGCTACCAATATTTCCTCTAATTATTTATAAACAGATCCAATTCATCTATAATTACAGATAGCCCTTGACCCATAACCATAACTGAGTCTAGAATTACAATCATAAGTCGTTGCAGTAATACGCTTAGGGCAGCATCGTGTGACCAGACCCAATTTTTTTCAGCATTTTTGGTGGCAGTCGTTAAGCAAATCCATTTTATCTAATGAGTATTTTTTGCCAGAAACTCTGGAAAGCAATAATAAAATGTAAAAAAAAAAAAATAATAAAAATCACAGTCATATGACAGTGGGACACTGCAACTGGTTATAAAGATTAGAACTGTGAAAATTGCTGGCCAATATAGCTTAGATCTGTTTTGAACTAAAACAGAAAAAGCCGATGAGGTCTTATGGTGAACATTTTATCACATTCTTAAAACTCATAGAAGCCTTCCCTTTGCTGGCTGGGGAATTCTGGGAGTTGAAGTCCATGTATCTTAAAAATTGCCAAGGTTAAGAAACACTAATTTAGACTCTTTAGATAATCTCAAAACCGTTGTAAATAACTCAGAGCCTTGTGGTTAGAAAACCACAAGGCTCTGAGCACTGAAAAGAGATGGGAAAGGTAGAGCACAGAATGGGAAAACTCGCTGTGACCAACTCACCACGGCCATTTTGCCATGGCCAATCTGCTGCAAAATAGCTCGCCGGAGCCAATTTGTCACAGGACAACTCACTGTGAGACAATTCCATATGGGATAACTCAAGGTGATAAAGGTTATCCACCATTGTTTCTTTGACAAAAATATAATAATTTATCGCTTTGAGTTATTCCACATGGAATGGTTTGTGACAGGTTGTCCCATGGCACGTTGGCCACAGCAAATTATCCTAGACCCAGCAGAGCAATGGTGAATTCCTACTGCCATTTTTCTCACCCACCAACTTTTATTGCATACCACAGACAAATTTGCTTGGTATTCAGAAAGCCCCAGAAGGGAGCAATCATGAGGATTTTTGCATAAATAAGAAGGCTGTCAAAGGACCTCCCACACTGATACAAAAGAAGGCAAACCTTCAAGACGTGAAGATAGGGCCGTAACTTGGGCTGAGAGCCAACACCGTTGAGCTGAAGTGGTTGAGAGCTAAACAGATTTTGCAAATGGAAATTTTAGGCACAACAGCTGATCTGTAAACTCTCAGCTCAGCTAAATAGGGCTATCAATGCCACCTCTTTTTTAGTCTTTTTTAGCTGGAAAGGTAAATTGCTTTTTTCTCCAGACCAAAATGTTTGACAACTGCTAAACTAGATTATGTTTGCAATCTTGCTAATATCTGCAGAGTTTGATAGAAATAAACTTGTTTCAAGTTTCCTTCTTCTCCACTGTTTCTACTCTATTTCTTTCCATGTTTTTGCTGCCCCTTCAAATATTTAAGACTGCTAATCAGATTGTTGCTAACATAACTGAAAACAAACAATGCTGACTCCATCGCTGACTATCGGGGGCGAGTCTTTGGCTCCCGTGGAGAGGGCGCGCAATCTGGGTGTCCTCCTGGATACGCAGCTGTCCTTGGAGGAACATCTGACGGCTGTTGCCAGGGGGACCTTTTGTCAGGTTCGCCTGATTCGCCAGTTGCGCCCCTTTCTTGATCGGGATTCCGTGTGCACAGTCACTCATGCCCTCGTCACCTCTCGCCTGGACTACTGCAACACTCTCTACATGGGGCTCCCGTTGAGGAGCACCCAGAGGCTCCAACTGGTCCAGAATGCGGCCGCGCGGGTAATTATGGGAGCTGCATGGTGCTCCCGCATAACACTGCTCCTGCGCGAGCTGCACTGGCTCCCAGTGGTCTTCCGGGTGCGCTTCAAGGTGTTGGTTACCACCTTTAAAGCGCTGCATGGCATAGGACCTAGTTATCTTCGAGACCGCCTTCTGCCACCGACGACCTCCCATTGACCCGTGCGCTCCCACAGAGAGGGCTTCCTCGGGGTGCCATCAGCCAAGCAATGCAGGCTGGTGACCCCCAGGGGGAGGGCCTTCTCTGTGGGGGCTCCCACCCTCTGGAATCAGCTGCCCCCAGAGATAAGAAGAATCCAAGACCTCCGTGCCTTCCGCCGTGCCCTTAAAACTTTCCTTTTCCAACAAGCCGGGCTGGCCTAACAAATCCTTTTAAATGATTTTAAATTCGTTTGTCTTTTTAAATTTTGGACCAAATTGAGATATTTCCTTTTAATCTGTTCTTAATTTATGTATTATTATGTATTATGTATTTATGTGTTTTTACTTGGCTGTACACCGCCCTGAGTCCCTAGGGAGAAGGGCGGTATATAAATTTGAAGTAAAATAAAAAAATAAAAAATGGGTTCCAGATTTAGCAATATTTATAACAGGCCCATTGAAATCAATGGTTTTAATTTACTCAGGAGTACTTTAATCCTGTTGATTACAGTAAGCTTATTCAAACATACTGTTAAATTTGGAACCGAAGTGAAAAAGTGGCAACAAAAGATCATTTGTGTGCCATAGATTTTTAAAAATTAAATAGGTGAAAAGGTGTCAGCAGAAAACCACCTTGAAAAAGTGACATATTTCTCATTTTAATGATTTTTATTGAAACTTTTAAAAAAGAAGATATAAACTAATCCAAAGTGTGAAAAAAGAAAGAAAAAAGTACAAAAAAAGAAAAAAAGTTGAAGAAAATGGAAAAAATATACAAAAAAGTGGCTTTTGATATTCTTCACCACAATTATAAATACAATACGATTATATTTAACAATACAATAATCTATCCTTTGTTGTTTAACAAAGATATAAAACACAATTTCATTTTTTTTATTTCTACACAAAAGGTCCATAAGAGATTTCTAATCACCAATACAGATAGTCCTCAACTTATAACCTCATTTGGGATCAGAATTTCTGATTCTAAACAAGGCAGTTGTAAAGCTGTTTTGGCTAGGTTGCAAATGACAATCATATCACTCTGGGATGCTGTAACTATTGCAAATATGCTAGTTGCCAACAGCCTGAATTTTAATCACGTGATCATGTGGCAGCTGCAATGGTCATAATGCGAGGACTGGTCATGATATAATTTTCTCAGTGTCGTAACTTTGAACTGCCACTAAACTAATGGTTGTAATCAAGGACTGACCGTAGACAGTCTGTAATCAAAGAACTTAATTTATCCATCTTGACATGATGATGACATATTTCTCAATGGAAATCAGCAAGCTTAACAAACCAGTTTAGAACACACGATATTCGTTTGTATAAGGAAAGGAACTGACGAGCCCATAAAGGATCAAGATCAGTGCCAATAAAAATGGAAAGCCAGTACGTGTTTGGCCAACTGGTTGAACCCCATACCTGTGAGGAGGAAGGTAGTAACTGTTTCCTGTTCCAGCTGTGATGTAACTAGACAGAGATATAATATTTAGTTTGGGACCCAACCACCTAAAACTTTGTCTTGCCTTGCCCTTCTTTGTGTCTTGGCAAAACTTACGGATCTGAGAACAAGGCGCGTCTTGGATTAAATCAGACCCATAAACAAAGAGAAGGGAGAAATAGGCCAAGGAAGGGTTGAGGTGGATGGTTCTGACACTTGATCGCCATTAACAACAATTATAGGAAATATGTAAAAACCTGTTCAGAAACATTGGCCAAGATGAGCTCATGTTTGCTTGTTCTGCCCTCCCCATTGGGCCAAGAATCTAATCCACTGGGCAAAAATTTATTCTATGCCTTCCAGTATTTCACAGACAGAAATAGAAAGGTGTTTCTAACCCTTAATTTCTCCCAAAGAGAATCCTTGACGTACAGGGTGCTTTTGTTTTTCTCCATCTTTTGCTGTTTGGACAGTTTGTAAATTAGTTTTAGGTTTAATTTAATTCTGGGCTAAGAATTTAAGAGATCTCTTGCTGTGTTTGGGAATACTACCGATGAGCGTCTATTGGGGGGGAGGGGGAAGGATATTCAATATGGCAACTGCCATCCTTCAGTCCTGTCCCTTTTTTAAAGTGTGGCTTTGATGCAGTGGTGAAATCCAAATTTTTTTACTACTGGTTCTATGGGCGTGGCTTGGTGGGCATGCTATGGCTTTGTGGGTGTAGCTTGGTGGGCATGGCAGGGGAAGGATACTGCAAATCTCCATTCCCTCCCCACTCCTGGGGGAAGGATGTTGCAAAATGTCCATTCCCACCCCACTCCAGGGGAAGGATACTGCAAAATCCCCATTCCCTCCCCACTCCTGGGGGAAGGATACTGCAAATCTCCATTCCCTCGCCACTCCTGGGGGAAAGATACCGCAAATCTCCATTCCCTCCCCACTCCTGGGGGAAGGATATTGCAAAATCTCCATTCCCACCCCACTCTGGAGCCAGCCAGAGGTGGTATTTGCCGGTTCTCCGAACTGCTCAAAATTTCTGCTATCAGTTCTCCAGAACCTGTTAGAACCTGCTGGATTTTACCCCTGCGTTGATGGCATTTTAAGATTTTTGACATCCAATTGACCTCCCAATTACTGTAACGGAAGTTCCACTGTTAAAACCAGGGGTACAATGAATGAGGCTGGGAGAGGCATATGGACTTTGGTAGTATATGTTGTGTGATTCCAGTGATTTGGGTCAACATTTTTGGTTTTCTCTCTCTCTACTTTTTTAATTTTTGAATTAGTTTTGGAGAGGGATTCAGGGGTAATTTTCCATCTGTACAACACTCCCAAAATGATTCTTAGTCTGCCCATTTTTGGAAGGACTTTGTCCATGCTATGGAAAGTCTGCAGCAGTCCTTAAACAAATGAAATGAGCCTATCTTGGCTTACACCCTACCTCAGCACTAAGAATTTCTTCAGCAGTCTTCCATTTGCTTTTAAACGCAGGAAAGAGGTTTGTGTTAAAGATAAACTAGTAAAAAATGCTGCTATCTTACAATGAGTTATCAACCGTTCAACAAACATAACGCAGCTCAATGGCTCATTCAGTCTTGCAAAAATAAGCTGCACACATTTCACATTGACAAGAATATTAAGTACAGTTAGATGTAAAATGTAGACATATGCTCATTATATACAAAACATTAAAATGCACAGTGGTCAGTTAATGAATGATCAGTTAACTTTGATTGGTTACTCACTTTCATTTAACTGAAATGCATTATTTTCCTTATAAAACTGAAGATGGGAGGTACTATGGGTAGGCCAGAGGTGGGTTTCAAAACCCATCGCTACTGGTTCGCTTATTTTTTCTAGCATTTTTAAGGCATTTTAAAAATGCTTTAAAAAGTTTTTAAAAACTTTTAAAAGTTTTATTAAAAAATGTGTCGCTCAGCTGATTGTCGGAACTTTTTTTAAAAAAAATTTAGGCATTTTTTTACTACGGGTTCGGGCGAATAGGTAGTAAAAAATGCTTTTAAAAAGTTTTTAAAAGGCTCTGACGATCACAGCTGTGCCACACAATAGCCGGAGCCTTTTTAAAACTTTTTTAAAGCATTTTTTTACTACCAATTCACCCGGAACTGTTAGTGGGCCATCAGATTGACCTGTGCTAAAAGATAAATATTCCCTTGTCTTCTCTGTCTCTGTCTCTCTCTCTCTAGAGAGAGAGAGATACAGACACAGATATAGACACAGAGAGAGAGAGATAATCTGTCTGACAAGTTATTGATTTGCTGAGTTTGTATGGTGTACATCCCCAAGGTAATATTATAAAATTATAAGATTATAAAAGAAGCTCCCCCAATAAGTACGCTCCCATAGAGAGGGGCTCCTCCGGGTGCCGTCGGCCAAACAATGTCGACTGGCGGCCCCCAGGGGGAGAGCCTTCTCTGTGGGGGCACCTACGATCTGGAACGAGCTCCCCCCGGAGATACAGAGGATTCCGGATCTGCGTACCTTCCGTTGCGCGCTTAAGACGTTCTTATTCCATCAAGCTGGCTTGACCTAAACTTTTCCTCTTTTTAAATGGGAATTTTAAATTTGGTTTTAAATTATTGGGGTTTTAAAATGGTTCAGCCAAATTTATTTAATTAGTTTTATCTCTATTTTAAATTTTGTATCTATATGTTTTATTTTATGGCTGTTCACCGCCCTGAGTCCTTCGGGAGTAGGGCGGTATACAAATTTAATAAAATGAAATGAAAATGAAATGAAATAAAAATAAACTCACTGGGAGAAAAATAAGAATCTCAGTTTGAGGAAAAGAATTGAATAGTTATCCTAGCCAAAATTAGAGATTGTTCCAGGTGTGTTCTAACATTTCAACTTACTTAAAAAGGTTATTGTTAGCTCAAAGAAAAAAAAACACATTTTGTAGCTGAGGGCTGGCAGATGCAATGATAGTCCCTGTCTTCTCTCTAGTGGTAGAATCTAGTATTGCCTTTTCAGGAACATTGGCTACCCAACTATAAATGATTAGAGAGATTCAGAAAGAGCCCTTTCTTTAAAAGCAATTGTGGGACATGCTTCTGTGAATTAGGGTAGTAGAACTAAAAAAGGGATCTTAATCTTTTTCCACTTGTTTGTTTCCCTGACTTAAATCTCCACTTTCCATATGCCATGAACGCTATGACATTGCTTCTATAATATAAAATTATCAGTTGTCCTTTCCACATTTCCCATTTGAAAACAGGAAATTCATCTCATTCATCTCAATTCTTTGCACTAACTCTCCTCTAGCTTATCTGAAGCAAAAAAACCATAGTCCACTATCTGCTCTTCCCAACACTGATGCAACATTTTTTTCTCTTACTTTCTCTTCCCTAAATGCAGGGGTGAAATCCAGCAGGTTCTGACAGGTTCTGGAGAACCGGTAGCAGAAATTTTGAGTAGTTCAGAAAACCGGTAAATACCACCTCTGACTGGCCCCAGAGTGGGATGGGAATAGAGATTTTGCAATATCCTTCCCCCAGGAGTGGGGAGGAAATGGAGATTTTGCGGTATCCTTCCCCTGCCACGCCCACCAAGCCATGCCCACAGAACCAGTAGTAAAAAAATGTGGATTTCACCACTGCCTAAATGATATGCTGCTTTATATCACAGTGCTCTGTCTCTTGTCAGATCCATTTCAGTGATTTCCCAATGATTTAAATATAAGATTGTAAATCTTAATTAACCAAAGAAATTAGTGAACTGTTAAAGTCCAGAGTCATTAAGTAATGTTTCCTCAATCAAGCAATGGCCTATCCTATCCACACATGGCAGCTGATAGTATATATTTATTTGCTAGTTTTTAATTCTGCTATTCCTTCTAAGAAACTCAAAGCACATATGAAGAGACACCTCTTGACATAGGCTGGAAAAATACTGACTGCTCCAAATGGGTAAATGAGGTTGATATGGAACTTAAATCTGGATCTCACTCATATGTCTCTATGAAACTTCTCATGAAACAAATCTAAATTTCTTTAAGAACCTTAGAAGTTAATTACAGCGCGGAATATTCAAACTCTTTATTCCATTATTCTTATAAATAACACATTGAATCCAAATTAGAAATAATCTAATTGTTTAGTAAGGAATACTGTATACTTAGTGCATTTCAATTGAATCTAAAAGTTTTAGTCATGGCTAAAGGCACCTGGGACCAAATTGTGAAATCAGGACCTCTTTTAATTTAATTCCATACATTTTAGGCCATTCAAATCCCCCTGTAACTCAAACAGCTTAACATTTGATTGACAGTAACCTGATATTAACATCCCTACTTAACCATGATTTATTAAAAAAGGATTTTCAGGATTTATAATAATAATTTACCAAGAGATCTGCAGTGTTTTGGTTTTGATCTCCAAAAGAAGTGAACCTATTTGCATTTTCTTAAGTAGCCACATTTTTTGATTTTGGGAAATGCCCAGCTAATTTACAGTGTTACAACAGGTGCTATTTTCATGCACCCCTGTGGTCTGAAACATTTTGGAGACTGTATTCAAAATGCTGTTCAGTTTATAGGAGAGTTGCAAAATTCTTCAGCTATTTCAATGCAGAACTTAGTGCTGCACTAAACTGTCAGTGGTTTATATGTATTTGAGGAATGGGTGCTTACCACTGTACCTTGCATTTGTACTCCTTCCCCTTCCCCCTTCCTCTTTCCCCTTCACTTCTCATGTGAAATTCCTTTGCTTTGCCTTTCCTAGAATGAAAACAAAAGAGGAAGGCAAGACATCAAAGAGGAAGGCAAAAAACAAAACTGTTCACACCCTTTCATGTCACATCAACCCTTCCCTGCCCATGCATATTCTTTTCTTCCTGGCTCGCTCTTCTTGAGCTCAAGGGAAAACAGCTGTGGGGTGGCAAACCGGGTGCAACCATTGTGCAAAGGAAAACACCGTTCCAGGCACAAAGCAGCAATTACATCAGCCACTCCCAAGTTCACAAGATCATATATTACTCAACCTAAATATTAACACAGCATCAGCCAGCGCTCGAGAGTTTAGCCTGGATAGAAGATGACATCTATAGACAGACAAACAAGGTTTTGAGCCAAAAAACGGAGCCGGGTCTCACAGGAGGATGGGAATAGAGACGAAGAATAAGCCAAAAGCTGGCTACATTCCTATAACATGTTAAATACACATTATCCAACCCTCTTATAATCTATGCCTTGGTGGCGCAGCAGACTATTAAGTAACTCCAGCTGCCTGCAATTACTGCAAGTTCAGATCTCACCAGGCTTAAGTTTGACTCAGCCTTCCATCCTTTTGAGGTAGGTAAAATGAGGACCCGGTGTGTGGGGGAAATAAGCTGACTTTGTATATATATAAAAAAAGAACACCACTTGTGGGGGGGGGGGCGAAAGCCCTATTAAGCAGGTATATACAAAAGTATGAAGGCTATTGCTTAATGCATTGTAAGCCGCCCTGAGTCTCCGGAGAAGGACGGCATATAAATCGATCCAATAAATAAATAAAATAAATAAATATTCTAATATGTTGTGTGAACTCACTTACACTTGCAAGCAATTTGAGACTTGTTTTGTCTCTGCTTATGTTCATACAATGCACTAAATCCATACTGTACACATTATAAAATCTGATAAATATGTAATGAAATATTTTGGGATGTATCATTCTCTTTCCGCCTTTGTTCATACAATACTCATCTATGGTATTCCTAGCCATGGTTTATTGAAATAAGTACAGTGACCTGCTTCAGAGGAGATACTAAGTTATTTTATTTATTTTTAATCATGTTTTACATGTTTTAAAGGCCTTTTCACCATTAAATGTTGCCATTAGCAAGTAAGACAACGTTACTAATTTAATTAATTGCTAATGCTGTACATGGGGCTCCCTTGGAGAGTATCTGGAAGCTTTAGCTGGTGCAGAATATAGTGGCAGGGGCAGTTATGTGTGCCCTTAGAAGGGTACATGTTACATCTCTGTTCTGTGAGTTGCATAAGCTCCAGTTTGCTTCTGGGTTCAATTTGAAGTGCTGGTTTTGGCCTGTAGCACAGATGGGTTTCAGCAGATTCTGACCAGTTCTGGAGAACCGGTAGTGGAAATTTTGAGTAGTTTGGAGAACCGGTAGTAAAAATTCTGACTGGCCCCGCCCCCATCTATTCTCTGCCTCCCAAGCCCCAGCTGATTGGGAGGAAATGGGTATTTTGTAGTAACCTTTCCCTGGATTGGGGAGGGAATGGAGATTTTACAGTATCCTTCCCCTGCCACGCTCACCAAGCCACACCCATCAAGCCACACCACGCCCACCAAGCCACTCCCACAGAACCGGTAGTAAAAAAATTTGAAACCCACCACTGGCCTATAGCAATAGCACATAGACTTATGTACTTTACAGTCCTCTGTAAGCAGTTTGCCTGTAAGCCCTTAATAGCGTGGAGCTGGGTTACTTGAGGGGCTGCCTCACCTTGATTACATATACTTATGCTATCAGGTCTGATAGAAGAGATATGTTGCAGGTGCTGTCTGCTAAGGAGCTACACCTGGTGAAACCCAGGATATAAGTCCTTTTTACCATGGTAACCATTCTTTGGAACATCATCCCACCCACACTAAAGTGAAATTGGCCTCATCTCTGCCAGCCTTTCAGAAATCCCTCAAAAAGAGGTTATGTCAACAGGCCTGAGGATTGCAACTGAGTGGTGTTCAGCTGAGTGGTGACTCCATTGTTCGTCATATCTGATGCTCTCTCCTAGCTTTTTAATAATGTTAATTGTATTTACTGACTTTTTAAATTTATTTTTTTGTAGTGTGCACACCATTCAGAGACACAGTTTATCAGATGAGCAGCCATATAAATATGATCAATCAATAAATAAAGGTGGATCTGAGTAAAAAGGGAACTGGCCTAAAATTCTACAGACTCTTTTTGGATCACTGATCACTCATTCCTTTATAGTAGCCTCTAATCTCCTTCCCCCCCGGTGTCTGATGATTAGGAATTATAAAAAGGCGACTGAAGCTAATGGGGCTGTGTAATAATAATTATATCTATCCAATGAAATTAGAAATGTGCTTACAGAGGCTGGGAAGTTAAAGAAGAGGTTCAGCCAAAAACAAGAGGAGAAAATGTACGATGCAGGGAGTGCTGTAGAAGAAACGTTTTAGCAGGCACATTTTGGCAAGGGAAGAAAAGAACTTAGAGGGGGTCAGGAAGCAAACTCCCATCACAATTTTTTTTTCCTGCCAGAAAGCTACATTTTTATTTTTCCTTTCAAGGTAAGTTCCCCTCCAACATTCCTAAAAGCCTAGACAATTCAGAACCTGGAAAGCAGGAACTGCAACCATGGGATGTGGGGCAAACGAGACATTACACCATTTTTGCAATTTGCACTTGCATGAATAGATTCTAAAAATAATAATAATGAGCAAATTGGCCTTAAGGAAGAGTTCAAACTAGGACTTTGTAGCAAGAGTGCTGTTAGGGTTTTTTTTTTTTTCCTCCCCACTATAACCCTAATCTAGAACCTATTACAAACCACATGTACCAGGAGGAAAAGTCCACCTGATGTTCGTGGGAGTTTTCAGGCAATTTAACTCCAAACTCTGCACTCTTGTAACTCCCAAGTTAGATCTGATTAGGTCTTCTGTAAAGAATCTTTTACTTACCTGCCAGAATTTTGATCTGAATTTTGCAGCATCTCGTTTAAAAAACATGAATTCATTTGACTATAATCTCCAACTGGCACTGTGAAACTCATACCTCTATAAGAAACTGTCCTTGCCAAAGCCAAGCCGTTTGTGCACCAAGCTCATTATTTTCAGCACTGACTGACAGTATCTCTCTGAGTTTTGGGCAGAAATTCTACCAGATGTAGCTATGTAGAAACTAAGGCCTTGCATGCAAACCCATAAGCTAGGACTTCTCTCATCATGAGAGAGGCAGCAGAGCTATCGGATATAGACTACAGAAATAAAGACAGTCACTAGATGGCAGCAGAGACAGAAAAAGACCCCTCTTTGCTGCCATCTGGAGGCTAATGGAGATTTTCCGGTCTAAATCTGTGGCAGAGGGAATTATGAGGAAATAACGGTTCTTAGAGTAGATCTATAGATGAGGGGTAAAGGAGGATTCATAACTAATATTCTAGCTTTGCTCTCATATAATTAACATTTGTTTTCAAAGATTCCACCTTGAATCTCTAATATCCAAGCCAAGGAAAAAGAGGGTAGCTAAGTGGAGGTCTAACTTGGAATAAAGTAACAGAACTATTATTTCTTATGAAATAATTCTAAAGAGATTGAATTGACTATCTTTTAATTCATGCAGTAGATGATCAATATATCTACTTATATTGAAATATAAGTGCTTATGTATAGTATGAATCTTTACTTCTGTCCTTCCTTCCTTCCTTCCTTCTCCCAAAGACCAATTAGTGGAAAACAATCACAATAGGGAAATCCTAAACTGGATTTTTTTCTGTGATAACTTAGTTTCCAACTTAAAATGTAGATAAATGTAAGAGAATCTTAAATTAAAATTGACTTCTGGTGCCACATCCATGCAGGATGGGGTTTAACATCTAACCTAGATCATAGTTGTAGGATCTAAATAGTGGGATCAGTCCAGATCATCCTGAGGCAGCTACACACTGAAACCAAATGTATCCATGTATCATATTTCACTTAAGATGATGCTTCCCTCCATCCTCAAATAATGTTTATCTTTTTAAAAATTGCTTCTGTTATTATGTTCTCAGCAACTGAAAACTTGCACATTTTGAACACAAAGTATTTTGAGGAAAATATTTATTTTTAGGCAAAACAATATGTTTGTATTTAACATTATGATAAATTTAAAACGTGAACCCCCATTTGCTATACATGGAAAAGTGTCTACTCTATAATTTCCTTCCATGGTTTGGAAACTACAACTGCCTGTGTCCCCAACCAGCATGTCTGGCTGAACATTTCCACCCTTCCCCAATACTTTTTCCTGATTGAAACCAATCAATTCCTATCAATCTGAACCCTCTGCAGATCATCTCCATCTGATCTTATTTTGACATGGGCCAGTGTCTTTTCCTGAGCTGTCTCCCATATTTCAATATCACTTTTGAAAGCCAGAGAACTCATATTTATATAGCAGCCACCTTTTTCATAATCTGAATTTATGGACTGGTTATGGCATTAAAGGGAGAGCTTAATCACACTTTGCATTTCTTATATGTATAAGGGGTTGTAATCACACAGACATCTGAAATATAGACTCATGTCTGGATTCCTAATTTCTATTTTGTGACAAATGGATTATATAAAACAAATGGCAATTATAGGCAGCTGATCCAACTTACCAATGGCTCTGAAAAGCATAACTGTGAAGACAAATATTATTTCTCTTGCCCGGAGAAAATTTGTGGCACAGGCTTCACTTTTTCCTCCCATAACAATGCTGCTTAAAAATTTAGAGGACTGATTGAAGTCCCTTCATTTTTTTAGGTTTCTGTTCCCTATGTCTTGATGTTTCTAACTACATGCTTTATACAGTATATGAAACATGACAGTGTGTATATATTGACAAATCTATAATCCTAATTTATTCATTGGTTCATTGTGCAATCAATAATTTTGCACCAATAAGATCTCTTTGATGGGACTCATACAATGCATCAAGCCATGATATAGTTTGTTTGGTTTTGGCCTAGGATATTGGACGAAATAAGTTGTTACTATTCATATGACTTTGTGTGAGTTTAGCTACCAAAAAACAAAGTTAAGAAAATCATGGATTGATATATCATGGATTGATATAGAATGTGAACCTGAGTTTTTTATTTTGATCCTCTCTTTTTCTTACTTCTGCTACTCTGATCAGTATGATTTTTAACTATACTGCTTTTAGCCTGGCAATATTGTTTTGAAGAATATATTAGCAACCTGAGACATTTTTAGTTAGACATGACATGCATCTTAGTATATAAATAAGAGTACTTATATGATAAGCTATCAGTGGAGTATCGTCTACATTATTTTCAAAAATTGTTATTACTCTAAACCTAATATCAGTACTAAGAGCTTTAAGAAGGGAGGTTGAAGTACCTATCAACAGCTATCTGAAAACTATCTGATCACCATATGATCGACTCTCTACAGGTAGTCCTCAACTTACGACCACAATTGGGACAAAAATTTCCATTTCTAAACAAGATGGTTATTAAATGAGTCACATCCAATTTTAGCTACAGTTGTTAAGTGAATCATTGTAGTTGTTAAGTGAATTATATAGACATTAAGTAAATCCCACTTTTTTATTTTGCTTGTCGAAGGCTGGCTAGGAAGGTTGCAAATGTCAATAACATGACACTAGGATGTTGCAACATCACAAATACATTTTAGCTGCTTGGTGCCCCGTTTTGATCATGTGACTGTGGGAAATACTGCAATGGTCCTAAATGTGAGGACCAATCATAAGTCACTTTTTTCAACCCCCTTGTAACATTAAACAGTTGCTACATGAATGATTGTAAGTTGAGGACTATTGCAATCATTTTAAGATTTGTCAGTGCAAGTTTTATAGCATCGTTTGTTGGAAGAGGAGAGGAGTGGTGTTTTTCCACTTATGGGCAATGCATAAATAGGCACATTATAGAGTGAGACATTCGGGACCAAAGCCATCTCCCTCAGCATCCCTTCTACTTGAAAGCAGTTCTGATATTTGGCATTTTCTGCCAACTTGGCACCTTCCAGATGTGATAGGGGTACAAATCCAAGAATTCCCAGCCAGTACAACTGAGGAATTACAGTCTGGGGAAGAGCTGTGCCATGCTCTGGATTTCAAATGCCAACACTATTGGTTGTTGTACTTTTTCCAAGACCAAGCAGTGGTTTCAACAGGGGGCATATCTGAAATCCCAGAAGTTAATGTTGATGACCAACAAGAAAGAATGCAAGGTGTGCATGTGTGGTTGCATTCATAAAGTCTTGAGTGTGGGGAGGTTCTGCTATTTATTCCCTTGACCCACAGGACAGAATACAAGGACTCATTTAGCAGCACAAACACAACCATGTTTCGTTGAACAATAGAGCCGGTTTATTCCATTGACCTAAAGTTGCCCTTGAAATTTCTCTACCTTTCTCTATCCTTGTATTTCTCTAGAATTATTTATTTCTTGATTGAGGTTAGAATGATCACTAAGAAAAAAAGCAAACAACATATATAATGTTATTATAATTATGATTCAATGTTATCTTCCAGATTTCCTTTGCATGTGCTATTGAGCATCTGGAAGAGAGAAACGGAAATGTATGTTGGTCCCATCTATACCTTCCCTGTTTTTCCACCTAGTTCTGTACATCCATACAAAATTTTAAAGGGGGTAGGGGTAGGGGAGATGGGTGTTTTTGAGGAAAACACCCATGGGGAATGTGTGGTTTTTGGAAACTAGAAAAAGAAATTGTAATTTCTGAGTAAAATTCAGTGAATGCAATTGCACATCTTCCTACATATATTCAGGCAAATGTGGGAGACAATTTCAAAAGATTAGAATAGGTAAATCTATATGGGGCAGTTTTGAAAAAAGAAATGTCAGCAGTTTCAAAATGTTCCTATAGGGCAGCCTTTCTCTATTTGTATCGAACTACAATTCCCATAATTTCTTTTCACTACTGACTGGCAAGCAGGGAGGGCTAACATTTTTTTTTATTCATTCATTCATTCATTCATTCATTCATTTATTTATTTATTTATTTATTTATTTATTTATTTATTTATTTATTTATTTATTTACCGCCCTTCTCCCGAAGGACTCAGGGCGGTGAACAGCCAAGATCAAATCCATAAATATAAAAGTTAAAAACAATTTAAAACCAGATTAAATACTTTGGCCCACAATTAAAAACATCCCATTAAAATCCAATTTAATATTTAAAACCGTTAAAATTAGGCTAGCCCGGCTTGCTGGAATAACAGAGTCTTCAGGGCACGGCGGAAGGTGCACAAGTCCGGGATCCTCCGTACCTCCATGTTGTAGGAAGTATGTTGGAGAATGTAAGTCTAGATCAAGGTCAAGGGCTGCTTTATGTTAGCACTAAAGAATTCTCTCCTGGTTGGTTTTATTTGTCATCCCATAATCATCTGTCTGGATTGCTGGGTTACGCCCTTTCTTATTTTGTTGCCTTTGATCAAGTGTTTGTCCTTAATTAGTATTTTCCTATCTCTTGATGTCTACTCATCATGCATTAGTCATCTAGGACCATTTTGATATTGTAGGAAGCCCTCTGCTTTTCCAGATTAAAATGTTCTTTATTCTTAATATTAAAAAGAGGCAGGATAGAATATTTCTCCAAAGGAGAAATGGAGAAAAATCTTAACAAAAGCAGAAAGCAGCCCCAGTCTTCCTGCCACAGGAAAAAGCTTCAAACTAAGAAGCTTAAAGAGGCTGACCTTTATGAATGCAGATTTTTTTTATCCATTCAGAAAGACTAGGCTGTCCTATTCATAAACAAAACATCTTCAGCCAGGCTGGAACTGATGGGATTAAGAATATACATCCCCCCACCCAAATTCTAAGGACAGGACAGGACCTTTAGTATATAATAGGATTAATTTACCACCATTGAAATAGTAAAAGGCACAAGACTCACTACATTGCACAACCTCCTGGAGCATCTCAATCAACCAAACCCCATAACCCTGTAAAGATCCATCCACTCACTGAGCCATTTGCTCAGCCACCCCAGAAACATGCTGCTGTCACTGAAGTTTCTGGAAACCAAATAAAAGAGACTTCTTTCCTTGTAGCCAGCCTCCATTGATTTTTTTCTTCCTGGCTTAGAATTGAACTGTATTTTTCTTCCAACAGTAGTCACCTATACTACTTTACAGAGGACAGTTATAGGCGCTTTCATGGGGGAAATAAAATACAGCAGAAGCCTGCCCCCCTCTTTCTTTTTACATGTGTTGCATATCTCACACATATAAAAAGAGGGAAGGAAATCAACGATGCAGCCATCTTGACTTGCTTTATTCTTTCTTTGACGATGTTCCTAAACAGTTGTCTTCTTTGAAGAGCTGGTAGAAGTCAATTCTGCTCTGAAAATTGTCTCAGTTTGAATGACTGTCCAAGCCAAATACACCCACCCACCCACCCACACACACACACTGACACACACACAGGCTTAAGAAAGGAGACTTCAATATTTATTTATTTATTTATTTATTTATTTATTTATTAAATTTTTATACCTCCCTTCTCCCGAAGGACTCAGGGCAGTGTACAGCCATATTAAAACAACATATACCCACAAAATTTAAAAACAATTTAAAATATATTAAAAATTTGCCCATCAGTATTTGAAATATAGGTAGCGTACTTAGCAGGAACCGAAATAACCTGTTGACAGGTTCCACATTATGAAAAGTTCTCATAAAGGCATACCTCAGAGATATTAAGGGTTCCATTCCAACCTAGTTGGTTATAAAGGAAATATTGCAATAAAGCAAGTTACACAATTTTTTGGTTTTCCAGTGGATATGAAAACTACCTTGGCACTATGCTGTGTAGTCTATTAATATGCAATAGCATTATGTCTAAAAACACCCCAGTGTAGTAGCTTAATTAAAAAATACTTTATTGATTTAAAAAATGCTAATCTTCATTTAAGTATTCAGTTAGTCGTAATCTTTTTTTGTTGTGGATGGTCTTGTAAAAAAACGCACAAAAAAGCAAGGTATGCCTGTAGAATGACTATTTCTAAACTTGCAAGTGCATATTCACACAGACTTCTATTCTTTTTCTTCTTTGTGATACATTTTCCTTTCCAAGATAGGGCACATTTTTTTTGAATAAACCCTTGCTGTATTCTGCTGGAGCCTCCCAGGATGCCAGGACAAAATGCCTTTGCACTGGCTGACATCTGTTCTTTTTAACTCTCTTATTTCTTTCTCCTCCCTGCATTAAATGTCATATTAAATAAAGGCAAGGTATAAATCTAATAGACAAATATTTCAAGCCCCAAATTTTAATGAACAGCAAGTAGGGAATTGAGAAAGATGATCTTTGTGTCTCTTCTTACTGCTGGTCTCACACCTCAGAAGTAACAAGAAAGAGAAGACAAAAAGCAAGATAGCACATACACAGACACACAGACACACACAGACACACACAGACACACACACAGACACACGATCCTAGGTCACAGCATCAACTAACAAGACAGGACAAGTTGGGAATTGTAACAGCCACCACAATGCCATTACCCGCAAACAGATTCCTTCTCAAACCTGGAAATGCTTAATTTCATTTGCACATTGTAAAGATTGCCTTGTGGTTAGTTCTTTTGGTCTCTCCAATAGGTTATCTTACTTGAACTTGTTCAGCTTCAAAAGAGCCCTTGTGTCCTCCTGTGGAAGGACCCCACTCTTTTTGCATGCTTGCCCAACCACGTCATTTGTCATGGCTAGCGCTTCCTTCCCCAGATTTCCAAACATTTCATCTGTTTGCTACATGCCTTTCCTGGAATGTACCTGCTATTTAACTTTCCCACGAGAATAGTCAGGTTCTAATGGAGCTTCAGAGGAATTTCGTGTATTAGGGTGACAACTGATCCCACCCGCCTTGATAATTCAAAGTTTTTCTCCCTCAAGCCTGGGCAGAGAAAGTGCGCACGTGCATGCATACGCACACACACAAATATTTGATAAGATGAACAGTTAGATTTTATAAGAAGTTTGTGGATTCTTTGAGAAGTATGAAGGATGGGATGGGACGACTCCTTTACTTTGCTTACTTAGTTCTAAGAACACTGGAAGCTAGAGGGATTGATTTCTAGATAATCCATAAAATCCAAGAGCAGCAGCCATGATTTGCATTCAGAAAATGCCACTTCTAAGCACAAAAGTGCCCATTTTGTGGCCCACCAATCCCTTAAAATTCACTAGGGATTCTCTTTATTTTAATTTAAAGAGGACTTTTAAACCTTTGTGCTCACTTCAGGAGCAGTAGTTACAATAGATGCAGGTTATCCGTTGGTGAGCAGATATACAGTGAGGTTGAGAATATTTTGAGGCAATAATTAATGCAATAGTCATCCTGGCATGGGATAATGGAAGTTGCAGTCCAACACTTTTGAAATGTACTAAGTTGGGGAAGGCTGTTCATTTAAATCATTATATGTAATGGTCTAAAATGTCTTCTTTCATTTATGAATAGATTGCCAGCAGATAAGATGCGAGGTGAAGTTTTCTGGACCAAACACCAGAGATTTTATTGTGTTCTCTTTCAGAAAACCCAGAAACCTTAGCTATCATTTTGTACTTGTCAACACTTCTCAAAATATCTGACAAAAACTGGCTCCCAAGACTTAGGTATTCTTCCCCCCCATCTCCACTGAGCATTTCAGCTTTAATTTACAATATGCAGAAATAATTTAGAAGTATCAAAGGTTCGTGTTTTCATCTCCTTCAGTTCACTTTCTGGTAAGGTGCCAATCCTTCTGTATCTTTCCATTCTGGTCCTCAGGTGGACTAGAAATTAGATTTATTGGTGGTTTCTGGCACTCTTCTCTTTTCAGGATAATCTGTCTTTCAAATCTGTCCTGGAAACACCTCAGTTTTGACTCTGGGAGTAGAGATATTTTAAGCAAGATAAATTCTCCACAGCAGTTAACCAGAACAGCAACAGAATAACTGCTGGAAGAAGTAAATGATCAAGAAGCAACAACAGACTGGCTTTCCATTCATTTGAGCAAATAGACTAGTGAGAAGTACACAATCAGAGCCAACTGTAACTGAAACTGGGAAGGACAACAGTAGAAACAGAATTGGGAAGTGGAGAACAATAGCCGAGCTGACTAGAAAATTAGGAACAACAGATGTATGATACTTTGTCATGTTAAGCTTAGAGACTTAAACGTATTTTATTCTACCCTATAAACCAGGAACAGTAATCATATGGTGATGTTTTCATTGTTAAAAAATACCTTATGGTAAGCCTGTTTTATTCTATTCCTTATTTAAAAACACGCAGGAAATCATGCTGGGGATTTCAACACTTTTAGTCGGGGCAGCAAAAAATGGGATGGGGGCCTCATATGTCCTGGCATCACAACATCTGCAAACATAGGAATTTATTTTTAGCTCTTCACTGAAAAAGAGGAGAAAAAAGGAATCCAAACCATAGGCATTGACAATGAGAGTATTCTTATGAATATATTTCAGCAGGGAAACATAGAATAAAAATATCCCTGCACAGCAGACTCATTTCTCTGCAGTATTCTAGGTCCTGTATCTTTCTTCTAAGCTTGCTGTTAACCCAAAACAAAGACATTGATGGAGCTCAACTATTTGTAGCCAATCCCTCAAACTCTAATTAGACGAATTGCAGGTGTATTATTCCTTCTATACATCCTGCCTTTCCCATAAGGTGGCATTTATTCACTGCTCTTCCTGCCTCCATTTTATCCTGCTCAACATTCCAAAATAGATTAGGCTGAGAGAGAATGAATAAAGTACAGTCATTGAGTGGCCTTCCAAGATGACTGGGATTTATAGTACAACATTGGAAATGCTATTCCTCTACAAAATGTCATGACTCAGATGCTGACTCTGAATTTGAAGAAACTGTTCTAGCAGAACTTATGGTCACCAGAGTTTGATCAAATACAGGTACCATCTGAATAGCTGGAGTAGTCAGATAATCATGATGTAATATCTGTAATACTCTGCACTTAGTGAGTAGGGTGAAGAACAGCGCAGATTTTTTATGACCTTCCTTGCAAAGCAAGAGAATGATCTATGGGTTTTGTATGACATTTCTATAGATGTTTCTTGAGAAATTCTGACCCCTGGACTGGCTAACAACCCTGGCCTGTCTCTTGGAATTTGGGATTAAATTTTGATTATTTTTATGTATATTCCTGTTAACAGCAAAACCATTCAAGCAAGTTTCTTTTAAGGACTCAGTTTTAGTTTACATTCCTTGCTTTCTGTTATCTCCTTGACTGCTAAATTTCCATTGCGACTATGTGTGTGTGTGTGTGTGTGTGTGTGTGTGTGTGTGTGTGTGTGTGGAATCAGAAGGACACAAGGACACAAACACTGATTCTCTATTTCTCACAGTAGCAGCAGATTGCAGGAGAAATATCAATATCAGTATCATGTTAAGTGATATGATTGGTATGATCATTAATACCATTATCATATGAAATTTCTTTAATAAAGAAATCCTTGGCATTTGTTCCTTCCATAAAAAGTTAGCCATTAACTTGTTAATCTGTTTAAAATATTTGAATGGAGCCCATATAAATACCACTCTCAAATGTCTATGGAAATTTTAAGTCATCCAGGTCATGATTATCCCAAAGGTGCATTTTCAAGAGGCAACTTGATTTTCTTGTTTTTTCTCTGAAGATAATGCATTGATACATGTGTAGATCTGTACATTGGGGAAACAAAACAACCATTTCACAAACACATGGCACAACATAGGACAAAAAACCCATCATGTCAGCAGTCCATCAGCATTTAAAAGACAAAGGCCACTCTTTGAAGACGACAAAGTCCATATTTTGGACAGAAAAGACCACTAGTTTGAAAGCACGGTCAAAGATGCTATCTATGTCGATCTTTATCTGAACCCAAAATTAAAATATAATCCCTGGTTACTATTATTTGATCTACCTGCAAATCAAAAAAAAATTGATAAAATGTTTAGGCTTGTCTTTAAGCTGGACATTAAAAAGTATCTAAACCTGTATCTACTGACTACCAAAATTGGGCAATCCCCTCAATAGAGTATTCAAAATCTTTTGTCCTGTAATAAAATTATGAGGCTTCTAAATTAAAATTAAATTACTTTGTGTTATAATTTCTGTTTCACCTTTGTTTTAAAAGATTACATAAAGTTCATGTACATCTATTAGAAGGAAGAAATTTGGTACAGTTGCAGTGTAGGTACAATACTCTATATAAATGAATCCATTAACTTTTCTCACAGGCCTCAGCTTTTGGGTGGGCTCTTACAGCTTGGTTACCTAGTGGTTTTTAGATGTCATGTCCTGAAATTCCCAACATGCTAGGTCACTATAAGTAGATTGATGTAGAGAGTAAGGATGATGACCTTGATGGAGATATGCAAGCTTTGTTACCAAGGCAACAAAGGGAAAAACATACCTTAAATCATTAATCAGCCAGATAATGTTCATGAGTACCTCAGACAGATACCTACCTAATTCACCACAGTTAGATTGCAAGAGATTCTGTTATTGTAGCCAATTTCCCCCAGAGTAGTTTTAGCCTTCCCTTGCAGTTGATTTCTTGGTCTGGTCTACCTAGAACTGATAGGCTACAAAGTTGGGATGTTGCTGCCTTGTAAAATCTATCCAATTTGGTTAATAACTTTTGGGTCCCAGTTGTGTCTTTCTAGAAAGCTGGTTTAGTATTTTTCCCAACACAATCACAATGTCAAACACAATGTTGAATAGAGAAGGAGTATGGCAAGCATTTTTGCTCTTTCTCTCTCTCTTTCTCTCTCCCTCTCTCCCACTCTCCCTTCCCCCTCTCTCTCCCCCCCACTCCCCCATTTCTCCCCCTCCCATCCCCATCCCCGCCACTGCCACAAGCATTCCCAGACAATGATTTATGGAACTTAAACACTGCAAGAGGTGACGAAGTGGATTTGTTTATGCACCCAACCAACAGACCTTCCAGCTCCAATTTGCCATGTGTGTTTGCAGTAAAGCACCTCATTCATGTGGCAATTGTTCCTCCTTCCATACATCAAGATCTTTTGGATCAAATCCCCTGCAGTTGCCCTGAAGATAGAACAGGTCATGGACCAAGAATGCAGATGCATTTTCCAAGAGTTAGGAAAGCAGGAAAAGGCTATGTATGCGTTGGCCCCCAAATTAATAGGGAGGTCATACTTACACAAGGTGTGTGGGTACACACTGTGGCAGGATGCTTCATGGGTCACAGCTGAAAGTTAGCAAACACCAGAAAGATCCAAAAGGAGCAGAATGGGAAGAGAACCAATTTCAGGTTCTTCTAGCTGAATCTTAAAACCTGAAGACCACTGATATAGCATATCCCAAAGGCATCCCTACCTTTCATACACAAATCAGTGGCACATACAACCTTGTATAGTTGGCCAGTATTATTCACTCCATGTTGCAGCTAGAAGTTTCCAGATCATTATCAGCTATTTAGCAAGAACATGATTCATAATGCAACCAAGTAGAAATGACACTCAGAAAAGATCATCAGCTTATATGCTGCTAAGTAATATTAGTCCACATTAAACATTTTTGCAAAGACTGCACCTCCCGAACTTTCAGCACAAGAGCTGGAGGCATCTTTGGGAACAAGACCTGGCAGGAAACCTAATGTTCAACAGCTGAGACTGTGTCTATCCCAGACAGTTTAAACATGGGCTAGCGGGGAGAAATGAGGAGGAAGAAAAAAGGGGGAGTTTGGAGGGGGAACATTACACAGCTGGCTGGATACAAAAGTTTATGAAACATCCTGGCGGATATGTAATAAATTCAGGGAGAGAAACCAACCCAAGTATTTATGTTGGATGAGGAAGGCTGGTTTTGCAAATGGTTTTACAGAGTTGTTTTGAAGAAGAAAGAACAGGTAGAGCTCATCCTATATTCTCTTTTTTTAAAAGCCGAAGAGGGTCTGTGCCTTCAGCAGATGCAGCATTCCAAGCATGAAGGTGCATTGCAGGAGGGGAGAGAGTAATTTCCACTTGTTATTGCTTCTGAACTATTGCTCCCACCAACCATAACCATCCCCTTCTCCCTTAAAAGACATCTGTTCCACACAGTCTTCCCTGTTTCTGCTAAGCTAGTCTGCTGGCTTAGTAGGATGGAAGACACAGTCAGCAGTAACAAATAGCCAAATTCTAGCTCAGATGATTTCTGCATCTGAAAATGAAAATGAAAATTTCATTTTCATACTTTTATAGAATTGTGGCATGGGAAAGGAGCACAAAGATCATATAATCTACTCCTCAGAGTAGTAGAGAAAGCCCACTTAAACCATCCTTGAGAGGTGACTATTCAGCCTCTTTTTAAAGCCTCCTGAGATAGAGAACCTATAATCTCCATAGGTAGACGGTTTAGTGGAAAACTTTATAATCAGAAAGTTTTTCCTTATGTTTAAATTGAGGTAGCTGCAAATTATTACCCTTTATTTCTGGTTTTAGTTTCTGTGGCAGTGGAAAATGATTCCTGACCATCTTTTGTGTGTGTGTGAGTGTGTGTGTGTGTTTGTGTGTGTATCCCTTTATGCTCCTGAACACTTAGTATGTGTCTTCTTAGTCTTCTTTTCTTTAGATTGAACTTCTCAAATTCCTTCAGCCTGTCTTTACAGGGCACATGTCAGCTTTGTTATCCATTTCTGAATCTATTCTAACCTGTCAGTATCCTTCTGAAAATCTGATGTCCAAAAATGTGTAAAGCACACTGTTGCAGGAATAGATTGATGGATCGATAGCTCGACAGACAGACAGACATTTTGCTCAGCTTGTTGAGATTGTGAAGTATTATGTATTTATGTATAGATATATAAGGTGTTTATATAGTAGATGTTTACAATTAAAAATCAAATTATGATGAGCCATTACCAAGAAATTACAGTAATTAAATTCAGTGTCTAAAAAGCTTCAGATCATTTGTACATCCAAAAGGCATATTTCTATTCTGCAAAAACAACAAATTCAATATATTTAATGATTCCCAAATATAATGCAACAGTGATATTCGTATTTCTGGGAGCATGGTCCCTGCAGGTTGTACGGATAGAACTGTTATAGTTTTAGTCTTGTAGCATTTGCAGAAACTGTTGAAAATCTATCTTAGACAGCTGAATAAGGAGGATTGGACTAGTGTATCCATAACACTTTTTGGAATTCTGTTCAAAATCAACTGGGTAAAGGAAGGATCATCTGAATAGTGAATGAGGAAGGAAGGTGTGAGGTGGGTGGAGTGAGAAGAGGGGATAAAAGCAACCATCCCTTTCCCCACTCAACATTGTGTGGCACTCAGAGGCTTTGAAAAGGGACTGCAGCATTTCACAATGGCCAGGTTGAATCTCTGTCTTATGCTTCTGCTCTTGTGTTTGACCAGGTGCAGCCTGCAGGGAGGTAAGTCAGACCGTTGTGCATGAAAAGGGAATTTACGTAACAGGTAGGAATGAATGTAGAATCTGATCTTTTTTTTTTAATCACAAGTATGGACCCGTTTACATGAGGAAAATAGGACATAATTAGAATTTAAAAGCAAATTTAAAAATATGAATGCAAGAGACACAATGCAACTTTATACAGTTACAAAGAGAATCAGAATCCATGGTTGTCCTATTTTTCCATATATATATATGTTGTTTTGTTATATACAAGGCCTTACTGTTTCATTTTTTTAAAAAAATCCAACGAAGTATTTCAGCTACATGAACATTGCAGTGGGTGAAACTATTGCAGACAAAAATCACATCAGATGATATCTGCTTCTGACCCATTCATCTGATGTGATTTTTGTCTGTGGTAGCTTCACCCACTGCAATGTCCATGAGCTGACATACTTTGCTGGATTTTTTTAAAAAAATGAAATAGTAAGGCCTTGTATATAACAAAACAACATATTTTGGTTAGGGGAACTCAGTGAGGTGGCTCGAAAGCCTGCAGGAATCAGGTGATTAAAATGAATAGCTTGTCACTGGATTTGCATATGATCAATGCAAGTTTGCTAGTAAATTTCAACCTGAGTTCATTTCCACTAAATTGTTCAGGAAAAAGGAAGAAATGGAAGTGGTTAAGGTAACAGATGATGAGATAGGTGATAAGGGAACAGTTCTTCATAGAGTGTATGGAGTCAGGAAAGATTAGTAGTTTCGGGGAAAGCAGAATCTGAGGTTCTATTCAACAAAATGATGCCTCCAAAGCAGTAGAGCGGGATTACTCAATGGAAGAAATTAGGTTAATCCACTTTGCCAACAAAGCCTGGCAGGAGAAGAACTTGCTTAAATTTTTATATGGAATGTAAAATTATTTAAACATAGCACTAAGTGGGCAAAAAAAGTCTTAATAGAATTTTTTTAGCTGTTGCAAAATTTACCAAGGCATGCCATATATTTTGAGCATAGGATTAGTTTCATCCCAAATCTGCTTTTGCCTCCAAATTAAATCTTTCTTATGATTACACATTTTGAGGATTGTGTATGCTGTATATTTATTTCCAATGGGGTACAACAGAACGAAGTTCCACAGAGTCTACCTCCAAGCTTCACGGTCTTAATTTTATCACAATGTTCTTTTTAATAAATTCAGTGAAGAAGAAAAGCATCAAGAATCAAAAAGGGAAATCCTCCAATTACTGTATGAAATGATATTTTTAATATGAAACTTAAGTGTGTTTCTAGCTAGGTTCTTAAAGAATATAAAGTCTCTCACAAGGAAAGTGGCTGCTGTTTGCTGTAGGTGCTTTTCATAAAAGAGTTGAAAACAATACAAGGTTTTGAAGAAGACACAGTCCAAAATGCATTAGGCTTCTTATTAACATATGAAGACAGACAGAGATTGATTAGAGATTCTCTCCCCACTTTTTTCTTTTATGATAAACACAGTTTTCTATTTGAATATATTACACTATTTTCAGCCTTGTTCTTTTTTTTCCCATCTTAAAGATAAAATTTTATGTCCACAAAGATTTTGCAGCAGGCAAAAAAGAAATAAAAGTCCTATTTTCATTAGCTGAAGATAACCAAACAAAAACAGCAGATACTACTGTTACATATTAGGAAAAAGATCCAAAATATCATTATGATAACACTTTTGTTAATGCCAGTTAAATAAAGGGTTTTTTAAAGGTTTTTTCACTCTAAATCAGGCCAAGAGTAAAAGGAATTCAAATGTCAATGGAAACAAAGGGCATTTGTTGAGAATTTTTTTAAAAAAATATTTAGCCTGCAGATTAAAATCTAATAAAGCAGTTTTAATCAGCAGACTCTTTCTCTGAATATTTTGAGACTATAATGCCCCAAATATTCAGCAAATATAATCAACAGCCAACTGTGTTGGTATTTCTGGGAGTTTTATTGCCAGTACATTGGGATAAGCCCCTATATTTTATTTACCTTGCAGGTTCAATACTGACCCAATTAACATTTTGGCTTACAACTGCTCAGATTTTGTATTTTACAAGCTTATCCTCTGCTTTGTCATTCTAGAACAGGGTCAAACTCAAGGCCCACGGGGTGTTTAGATCTGGCCCACAGGGCCGCTCTGGAAACAGTGAAGGATCAGCCCATGGTGCCTCTGCCAGTGAAAACGGAACTCGGGAAGGCCGCGCGTGGCCCTCCTGAGCTCCGTTTTCACTGGCAGAGTGCTCGAGCCACCACAGGCGCCCCCAACACAAATGATGTTGAGCTGGCCACGCCCCTGGCCACGCCCCAAGGTCAAACACAACCCTGATGCGGCCTTCAATGAAATTGAGTTTGACACCCCTGTTCTAGAAGACCAAGGATGTGCCTTCAGTCTAAATAGCAAGATATTTCAGGCAGATTTTTTAAAAGCATTTCTTTCACACACAAGATTTTTTAGGAATGGGATAGGTGCCTCCAAATCTTGTTGACCAGTCTCTAATCAATGAGAATTAAAGTTCTAAAATATCAAGGAGCTGTCTGGCCTAAGGACGCCAAATTCCTCTAGTTCTCTTGTCCACCTTCTGCACACAAAGGCCTCCTTAGTGCCCTCAGTAGGGGGGGAAACATTGACACACTCTTGCAAAGCCATAAAGGGAGGCCAGCCAACTCTCTATGCCAAGAGACACTGCAGTTCTAGGGTGACTTAGAAGTTCTGAATGTTTCCCCACAGCGATTAAATAATCCTTTGGCATGAAAGACTCAGGCTCTGAAAGCAGCTTTGTGAAAAGGCCCAGACTTGACCCCATCAAGTCTGTCATGAAAAATGTTGCATCTGGTGGATGGTTTCCACCAGATGCAGCAGGAAAATTGATCAACAACCAAAATGATCAAGTGTTATAGCAACTTGAAGTGCTACAGCACACAATGGCAGTTGAAGACAAGAGTACATGTGCTGGTCACTGTGGACCTGTTGCTCCATCACTTCCAGAGAGCAGGGTCCACGGTCTGGGACAATGGGAATGGTAATTCAGCAAAATTGGAGGACCTGAGTAAGAAAGGATGTTGTGTGAGGATGGATGATAATGATGATTAATTCAACCATCTGATATATATTACAGAATTACTGAAGAGGGAATTACTAAAGTCTTCTACCCAAAAGACATACTGGAACTTAGAACACAAAAAGCAGATTAAAAGCAGATTAAACTAACCTCACTCATAGTTCATTGATTTATCTTTCTCTGAAACTAAGCTCAAATCTAGGATGAGCATATGCATTTCATAATGAGATGCTGTATCTTCTCCCCCACCCCTTAAAGAAGACAAGGGAGATCGTAGATTGCATAGTATTTACATATAGTAATTTATATGAATAAAAGCAAATGTATAATTGCTATAATTATTTCTACTTAGAAATCTTTCTGAGATAAGATTGGGAACTTAGAGAACTTAGAGAATGTGATTGGTTTGTTTTTTTCATCTGCTAACCAGATGCTAACGGCTGATGGCCAATTTGATAGCTTCTGCCAATCGCTGTTTAAAACTTTCTACCTTTAAACCTGAATGGATTGGACAGCCCTTTCAGTTACAAGATGTTTTCAGCCTTTTTAGAACTGCAAATGATAATTGCAATCCAGTTGAATTTAAGGCTAGTTGAACTAAGGCAGAAAGGCTATGACGTATAGGATCTGTTCGCACAATCCCCATGACATCACTAAGAGCCCTGGTGACGCAGTGTCTAGAATGCAGTATTGCAAGCTAATTCTGCTGACTGCCAACAATTTGGCAGTTCAATTCCCACTGGCTCAAGATTGACTCAGCTTCTATCCTTTTAAGGTCAGTAAAATGAGGAGTCTGGTTGTTGGGGGCAATATGCTGACTCTGTAAACCGCTTAGAGAGGGCTGTAAAATACCATGAAGAAGTATATAAGTCTAAGTAAGTACTATTGCTATTGCTATTTTTCTCCTTGTACCTTAAGCAAGGCATGGATATCCAATCACCATGAAATGAACTGTAGGTACAAACCCAGCTGCTTTGGTTCAGGTCATAGCAGTACCAAAAAGAATTTGACACCGGGAATTTGTGTCTATATAATTTTTTTAGGAATATAAAAAAAGTTTGCCATTTTTTGTCCTACATGATTTTTCTTTTTCTTTCTTTCAAATTTACCACTTCAGCCCTAACAGGCTCTATGCTGCTTAGTTAGTTACTTTAGATCTATGGAAACAGCCTAAGTGTTGTCACCTAGTTGGGCTAGTCAACAAATTGTGATTTAACCTGATGTGACTCATTCTCAATTTTTCCCCAATTTATTTTAGGAGTGAAACCTCAAGTAAGTGGCCATGGAGGAGGTTACTTTTCACCTCTAACAAGAGGTAAGTATTTTGTGTTATTCCCTCTTCCTCAGCCTTCTTAGAAATAGAGTGGGATGCTACCGTAATTAATTGATGGAGGTCCCTTATTGTCAAAGCCTATTCCAATGAGTGATTTAAAATTTTGTACATAGAAATTGAGCTAATTTCCATGCATTCATAGCACAATGTGGTTCTTTTGGAAGAGGTAATAATCTAGCGACAATCATCCACTATTCGTTTCTTCCTTTTTCAAGGAATTCACTCCTTTCAACAGACCTGGTTTATAACTCAACTGAACTCTGAAACTTAACTAAGGAGGAAGGGAGGTCTGTGGATGGGTTAAAAAATGTCCAGAGAGTGGGTATGGGTGCATGGTTGAACCCCCCCCCCCATTTATATGAATTTATATGCACATGATGCATATAAAAAGTGATGGGGATTCAGTCATGGAGTTGCAGCTGCCATCCTTGACCCATGGATGTCCCTGACTTCAGCTTTCCTTGTTTGTATCCTGTCTTTCAGGTGCAGGAGCTCTTCAGCCAGGAGCTGGAATGGGACTAGCTGGAGCCAAAGCTGGTAAGTTATTTATTTTATTTATTTATTTTATTATATTTCTATACCGCCCTTCTCCTGCGGGACTCAGGGCGGTGTACAGCCAAGATAAAACATAACGTATAAAATTTAAAAACATTTTAAAAAACAATTAAATAATTTTGGCCCGAATTTAAAACAACCCAATTAAAACCGAATTCGATTAAAAAACTGAGAGGATGGGATCAAGCCAGCCCAGCTAGATGGAACAAGTGTGTCTTCAGGGCCCGACGAAAAGTCCGGAGGTCTGATATCGTGCGTATCTCAGGGGGCAGGTCATTCCAGAGGGCATAGAGAAGGCTCTCCCCCTGGGGGTCGCCAGCCGGCACTGCCTGGCCGACGGCACCCTGAGGAGGCCCTCTCTGTGTGAGCGAACCGGTCGGTGGGAGGATAACAAGTTGGATAACAAGAGCAAGTGGGAGAAGAGATTCTCTTTACAGGTAGTCCTCAACTTACAACAATTCATTTAGTGACCATTCAAAGTTACAACATTACTGAAAAAATGGCATATGACCCTTTTTCAGCCTTTTAATAGCTACATGGACACGTGATCAAAATTCAGACATTTTTATGATGGTTGCACTGTCCCAGGGTCATGTAACCATCTTTTGTAATCTTCTGACAAGCAAAGTCAGTGGGGAAGCCAGGTTCACTTAATGACCGTGTAACTAAATTAACAATTGCAGTGATTCACTTAACATCTGGGGCAAGAAAGGTCATAAAATGGGGCAAAACTCACTTAATAAACATACCTGTATTTCAAAAGAGGAATAAAATGATATTATTATCCCTTTCTGCCTCTGTTATCAGTTATTATGCACTGTCTTTGATGTAGTATCAAAGATATTTTGCCTCTTGTTGTATAAAGGCACTGGGATATTAGGGAACTGCAGCTTGAGATTGCTCTGAAATGTGTTTAGGACAGGGGTGGGCAACTGTGGCCCTTTTACAACATGTGGACTTCAAATCCCAGAATTCCTGAGACAGCCAAGCTGGCTCAGGAATTCTGGGAGTTGAAGTCCACTGGTCATAAAGGGGCCATATTTGCCCACCCCTGGTTTAGGACAAGGTTCATCCATCAGAGTCATAGATGGGAACAAAGTGAATACCTCTTCGATTTCAGTGATGGCATGATGATCCTTTAACTACAAATGTTCTCTCTTTTTGTCTCTCTCATAAGTCCCAGAATTTCTTAGCTTAGTCCCTGCCATTTTATCGACAGCATTTTTGGAAATGTTTTGCCCTCGCCTTCTTCCTAGAGCCAAGAAATAGAGACAGCTAGTTTTGTGCCTAAAGCAGGATTGGAATTCTTGGTCTCCCAGTTTCTTGCTCAGTGTCTTTAACCTCTGCCTCAAACTGGCTTTTTTATTTGATATGAATTATAATTGTATCTTACAATTTATGATCTATGGCTTGTCACTTTGTTGTTTGTATGAACACTGAAAGCTTATGCATAAATTTCTTGTATGTCCAATCACACTTAGCCAATAAAGAATTCTCTCCTCCCCTCCCCTTCCTTCCCCTCCCCTTCCCTCCCTCCCTTCCATTCCATTCCATTCCATTCCACTCCATTCCGTTCCGTTCCATTCCATTCCATTCCATATTATCCTACTATTAAGGAGTTGAAAGGATTAAGCAGGGTGATCTCCCCCAAATTATCTCTGTAACAGCACCTTAAATTAAATTGAGGCGTAGTTGTTAAGTGATCTGAAGAACCAGTGGGTGTCATAGATGAGGAGGCACAAACCTAGGGGTTTTTTTTCCTGGTTCATATTATACTTAGCATATGGTAAAAGTTAAAAAGCAATATCGGTCATAATTTGTAGCACAGACTAACCTGTTATTATCCTTGTGTTTATATTTTCCATTTTTGTCTTTTATCAACATAGGAAAATACTCTGCCTTTGGGACCCAAGGACTTACTGTAGGAGTAGGTAAGTTTAGCCAGATAAATTAAATAAATCTAAGAAGTATGACACTTTTGGGGTGGGTTTTTTTGTTTTGTTTTTTTTTTTTGTTGTTGTTGTTGTTTTGTATTTGTGGGCTAGAGTTTGACTGGAACAGAAACACTTGTATTTGCCTTCTAAAAACTTGAAAGGACTGGAGCCTCCTTTACATTTGGTGACATAGAGTAGAAAGAATTTGTTGACAGAGTCAGCTCTTGAATATATGACAAATACCATAGAAGCAGAAAGCTAAAAGAGTGATGGAAAATGCTACATTTTCCTGATGTGCCTGAACACAAGTAGTCCTCAACTTACACTACAATTATAATGGAGCCTGCCCATTATAGCTGTGACAATTGTAAAGCAAGTATCACATGACCAGACCCATTTTATGATTTTTTCTGCATCACCAGATCCATTTTTATGATCTTTTCCCTGCAGTGGTTGTTAAGCAAATGCAGCTGTCATAAAGTGAACCCACTGTTCACCATGGGCTGTTTTTGCCAAAACCCAGAAATAAATGCTTGTTTTGAACAAAAACAGCATAAAACATGTGACTCTAGGACACTGGAGCATGAGAGGCATACATACAGGCCAGTTGCCAAACTTCCAACATTTGGTCACATAAACTGGGCGGGGGGGAGGGGGGACAGCCATTGGAATTCAGAACTAGGTCACAAGTACCTTTGGGGGGGGGGTCTAATGTAACTTTGAAGAGTCATTAAACAACTGGTCATAGGTCAAGGATTACCTGTCTATGTTAGTTATTTGCAGAGTTGGTTATTTATTCATGTATTACAATAGTTATGAACCTTTCAAAATATGTTCTACTGATGTTAAATAGTCAGCAATACACTAATATTCAAGATGGCTGATACGGTGTTATCCTCATACATGTGCAAAAGAAGAAGGGCTTCTATTGTTATGCAGCAATAGAAGCAGTTATTTTGATCCTCCCTGTAGAAGGCGTTAAGTCTAGTCCACCTTGATATTTAGACTGAATGTAGACCCAGGCATTTCTAGAACTCGGGTGTGCAAATTTCCCCCCAGAGAAAGTTTGAAGCTAGAATTTTCCATTTTGATTCATTCTGAGGGTTCTGAGTAACCTAAAGACTGTTTGAGGATGGACCATTTCTAAAATGCTTCAAACACTCAGATTAGGTTGGAAGGTCCAAGTCATTTATCGACCACTCTGAACAACCCACTGCAATCTCCAAACATTTTGAACATGACTACTAACAAGTTCAAAATGTGGACTTCTTGATTTTAAAGTAATTGTTTCATATATTTTTTTCATCCCATTTTTCCATCAGTTAAAGAGAGACTTGTTCTTTCTTATTCAATACTTTTATCTTAATAGCAATCCGACTAGGATTTCTAGACCAGCACAGTAACAGTGATTGATAAGCCCATTCTGTTTCTCTGCTGCTGCATTCATCACAACCAATCTAGTCTGAAAGATAGTCTGATGCAAAATTTGGACTCCTCCGCTTTGCCAAAACAAACAAAATGTATGGTTTGAGGGAAATAACCTTAAGTCTGCCTGCAGTCACATACAAGTTTTAGCTTTCCTTGTCTATCCTTGCAGGAATTCAAAATGGATTTGAGGCTAGACGAGGTTCTGGGGGCAAACCAGGGAAGCCAGGTGAGCAATGCCTTTGTTGATAGCCGGATTCCAATCTGTCAGTACAAAATCCTATACTGACAGTTTGTGTGCTAAATATGCATCTGAGACTATGACGCCTACTCAGGATAGATAGAGTAATTGATTTCTTTTACTCAGCATAATGAACCCAACCCTGAGCATAGAAAAGGTAAAATTCCTCCTGTCCAGTCATGTCTGACTCTAGGGGGCAATGCTCATCTCTGTTTCATAGCTGAGGGAGCCAGCGTTGTCTGAAGATGCTTCTGTGGTCATATGGCCGGCATCAGTGCTGGTATTCAGCTGGTTCAATCCGGTTTGGGTGAACCGGTAGGGACGACTGCAGGATGCCCCGCCCACTCACACGGATGTCATGATGTTCCATTTTTCCATGTTTTTGAGGCTCTGTGCATGCATGGAAGGCCTTGCGCATGCGTGGAGATGGCAAGTAAAAGCATAGCGAGTGCACATGCATGCATGCACACATTTGCAAACCAGTAGGGAAGGTAAGTGAATATCACCCCTGACTAGCATGACTATACACTGAGGCGCACAGAATGCTGTTACCTTCCCACTGAAGTGGTACCTATTTAACTATTTGCATGCTTTTGAAGGAGGAGCTGGGGCAAGAACAGATGCTTACCCCATCATGCAGTGCTTCAGTCTTGAACTGCCAACCTCCCAGATGACAAGCCAGTGTCTTAACCGCTAGGCCATCGCATCCCTTAACAATCAAGTTCTTAAGATATTTGTGATGCGCAGATTTAAAAGAGACTTAGCAAAAATGCAGAGTTCTTTTTGGAGCTGAAGACCACCACTGCCTTTTCAGTGGCTTCAGACCAAAAAGGGGACAGGGCTAGGAGATTACTACCTATTTTATTTAATCATTTTTCCTTTTGTGACAATTTAGGAAGAAGCTTGGAACAATAAACTTGGAGGAGCCTGTTAGGTCACAGATTTGCCTACTATGTAAACAACAATTACTGCAGTACTTTAACAGCAATCCCTCTTTGAAATAATAGAAAATACTTATAGCTCGGGTTTTAGATTTTGGCAATCCCTTTTTCATTTTTTTTCTGAAGTGATTGATGTTACTATCTAATGCTTCTCTGTCTGAATCTTTCTATCTCTCCACAGGTTACAGAATGCCAGCTGGATATGGAACTGGTATGATGGGCCTTTCTTGTTCAGTTTCAATACATGCACTGTTCCATGTTCAAAATAGGTATTCAGAGTACATTAGTCCAACATAAAAACAAGCCTAATGTGAACATTTCACATTGTCAGTCTTCCTGGGTAGATGAGACCAGACAGGAGGCATGACCAGATGAGTCAATTCTACTTTATTGCAAAGGATTAGTTTATTACTTTATTAACAGAATCTTGCAAATCTGAAAGTACAAATCTCTCACCCCTTTTACAGACTGAGAAATGACTGAAGTTCCTTTCTGAGTTTCTTCCTCTTCCCATTATGCAGCTGCAGGCTGTGCCATCTCTTATCTGATCATTTCCTAAGTAGCACCTCTTCCCCCACCCTTCCCAATGCCATTCCCACATTTCATTACACACGTGGTATCACTTTTGGAAGATCTAAAGCAGCCAAGGTCACAATGTTCTGTGATGGCATATTCTACACACACCTACTTAAAACTCAACATTGGGAAATGTTGAGCTCAATATCATGGGAAGGTTGAGAGATAAGAATTCGATTTTTGAAGTCTTCTATCCACTGAGTTGAAGTTCTCTACCCTCATCCTTGAGTCAACAGAGGATTACATGCAAGTACAGCTTGCTACCCCACTGTTGATTCCTGTCCTGCTTCAAATGGCTTTGTTTCCAGTTATTGAAATCAATTGATTTCTCTTCAAGATAATGAGGGATGAAATGAAACAAATTTTCTATACCGTAAGACTGTCCTTAGATGCTGTCCAGATAAGGAGGGAAAACCCCTACTTTAAGACTGGAATGACTTAAGCCTGTCTCACTTTTTACAAGAGGATAAAGTAGGAAAAAGATGTTTTTAAGATGTGTTTGTGCTGTAGTTAAATGTATGTGAGACAAAGTCCATAGAAATTCCTTTGGTTATTGGCAGCTTTAGCACAAAATGGGGGGTCTCACCTCTCAGTGCTCTGTTATCAAGCGAACAGAACTGTAGGAGAAATCAGTGGTGAAAAATGAACTACTTTATTAAGCCTAACTCTGTTTGCATTATTGAATAATATAATTACTTACGGAATTTTGTGCCCCAAATGATTGGACTTTATGCACAAATAAGAAAGACCGTGTCTTCACATTTGACATGATTCATTGGAAAGAGAAGAGTTAAAGCAGATGGAAAGGAAAGTGAAAAGCAAAAGCATTGGAAAAAGCAGAGTGAATCATCATGATAACAGGCCCATCCAGAGAAAGAGCTTCTAGTAGAGGAGGACCAGTTATCTGTTGGACTATGTAAACCAGTTTCCCAGTCTTTCTGGGTTGGCGGCCCAGAGCTGCAGGGAAGGGGAAAAGAGGAAATAATTTTGTGGGAGGGGCAGGCATGTGCACAAGCACCTGTTTGCTCACGTGAATGGAGTTGAGAACACCTGCAATGCTTGTGCGAGTGGGGTCGTTAGCCCCTGCAATACTCGCACGAGGGGCTGTGAATGTGCCAGTCGGCCACTCACACGGTCCGGTTGCAAATAGGCCGTGGCCCACAGGTTGGGGACCCCTGCTGTAAACTAAGAAGACTGTTGAAAGAGCAATGGTATTGATGCCTTCTCTAGACCTCTGATGGTGGAAGATAAGACCAAGGAAAATTAATATATATTTGCCTGCACAAAGATGAGAGATGGTTGGCATTTTAAAACATTATCTTCAAAATCAGAGATTTGCTTGAATTTTATGATATTCAATGCCAGGAGTAGGAGCCAGCTGGCTCTGTTTTTCTAATGGTAAGACAGACAGGCCATGGACGATTTGCTGATGACATTTGATTACAGCAGTATTTCTAATGAAAACATGAAGATTTGATATGGCCTAAACACAGAGCTCTGCCCATCTTTATAGATATGGGAAGGAAGCCACCTGCTCTGTGTTTTGAAGAAGTACACAGATCCCCTTTTTAAAACATTTTGCAAGATTAGGTAATTTTGCAGGACTATTAAATAAAAACTATGTTTGATTAAGTGCAGAGAGATACATCAGGAACTATTTTGCCCAATGATTTGAGAGACAGTTATGGAATATTTCAACCAAACAGGTTGTCTTAAGCAAATGCTTCTACTGTCTGGCATTAAAAAGAAATCTGAAATACTATGAAACTTCTTTGACTTAGATCTGTCAGAAATGATGTAGGGTCTCCTGCTTGGGTGGGGGTTTGGACTAGATGACCTTCAAGGTCCTTTCCAACTCTATTAATCTGTTAAAACACAAACTTAGGATAGGCTGATAACTGGGTATGAATTTGGGAAGTCATCTGAAGTCTTTAACATTAGGTCAGCATACTTTTCTCAGTCCTTATTATGCTCTAGCCCAGGGGTCTCCAAACTTGGCAACTTTAAGACTTGTGGACTTCAACTCCCAGAATTGAAGTCCATAAGTCTTAAAGTTGCCAAGTTTGGAGACCCCTACTCTAGCCTATAAAAATATCTAGACAGTATCAGATTAAGGAAAACTGATTTGATATGATTATCTAAAAATGCATTGTTCACCTAGAAATGAAATATAACTACTGATAATTTAAAAGTTTGAAAAGAAATGAGCATCGTCCAAACTAGGATTTAGCTCATGATGCATCTTTGCTTTCCAGGCATCAGAGGTGTTGGTTATCCCCATCAAGGTCCCCCCTTGGGAGGTAAGAATCCTGGCTTGGATATTTCTTCTTCGTTTTATGACTCTTCTTCCCAGCTGAAGAAGCACTTCTTTTCTAAAATGTTGGGGAAATAAAAATAAGGGAAGATTAGAAAATACAGAAATCGCATGGAATTTTTTTGCAGAATAATGTATGGTAAATTAGAACAAGGTACAAATTACTAGAAGAACCATCTCACACTAATAAATCCATCTGAATTAAAACAAATGTAAAATTGATTGTGACAGTTTAACACCTTAGCATTTTCAAAACTTATATTTAACTATAAAAGTAAAATTTCAGATTAGCTGAATGATCTATACAATAAAACTAAACAATCTTAGTCAACAACTCTTATTTTAAGATAGCCCAATCCTCAGATAAGGCAGCAAACCACATATAGTCTTGTGTTCCATATATAGTTTAAACTGAAGTTGACTTTGGACCAGCTAGATGATTCTACATTTTTTTCCCTCTTAACATTTTTGTGCAAAACACATCTTGCTCGAAGTATGACTTTTTACAAGCTTAGAGGCCCACCAGGTGATTTAATTGCATTTCTTGGTTAAAAACAACCCTTCTTTTGCCTGTGTTGACTTTCTGGAAACAGTTGGGTGCCTCTTTCATTTTAAGATTCTTAGGGATCAAGTCTTGTAATGATTAGTTTGCTGATTTTTCTTTCCTTTTATGTGAAATCTTAGATTGTTTATTTAATTGATAGCTCTTGTTGGGTCCATTTGAATATTTTGGTTTTCACTCATTAACACTTGGCAGCAGTCAGCCTAATTAGCCCATTATTTCTATTTATTGTGGCAGATTCTTTTTTAAGTGTTTTTCTTATGCAAATCATGTTTCCAGTTTCTTCCTTTGGAGTCTGTCTGTATGAGAGTATATACATGTATATATATACACGACTATAATAACGTGACTGTTATTAGTGTGAATGCTCAGAATGTCATTCTTTAGAATTGCAGATGTTACCAAAAAAAAAAAAAGATGAGCAATGCCAGATTTGCATGTATTATTAATAATAATAAAAAAGGAGATCACTGTTGATTTTAGAAAGAGCCTGCATAATCATACTCCACTTTGTATTAAGGCTACAGCTGTGGATGTGGTCAATAGTATGAAATATCTAGGATAACTAACAATCTGACTTGGTCTCTTCATGTTACCTTTAGTGAAGCATGCAAACCAGTATCTGCATTTCCTGCATCGGATAAGGAGAGCACATCTTTCTCCTTCTCTCCTGGCTACTTTTTATAGAGGCACAATTGAGTGTGTTTTAACAAATATGTCTAGCAAATAGAATAACAGAGTTGGAAGGACCTTGGAGGTCTTCTAGTCCAACCCCCTGCTTAGGTAGGAAACCTTACACCATTTCAGACAAATGGTTATCAATCTCTTCTTAAAAACTTCCAGTGTTGGAGCATTTACAACTTCTGGAGGCCAGTTGTTCCACTGATTAATTATTCTAACTGTCAGGAAATTTCTCCTTAGTTCTAAGTTGCTTCTCTCCTTGATTAGTTTCCACCTGTTGCTTCTTGTCCTGCCCTCAGGTGCTTCAAATTGCATAATTGTTTGGTTTGCTGCCCGCAGTGCCTCAGGTAGAAGGTCCATACTGAGAATGGTAAGGACAGCCAAGAAGATTATAGGAAGCTCACTTCCTATTATTCAGGATACTGCTTATAAGCACTGTGCACTTAGAGCTCGGAGCATTGTTACAGACCCCACACACCCACTTTATGGTCTGTTTCTATTGCTCCCCTCTGGGTGGAGATTTCAAAGGACCTATAGCAGGACTACTAGATTCTGTGACAAATTTTGTTTCTTATGCCATCCATCTTGCAAAATTGCAGGATTCTTTTTTTTTCTCATCAGTATATGTATACATTTGAACTAGACTGATGTTTCTCTGTCATATGTGGGTATATGCATAATAGTTATTTTTTCAGAGCTGAATGTAATGAAATTTCATTTTAACAGCAATGTATGCTGATTAGTGACATTTAAAGTGACAATAAAGTTTTTAGTCTAGTCTAATCTAGTCTAGTCTATCCCATCCTATCCCATCCCATCCCATCCCTATTCTACTCTACTCTAGTTCCTGTTCTGTTTTGTTCTGTTCTACCCTGTCCCTGTCCCTGTCCCTTTCCATTCTAGTCCATTCAAAAAGCTTCATCTGCAGAATATATAGACGTCTGACTTCTCACTCCGTCATCCCACAGGTCTTGGAGCAAGAGGCAAGCCTTCCAAAGCAGGTAACAGGATCTCAGCTTCCCCAGTAGTTTACTTTTGGGACACCTGAAATATATACAAGGTAGTCCTCAACTTGCAACTGCAACTGAGACCAAAATTTCTGTTGCTAAGCAAGATTGTCGAGTGAGTCCCACCCAATATACTGACTTTTTTTGCTATGGTTGTTAAGTGGGTCACTGCAGTTAAATGAATTATGTGGTCATTAAGTGAATCCAGATTCTTCCATTGACTTTGCTTGTCAAAAGCCAGCTGGGAAAGTTGCCAGTGGCAATGACACAATCCCAGGACACTGCAACCATCGTAAATACGGGTTACCAAGTGCCTGAATTTTGATCACGTGACTCTGGGGCTGCTGCAGTGGTCATAAGTGCAAGAACCGATTGTGAGTAATGTTTTTCAATGCTGTTGTAACTTCCAGCGATCACTAAACAAATGGTTGTATGTCGAGAACAACCTGTATGTCAAGCACCAGGGAAAATCAGGTGATTTAGGCAGTTCAAATGAATATAAAGATTTATTGTAAACTTAAGCTCTCTACAGGATTCTGAGCTCCTAATGGTCAAGGGTAATGAGCAAGAATTAAAAAGGCATTCAAGGTGGGCTCAACTTAGATATCTTGTGAGCACGCAGGGACTCATGGCTTATGACATGTTTGGCCCCTCCCTCAGGCTTAGCTTGGTCATCTCCTACACTGTATTACATTCCAACACAAAAAGACTAAGCTAACTTGCATACAGCAGCTCACATATTTATATTGCTCAAATTGATGCTGTTTACTTAAAAGCAAGAGCAAATTTTCATCTTGTTACCGCATATGGGTTCTATACTGGTTAAGCCTATCCAGAATATTCGAGCTATTTTTAGCATTCAGTCTGAAAAACCAGAACCTTCATAGTATTCAGCATGTAAAATTGGGACTCTTTCTTCCCATAATCCTTTGTTCTCTTCTAAGCTCTACAGAAGTAGCATCTCTTGTTTTGTTCATCTCTCTCTCTCTCTCTCTCTCTCTCTCTCTCTCTCTCTCAGCATCATCTTAAACTTCTTTCAAGGGAATGCCAGAAAGGTGGCAGCAAAGTAAGCCTTGTTTTTGCAGGCTCATAAGAACTGGGATTTTTGTCTCAGGCCATCTCCAGAAAAGGCTCTGAACCAAGACTTTGGAGGGATTCTATGGCCCACTTGTAAATCTTGGTCCTGTCCATATTGGTATTGAAAGCCTTAAACCGGCCCGTTTTATTATTTCTTGCAAGACATCCATTTAGTTCTTATTAGACTATCCAGAAGTGCCAGAAAACTTGGTATTTCAGGTTGACATGAGATTTATTATGTCCATAGGACAAAGTCATCCTTTTATCAGCATTCCAAAAAAAACCCTGCCAATGTTTCCTGCCAATTGAAGTTTCTGATTTCCCTTTGCTACTGCACTGCATACTTCCCTCCATGTAGATGCAGTTCCAATGCAAGAATTGAATTGAGTGCAACTGATCAGCCAGTTACGAATCCATCTGGTGGTGATACTGTCTTACCCACATTTTTCTATCTTATCAAGCAGTAGTTGTGATCTACTTTATCAAATGCCTTTATCAAATGAACTCTAGGTGTTCTCTGATTCGTTGTTTGATTATCTTTGATAAGTTACCTAACCAACTTATCCTTGTCACTTGGATCCAAAAATAACACACCACATCTTGTAGCTGTCTTTGGATGTGAGGGAATAGTGGGAGTCTCATCATTATAAGCCATGCAGAGCAAAAGAAGGTAAAACTTCAAACCAATGCTAACGTATGAGAAAATTCTGAATAGGTTAAGTCCAGGTGCAGAACCTGTCTGTATGAATTTATAATCAACCAGAGACTACAGTTGTATAAGTGAGCTGTTCTTCCTAGTTTAGGATTTTCATCTGCTACGTTTGAGCCCTTCATTTCATAACATCCCCTTGCTCTTCTCTAAACCATTTTTTTGCAATCTGACTTTCCACTTTGTTTGTTTGTTTGTTCGTTTATTGGCTGCCCATATTACCACGGGGCAGCTTACAATCTTAAAAAGATAAAACTATACAAAATCTAAAAGACATAAATAAAATACTGTAAAGATCCAATTATTGAGACCCAATAAAAAGATGGGGAGGGAGGGAGTAGGGTGAGAATGGGGGGAGGCGGGATTTGTTAATCTGTTTTCTAATTTTTACTTTTGATGTATCTCTACAAAGATCTTCCCAAAGAAGGATTATTTTTTTCCTTCTGGGTCACTTATCTCCACAGAGATTCGGCATTTCCTTCTCCTTATTTATAAGCATGAATTTTCCAAACATGAACATAATGAATAAGTATATAATGTCTTTAAATGTCACATATTTAAATAGGTGATCATCCATGATCTTGTTTTGATGGAATTTTGAAAGTTTGCAGAAAATAGCAAAAAATGCCCACATGCTGGCTTCACTTAATGACCACACGGTTCACTTAAATACCACATGATTTGCTCACTTAATGACCACAGTGACTCACTATGTGACCGGTGTAAAAATAGTTTTAAAATCAAGTTTTAATAATCGCAACAACTTACAACTAAAATTCTGGACTCAGCTGTGGTCATAAGTCAAGGACTACCTGTATGGTGTCAACAATAGGAAAACCCATAATGCAGTGGTCTTGAGCTTGAAATGCTAATGTATCCATGTTCATTGGATATCTGGTGTCATAAAGACAAGGGAATCCTGGGAAATCATATACTGTATACTAAGCTCTCTAGCATAACAGTATAATACATTGCTGTTGCATTATTCAAGGGATTAAGAAAGGAGCAAAGGATTGCTTTTAGGGATTGGTTCAGCCAGATCTTCACACTGTTACTAGTGCCAGGGAAATGAAGAACAAAGGTGGCAACAAGGCAGGATCAGAGAAGATTATCAAGGGAAGCATTCAGAACATTCTTAGCTTCTGATTACCGTGAGCAAGTTACAAACAGGGCTCATTTCTGAACACAGCTTGATAACCTAGGAATTACCCCACAGGGGGTTTAGCTGCAAAACTGTGGCTACAGAGTCACTGAGAGTTTTCTAAAGGTTTATCTCTCTAAAGGTTTAGGCTCAATTTTCTTTTTTTAAAGCATACCTTTTAGCTATTCTCTGTCCCTCCTTATCTGAACAAGAAAGATATTTTACATATCTTCAGAAGTAATTATTTCCAGTTTTCCATGTCAACCCTGCTGTCTGAGCTTTAAGTAAATGATAAGGAAAAATAGCAGCAGCACTTAAAATTATATACCGCTTCACAGTGGTTTACTGTCCTCTCTAAGTGGTTTATAGTCAGCATATTGCTCCCAACAATCTGGGCCCTCATTTTACTGATCTCAGAAGGATGGAAGGCTGAGTCAATCTTGAGCCGGTGAGTCAGCAGAATTAGCCTGCAATTCTGCATTCTAACCACTGCATTACCACGGTCTTAGGATCTCTCTTTCCTAGAAGAGGAAAAGAATGTCTCTCTCTACCCGTGTCTTGGTTTTTATAGTGTATTTTCTTCAACAGGATATATGGGTGGTGTTGGAGCTGGAAGCTTCCCAAGTAATGGAATGCAGAATGGATATGGCAATGGTAAGAAAGCTACACATGTTGTCACACAGGATTCTGAGATGTAGGTACTATACAAATAGACTCCTTCATAGAGTCACACTAATTATACTCTGTTGTTCGTGGACTTGCATGCAAAAAGTTTAGCACGTGCCAACTTCTAGTCAAGGAACATCTGGTAGGAGGTGGGTCAGAGTGACTACTACTAAGCTAGTGGGGCAATAAATGTGTTATAAAGCAGCTTCTTTGGGCATACTATTATGTGCAGATTGTCCTTTTAGTTTCCTCTTTGTTCCCATTTCTGCCATCTTGTTTTGGGATGCTTGAGACACAGGTAGTCCTTGACTAATGTCCATAATTGGGACCAGAATTTCCATCATAAATCATTGCGATCCTAAGTCAAGTTAGACTCAAATTTACCACCATTTTTAAGTGAATTGCCACAGTCATTGAGTGATTCCAGGCTCATTAAGCAAACACCACAATTGTAAGTGCAAATCCATTCTTCCAAATGGGCGTTTTTTTGCCATAAATCAACACTTCAGGACGCTGCAATCAGTCGTAAATGTGAGTCAAACACCTGAGTTGCAATTATGTGAACATTGAGTTGCGTGACAGTCACAAGTGCAAGGATCAGTCATAAGAGTGAAGATTGGATATTTTTCAGCAGCATTATAACTTTGAATAGTCACTAAACAAGTGGTTGTAAATTAACGATTACCTGTCTACAAGTTTTTCACAAAGCTAATCCAAGTTTTTCACAAAGCAGATAAAAATCACGGCTGCATATCTATTTCATGCAAATTGTTCTCGGTTTTCCCTGGTATCACTAATTCACAAGCATAGACAGCTGCATAAATGAAACAGCCCAAAAACATTTGCACATCACTTGCTGCAATAAATAGGTATGTCCAGAATGTGGAGCTGTTGACCAATGTATTAAAAAAATAAAAGCTGTCTTCTTTATCTGAATTCAGCTGCTTTAAAATACACAATAGATAATTCAAGATTGATGGCTTGAGTTTCTAGCTGGCTAGAAAAATCATATCTCTTCTTTTACTTTTTCAGGCTATGGAGCTGGAGGCAATGGATTCCCTCTCGCTGGAGCTCAGCCAGGTGGAAATGAGGATGGGTGGCATTAATTTCTCACATTTGTTTTTCTCCTTTCCTCCAAATAATTTAGAGAGCCGTTTTAACATAACAACTGATAAGGGAGGGTAGGCTAACCAGATGGCAATCTGCTTAAGCCTTCTGGCCAAGTTGATGACAAAAGCCGTATTTGAACATTGGTTGCTCATGTTCAAATTCAGCAGCTGCTGCAGCTGCACCATATTGGTAGTAATGGAGAAATTCACTTGGGACTGAGATAGTATGAAGGAACCAAAGAGTAAAAAAGAAGTGGGCTACAGAAGTTGTTATGGATCTCTAGCTCCATGTGAGAGCTTATTTGGATTATTATTATGTGCTTCAGCCAAGAAAGTGTGACGGTTAGGGAGCAAGTCATTTGAGCTGGTGAAAGTGTAAGGAACACTAGTTGAAGGTGCAAGGAAATTTAAGTGAGACCCAGACAAATATACCAATTTTCTTCAGTGTAGTTCAAGGTTCATGGCAATAGAAATGTTCTTCTGAGTATGGCTCATGGTTGGAATATCAGGCCCAGTCGCTTATACTGCTATAAGTATAGAACCAAGTAGTATACTAGTTTCCCATATTGTCTTGCAATTGTAGTCCCAACTAAATATTCAGCTAAAAGAGATGGCCTACTGAGCTGCAATGTTTTCTCTTTCCAGTGAGATTTATAATTAGATGGATCAGCATTTTGCAAGAGCAAATGTGTTGATTTCACACATTATGCTAAGCCATGATTCCTTTCAATCATGTTTTTTTGAACAAGCCACACTGGGCTGAACCATAAACCACTGATTCCAACTGTCTGTGGCTTTTACCTCAGACTAAGCAATTAACTATGATCCACATAGTGGAGTAAAATCTACAGGGACTCGTTTGTTGTTACTCTCACAACTAACATTCTCACTTTCTCCTACTGTTTACAACTGTGGATTTGGGGAGTGAATACTTTCTCCAGTTTAAAGAAAATAGATTTTAGGAAATATGCAGATTTGTAAGAAATTAATCACAATCGATCTTGAATAATTGAATCAGTGCTGAGATGCAGTAGCTAACCATGTTTTAGCCTCACTTTTGTGCAAATTCAGCCCATGTGGTTTGTTTAAGGTCATGGTGATGCAGTGGTTAAAATGCAGTACTGCAGGCTAATTCTGTTCACTGCTGACTGCTAGCAGTTTGGCAGTTCGAGTCTCGCCGGCTCAAGGTTGACTCAGCCTTCCATCCTTCCAAGGTCGGTAAAATGAGGATTCAGATTGTTGTGGGCAATATGCTGACTCTGTAAACCGCTTAAGAGGGCTGTAAAGCACTGTGAAGCAGTATAGAAGTGTAAGTGCTATTGCTATTAAATTCCAGGATGTTATGCAAACCTCAAAAAACATAGTTATTATGTTGGCTTAAATGTGTCATGTGAACACAATCTTTAGGCTTGTTTCATTCACAGGTGCCCAGATTCCATATGGCGGTCAGCTAGGCGGTCCAGCTGCTCCTGCTGCTGCCTCCACCAAGTATGGAGGTAAGTCTCCAGGCTATGACAAATGAACAGCAATATTCCTCCGCCACTCACTGGCAACCCAACAAATCTTTGTGCAGCTTGAAGTTAGCCAAGTGAACTTTGCCAAGTGATTAGCAAGCTCTGAGTACCAAAGATATGACCTCAAAATGGCTTGAGCAGAACTACATTGACCGTTGTTCTGGTTTTGTGAAGCCTTCTATTATGGCTTCCTCCAAAAACAATCATATCCTTTGACGAAGGCAAAGAGAATTTTTTGTGGAAGAACCATACATCTCCTCAAGATTCTTTCTTAAGGTACTGGACAGAAAGTCACTGCAGATGATGGAACTTCTATTAGAAAAGTACCACATTGGGGAAAGCTGTCTTGGAACTTCAGATCCTTGGAGAGAGGGAATGCCTGTTCCATCTAATTGGAATTAAAGGTGTAGTCGTGTGAGGGAAGGGATTGTCTCTGTTCCAGTTAATCTTCTGACTGCCATCTCTGTTACAGGGGCTGGGCAACTTCCATTCAGAGGACAACCACAGCAACCAGTAGCTGCCGGCCTGGGAGATTATGGTGCTGGCAGATATGGTGTGTGTAAAGCAAAATCAATTGTAGTGGGATTATTAATACACTATACAAGAATAGAAAAATAACATAGATTTAAATCTAACACTAACTAACTCAAGGTTTAGTCTTTTTAAAGATCCCAATTTTTAAGACTTGCTAGAAAGGTGTTCTGCCTGTAAACAGATTAAAACATTTGTAGGCAAAGAGATTTCTTCCCCACTAGGTAACGCTTTTAAGAACTGAAATGATTATCCATATCCATATATGACATATCCAAATATGTCATATATGCGAGTAGAGTTATACTTTATCATCAGTATGGGGAAGAAGTCCAACACATAAGGGTGAAACGATTATACCAATTGAATTCCTCTTCTGGTCAAAGAAAACAACAATAGAGTGGCATTGCATTAAAGAGTTGCCTTCTTGGAAAGCTGAACTGAAGTTCAGGAGTAGATTGCCTGGTGCAGAACATTCATTTCTTTGTAAGCCACATCTCTTGCACTGAATATTTCCTTCTAGGAGGCCCCAGCCAGCTGCCATATGGTGCTCAACCTGCTGGTCTTGGAGTAGAAGGTAAAGCAGGACCATTTGGTAAGACTATTTCTTCTTGGTTTTTTTTTATTGTTTTCCAGAGTTCTAAATTATCTTTGATGGATCTCCTTCCCCTTGCTATACATTTTGTTTCAGAGGTCTGAATCAACTTACGGTTTAATGCTTTCAATATGGCATGGTGGGACATAGCAACTTCCTTTTCTATACCAGTAAAATTAGTTAGTACAAGAGTGATCAGGGCCACATGTCACTCACATCCCAGCGTTTCCCCCCACAATAACTTCATTTGTCTTTTTTTCTACTTTCCAGAATTAAATAAAGGAATGGAACAGTAGGTTTTAGGAGGCAAACTGCTCCTTAAGTTCCTCAAAAACATATGAAATGAGTCTCCAGATGACAATCTGAATCCCCCTTAAATAGGATTAATTTGGCCCTCAGGGGCTCCTTTTCTCACCTGCTGCATTAAAAAACAAGAAAAAAATAGCATATGGTTTCTTGTAATGTCCCCAAAAGTTGAGAAACTGTGTTAAACCCCACTTCTCCTTCCTTCCAGGATTAGACTATATCAGTGATGGCTAACCTTTTTGCCATGGCGTGCCAGGAGAGGGGGGGGCAGGGGAGGGTCGCATGCGCACGTGCCCACGCGCATGTGTGTGCAACCCCCTCCCCCCCCCTCCTGGCACATGATGGCCTGGTAGCCCGTTTTTCTTTCTTACCTGGTTTCAGATCCTCTCTGTGTATGTGGGAAGGGCGAAACAGCCTTTCCCACTCCCTTGGAGGCCCTACGGAGGCTGAAAAAGCCCATTTGCCAACTCCCGGTGGGACAGGAAGTGACATTTTTTGCTGTCCCGAGCCTCCAGAACCTCTGTAGGAGTCTGTAGGAGCCTCTCTAGGAGTCTCTGGAGGCTGGGGACAGGAAAAAACATCACTTCCTGTCCCACCGGGAGTGGGGAAATGGGCCCTTTGAGCCTCCATAGGGCCTCCAAGGAAGTGGGAAAGGCTGTTTTCGCCATTCCCAGATACACAGAGAGGATCTGGAGCCAGGTAAGAAAAAAAAAACGGGCCTCCCCCCCCCCCCAGGCCCTCCAGAGGCAGGAAACAGCCTGTTTCCCTACTTCTGGTGGGCCCAGAAGGCCCGAAAATCAGCTGACCGGTGCGCGCATGTGCCCCAGAGCTGAGCTGGCGTGCCCACTAATATGGCTCCGTGTGCCACCTGTGACTCGCGTGCCATAGGTTCGCCATCACGGGACTATATGATTACTCCTTGCCAATATGGGCTTTGGAAGAAGGAAGCTCCTCTTCCTTCTTAGAAAGATAATGCTGCAAGCCAAGCCTGCTAGGTTGCAAGGAACCTTTGTAGATCTGACACCAACCTCAAAATCCCTAGATTACATCTGGAGAGCCCTGTGTAATATGAAAATTTCTTGTATCTATGAAATTAAAAATTCACTTTCCTGCTTTTTGGTCTCTTTCACCCAGGTGGGCCACAAGTAGGATATGAATCCCAGCCTTCCCAGGCAATAGGGTTGGATGGTAAGAAATTGAATCTTCTACAAGTTAGGATGGAAATAGGAATGTTGCAATAGTTTATTGTGAAAAGACAAAAGTATTCATTATTCATGTCTTCTTGAGAATCTCAAAGTGTGAGTGACCAAGTTAGAAAACACTTAGCATATGATTGACATAATAAAGGAGCTCCAATTTTACTCCTGCATCTTTCTCTTTCTTTTCTTTCATGTCCCAGGGCAACATTCTCAAATTTCTGAGGAGCTGTTAGGCTAGCCTGTTGAAACAAGCCCAGAAAGAGAGATTATTCTGCTTTAAATGAATGATGTATTGTAGTAAGATATGGTTCAATTATGTTTTCTTGAATAAACTGCAATCATCTAAATTTACACACCACACTGCTATAAATCTTGATTTGCAAACCAAAGTGGTTGAGTATATTAAGCCAGGGGGAATCCCTAGCTGACAGAATGTAACTTCAGGCTGCAGATGTGCAACTTTTGACATCCCCTTTGTTAAAATACAATTTAAATAGCGAAATGGTTAAACTTAATGTGCCCATTTTCTTTCAAAAAAAATAAACTCTCCCACCCAAAAGAACTGCAAATCGTTATTTCCCCCATTCCACTCCAATGCAGATCCTGAAAATCAGAAATAAACACACACAAATGACTGTGTCTACATAAAGCTTCCACTCTGCACACAATTGTCATATTTTTAGATGACTAGTTGCTGTTGACAGAACAACTGGACCATTCAGACAGGACAGTCTGTTCAGTGCTCCTTAAGTGTTGTATTAGATATGGAAATATACTGTATTGCCTAAGTTGGATACAGTTGAAGAATAGTTCTCAGATTGCCAGCAGAGTATCCCAGGACACTGAAATATACTTTCATTAGTTTTCAGTGATACTATTTTAGATGGAAAACATAAGTTCTGTATAGATGATTGAAGGTCATTATTGGTAAACTGTGGTCAACAATTCTTCCTAGATTCCCATTCCAACGATCAAAATTTACAGGAGGGGAACATAGTGACAGGGCATTTGATGTGATTTTCTATTTTGCACGTTTTTCCCTTTCTATTTTTCCATCCTTTGCAGGAAACGGAAACGGACTAGGATATTTGAACAGTAGAGATCTTCAAGCTAATGGACTGGGGGCAGGTAAGGTTAAGTGTGAGCCTTCACTCCACCCCCAGAAAAGACTCTTAAATCTTTATCCTGCTGCTAGTTATGTAATTAGCATTAGAGTGTTCTGACAGTCCTAATCTTAATCTTCTCCCTTTGTCACATGATACTAGCTTTATCTCACCGTAGCCCATGATTTAAGCAGTCTTATGTTGATTTTAACACTAACTCTGCTAAAGCCAACACAGAACCATGATGGGAAATGGTCGTTTTCTGTACTACCCATCCCCTTTTAGATGGGTGTATTTATTTGACCAGCTTTGATCAATGGATCCTGGAAAAGTCCCTGTATTTTAGGTGGGATGCTTTTAGCTGTTCATCAGCCAGTCAGCAAATATCCTCACTACTATCAGTATCAATAAGGACATTTCAGTAGCCAATCAGAGTTGTAATAAGAACCAAAATAGCACATCTCATCAGGACATTATTATAAAAAGAGCATTGGTTGAGCTAAGTTAAGGAGCCGTGGTGGCACAGTAATTAGAATGCAGCAGGCTAATTCTGCAGATTGCTGGCTGCCTGCAGTTTGGCAGTTCAGTCCTGACTGGCTCAAGGTTGACTCAGCCTTCCATCCTTCTGAGGTGGGTAAAATGAGGACCAAATTGTTGGGGGCAATATGCTGACTCTGTAAACCACTTAGAGAGGGCTGGAAAGCACTATGAAGCAGTATATAAGTGCTATTGCTATCACCAGGGAGGAAAGGCTCATAGTACCATCAAAGATTATCTTGCCTTTTCGTTGTGCTTAAATTTTGCCTCTTCTTTTATCTGGCAGCTGCATATGGTCCCCTTGCTGCAGGGCAAGCCCCAGGAGCATACGGCAGTCTGCTAGGCCCTGGACAGCCACTAGGAGGATATCGTAAGTGGCATTACAGTTCTGTTTTCCCATCTTTTTTACTCGTTTGCTAATATCCTAAAACTGGTTGGCCTAAAATAAAGAACTTCCAGAGTTTTGGAATGAGAAATTATTTTTCAAACTATGTGTCTGGGTAATTCTGGAGTCTTCCAATATAAGATCCTTAAGAATTGTATTCTTCAACAATTTTATATCTAACTGCTTGAAGTGAAAATAATCACCAACCAATTTAATAAGATGAATTCATAATAATCAATAAGATGGTATTAAACAAAGCATTGTTCTTTAAAAAATTTAGTGTAATAACAAAGGAAGCTTTATGGTCATCAGTTTGGAGAAAGCAAGTTGTCATTTAAATAGAAGCATACTATGTATTTACTCAGTGGTACTTCCTAATCTAAGGACTGTTGTTGAGAAGGCTTCTTTTATATAGTACCTTCAGCATTTTGGACTTCTTTTACTGCTTTCCTGAGTTCATGGTCTAGTTTAAGGCATCAGCTAGAGACCAGGAGACTTGAGTTTTAATCTGGTTTGAGGCATGAAAGCCAGATGGGTGACTTTGGGCCAGTCACTCTCTCTTAGTCCAATTCACTTCACAGGATTATGGCTGTAGGAAAAAGTAGGAAGGAGTATTGTGTACAGTATGTTCACCTCTCTGAGTTACTTCTAAAGTAATAAAGATGGAATAATTAAACCCTACAGATTTAGGCATAATAAATAAGTCCCTCTATCCATCAGCACTCTACAACCAACTATATAGCCAGTGAAACAGTGAAAATCAGTGCATCATGTTCTTATCTACTGCCGCCACCTCTTAAAAATGTAGGAACATAACTCAGAAATAATCAATTTACAAACACTTTCAAGTACAGCCCAAATAGAACACTTAATGATTAGCTAATTTGGGTGTCGCTGAAGCATGAGTGATAGGACCCCGATCTGATGGTAGACAAGCTACCATTAAAAGCACTTCAAACTTCTGTAACTGGGAAAGATTTGAAAATGTACTTGGCATGTCATTGGGATATCTATACAGCTTGTGTACTCCTGAATATGGGCCAGACATCTCTGTAGACCTCCTGGGCTTTTTTGGAAGGCAAATCCAGAAAGAACAGCTTTCTAAAAAAAGGTCCTCTTCCCCAAAGGTTTTCCTACTACTATGCTGCCTTCTGAAGATGATATTATTCCACCTTACAAGCAGTTTTAGATAGTTTTAATTGCTATATGTATTCTTTTTTTCCCCTTTCAGATATCATTTTTAACTGAACAAAAATATGATTTCAAGAATCACAGTGACTTAGCCCTACCCTTAGCACAGCAAAGCAACCATCTTAAACTCAGAATAGAATAGAATGCAGTGATTAACAACTATAGCGAGATTGGTTGTAAAATGGAGCAAAACACACTTAAAAACTGTCTTGCTTAGCAATGGACATTTTGGGCTCAATTGTGGTCATAAGTCAAGGACTACCTGTATAACAGGATATCAAGGGCATTTCTAAATAGCACTGTTTCCATTCTGCATTCCCACCAAATTGCTTTGAATCCGGCTGTGCAAATTGCCTTCATAAATTCAGACTTTGGAATGCATGAGCCAATCAGGGTCCTGCCCCAATTTACTATGGGTCCTAGAACTCCCTACATCATTTCTATTGCACTAAAAACCATATTGTTATGGTGAGAAAATAGCACACCGTTCCCCAACCATTTGTCTCTATGGGTGCACATTGGTACAGATATATCTGTTGGGAAGGGAAATAATGCTTTCTGTTAGGCAGCATGAGCATGAAGTTTATCTATGGGATAGAGAAAGACCAGCCTGGAGCAACAAAATCTCTTCGTCATTCCACACAAAAGAGAAAGAAAAAAAAATGCCAGTATAGACTCACATTCCCATTCAATGCTTCCAGGACATGTTTATGCTATGATTGGATAGACATTGGGAAAGTATGATTAAATTATCTGGATTCATCTTTTGGAGTGCTGCTGTTTGAACACAGATATGAAACAGTTCACATTAAAGTTTGCTAAATAATAAACTTATTGCTTAGACTTACATAAAGAAATATTGTCAATCAAGAATATGATGCTAACTCGTTATTTTTTTTCTTTGGGTTTAGGCGGAAAGGAATCAAAGTACGGAATGAATGGATATATGGGAAATGGCTATAGAAGTAAGATTTAAGAAGATAAAATTCATATATCTCCTGTTATGTTGATTTTTTGTTCACCCTCATACCCACCATCACCCATGCATTCTGTCCTCATTTCCAGGCATATAGGTAAAATTAAAAGTTCCGCACAATCATCAATCATTAAAACTTTGCTAGGTTCCCAAGTCATAATGTGGTTTGTTTGTTTATCTTGTGGGTGAACCCAGTTGTTGTGATTTGCAAAACATGTGTGAAGCTAGCTTGTGATCAACAAATCATGGTTGAAACAAACCATAACCGGTATATTATGTTAAACCAGTTACTGTCTTTCTTGAAAGGCTCGGGGATTTCAGCTTAGGTGAGAAGTATTAGGGATTGCTAATAGAAATCAGTTATAAATTTCAGCATCATTTGAAGAAAATAATGACAAATATATTATTGCTTGTTTAAAACAATACTATATTTGTGCTTTTGACTATTTTGGTTTGTTTAAAAAAAACTGTACTGGGTTATGGGAATATATGCACGGAAGGTGAATAATTTTGAATGTTGGGAAAGCGGCTTCCTAGCTAATAATGTGGGGAATAGGACAGACATTTCCAAAATCATCTGATGCTGTCCCGCAATCAGTCTCTGTAAAAAAATATTTTCCAATGCTGGAAAATAAAATAATGGCTGCCTTTGTCTTCACTTTTTCCTAGGTCGCTGCTCTTCTGGAAAATGCTGAAAGACAATACTTCTCTGCAGAACTTCCTACAGCAAGATCTGACATCTAGGCAATCTCTGGTGCTAAGTTTAAAGACCAACAACTGCATTCCCAATATAAATGGCTGTGTCTTTTTCCTTCTGTATGTTTTATTTTGTCATTAGAAATGTTTCATTTTTTTTTTAAAAAAAAAAGAGTGAAAAACATTGCATGTTAGTTTTTAAAGCTTTGGTGAACAATATTTTCCGAGGACTAATAGTATGTTTGCGACCATATTACACAAAGTTTGAGAAGCTAGAAACTGCTCCCCACCCCCCAAGACATACCCTGTGAATTCCAGATTAGGAAGCAGTCTAGAGATGTTTTTCATCTAATTATGTGTCTGGATTCCCAGACACCAATCAATGTCTTTTTACATAAGAATAAATCCACCATTCTCAATGTCTTGCATACTTGTGGTGTCCTTGTTCACAAAAACAAACTTTGTATATTTGTGTATGATATTTTTCAAAAATCCCATTGAATATCTTCCTTTGCTGCGGTTTCTATAAACTAAGTATATTATGCAGCATTTTGATCCTTTTCTCATGCTAAAATTGATACTATGGAATTTAGAAATTGATTTAAAATATGTTGAAAATATGAATGAATGTTGGCATCTTCAGATCAATTATTGGATGATAAATCATTATTTCTTACACTAAGGATAAATATTATTTGCTTACATTAAAGGATTAGAAAAGATGATTAAATCTTATGAGATCAATAAGCCCATAATTACTTTATACATACTGTTTATTAATTAATCATTTTGATATGCACATTTTAAAAAGGAATTGGAGACCCCTATTTTATCTAGTAGAAAAATAGGGACCACCTTTGGTGGGAAGGTAACAGCGTTCCATGTGCCTTCGGCGTTGAGTCATGCAGGCTGCATGACCATGGAGACGTCTTCGGACAACGCTGGTTCTTCAGCTTTGAAATGGAGATGAGCACCGCCCCCTAGAGTCAGGAACGACTAGCATATATGTGCGAGGGGAATCTTTACCTTTTTATTTTATCTAAACAATAGGAAATTGTCTTAACCTTTGTATCAAAAATGTCAATACGGTCAATCTAATTTACAAAATATTTACAGAAACATTTTATACTTATTTACCCCACTGCATTTCTAGAGAAAATGAATAGATAATAAGTAATTTCATCATGGTAGAGATGAAATGCTTCATTAAAACAGGTTTTTCCAATGTTCTAAAATTTTTATAGCCTAGGAATAAGTCATTATACATGAATTTGTGTCTGAGACAGAATTTAATACCTTCATACAATTATATTCTTTTGATCAATATACCTATTATATGGCAATAGATGACTGGACAACATAGCCTTTCTTATTGCTGAGACATCATTCAACATTGGAAAGATACATTTAAATATACATTTATACACACACACATACACACACACACACTTATATTGTTATATATCAACTCAGTTTACTACTAGGCAGTCACCACACACACAAAAAACATTTTGCAGACAATGGACAATTAACATAACAACTAAGATAATTCTGCAAAAGAACAAAAATACAATTTGATTGTATTTTTGTAATATGGGTAGTATAGTAAATATTTCCAGCTATGCTAGTCCACTAGGTCTAAGTTGCAAACTTTTAATATTTTTCAAAAGTTTTAAAGCAGTGGTCCCCAACCCCCGGTCCGCGGACCGGTGCCGGGCCGTGGAGTACCTGGCACCGGGCCGCGCAGCGGCCGGGGGACATGAACGCTGCAGCGCAAAGGCTCCTGGGCCGTGCGCAAAAGCTCCTGGGCCGTGCGCAATGGGCCGTGCGCAAAAGCTCCTGGGCCGTGCCCCCACCCCTGCGTGCGCTCAGCGGGCCGCGGCGATAAAAAGGTTGGGGACCACTGTTTTAAAGGACTTTTTGCACAGTGCTTTATGATATCAAACATCGGTTGAGTAAGTTGGAGGATATTGTAAAATACTTTGATTGTTCTAAAATATCATTTCAGATTTTCTTTCTGAATCATTGATATAAGACAGAATCTTACTAGTTTAACTTCCAAAATAAATATTCAGATCATAGTACAAAATCAAGCGATTTCTGAAAAACAAAAAATAGATGACAAAAAAGCATATCTTAATTGCCTAATCTGGGACAAATGGTGTTTACATTATATCATACGGTGGTATTATTATTATTATTATTATTATTATTATTATTATTATTATTATTATTATTATTATTATATTTATTTATAACTCAAAGGGCCTTATATAATGTTCCTGCCTAGTTTCCAAGCAAAAAACCTGTGAAGTGGATTGGTATGAGACAGAGAGTGACTAACCCAAAATCACCCAGCTAGATTTCAGGCTGAAGAGAGAATTTGAGCTCACTATTTCTAATCCAGCACCTTAACTAATACACTGAAGTAGCTCTTTCAAACTTCACATAATTTGTAAACTATGTTAAAATTTAGTGTTTATATCCTATACTCTAAAATTTTTTATCAGATGCTTTTTTTTCCTTCCGTTCAACCGTTCTCAAAGATTACTTGGACAAATCTCTTTAATTTTCTTGGCAAGGTTTTTCAGAAATGGTTTGCCATTGCCTCCTTCCTATGGCTGAAGACAAAAATAACTGGCCCAAATCAACCAGCTGGCTATGTGCTTAAGACATCTCCAGGTTTCTACCCTAATGCCATAACCACTATATCAAACTGGCCCTCAAGCTGGCATCTCCTGGTACCACAATGTCAATAAATTGTACATTTTAGTTTTCGACAACTGTAATATCTGGCATGTTGGGAACCATCAAGAAAGAAACAGAAGGTTTAATAATCGCTGCTCAAGAACAAACACTATAAACTAATGCCATGAAAGCAAAGATACAAAAATCCATATTACAAAAATAATTTTAATTAGCAATTTTATGATGTTTGTGTGTCTATATTTTTCTTGACTGTACACCGCCTTGAGTACTACGGGAGAAAGGCGGTATAGAAATATAATAAATAAATAAATAATAAAATAAATACCTAGGACGCTGGCAGCAACCAGTATCAACTATTAGCACCAGTCAATGGTATTTGTGATGCATTTTTGAATGTTCAGTTGACTGAGTTTCATGTTTAATGAATAAAGTAAATAAAATAATAATAATAATAATAATAATAATAATAATAATAATAATAATAATAATAATAATAATAATAATAATAATAACCGTCTTTTAAGAAAATGGGGGAGACAAACGAAACAAGGGACAGGCGAATCTGAGGACCACAGCAGGTGCCATTATAAGAGGGGATTCGGTTGCCAAACGCGCGGACAAACGAGTCTCTGGTGGTTTTTTTTTGTTTGTTTGTTTGTTTTCGTGTTTTTTGGAGCGCATGCGTCTGTGCATGCGCGTATGCGTCGCGATTATGACGTAGACGGAAATGGGCGAGGCCGTTTGGAATTTTTAGCGCGAGCGCGGAGCGTTGGGTTTCCTTCTCGGAAGCTTGGCGCGCTCCTCAGAGGAGGAGGAAGAGGAGGTGGTGGGGGCTGAGGAGAAAAAAAACAACAACAACCCGGGATTGCTGAGTCTGGGAACTCACGGAGAATCCGAAATTTTCTTCTTTCGCGATTCCGAGGGGATTGGGACGGAGGAAGAGTTTAAGAGAGGTAGGAGAATCCCCCGAAGTTTTTCCGAGAGGAAAGGGAGGTGGTTGGTGGAACCACCTCCCTTTCCTGTTGAGGAAAGGGTGCAAACACCCCGCCAGATGCTCTTTGAAGAAGGTATTGTCGGTCGCTGTGGTTGTGAAGGGCAGCGGAGCAGGTTGGCGAAGGGTGGTGCTGTGATTAAATTAGGACGACCCTGCTGCCTCAAATTTTAGGCTTCTTTGCTAGCATTTTAAAGGCGACATTAATACATTTGGGGTGTGTGTGTACATAGAGAGAGAGAGAATTTCATTTATCTAATGTGTGCCACTGTGTTCACAGAAAAAAGTGACAATAATGGTTACCTTATCTTATTTAACATGACAGTCTGGACCTCTTCAGTGTGTAAGAAAGCATGCTTTTTCTTTTAGCCAAGGTAATTTCTTTTGATATGGGAGAACTTGCCTTTTCAGCAACCTCAAATAGAAAGGATATTCTCAAAGTCCTTGAATACACTTGCAACTTTCAAAGAAAGATATTAATGTAGCTGGGAAAAAGTAACCCAACCCATAAATTTGTCACTTGTGAAATGTTATCTAGAATCAATGTTTTCCATCGTTCAAACTTCCCATGCAATCAATGTATTTTACTGACTGATAATTTACTTATTGACTTATCACATATATTGAATGTATGTATTATTCATTTCTGTACTTTATAAAAAGACTTGCTGCCATCCCCCCTCCTCCCCCTCCCCCCAGAAACGTGTTTTCTGTCCAAAATTCAGGATATTGGTCTTTAGCTCCATTTAGCTCCATGCATACTTGTTTTTGTGAGTTTTGAGGCAACACCCAGCTTCAAATCTCCCCTTGGCCAAGGAAACCCATAAATGGCTTTGGGTCAATAATTGCCTCATTCCAACCTTTCTCTCAGGGTTGTTGTGAGGTAAAAATTGGTGCTAGTAGTAGTGGTGTACCCTTGAACTCCTAGAGGAAAAAAAAAGGACAAAATAAATGAGACTGCAGCTTGTTCACCCCTACCTATGTAAATAATGCCACTCTAAGAAGATGTGTATTCAGTTCCCTTTGTCTCAAGTACAGCTACTATCAGGTTGGCTCCAGATGACAGGAACTTTTTTTTTTTTAATTTGATTTATATGCCGCCCTTCTCCGAAGACTCAGGGCGGCTTACAATGCGTTAAGCAATAGCCTTCATACTTTTGTATATTTATACAAAGTCAGCTTATTGCCCCCACAAACTGGGTCCTCAATTACCTACCTTAGAAAGGATGGAAGGCTGAGTCAACCTTGAGCCTTAGAGAGATTCGAACCAGCAGTAATTGCAGGCAGCTGTGTTAATAACAGGGTGCTTAGACCACTGTGCTATCAAGGCTCTTCAAAAACTTACTCCAGCTTTAGGAATTCAATTTATAACGTAAGTTGTATTATCTCTGTTTTCCCTTGTGTGTTAGATCTTTTCAATTTGGTGTCATTCAGACCGCTGGATGTCACCTTTCACTATTCCCAGTTAATTGCCAAATGGCTAGGATGAAGTGATGTTTGTCCAATACTTCAACAAAAGGAGGTCAGACTGTTGAAAGTTACTATTGGGATATTGTACCTAGCAGAATTTCTTTCTTATGTTTTGCAGATGGCAGCATTTGCTTGACTTTGTGAAGGCTTAGAAGCTGATCTGCAGTTGTTCTAGTATTTGTATGGGAAGCTACTGGATAGTACTAGAGTTGTTGGTTAAATTGGAAAATCATTCTTGAAAGAGGCAATGGCCAACTACTTTTGAACTATTACTAAAAATACTGCATGGATTCATGTTCTGTAGTCATCAAGAGTTAAGCTCAATTGAAGGGTAACTTTGCTTTTGTGTAATGCCACAAATTGTACATGTAATTATCTTCCCAAAGAGATTTATAATCTAGATGTAGAATAATAGGAATATTAGAGGAAGAGAAGGCAAATTAAGAATGGCTAGTGGAAAATAGACATATTTCAGTTTTGCTTATTTATCTTTAATCACATTAGAGGTTAGAATTAAAGGAGATTAAGATTTCATGGAACATAGCTTTGAGAAGGGACTTGCAGAAAAAGGTGACTTAATAAAGATTCACATAATACAATGTGTCATGGATTAGCCAATCGTATTTTAATCAAGCCAATGCTTTCGTTTTGATAGTGTTGTGCAAACCCACAACATAATTTGAATTTGTTAAGTAAATCAAAATTAACCATGGGACAGTGTGAATATAGCAAGAGGCATTGGGAAGAATTAATTCTTTAGTATATTAGCATTAACGCTGATGGGTAGAATTATCTGAGAAAGCAGAAAAGTTTCAAAAGTTTAGGACTAATGTATTAGGATTGGAGAAACAAATGTTCCTTTTTCATTTGATGTGTTATCAATGAAAAAGTGGATTTTTTTTCTCTGGGAGTGTTGGATAAAATTGGGTTTTTTTCAAGGGGAATAAATAATTTATTGAGTGAATGATTTCCTCATTCTTTATTTAACTCTCATAAATTAGAATACACAGTTCTTGTATATTGGAATTCAGTTTTATATGCATTAGAATTTTGTAAAATAATTCAAACTTTAAAAAGTAACCCATGGTCATAGAGTAAGTTGTGGTTCTGGAAAAATCTATAGGCCACACCCCATAAGTGAATTAGTTATGTGGGCTAGAGTGGCAGTCTCCAACCTTTCCGGTTCGGCGAACTGGTGATGGCAACAGTGAGGGAGAGGGGATGGTTTCACACACGCACATCCTACTTTCACAAATACACCTTCACATACGCACATTCACCCACCACTTCCACAACCCAGTTCCAAAAGGGCTGAAGACCATGTCTTGGGGACCCCTGGGCTAGAGTACAAAGAAAGCCATAGAACTAACTTTAGTATAGGTAGAATCCAATGACCATTGCATTTTTGTTACCCAATAAACTTACACCCTTTAATATTGTAATGGTATGTAGGAAAGATCCTGGAAACTTGGGCAAAGAGATGCTGCCTATAGAATGATTGAATAACTCACAGCTGGATAGCGGACAGAGCAAGAGGCTCTGAAGAGAACCCTCCCTAGCTTCTTGGGCTGTAAAGACAGTGGGTGGTTTATACTTTCAGACTTGCAAGATTTTGTTAATACAATATAATACCTTGCAATAAAGTAGAATTGGTTTACTGTATCTGGTCATGTTTCCTGCCTGGTCTACCTGGAAAAATGGACAAATATTTTTGGGAGATTTCCATCACAGTGTCTTGGCATACGTTGGCAGGACAGGAAGTCCAAGGATCAGGAGAGGAACTTTGGAGACAGGTATTGCTGCACTAAATGTGCAATTTTCTTAAGATTCTTCTCAGTGCTGAGACCCTCCTGTCTACATCTGATAAGAAATAGTCAGGAAAGTTGGCTTGGCAGATAATCATAGTACATGTTACAATAGACAAATACAGGTATTTCTTTAATCTTTTAAAATTTATCTACAGTATATACAAATTCACTTTCATGAATCAATTATTTGGACATGGATAAAATCTTCCATCTGTCAACGGGACAGAAAAGTATATCAAAGAAAGACTTCTCATTTTAGCAGCCCAAGAAGCTGTTTAGGAAATGCAATAATGACAGGAAGGTAACTAAGAAGAAAGTTAAATATGAAGAGGGAGCCGAGAGTGAAATTAAATTATACCCCCAATTTAAAGTTGGTTTACATAAACTCTGATTTTGGATATTTACCCCAAAATGTTTCAGGTATTTGTGCTGTCTTTTCCTCTCAGTATGAGGTTGAAGGAACAACAGTAGAACAGCATCAGAAATGGCAGAGCAAATGAAGAATTGCTGGAAGAGGAGAAATTTAGAACATGGTGATTGGTGAGGGAGAGGCTAGCGAAAAGGTTTAGTGATGAAGTAACTTGAAATGGTCTCTGAATAAATAGAACTTAAGAGAGGGCTACTTATATTATGGACTATTCTTTAGGTTGTAGTTTTTTTCAGTTTAAAAAAAAGAGAAGAAGGAATATACTATAGTGAGGAAAATCTCTAGCCAGACCCATTGTGTCTACGTGAACTAATAACAGGCTGAAGTACAAGCAACAGGATTAGTACAGAATATTTTAAAGGGAGAATTTAATTCCAACCCTCTACTTCAGATTTGTAGTTCTGTTACAAAAGTATTCCTATTAACTCAACTGCTTCTTTTAAATACCTCTTTTAATGCCTTGTAAATTATTATTTTACTCCAGGTGAGTCCGGTGATCACTTTATTATCCAAAAATGCTTGTTGAACCATTTTTATAATATTTTATAAAATATTTTGGTCAGACCTGCTAGAATATTTTGGTGAGATTTACTCCATTGTATGTAGAACAGAACCAGCTTCATAACCACATTTGAAGCCTTACTCTTAGTCTGATGCCCTGACCATTATAGAAATGTAGTTTGTATCTTTAAAATAAAATATTATACACAGTTACCGTTTCCATGTTGGATAAGAGAGCATATAACATACTCTGTAACATTTATCCTTAAGTAAAAGTAAAGTTTAAAAAGTCCCTGCGGATTTTACTCTACTAGACATTGCCAACTATGGGGGGGGGGGGCTCATCTGTTTCCAGACCATTGAACCAACTCTCCGCTCCTTCTCCCGGGCGACTCACAGGTAGCAAGAAAACACAACGGGACACATGCAGGTTTTTCAGTGAAGTTGGTTTAATGCTTAGCAGGAGCTCCGGAACAACGCTGAGCACTATAGTAGTTTAAAGTTAGCACTACGAACAGCAGCTACATAGCGCCCTTTATGCATTTGCTCCACCCCTTCCTAATTTACTGGTTGGAGAGCATTCAGCTGTGACAGGCCATCACGCATGCCTCTCTTCCAGGCGCCTCGTTCCTGGGAGCGCCCCTGTCACCACCCCTCCTCCGCCGTTCCCTAGCCCGCCGCCCCAGCCGCAAAACCCCGGTGCCACCACCACCACTTGTGAGTTTCTGTGTTCAGCATCTGGATGCAGTCCTGTGTCCTTGTTTGCTTAGCTTGCTGGGCACAGTCTTGCAGTATCAGGTACGTGTGCCCGTTCTCTTTCTCCTCCTCCCCATCCCATTATTGTCGAATGGAGGCTTGGGCTCGACACCAACACTGTCCAAAGACATTTCCACAGTCATGTGGCCAATGTGACATCACGGAGCACTGTTACCTTCCCACCAGAGTGGTACCTATTTATTTCACATTTGCATGCTTTCAAACTGCTAGTTGTCAAGAGCTGGAGCAAGGATGAGCTCACCTCGTCACTTGGCACTCAGGTCTCGAATCTGGGCTGTTAGCTTTCCAGCCAATAAGTCCAGTGTCTCAACTACTGATTCACCATGCTGCCCATTACCCTTAAATAATCCCCACTATTTTCAGTACAATTTATCGCCAAAAAGCATATATTATTACTTCTTCTTTTTTTAAATACCTTATGATGGATTATGTAAGCAAGAAACTGGTGGAATAAATCAATACTTTGAAACTTTTATATTCTCCAACTTGTGTTCCATTTATTGCTTGTTCAATTTATACTTCTGCTGACAATTGTTCTTTGAGTGCTTCTAGAAACTAACAAATCATATTTGTCAGTTTCATTTGAATGTCACGTGTCTTATCAGGAATCACTAAGGAACTTCATGACTGCTATTGAGGGATTCTGGACACCTGCAGCAGATAGATGAAATCCATGTTACCTGAAATACTCTTCAAATGGCCAGGATTTGGAGATAGCAGACCACAGGGCATTGATTTTGTCAGATGGAAATCTAGTGCTAATTGAAAAGCATGATTGTTACTAAAGCTTTTAGTTGATAAGGGTTTTTTAAAGGACAAAATAAAGAGAATCTTACTGCAAAAAGAACTGAAAACATCAGAATTATTAATATCAAATTAAAGATTGTTTCCAGAATTGTAAGCTAGAAATAAAGAAGCATTTGTTTGGGCCATAATAGCAGTAGAAGTCTCTCAGACTGTAATGTTTCTAAATATGCTACTACTTACTTTATTCCTTCTATTTAGCCATTTACGTGCATCTAAGGAAGAAATAAACAAAGCAGACAGATGCATAGCTAATAGGCTTTATAGATTTGGCTATTTATATTAGCTCTATGAATTTCATAGTTTTGTTAAATATATTTACTTACATTCATACAAGTTAAGGTGAAAAATGTAAGGATGCTTATTACATTTTATTGGTTTTTTTGTTTTATTTTTACTTATGGTCACTGGCTGTAACAGTGTATCCCTCTAATATGCTATTACGTTGTATGAAAAAATGGTTTAAACTCAATATATGTCATGATCTATATTATTTCAGTTAGGTTAAATATGAGGAATAGTTTGTGACCATGCTTATATTCAGTTTTTATGACTGATGAACTTGAAGGAAAACTTGATGCTTTCTGGGTTAGGCTATAAAGGAAGGTATTGCATAATCTTACTGATTGCACTTCCTACTTTCAGACATGCCGGTAGCTCTTGACTGTTCAGGTGCTGAGTCTCAATTGAGCCATATTCCTCTGCCAGTGCCCGCCTTCTTCAAGGAAGCAGAATGCAGTTTTTCCATCAAAAAGACCCGCCAGCCACTCAGCTATACCCTTCCTCCACGGCCACGCCACAAGAATACATTAACTGTGAGCCGAATTTTCTCTGACCGCCGTGTGCAGCCTTGGACCAAGCTCCAGCCACGTAGTGTTTCCTTCCATGGCTTGCACAAGCAGGAATCGCCTCTACATAGTAATCTGTATGATGCCTCTAAAAGAGAGTTGTTTTTCAGGCAATGTTTTCAGAAACTCAGTTGTTTGGGACGGGGATCTTTTGGGGAAGTATATAAGGTAAGGGGTCATCAAGTAATAATTAGTGGTTGGTAAGATTATAGAAATTAATGGAGACTATATTAATGGATTGTAGTTGGGACAGCTAAATGGAAATTCCACATTCTGCAGGCCTATGTGGTGACTTGAAAAAAAGTATTGGGATCATATTCCACTTGCAAACCTCTTTGAAGCATGTGGCAGACAACCCGAAGAAACAAATTGAAGTTTTGTTTAGGCAGCAGATAATTTCTTATATTTAAGTGTAACTTGTTTGAAAATACCTGTTGGAGAAATTTTTGCATTTCAGATGACAGTATTTTAAATATTTGTGATTTAATTTTGGCTGCCTTAGTAATTACAATAAATGTAACATTTATTTGCAGTCTAATTACACGATATAAACACTACTCCCTGACAGAGAAACTTAATATTCTTGGCATAAAATGGTACCACTCATTTGGATGTTGTGGTTATCAAGTAGGATTCCTAATTTAAAGCATTTATGTGGACTGGCCAGGTTCCTCACTCTTCTCTCTTATAGGTACGGTCTCGTGAAGATGGTCAGTTGTATGCAGTAAAGCGTTCTGTGGAGCCTTTCCGGGGTGAGGGTGACAGGCAGCGCAAATTGGCTGAAGTGCGCAAGCATGAGCATGTGGGGCACCATCCCAATTGTGTGAGCTTTGTACAGGCTTGGGAGGAGCGTGGTCAACTCTACATCCAGACAGAGTTATGCCCGGGCACCCTGTTGCAGTACTGTGAGGAACATGGCCCTCTGTCCGAATGGCAAGTTCAGACCTTTCTATGGGATATGCTTCAAGGACTGTGCCATTTACATGGTCGTAACCTTCTACACATGGATATCAAGCCAGCTAACATCTTTCTATCATCTACCAATGTCTGCAAGTTGGGTGACTTTGGGCTAATGCTGGAGTTGGACTCTGGGGATCTGAAAGATGCTCAAGAAGGGGATCCACGCTACATGGCCCCGGAACTGCTCCGTGGAGAATATACCAAGGCTGCTGATGTCTTCAGGTGCGGGATGTGATGAGAAGATGGGAACTAGATTTTCTGATGCTAGGAATGGCTACTCTTGCATAGTGTTTGCGCCTTTGCCTCAAATGTTGCTAACCATGGGTATTAAAAATCAGTGATATGGTTTAATAGTGCTGCCTGCTTCAGTTGCTTGATCTATGTCTTTCTGTCTTCCCAGTCTTGGCATAACTATTCTGGAAATTGCCTGTAATATGGAGCTCCCCAATGGAGGTCAAGGCTGGCAGCAACTTCGACAGGGTTATTTGCCCCCTGAATTCACTGCAGGTGAGCAGCAGCAAAGGGGACATCTGTGTGTGTAATAGCTACAGTGCAAGAATTCTGCTGACAATCTTCTTAAGAACCTGGCAAACTGAAAAACAGAATGATCAAGTGAAGAAGCTGCTAAAATAAAAAAAAAATCAGTATGCCACACAATTAAAGATAGGTGACTGAATCTTCCTATCCACTTCAGGTCTCTCGGTTGAGCTGCAAAAACTTCTAGTTGCCATGTTGGAACCCAATCATCTTCTCCGGCCCTCAGTGGAGATGTTGCTTAATTCTAGTCTCATGCAGAAAACAGAGAGGTGGCGAAAACTCGTGTTGTTAGCGCACTCTGGGATCCAGCAGGGTATCTCTATGTACAAGGTAAGCATGAATTTAGCCAGATATTATCTTGGTCCAAATTCTACAGCAATCTTTAACCACATACTCTTTGGTGACTTCTCATTTCTATGTATGTTTGCTTCAAAATTGGTTAAACATCCTTTTTAAAATAAATACTCCATAGGGCTGCCAGAACACTCTTCCTTATAACTATGGTCATGACTTCTACACTTGTTACTTTTGCCTGTGATTGAATGAAACTGATCTGGTTCTATTTCTCCTTGAATTCTTGGATTTCTTTGGTACTTATTAGTACAAAACTCACTGATTTATATCAAATGTTTATTATCATTTAATGCTAGAATCCTTTCTAGATTCAATTTTACTGTCAAATTTAGGTGATGCTGTATTTCATGGTTGTTTTTTGCACAGTGTGCCTGCTGATCTCTTTCTCAGAGTTTGATCTTTTCCTTTTGCTCATTCCAGACTCTCCTCAGGTTCATGCAATGGCTTTGGGGAGCTCTGTGCGGTCCAGCTCAGTGGTTGCTCTTTTGGCATAAGACTGTTCCAGTCACACCACCACATTCACCCTTTCTTCTTCCCCTGGAAAACAGCAATCTCTCTAGTGACTGGGGTGAAGAAGAAGAGGGTGATAAAGAGAGCGTTGGCGAGGATGTACTTGAGCTTTCAGAGATAAGTAAACGACATAATCACACTTGCCCTGTGGAGCTGCAGTCCTTGGATAGGTAAGTTAGAGATAGGCATATACCCTTTTCTACCTATCTCAAAATGTGGCAGAAGTAGAAAGTGAACATGAACAAGTGGCCTGCATCAGAATATATTAAAAATAGTGGTAGACAAATCCTAGTGTTTAAGGTCAGTGTAGTGCTTGCCTAATTTGAAAAACAAATAAGCTCAAATCTCAAAATCCATTGGAAAAAATCCTTTTTGATACTGGAATTGATGAATTAGTAACATTTACTCATCCTTTTTTAGAACTTAATTCCCTAACACTTCAACTGCATGCCTTAACCTTATCTCTGGTTTTAGCAGTCTCTGAAACCCAAAATAGAGGACAGTGATTAGGCTTGTTAAAAGCACTTGAAGAAGCATTTTGCAAAGAGCCCTACCCAATTTACTGCTTGGAGCATAAGTGACAATCAAGGAAGAGCTTCAAACTGATAGTACCAAGTCTTTGAGAGAGAAACTGCCTCACTAGTCCAAGCAGTAATATCGTCCAATGCTTTTTATAGTAGTCATAATGATTCTCCAAAACACCAACCCAAGCCTGAAGACATTAGTAAACTTATCTAATTCTGTTTTTCATATGACAATGTATTGCTCTTCTGATATTTTCTCTAATTATGAAGAAATGTTTTTAGCTTATGAAATGCTGTCATCAATTATTGTTTAAGTATTTTAAAAAAATAATTGAAACTACTCGTTCAGCTTTTCAATAAAATTTCATCTTTTTTAATTGCTAAGGATAGCCAACTGCCCTATCAAAAAATAATTATCCCCTGATATTTCAAATTATTTCTGGCTAAGAATTCACTTTTGGGGGGGGAAATGGTTTGCTTTTTTCTTGAAGGACAGAACAGGCCTGTTATACACCTACAGCTTGTATGATGAATGAAAGGGAGAAAAGGAGCAAAGGACTAACACAGCCTACTTGTTCAAAGATGTTATGCATAATTTATTATATGTTGGTCTGAATTCTCCACCCATTCTCCAACATATCTTTGTCAGAGTTCTGCTAAGCCTGGTGGTAAAACCTCCTATTTACTTTTCTTCCAGACCACCTGGTTCCCCTCTGCTTACCATATGCCCATGTGCAGGAAGCACCTCCACGCCACGGCATCCCTCACCCCAACAGACTGGTTGCAGGAAAAACAGGTGAGATGTTATTGAAGCAATGACTATAAAGAAATATTTGTTTTCATGTGTGTATAACCAGATATAATCTGGTTTGTTTTGATTTACATGATTGTGCAAATGTAATATTCAGTAAAGTCCTATTACTTAAACCTAGGCTTATTGTGTCTAAAACCAGTCAGTAACTAAACTTCTGGAGACTTTTGCAGTCACCTGCAAACTGAAGTTACAAAATAATATTCAGAATGCTTGATGACTTAGCCAGGCAACAACTGTAGTACTGGCCTAATACTTTAGTTGCATGTTTTCAGCTCTTCAGTAAAAGATAAAAGTATTTTGGTATTTTGAACCTTTTTTTAAAAAAAATTGATTTATATGCCGCCCTTCTCTGGAGACTCAGGGCGGCTTACAATGTGCTCAGCAATAAGCAACCTTAAGACTTTCCCAAGACTCTTATACTGTGGAGAGGCCAAATGCTTTAGTTTCTTTCCTGCCAAGTTGTGACATTTTCCATAATTTCTTCCTTTTTAACTTTTTTTTTTATCATTCACAGGTCTTTTACATTCCAGGGAAGTCCCAACCTTAGTTGCATTAGTTTGAAGTCCCCATGCAACAGCCCCACTTCATCAAACATGTTACCTGCAAATACATTACAGCACACACCAACATATGATGAAACAGAAGATGAATGGGAATCGGTTTTACCTCAGTGCTCCACTTTTGAGCCAAAAAATTTGCTAAGCTTATTTGAGGATTATCTGGAAACTAAACAAAAATGTCAGAGCTGATGGGGGAACTATATTTATTTGCTGGCTTGCTTAGCGCCCCCCCCTTTTTTTTTGGAACTTTTTTTTTAAAAGCATACAAGCATATTTTTTAAAAAAAAATATGCTCAGGTACCAAGTTCAGACTAGCAAAGGAAAGGCAAATTTTTACAGATGCTTTGCTGTGTGTATATTTTATCTACTTGAATTATATATGACTGTTTTTCAATATAAGAATATTATTTTGCTGGCTATCAGAAAGCATTTTATAATCTGTCACCACTTAATGGAAAAGACATTCTACTTTCATACAAATTTGAGAATTGAATACCTTCTGTATGAATTTCTTTTTTAAGCTTTGTCCTTTTCTGTTTGTGTCTCAAAGATTTTTTCTTATTTGTGGAATTGGACTTAAATCTTTCATTCTGGGGATTTACAAATGTAGCTGTAAGTCGTGATATTAAAAACATTCAGAATTTCCAGTAACTGGTCTGTTTCCTTTTTAAAACTGTAAAAACTTTACTGACTGTAAAATAAAACTCCATTAAGAAAAAAAAAAGGCTTAAAGGAGATGTTATTTAAAGCCAAGTCTAATAGATGATGAGGGAAGCTATTTGAGTTTTTTGTTTAATGGAAGGAAATCTTGAAAATGCAAACCTTTAGAGAAGTGACTAAATCGTGCACATTATTATTAGCTGCCCATATTTATTTTGTCTCTCTTGGTTTCAGGATTTTCCAATCAGATTATATGAGATGCCCTATTCTTACTAGGTAGAGATAAAAGTGACTGGTGATTGATTAAAAATGTGCTTTTCTGGAAGTTTGTTCATTCTACTTTAATGAGCTTCACTTAGGATATAATTAGGATGCATGTATTCTCATTCTAGAATATCTAACTGGGGCCTTACTGATGAATGTATGTGCATCATTCAGTTAGTAAAAAAAATCTGTACAGTATCAACATGAAATTTGCCACCGGTTACCAATTCCTGTCCCACTTCTGCGGCATCTGTTCTGCCTCATAAAATGAGACTGCTTTGATTTTATGTAGGCAATATCTCACAACCAAAGCAGCTGGTTTTTCTGTTATAATTTCTCTTCTGCATATCTGCTGGTAGGAAAAATAGCAGCCAACCAAGGCACTACAGGAAGAAGTAGGAAGTGAGGAGGGACAATCTGATTGCAGGCAATGTTTCTCATCTATAGGCTGACTCTACATTGTATTATGTTGTAACCCAAATTGAAGTTAAAAAGTCACTGCAGAAGCTGACTTTTTTTCTTTGCTTCCTTTCTCTTAAATAGGCAATACATGTGAACTTCCAGATTGCCCTATGCTATTTAACCAGCAAAGGGGCAAAAAGTACACTGATGCCATCATTCTTTATTAGGACCTCGCGATGCACATGACCAAGATGGCGCCGCCTCCCTGAGCCCCGATACCGATGGGGGCGATTTCGGGCCATCTGAGGTCTTTGGGGGCTGGATGGATCGTCCTCCCCTGCCAACCCGGCTGTCTAAGCTTCCTGCCGGCCAGCTGAGAGCTTTTCCGCTCTCCGCAGTGCCATGGCTGGGACGGGGCTGGCATTTTTTCTATACCAGCATTTCTTCTGTGTCACGAGGGTGAGGAGGCCAACGGCGAGATTCGGGGCAGCAGCGGCGCCCGGATTGTGGCGGCCTGCTGTCTTTTCTCCTGTGGGCTGTGGTTGGGTGCTGCGGCGATGGCGGGGACCACGTCGGCTGCGGGGCGCTGGGGTCTCCTGGCACATTTGGAGCCTCCATGGCGAGATTGCAGCGCTCAGGGCAGCAGCAGAAGTGGCGGAGATGGAGGAGTCCTGCGCTGGCCATTGAGAAACATTTTGAAATCCAGTAGCAGCCTTGGCAGCCCTGGATAGATGCTGCTGGGATATCTTTCTATCTGTCTATAATTTACCATCACTGTACCTCCCGGACTGTCGCGGGATACTTGGTTTTACTGGAAGGGGCGGTTCCCAGAACCACCTGTGATCCATATAAAGACCAGTTGAAGTTTGGGGGGGGGGAATAAAAAAAAACGACCCTGAAAACTTGTAATGGTGAGCGGACGATTGTGGAATTGTAATCCCAGCCGCCTCATATCACACACACACACACGGTCTGGTCTTGAAGAGTCATCGATCACTGACCATCTGATTATCCCGCAGCAAATTACATCTTCCTTGTATTCCATTGCTAATCCATCTCATCTTCTCATAACATCACCACCAGCAGGATCCTATAGACCGGCCCTATACTCTGACAGAGAGTTAACAGCTAGGATACGGGTATTGCAGGAGTTGGTACATTGCTCTATTCACCAGAAAGATTGCAGCCTTTGTAAGAGGATGGCCTTGGACATTATTTCCTTGGTGTTCTTAAATAACATAAGACTCCTCCTACTGTTATGAAAGGACAATAGAGCTTATTCTACCATCATCTTGATCTACATCTTCCTTCTCTCCAGGACTTCAGAATTTATGTCATCTTCTTGGCCATTCTAAGATTACCTCCTGGTCACCGGATATACTCAGCGGCTGAGCTTCTTGCTCTGTGAGACTCCCCCCTCTCGTAGACCTGGCCCTCCACACTATCGAGGGCCTATCTTGATGACGGATTTTGGAATCCCGAGGTGGCATGTTGCAAAGAGGGGGTTGAGGGTCTTTTTATCTAATTTCCTATCCAAAATTTTAAAAATTTCTAAAAGGGGGGTAAGTGGGAGCGGGGTGGGTCATGACAGAGGGAGGGGTTAGATGATGATTTTTTTAAAGAGGAAGACAGATACAGCACAGAGTTATACCATAGGATGTACGGAGCTGGGAATGGAGGGGCTAAATACGTGTATGGAAAGGGGTTGCTCCATCAAGGTTGTGGTTGGGAGGGGCAGATATGGTGGGAGCAGGGGGCCACATCATATTAGGGAGATACGCACTCGCTGTCTTCAAGTGGTGGCACGCTCCGACCCCCAAGGCTCTTCTCATTCCCTGGGTTGCTCAGAATCTCAGGGCCTGAGCCTTAGGCTGATGTTATGCAATGTCAGGTCTACAACTAACAAAGCCCCCCTCATTTGTGAACTAATTCAGGAGGGGAAAGCAGACCTGGCGGGTATTACAGAGACCTGGTTGGGCCATGAAGGGGGGGTCCCCCTTGTAGAGATGTGCCCACCAGGTTTCCGCGCATTCCATCAGCCAAGGGCACAGGGTAGGGGTGGCAGTTATTACAAAGGAGAGTCTTGATCCTAGGGAGACCACTGTTCCTCAGACAGATGTGAGTCCCTCGTGAAATGGGGTCATGGGTTACAGATGGCCTGCTGATTACATACCTGGCTCCCTGACACGTAGCAGCAGCCCTGCCTGAGCTCCTCAACGTAATAGCCGGGGTGGCAGTTGAGACTCCTAGGCTTCTGGTCATGGGAGATTTCAACCTACCGTTCATCGGTGAAAAGTCTGAGGTAGCTCGGGAGTTCTTGGCTTCCATGACGGCCATGGACCTGACCCAGTTAGTTCATGGCCCTACTCACACAGAGGGACCCACTCTGGACTTGGTTTTTGTATCTGACCAGTGATTGAATGGTCTAGATATAGGGGATATAGTCATCAAACCCTTGTCATGGTCAGACCATTCTCTCCTTAGGCTTGACTTTCTGTCCGCTACACCCCACTGCAGGGAGGCGGAACCGATTAAGTGGTTCCACCCCAGGTGCCTGATGGATCCCGATAGATTCCAGATGGAGCTCGGGCCATTTCCTGAGACTCTCGCTCACAACTCGATTGAAGACCTGGCAGCAACCTGGGATAGGATGGCCGCTGGTGCTTTGGATCGGGTTGTGCCTTTGCAGCCTCTGACCCAGCGTCGAAGTCACTGGCTCCTTGGTTTTCCGAGGAGCTGAGGGAAATGAAGCGCCGGAAAAGACGCCTGGAGAGTAGTTGGAGAGCCAGTCGTTCTGAATCTGACCGAACACTGGTGAGGTCCTATATTAAGACCTACTTAGTGGCGATAGCAGCGGCAAAATATAACTATTTTTCCGCTATTATTGCATCGGCAGATAATCGCCCAGCCGCCTTGTTTAGGGTGACTCGCTCCCTCCTCCACCTGGGAGCACAGAAAGACCCCTTACAAGGTCGAGCTGAGGATTTTGCACAATATCTGCACAATAAAATCGCTCAAATTCGGGAAGGCTTGGACTCTGACTGGGTAGGTTCAGACGCAGTGATGGAGGCGGATCTTGAGGATATTATTTGGGATGAGTTTGACCCTGTGACCCCTGAAGATGTGGACAGGTTACTGGGGAAGTTGAACGCGACATGTTTATTGGACCATGTCCCTCTTGGTTGGTACTGGCTTCCCAAGAGGTTACACGAGGTTGGTTCCAGAGGATTATAAACGCTTCTCTGAGTGAGGGTTTCTTGCCTTCCGCCTTGAAAGAGGTTGTGGTGAAGCCCCTCCTCAAGAAGCCCTCTCTGGACCCAGCTGTTCTAGCAAACTACCGTCCTGTCTCCAACCTTCGCTTTGTGGCTAAGGTTGTTGAGAGTGTGGTGGCACAGCAACTCTCGCAGTATTTGGATGAAACTGTCTATCTAGATCCGTTCCAATCCGGCTTCAGGCCTGGTTACAGCACTGAAACGGCATTGGTCGCATTGGTTGATGATCTCTGGAGAGCTCAAGATAGGGGCTGCTCCTCTATCCTGGTTCTATTAGATCTCTCAGCGGCTTTTGACACTATCGACCATGGTATCTTGCTGCACTGACTGGAAGGGCTGGGAGTGAGAGGCACCGTTCTATGGTGGTTCTCCTCCTCTCTCTCCGACCGATTGCAGTCTGTTCGCAGGAGGGCAGAGGTCGACTTCAAGACACCTTACTTGTGGGATGCCGCAGGGGTCGGTCCTTTCACCTTTTCTGTTCAACATTTATGTGAAGCCACTGGGTGAGATCATCCGTGGTTTTGGGGTGCAGTGCCATCTTTACGCTGATGATACTCAGCTGTACATCTCCACCCCAGACCACCCAATGATGCCCTTGCAGTGATGTCCCAGTGCCTCGAGGCCGTGCGGATCTGGATGGGGAGAAGAAGGCTCCGACTCAACCCTTCCAAGACCGAGTGGCTGTGGCTGCCGGCATTCCGATATAGCCAGCTGATACCATCGTTGACTATTGGGGGTGAGACATTGGCCCCCACAGAGAGGCTCGCAACTTGGGTGTCCTCCTGGACACGCGGCTGTCTTTAAAAGAGCATATGACAGCCGTGGCCAGGAGAGCTTTCTATCAGGTTCGCCTGATTCGCCAGTTGCGACCCTTTCTGGATCGGGACTCCTTATGCACAGTCACTCATGCTCTTGTCACTTCTTGACTGGACTACTGTAATGCTTTCTACATGGGGCTCCCCTTGATGTGCACACGGAGGCTCCAACTGGTCCAGAATGCGGCCGCGCGGGTGATATTGGGAGCGACATGATGCTCACATGTAACACCTCTCCTACACGAGCTGCACTGGCTCCCAGTGGCCTTCCGAGTGCACTTCAAGGTGTTGGTTCTTACCTTTAAAGTGTTCCATGGCTTAGAACCTGGGTACCTACGAGACCACCTTCTGCAATCGATAACCTCCCACCAACCAGTACGCTCCCACAGAGTGGGCCTTCTCAGGATACCGTCACTAAAGCAATGTCGACTGGTGGTTCCCAGGGGGAGAGCCTTCTCTGTGGGGGCACCTACCCTTTGGAACAGGATACCCCCAGGAATATGAATGATCCCAGATCTTCGTACTTTCTGTCGTGCACTTAAGACCTTTCTGTTTCACCAAGCCGGGCTGGCATAAATTTTATCTAATTGTCTAAATTTTATTCTGAAGATCTTAACTTAACTGATGAGTCAAATTGGCTTAATAATTTTAATTTGCTTCTATTTCACATTTTTATATATATGTTATTTTGACTGTTCACCGCCCTGAATCCTTCGGGAGAAGGGTGGTATAAAAAATTAAATAAATAAATAAATAAATAAATAAATTATATGATTTCAGCCTGGCACTAACTTGGTAAAAATGATAAGATTAAATCATTGCTAGCTGAGCAGTCTAGCCTAGTCCTAGTATATAATTCTGACAAACCACCAGCATAGTGCTGCTGTATCCTTGTTTTTATGGATAACCAAGGTTCTGGTCAACCTTGCCTGGAAGCAGGCAAGGTTGACCAGAAAAGAAGGGACATGCCCAAATAGCAAGAAATAGGCAATAAGCACCTTGTAGTTTCCATCAGTGCTGACAACCTGATTTTAACCTCTAAAAATATAGATGACAAAGTATAATAGGTTTTATACTTTGTGGCTGCTAATGGGAAATCTCTGTTGTTTTTTTTACATAGACAAAATGAATGTGTCCATTTATCAGAATATTTAACAGGTGTAGTTTTCCAGTGCCAATCTTAAATTTCAGTAGCAAGATGTCCATGATACAAGATTTAAGGCAAAAATACCTTAAATACTAGTCATAACCTTTTCAGCCAATATGATTTTGTTTAACTGTGTTATGTTAGTCTATTTACCTGATGAAGAGATCTTAGAAATTCCAAAACTAGCATCTCATTTTCTAAAATTTAAGTCAATCATACAAAGTTCCTTCTACATTTTTTTTCTTTTAGCCAATATAACTGCTTCATAGCTGATTTAATTCTTATTCTCTTTAGCCTAGATCAGTGATGGCTAACCTTTTCCGGACCAAGTGTCGAAAGCACGCACATGTGTATGAATGCACACGCGTGCCCTAACCTGCAAAGTGCAATGCGAGCGCATGTGCACTATGCATCCACCCCGCCCCTCCTGCAGATGTTCACCAGCTCATGCACCTTGCACATGTGCGGCAGAGACCCAAAGACCAGCTGGGCCGGTGGGAGGCGCGCATGTGTGCATGTGCAGCAGAGCTGAGCTGGGGTGATGGCTCACGTGCCCAGAGAGGGCGCTGTGTGTCACTTCTGGTACACGTGTCATAAATTCGCCATCACAGGCCTAGATTGTAAGAGGAATGAGGTGTTAAATTTCTGACCAGGCATTGAATTCCAGAATCTGAATGTATGTAGATACTTTTAAAATATAAAGACATGTAATTCTAGTTGAAAACCAAAAGTAAAAATTTTAAAACATCAAGTGAATACAGGGTACAAAGTCTTACTCTTTTTCAGCTGAATATGATGAAACTTTTAGAATGTAGTGGTTTAACTGAAAATTAAATTTTCAATAAGCAGGTTATTAGCACTAAGCTGATCTATGTCTCGCTAAACATTTTTTGTAGTTAAATTTTTATAAAACAAGCAATTGTTTTATAAAAATATAGAGCTTACAGTACCAGTAGAATCTTCCAGAAGAAACATGTCCTTTACTTGTAAAAGATTCCAATTAGTTCCCACCAGCCTGGTGTTTTAACTAAACCACAATTCAAGTTCATAGATCTTACCCTTAGCAGCAATTCATTCAAATGTAGAGAGACAATAAAAGCTGTCAATGTGAAAGTATTTTAAGACCCCATTTCTACTGCTTCAGAATGAAATTTGATGAATACCCTAACAGACATATGAAGGAGCCATATGGCATTAGGGATAGCATAGCCACCATAAGCTGAAAAAATTCAAGAGATTTGAAGTAGCAGTTCATTTCAGCCCCATTTTAAACATTTTTTTTATCAAAAGCCCAAATCTGCCACTTGCCCAACTTTTTTTTCAGCCTTTATTTAAAAAGTTCTGGATCTTAAGTATTTAAAATTCCCTTCTCACCCTCCCTCCCATATGAAGTGCATTTTTTGGATGTGGTGCCTTGCTCTTTTATTTTAAAGATATGTGACGCTTCAACTTCAGAAGCTGTGAACATCAGCAATGTCCATCTAACCTGAGATAACAAGAGACAAGACTTGGTTAGCAGCAGATTAAACCCACTTCCAAAATGTAGTTGTATGACACAAAATTCACATTCTAACACAGAAGGTTTAGGTCAATGTTTCCCTTTTCATAACACAGATCTACTTGCAATCTAGAACAAAGAAATTATTTAACCTTCACTCTATTCCTTCAAGGATTTGTTTGACTCACTTTTCAGCTTGTTAAGTTACATCAGACACTTTCATATTTTATCCTAGTTACGTTTTTGAAAGAGGATACATCCAAACTAACATATTGTATAGATTAATATTAGGGGTTTTTTTTCCTGATTCTTTTAAAAATCAAAATTGGTCTCCACATCTACATGGTTGTTTTTCAGTCTGGCTGGTTTTAACAAGGTGGATTTACAGGTGCTGCAGGAGGACAATTTTGATCTTTAAAGGAAGCAGAAATGATTTATTTTAGCTGATATGTTAGTCACAATATCATCCTCTTCCCTTTCCAAATTTCTTTCATTGGAGAAAGGAGTTTCCATTGCCATTTATATTCTTAGAAAGATACAAGTAGATTTTTTTTTCTTATTTGACCATAAATCAAACTAAAATCCAAGTGGGTTGGCTTACTATACATTGAAAACTAGTTTTTAGTAAAGGTCACATAAAATACTTTAACCATTTTCTTAAATATTCTGTGCCTCGCTGACTAAAACAATATGAAGTAACTTGTGCTGCATAGAAAATAGAGAATTCCCCCATTTCAAGTAGAACCTCTACACATAGCTTTTTAAAAGCCAAATTACAGGGATCTACATAAATGCAAAATATAAAGGGCTTCCAAATATTGAATGGGTTGCTTGATTTAGGTGTATTTTGAGGCTAAACCAAAAAAACTGATTTTAAGATCTGCCATAAAATACTAAAACAAATTCCACTTGAAAACCGATTTTACATTAAAAGTAGCATTATGCACAATTATTTGAGTGTTCAGATGTGGAAGATCATCAGGACCTGTAAGATCTCTCATACTTTACCCCTATTTAGACAATAATCTTACATGCATCAGGATCTAATTCAGCGGCTAAGGACTATGAGCTAAATTTAGGCACCTAAAAGAAATGCTAGCTCTCCCAGTTCCTAATTTTAAGACAAGAGAAGATTTCAAAGGGATTGTAAAATATTTGCTAGAATGCTGTTTTGATCCTCAACTTGCCACTTCTGATTATGTTCTCAAAAAGTACCCCCCCCCCCAAAATTCTGACCATGGAACAAAAGTTAAAATTTTAATTCTTCAGAGGAAGAATCAATCTCAGGATTCTATTTGTATCAAAAACAAATCAAATTAAAAAGCAAAATTGGTTCAGAATGGACCAATTCAAGAAGCTACTGAAAGAAGGGAACCAAAATCTAGAAACTGTAGTTAATGGACCAGTCAGGACAGTAACAAAGGGGAAAAGATAGCAGCGCTTGCCCATTATTGATTACTGCAATTGCAGCAGCCATATCAATGGAGTAGAAAGAGTTCTTCCAAATTCATACAAAACTATAAAGCTTTGAAAAGCATTGCTCTGGTCAAGGTAAAATTGGAATGTGGTAGCAGAAAAAAGAATTCCAATCTGACCATAAACATTGTATACTCTGCCAAAAGAGAGATAAGAAACTGAGGTATGCTGCAAAAGAGTCATGGCCCTAAATTTGATGACATTAGCCAGGAATTGAAATCAGGACTCTTCAACTTCAACCCAAATCCAGTTTCAAGGCTCCTGATTATCCTTCTGGCAAGTAAAGAAAAACTAAACTATGCAGCAGAGTTTAATATTCTGGTGTCTGACAAGCCCTTTTAAAAATCAGAAAGTATTGCATGGTGTCTGAAAGACACCTGGATAAAAAGTATTTAAGTAACTGCCTCTAAAAAGCAGAGAAGTTGCACTCAGCTCCAACATCTTCTACTAAGAACATCTCTCTTTTCCCAGTGCCCGTTTCATTTTCAATGCAAATTAAAAACAGAGAAGCAACTAATCAGATTTTTCCTACTATCATCAAAGCTACCTGAAGAACAGCTCTGATGACAAAAAGTACTACAGCAAATAAAAGTTAAGAGTTGGGGATGGGATGGGATGGGAATCTTCGCTAGTACAGTGGATTATTTCTCTGATTCTATCTTATTAATGATCAAGATTGTTTTTAACCAAATTATGTTTGCCTCTTGCAATTTGGAAGAATAGTTGAGCTGCACAAACTGATCTAAGAACCTCAAGTGGTGGAAATTCATTACTTTAGACTCAGAAGTATACAAATCCTAGACAAGTTGATCCATGAATAATCAGCCAATAGGAAACTACTGTATTAACCCCACAGGGAAAAAAATGCAGCCTCTTAAATAAATCACATCCAGAAGATGTCCTTTCTTATGTACTTCAGCCCTTGTAGAAGATCTTGAACAATGAGAACAGTGGTTCACACCTTATATGTCACCCACTTCTCAGTCAGCAGATTTTCTGTGGAAGGGGTGAATTCAAACATGATGTGGTCATTCCTTTGGACAGGCATAGTTGGCAATCCAATGAAGATCAGCCACTACTCCCCAGTGAAGATAGAGTATACTGACCACCACCAGCACGTGCATAATCTGATGGCTGTTGAACCAATAGTCAAAACAGCCTGGCTTCCAGCGCTCAGGCACTCGCGAGATGTTGATGACGCCCCCAAGAAAGGCCAGACCGTCCATAATGAGGTATGAATGCAGAGAGGCGGGATTGCCAGTGCCTAATCCCACCCACCGCAAATAGAAGAAGAAGAAGCGGAAGAGAGCCTGCCAGGCAAAGGCTCGTAAGCGCCGGACACTGGAACGAGCAGTCACTGCACAAAAGATACCATAGCTTGACAAGCCTGTGTAGGCCAGCAGGGCAATAGAACGAAGAAGTGGGGAGCAGGCCAGCGTGCAGTAGATGATTGGTAGAGCACCTGTGTGGAAAGAGACAGTCAGTCCACCAAGAAATTAAGGATAAAAACAATGGCAATCAGCTTACGTGGCCAGTCACTACTGGTAGTCCCCCACGACAATGGAGCCTGGAATTTTGTAAGCCATTGTGGCCTAAATCAATAAATTGACCAGATTCAGTTTTACAATCTTTTTACAGCAATTATAAAGCAAGTCAGCAAGTCACTTGGTTGAACCACACGGTCATTAAACAAATCCAGCATATCCAATGGTTTGCTGTTTTCTGCTGGAAAATGGCAAAAAAGTTGCAAATTATGATCACATGACTGCGGGATTTTGCAACCAGTCACAAATGCTTGCTTGCCAAGTGCCTGAAATGCGATCATATGATCTCAGAAGAATGCGTGCAGAAGGCATAAATTTGATAATGGATCATAACTTTTTTTTTTACATCTATTCTAAACAGTTATCTAGTGGCTGTGGGTATCAAGTAGCTGTGGGTATTGCCTCCTAAAGACTATGTCGATTGTCCATCCTTGGTTCTGGCGGGGAAGAAATTGTCCCACTCAGAACGGGCTCGCAATTTGGGTGTCCTCCTAGACTCACAGCTAAGATTAGAGCAACATCTGATAGCTGTGGCTAGGGGCGCCTTTGCACAGGTTCACCTGGTGCACCAATTGCGACCAGGAGGCTCTCCTCACAATCACTCATGCCCTTGTCACCTCACGGTTAGATTATTGCAACGCGCTCTACATGGGGCTACCCTTGAAAAGTGTTCGGAGACTACAGTTGGTCCAGAACGCAGCCATGCGAGCTGTCATGAGTGCACCTAGGTACACCCACATTACACCAATTCTCCATGAGCTGCACTGGCTCCCTATTGGTCTCTGGTCACAATTCAAGGTGTTGGTTATTATATTTAAAGCCCTACATGGCTCAGGGCCAGGTTATCTTCGAGACTGCCTTCTACCGCATAGATCCCACAGAGTTGGTCTCCTCAGGGTCCCATCAGCTAAACAATGCCGGCTGGCGGGCCTGTGGGGGAGGACCTTCTCTGTGGCTGCCCCAGCTCTCTGGAACCAATTACCTCCTGAGGTCCAGACTATCCCCACCCTATTGGTCTTCCGAAAAGCAGTGAAGACCTGGCTTTTCCGGCAGGCCTGAGGCCATTGATCTCGCTTTGCGATCTGTCGAGATCCAGCCATGAATGGTGTGAATGGATTTTAAAGTTTTTAATGTTTTTAATTTTTAAGTGTTTTTATAGTGATTTTTTGAGTGTATTGTGAGCCGCCCTGGGTCTTCGGAGAGGGGCGGCATATAAATTGAATACATACATACATACATACATACATACATACATACATATATACATACATAAAGTTGTTAAGCAAGGACTACATGTAGCACTCTTGAAATATTTCAGCTGTCCTTCAGATTCTCCCAGAGCAAACAGTCCTTGTATTTACAACAATGGAAAGCCCCCTTTTCCCCAAATAATCTTTACAATGCAAAGATCATTCACGGAAAATATGTTTTTCATTGTTTTAAATTCAGTTTCTTTTAAGTCAGCATGAGTATTTCCTTTCCAAGCATAACCAGAACTGCTCAATTCTAAACCCCTCCTACTCTTCTTCATTCTTGAGCTTTTACCCAAGATGGCTTTTGCAATCACATAAAGATTGGCTCTTCAGTACCCAAAGTCAACACAATTTGGCTTGTATGTCCTCTATGCAACTTGCTCCCAGCTCAAAAAATACCACTTTCAGCCCTCCTGTGTTTTCAGCACCCAGTGCAACTTTGTCCCTTTTTTGCTGCTCCAATCCAGTAAGTCATATCCATGGATAACAAGAGAGCATTTTAACTCACCCAAAGTGTTGACCATGCATACCCCACACATATCCAGGGTGAGCAAGGTATGATAAACAGCAGGGCCTCCCTCATGATTCATGAAGAGATGGTAAAGCACGCTGCCCAGCTGTGGAAAAATGCAAGCCAAATAGTGCACAACTCCCAGCCATGATTCTGAAAGTCGAGCCCATGGAATGGTCAGTGGCAGCACGAAGAGAAACCCCAGCAGAGGGATACCTGAAAGAAGAGGAAAGAGAAAGAACTGAGAGAAAGGATTATTACTCAGTGTCCAAATAGGGATAGTATCAGAGATCCTTGTACCTTTTTGCAATCAGCATTTCCTGCATCTTATCCCACCCATAGTGTATGTTTGACCCAAGCAGCAACCTTTGTTCATCAGCTGTCACAGAGCAACAATGAAAGAAATTTCATGAACCCAGAAATTACACCAAAGCATTTTTGTGTGGGGACACTCTTCCTATTTTTAAAAGCCCTCATTTTAAGAGATAACTTTTGCTTTAGTACAACTTTCCTATTCCTTCCACAGCTTGACAGCTTCCTAATGTGTTGGGACTGCATGCAGGATGGGAATTCTGGGAGTTGAAATCCCAACATATCTGAAAAATATCAGACTGGGGGAAGCTGGTTTATTGATTTCCTCTTGTTTACTTCAGGTGAGGAAACCTTCAGCAACACTCAAAAATGTTAAGGGACAGGGGATGAAAGAAATGGCATCCTTGTGCCAGTCTTTTTTGTGAATGATATACTGGAAATTTGTCAAAAGAAAGCACAAATACAAAGAGAAAAAGTTAGAATTAAAAACCACTTGCAGATCTCCAAATTTGTAATTTTTCTTAATCTACACTATTAAAACTGCTCTTCGGTTCTCTGAGCAGAGAGGTACAGAGGTACCATTATATCTCAGTGTTTCTCAACATTGGCAAGTTTAAGATGTGTGGACTTCAACTCCCAGAATTCCCCAGCCAAATTTGCAGCTTAAACTTGCCGACACTGAGAAACACTGTCATATCTCTTTGGGGTTTTACATGATTTCCAAACCTCCTTTTGGGGAGAGGGGACACCATAAATTGTCTACGTATCACAATTGAGCCCAGCCTTTCTGTTGCTAACCAAGACAGTTGTTAGGTGGGTTGTGGTCCATTTTACAACCTTTCTTGCCACAGATGTTAAGTGAATCATTGCAGTTGTTAAATTAATAATACGGTTGTAAACCAAATCTGGTTCCCCAGTGACCTTGCTTGTCAGAAAGTCACAAAAGGTGAACACATGACCCCAGGACCCTGCAACAGTCATAAATAAATGCCAGTTGCCAAGTGTCTGAATTTTGATCATGTGACCAAAGGGATTCTGTAAGGATCGTAAGTGAAAAACAATCATAAGTCATCTTTTTTCAGTGCCACTATAACTTTGAATGGTCACTAAACAAATGGCTGTAAGTCAAGGATATATTCTGTGCATTAGCTATCCAGGTTCTGGCATTTAGTGGGTGTCGGGAAGGATCTCTGGAAGTGCTATCAGAATGGCATATGCAGTCTACTTTCCTTTAAATTCTCAGAGCAAAGAGATACAGACGTTACATTACTTCATGTCCCTCCGTACAGAATTTTACATGACTTCCCCATTCTGAAACTACTTTCCATATTCCGTCCTGCAATCACGAAGTGCTGGCAACTGAATAGCTCCTAAAGTTAATGCACTGCACTAACTTGCACTAAGATGCAAATGTCCACGACTTGAATTGTTGGTAGAGGCTTTGAACCCTACAGAATAGCATCTTCTTATCTCAATAAGGACAGAACTGTTCATACAATGCTTTTTACTGTGCAATGTACCGTATTTTCCGGCGTATAAGATGACTTTTTAACACATGAAAATCTTCTCAAAAGTCAGGGGTCGTCTTATACGCCGGTTGTCGTTCTCCTGTAACCAGGCAGACCAGCCCGAAAGGCTCTGACGAGCCTTAAATGGCTCTGACAAGCCAAGCTCTGACCATCTCAGCTGGGTTGCCTGCTAATCAATAGCAAAAATCCTCCCCCCCCCTCCAGCTTGCTTACCTTAGCTGCTAGTCGCAACGCTTGCCTTGCTTCGCTTGCCTGCAATCCATTCCATCAGCAAGCAACTTAATCTTCCTGCCTGCAATCAAGCAGGCAGGGAGTTGTGGACTTCAACTCCCAGAATTCCTCAGCCAGCAAAGCAAAGCTGGCTGAGGAATTCTGGGAGTTGAAGTCTACAAGTCTTAAAGTTGCCAAGGTTGGAGACCTGTGTTCTATTGGGTAAGTTTTTTTCCCCTTTGGGAGCTTTAAAAAAATAGTTAATTGGGGGTTTTTTTAGTTTTTCTTTTTTTAGACCTAGCCATTTAAAGTTTAGAAAGTTTTAAATTTAGCTGCTTTTATATAAAAATAAAAATAAAATAAAATAAAATAATATTTGTGCAGCTTTCTGAGATTTAGTGTGTTTCTGTAGTGTTTCACTCTAACTACACAAACACACAAAATCTCACAAAGCTGTGAAATTTTGTGTATGTAAAGTGTGAAAGTTGGTTTTTGGGACTTTTTGTGGTTGTGTGAGGTTCCTGCTTGTTGCAGGGGCCATTTTGGGTTTAGCACAGCTGCTTTTACATTGTGGGTGAGCCAGTTGTGTTGTGTTGTGTGTGTGTATTTTTATTAATTTTATTTTATTTATTTATTTTATTTTATTTTTATTTGGTATGCATTGGAAGAGGGGTAGTCTTATACTGCGAGTATAGCCCAAACCCTATATTTTAACAGGAAAAGTCGGGGCTCATCTTATGCGCCCAGTCGTCTTATACGCTGGAAAATACGGTAACTAGTAAAACTCATGTGGCATTCTTTGATTTTTTTTTTCTTCAAAGAAAACAACTCACAAATATGAGGATATCTTCACACTTGTTTGATACCAACTCGTCATTCTCAAGGATATGATATATAATCTGTCATCCAGCCCTGATGATTCCTAAAAATTATTCTGAGGAAAAAAACATGGTATGTTACTATTACTATATTCTGGAGATGATTTCCTTTTCATGCCAAACCCAATGAATTTCATCCATTTCTGATTTGCACATGTATATGCTTGACCTTATCCTCTTTTGTCTCATCTCCTGTTTCCCCAGAGGTTGCAGCTTTACACAAACAGATTAAGTCTCCTTGAGCGCAATTACTGTGCTAATTAAGGCTGCCTGAAGCCAGATCTCAATTAGGAAGATGATAAACACCTCCCACCCCCTATCTTGAAGTTCATTAAGGGCCAGCAATTCTACTTGTGTCAGGCTCAAGAGAAGATTCTACAAGTCACGGAGTCAACAAGTAAAACTCAGGAGGCCTGCCACTAGACTAGAGGTAGTGTCACAAATTGAGGCATCATGGCTAGCATGCAGAAAGCTTATGGCCAAATGTGTTTTGCTAACAGGATTTCTGTGCCTTTAACAACAGTATGAAAAACAGTGTTAATTGGTAAGTCATTCCTCCTCATCCAAATTATCCTAACCCTTGCCAAAAAAAATCAGAAAAGATGTACTTCTTTCAGCTTTGTCCGACATATATCAAGAGCACTGGGAGATAAAAATACAAAAAAAAAAAGAGGGTAGGAATTGGTTTATTTAACTTACATGCTGCCCATCTTGCCATAAGCAACTCTAGGCAGTTTATAGTTATTCAATTAAAATGCAGTCTAAAAAATTAAAAAATAAATAAATTTAAATTTACAAGTCAGTTAAAGTAAAATTGACCAAGACAGAGAGGCAAGGAGCAAACAGGTGGGGGAGTGATATTTAGGAAGAAAAGCTTGAATCTCTTAAAACAGGGTCGTCAAGGCCTGGGGGGCCAGATCCAGCCTGTGGCCCATGGGGCCGCTCTGGAAACAGTGAAAGACCGGCCCATGGTGCCTCTGCCAGTGAAAATGGAGTTCGGGAGGGCTGTGGGCAGCCCTCCTGAGCTCCATTTTCACTGGCAGAGGGTTGTAGGAAGCCATCGCGGCCGAAAATGACTCCATTTTTGCTGGCAGAGCACTTGGGCCACCATAGGCGCCCCTGACACATGTGATGTTGAGCTGGATATGCCCACCCTGGCCACGCCCATCCCAGACCCCTGAGGTCAAACAACCCTGATGCAACCCTCAATGAAATCAAGTTTGACACCCCTGTCTTAAAACATCCCAAGAGTAGTACTTTCATCATGAAAGGCTCAGCAAGAACTGATAACCTTGGTAGACCAGGTTACTTTATCTTGATAATACAAAGAGAAAACTCCACTTTTTAAATCTGGCCAAAGCTCCATCCAGAAAGGGACAGGCAAAGTTTTACTCCAAGCCTTCCTTTAAATTCAGCACTGTTTAAACCAGTGGTTCTCAGCCTGTGGTCTACAGACCCCTTGAGGGCTGCAATGTCATCAGAGGGGCTTGAAGAAATGTTAGGATGATAAATCTTGGGTCTGTGGCCTTCATCCGTGGCAAAAAGTATTTAAAGGGGGTCCGTGATGAAGAAAAGATTGAGAGCCACAGGTCTAAATTAACAGTTCCCCAAACCTGGGCTCTCCTACAACCCCCATAATACAAAGCAGCACATCTCTGACTGTGACAATCAGAACTACAGGCAACCACAGGTTAAGGAAAATTGACGTAACTTTTCCTGCCTGAACTAAACACTGGAATTTGGATATTTTACATCCAAAGCATGTACAGGTAGTCCTCGACTTTCAACAATTCATTTAGTGATCATTCAAAGTTATAATGGCACTGAAAAAAGGTGACTTATGACCGTTTTTCACACTTATGACCGTTGCAGTATCCCCATGGTCACGTGATCAAAATTCAGACACTTAGCAACTGGCTCATATTTATGACAGTTGCAGTGTCCTAGGCAGTGGTGAAATCCAAATTTTTTTTACTAACGGTTCTGTGGGTGTGGCTTGGTAGGCATGGTGTGGCTTGGTGGGCATGGCAGGGGAAGGATACTGCAAAATCTCCATTTCCTCCCCACTCCTGGGGGAAGGATATTGTAAAATCTCCATTTCCACCCCTCTTTGGGGCCAGCCAGAGGTGGTATTTGCCGGTTCTCCAAACTACTAAAAATTTCCGCTGCCGGTTCTCCAAACTGGTCAAAATTTCCGCTACCGGTTCTCCAGAACCGGTTCTCCAGAACCTGTCAGAACCTGCTGGATTTCACCTCTGGTCCTGTGATTCCCTTTTGCAACCTTCTGATAAGCAAAGTCAATGGAGAAGCCACATTCACTTCACAACCGCGTTGCTAACTTAAAAACCCGTAGTGATTCACTTTCTGGCAAGAAAGTTCATTAAATGGGACAAAACTCATTTAACAAATGTCTCACTTAGCAAGAGAAATTTTGGGCTCACTTGTAGTCCTAAATCGAGGACTACCTGTATGTTCCTACCAAACTATGGGTTCCACTGTCTTTAAGAATGTTCCCACTGATAGGGAGGATTATGGGCTTGGAATCTAAAACTTTGCATTTAAGGATCAAAGAAATGATGATCATAAAACGAAGCCACTGAAGCCAATACCAGGTATTTCAGTGAAGAGATACCTAAGTGTTTTTTCACCTTAGTTCTCACTGGTCCTTAGAAACTCCATCGAATGGGATGACAGCCTCAAGGACAACAGGGATGGTGTATCAGCAGATAAATTGCAACTTTACATTTTGCTGACAGAAGAAATTTGGTACCCAAGCTCTAACTGTACAGCAGCAAATGCCTCCAAAATGCAGCCAAACCAATTAAACAAGCTATGCAGCAACTTACTTCCTGGAGGAGGATGTTTTTACTTTAGAAGAAAATATACCAAGTTGCTGTCGCATACCCACCCTCAAACTACCGAGGAACCTGATTTCTAACCTAGAGAAGAAAGGTAACAAAACCTGAATTCAAACATCCAAACTTTCAAGTGCTAAGAAACTTGAAAAAGCAGCTGAAACTAGCTTTTAGAAATTGGGTGGGGAAATTAGGTTTAAAAATTGGGTGGGTCTGTACAGGGTAATGGTTGAAATTGTATGTGAATGTCTTTAACTACACCATAAATTTAAGCTGAGGGTGCAAAATTTAATGCACTTAAATGGGAAGGTTCTAGCTCAGGAGTGTCAAACTCACGGCCCGCGGGCCGGATGTGTCACGTGCTGGCCCGCCTCCACCCAGTTTAGTGAAGGGGGGGAAGTTCTGATACATCACATGACGCCACCGTGACAAAGCGAGTTTGACACCCCTTTTAGCTCTTTGCTGTAGTCTGACATTTCAGTTCTATACCAGAAGTGGGAGAGGCAAGTATGTAAATCCACAGTTAGCATAAAGCACAATGATGGCCTTGGGAAGTCATGGTGTATTAGACTTTCATCCAAGATCTCTCTCTTGAGGGGCACAAGGCAGTGGTGAATCCAAATTTTTTTACTACCGGTTCTGTGGGCGTGACTCGGTGGGCATGATGTGGCTTGGTGGGCGTGGCTTGGTGGGTGTGGCAGGGGAGGAATACTGCAAAAACTCCATTCCCACCCCACTCCAGGGGAAGAATACTGCAAAATCCCCATTCCCACCCGACTCTGGGGCCAGCCAGAAGTGGTATTTGCTGGTTCTCCAAACTACTCAAAATTTCTGCTACCGGTTCTCCAGAACTTGTCAGAACCTGCTGGATTTCACCCCTGGCACAAGGTATACATAAACTTGAAGAATTGTACAGAATGTTAGAGACTCGGAAGCAAGTGGCCTTCAACTCCATCCAATGTCCAGGCTCAAGAAAAGGCAGCTAACTGGAGTTTTCCAATTGTATCTTACCTTTCCATTCAGTGTCTCTCTTGACATTTCTCTTTCTTACTGCATACATCCTGACTTTGCTTGCTTCCCTCAAGGTTGCATCACCGATGGGACTTTTAACTCAGAGGCATCATGGCAATATAATACTAATCAATAACAATGATACTCCCCAAGCCATACAATTTTGGGCAAGGGAAAATATGTTGCACCATGCTATTATTATTATTATTATTATTATTATTATTATTATTATTAGTATTAGTAGTAGTAGTAGTAGTAGTAGTAGTAGTATTAGTATTAGTATTAGTATTAGTATTAGTATTAGTATTAGTATTAATTGAATTTGTATACTGCCCTACTCCCTAAGGACTCAGGGTGGTGAACAGCCAAAAGATAAAATACATATAATACAAATGTTAAAAAACCATTAAAATACAATTAAATTAATTACAATTTAATTACAAATTAAATACAATTAATTTGGCCCAGAAAACAAAATTTAAAACACCCCAAATTTATAAGACAAATTTAAAAATTTAAAATTTTAAAAACAGTTTAAAAAAGAAGTTAAGCCAGGCTGGCCTGCTGGAATAGTAATGTTTTGAGGGCCCGGCGGAAAGCGCGCAGATCTGTGATCCTCCGTATCTCCGGGGGGAGCTCGTTCCAGATGGCAAGTGCTCCCACAGAGAAGGCTCTCTCCCTGGGGGCCGCCAGTTGACACTCTTTGACCGACGGCACCCTAAGAAGCCCTCCTCTATGGGAGCGTACTGGTCGGTGAGAGGCTACTTGTGGCAGAAGGCGGTCTCACAGATACCCCTGTCCTAGACCATTTGAGATTCCCTGGAAGGGGGGGGATTCCCCTTCTTTCCACCCACCGTCACCCTCTCTCATGAATCAATACACCCTCCCTTTGCTCTTTGCACCAAACCTTTTCCTGGCTACAAGACAAACCTCACTTATTTCTATGGGTTGTCATTTATATATGCAACACATGCAGCACAGAGGAGCATGCTGAGCATGGGGCATACGTAAGTCATTCTAAAAGCTCTTTAGGGGCTAAACAGAAAGCTAACCACTCTCTCATGAGCACTAGAAGAGAGTAAAACTTCCATCCTTCCTCCAGCCAACTTGTAAGCAAAATTAGATTTCCCAAAGCTAAGGGAAAACAGTGTGGCTGTGCCACAGCAGAGTTTGCATGCAGGCTGAGCAACTGAGGGCTATATGCAGGAAACACAGGACTCTGTCACGAGCTGATGATGATCTAGATTTTCATTGAAGGAGCAGCAGAAAGAAGAGACAATGATGAAAGCAACATTAAACGGGCTGTGTGTGAATATAAATGCACATGTACATATACAGTACATACATAAACATGTGCAAAAGGTGTTATGCAAGGCCAACAATTTTGTGCTAAAACACCCAAAACACCTTTGCAAGAGTTCATATCGGCTTCTCCTTGCCACCTACAAGGTCAGCTGCTAAAGTGTAAACCATTTAGATCAGAAACTACGATTTCAGCATATCTGGGATAGGATGAATCTTCCTTCCCACGGGACCTGTGACATGGGTCCTCTGGCTGGAAAGAAGGAGGGAGGGAGAGAGGAAGGAAGAGAGAAAAGAGCTGAGCCTATAATAGGATCATTATTAGCTATTTGGAAAGAAGGAGATAGGAAGATAAATAGAAGGTGTATAATTGTTCGTATCTTTGGAGTATTTCAAGATGAGCTCAGGAAAAGAGTGCAGGACTTAGTGTTAAACCTTCCATGTGATAGGATAAAGTTAAGAGTAATTATGGTTCCAAAGTCACAAAGAATTGAAAAAAATGGACATAATTTGGGGTTCTCAAAAGATTTAAAGTCCTGACAATGTAATCTGATGAGCTGTTTCTGCAAGCTGCAAAAAGGGGGGTAACAAAAAAGGATTCTCTGTCCCCAGTTTAATTATTTTTTTTAAAGGATATTGCAAAAAAAATCTACACTGAATAAAATGGTTTTAGCTAACCCCAGACTGGTGTCCTCCAAAACCACAATTCTCTTAATTTGTAAGGGAATTCCAATGCAACAGATCTGGAGCACCCTAGACAGTTTATTACAAACCAAGATCTCTACACTCGGCTTCAAATGGATATTGCTATGAATGGATGCTTCTCCTTCCACTCACTTTTTTCAAGTTGTTCCTGCCAACTCTTTGAAGATCCACTGTCCCAGGCAAATTGCAGAATTTTGGCTACATGGAGCAAGATAATTCAGAGTCTGCTTTTTTGAGTCTCCTATTTCTGGTGGCCAGTGGGTAACTTTTCCCGGGAAGGCCTTCTCTGTGACAGCACCACAATTATGGAACTCAATTTGTAAGCATATTTGCCTGGCACAATTGCCTTTCAGATACCAGGCGCAGTTTATCCTGTTCTCCTCAGCCTTAAACAGCAATTAATATTGATCTTTTTTTTTTAGCTACTGTTGACCCATTTACTGTATTTGTTCTTAGAATGTATTATTTAATTTTCTAGGCTGAGTGAATACATCTTATTCAATCGGGATGTTTTTCAAATGTTTGTGAGCCATCAAAAGGCAGATTTAAAACTTCTAAACAATAATGAATTCAGGTTTTACCACTCCCGTCCCACCCCCATAAAGTCCTGGCTGAATCCCAAGCTGTCTGCCTCAATTCTCTATCTGTGAAAGGAGAGTCAAAACTCTTTTCACTACGCAAAGGATTCAGAATCGCAGCAGACTTCAACGGATGTATTGGTTCTCTCGCCCTATTTGGACAACATCCTCCAAGCCAAAAAGAAGGAAGGATGAACACATACAATCTTCTTTTACCACGTGCAGCATTTAAGAGAAGGGGACATCCAGGTCAATGTCCTCTTCCTACCTCATGGCCACACAATGTCACTTAATTTCTCCAAGCATGGACTCATCAAACCCAATCTCTGACTTCAAAAATCAGCATGAGCTCATTGAAAAACTGACATGGTTAGTATGATAGATCAGGAGTGGGGAACTATGGCTCCTTTATGACTTGTGGGCTTCAATTCCCAGAATACCTGAGCCAGCCATGCTGTCTCAAAAATTCTGAGAGTTGAAGTTCACAGGTCATAAAAGGGTCATAGTTCCCCACCTCTGTGATAGATGAATGTTTACAGAATTACTCTGCAGCCACCTTGCTCTATAGAATCTTTACACTAATCTTCCCAAACTTGGATGTCCTCCAGATGTGTGCATTTCCATTCTTAGCAATATATACTGCCTGTGGAATTTTGGGATGTAACCCTAATCAAATAACACCTCCTATGGCTATTATACAGTCTGTAGCCTATGGAAATTAGAATAGACAAGAGTAAAGTGTTACAGAAAGTGCTGCCTCTTTGCCATATCTGGTCAATGGAATTTTTGTAACTCAAATATGGTAATCATATCCTGTCCTTATCCTTCAGTATTGGGTAAAGAATATGAAATACTTAAACAAGGTTTCTTCTCCAATCCAGCAGCAGGCCCTTTTATGTTTATAAGCTATAATACCTTCTCACCTCCCAGCAGGACTCTTCAATTCTACAAGAGATGAAAGCTAAGCTAGGCTGAACTGGAAAGAAAGCTCCCCTTGGACAGATTAAACTCCTATATATTGAGCTGTACCACAAGCCAATTAGATGACTTGATAGCTGGAACAAGAACGGTCCAGAGGTCATCTAGTCCAATCTGCTCCTTGGGGTAGGATCTATAGTCAGCATAGGAGAAAAATAAAAAAACCCATATCAAAATAAACCACAAAGACCTAAGAATAGCATGGTTTATTCAACTGCCAGTGGCTTTATAAAGCATCAAACAGAATCTACTCCTGCTCATTATATGATATTCTTTAACCCCGAAATTACAGTTGGGCAGGGCAGAATGCTGGTCAAAATCAAAAGTCCTCCCACAAGCAATGGCTAATAGTTAGAAGAACTAGTAAAATCCCCACATGCAAATGCAGTATAGCTTAGAGAATCGCCGAAGAACAAATAATAGATGAGTAACATTTACATGTTCTACCTCTAAGCTTCTCAGAAGTTTTGGGTTAGTCATCACTAGAAAAAGAATGTTAGATCAGATCAATGCTTACCTTGTCCTGTTTTTACCCCACCCTTGTTTCTTCCTTTTGCATTCTTGGGCCACAACCCTAAGAAGTGACACTGCCAAACCAACCTCAGGCATCTGGTAAGGACACTCCCTGGATATCTCCACCCTTGTAACGCTAAAATAATCAATAGCGTCCATAAGTCGATTTTCCTGGGAAGTGAGTATAGGCAAACACCCAAACACACACACTTAGTTCCATTTGACTCAACAGCTGTCATGGCTCAGGGATCTATCTGAACCTTAGCTTTTTTGCTGGAAGAATTAGATTTGCGAAACAAGTTGTTGCAATTAACTTGCAGTTACTGGATTTCTACCTTAGCATTGCCATTGCTCTTTCCTAGCTCTCTCTCCTGCCCTCCCACTTCTTTATGATCATCTTCCCTAACTTGAGACCCTCCACCCATGAGGGACTACAACTCCTGGAACTCTCAGCCTCCTTTTGGCCATGCTGGCTGAAATTCCAAAATTTAGGTCATTCCCCAAGCAATCCGGAGATGCAAATTGTGTCTAAAGTATGGAATAAGCCGGATGAGAAAGTTGCACGTCCACCATTATCTAGCATGCCTGAGAGCTCTCCCTTCCCAGAATCCTTTGCAATATACAGAGATTCCTTAGCAGACGGACTGGCGTTACCTTGACAAAGAAAACAATGTAGAAGGAAATCTCTCCATTTAGGAACTTGAACTCTAATGAGCTAAGCCAGGGCAGGTTTTTTTTTCTTCTTATTAGAGGGAAGAAAACTAAATGTCTGTCTTCTCTGTGGGACAGTGATTCATTAAACAACATGCACCAACACACCCACCCTCAGGGCTCCATATCTCCAGAACAGAGTTTCTCAACCTTAGCTGCTTTAAGAGGGATGGACGTCAGCTCCAAAAACTCCCCTCCCCCATCTGGGAGTTGAAGTCCACCCCTCTTAAAGCAGCCAAGGTTGAGAAATATTGCTCCCGAGGAAACTGCCCTGGGTGTTTTCTGAGAACTTCAGAAGTTGCTACATATATTGTTCAAAGTTATCTATCCTGCAAATGCTTACTGCTGTGTTTTACCAATGCCATTCAACACGCTCAGGCAACTACAACTGCTCCTCTGTTCTCTTGTTTTTCCTTGCCCTCATTTGACATCAATGGACTGACAACATTGCCCTTTCTCATTACGATGCTCTTGTTGACCAGCTCAGGAACATCAAGGAAAAGCTTACTATTCAAGAAGGATGCTTTTAGAGCAATTGATATGCTATTTTTCCAAAAGACTTCAGGGTAACCAGATTCTTACATTCTGGTTTGTTGAACATTTCTGATGACCAAGATACACTTGAAAAATGCACTTTGGGATTGGTGATGGGGATAGCATCAACTCGAGTAAATTGAAATAGGTCCATTTAAACAAAGTGTATCTAGGGAAGAAAGGAACACTCTGGAAACAGTTTCAGGGAGGATTCAGCCTCAACCCACAGATTCTTGTTTTGTGCAAATTAATATGCACCATCTATGTTGTAGATATGATAGAAGGAGAGCTGGTTAATCTATGATGGCCATAAAATCAGGAGCTTGGCAGAACACACATTTTTAAGCACGTATTGCAGCTCACAAGTGCTTATGCCTCTTAATATATTTTGTAAGGTGGAAAAGGTCCTATCACATTCTTGATTTCTTTAACACAAGTAGATGGGAAGCTTTTGTAACCCCAATCTTGTAAAACACCTAAGAGGAATTGTGGTGGCCACAGACAAACATCTCTTCTTGTTGTTGTTGTTAGTCACAAAGTCATGTCCGACCCATCGCAACCCCATGGACAACATTCCTCCAGGCATTCCAATCCTCTACCATCCTCCGGAGTCCATTTAATCTCACGCCTACTGCTTCAGTGATTCCATCCACCCAACTCATTCTCTGTCATCCCCTTCTTCTTTTGCCCTCAATCGTTCCCAGCATTAGGCTCTTCTCCAGTGAGTCCTTCCTTCTCATTAGGTGGCCAAAGTATTTGAGTTTCATCTTCAGGATCTGGCCTTCTAAAGAGCAGTCAGGGTTGATCTCCTCTTAAAACCATCTCTTAATCTATATAGGACAAATAACTCTTAATTAATTAAACAAACAAATACTATCCTTAAAAAAACTGAGAATCTCTAAGCCAACTTTTCCTAAGGTGGCATTGTCTAAATCAATGTATCTCAACCTTAGCAACTTTGCAATATGTGGACCTGAAATCCCAGAATTGAAGTCCACCCACCTTAAAGTTTCTCAGGGTGAGAAATACTGTTTTGCTCCAAGTGATCTGGTAGGGTGAGGAGCACAAAGGAACTATAGTCTCCCTGTTGGAAGGAAGCCAAAATGGGGAAAGCTATTCGCACAAAAAAAAAACTGTTTAAGAAAGGAAGTGTTCTACTTCCTTCTTTCCCTGCAACAAGCAACAATAAGCAGCAGTTTTGCATAACTTCCCTGAGCACTTTGGTTGATTAGGCATAAGGGGTCAGGAAAGGCTGCCCTTATTGGTCAACTGACAAGAACAGCTAGCAAAAGGGAATTTGTAAGGTCCTAAGAAATTGTTACAACTAGTCTTATTCTCTTTTCACTCCTTTATTATTTATTATTATTATTTATTATTCCAGACTAATGCACTTGCCCACAGTGGAAACATGGCTCTTCTTATTTGCTCACAGGAAATAATGAAACAACAAAAAATGCATTCATTTCCTATAAGCTTAGCTCACTGGCTGCTGTTTAAAGAAGACTGCAAAAGTTCAGTTCTTGAAGGCACCTATCTTAATTTGTTTATTTTATTTTATATTATTTTATTCAGTGATTAGATTTCTGTCTAACAAATATATCTAATTCCTTGCCTTTTCCCAAGGAATTTAGGGTAGGTACACAAACATCCGATGTTTCTCATTACAGACTATGGCAAACAGGTTGGGCTGAGAGTAAATGACCAATTTTAAGTAATCTGGGGAGCTTTTGTCTTTGAAGACGACTAGAACCCGACCTCACAATTCCAACACCTTAAATACTGCCCTTTATAAATGTGGTATATTGACAGTCTGCTTCTTTTCCGTAACGGAAAGCAAAATCACATATACAGGATCCCCAAACAATTCCTAAAGAATGGTGACTGCATCCATTATTTCCTATAGGTATTATTTCTTTACATGCTCAAGTTAAAAGCTAGATTTTGAAATTGGATCACAACTTTTGTAGTAAGAAGGGCCAAGTTTGTTTTTTGTTTTTTTAATTTGATTTATATGCCGCCCTTCTCCGGAGATTCAGGGCAGCTTACAATGTGCTAAGCAATAGCCTTCATCCTTTTGTATATTTATACGAAGTCAGTTTATTGCCCCCACAACTGGGTCCTCAATTTACCTACCTTAGAAAGGATGGAAGGCTGAGTCAACCTTGAGCCTGGCGAGATTCGAACCTGCAGTAATTGCAGGCAGCTGGTCTTAATAACAGGGTGCTTTAAACCACTGTACTACCAAGGCTCTTTTTGAGGATAATATGAGAATGCATCTAAAAATAGCTTACACAAATCTTTTAAGATACATTGATTTTAGTTTTTACAGAATTAGCTGTAGACTTCTGCCTGCATGGTTTTCTTTCTAACATTAGAACCTTTTTAAAAATGAAAGAGTAAAACATACCATTCCATTCAGTTTACTTTGGATGCAGCAAACAAAATCTGAATATACGTTGCTTCCTTAAACAATAAAGTCCAATAATTTGGTGAATCATTCTACATAAAGTTTTTTGGGGGGGAGGTTAAATAAATTACATTAAAAATATGTATAATTTATGTAGTTATGTAATTAAATACATTTAAACATACACCCTCTTCCCAATTGGTTCATAAAATAAAGGCCTTACAGTACATATATACTTTCAGGAACAGGTACCGGCATTTCCTTGAATACAGTACTTGATTAAGCCCCAGGATAAATTATATGTTGCAAACCATGGTTTTCCTTCAACAGTAAATTAATGCAATAGAATAACTAAACTACGAGCAACACTTCAAATATCACCACAACCAAGTACTCACAACAAAGTTTTCATAAACATCAGGAATATGGGGATGAAGCTAGTTTACAAAGATGTTATAAGAATTAATGAAACTTTATCCCCAACATCCTTTGAATTCTCAAAAAATGAGAAAGAATGTTTTAGATACTTATGCCTATTTTTTTTCCAATCGACAACCCAAAACAGATTTCCTTAATTTGTGATCCACCAATGCAAAACTATATTCATGAGGATCCCTGCTTTTATGATTGCAAGCTGGCAGCAAGTTCAGGAAAGGTACCAAAGCAGTGATACAAATGATCCTGCTACTCAAGTGAAGGAGCAGGAGAATTCTGTGTAGTAGATCTGCTTCATCAATTTGAAATAAATGAAATAAACGTATTTCCATTTGCATTTTTTTCCTCTCCATATATTTTAATTGCAATATTTTTTGCTTACATCAGATTGGAAAGTGGTGCAGACTATTGAATATATGTCATGTTTTGCAAAGTCAGAATTTTTCATTGGCAGTCGTTATTTATTTATCTGACTTTCCGAGCATAACTAGGCAAGGCCAAGTTTGCTTCAGGATCAACATGTCACAAAACAATTCACATAGCTATGTAGTATGGGGGGGGGATGATGAGGACTAGTCACTTTCTTTGCTTCCTTGAACCTAGGAGAATTTTAAAACAACCCATTCCTACTCACTTTTTGATAAATGGGCATACTGCAACCCTCTAAATACTACTTAAGAACAACTCCTTTCATTGATCAGAATTGTGGTTTAGCAACATTTAAATTCTCACTTAGGCTCAGTGGTGGGATTCAAGTAATTTAACAACCGGTTCTCTGCCCTAATGATTTCTTCCAACAACCAGTTTGCCAAACTGCTCAGAAAGTTAACAACCGGTTCTCCTGAAGTGGTGCAAACTGGCTGAATCCCACCACTGCTTAACCTCTTTCATCAGGGATGAAAACTACAGAATTAAGTCCAGGACAGGATGCATACTAAAATACCAGACCAAAGGTTAAGAAGAGGCGATAATCAATCCACACCAAGATGCCAGGGATTGAACCCTAGGCCTTAAACATACAACGTGCAAGCTAAATCCTTCAGTTTGCTCACTGAAGCCCATGGAATCCAAACTAAGGCTCCCATAGCAAACTTGCTGGAGAAGGCAAGGCACTGAACTCATACAATCAAACAACTCTATGGCCATGCTTCCCTGCAGAACTTTGCCCCAAGTATGGCAAACTTGCCTTCTTTGCCATCTTGTAGGAGTAATCCCTCACTTGTCAGCAAAAAAAAAAAAAAGGGGGGGGGCACAATAAAAAGTTGAAAAAAGTCTAGATAAAAACATATCTGTGTGCAAAGAAGAGGCAGGTTGGTATCTCAACTACCTTGAAGGAGGGCTGGCTGGCAATTGGGGTTGTTGTGTGTCTGAGGATGCTGTGCAGGAAAGCTAAGCCGGCAGGCTAAGCGATTCCACCGGTATCACTATTGTACTGCACAGGGCTGCCAAAAACAGTATAGTGAGGTTCAATATTTAAATGGACTGAACTATAGATTTAGGACGGGGAAAAAGCAGAAGGGGGTTGGTTGCAAATCCTTGACCGGTGGGAAATAACATATCCAGGCCCTGAAAGAGTGAGATCGGCATCCTGGCTCTGTGGGATGGCCGGCGTCCGAAAATCACTGCTGCCACTTATTTTCTCATCCTGTGAAATACGGGAGCCATGTAAGGACACCGGGACCGGCTAAAGCTGCGGGGCGGGCGGGGAAGCCTCCCTGTGCCCCACGCAATTCCCGGGTTATCTGGGTGGGCAGAAGCGCGGATGGCGGCCAGGGCAAACCGCGGGGACCGGCCCTGCAGGGAAGGCACGGAGATCGTAGGGCACCGGAGCCCGGAAGCGGAGGGGTGAGAAGGTAAGGGAAGCAAGCATGGGGTTGGGAGGACAATCTGCCGCATCTCACCGTGGGTATAGATGTTGCCCAGCTCGTTGTGCAAGTAGAAAAGGCTGCGGAGACAGCCGGACCCGGAGCTTACCGGCCGGTAGCCCGTTAGCACGAAGCGGTTGAATTGCAAATGACGGGGGGAGCTGGCCCAGTCCAGGAGCCGGGCTCCCCCCAGGAAAGCCATGGCCGGGCTCCCCCCCCAGGGTCAGCTACTACCCGGGTTCTGCATCCTTCCAGCTCTGCTTCCTCCTCCTTCTGCCGTTGCTGATGGGGCCGCTGCAGGCGGGGACTCTTCCTTGGGCTTCTCCCCCCCCCCCACTCCTTTTCCCCTCCGCAGCCTGAGCTCACAATTCTGCCCCGCCCACCGACCTCATTAACATAATAGATGCGAGTGTCGGCCGCCGCCTTTGCCCGGACTTCTTGCAGGCAACGCGCCCTGCCCTTCTTCGTTTGCATCTTCTTATGCAAAGCCGCGCCCACTGTCCCTCGTCTCGTTTGCATAATCTCTGCACCGCAGTTCGGTATGCATGGCTGTCCGAACCGGGATTCTCTGCGTTGCGTAATACTATAGGATGTAGAGATGCAAACCACACCTATTCTATTTTGAGAGCCTATCAACTGTCCAGGAGAAAACTATAGCGTTCTATTATTAGCATAACCGAAAGCCTTCCTCGCATCGGTGCTCGCTGTTCATAAACGTCAGCTTTTTGCATAAGCATTGAGACACGCCCTGAGTCTCCTCCCAAGGAGGACTGTGATTGGGTAACGCGGCGCGCGCGGAAGACAGGCAAAAGACGCCCTCCAAAGGCTGAAGGGTGTGTAAGGTTAACGCCGCATGATTCTAAATCCTAATTAATCGGAAACTACTGTACACTAGCCTGTTAAGCCTAAGCGCCTCAGCAGTCTTACATCTTCTTGGAGGAGGACTATTTTATAGGGTCTTAATAATTATTATTTTATATCATATTTAATACACAGGTGGTCCTCCACTTACAACCAGAATTACACCCAAAATATATGTTGTTAAGTTGGACATTTGATAAGTGAGTTTTGTCCCATTTTACGACCTTTCTTGCCAACCTTAAGTGAATCATTGCAGTTGTTAACTTGGTAACATGGGTTGTTAGGTGAATCTGGCTTCCCCATTGACTTTACTTGCCCAAAATTTGCAAAAGCTGATCACATGATCCTGGAAAACTGCAACTACCATTAATATGAGTCAGTTGCCAAGATTTTGAATTTTGATCACATGGCCATGGGGATGCCACAGCAGTCGTTAAGTGTGTAAAATAAGTCACTTTTTTCTGCACTGTTATAACTTTGAACAGACACTAAACAAACTATGTCGAGGACTACCTCTATACTATTACAATATAAGTGCATTATTATTATTATTAAACCAGGATTCCTGCCTTAGGTAGGGGGTTGGACTAGAAGACCTCCAAGGTCCTTTCCAGCGCTATGATTCTATGACTACTCTTTGTGTTATAAGATGCATTTAATTTTTAAATTGTTTCTAGAACACTTTTTCTCCTGTAGATTATCTCCATTTTAAAACAATTCCACAAACAAGCCAATTCAACACTACAAAAGTATGTGCAGGTCTCCAAATTGCCCATCATAAATGAAAGTCTGAGGAAACTGCTTTGAGTTTTGAAGCCTGCAGACTATTTTGGACCTGAGTGACTCTATAAGATTTCTTCAATAAGGGCTAACAGAACTTTCCCCCTTAAAAGGGCATTAAAAGGGCCAAAGCATGTTATAGGCATGCGGTTTTCAGCAAGACAGAATTGGTTTGATAAGGCTTTCTTCTCAGATGCTCTCTGATGAACACACAGGCCTGGAATTCCAAATCCTAATCAGATCTGATTTTGTATAGGCTATCAAGTTTAGTAAAGGTCAGGGTTCAATAATATTCCCAACAGCCCTGTATGGTAGTCTAACCACATATCATTTCCCTCAAATTGCTGACTGTTGACAGTGATTTATCTGAAATCAGAGTGATTGGCAGAAATAGACTTTGAAGAAGAAACTCCTAGTCTGTAAATCATTCTGCCACTGTGGAAGGAGAGAATTCAAATCCTATACTGTAGAAGATTCTCCTTATATAAAAGGAAGATACAAAATTGATACAGTTTGGAATTGCACTCCTTCACTTATTTTTGACTGGTAGTAATTAATGAATCAAGGTCCAGGTTCTTTCACTATTCATCCACAAAATGCCCACATTCATGACAAATTGACTATATTAGTCAAATCCATGTGAAAAAGTTGTGTTTCTTTATTCCTTATTGTGTCAGTTTTAAATCCTGCCCAATGGAGGATACACTAACCCAATCATACCAGAGGTGGTATTCAGCAGGTTCTGACCAGTTGTGGAGAACCGGTAGCGGAAATTTTGAATAGTTCGGAGAACCTGTAAATACCACCTCTGACTGGCCCCTCCCCCATCTATTCTCTGCCTCCCGAGTCCCAGCTGTTCAGTAAATTTTGCAGGATTTTGCAGTAACATTCCCCTGAAGTGGGGTGGGAATGGAGATTTTACAGTATCCTTCCCCTACCACACCCACCAAGTCACACCCATCCAGCAATGCCACGCCCACAGAACCAGTAGTAAAATTTTTTGAATCTCATCACTGTATCCCAGATAGAGTGTATCTGGGCCAATGTTCAGTATCTGCTCAGTTGTATCTTAGCATCTAACCCAAATACACAAGTAATGGGCTTGCATCACAATGTCACAATATATATAGTTTGTTCCAGGGCTGAAATCCAGCAGGTTCTGACAGGTTCTGGAGAATCGGTAGCGGAAATTTTGAGTAGTTCGGAGAACTGCAAATACCACCTCTGGCTGGCCCCAGAGTGGGGTGGGAATGGAAATTTTGCAATATCCTTCCCCTGGAGTGGGGTGGGAATAGAGATTTTGCAGTATCCTTCTTTTACCATGCCCACCAAGCCACATCCACCAAGCCACACCACGCCCACCAAGCCATGCCCACAGAACCGGTAGTAAAAAAAATTGGATTTCACCAGATTTGTTCCCTATTTCACTCCCCATTCCCCATAGATTTTTATACTCTGGGTAGTGCACACCAAGGGAAATAAATAAAAGTGTACGAAATGTAGTTGATAATCCTCAAATTAAGACTTAATTTGATTAGAAAAGTTTTGGAATGTGCAGAAATGGACAAACTTACAAAGGCAATACAAGAAAAAGAGGAAACAGAATATTATATAGTGTGGGAGAAATGGTATGAGTGGTTAGAGGAGAGAGATAAAAGGCAAGGAAAGATTAAATAAGGAAGATATAGGAGTAAAAATGTAATAATAAATAAGAGGAAACAGAAAAAATGAAGATTGTAGAAATGAAATTGTGTACACTTATTTATATGTATATATGTAAATAAATTAATGTTAGAATTATATGTATAAAGAATATATTGAAATAAGGGAGAAAAAATTGATAAGTAAGAAATGTTTTACCAATGCAAAATTATTGGAAATTGTTATTCTTTTTTGTTTTTTTTTTAAAAATATTTAATAAAAATTATTTTTTAAAAATTAAGATTCATCATATTGCTACACTCAATTTTGCAAGCTTTTTTGTCATGGCCATTAAGCAAATCACTGTGGTCATTAAGTGAGACATCACATGAGTGCAACTTGCAACCTTCCCTACCGACTATCTAATTGACTTTGCTTGTTGGAAGCTGGTTGGGAAGATCACAAATGGTGATCATGTGACTGCAGGATTCTGTGATGGTCATAAGTGCAAGGATCAGTCATAGCTCTTTTCTTTCGGTGCTGTCATAGCTGTGAAGTCACTAAATGAATTATCATTAAGCAAGATTTACTTATAATATTTCTATTAAAAACAACCATGAAAATCATCTGTGATTGCCTACAATCAAGCTATGGTCCTAAGGCCCACTGAAATAAAATAGGCTTTGGGGCCTTTCTAAATGCAAAATGAGTCTAGGAAAGATGTACTTCAGATACAACCTGTTTCAAGGTGTTGATGTTACTGAGAAAGTCTAATGCAGGGTATCAAACTTGCGTCGTCATGGCGGTGTCATGTGATATATATTGTGTCTTTTTCCCCCTTCACTAAACCAGGCATGGGCGTGGCCAGTACGTGACGCATCCGGCCTGCAGGTTAGACAGCCCTGGTCTAAGGTAACTAACAGAAGATCTCTGCAACAGTAAAAAATGACAATAAAGGTTATCTATCTATCAATATAAGCAATTCTGGTACATCTGGAACACCTAATTGATGTAAGCTGTACATGTACAGTATAATATGGAATTGAGGGATTGGCAGGATATGAAACTTGCTATACCAGATTTTGGTGGTTTTGCAAGCCATTCTAAGTGGAGGATAAGTCAACTCCTCTTTCTCTCTACTACACAAATGGAGCTTGCAAACTGTTTACAGAAATTTGCTAGGTAGGAGGCAGGGATGCAAAGAGGGCGTCAGCTTCTCTGTTCCCTGGCTGAAGATCAAGGAAGGTCAACTGTCTCTTCCCCCTGATGTAAGCAGAATCATGGTTTTATAAAGCTCACGGAGCAGCTGGGTTCTTCAGCTGATTGTGTTACACCATCACCAGAATGCTCATATCAGCAAAATGATTGCTTTCCCTGTGTATAGTAGATTCTATTGTCTTCCAGAAAAGACGACAATTTTTATTTCAGTAGGAACATTTAAAAAAGATTTACTGTTGTATACAAAACTCACTTCTGAACATGAAGGTGTTCCCTTAAATAAACCAATCTGTATTGTCAGACCAGGTCCATATCCAGATCACACAATTAATTTTAATGGCTACTTGCTTTATTATGTTTTTCTTAATATACATGCAGCACAATTATTTCATAATAAGTTAAATAATTAAACAAATTTCAATTTTATACAAGAGGATGACAAGAGGAGTCAGCCTGATAAAGTTTCGGATATGGATTTGATTCATTGAAAGGACAGAACAAATACCAAATACATTTGAATGTAGACTCTGCAGTAAATGATTCTAAAATAAGGCCCTGGAGATTCAGCAAACCTAAAAAAAATGGAGAAGGAATGGGGCATTAACCCATGTCTCTGTTTGAAAAGGGCCCCATTCCATGCATGGTTTGGTATTTGAAACTGTCCGATGGGCTGCTATCAACACTTCCTAAAATACCATTTCAGCATCCTTCCAGGAATTTGGAAATCGTGGCTTGTAATCATTTCCAGTTGCCACAAAATGATTCTAAAACTGAGAGTTAACCAACATAGGGTGGGGCCCATCAAGAGACAAATCTGCCAGCCCTCATTTTACAATGCTGCCCTAGGCACTTGATGTAGTTACTAATTGTTGAGGGAAAGTACTTTACTGTTCAGTAAAGTTCAGAGGCACTCTTTATTCTTTCACATACTTGAGGGCTGAACCCACAGCTCCCGGAATCATGGTCTTAGGTTTAGATTTAGTCTTGTTCTCTTTCAGTCTTAAAAATTTCTGGACTCGTCTTCTTACAAGTCATTGAAGAGTTCCAAAGACTGGTTTCTGGTACCTAATATTGACAAAAGGCACGTGTGTAAACAAGGTCGAAGATCCTGAAATTAAAATGATTGGAACTGAAACATTCCGTACATTCTGTTCATGAATTATACACACACACACACACACACACACACACAATACACACACACACACAAAACACACACAAGTTTTCCCTAATTAGCACTGTTCCCTTCCTGGGACACACACAAAGGCCCATTCAAACAAATCCTTTACAAGCTGGGATACTCTAGAAGTACTAGGACTGTAATTCCTAGTTTCCCTTAAACTTTGTTTACAGGTTTGGCTATTAAATTATCGATTAATTTTATAATAATATATTTCTATAATTATTGTGTTGTTCTGATTTGTACTAAACCTTGGGAAAAGCATATAACAACGAGGACCTCGGTTGGAGGGCACCAGGTTGGAAAAATCTAGGGTAGGCGTGTCAAACTCAAGGCTTGCAGGCCAAATCCGGCCCATAGGGTACTTAGATATGGCAGTGCCACTCTGGAAACAGCGAAGGACTGGCTCGCATCGCCTCCGCCAGCGTGCAGCCTACCCGAGCTCCATTTTTGACTGCAACAGCCTCCTGCAACCCTCTGCCAGCGAAAACGGAGCTCAGGAGGGCTATGTACATCCCTCCAGAGCTTCGTTTTCGCTGGCAGAGCTCTCAGGCCAACACAGGTGCCCCCGACCGGAGTGATGTTGAGCTGGCCATGCCCACACATCCCCTGAGATCAAACACAACCCTGATGCCGCCCTCAATGAAATCGAATTTGACACCCCTGATCTAGGGGATATTGTTTTGAAGTATATAGCTGGAGCAGAACCCCCCCCTCCTCCATTCCATTCTCAGCTGAAGAATTACAAGAGCTAGTGGATCACATTCCAAAAAGCTGACTTTTAGAATAATGTCTTCTCTTGCTCTCTCCTAAAGATAGTACATTATTTAAAAAAACCTGATAGGTTACATCGGGTTTTTCAAACTTGGCAATTTTAAGATATGTGGGCTTCAACTCCCAGAATCCTCTAGCCAGCATGGGAGTTGAAGTCCAATCATCTTACAATTGCCAAGTTTGAAACACACTGCATTAAATCACACACTGTATAGTTGTTCTGGATCCTGTTTCACTTTGTGGCTAACCAGATGCTACTAGGTACTAGGAGATTATGCTGTCCTCTTCTTTTAAACAATTCTGCACTGGCAACCATTATGACTAGGGAAGGAACACTGAAAGAATTTGGCACAAGGATCTGCTAACAGCCTCATCACCACCAATCTAGTCTATGATTCAATAAAATAACACACTATTTATATGCAGCAGATTCTGTCCCATTAGCTAGGATTTGCTATTGACATGAAGAAAGTTAGTATTTCTTCTATCAGTTCAGCTTCACTGCATGTTCTCATTTTCTACTATTGGTGATTATTCATTCTGCATAATTTTATACAGTCATTGCCTGTCTTGCTCACCTTCTCCTCCTCATGAAATTCATCCCAACATTGTAAAAAAAAAAAAAAAAACCCTTATTTGGGAATTGCTCAAGGCTCCTAAGGATTTTGGTTGCCACCCTATATTCTGTACCTTTTTTTTTTTTAAGAACAGCATAGATGCATAGCCATCCAAGCCTTGGCTACAGCTGCAGGGCTCACAGAGCCTTAGGGACAGCCGACCACACCTTACCTCCCAAACACACTGCAGGTCCAGTAGGAAACCAGGAATCTGAAACCAGATTAGCAAAAGTCAGGAGAAAGTACCAATGTTCCTCACTTTCTTCCAGAACCTGTCCTCTTATTCAAGATCGCTTGGTTCCCCACTACTAATGACAAAATACTCACAGAAATGAACCATGTTCAATGAAAAATGGACAATCCAGTGTATCTCCTACTCAGTCCAGGAAAGCAGAAAATCTATCAAGCTGTGAACCACAACTCAACAGAGCTGATGATTTATAACACAGAAGGATCCTTGACAATATGAAAATAATTTAATGAAGGCTTCGAGTTCCAAAATCCATCCTGTACCTGTGGAACAAAGGACGGCTAGTTTCCCTTTTCCTCATTCTTTGGTGTTTCTAGAAACTTCCCTGATGCCAAGTAAATAATGTTTTCATGGGTCTCGAGGTCTTCGGAGTGTTTGCAGCTAAATGTCTCACTGATGATACAACCACAACATGAGAACCGGTTTTCCCTAGTCAGTGTCCAAAAATTCATCAAGCATACTATACTCAGGCCTCCATTCCTTCCAAAGTTTTCCCCCTTCCATCAGTTATAAGGAACAGGTATGTTGTCACACAGATCTACATTACTCCATAATGCCATTGGGGAATATTTCTGGTATAATGGGAGCTTCTACCAGTCCTCTTTGTCCAACAGGACCTTTTTACAAAATTCCAGTGCCATAAAGGCTGCTTTGAGATTAAATTAAGCTGACATGTCTTCCCCAAGGAGACGTGGCAAGAGCGTCTCCACTCCCTCAGGCTTTTCCTGCCTCAAAGAAAGCTGTGATGTGGGGGATATTGTTACGGAGCCTTGCTACCCAGTGACCTTTGGCTTTCTGGAATGTGGTTCTCAGCCTAAAACCTTCGACTTCCACTATGTCATAGAGCCACAGCTGCCCATCTTGAGTGACTAAACACTGTAAGGTCCCAGTCTTTTTGTCCCTAATGAACCAAGGAAGGTCTGCTTTAACTGATCTGGCAGTAAAAGTCACAAACTGCAGGATCTGAGCTCCTCAGATGGTGGAGATGAGAGATTTGAGAGAGGACTGGTTGGTGGAAGAAAGGTTCTCATAGCTGTGGCACAGACACGAGCAATCGGAGGACGTCTCGTCATCTCCCCCGGCAACTCCACTCCCATTGTGCAGGGGACGGTGGTGGGGGGCCCCACGCGTTGTGCAGATCACCACACGAGTATGTCGATAGGCTACAGCCCATGCCTCACCCCCAAGACACTGGCAACGGTTCCGTGGCCCTTTGGAGGAGAATGGGACTAAAGAATTCCCCGTCTTCTTTTGTACAAAAAGACAAGTCCTGAAAAAGAGGGAAAAACAGGTGACATGGCCAGCTAGCTCTGATAGCAAAATATCAGCAATAGCCACGCAATCATGCCCAATGCCCCTTACAGAGCACAATCATGAAAATCACTTTTCATCACTTTCCCAGGCAGTTAGCGATACAGGTAGATTTGTTTAACAACTATCTTGTTTAGCAACCATTCACGGTTGCGATGGTGATGAAAAAATAATTGGCACCAGTCTTTGCATTTTTTTACCTTTGCAGGTCTGTAAAGCAAAGGAGAACTAAAATAAGATTGTAAGGTGATTTTAGCTAGAGACCACTTAGTTTAACAACTGAATTGTGAGTCACAATTGTGGTAACTAAACACAGACTATCTGTACATTTCTAAATTGCCTTTAGCTGCCTTTTTCCTTATAAATGAACCAGCTTCAAAATGTAAAATTGACAGCTTTGGGTTATCCATTATTTTGGAGATAAGGTCAATTGACCGATTGTAGATGTGACAATCAGAGTAGTTTGGGGAGATGTTGGTATGCCTCCTCCCCTCTGATCATTTTTCATCCTCCATCTCAACCTTTAATGGTCAGTCCTCTTCATTAATGCTTAGTTCCTTGAATTAAGTGAGTTTGGCTATAACTTGAGCCTGGGGGTGGGGGTGAAATGCCACCTGTTGGGTCATCTCTGGGGTAGGTGCAGTGGTGAAATGTAAAATTTGTTGCTACCGGTTCTGTGGGCGTGGCTTGGTGGGGGGAGGTGTCATGTGACTGGATGGGCGTGGCCAACTTTTTCTTTTTTTTTACTTTTTTAAAGCTTTTTTTTACTACCTATTCGCCGGAACCGATAGTAAAAAAATGCTTTAACAAAGTAAAAAAAAGGTTCTGATGATCGTGCGGCACAGCTGTGATCGTCACAACTTTTTAAAAAGCATTTTTGTCAATCAGCTGTGCCACGCAATCGTCGGAACCTTTTTTTTTACCGTTTTAAAGCATAGTGATAGTTTATATCACTACCGATTTGCCTGAACAGGAGCGAACTGGTAGCATTTCACCCCTGGGTAGCTGGGTCTTCTTTCATTCACCATGAGCCAAAGAGATTTATTTGGCTTGTGGTGACAGTGAGAACAATTAATCAGTGGAACAACTTGCTTCCAGAAGTTGGAGGTTTTTAAGAAGAGATTGGTCAATCCATTTGTCTGAAATGGTATAGGTCTCCTGCTTGAGCAGAGGGTTGGACTAGAAGACCTCCAATATCCCTTACAACTCTGTTATTCTGAACTTCTTTCATACCCATTACTTCCTGGAGCCCTATCTGAGACTGACCTCAAAAATGGAAAGTAGAGGACAGCCACCTTCCAGTATTTTCTAGGAAAGAGACGGTGGGGATATGTTTATCCCTGCTTGTTTTAGCTGTATTCTGAAATATGTCTTTATTTTAGCATGCAGAAGTCTTGCTTTTCTTCATGCAGAGAAGAAAGAAAGAGGCTGAACTGGGCTTCTGGTGCTTATTTGCTAGTTTCCCTGTATTTGTCAGTTTTAATCATTTCTCTTCTCTTCTGGAAGTTGCTCAACAATTAGTCCATCAGATCTTTTTTCTACAGGACATAGCTACCTGCAGTTTCATCCCTGAGACTATTTCTATCCTGATGTCTTCCATTCACTCATTTACTTGTTCATTTATTTTACATTATTTTGATTTGGGAGATGCCAAATGGAGTACCAGCCTACAGAACAGAAACCATATCCTTCACACAGCTTCTACAGGGCAGGGCCAAAAGAGAAAAGATGGCCTCACAGTTGCACTTAGCAATAGTGCTTAAGACTTATATACCACTTCATAGTGCTTTGTAGCACTCTCTAAGCGGTTTACAGAGTTAGCATATTGTCCCCAACAATCTGGGTCCTCATTTTACTGACCTCAGAAAGATGGAAGGCTGAGTCAACCTTGAGTTGGTCAGGATCGAACTCCTGGCAGTGAGCAGAGTCAGCCTGCAATACTGCATTCTAACCATTGGGTCACCACGGCTCCTCACAATCAAGGCCTCCCCAGTTTTATACATTTATCAATGCCACACATACATAGAAAGAGATCGAGTTCGATTGCACGGCTGCACCCACCATGTTGCTAGATCAGGGATGTCAAACTCATGGCCCGGGGGCCGGATGCGTCACATGCTGGCCCCGCCCAGTTTAGCTAAGGGGAAAAAAGTCCCGATATGTCACGTGACGCTGCCGTGACAATGCGAGTTTGACACCCCTGTGCTAGATGATTTCCAAGACCCCTGGTCACATATTCAAATGGAGACAGTTTATCGCCTTGCCTGTAACAACTGTCCCATTCACAAATCAAAACAAGGCCATTCAGCAGCAGCTTTGACAGATGCAACCAAGATAATAGATACCAAAAGTAGTTGAGAGAATGGTCCTGGCGGGGCAGTAAATGTTGGCCAACTACTTTCCCCTCTGTGCTGATTCAGGGAAAAAATGGGTGGACAGCACTTTAACCCAGGAGTGGGGAAAGGTCCTGGGGCTATGTTGGTTGCCCATTCAAACTTTAACATAGGCCTCCTCATAGTACTTGGACTACCACTTCCATCAGGCCAATCAAGACAATATATACCAGGATGTGGAGGATAATGGACCCAGTTCATATGAAGCTAAATAAAATCAGTGAAACCAATTGATTTCCACATTTTTGCTATAGCTGATAAAGCATGCTTCTAAACCGAGGGTCTCAAATTCCATCAATCAAATATATCATGCAATTACAGGTAGTCCTTGACTTATACCCATTTGTTTAGTGACCATTCGAAGTTACAATGACACCGAAAAAAGTGATTTAAACATCTTTCACATTTATGACTGTTGCAGCATCACCATGACCACATGATCAGATTTTGGGCACTTGGCAACTGGCATATATTTATGGCAGATGCATTGTCCTGACGTCACACAGTCACTATTTGTAAACTTCCCAGACAGCTTTTGAAAGCAAAGTCAGTGGGAGAATTCAGATTCACTTAACAACTGTGTTGTAGTGATTCACGTAACAACTGTGGCATTAAAGGTCATAAAATGGGGCAAAGCTCACAATAAATGTTTCACTTAGCAACAGGGATTTTGGGCTCAGTTGTGGTCATAAATTGAGGACTGCCTGCATTTCGTCCTTTTCTTCTTAGCAAAGCTCTTTTGTTTGTTTTAGGTAGGTGAGAAACCATTTGAAGAGAAGCAACAATTTCTATATACCTAAAGTTCCATGAATGAAGCAAAATGATTGTGTAACTAAAATACTTGTTCTGAAAATGCTAAACTTGGGCTTAACACAACTATAGCAAAAGTACCAAGTATCCACAGTAACTTGCATGAATACATTGCACAGAGTCAAAATAACGGAACAGAATAACAGAGTTGGAAGGGACCTCAGAGGTCTTCTAGTCCAACTCCCTGCTCTCTATACCATTTCAGACAAATGGTTGTCCAATCTCTTCTTAAAAACTTCCAGTATTGGAGCAGTCACAACTTCTGGAGACAAATTGTTCCACTGATTAATTGTTCTAACTGTCAGAAAATTTCTCTTAGTGTTGTGGCTCCATTGCCTGAGCTTGGGCTATCGACAGATGCAGACTCTGAGAGTGAGGGAGAGGAGTTGGCAAGGCCTCCCTTTCCAGGACCCTCCTCTCTGGCAATGCCTCCGGAGGACACCGAAGGCCAAAAGATAGGTTCAGAGCCAAGCAGGTCCCCGCAGCCACAGGTGGACAGCGACGAAGGAGATAAGTGCTGGCTGGACCCTCGGCAGAGGCGCAGGGAGAAGCGTGCGCAGCAGAGGGGAAGGCATGCCAGAGATTAGCTGAGTCACTGGACCACACCCCACAGGGTATAAATGTGGGTGTAGTGGCCAGTTCAGTTTGTGACGAGCAAAAACTAGAAATAATCCATGATCTCTGTGTTACTGGACTTCTGCCTGTCTTGTCGGACTGCATTTGGACTAATCCTTGTATTGCGGAAACTTTGCCTGCTTTATCGGAATGCTTGCAGTCTAATCTTTGTTTTGTATGAGTAAAGTCTGAATTGGCAGTTAGCCACTGGGTTGCTGCCAGCTTTATCTTCAAAGATTTTGTCGTGTGGCTTATTAACTCCGGGCCATCTGTGGGGGTGTGTGCGTGGGATGGGGACAGAACACTTAGTTCTAAGTTGCCTCTCCCCTTGACTAGTTTTCATCCATTGTTTTTTGTCCTACCCTCAGGTGCTTAGGAGAATAGCTTGACGCCCTCTTCTTTTTGGCAGCCCCTGAGATATTGGAACACTGCTATCATTTCATCTCAGTCCTTCTTTTCATTAAATGAGAGATACCCAGTTCCTGCAACCATTCTTCATATGTTTTAGCCTCCAGTCCCCTAATCATCTTTGATGCTCTTCTCTGCACTCTTTCCAGAGTCTCAACATCTTTTTTTCATCGTGGCGACCAAAACTGGATGCAGTATTCCAAGTATGGCCTTTCCAAGGCATTATAAACTGGTATTAACACTTCACATGATCTTGAGTCTATGCCTCTGTTTATTCAGCCTAGAGCTGTGTTGGCTTTTTTGGCAGGTGCTGCACACTGCTGACTCATATTTAAGTGATTGTCCACTAGGACACCAACATCCCTCTCAATGTTACTACTGTTGTGCAAGGTATCACATAACAAAACCTGTGCATTTTGTTTTTCTTGCCTAAATATAGAATCCGACTTTTTTCACCATTGAATTTCATTTTTTTAGATGGCGACCAATGTTCAAGTCTGTCAAGATCCTTCTGTATCTTAAGCCTATCTTCTGGAGTGTTGGCTATTCCTGCTAGCTTGGTGTTGTCTGCAAATTTGATGAGTTCCCCATCTAACCCCTCGCCCAAATCATTGATGAAAATGTTGAAGAGTACTGGGCATAAAACAGAGCCTTGGGGTACCCCACTGCATACTTCCCTCCATGTAGATGCAGTTCCATTGAGGACTACACATTGAGTGCAGTTGGTCAGCCAGTTATGAATCCATCTGGTGGTGATGCTGTCTAACCCACATTTTTCTATTTTATCAAGAATAGGTTATGGTCTACTTTATCAAATGCCTTACTGAAGTCCAAGTAAATTATATCAACATTCGTCTAGTCCACTAATTTTATCACTTTGTCAAATAATGCAATAAGATTAGTCTGGCATGATCTGTTTTTGAAAAACCCATATTGGCTTTTGTTTGCTTCTAGGTGTTTGCTGATTCATTGCTTGATTATCTTTTGCAGATTCTTCCCTGGTATTGAGGTCAGGCTGATAGGTCTGTAGTTTCCTAGATCTACTTTTTCCCCCTTTTTTGAAGATGGGAACTACTGTATTTTTCACAGTATAAGACGCACCGGACTATATGATGCACCTACCATTTTTGGTGAGGAAAACAAGAAAAAGAAATCTGCCTCTGACTCCCAGCAATTTTGCCTCATTGCAGCAAACAGCAAACAGCCTGCTTTACTTTCGTTTTTGTTTTCAGCATAGCTTAATTAGTACAAGGAAAAAAAAAAAATCTGCTCCAGCAATTTACCTCCTTGCAGCAAGCAGCAGAGTCCTGGGCAAAACAGCTGAGAGCAAAACAGCTGAGAGTTTGAAGGCCAATCCAATCAACTTTTGCTAATTAGACTGTGCTGAAGCTGAAAGGAGCTGTTTCTTCTTGCTGCTTGCTTCAAGGAGGTAAACTACTGGGAGGCAGTGGCCACAGGGTGGGGGTCACTGGGTGGGCGGGGCTACATTTGGTGTATAAGACACACCTAAATTTTCACCCCGTTTTAAGAGGGGGGAAGGTGCGTCTTATACTCCGAAAAATATGGTACATCAGTCCTCTGGCAGTTCCCCGGTGCTCCAGGATCTTTAAAAGATATAATTCAGTGGTTCTGAGATCTTATCTGCCAGTTCCTTCAGAATCTTGAAGTGTAATCCATCCGGTCCTGATGCTCACTTACCATTTTCTTCCCTATTTTTAAGTCATAAGTGGTCATAAATCAAGGACTTATGTGCTTGATGTGCTTTTTTTTCATGGGGCTCAGGGAATTAGCCAGTACCCATGTAGCCTTCATATACCTTATTTTCAATCTCTGGGCCTTAAATTACTTTTTCCAAAATTTATTCCCTTTCATCCTGCAAAACAGGAAAGGAAGTCACCACTCCTTGTTCCAAGCAGGGATGTTTGGACTTCCATTCCTCCAAGAAATTGGAACAACAAATTACACATCTCCCAGTCAGCTCGGACCTACCTCTTGCGCAAATGATATGAGACAATGATGATAGCTAAGATGAAGGTGCCTGTGGCCGTGTACATCACCCAAGCTGTGTCACAAAAGAACAGAAGAAATCAATGTGTGTTCAACAAATGTTGAACCATTAATCATGCTAAACATAACAGCCCTCCTCAACCTGGTGCCTTCCAAATATATTGGAACTCAAGACCCTTAATTTCCTGCAACTAAAAAAAAAAAAAAATAAGAAGTGATCACAGAACTCCAAGCCAGGTTCACTTAGGCTTAACTGGGGCAGTTTTAAAACCCTTTATTGGCCTATCTGTAATTGCAAAACCTCTGCCACTAGGTGGTGCCAAATTTAATATACTGAATAGTACCAATGTCTTCCAGATGGGGTAGATAATGCAGAGCAGCAACCTCATTATTCTGGAGGAGACAGAAGGCTAGAAGATGACACCCAATTATATAAAATCCCAGATAGCCTGATGGACAAGAGGAGTGATTTACTGATGCCAATGTTCCTAAGAACATGGCACAAACTTCAGAAATGAAGATACTTGCCATAAAAATATGTGTCACCCAGTATACTTCTATGTATGGTATGTATATATACACACATCCAGGTTTGCATGAACACAAGCCAACCAGAAACGTAGCCAAAGGAAGGCCCCTTTTATTGACAGCATGCATTCCATTCTTCTTTGACTGCGTCATGGAGGTATATGCCAAGCTGAGAAATTTTGGCTTCGGCTTGGTGTGTTCTTCTTAGTCCCCCTGGCTTAACTGACAGATTTGAAACTGGCAGAGCAACACTTTAGTAGAACTGAAATCAGGTAAGGCAGAGGCTGAATAGAAGCCAAAAAGGGAGTTTTCCAAACCACTTTTCCCATTCCCATAAAGGCAGCAGAAAAAGATGTGCCAAATAAGCACATATCTATGAACTTGCTAACTTTGCATTCACCGTGCCCTGTTTTCTTGCACAGAGACCTGATTTATCTTGCTTTTGTTATTTTCCCATGCAATAGATTCAAAGTCTTGTCCCAAATAAGAGGTTATCTGCTAGGATCCTGGAGGTGTTCATTCACCCAATTTGAAGTACAAAGGGTACTTATATACATACATACTTTATATACGTATGTACCGGGGTGAAATCCAGCAGGTTCTAACAGGTTCTGGAGAACCGGTAGGGGAAATATTGAGTAGTTTGGAGAATCGGCAAATGCCACCTCTGGCTGGCCCCAGAGTACAGTGGGAATGGAGATTTTGCAATATCCTTCCCCCAGGAGTGGGGAGGGAATGGGGATTTTGCAGTATCCTTCCCCCAGGAGTGGGGAAGAATGGGGATTTTGCAGTATCCTTCCCATGGAGTGGGGTGGGAATGGAGACTTTGCAGTATCCTTCCCCTGCCACACCCACCAAGCCACACCACGCCCACAGAACCGGTAGTAAAAAAATTTGGATTTCACCACTGATATGTACTTTGTACGTATATAAAGTATACGTGTATATAAAGTGAATAGAGAGCCAGTTTGATTCAATGATTAAGACACAAAGCTAAAAAGCAGAAAATCATGAGTTCAAGTACCACATTAGCCATGAAAGCCAGCTGGATAACTTTGGGCCAGTCACACTTTTTCTCTCTCTCAGCCCAACCCACCTCACAAGGGTTATTCTTGTGGGAAAAAGCAGGAGGAAGGTGTGTTGAATATGTTTGCCGCCCTGAGTTATTTATAAAAATAATAAAGGCAGGATAGAAATAAAATAAAACAAAATAAATATCAGAATGAGAATAAGAGGTAACCTCTAATGCAATGTTTCTCAATCCTGGCAATTTGAAAATGTGTGGACTTCAACTCCCAGGCTGAGGAGTTCTGGGATTTGAAAAATCCACACATTTCCAAGATGCCAAGGTTGAGAAACATTGCTGCAGTGGTCGATTGCAAGACTGTGATGCCCCAATTTCATCTTCCCACAAGCTGACCAGGGGATTAGGGGAGTTGCTGTGCTGGCACATCTGGAGAGAGACCGTATTAGGAAAAGTTGAGCTGCACATCAACCTGTTTCTTCTCCCTAACACGATTATCTGTTTACAATGACTGTATCCCTTTTCAGTGTGTGTTTTTTTTTTTGTTTATCCTGCGTCTAATTTTACAGAGCACTAAATATTTAAATAATTACATATTTTCTTTCAAATATTCCTTTACAGGCAGTCCTTGACTTATGATCATAATGGAGCTGCCCATCATGGTCATAAGTCGTGATGGTTGTAAAAAAAAGAATCTGTCACAAAACTGATCTGATTTTATGACCTTTTATTGCTCTAGTCATTGAGTGAAACATCAGCAATGGTTTACTATGGGTGCAGTTTGGCCAAAAACCAAAGGTAAATACTGGGTTTTGGCAAAATCACAGTGGTACAACCACGGTTTATGCAAAAACCATAAATGCAACCTGGTTGCTAAGCACCCAAAGTTGGGTCACATGACCATGTGGGGGGGGCAATCATCAGAACTTTGAACCTGGTCATAAGTAGCCCCCTCTGGTAGGTCTATTGTAACTTCAAACAGTTGCTAACCGACCGGTCAGAAGTTGAGAACTACCTGGTACGAACTCATTTAGAAAAATACACATTCCAAATGTGTGGCAACGAGAGAATACAGATAGTCCTTGACTTACAACATTTCATTTAGTGACCGTTCAAAGTTACAACGGCATTGAAAAAAGTGACTCATGGCCGTTTTTCACAGTTAAAACTTTGTAGCATCCCCATGTGATCAAAATTCAGATTCTTGGCAGCTGTTTCATAACTTATGACCATTGCTATTTCCCAAGGTCACGTGGTCACCTTTTGCAACCCTTTGACAAGCAAAGTCAATGGGGAAGCCAGATTCACTTAACAACCATGCTACTTAATTAGCAACTGCAGCGATTCACTTAACAACTGTGGCAAGAAAGATCATAAAATGGAGCAAGCTCACTTAACAAATGTCTTACTTAACAAGCAAAATTTTGGGCTCTATTGGGGTCATAAGTCGAAGACTACCTGTAGATAGCCTTGCTTCAATTCATAATCGGCAAAAGAAGGAATGGTTTGTATAAAAACGTGAAAAGAACCCGTTCCTCAAATGTTCCTTCTCTCCATTTGAAAAATATGTTTTAGATACTTTTGGAATAAGTTTTAGAGCTCCCCAGTGGGTTTCTGTTTCTTTGTTTCAGCCAGGAACTATTTATGGGAAAAAGATATTCTGCAAAGAATCAATAGGGAGAATGCAAGGTTGGGGATCTGCTTTCCATCCATACTTGTTGCTCCATTCCAAATTATCAGCCTTGAATATATCCAAACATCATCACTGTGGGAGAAAATGCTGAAAGAGTGCTCTGCTTAGAACGGTATTTCTCAATCTTGGCCACTTGAAGATGTATGGACTTCAACTCCCAGAATTCTCCAGCCAATGCTGTTGGCTGGGGAATTCTGGATATTGAAGTCCACAAATCTTCAAGGTACTGAGATTGGGAAACACTGATTTAGAAGATGGATAGGATGTATTAATGTATTAATCAACATTCAGTTAGGAGGGATAATATGTTGGTATGTGTTGGGTTTTTTTTTTAAAAAAAAATTCTTTTTGATGGATTTTTTAAATGTCTTGATTGTTTTGTGTTTTTTGTCCTTTCTTGGGGGGGAGTTTTGTATTTTAACTTTCTTTTGAATAAAAATAAAATTATGACAGGAAGAAGATGGAAAGGCAACATTTTTAGCTGTAGACAAACCTAGGGGAGATATATATATAACAAAGCCTATATACTGTCACTAGAGATGGGATTGAAATCTCCTTTACATTTTTCCAAGCCTGGAAGGCTTTAAAAGGCTTTAAAAATGGGGGAAAAAGTAGATTAAACCTTGCTATGCCTCATCTATTATGCATATTTTAAGAGCAAAATCAGGCAGGGGCAGTTTTAAGTACTGTGATCTGGTGATTCTTCTAAAAAAATTAGTCTGAAGATGCATGCCCACTAGTGGTACATACAGTTGGCTCACCCTAGATTCAGAAGAAAGAAACAGATAGGAAAAATAATTTTGCAAATGAATTCTCTGCTTCGAATTCCACTCTTTCAAATATTGTAAATTTAAGGGCACTCTGGTTCTCTTAGCAGGCATAACTAGAATGAGTTCCTTGGTCCAGGGCAAATCTACAGTGTCAAAGAATCTGTTTATATAACATATAACAGCTGCACAGTATAATATGCCCCCTCTAATCTAGTCCTTTACCTCCTACCCCAATGGCAGAGTCATTGGCACTGTAGGTCCAGGTTGAGTTCAGCCAATCAGAAGAGGTAGGGGTCAGACGGGATCCATCCCCTGGAAGGGTCCGTAAATTGACCGAGGAAGCTTTCAATCCTAGAAGGAAATCAGAATCATGAAGGACTTTATAGCGGATGTTCAGCTTAACTTCTTATCAAAATCTCAGGCTTTCCTGATATGTTAAATGGTAACGCCAGCCTCACCAATTTTGCATTGATGAGAGCTGTAATAAGGCCAGGTTGCACAAATGCAATAAATGCAACAAATGCAGTTTATTAGTAACTTTTTTGAACCCCTAGAGTCTTCCCCATACAGAGAACCCATTTTTCAGTTAGTGGAAGCTCTGGACTGCTGCTTTACAGAAAGGTTGAATAAAATACAAGAAATTAAATCACCCAACCAAGCAAAAACTTCACTGCAAAAGCAGCCAGATCAAAGAGTCTTTAAGATTTGGAGATGCTCAACAGCAAAATGTCCATCTGATTTTTTCTTCTCAATGCACAATATATCAATTTAGCTTTTTTTCCCCCATTGAAATTAGTGGCCCCATAAATGTGAATACCTAGAGATATATTTTTATTTATTACTAGGATGAAAACTACTGATCCAACCACTCATTTCAAAGACCAAACCATATCTTGTGAAAGCCTGGCACAATTGTGCCTCCTAGCTTTCCAAATTCAGCTCTGGCCATCTCTATTAAAAGAGATCTCTGGGGACACAGAGATCTCTTTTAATAGAGATTACTGATCAGATTACTGATCTGGGCCAAAGAAAGATTCAAAGGGATGTCAATAGAAACTGGCCTACATTAACCTTTGGGGATATATTACAAAAATTAATTAAACTAAATGTAAAAACGTAATTAGAAAAAAAGGTAATTAAAAAATTTGAGGACATTACAAAAAAGATGTTGAGACTTTGGAAAAAGTGCAGAGAATAGCAGGTAGGATGATGAAAGGCCTGGAGACTGAAACTTATGAAGAATGGTTGCAGGAACTGGGTATGGCTAGTCTGGAGAAAAGAAAGACTAGGGGTGGTATAATAGCCAGTATTCCAGTATTTGAGGAGTTGCCATGAAGAAGAGGGGTCAACTTATTTTCCAGAGCACCAGAAGGCAAGATAAGAAATGATGGAAACTAATCAAGGACAGAAGCAATCTGGAATTAAGGAGAAACTTCCTAAAAGCAAGGACAATTAACCAATGGAACAGCTTGCTTTCAGAAATTGTGGGTGCTCCATCACTGGAGGCTTTTAAGAAGAGACTGGACAGCCATTTATCTAAAATGGTACAGGGTTTCCTGCTTGAGAAGGGAGTTGGACTAGAAAACCTTTAAGGTACCTTCCAGTTCTATTCTGATTGATTGATTGAGAAACATTTTTCATACAGGCCAGATAGCAATAAATTTGCTAAATAAATTTGGTAATAGATTTCTGGTGTTTCTCAAGAAATCCTGAAATATGTACCAAGACAGAACATCTCTACTCCTAACACATATGGATCTAGAATCTACTAATTGGGAAACAAGCACAAGAAAAAAAGATTACAGGCATTGGATTGAGCCCAGAGTGCAAGGGTAAGATGTCACTAGTACAAGTGAGTACAATCCATCACACAGGTCAAAGGTATCTATGGTTACACTGCCTGAAAAGTTGACTTCATTCATCTTGCTAAGATGGTCTTCCCTGTCCCCCTCTGTGAGCAGGGCCACTTGGGAGACAGAAGGGGAGGTGGAAAGAGAAATAACATCATCATATAAGTTTTAGAACTTTCCTCTAACATTTTAGTCAGGTGACCGCATCATCCAGAAAGCCAATTCAGTGCCTACCTCGATACAAGATGGCAAAGCCTTGGGCTTGCAGAAACTGGTCTGATTGGAAGGAGAGAGAAAGACAGTCCGTGGGGAACAGCAGAGGTGCAGCTGGCCTTCGGCGCCCATCAAAGTGGGCCAGTAAAAGATTGCTGTGTCCATCCCGGACCTCTAGGCGGTCGTTTGGATCACGCACATCAAAGATCTGGAAGCTGAGTTCTATAGAATCATAACCTGCAGGATAAAGGACCCAGCTGCAGTTGCTGTTGGCCTCATAGTCATCTGGGAACTGCGGAGAGTAGATCACTCCAGACAGATCACTGAAGTTCCCCTGACAGGCCCCCATGGAGACTGGAACGGGAGGAGAAAAATCAGAACAGAATTGCAATCAATATTAAAGGAAAAGCCTCTGATGAATCGAGCTCATCTTCAGGTTATGAAATTTAGATATTTTTAAATTTTTAAAAAAATGATCAAATACTGAAACACAAAGAAGTGCAACATCAACATAAAAGGGTACTTAATAGCTAAGTTACAAAAACTCTGTATGTTGTATAATGATGAAAATAAACTAAATATAACAGAACAGAAAATAAAAAGAGTCGGTTTTAAAAGATCCAAATGCATGTAAAATTCATTTCATGTTGATATGAGATTATATCAGTCTTTAAGTTTATCATTAAATCTAGACCATATAGAAACATATTGCTTCGCCTTCTTGTTTTTGGAATAAAAAGATTTCAAAGATAGATAACGGACTCATGCTCATATTCTGAATCAATTCTTTAATATCAGGAGGATAAGTTTTATTTAAATTATATAAGATCATTCACTTTACCAAGCCCTAGGTTTAGGGTATAGCCAAACCTCTTCATAAAACACCAAATTCCTTTCTTTAGGAATATAATAAATATTTCATTTACATTCCATTTCTTTTCAAAATGATGTTAAAAATATTTATAATGCCAGTACAAAAAAAAATCTAATGTCCAACCTTTTAAAAACTTTATTTGAGGAGTCCGGTATGCATAAAATAATATGTTCTGTTGAATTTCTTAAATTCTTAAAAATAATAATAAGTATGTTTACACTTTATTTAAAAAGCTGCACCCTTTGATTTTTCCAAAATTGAATATTCCAATTCTTCATTCCACAGTACAGATATATAATTAAAGCTAGTCTTCCTTCTATTTTTTAAATTCCATATAAAACTGAATTGTTGGGTTCACTTTAAGTGCTGCATCTCTTAAGAATCTCAAGACTCAGGTACGTCTAAAACTGCTAAAAGCATCTGGGTTGTGCTGTTTTGTCAGTACATGTTTCAACAATATATACTGCCAAACAGATGTTATGGGTAAATCATATTCAGAATACAATCTCTCAAAATATTTAAAACAACTACTAAAAATCAACTGACTTAAGGTATTTTATCCTTTGTTTGGTCCAGACATTCAAGATCCTCTTCTCTATTTTCAAATTTGGATAATTCAGCATTAGTTTCCTATGTGGTTATACGTCAAAACATAAACACTTTCCTACCTTCCAAATACGTTTAGAGAGAAATCCACATAATGATTTAATATAATGTGTTACTTCAGACAATATCTCTTAAACTAGTTAATATTGAAGGATTTTGATCAACCATAAATGTCTAATTAGATTAGAACCAGGAAAACCCAAAGTCTATTGTCCTCAATAGAAACTCACAGGTGATTCTCTTTCAGACAATCTTTGGTTACTGCTACGGAAGTACAGTGGAATCTTTTTCTGGACCTTGACTTTCTGGAAAAAAATTGAACTAGCCTCTTGGCCCTTTCTTCTTTGTCTACTGGAGAGCACAGAACTTCAACCAGCAAATTTTTCTTTTTTGATCAAAGAAATATAGGTAGTTCTCGATTCACAAGAGTTTGCTTGGTGATCAAAGTTACAACGGCACTGAAAAAAATGTGACTTACTTCAATTTTTTGCACTTATGACCACTGCAGCATCCCCATGGTCACGTAATTTACATTCAGATGCTTGACAATTGATTCACATTTATGACGGTTGCAGTGTCCCCACGGTCAAGTGATCCCCTTTTGAGACCTTCTGACAAGCAAAGCCATTGGGGAAGCGGGATTCACTTAACAACCATGTTACTAATTTAACAACTGCAGTGATTCAATTTATAAACGTGGCAAGAGAAGTCGCAAAATGGGACAATACTCACTTAACCAATTTCTCGCTTAGCAACATAAATTTTGGGCTCAATTGTGGTTGTAAGTTGAAGACTACAGTCTTTTTATAGTAAATAGAGGTTTGTACACAGGTAGTCCTCACTTGCCAATAGTAATTGGAATTGGAAACTCTGTTGCTAAGTGACTCAGTTGTAAAGTACGTTAGATGACAACACTGACTTGTGACAGCAGTTCTGGCAATCCCAGTTGCTGAATCTTGCAAAGGTTACAATGTCCTGTGGTATGTACTCAGCATTTGAGACCTCCTGCTGGCTTCTCCATTGACTTTGTTTGTCAGAAGTCGACAGTGAAGATCACAGGTGGCAATCATGGGACCGCAGTATGCAGTGACATGCAAGCTGGTCCACCTCATTCCGCCCCATCGTAACTTTGAATGGTTGAATGAATGGTTTTTAAACAAGGACTATCTATTATTACAATAACAGAATCTTGCAACTCTGAATACATCTCCCTCCTTTTATCTTCTTGAGAACTAGGGAAGGGTTTGTCTGAGACATTTACACACACTACATTCTTGCTCTGGGCTGAGGCCTCTTTTATCTGCCCATGGCCTTGGTATCAGCTCTTCCTCCTATCCCTCAAGGTCATTCCCTCTTCCCCCAATGGCCAGCAGGTTGCACTATAGAATTTAATTTTTTTTTCCTGATTGCTATTGTCAGCAAGACAAGATAGGTGATGAAAACCCCCTTTCATACACATAACAGGACTGTGAAGATGTCCATAACAGTGGTGGGTTGTCCCCGGTTCGCACCAGTTCTATAGAACCGGTAGTAAAACCGGCAGGAGGCCCCACCCACTGACCCTGACATCATGAAAATGCTTCTGCGCATGTGCACGGCTCCGTTGCACACCGGTAGTAAAGCTAAGTAGAACCCACCCCTAGTCCATAAAGTATTGCTTGGGAAGCAGTGAGAATTGCCCAGCTATAAGTAGCAAGAGGTAAGGTCCAGATATGAATATCCCAGGAGACAAGACGAGATTTCCAACATTTCCATGTTTCTGCTACACCTCTCTTAATAACTCTATTGAGTTCTCATTAAACTGGAGAAAGGGGTTCCTCTCATTTTTAAATTTACCCCGCCTCCCACAAGTGTATAACCAATATTCTTGCCCTGACATATCCTACTTATTATTATTTATTACATTTATACCTGATTTCAGTCACATACAATTCCAGGAATTGGTATTCACAATAAGAGCTATGTGCACCACCCATGTATACTCAAAATTCAGTGTAGACCTTTGAACCTGGATTGCTGCATAGCCTTAATGATTATAGAGGGCTGGTGAAAGCTGAATGGGAGCAACATGCCTAAGGCTAAGCAGTAAGCACTTGGCTGAACTTAGATCTCAATGGAGCTTGTCAACAGCTATAGTAGTACATCCTACATCATAACGCTAAAGGCAATTAACAGGGAGTATTAAACATTGCATCCAACTATCATGGAGTTGTTATAACCTGGCCAAAGGTAAGAGCCACCTACATGAACAGTTGGATCTTTTCCTATGCAAGCAATATTCTTGCATCTTGCAGCTGGCTCAGATTTAACAATTATGCTTCATAAGCTCATCCATTTCTGTGTGCAACCTTGGAGATAAGAGGGAGGTGGAACCCAGGAATGCAGCTGTTTACAAGAACCATATGCATAAAATAATACTCTGAATAGTTAGGCAGCTCCCTTTGATGGGATGTACAAGTGCTTGATTAAACTACCTCAATTTTACAGAACTTTTGCAGAGCATCAATTCTACTTCCCAGTCCCATTCTACCACCCCCACTAAATTTGGAAACAGAGCTGAGATTATTCCACTCCTTGGAACTCTGAGGACAAGCAAGAATACCATAAAGCCAATCCCTCAAACTAACCAAAAGGTGAGCACAAAATATGCCATCCATTTGTTCTTGACCTGTGCCCTGAGTTACAGCAGTTCCAGGAGCCACAAACTCCCTTTGCCTCTAAGCCAAACTGAAAGGGGGAAAAGAAACCCAAATTGTTAAGCCCACCTCCATGTTTTCCATACATGGTGTGTGCTTTTCTGGTTGGGCATTTTGTAAAAACATCCCTAAACTACTGGTATTAGGGAAAACTCCTTTTATGTATAGTCCTCAACTTATGACCACCATTGACCCCAAAATTTATGTTGCTAAGTGAAAAAAATTGTTAAGTGAGTTTTGCCCCCTTTTATAACTTTTCTTGCCACAGTTGTTAAGTGAATCAAGTGAATTTTTTGGAGTATAAGACGCACCTTTTTCACCCCTAAAAGGGGATGAAATTTTAGGTGCGTCTTATACACAGAATGTAGCCCCGCCCACCCACTGGCCCCCACCCTTTGGCCTCTGCCTCCCAGCAGTTTACCTCGTTGCAGCAAGCAGCAAAAAGAAACAGCTCATTTCAGCTTCAACACAGCCTAATTAGCACAAGTTGATTGTCCCTTGGATCGGCCTCCTGACTCTCAGCTGTTTTGCACAGGCCTCTGGTGCTTGCTGCAAGGAGGTAAATTGCTGGAGCAGATTTTTTTTTTCTTGTGCTAATCAAGCTATGCTGAAAACGAGAATGAAAGTAAAGCAGGCTGTTTGCTGTTTGCTGCAACGAGGCAAAATTGCTGGGAGGCAGAGGCGGGGCAAATTTCTTTTTCTTGTTTTCCTCACCAAAAAAGGTAGTGTGTTTTATACTCTGAAAAATACGGTAGTAACACATTATTAAATGAATCTGGTTTCCCCATTGACATTGCTTGTCAAAAGGTTGCAAAAAGGATCATATGACCCCGGGACATTGCAACCGTCATAAATATGAATCATTTGTCAAGCATCTGAATTTGGATGACGTGACCATGATGCTGCTGCAACGGTCATAGGTGTGAAAAATAGTAATAAGTCACTTTTTTTCATTGCCGCTGTAATTTTGAAAGGGCACTAAACGAACTGTTGTAAGTCGAGGACTACCTGTATATGCATTTTTTTTTCTCTGCATATAAATTCTCAAAGTCAGCATAATGCTGTAGGGTGCTGCCTGCCCTTGTGTGGAAATTTCTTAAAGAAGGTGGAAAAATGTTGCAGGGCAATTTTGAGGTATGGTGAAACTTGCTAGGAGAATTAAGATTGGGTTCGCTGATAAGATTGCAAAATCCATTAGATCGAGGCTTCTCATCCAGGAGGATACATACCAATGGTGGCATGCAGAAGCAGTCAATGTGGGATGCAATTCTCCTCCCCAAATTGAGAAACAGCCTACAAGATAAAGGGGAGGATGCCAAAAAAGAGCAAAACAGCCAGGCTCTAGTTTTAAGATGAGGCAGGCATATTAACAGTCCTGAAAATTCAGGACTAGAGTAACTCCAAAAGGTTTGGGCTTGGAAAAAAGATAGTCATTTAGCAAGTTTTTTATTTTATATTACATACCATATTTTTTTGAGTATAGGACACTCCAGAGTATAAGACACACATTAGTTTTTGGGGAGGAAAACAAGAAAAAAAAATTATGTCTCTGCCTACCAGCATCCATCGGTATTCCTCTGGCTCGCTTCCTTGCAGCAAACAGCAAATAGCTTGATCAGCTTCAGCAGTTATCACAGCCTGATTCAGCACGAGAAGCTGATTGGCAGTTGGATCAGCCTCCCGGAATACCGCCAATCAGCTATTCCAGCCTGTGGGGATCGCCACAGTTCATCACCGCCTCCGCGTATCACATTTTCAGCCTCCGCATGCCCCAATTTTTTGGCCTCCGTTCATTGCATTTTCGGCTGATTCCAGGCAGCGGGAATCACCATGGTGGCCACCAATCCCCACCATCTGAAACCAGCAGTAAATTTAAATCTCCAGAGGTCATAGGGTAGATGTATATAGTCCAGTAAATATTTTCAGAGTGCTTTAAATGGATATTCCCAGGCTTGTATATTTTCCTTTCACCAGCAGGTGGCACTCTCTGGTTAATTTTCAATATTATTACTAAAAATCTAGTTTTAATTATTTTAAATTGTAATTCAATTATAAAAGCAGTGTTAATTTTTTGAATCCATAATTCCAGCATTTTAAATTGCCTTCCCAATGTCACGTCTTTCCAATTCAAGAGTCCAATTTCCTACATTTTTGGAGAATTTTTTTTCTTTCTCTTTAATCCTTTCCTTTCGGTCTGATAGTTTTCTCAAACACTTTGAGAAAACACTCAAAGTGTTTGAGAAAACACTCAAAGCAGCGATCGCTTTAACAGATAGTTCTGAGTAAATCCTAGATTTCTCTTTTGGGGTTAACTTTCAGGTTAAAAAAAAAATCCTCTCACCCAGTTCCACACTGTTCACAAAAATCCACTCCAGCTCAAAGCTTAGATGGTCATCAGCTGTCCCAGCTTTGTGGCAGCCATCTTAGGCTGTCTCTTCTCATCGTGGCTGAGAGGGAAAGTAAGCCCCAAGTCAGGCAGGAGAGTTGTAACTCTCTGAGACCTCGCAGGCATCCATCTTTGCTTCATCACCCCTCCAAGGCAGCTTTAGCTCCTTTAAGAACCCACCAACGAGGAGAATTCAGCACAGAAACGCAGAGACCAGCTTTCTGTGTCCGATCTCACCGCGAAGTTAACCAGAAGTTCCTCAGGTAGTCGTTGACTTATATTGTAATTGAGCCCGGAATTTCCATTAGGAAAGAGGAAGGGCTTTCATCATGATATCTTCACCCTGCTTCTGTCAATCTGACCCCTCTTACCCCTTCTTCCAGATGCTGTCTGAAACCAGGTTCTCTGATAGATGGAATTTAATACACAAAGGATGCTAATTTGAGGATCGCTATCCTAGAGCCTGTTTAGTGTTGTGGCCAAGGCATCAGGGTAGAAACTGGGAGACCATGAGTTTTAGTCCCATCTTAACCACAAATCCAGCTGGATGATCTTGGACCAATCACTTTCTCTCAGCCCTAGGAAGAAGGCAATGGCAAATCACTCAAAAACCTTGCCAAGAAAACTGTAGGGACTTGTCCAGGCAATCTCTAAAAATCAAACATGATTGAATGGAAGAAGAAGAAAAAAAACTCCTAGCGAATGCCAAGTAGAGAGGCAAGATTCCATGTATAGAAAAACAATCCACCCAAACCTCCATAGAGCTCCACCACTGCAAATCAGTTGTGGGAACTCATTGCCATGTTGCGAACTGCTGGACTGGCATGACCGCTACACCTGAAGGGCTCCTCCTGAGTTGGCTGTCAGTGAATTTGGAAGGCAGAAAAAAGATGTTCACTGGATTCTAGGTTAGGAAGACACTCAGGTACTGGCTGTTTAGAGCAGTGTATCTCAACTTTGGCAATTTTAAGATGTGTAGACTTCAACTCCCAGAATTCCTCAACCAGTATGCTCGGTCAGAGAATGGCTACCTAGAACTACCTTCACAGGTGGGTTTCAGCAGGTTCTGACCAGTTCTGGAGAACTGGTAGCAGAAATTTTGAGTAGTTTGGAGAACCGGTAGTAAAAATTCTGACTGGCCCCGCCCCCATCTATTCTCTGCCTTCCAAGTCCCAGCTGATTGGGAGGAAATGGGGATTTTGCAGTATCCTTCCCCTGCCACGCCCACCAAGCCACGCCCACAGAACCAGTAGGAAAATATTTTGAAACCCACCACTGACTACCTTTAACAAATGTTCATACAGAGAAGGGATTCTGAGTAGCACAAAAGCTAAAGCTCTTGACAACTGGAGCCATTCTCTCCCAGGCCGTTGACTTGTTGAACTCAGGGGCTAGCAGAATGAGATTAAACGTTGCTAAATATGTGCAGCCATTGCAAAGGAGGCAAAATTAGATTATCTGATTGTGGAGACACTGGACAAGGGTATGTTCTACTCACTCTCATCCCTTTTGGCCTTTTTTTAATCCCCCATGTAGTCACACAAGTATATTTGTATGAAAATCAGAATGCTGTCAGAGATGATGACACTAAAGAAAATCTTTAGGATGTCACCTAGATCTCAGAATGAGCCATTAATCCCTCCTGAATCTAGTTGCATGGGTGTCAGCTGTCCAGGAGGAGTTATTTTAATTTAATCTAATCCTAATCAAATCTGCAACTGTTGAGAACTAAATATGAAATGCCTGGATCATCTTAAGCTACCTTTCCTATTTATATAGTAAGCAACTCATGAGTCCCCAATGACCAGACAAATAGATTGATTGAATATGTGACTCTCCCTCCCCCAATGTTTATGCCAATATATGCCAGCTCTTGAGACAGACCTGGTACAAGTACTGTAGTCCTTGAGTTACAAGTATCCATTTAGCAACCGTTCAGAGTTATAATGGTACTGAAAAAAGTGACTTATGACCAATCCTCACACATACATATACAACTTCTCTGCAGTCATGTGACCAAAATTCAGGTGCTTGATAACTGGCATGTATTTAATGCCAGGATAATGATGGTTGCATTATCCTGAGGTCATGTAATTGCCGTTTGTAACCTTCCCAGCTGAAATGCCAAGTCATTAATTAATTTGGATTAATTTGAAAACTGCTGTGATGTGCTTAACAATCATGGCAAAAATGATCATAAATAAAGTGTGATTTGCTTAGCAACAGAAATTCTGGTCCCAATCATAGTTTTAAATCAATCATAGTTTTAAATACTATCAGTATTAGGAATGGGACGATTCACAGCCGTAAGGTGGGCATGAGTGGGTGGGCGCAGCCATCTGGGCACTACAGATGGGCGTGGCTGGGTGGGTGTGTCCAGATTGATGCAGAGGATTAGGTGCAGCTGGCTCCAGCACAGATGACTTGGGTGGACATGGCCAGGTGAATGCAACCAGGTGGGTTCAGAACAAGTCACCCTGGGCAACTGGACGTAGAGCCAACTCGGCGCCACACCAGAAAAAAAAAATCACCCGGAGACATGCTGGCAAACAGGAAGCAGGAAAGTGGCAAAATTTGAAAGGCAAGGGATGGATTTATCCCCCTTCCCTCACTTGCAGAAACATTCCGGGTTTTTTTTCTCCTTTATGAAGAAAGATTTCCCTGCAAAGTTTAAAAGGGAAAGGAAGAGGGGAGCTAGGTGGATCGAGCTGCTTAATTTGATGAACCATGCAAAGAAGGATCCAACTGTCCTGTTAATTTTTTTTTATCAAAACTGTTCCCCCCACCATTCTGGCTAGGTTTTATTTTTTATTAAAAAGTTTGTACATGACACATGATATTTCAAACCAGTACTATTGATTTTACTTTTAAGATATTTTGAGGTAAAAGCGGAGTCAATTTCATATGTCTGTCTATTTAGCATAGTAAAACCAACAAAGACATTGAATAGACTAGGGTGAGGGTATAAAACTGAGAGCAGAATAAGCAAAGGACTCTGAAAGTGATAGATAGCAGCCATCCTCATCATATTGCTCCTAGAAGATACTGGTGAGCTGGAAGATTTTTTTTTCTTTTCCTTTTTCAAATAAAACTATTAAATTTAAAGGAACAAAGAACAATTCAAAAGAGAAAAACAGATTTAAAAGGCCGAGCTGGAGTTTGCAATTACAGAGCTATTAGTCATAAAAAACACACAAACTTTTTTAGCACCTTCCACTTCTCCCACAATTACTCAGTGTGCATCTCACACACATATTCTAAACAAAGCCTTGTTGTGTTTGTCATGTGCCTTCTAAGTTGCAATTGTATTATGGCAAACTGTCAGTACTCAGCCTCACATGTGCAAGGAGCTCCTACATAGTGGTAGATCCCAACTTGCTATGGTTGTTAAAAACTAATTAAAATGGAAATAATACTAAGCTGCAAACAGCCTTTGTCAAGAGTTAAAATCAGGAAGGGGCCCAGCTGCATCTTAAATAAACAGGAAGACAAAACAAAGTTCTTGAAAAGTAACACTAGTTAAAATAAATAAATAACTGCATTCCAGATGTTGAGAACATAAAACTAGCAGGATGGAAGCAAATTATAGCCAACGGCCAAAAAAAATACTATCCTTCTCTCCTATACCAAAAAATATGCAAGAGCTTGTTCCTAAAATGTCCTTCCTATTTATAATGAGGGTTATGGCACTTGCAAATGAAACTTGCAAATACACTCTCTGCTATGGCAAAATATGAACTCAAGCACACCCCTGCATCGTTAACAATGGAAGTTTTCTAAATCCTAGGTACAAAAGTGTTGTGCTGCAGCATCAGTTTCCTCAAAAGAAAACACAATTTACACAGAAGAGTCTGCAGGATGGGAGGCTGTCATCTTAAATGAGGAAAACAAAGATGCACCTTCAACAATGCAAGCTCATTTCCTTTTGCACGTGTGTGTAAGGTCACACAGTACACACAAAAGAGTTCATCATTTTAGCATGACATTGTTTTTTCAGCTTGCATCTATCCTTCTTGCCTCAGATGCCTCTGAATCGATGAATGTCTCTTCTCAGTATTTCATCTCACTCAATTTCATGTAACTTTATCCTCTTCTCCATAGCCATCAATTTACTCCTCCAAGTGTAAGCGGCATTTCCATGCCAGTGTCCATATTAAACCTTATCTTATGCCAGTGTGATGGATTTAGCAAGGATTTTACCTTCCATCCTGTAAGCTGATGGCACTTCTTCCAACTGGTTGTCATTGCCCTTCCATGATTCTGTAAACTCTCTGTGAGGTTTTCAAAAGTGACCCAATCCAATGAAAGAGGCTGAAAAAAGGCAGGAAGCTGGCACTCTTCTACCTTTCTTGTTTCCTTTTCACATTTTCATAACAAGATTTTTTAAAAAAACAAAAACAATCCTGACCAGCCCTGTGCATGGTGCAACTATATTAGATGAACGAATGGTGGGGAAGGGAAGAAGAGGGAAAATTCCAGCATCTAGGAAGTGAAACAAGGAGAAATTTTTTCTCTGGAGGAGGAAATGAGCCAGCAGTTAATTGGATCACTTTTCAAATTTTCACAGAGAATTCACAGTGTCATGGGGACACAGAGAGGGGCAATTACAATCTCAGACCCTAACCTACTGTTCATGTGAACATAGCCTCAATATGTGCATAGAACAGGGTTTCCCAACCTTGGCAATGTATGGACTTCAACTCTCAAATGCTGGCTGGGGAATTCTAGGAAATTCTGGAAGTCGAAATCCATACATTTTCAAGCTGCTGAGAAACACCATTATAAACAATATGAAACTTCTGAAAAAAACCCTACAGTCTGAAGTAGTCCAATATGCGACCTAGGGCAGAGTTCCCCCAATCTTTCCGGGTTTGTGGACTGGCAGGGGGGAGGTGATGATTCCAAGCGAACGTTGAGCAAGCACTCACATGCAGTTCCATTTGATCATACAAGTGGAGATGCACACGTGCGCTTACCCACTTCCGTGGTCCAATGCTGAACGACTCAAGGACTGGTGGAGGGCCACGGGCCACAGGTTGGGGACCCTGACTTAGGAGGGTGCCTTGGATTCCGAATCCTTGAATAAGAAGATAACTTGCATTTTGTCTTTCTAAAAGTATATTGAAATTATTTCTAAACCCCATCAACTTCACTGGATGACCTTCAACGTCTAATATGCAGAGGGAGGAGGTTTCATCTGTATGCATTTGGCTGTACCAGATACATCTTTTATCGAAAATGTGGGTGCACATCCTCAGACACTTACCATTGTATATGCCAATCCGGCCATCTCCTCCACACAGTTCACTGGACTTGCCAAAGCAGACTTGATCACATTCCACAGCACTCACTTGCTGGCTGTGCCGGATATCCCCTTCATGGCCACAAAAGCAGGCATAACCAGCTTCCACTCCAGCAAACTTTTCCAAAAAGAGAGAGAAAAATAAGAGAAGATGTAAGATGGCACCATCTTTTTAACTGCATGGCTAAAATGGTGAAACATGAAATTTCACAAGGAAACCAGGATAGGACAAGCAGTTGTCTTGAAGGAAATTCAAGACTTCCTATGACATACTCAGACCATGCCTGATTTAATCATGGTTTACTGAATAAGCCAAATTGGTTGGGTTCACTCAACATGCTAGATCGTAAATCATGGTTTACAGACCATAAGGACTGTATTTGCATGATAAACTGTCAAGCCAGTTGTCCATTTTAGGGCCAGAAGAAATGGTTTACTTTCTATGGAGCAATTATGCAGAGTAATACCAGCAGATTTATGTTTCCATAAAATAAAAGGGGTGGAGAATATGGAAGATTATAGGAAAAGAGACAAAATTACCTGTGAGAGCCCCAAATTCTTGCTGAATGAGAAATGAGAAAGCTTAAACAGGTATTTAAAAAATAGACTAATCTTCAAATTCAGTATCTACAGAACAGAAGCATAACCATGAAGGCAGCCGTCTCAACCAAGTGTGACAAATGGATAACAACTGTGCATTTGTTGCGCTAATAAAAACTGATAGCCTGGAACGACAAAACAAATGCTGTTTGATGGCTGAGCTCTGTTTCACAGGGTGCCAAGAATTGGGCTGATGGGATGAAAATAGAGAAGGGGGATAATATGTGTCTACTCTACTCCCATCAGTTGTCTGAGAAGACTAGAAAGACCAATCCAAAAAAGGGAAAAAGTTAGATCAGTGAGGACACATGCCCAGAGCAAGTGAAGAAAATCAGGATTCAGGCCTTCCATGTAAGCTAACTCTGCCTTATCCTGAGGTTCAATCAATCAGAATAGAGCTATAAGGACCTTGGAGGTCTTCTAGTCCTACCTCCTGCTCAAGCAGGAGATCTATACCATCATTTTCAGACAAGTGACTGTCAAGTCTCTTCTTAAAAACCTCCAGTGATGAAGCACCCACAATTTCTGAAGGCAAGTTGTTCCTCTGGTTAATGGTTCTCACTGTTAGGAAGTTTCTCCTTAATTCCAGGTTGCTTCTCTCCTTGATTAGTTTCCATCCATTGCTTCCTGTCCTGACTTCTGGTGCTTTGGAAAATAAGTTGACCCCTTCCTTTTTGTGGCAGTCTCTCTAATACTGTAATCCTGCTATCATGTCCCCCCTAGTCCTTCTCTGGACTAGCCAAATCCAAATCCTGCAACCATTTTTCATGTTTTAGCCTCCAGGCCTTTAATCATCTTAGCTGCTCTTCTTTGCACTTTTTCCTAAAGTCTCAACATCTTTTTTGTAATGTGGTGACCAAAGCTGGATGCAGCATTCCAGGTGTGGCCTTACTAAGGTTTTATAAAGCGGTACTAATACTTCACTTGATTTTGATTCTATGCCTCTGTTTATTCAACCAAGGGTTATACCGTATTGATTTTTTTTGGCTGCTGCCACACACTACTGGGGCATGTTTACATGATCGTCCACTAGGACTCCAAGGTCTCTTTCACAGTTACTGTTTTTGAGCCAGATTTCACCTAATGTGTACTTGTACCTTTGGTTTTTCCTGCCTAAGTGTAAAACCTTGGTTTTCTCCACATCAAATTTCATGTTGTTAGATGGGGCCCATTGTTCAAGTCTGTCAAGATCTTTTTGGATCCTGAACTTGTCTTCTGGGATGTTGGATGTTGGTCATCATTTGATTTGCTTTTCAGATGTTGTACCTTGAATTTCAAATGAAGGGTGGAGAGCTAGTTGCCTGCAAAGTGCTGATGGTGCCGAAATCGGCAAACAAATCAACTGGGAAAGCTTTTTATGGTATGGAGATATGCACTGTTACTCATCAAATCAAGCAGCAGCTGCTCAAGGCCCAGTAGTTAAGATCAGTTCAGAAAAGCTGGCAAATAAACTATCCATATATCAATATTAAATAGATAGCTCTTTATTAAAAACCATGGATCAGCGGCCAGCAGGATCTCTATAGCTGCTTTGATGGATTTGTTGAAATATGAGAGATGAGCCATCTTGGCTACCCATTAATAGAAAAAAAGAATGGTCATACTGTTCTTAATGGGAACTGTAGTTTAATGGGGCGTTAAGAGTACAAATGAAAAAGAGGTTGAAATTACAAATGGAGCTTCTCTATCAGATATTTTTTATTCAGGGAACTAAAGCTTTTTGGTTCCCGGACAGAGAAATCGTCAATCACTTGGACAATCATTTAAATATGAGTGTGCTGCAGTTGACAAAAAAGACAACACAATTCTAGGCTTCATAAACAGAGAGTTAGAAGCAAGATCGTGTGAAGTGTTAATACCACTTTATAATGCCTTGGTAAGGCCACACTTGGATTACTGCATCCAGTTTTGGTTGCCACGATGCAATAAAAATGTGGAGACTCTAGAAAGAGCATAGAGAAGAACAACAAAGATGATTAGGGGACTGGAGGCTAAAACATATAAAGAACAGTTGCTGGAATTGGGTATGTCTTGCTTAATGAAAAGAAGGACAGGTGACATGACAACAGTGTTCCAATATCTCAGGGGTTACCACAAAGATGAGGGAGTCAAGCTATTCTCCAAAGTACTTGAAGGCAAGACAAGAAGCAATGGATAGAAACTAATCAAGGAGAAAAGTAACCTAGAACTAAGGAGAAATTTCCTGACAGTCAGAACAATTAATCACTGGAATGACTTGCCTCCAGAAGTTGTGAATGCTCCAACACTGGAAATTTTTAAGAAGAGATTGGATAACAATTTGTCTGAAATGGTAGACGGAGCAGGGAGTTGGACTAGAAGACCTCCAAGTTCCTTTCCAACTCTATTATTCTTTAGTCACTAAACTCTGTTGTGTTCCAAATTTCTTTATTCATCAATAATTATAAATCAATACATAAATTCATTAGTTCTGTATTGAGAACCTCCTAATAGTCTCCAGTCCCAGACTGGCAAAATTTGTTAGCTATGCCAGAGCACTGCTTTGTATCTCTTTGAACCAGGATCCATCCTTATATAGACCGATGTTAAAGGTCATTAAATTAGCCTTCTCAAGCTTTGCAAACCAAATCAGATGAGGGAAGAAAAATCTAAAAGCATACAGTATTTGAAACAATGTCAGGATTCTATGTTTAAATTAAAAACAAGCCCAGAGCTGTATTTATTCCGCTACATTGTAATAATAAAAAACGGAAGAACTTTCCCTCTCAAACTCTTCTCCAGCCGCGGCAGACGCCATTTTAAAAAAAAACTTTTTTCCTCTTTCTCTTCCTCTATTCTCTTAAGTAATTTTTAAAAGATAAGTAAAATACTTGCGCTTCAGTATTACAGGTCCAGCTCACATTTTCTTTGAGTAATCTGTCAAATTCGCAGGCTTGCTTTTGACGCCTGGCTCTGCATTAGCAGAGGTCTCCCAAAGCCCGGAGCAGCGGCTGGGGATATGGGGCATCTCATCCGCTCCATCCCAAAAGTAAAAGAAAAACTTTTGGGACTCTGCAGAGAGTTCTACCCACCCCTGCCGGCTCTATCTCCGTTTCCTCATGGGATTCTATGTTTAAATTAAAAACAAGCCCAGAGCTGTATCACACAACTCCAGTGTGGCAGATTAGAAAGAATGAAATCCTTCTCACTGGTGCTTTTTTCCTAGGCTGGAGAGTAGAATGTGGGAGCTGAGTGGAATCATTCCCTGACTTTTATTTATTATTTTATATTTATCTATAAGGCCTCTTTTCTCAGCAAATGTCAGCTAGTATGTACTGTTCAAGAACTCAATTCCTGAATTCTTAGTTCAGCCCAGAATTTTTAGTTATCTGGGAATTCTGGGAGATGTAGTTCTAACCCATAGAAAACACCACGTTGGAAGGGCTGTTTGAAGCAATCTCTTCAATGGACTGTGAAGGCCTCCTGAGTTGCACATAAGAAAGAGACTGTTGTACCTTATAGCCTCGCTTGCGGCAGAAACTGAGGCAAACTTGCACTGTGAGCTTGGTGGAGGTGCCACTGCTCCCACTTAGTGTTGGGGGAGTGCCAGAGTCCAGGAAGCAGCCAACATAGCCAGGCACTGAAAGAAACAATGAAGGATGTAGGTAGAAATTTTGAATGTTTATGCAAGAAGGTATCACAACACTACACAGTTTTAGGACTCTACAAGTAGTCTTCATTTACCAACCACAGTTGGGATTTGCAACTCTGTAGTTAAATGCCACAGTCATTAAGCAAAAAAGTCATGTAATTGCGCTAGGCCTATGACACAGGTGTCAAACTCATGACATCACATTGTCATGACATGACATATCATGACTTTCCCCCTCTTCGCTAAACCAGGGGGGATGGACATGGCCAGCACATGACACATCTAGCCCGCAGGCCATGAGTTTGATATCCCTGGCCTATGATGCCACTTCTGCTTCCGTCATTACACAAATTGCCATGATCGTTAAATGAAACATCACATGACTGCGAACTGGGTATTTCACTTTTGGATTCTCCATTAATTTTACTTGTTTGAAGCTGATTGTGAAGCTCATAAATGGCAACCCCTTAACCATGGGACTAGGGGTGAAATGCTACCAGTTCGGACCAGTTTGCCTGAACCAATAGTAAAAAATGCTACTGGTTCACTGAATTGGTAGTAAAAAAATGTAAACAAAAAAGTACTGACGATCAGCTGAGCGACACGTGATGGTCAGAACTCTTTTTTTTTTACTTTTTTAGCATTTTACTACCTATTCGCCCAAACTGGTAGTAAAACAATGCTTTAAAAAGTTTTTTAAAAAGTTCTGATGATTGCACGTCGTTCCGCTGATTGTTGGAACTTTTTTTTTTTTTACTTTTTTAGCATTTCTTTACTACCGATTTGGGCAAATAGGTAGTAAAAATTCTTTTCAAAAATAAGAAAAAAGGCTCCAACAATCACAGCTGTGCCGCGCGATTGTCGGAGCCTTTTTTTTTACTTTTTTAAAGCATTTTTTACTACCTATTCACCCAAACCGGTAGTATAAAAATGCTTTTAAAAGGTAAAAGAAAGGGAAAGAAAGAAATGCATCAGAAACATTCATAAACCGCCTTTGGAAAATAACTTGAAATATGTTCTAGATGGGAAAACAGCAGCATGCCTATTGATCTGAAAGCCGCTTTCTGAAATCCTACTATCACTTACAAGAGAACAATGCCATTATCAAGCGAAACTGGAAAAGTGAGAGACTTGCTCCGATTTCTATCCGTTGCATAACTCTCCCACTGGTCTTTTCCTGCCATTGGTTACAAGCCTGCAACTTCCCCCTTTCTGGTGCAATTGCTTTACTCCTGGTGATTCCCACCCCCCCAAGATTAGAAGGGGGGGGGAAACGGACTGGAAGACACAGTTTCTTCCGATCCAAGATTTACAGAAGAAGCCTGAAAGCCCCAAACTTCTGTTGTTGCTCTTTCTTTGGGAAACACCATAATGAAGCCGCTTCTCAGCATCCTGCAGCTCTGGCCTCGAGGATCTGTTTCGGTGAATGTTACCCTCCATTTAGCCACTTCTGCAGGACTTGATCATCTCCACTTAGCTTTCCTTGTCGAGCAAGAAATTTTCCACAAATGTCCCATTTGCTCCAGTTCTCTTATACGCGCTTCCCAAACTCCCTTCCAGATACGCGGTGGAATCTTTGGGGAAAATCTTTCGAGGCAGAAGAAAACATCTCTTTTGCAACTTGGATTCTTTTTCCAAGGCAGCATTTCTCAACCTTGTCCACTTTTAAGATGTGGGGACCTCAACTCCCAGAATTCCCCAGGGACTGGAGAACTTTAGGAGTTGGAGTCCAAACATCTTAAAGTAACTGAGGTTGAGAAACCAGTATTAAAGGGTCCAAATATGCCTGTAAAGCAGAGGTGAAATCCAGCAGATTCTAAGAACCATCAAATACCACTTGTGACTGGCCCCAGAGTGGGGTGGGAATGGAGATTTTGCAATATCCTTCCCTCAAGAGTGGGGAGGGGATAGAGATTTTGCAGTATCCTTCCCCTGCCACACCCACTAAGCCACGCTCACAAAACCGGTAGTAAAAAAAAAAACAGATTTCACCGCTGCATGGGACGCTGTAGGGCTGTAAATGCAAAGATTGATTGCAAAGCTGTTTCTCTTTTTCAACTGTCATAAATTCAAATAGTCACTAAACAAGGCAGTCAATAAGTGATGACTACCTGTGATACAAACTAACGGCATGATTCACAGCAGTCAGTTGTGGGGAATTCTGGGAGCTGTAATCTTCCCATCTTGAAGTTGCCAAGGTTGAGAAACACAACCATATTGCTTTGAGTGAAAGGCATCAGGCAGCTGTCTTGAAATTGATGCTCTTCAGATACAATAGATTTAATGCCAACTTTTGCCTTATGGTTTCTTTGAAATGTTTTCCCCCTGTATTGTTTGTTTTCCTGTATTTTTTTCAGGATGCTTGAAAATTTCATTCAAATTTCTCTTCTTGATGTATTGAGTTTACAGTACAGTCCTGTTGAAACTGACAAGGGTGTTACAACTGTATTCTGTTTCTTTCACTTCGAAGTTGCCCTGGCTGATCATACTTCAAAATCTGAAAAGGGCCAAAAGGGCCCACCCACCCCCTTTGGAAGACTGCCTTTGATTTTCATCCATACCTCTTGGCTCTCCCATAATAAAGACAAAACCAAAACCACAACACGCCATCTCTGAGAATTTCATTAAAATGTTACAGAGTGGACCAGTGATGCTATTCAGACCGTTCTATCCGGTTCGGGCAAACCGGTAGGGGCGACTGCGGGATGCCCTGCCCACCAGCACTGACATCATGATGTCCCATTTTTCCACATTTTTGAGGCTCTGTGCGTACAGAGAAACCTAATGCATGCACGGAAGATGCACGCACATTTGCAAACCAGTAGGAGTGGACCAAACTTTTTCATCCAACGTTGGCTGATTCCCCCACCTTGATGCAAAGACCAGCACTTACTGTGGCAGGTTGGGATGTCACAGTACTTCCAGTAGATCCCTTCTTCATTTTCTGAGATATAGCACCAGGGCTGTACATCACCATCCGGATTTCGGCAGTAATTGTGACTGCCCAGCCCCCACTCGCCATTGGGATATTTGGCCGTGTTGTAGGCATGTTCTCGTGTCTGGTTCCAGTAGAGACAAGGCTTCCCAGTGGATCCAGGAGCAGTTCTGTTCTGCAGTCCCCGGTAATCAGCTCCATTCACCATAAAGCATTCAGATAATTCTGGGGAATAATTGGAAAGAAAAAAAGATAGTGGGAAACATGTTTACTCCTGCATATTTTATTTTTTAAATGGGTGGTGGTGGTTGTTATCGTGCGTTTACTCCCCATTCACTGAAGAACAAAGTCATACAAAGTAAATATTATTTTGAGACTAATCGTCAACTCTTGAAGCGTGCATGGATGGTCTTCAACTTATCAGGCCCAATTCTTAGCAATGTCAGCCAAGCAATGCCTTATCTTCACACCTAAGCCATATTTGATTGCTGCTTTATGGTGAAATCTAAGTGTTTGGTTGCTTCCAACCCAAGACATATCTCTGATCAACAACACCTCTTTCTCTTCTCTCTCTTTACAGTCACAACAATTCTCTCTGTATCACATGCAACTGATAAACTGGATCGCAATGCACAAAAACTAAAGATATATCAGCCTTTGAAGCGGCATAAGAGTCTGCTTTGATTTTGCTGCAGAAGAGTAACACAGCTATCCCTCGGGAAGCTGTTATACACAAACAAATTTGTCCTCACGACAACCCAGAGAGCTTGGTTAAACTGAGATACAGTAACCAGCTCAAGGTCATCCAAGGAACTTATGGTAGCCTGCCAGGAAAACAATCCACAGTTTCTCATGGATGAAGAACTTGCAGCTCTCCTGGTATTGCTGAAATTCCCAGCCATTGGCCATATCTGCTGGGACTGCTGGGAGTTATAGTTCAGCAACATCTAGAAAGCTATGGGTTCCATAGACACATATATACGCGCACAAATATGTGTACCAGTAGTGGTTTTCACCGGTTCAGAACTGGAAGCGCTTTGCTCACACGCGGCCCTCCTGCGCATGCGCAGAACCTTCTGCGTATGTACAGAGCATCTATGATGACGTCCGGGCAGGTGGGCAGAACCTCCCACCACTACTGATTTGTCCGAACTGGGGCGAACTGATAGAAACCCACCACTGATATGTACGGATACAAATTACATAATCAAGAAAATAAAGGGCTTTCAATTTTAAAAAACCTAAGGCTTAGGGACAAGTGAATTTGTACTTGGTCAGAGATTAGTAGTCTGTTCATACAACAAGCTTCAGTCAGTCAATTAAAAAATAGCAAATTCACGTAAGAGTTACTAACTTTTTCTGGTTTTAATCTCAGTTTTTGTGAGTTGGTATGTTGGGTCAATTAAACTTCTTTGATTAATGCATGATTCAGTGCATTGTGTAAACCAGGAAAATTCATGCAGGTTAAGTTGTGTGAATGCAGCTGATGCTCTCAATTGGGTCAGGTCAACAAGATTCTGTAATTATAATCATGAAATCCCACTGAATGTATTTTCTTTCAGAGAGAGAGCTATGGCATTGATAAGACAGTCACAGTGAGAAACTAGTCCTTGTTCAATCACTGTCTCGTTTAGTGACCATTCACAGTTAACAATGGTGGTGAAAAAGTAACTTAATGACCATTCCTCATATTTAGGTCTGTAAAGCAAAGGGAAGCTCAAGTAAGTCATTTAGTTACTATTAATGACCGAGTTGCCTATCCCAGTTGTGATCATTAAACTAGAACTATCACCTGTACTTGATTCAAAAATTCAATCAGGCACAAATTATGTACGATAGCTGTGACATCCTATATAATCACGACTTGTAGAACTTTATTTCTAGATGAGGAAGAGATCCAAAATTTTCAAACAATCTTAAAGCTAATATTTCAACCGTCCTGATGGCTGGATTCAGCCCTTGATAACTTATTGGTGAAGGAAACTCCCTCTGTTCCTTCACAGAAAGAGCTTCTGTGTTATAATTTTATAATTATATAAACAAGTTATAATTTTGGGGCAGAAAATTTGAAAAGATAGTCCTGATTCTCTTTTACCAGTAATTGGAGAATTCGCTTTGGTCAAAAAGTTGAAGGAAACTACATGTTTGAAGACCTGCAGCTGGAGAAGAGACCTTCTGGGAAATTCACAGGAGACCTCCAGCTGCCCCTTCTTTCCTTCCCCTCCCAATCCTGAAATGTGGAGCTGGAGAAACATCAGAGCAAGCGTGACAAGACAAGCTTGGAAGAAGAGGGACTCCTCTCAAGACTGCCTCCAGGGTGGGGGCCAAAACGAGATTAGAGATGCTAAATGTGTAATCAGTTAAAGCATGCAAGGGCTTTGAAGATTCAAAGGGAAATGGTGGAGGGTGTCCTGTGAGATTTGGCTGGAGGCAAGAGAAACACAGGAGACCCTTTTAGATCTCACATTTGGGAAGAGGAGGGATTGGAGGAGGATCAAAGAGTTCAAAGACATTTAATCGCCCATGCCAAGACAGTCAAGTGCGGGCAGAACACAAAGAAAGAATACAGGGGGACAGTGAGATGGGCAGAGCCTTTGCTAAATCTCTGACCTCCACCAAGGTCAAAAATGAGTCTTTGTAAACCAAGGATGAACAATATTTGGGGAGGGGGTGGTGAGTCACATTTGGTCTTTGAGTAGAGTTACAGGTGGAGATAGATTCTCCAAAGTTGGTAGAGACAACATAATGAACTGAGCAAAGCCAAGACAGAATTAAATTCAATTGGATTAAAATGGAATTGATTTATTTACATGCAGATGATAGAATTATTCCTATTTATTTAATTTTCCTGTTTAGGCTTATCATTTATCTTTATTTATTGATTGGTGTCATCTCCATTCTTGCCTTCCTACAGAGTTTTAGCATTGTTTACCTCAAAATCTAATTAATTTTATTAAAGCAAATATACATGCAACCAAGGACTCATATTCAAATATTTCACACTACAGGTGGTCCTTGACTTACGACCACCATAAAAACCAGAAAATTTGTTAAACAGTGCAGTCATTAAGTGAGACATCACTTGCCCACACCTGATTTATTTATTTATTTTTGCTATGGTCACTAAGCCAGACAATCACTTGTCTGCAACTTGTGACTTTTGCTGAGGACTTTTCCATTGAGTTTGCTTGTCCAAAGACAGCTGAGAAGGTTAGAAATTGTGATTACATGAATGCAGGATACTACATCCACCATAAATTTGCAAGTTGACAAGTATCCAAATCCACTGGTATATCAGGGGTCTCCAACCTTGACAACTTTATGACTTGTGGAATTCAACTCCCACCTCAGCGCTGGCTGAGGAATTCTGGGAGTTGAAGTCCATAAGTCATAAAGTTGTCAAGGTTGGAGACCCCTGACCTATATAATTTATTAAGAATTAGAAATTCTAGAAGGGCTCCAAGTATTTCAACCAAACTTTTAGGGTTGATGCGTGATCATAGGATCCCTTACTAAGCATCTTGCCCCACTGTAGAGCCATCCGGTTGCATCTGCGATATCAAGATTTAATTCTCCCAGGAATCCCATTTTTACAGTGTTTCTCTCCTCACATCAGAAGCACTAATCCCAGGGGAAAGTCTTGTCTCTCTAGGCCAGTGGTTCTCAACCCTGGCCCTTTTAAGATGTGTGGACTTCATCTCCCAGAATGCTGGCTGGAGAATTGAAGTCCACATATCTTAAAAGGACTAAGGTTGAGAATTACTAAACTAGGCAGCTGATTGAAGTGGTAGAAATGTGAAAATGAAGGAAGGAATGCACCACATCAGGCTACAAGTTAGTATGTCATTTCTGAATGTTCCTGCATATAAACAAAACACACAAAACACTACACTCACTTTCACCCAAGTAAAAACTGACATGACAAGGAAAAACATTCTAGCCCAACCCAGCCCTGGGTTTGCTTGTATTCTCTTTCAAAGTCATACAAGCATGTTCCTCACTGCATTCATATGCGTCTACATACCAAGGACCTTCACAAGTTAGTTCTGTCATCCAGAGTCTGAAGTATATGCTTTGTATAAATATTGGAACCCTGCCACTTATTTCCATTACAGCTTAAGGCAAAGAAAATAGCGTTCTGGATCAGAAGAGACGTCTGAGGCAGAAGACCAAGCCCAGTGGCCCCTGACATTTTGAAGATTGCCCTGGCATCAAACTGCCCCGCAAGGGGTGCAAAGGCAGAATGCTGGCATAAAATAACACTTCAAGGAAGCAAAAGGATCGTAGGCAGCCATTTACACAACCACGTACATCTGCTGAAAAAGTAGGAGCAAAAACATACATCTGTGCTACTTGGCTAGGTTGCAGAAGTGGCAGAAGGCCATTTTCCTTGCAGAATCCAATCTGTAGTTTCCCTCCCCCCCCTTCTTTTTTTTTTTATTCTGGAAAAATGGCACAGATTCAGCAAGTGATCCTTCAGTCTAAATAATGCCGAATGCCGGGTGGTAGAACTCACAAGGGTGAACAAAGGGGGAAGGGAAGCTGCATTCTGGGCTGGCAAGGAGATCAGACATCCAGCGGCTGCCCCTCACCCCCGCCAAGAAATTGAGAGCGTTGGCCCCCAGCCTGCCTTGTTTTATCCCAGACATAGTAACGTTCTTCCACAGCTGGGAATAACCCATGACTTGTGTTTCTCTTCACTTGCCTCCTGCCATCAATCCATCCAACCACCCACCTTCCAAGCCCAAACTCTCCTGGTGTAACCAGATGCCTTTCCAACCAGCAGACATAAGCCCCAGGGGGACGGGACCCACCTGTTGTTGGAGATGGAAATAGCTGAGAACATAATAAACAGGTGGTCGATATGAAGCAAGAGGACTAGACTAGACTAGGAAGGGGAGGGTAGCAAAGTGAGCTCTTCATAGGAGGATGTGGAAGCCCACAGAGGCCGGAGACTGGATGTCTAGCAGGTGGTGGGTGTTGGCAGCTGGTCCTTTAGAAGATGCTTAGGACCAGTGGAGTGCTATCTGGGGGGCACGAATGTGAGATGGCCCTGGGGAGGTGAGGGAGGGGGAGTAAAAATCAGGGGTGAGGCATTAGACAAATGGTACAGGAGGTCTTGGTGTTACCGCACTGTTGAATTGCTGAAGAAATGTGACATGAATGTAATGGAACGCATATAGGCAGGCTGGGAGGCTCATAGCTCTGTTTCAACAAACGTGGGATTAGCTATTTTGGTACCATTGTGGAAAGCTTCCTCCTGCTGGGGTTGCAGCTGTCGAAAGACCAACAGGCTGTGGAGAAAGGACGACGAATAGGACAGGCAAGAATGTCAAAAATCTCTGTAATGCCTTTCTTTAAAAAGAAATCAAGGGTATATTCACACCTTTATTCTGTATCTCTGGGACTTGCATCTGTGTTCCGGATACTCTGGAGATGCTTGGATACTTACCAGAACCCTTTAGTGAGAATAGCAGTCATATTAGATCAGCTGCTTTGGGTGTTGTCCCCAAATTCGGGTCTTAGCCTGGCGCCGAAGCCAATGAAGAAAACCAGACATGAGGTGCAGGGTTGATTTCCTTTTATTGAAGTGCTTCAGCAAAAGGGTCCCTGTCATCAAAATGCCAGGACCCAAAAAAAGGATTCAACAAGCTTTTATACAGTTTTTCAAGGTGGGATAAAGAAACATTGTCTAATAGATTTTTGAAAATTATCTAAAAGGTCATATATTGGTTCCACGCCATCTCTATTTCTAAGTCTTAACTAATAAACATTTCAAAAGTTATCTAACAAGTATTCTATTGGTTCTACTTCAACCCTATTCCTAAAAATTAATAAATAGGCATTCTAGAAGATTTTTAGCAGCCTTCTGTTGCAGAGTTCCCCAAGGTTGGCAGCCCGGAGCCTAGGGGGAGGGAGGAAAGACGGGATGGTTTTGTGACAGAGGCAGAGCCGTGCATAAATGCGCACGAGTACACATTGCTTGTTATGAGTGGGGCTGAGAGTGCCCACGACTCTCACATGAGTGGGGCCACAAGCACATGTCACCCTCACGCAAGTGGGGCCATGAGTGCCCACAATGCTAGCGCAAGTGGAACCACAAGCACCCATGACGCTAGCATGAGTGGCACCACGAGTGCTCGTGATGCTTACGCGAGTGGCACCCTGAGCACCTGAGATGCTCGTGTGAGTGGGGCTGTGAGCACTCACGCACCAGCTGGCCACTCATGTGGCCCGGTTGTGAATAGGCCATGGCCCAGTAGTGGGCAGCGGTCCACAGATTGTGGACCCCTGTTCTATTGGCTGTCTTAGCCCTATTCCTTATCTTAGCAATATATCTTGTATGATATGTCTGACAATCAGCTCTTGTTCTCTACACTGAAAGGGGCCCCACCTGTCCACACTCCCTCTTCCATTATTTTTGCTATGCAGGCTTTGCAAATACACATCTCCTCCCTTCCTTCTGAGTTCATGCCATAACCTTGCATTTTTACAGCAAATGGCTCCACGGCAAATGGCCCATCATTTGGGACAGCTGCTCCACCCCCATAGATCTTCTCCTTCCCCATCAAGCAGGCCGAGGGAGGACCTGAGGTGTTTTCAGGCCATCATTCACATGTTCACACAGTTCACATAGAAGTGGCCAAGCGTAGAGGGAGCACATTAGAGAAGCACCATTGCTTTGGATTTCAGCCTATCTCTCCGTTTTTCTAGCTGCATCGTTCTCTTTTCAGTTTAAACATAGCCAAGATGAGATGGAAAAGGAATGGAAAAACACTGTAGCGAGGTAGCGAGGCCCAGAAATCCTGAAGGGCTTGGTGTTCCCCTTCTTCAGTACCATTTATATAGTTAAGTAAAGCTATCTACATTCTCTGCTCCTCATATTATATGTCAGTGGACAAAATTTTGAAGGGATCTGGGTTTATTGCTACTGCCACATCCAGTTTGGCCTTCACGGCCCAGAGGTCAACAATGGTGCTTTCAAACAAATCCTTAGGCAGCCTCCATGATTCACTCAAAGGATCTATGGCAAGCAGCCTGTGGGAGATTTGGAAACAATTTGAACCCTGAGAGAATAAAAAAATGAAATAGAAACTAAAGTGATGCACTTCTTGATGCTTCATGTACAAATGTGAAAAGTAAAAAGCTGAAATGAGAGGTAAGTAAGGAAAGAATAAGGATATGGGGAGAAAGAAGGAACAGCTTGCTAGCTAGTCATTTATAACTCTTCCAGAATATCCCATCCCGTTCCTCTTTACACCTAATTTTCCACCTCCCAAAATATCAGTATAAATCAGACTCATTGGAGAGAGGAGCTCCCCTCTTGGTCTTTGTTCCTTTAATCATATTGTGTAATAAGTGTTAAGAAAACTCTGCATATATTTAAGTATGCATATATAAATACTGTACATACAAGAACTGATGGCAGGTGGACCAAGGCAGTTATAGAATGATTGATAAAAAGTGTCCGTGAAAAAGACTTAAAACAAAATGGATCGATGATAACAGCAAGTATTGTGGGCCCAATTGGCAAAAGAAAGGACCGTATTGATTGGAAAGAGGCCTTCATCCTTCAGTTGGATAGACAATGGCTAAAATGATGGTGATGATGATGACGACAACAACAGTGATGATATAAGTACTTCACACAAGTATCATCTGTCAGAGTAAGCTGCAGTTCAACATTTACCATAATGTCATTACTGATAAATCGGTGCTGCTACGTCTCTGTTTCAATAACGTTAAATGGTATTTTTCTAAACATTTTAGGACAATAATTCCTGTTGCATAGCTTTGAAACCATTACCAAGGGATCCATAAAAGCATAGAAGAGATAAAAAGTGGGATGATTTTTGGATTTCTAGCACATGCCATTTACATGCATGTTATTGGCAACATATCATATCTGGGCTGCTATACCTCAGGCAGCCATAAAATGAAGATAACTTTTTAAAAATTGCCTTTTCCTTCTATTTTTTTCACTAACCAGATGCCCTCTTTGCTTGCAGCCAGCACAATGCAGCATGAATACAAAATCATTTATTCCTGCAAATTAAATAAATATACCATGCAGCAGTGTTCCTTAATCTAATGCTCTCCAGCAGTGTTAAAAATCTAATATCCCATCATTCTATCTGATTTTTGGGGGTGGGGGAGAGATTAACCAATTAAAGTGAAAAGCTGAAGAAAAGCATGACCTGTTTAAACAGGGAATCTACAAACTCCATAAAAATTCAGTTAAAATATTCAACACTTTAAAAAGAGAGTCAAGAAGAGAATTGAGAAACAGAGGAGAATCTGGAAATTAAGTACTTTGAAGGAGGAAAGAAAGAGCTCAGCATATTTAACTCTAAGAAGAGAAGATCAAGCAAAAGCATGACAATGGTCTTAAATTCCTGAAGGATTGTCACATATAAAGTGGAGCTAAGTTCCCAGTTGTAGTTTGGAGACCTGGACTGGAAGCCCTGGGTAGGAAAAGAAAAATGCAAGGAAATGTCTGCTTCTGGCTAACTTCTTAGAAGTCATTTCCTAATGATTGTCAGCTATTCACAATGGCCTTGGCGGTTTCTTCTGCTGTAGGGCACGGAGCAGCTATTGTCTGGGGCTGATGTCATACTGTAGTACATCACATCTGCACCAGGTTCAGAAGCTGATGTCCCTTCTAGTTTTATAATCCTTTTCTTTCACCCTCTTCAACATTTTGTAAATGGACCCCAGAAATCTGCCAGCATGATGCACTGATCAGAGGAGATCCAGGCATATTTTCATGCTCAGCTATATTGCACACCAAATAACCTTGTGCTAATTACTGTCTCTCTGACTGACTTGCCTGCCAGAGGAATGGCGGGGAGGAAGGGGGAGGCGGCAGGAAGGAGAATCCTATTTGCTGCCTTGAGCTTCTCTGAGAAAAGGTGGGATAGAAACAGAACTCAAGTTTTCCTAGCAGGAACCGATGCTCAAACACATCTGTTACACATTGCTGAATTTTCTATTCTGCCTGGTCTTCATTTAGCTTGCAGTACTGTAGTCTGTCCGCCCCTGATTTAAACAGAGTGCACATTTTTTTTTTCAGTTGAAGAGTTCCTTGAAAAACCTAATTCAGAGTAAGCCTTCCCAGCAACCGTATTTTCAGGGCAGGGGCTACCCGTTCCCTCGTGTTTGTGCATTTGTATGTGGAAACAAAGACATACAACCCCTTGCTGAGACCTAATTTGTAGCTGACTGGAAGAGGAAACTGAACTTGGAAAGACTGACAGCTCCAGCCTATTGCATACATCAGAAGGAAGGGTAGACTGCAGCTCTGGCGTCAGAATAATGGGTTTTACAAGTATAGGAACGCCTCTAGTTTACTTGTGAGAAACTGAAAGGTGTGCGCTTTTGATACAAGCCCTTTGGCTTAAGCCTTTTGGCAGGAGTTCTTGCTCATAAATTAATAAATCCTGGCTTAGCCAAAATCCACACACCAGCATAATGAAATGACTGGGTATTCCTATGGCAAGATGTGACAATGCCGCTAATTCAGATAACTCTTTAATTTTGGAGCATGGATTATGTATTAAGGTCACGCCTCTGCGTTCTGCACTCTTAACTACTCCGCATTCCACAAAACTGGAAAATTGCCTTATAGTTTTCTTTTGTGTCTCTCTTCCTGAGTCTCATCTTTAAACAGGTTTCTAAAATGAAATTCAGCAGGTAATTAAGGCAACTATATTTTCAGGGGCAGTGAGAATTGCAGAGGCATTATTAAAGATCGTACTCAGGAGATTAAAAAAAAAAATCAAAATAGCGTAGGGACATTCTGAAAATTGTCTGGAACAAAAGGAAGCAAACGGGTCTAACTGCCTCTGTGACCACAGTGCCCCCTTATGGAGCCCGAAGCTTTAAAACTGGCTTTTTCTGCTCTTGTTGTTCAGAACGTAGAAAAACAGAAAGAAGTTACTTTGACTAACTGGCATTTCCTGTTACAAAAGAAATAGAAAGAAATTATAATTGATTCAAGCAAAACAACAAAGAGAAAATGGAGTATTTCATGATCTGCAACCATCAGAGTTGTCAACACTAATAACTCCACCTTTGCTAACTGCACCAAAGGGCAAAGGTTCAACAGGTGAATCTTACATGATCCACCACAGCTTCAGTGCAGGTATTCAGATTTCATCTGCTGAATTGCTGTTTTACCCTGAACATGTCAACGTAAAAGAGCATAAACAGCAGAGGAGGTTTCAGGAAGAGTTGGATCACATGATAGGTAAAACCTTCTTTCTCCCACAGATGAATTCTGGGTAAATTAAATGTGGCCCCCTCCAAAAAAAAAAAAAAAGAAGCCCCAACAAGATGAATGTCTTTACTCCCCATCATTTTCTTTTAAAAACAGATTAAGAGAAGCTCAAAAAGAATGAATGGATATTCCCAAGCCATTTAGTGGATATGCTCCAGATTTAATCAAGTCAACAAAAAAGCTGTGGTAGCTGCATTCACATGACATGCTAAACTGAACTAATGGGTGAAGAAATATTGATGGTGATGTGAGGGGAGGGCAAAATAAAAGTGGGTTTGTGGCGAGGGCCCAAAGAAGAGTGGGTGGAGCCCAAAACAAACAGTGGGTGGAGCCAGTGAGTAGGGTTTGTAAAACTGGAAGACTGAATCTCACTTCTCTTCTTTGTGTCACCCCACCATTCTTTCCACTGCTGTTCTGATTTTGGCATCTCTCTTTGGCTGTTTTTGTGCTTCTCAAGACACATGTTTCCCTATCCAAGTGATATCTAACCACTCTGAAGGAGGCCCAAAATGGGAAGAAGAAAAACGGAAGAGTTGTTCATTTTCTTGGATGAGTCTTCCATTCCTCAACCATCTTAGAAGCCCTATTCTGAATCTCTCCGAATAATGGCACCTACCAAGCACACCCACGCATGGATCAACCATACCACCCAAGAGTTTCCACACCACTTGTCCATGAAAGAGAAAGAGAACAAAGAGTCCCCAAACAGAAGAATAAATAGAGATGTAGGATGACTTCAGGAAAGTATTACATTAAAGGCACTGAAGGACAGCCAAGGTATGTTTGGGGAGGGAGGGGAAAGGGGGAGAATATTGGCAGCCCTAGTAACTGTCAGATCTCAAGGATTAATATCCAGCTCCATGATATAAGTCCTTGCCTGGCTGGGAAAGTAGCCAGACATCTTTCCCTCTCCCTGGGAGATACAATGAAAGGAGGTGTGGAATAGAAACGTCTTCTTCCTGCATACCTGGACAGCATTTGTTATTTGGTCTTCAGCCCAGAACGTATCTATATTGGCTGGGTTGTGAATATATGAAGCCGTCTCATGTGGAGATGAACTGGTCCTCTGAGGCTGGGGTAGCCTGCTCTGCCAGAAGGCCATCTCTGGAGGATAAAATAGAGATGCTTTCCTTCACCTGCTATAATTGGATTTTTCCAATGGAATCTAGCCTCTAGCATGCCAAGCAGGTACTTTAGCATGCTGCCACAATCCCTTCCCAAAGAGAAGTTCACTCTGGAATGTGTGCAAGAACACCGCTGAATATGTACAGGGGGGGGGGAATCACAATCCTGGTTAGGTCCTTTCAACATCAAGGTCAGATTTCCCACTTAAATGGCACAGTGGTAGTTATTTTGTTTTATTTATTTACATCCTGCCTGTATAATTTTTGTAAATAACTCAAGATGGGGAACATACCAAATACTCCTTCCTTCTCCTATTTTCTCCAAAACAACTACAACAACAGCAACCTGAAGTGGGCTGGGCTGAGAGAGAGTGGCAGAAGGCACCCAGTTCAATCTCCTGGTTTCTAGCCTGGAGCCTTAACCACTACACCAAACTGACTCTAGTGATGATGGATACAAACACACCTTTCACTAGGCTCTTCCTCCCATTTAATTACTTTAATTAATCCACTATACCACTGGAACTCTCTACAGTTCCTTGCATCCAATTCCAGCTTTCCCCAATCTGGAGTTTTTCCTGAGGGTTTAAAACTACAACTCCCATCATCCCAAGCCGGTATGTCAATTGCTTGAGACTAATGGGAGCTGTAATACAACATATCCCAAAAGGCACCAGCCTGTGTAAAGCAGTCCGGACTAAAGCTAATAACATGGAGCTGTTTTCCCAGCCCTGTTCTTTGGCTCTTCTCCGTCTCTCTCCAGTTTTCCTTTCTTACAGCCCCTTTGGGGCAGCCTCCTGTCCCTTCATTCTTCATCCAGTGCTGTGAGTGCTGGAAACAAAAGCCTGACGTCTCATCAAGATCACAAACTCCCCAATTTCTCCTTGCTGAAGAAACCTTAGTAACACCCAGTTCAATCGACAGCAAACAATTCCCATTGCTACTCTTACAGCCAGCCCCCCCCAAGCTTTGCCGTATCTCAAATAACCATCTTTGCAAATAACTGAAAGAGGGGTCAGCTTGTTTGGAGAGGAGAAAAAGGAAGAACTGGGAAAACCGTCGCTGAAGCTGCTATCATTATAGTGGCATAGGAATGTTTTGGGGCTGTAGGTGAGGCTCATCCCCTCCTGCCATCACAGTCTTTTCTCAATAATAGTCTAGCCCAACCTTCTCCAGGCACTTGGGATTCCCATTTCAACAGGTATCTTGGACTCCAGTCAAGCACATCTGGAGGGGTAGAGGATGCTTCAGTTCAGAAGGGCTTCGGGGGCGGGGGAGAGGGCAGGATCTCTGCCAGGGTATTCTCCTCCCATCCCACCACCTTCCGAGCTGCCGTTTGTGGTCCAGCAGCTGTCTGGTCTGCCAGGGTGAGGGAGAAATTGGCGAGGCTCATCTGTCTGCAGTCGGGCAGGACAGGTGGTCTAGCCAGGTGCTTCTGAGGCCGAGGGCTCCTCGGGCCAAGCAGAGTCACCAAGTGAAAGAGGCAGGAGGGTCCTCCCAGGCCAAAGACAGAGGAAAAGTCTACCAAGTGGCTCTCCTTCTTCTCTTCCCAATCTCTGCCGTGTCCATGCTGAGGGCTATGGCTGTGTTTCCAGCTGCCACTTTCTGCATCTCAACAATCTTGTGTGGCTAACACTCTCACAACAACCTCCACAGGCACACGTGGAATAAATAGATGCATGCTCACACAATAACTTGGTTCTGGAATGATCCCATTTTGGGGGTTTGTACCAATGGTGGAATTCAGCCAGTTCGCACCACTTCGGGAGAACAGGTTGTTAACTTTCTGAGCAGTTTGGTGAACTGGTTGTTAGAAGAAATCATTAGGGCAGAGAACCGGTTGTTAAATTATTTGAATCCCACCACTGGCTTGTACCGTATTAGCACAGCAACGTTCCCACAACCCATGAACAGACAAACCAAGCTCAAAACTAAACCAGCTAAGCATTTTGCAAATGCTGCTGGTAGATCTTTAATTGATATGATGATGTGTGAATACTGCCTGCATGTGAGATGGAGGGTGTGTTTGCTCAGCTCTCCATCAAACTTAGTACTCAATTGTGTGATCTAGAACTCTTATGATGCTGCTAGGAGTGCATAGAAAGGGTCCAAATAGGTGATGGCCACTGCGATTGGGGATGATGGGCATTGTAGTCTGAATTGCCTGGGTAACACTGGTTCAGGAAAGCAGAAATGGCCAAGTTAGGATGTGTGCTCCTCATCACTGGCCAATACAGACTCTTTGTCCCACCTCCCAGGTTTTAAGTCCTGGGTCTTATAGACCCCATTCCCAGCCTTGTTCTCCCAGTTTACTTACCTGCTTTCTGCAGAGTCCAGGACCGTTGAAAGAGCACCAGGAGGAAACCAACGACTTCCCAGGGCATCTCTGGACTGTGTCACCCCTGCTTTGGGCATCAAGGCTGCCCCACAGCTGGAGGGTGTGGGAACTGCCAGGGTCCCAACTGACAGCTAGAGCTGGCAATTGGAGCTGCAAACCCTCTCTGAAATGTCACGGTGCCGGCCAAGAGAGGAGGGATCAAGCTGGATCAATGGGCAAGGTCTCCGTTTGCCATGGTCCCGGGGACCTGGTTTCGCTGTCCAGGGTGGTTTTGTCGTTGGAACTATGCTCCTCCTCTGGGTTTCTAGAGCGTCGGAGGCTGCCTTCTCCCGATTTGTAGGAGCGGCAGTCGACGCACCTGGAGTCTTTACTCGGGAGTCAGGAGCCTATAAGGCGCCCTCCCAACGCAGCCACAGATTAGGCTTGTCTTCCCGGAGACATTTGGGATTTCTCCGGGTCGGAGATCATCCTGGCGGCGGGATTGAAGACGCGCCTCGGAGACGGGATTGCGCCTCGCCCTTCTCGGCTTCGCTCCCAAACTTCAGATCTCGAATCGGCTGGGTCTCCTGCCAGAAGCGGGATGCTTAGGGATCGTTCCCGGTCTCTGTCTCTCCGCCTCCTTTCCCCGCCTCTCTTGGCTTCCGACCAATCCCTTCTGCTCCCCTCTCGCTGCTGGAATAAATCCGGATATCTCCGGATCCTTCCGTCTTCAGATCGGTCAAGCCCAGTTCCCGCCAGGTGTCATCCTCAGGTGTATTTCTTCTATCCCTCGAGGAATCTCGCTCGGCGTCTACTGGACGGTGGCGTCCAGAGCAATCCTGCCAGCCCCAGCCGCCTGCGGAGCCGGCCGATCCCCGAAGGACCAAAAGCGAGGAGAGAGGAACCGTGGCGCTTGTTTACATCGGTCGGGTGATGCAGCTCAGGCAGCCCGAGTTGTAGACCTCTTGGCTGGATGACGGAGAAGTCGGGTCCTTTAGTAGCCGTCCTAAAGCAAGACGACCACCTGTCGCAGCCGCGCGCCCCGGCTCGACGACGCTTGGCCAGACGGCTCTGTTCTCTGGTGCTGCAGCTGCCGCTATCGCTGCCGCCGCGCTCCGTTCCCCCAGCCCGCTCCCCTGGCAGCCGGAGGCAGAAGGGAAGGCGGCTCCACCGCCATCCCCACCCCACTCCCTGCAGATCTCCCCGCCCTGGCCGGCGGCCGCCCCTGGGACGTCCCATCCCGGAGAGGGTGGGCCTAGGGAGGGGTGGAAGAAGCGGCTCTTCGGCGGCTTTGCAAGCGAGTCGCTGCCTTTTCTCAGCGTTGCGCGCAGCCTTGAAATCCGAGACGGGGCGGAGCCAAGGAAGGAGGAGGCGGTTTGTAACGAGAAAACGGGAGTTTTGGGGACGCGGGCGTGGGGCGATGGAAGTTGCTGGATAGCCAGGACGGGAGCTGTGGATTGCACCCCGCCCGGCAGCTTTTGTTCAACGCCCGCCCTGCGTCAGCAAGAGAAAGCTGTCCAGATGAAGATCACAGATGAGATACTGAGCGATCACATAGTAAAAACAAAAACAACACCACGAATACTACAGAATAGTTCATTAGACAACAGAATCAATGAATCAGCCCTTTTAACAAACACAGACCCGCATTAAAAAAAAAAACGTAATTTAAAAAAAAGCTCTGGCAATCCTCCCAGAAGCAAAGCGGGTGGATGGATATGCATTCATCTGCCAGAATGCCATTTCTCATAAGCTGGGTCAGTGGGCAACTAGAAAACAAAATTGTCTACTGGAGTGAATAACAGATAAGGTCATAGAATATGGGCAATCAGTCAGATAGCCAGGATCAACCATAGAAGCTTTTACAGGTTAATAAATTAAACTGGAAAAGCATTGGAAAAGCAATGGTGCCTAGCAGAGATATTTCAGTGACAAGAATATAATTGAGGTACCCTGCCCAAATCAATACTCCTAACTGCAACTTTTCACACCAATAGAACCTTCTGGAAACTCTTCAAGGTAGCCCTACGTATAACTCACTGCAGTAGTCCAGTCATGGTGGCTAAAGTATGGAGAAATGTTGAAAGAAAGCTGATGAACTTAATTGTGGAACATTCCCTTTTGCTGCCACTCAAAGTCTGGAAGTCAAGTGGAGCAAACAAGCATTTCCAAGAAACCTGTAACACTTCTAGAACAATTTGAAATCTAAACCTGGGCCAAGCTATCTCTTCATCAATAGCAGCTCCAAATTGGCTCTGCTTGTTCGCACTCGTTCAGCCCAAAATTAAGCCAGCCCAAGTGACAGTCCAAGGTATCAACTATTTCCTCAGCGTGATCGATATGTTGACGACACTCCAAATTTTACCTAGTGGTTTCAAATCAATGTCACAAAAAAATAGAGAAACTGTTTCTCTGATTTTACATGGCCTAAAGGTTGTTTTGGACCCTACTTTGAAAGGCAGAAAGAGCTAAGTTTAGGGCAGTGGTGAAATCCAAATTTTCTTACTATCGGTTCTGTGGGCGTGGCTTGGTGGGCATGGTGTGGCTTGGTGGGCGTACCATGGGAAGGATACTGCAAAATCTCCATTCCACCCCACTCCAGGGAAACAATACTGCAAAATTTCCATTCCCACCCCACTCCAGCGAAACAATACTGCAAAATCTCCATTCCCACCCCACTCCAGGGAAGGATACTACAAAATCTCCATTCCCACCCCACTCCAGGGAAATGATACTGCAAAATCTCCATTCCCACCTCACTCTGGGGCCAGCCAGAGGTGGTATTTGCTGGTTCTCCAAACTGCTGAAAATTTCCGCTATCGGTTCTCCAGAACCTACCTGCTGGATTTCACCCCGGCTTAGGGGCTATCTAAGAGGATTTTCTACACAGTGTTTCCATGGTTCAGTACTTGCTAGAAATTCACAGTAAAAGCCTGATCTCACTGGTTATTAATTCAAGTAGAAATGCTGTCTGTTCATATTCAAATGCTTTTCTTTTTTATTATAGTGATGTATATGTCATCTAATTCACTAGGCTGATGCATACTATTAAATGAAATATTTTGACTATAAAAAGAGATTCCAGGTATGAACCTAGGATGAATTTGTACAGTACCCAGCTTCATCTCCTTGCAATAATCTTGAAAAAAAAAAAATTAAGACACTCAAGGTGGAAGAGATGAGTCTGTGCTTGGTTAATGGTTAGAGCAGTCCTCCCCAAAATGGCCTCTCCCTCCAGGTGCAACAGATTTGTCTCCTTTCATCTCCACCTAAATCATTCTCTAATTAATTCTCAGTTGATCAAAATGCATTTCTGACTCCCAGTTATTTAACAAAATCAACAAGATCAAATTCTCTTCCCCCTCAGAACAATGTTGCTGAGATGTAAGAAAATGAAACAAAAAAAAATCAGAATTAGGGTTTCATGCGAAAGGACTGTCATTTGAACACTAAAAATTACATTCAGAGATACTTCTGCTTCTTAATTCCCCCACCCCGATTCCGATTCATCTCCTGAGCCACTGTTTATCACCTACCCTCCTGGTAGATAGTTTTGGAGGTTCTAGCAAAGACAGTCAACCCAGAAAACCTAAGTCCGACCATCCCTGGGTTGAAGAAAGTTGACACTGCAATATTCAATTGCTTTAAGAAACTAGTTTAGCTACTGTGGATTTCCTTCAAAGATTCTTAGGAACCATAACACAATTTGTTCAAATTAAAAACACTTTTGAACTTCCCAGGATTATTGTTGGGAAGGTCACAAGAGCCAAATTGACTCAAAGTAGCCCACCCAACATCAGAACTTCGAAACCACTCAGTTAGCAGCTTTGGAAGGGTCCGTTGTAACTTTTGAACAGTCAATAAGCGACCAGTTGCAAGTGGAAGACTATGTAAACAATGCCTTTCCCCAAAAACCCTTACAACCATCAGCCTAATTGCTCTCACAGGGTTATTGTAGATAAAAACCCATAGCTGAGGTATTCAGCACAGTCACTGTGCTGGCTATGTGATGTTCCCTGGTCCCCCTGCCTGTTAGCCAAACAGTGTTTTCAGGATCTTTTGAAAGGTAGCAAGATTGTGGCTAATCTAATCTCTGGGGAGGTGGGGGGGGATTGATGTTCCACAGGGCAGACGCCACAACAAAAAAATTGTGTCTTACAGCAGAGTTTCTCAACCTCAGAAATTTTAAGATGTGTGGACCAATGCCAAAAATTGCCTTAGAGCAGTTTTCTCAACTTTAACAATTTTAAGACATGTGGACTTCAACTCTCAGAATTCTGGGAGTTGAAGTCCACAAATCTTAACATTGCCTGAGAGCGTTAACTCTCTGAGGGTGCTACACTGTGCGATAGAGGTCTTTTGTTCTACTCTGTTTCTCAAATAGGTTCTACTAGTGACCTTTCCACATTTCAGGGGACCAATAACGACTCCAACCTACATAAAATTAGGTCAATGTCTGGTAAGCAGTGGTGGGATTCAGACGGTTCGCACCACTTCGGGAGAACCAGTTGTTAACTTTCTGAGCAGTTTGGCGAACTGATTGTTGGAAGAAATCATTAAGGCAGAGAACCGGTTGTTAAATTACTTGAATCCCACCACTGCTGGTAACATAGATGTGCAGAGATGGAAGGGCATTGTTCCAGATGTGGTTTCCTAGGGAGGCTAAGAGTAGAGGAACAATGAGATGGCAGAGAAGGATGCCAGGATTAACAAACAGTGGGTGGAAGGGACAAAACAGTGTCAGAACGGGTTCTTGTGGATTGGCATTGTGGCTTATCAGTCCCAGAACACCACACCTTTTTTCTTCTCCTCCTTTTCATCTGCCTTTTTCTTTCAGGTTCAAAGCTATCAAGGGGGAGGGGGCAGAGGGAAACAATTTTGTGGGGATCAAGGGGGGGATTAGGTGTGATGTGGCTTGCTTTGGTGTCTCTTGGCAGCTCCCCTTGCTGGTTGAGGGGGTTTCCGTGCAGGGAGGAGAAGAAGCCAGCTAAGATCTTGGGGCCTGCAGAAACCTGCCCCCTTTGAAGGGGGCTTGGAATCCCCCCCAGGCTTGGAGAAGGGGGGCAGGGAGTGGCCCCAGGTGGTAGCTGAAATAGCGGTGCATATTGGGGAGGGGGATGAGAAGGAGGCCGTGGAGGCATCAATCATACCTCGACTACAAAAGCTTCTGTGAACACTCAAGCATAGAAAAATCCAGACTTTGAAATGCAACCAAGTCCCTCAAATGCTGAGGCAAGCTCCAAAACGTTCCCCTTGCAACCACACACACATTCCTTGCCAGTAGCGCAGCACGCAGGTAGCCACATGGAATAGTGTACAAGTGCATACAGGCACTCACAAGGAAGCGGCGGGGGGGGGGGGAGAGAGCGAGCAAAGGCAGATAGTCTGTGACCCAGGAAAGTTTGAAGGGCTGCAACTCCCACTCTCTTCCCCACCAGCCACGCTGGCTGGGGCTGGTGGGAGCGGGAGAGTTATGGTGCATGGAGTTTGGCAGATGCCTAGCATCTCTTTGAACAGTCAGCCATTTTTCTAAAGGTGGACAGATGAGAAGAGTTCACCCCAGATGATTAATGATGAGCACATTCCCTTCACCAACGTCTCTTGCCAATTAACTTAAACTTACAATATCTTTAAGGCCAGAAAACTGCCTTTCCCCAAAATGGTTGTAAGACACATCAGAGCCCCAGCACAGGTCTGTGACACAGATGAAGGCCCCACATGGCTGCTCCAAACCATCTCCCATGGTTGGGAACTTCCTTGACCATGGAGGTCACAGTCAAAGGTCCAGGGAGAGTTTGGAGTGGTCTTGTCTTCCTCAGGAGTTTGATATTTAATAAAAAGAAAAAGATAATCTTCAACTTACAACCACAAATTGCCCAAAAATTTCTTTTGGTAAGCAAGAGAGTGAGTTTTGTCTCATTTTACAATCTTTTTTGCCACAATTAAGTGAATCACTGCAGTTGGTAAGATAGGAACACAATCGTTAAGTAAATGTGGCTTCCCCATTGACTTTGCTTGACAGAAGGTCACAAAAAGTGATCACATGAACTCAGGTCACTGCAACCCAGTGGTGAAATTCAGCTGGCTCTATCCAGATCGTGCAATCCAGTAGCATCGGCGGTGGGAGGCTCTGCCCACCCACCGGACATCATCCCATCCCATTTTTGACCCTCTGCGCATGCGTGAAGGAGGCGTGTGCGCTCACATTTGCGAACCGGTAGCGAAGGTAAGTGAATAACACTCCCGCTGCAACCGTCATAAATATGAGTCAGTTGCCAAGCGTCTGAATTTTGATCATGTGACCATAGGGATGCTGCAGAGATCGTAACTGTGAAAAATGGTCATTAGTCACTTTTTTTCAGTGTCGTTGTAACTTTGAACAGTTACTAAACAAACTGTTGTAAGTTGAGAACCACCTGTAAAAATCAAATTCAGGTTTGCTCGATCTGTCCTTTCATTCAGCATCCTCTTTCCATCAGAGGCAGCCCAATATTTTCAAAACATTCTCAATAATAAGGGAATTAGATAGGGAAGGACGAGAATCCATCCATTTCACTCGTAGAGAAGCTAAGGGAACAAGCGGTGACTGAAGTAGAGTATTTCATAAAAGGATGGTGGCCAACTGAATGGAAAGGATGATCAAATTCAAATACTTACAGACGTTAATTATACTACATTCAGCCATTTCAAGATGATGAAGTGTGTGCGATTTCGAATATCAGGGTGCATGGGAAGAGACCTCATATGAATACTGTGCAAGCTTTGGGTGCCGCCCACAAAATCTGGAATAGGAATTTGAGACTTCCCTCAAAAGTTGCCACCACTTTTGGCAACACGATTGAAGGGGAAAATGTCAGTCAGTCCTCATTTGGTGACCATAACTGGGACTGGCAATTGGGTCATTAAACAAAATGGCTGCTAAGGACTGTGTGGTGCATGCAATGGCGCACCATAGTGACTCAGTGGTTAGAATGCTGCATTGCAGGCTAATCTGGCCACAGCCAGGTGTTTGATCCTGATTGGCTCAAGGTTGATTCAGCTTTCCATCCTTTCGAGGTCAATAAAATGACCCAGATTGTTGCGGGAGATATGCTGACTCTATAAATTGCTTAGAGAGTGTTGTAAAGCACTGTGAAACGGTATATAAGTGTAAGTGCTATAGCTATAGCTAAGTAAAACTGAGACTGTGCTTATGACCTTACTTCAGCTTTGCTTTGCTGTAACAATGCTGTACAGTTCTGTAAAAGTCGTCAATGTGAGGATTGATCATAAAGTTACATTTTCATCACCATCATAAGTAGGAATGGCTGATAAACAAGGTAGTTGCTCATACCTGTATTAAAAACATGGTATAATCATAACACCTGTCTTCAAAGCCTCCCTCCCATTCCCTCCCACTTTTAGAGGACGGCTCTTAAAAATGACAGCTAAAGACAAATGTGACCCTTGTTAAGATTCTTTCCACCCGTATTTACTTCTGTGGAAGAAATAGTAAGATTCTTGCATGATAATCTCTTCCTCAGGTAAGTTCTTGATATATGGCCATAACATGACCTGGAATTTCTGAAATAACTCATGACCATTGTAAGTTGAGGTGCCCACACAACCAGACCTGATTTTACGACTTTTTTTGTGATGAACATTCAGTGAACACAGCAGTCATTCAGTGAATCAATGTATGAGCATTTTTTGCCAAAAATCAACCCCGAAGGCCAGAAACTGGCAAAAAACATTGTAAATCATGGTCATAAGACTGCAAAATACAGCAGCTCTTCATGAAGTTTGGGCAATAGCCAATTATCCAAAATGCAGCCATGTGATTGTGGGGTTATGTGCCATCATTGGAACTCTATAACCAGGTTATAAATAGTTTTTGGTGGATCTGTTGTAATTTAGAATAGTCACTTTATAGTCATTAAGCGAGGACTACCTGTATTGGAATCAATATATTCAGGACTCTGAATGTGAGCAGGGAGCATTGATACCCAGTTTAAAAGAATTAGTCTATCAGTTTCATTTATTATGGGTTTCTCCTTATTGGAAATAGTTTGATTCAGACAAACAAAATTTGAGCTAACACCAGTTTTATTATGGTGCACATTTCTTTGAATATCCTGACCCTCATTTCTTTGCAATAGTTAGTATAGTCAAATAAATATTTTCACCAGAAAACTTCTTTGGTACATTATTTGAATTCAATAATTGCATTTTTGAACAGACTTTTTTATAATATGCTCCTCCTCCACAATTTATTTTAAACTGTTACCAAACCACACTGCAGAATTTGGAAAACAGCCACTTTTGAAACATGTCAGTCAGTGCACACTGGTTTGAAAATGCAAAATTATTAAATTCTAAAGAAATTTAACAAAGAGATATATACAGGTAGTCCTCAATTTACGGCCAGAATTGAGCACCAAATTTATGTTGCTAAGTGGGAAATTTGTTAAGTGAGTTTTGCCTCACTTTATGACTTTTCTCACCACAGTTGTTAAGTGAATCACTGCAGTTGTTCAGTCACATGGTTTTTAAGTGAATCCAGTTTCCCCATTAAGTTTGCTTGTCAGAAGGCTGCAAAAGGCGATCACATGTAATCGTCATAAATGTGAGTGAGTTGTTAAGCATCTGAATGTAAATCACGTGACTAAGACTGGGTGGAGGGGTAGAGGGAGTCCTTTCTCAATGGTAGGGTGAGGCATGGTGTCATACACAAGCCTAGCTAAGCTGAGAGTCCATCTCTCCAGGGTCATAGATCAAGAATGCGAACAGGACAGGACATGTGAACCTGAAAGCTTCAGTCAAGAAAAGCAAACCACTTCCTTATCTTTTCAAACCATCAAGTACCGTATTTTTTGGACTATAAGACACACCAGTGTATAAGATGCATCAAGATTTTGAAGAGGTAAGTAAGAAAAAAAAAGTTTTTGCCCTCCCCAGCCCTCAGGAGCACTCTCCAGGCCTCCCAAACCCTCTGTGTGCCCCGTTTTTGCGAAAAACGGGGCCATTTTTTGCAAAAATTGGACGAGTAGGGCGGGGCTCTGGGAGGCAAAAAATGGCTGTATTCAGTGTATAAGACGCACCAACATTTCCACCCTATTTTAGGAGGGAAAAAAGTGTGTCATATACTCCGAAAAATATGGTAATTAATGCCAGAATTGGTGTTAAAAGGGCAGGCACGGTCTGCTATTTGGATTTTGTACCTCGGATGCCCTAATGCAGGGATGTCAAACTTGATTTCATTGAGGGCCACATCAGGGTTGTGTTTGATCTCACAGGGTCGGGATGGCCGTGAACAGCTCGACATCACTCATGTTGGGGGCGCCTGTGACGGCCCAAGCACTCTACCACTCTACCAGTGAAAACAGGCTCACAAGGCCAGTTTTCAGCTGCAACGGCCTCCTGGGATCCTCTGCCAGCAAAAAAGGAGCTCAGGAGGGCCGCATGCAGCCCTCCTGAGCTCCAGTTTTGCTGGCAGAGGCCTTCACTGTTTTCAGGGCGGATCTGCGAGCCAATTCTAAGCCTTGAGTTGACACCCCTGCCCTAACGGCTGCAGTGATTCTTTTAGTTGTAACCTTGGCCTGAGAAATTTTGCTGCCTGAGAGAAAAAGATGGATGCTCTAACCTGCCTCATCTCATCATTACTGCATCAATACCCCTGGCAGGCAGGACAATTTTACACCAGTCTGTTGCTTCCGATACCAAACCTGCAGTGACATACAACAATATTGCCAGGTTCGGTGCAACAGTGCTCAAAATTTATCTGTTGATTAATTGTGCTCTATAACTAGGTTTAATGAGCATTGAGTTCACTCACTCATTAGAGTGTTTTGTAACTTGACACAGTCTTCCACGCACTAAGCTTTTATGTTCCCTATAGCAATTTATTGCTACTACTCTTTGTTTTAAGGTTCTTGATTTTTGTATGCAGGTAGCCTCAACTTACGATCAAAGTTGAGAGCAGAATTTCTCTGGCTAAGCAAGGCGGTGGTTTAAATGAGTCCTGCCTGACATCTACGATCTTTTTTCCAGTGGTTATTAAAAGAATCACTGCAGTTGTTAAGTAGATCATGTGGTCTTAAGCGAATCCAGCTCGGTCTATTGACTTTGGTTGTTGGAAACCAGCTGGGAAGGTTGCACATGGTGATCACATCACTCTAAAGAGGCTGCAACTCTTGCAAATAACTGACAGTTGCCAAGCTGTCACATGACATGCTGTGATGGTCATAAGTGCATGAGCCTGTTGGAAGTCACTTTTTTCAATGCTTCAAACAGTCCCTAAATGAATGGCTTTAAGACGAAGACTACCTCTATACTTTTCGTTTTAAATTCATACGTTTTTGTATCTTCTAGTTTTTCATCATTCTTTTTTTTAGATTTAGACTTTTACTTTTACTATTGATGTCTCCTTTATATTGTTTTCATGACTGTTCACCATCTTCCTTATGCTGGCTTATGGCTGTAATAAAGATTTGATTTTGGAGATTCTGATCCCAGTCTGTACAAAGCACTTGAACAGGCTGGCAGGTTACTCTTACTTCATTTCTGGCAACAGGGAACATTTTCCCCAGCTACAATTTCAAGGCATCAGGATAGAGCAAAAGCAGAAGCAGAAGCAGAAGCAGAAGCAGGAACGGAACGGAACGGAACGGAACGGAACGGAACAGAACAGAACAGAACGGAACAGGTTTATTTGGCCGTATGATTACCATATTTTTTGCACTATAAGATGCACTCCCCCCCCCCCCGCAAAAAAAGTGGGTGGAAATGTCTGTGCATCTTATAGAGCAAATATTGCGGCGGGTGGAAGGGAGTTGGTGCAGTGGCATGTCACTGCCGCTGCTGCCTCCTGTCACCGCTGCTGCCATTTGTCACCGCCGTGGAGCGCTGGAGCCTTCGCTGCCAAGCAGTTTATTGGTGGTTGGATTGGCCTCCTGATCAACTGTTCTAGGCAGAGGGAATCGCCATTGCCGTTCGCAACTGCCGCTGTTTGCTACTGATCACCACTCCCAACGGCGGCAGCAAATGGCAGCAGCAAATGGCGGTGGTGAACCGCAGCAAACGGTGGTGGCAATCCCCGCTGCCTAGAACAGTTGATCGGCAGTATTCCGGGAGGATGATCCAACTGCCAATCAGCTGCTCAACAGTGAAGGCTCCAGTGTTCCCCAGTGGCGGCAGCAACTCAGCTCAGTTGACTGGTGGTGGGCGCAACAGAGTGGAGCCCTGATGAGCCATATGCTGGGGTTGTGATAATGTGCTGAAGCTGACCAGGCTGTTTGCTGTTTGCTGCAAGGATGCTAGCCAGATGAATACCGGATGGATGCTGGGAGGCAGAGGCAGATTTTTTTCTTGTTTTCCTCCTCTAAAGGTAATGTGCGTCTTATGGTCCGGTGCATCTTATAGTGTGAAAAATACGGTACATAAAAAGGAATTTGTCTCTGATGCATAAGCTCTTAGAGTATATGCAAAACAACAAAGTAATAATAATCATATATCAAAGTAATAATAATCATAATAATGATACTAATAAGGAACGTAGTAGAACAGATGAGAAGATTAAAAGTAATACCGCCATACTACATGGGTAAATATACTTAGATATAAGACAGTTCTGTGGGAATTAGGTGTTCAGCAGAATGATGGCACAAGAGAAAAAACTCTCTATATCTAGTTGTTTTGGTATGCAATACCCAGTAGCAGAGCCCGGAGGGGAAGAGTTGAAACAGTTTATGTCCAGGATGTGAGGAATTTGTAGATATTTTCACAGCCCTTTTTCTGACCCATAGTATATAGGTCCTCAATGGAAGACAGGCTGATTGCAATAGTTTTTTATGCAGTCCTAACCATCCACTGAAGTCTGTACCTGTCCTGTTCGGTTGCTGTACCAAACCAGACACTTATAGAAGTACAAATGACAGACTCGATAATTTCTCTACGGAAGTGTATCAACAGCTCCTTGGGCAGCCTGCACTTTTTGAGTTGACAGAGGAAGAACATTCTTTGTTGTGCAACATGGGAACATGCAACTCTGCCTTTTAACGGGATGATGGAACACACACACACACACACACACACACAGACACAGACACACACACACACCATCAGTATGTGCCTTCAGAAGCAGTTACTATTATTAAAGTAAACCCAACCTCAAGCTCTGAACATAGAACCTCCATATTTGGAAGTTTGTTGTTGTTGTTTAACCGTTCAGTTGTCCTACTCTTAGCGACTTTACAGGCAAGTAATCTCCATGCTACCATGTCAAGCACAGCTTCTTTCAATTGTTGGATGTTCATTTTTGTATCAGATTTGATATTATCAAGCCAGTGTGTTCTTTGCTTGCCCCTTCTTCTTGTTCCACTATCCATTCCTAGCATCATTGACTTCTCCAATGAATTTGCACCTATGACATGACCAAAGTAAATCAGACGTAATCTTGTGATTTTAGATTCCATGATGTGTCTGGTTTCATATGATTTAGCACCACTGTGTTATTCTGGCTGTCCGTTTGGAAGCAGCATACCTGTAATTAGTAAGTGTCCCTGGGGCAGTAAACTGCAAGCAGTCACTGCCCCCCTTCGCTGCCTGATGTTCTACTGTTCCTCCTCCTCCTCAGGGTGAAAAGAGGCCCCAGTGAAAAAAGGGGATTTCCCAGAAGTGATATGACCAGTCCGGGCTGCTTACCTTGTTACACAGAACCAATGCTTCAAAATGCCACATCTGAAGACCTTCCAGCTTGGTGCTGCTGAGGAGCAAGCATCCCCACCAGATTTGAGTCCTGCATCCCATTTGCAAGAGTACCCCTGACCATTGCAAGAGCCTTGGTGGCGCAGCAGACTAAAGTGCTGTTAAGTAGCACTTAGCTGCCAGCTGCCTGCAATTACTGCAAGTTCAAATCTCACCAGGCTCAAGGTTGACTCAGCCTTCCATCCTTCCGAGGTAGGTAAAATGAGGACCCGGATTGTGGGGCAATAAGCTGACTTTGTATAAAAAAGAACATCACTTTGGGGGGGCCGAAAGCCCTACTAAGCAGGTATATACAAAAGTATGAAGGCTATTGCTTAATGCACTGTAAGCCACCCTGAGTCTCCGGAGAAGGGCGGCATTATAAATTGAACCAATAAATGGCAGACTGCATGCCTTCTGTTTCATTCAGTAAGGGCAGGGTGGCATAATGAGCTCCTGAGAAGATGGGGTGGAGCTTGGATCCTGGTGTTTCTTGGTAAAGGAATCAACCAGGGAGGGGAAACATTATCACCAAATAAATACCCTTCCCCCTGAAGCTGGTATACCCGAAGTCTACAGACAATCCCTCCAACCAGTTAGCCAATGAACAGCTTCTACATGTGTTGGCACCCAGTTCAGTCTTCTCAGGAACCCAGTGGATGTTGCTTACTATCAGAGGGAACCGCTGGGTCATTTAATCAAAAAAAAAAATTTAAGTGTGGTCTAAGAACCCCCATGGCAGTGGGAAGGTGATGTCCCTCAAGACCCTTTCAGGGCTCTGCAAAATCAAAATTATTGGCCAGATATTGAAGATGTTTGCAAAAATTTAGAACAATTTATATGCCGCCTAGATATGAGATGGCAGCATATAAATTTAATTACTAAGTAAAGTAACAGTAATAAAATAAATGAAATGAATGAATGAATAAAATAAGAATCTCATCCTCTTCATTTTTATTCTTTGTTAAAAAATATAGGGATTTTTCATGAAAAATATGTTATTTATGTTAATCTCCAATGAGTGCCACATTGAGTGAAGATGAATTGTCTTGGACTACACATAAAATATACAAAATAATGAATATAAATATTGAAAAAATATCAGATAATAATGTTAAAAGTTTACAATCTTGTGGGGCTGCATTACTAGCTGTACAGGGCCACATATGGCCCATGTGCCACAGGTTGGACATGCCTGATCTCATGGATTTAATATTATTGTTTTAAAATGATTTGGTAAAAAAAAACATTCTATGAATGCATCAATTTTAATTGCTGAGCACATTGTAAGCCTCCCTGAGTCTCCGGAGAAGGGCGGCATATAAATCAATTTTTTTAAAAAAATTGTTAAATATTGATATATTTATATATATCAATCTCTCTCTCTGTGTGTGTGTCTGTCTGTCTGTCTAATTATCTATCTATCTATCTATCTATCTGTCTGTCTGTCTGTCTGTCTGTCTGTCTGTCTGTCTGTCTGTCTGTCTATCTATCTATCTATCTATCTCCCATGAAGACAAAAACTTTTCTGGAATTCTCCATATTTTTTAAAAAGTGGGAACAGGTCACCAAAGCAAAAAAATTTAGGAAAGACTGACTCAAATTTCTTATTATTGGCCCAAGAATCACACTTCAGAACATCTGCATGAATACACATGGACTCACCCTGAAATTATAGTCCCTATTCTAATTGGTTTTTTTTTTAAAAAAATAGACATTTCTAGCCATTACGTCTGCTTTATAGGGCTCTGAAAAATGATGAACAAGGCTTCTTGAAATCTACCGCTGATAATTAGCAATAGATTTCAAAGCTAAGGTTTGTAGGAATGTGGGCTAAACACTTGAATGGAGAGCCAGCCAGCCAGCCAGTCAACCAACCAACCACCAGCCAACCAACCTCAATGTTCAAGTTGTCCAAAACGGAATTGTATTCTCAAATTTCTCTTCTTCCAGATCATACAACATGTGATCATGGCTCCCCTTCATCTTTTGTGTCCTTCCAGCAATCAGCATCTTGGAAGTAGAACTGGATATGTGGGAAAGGAGGGCTGGCAAGAGCCTATTTGGGGCAGTGGGGGGGAGGAAAAGACTGGTTTTTATGCACACATGATTGAGGGTTTTCCCATTCTTTGCCAAACCACTGGAAAGTTAGCCCTCAAGTATCCAAGGATCATTTTTCCTTTTATGAGTGAGGGACCTAGAGCAAGAGACTCATATGAGACAAGTTTGGTTTCTCATCTTTAATATATGATTACTGCAGAATAGTTCACAATTGTCTCAGGGCCCAACGTGCAGGATATTTCACATCATCCCTAAAGCTCATACAATAGTGGTCGGCAACTTTCTGCTGGCATCCAGTTGATGGATGGATGGCAAGAAGCCAAGCCTCTTCCTTCTCCTTCCACTCTGTCATGAATAAATGCCTTGCCTCTGATCCAGATCCAGAAGCAGGGGGGCTGGGCAAGCCAACCCCCAAGGTCCACCCTAACCCAATGACCCCTCCTTACCTTAGCCACGCCCCAGGGGTACTTAAGGGTCGGCCATGCGGTCCTGCCTCAGTTCCAGACTTGTACCTGTAACGATAAGATGCTTAATTAATAAACAATACTTGATACACTAAGACTTTGTCTATGGAGTTATTGGGCACGATCCTCGAACATATCTAACAAAATGGTAGCAGAGGATGGTTGGATAGCCCAATCCTGATACTCCACGACATGCAAGGGACCACAACAGACAGGGTGAATACCAGAGCATTCACCAAGAAGATGGCAGGACGATCTGCCCAACCCGAAACCACGCAAGGAGAGGCACCCGAGACGAGCGGCCTACTCCACCACCCATCCACCCCGGCCAGGAGCAACGAGGAGTGGACGAAACACGAAACCTCAAAGGAAGAGATGCACGACCTAAAAGGAAAACTCCTCGAACTGATAGATTCGTCGCAAAGCAACAGCGGCCTCATCGCGGAACTCCGAAGCCTGATCAAAGACTCCGAAGCAGCGAGTGAGGAAGATGAAGACGAATCCGACTACAGCGAAGGAGACCCGGTAAGGGAAGATTTCCCCCACCAAAAACTTACCGCAAAGGCCGAAGGAGACTTCGCGCCCTTTTCACGGCGGCCATCTTGGGAGACGGCGTCATCAAAGATGGCCGACCATCCACCAATAGACTCCCAGGATTCAAATCCTATGGCGGGAATCGGGGCCTACTCAAAAACTACCGACCAAAAATACTACAAAAAACACAAAGGCCCAAAAACAAAACCTACAAGCTCACCAACCGAGCCCGAAGTCAACAAGGCCATCGAACTAATCGCCGCGGCCCTAGGGGACAAGGTAAAAATACCGGCCGTACATCCCGGCGCCAGGCCGAAAAATAAAAGGGACCCCAACGCGACGAGGGCCGGCACCGGCACCCACCCTGGGAAGGATGCCACCATCGCGTGGACCCAGGACCACCCAGAGCCCCTAAGAGGTCCACCCACTAAAGCCGGAAGCCAAGGGCGATGGGACTACTCACCAGACCGACGACCGGGACCAGACCCGTGGATCGCGAGACCATCCGCAGGCAGAGGACGTCCATCGGCGGGCAGGGGGATCGGCCCGGCACCCGCAGGCGACATCCGCGCGAGACCGGGCCAACCGGGACCATTCGCGGCCCCAACGGGACTCCCAACGTCCACCGGCGATCCTCACCGCTTTCCGAGGCTCCAGGCGACGATCCGCGACGATCCCGAGCAGGCAAGGCCAACCGGAGAGGAGCTGAAGGCCCATCCGGAAGATTGGGGCCTTCATCCGGGAGCAGCATGGATGAGCTCCTCACTCCACGACGACTGGGGAGAAATGAACCTCACGCATGCGCAGCACGCCCCTGTAAGAAAAACGGAACAGGACATAGAGCTACACCGACGCAGACACGTAGATACAAGTCAGTTCAGACTTGCCACAGTCGTTCCTCTGCCATATTGCGAGTATCCTTATGTGAGGAACCATGGACAGCGACATAATGTGAGTAATTTAACTTACAATTCAGGGACTTTACCCAGTGATTTTCCAAAACTGAGGCTAGATGGGGAGAATTTCCTGGACTGGAATCAGCAGCTCCAGGGCACCCTGCTTAAGGAAGACCTGCTATCCATGGTCACAGACCCCCCAGAAAAACCCTGGACTTTTGAATTGGATTGCATCCACCACAAAGCTTACTGTATTGTCATTGCCAGCATTACCCCCAGCATTTACCCCAGTATTGGCCACCACCTGACTGCATTAGAGATAATACAGAGAATGCACAAACTGTTTTACTGCCAGAGCGTTGCCAGCACCACCAGGCTGTCTAGGGAGTTTTATGCCACTAAACTCAAGGCAGGGACACCCATGAGCGAGCATTTACTATCACTAAATAATACTAGGGCCCAGCTGACACAAAGGGGGGAGGTCATAAGCGAGAGGACCATGATAAGTATCATAGTAAATTCCCTAGATCCCAGTTGGGACACCTTTGTTACACAGATAGACAATCTAGGGACAGGGAGGCTCTCACTTGAATTACTAACAAGTAAACTAATATCAGAGGATTGCATTAGAAGGGAACGCTCCCTAAGCCGCAGGGAGCAAAGACCCAGCAGAAAGATTGAGCCACAGAGCAGGAACCAGAGCAACACAGAGTGCTATATATGTGGGTCAAGAAACCATTACAAGAGGGACTGCCCTAAAAATACAGGGGACAGGATACATAGGAGAGATAGACCAGAACAAAGGACAAGACACACTAGCGGACGCTCGCCAGAGGTCAGGCACAGGCGTAGGGATTCACCTAGCCCTAGAGACAGGAGAGACCACAGGGACAGTTCCAGGGAGAGTCACACTGGATCACTATACGGCATAGGGGATCAAGCACAACACGTAGGCCAAGACAGGGAGGAAGGCACATGGCTACTGGACTCAGGAGCCACAAACCACACCACACATGATCGCAACCTACTAACCTCTTTCACAGGAGAAAGTTTTGTAGTGAAAGTGGCTAACCAGAATAACGTACAAGTAACAGGCAAAGGTAATGCATACGTACCAGGAATAGGTATGGTACGGGGAGTACTCCTAGTACCAAATATACCATATAATATCCTTGCCACCCTAAAGCTAAGCAAGGATAACAATGTCGAGGTGACTTTCAAAGAAGGAAAGGCACAGGTGACCAGAGGGGGTAAAGGGATAGGGAAAGTAGTAGTCAGTGGGGAACTACCATTCTTCCACCCAACCAAGAGCACACAGCCAGAAGTGAACAACCACCGAGGGGTTAACTCCAATAACACAGGCAACACAAGCAAGGAGGTAGAGGGGGTTGAGCACACACACACCACCGATGAGCCCAATGAACAGGGGACACCCAGGAAGGAGAAACCAATGATAGGGAAACCAATGCACGACAACTGTGCCCACCTATTACACAGGAAACTAGGACACATTAGTTTCCCCGTAGTACAGAAAATGTTGGAATGCTCTGAAGGTGTAAAAATAAAGGATTGTGAGAACTATCTCGAGTGTTCTATTTGTAAGGGCTCCAAATTAAAAACCAAACCAAGGCCCAAGAAGTCAGTACGCACAACTAATTCGGTTTTCCAACTTGTACATATGGATCTAGTGGGGCCACTAAGGCCTTCCATTAAGTACAGGAAGAGGTACTTCCTGACCATAGTGGATGACTTCAGCCGCTATGGCTTCGTGTACACTCTAAAACACAAAAATGAAGTTTTTCAAAAATTTAAGGAATTCTATGCGAGGGTGGAGACACAACACAACACCAAAATCAGGCAAATAATGACAGACCGGGGGTCTGAATTCTTATCAAGCGACTTCTCGCGATGGTTAAAAGCACGCGGGATGGTCCACTACACGACTTCTCCTTTTTCCGCTTTTCAAAATGGCGTGGCGGAACGAAAAAACGGAACGCTACAGACCATGATGAGGTGCGCACTAGACGATGCCGGCCTAGGGCAGCATTTCTGGTCCGAAGCACTCATTTATTCGAATTATACTCTAAATAGACTGTGGTCCAGCGTACTAAATAAAACCCCATATGAATTAATGTACCAAAGGAAACCACAAGTATCACACTTACACATATTCGGGGTCACTGCAGATGTGCACATACCCAAACAACTCAGGCGTAAGGGGGACAGGGTATCCAGGAGGTTGAGGTTCATGGGCTATGAACCGGGAACAAAAGGATACAGGTTCATAGACAACAGCAACAACTTCGTGATATCACGAACAGCTGTTTTTCACGAAAACGCTAACTGGTCCAAAATACACCTCAACGAGGTGTCCCTTAACAAGGACGGACCAGGGGATGATCAAAAGGAAATGAAACACCAAGCAGAGAGGGACACTGAACACAGAAAGAACAAACCCAGAGGACAGGAAATACCAGTAAAGGGATGGAAGGAAAGCCACCCGCTCATTAAAGTAGACGCACTCACCGAGAGGGAAGCTAGGTACATGCATGACACAGAGACACCTCCTGACAGACCAGTCAGGACAAACAGGGGCAAAAGGCCAGAAAGGTTAGGGGACTACATATTATCCCTACACAATAACCAACTAACCCCCAACACATATGAGGACGTACTGGGGTTACCAAATGAGGAGAGAGAGAAATGGGAGCAAGCCATGGAAAGGGAAATGGACAGCTTGAGGGAACTAAATGTATACACTCCCTCTAAAGTTCCAACAGGAAAGACAACCATAGGCACTAGGTGGGTCTATAAGATTAAGACCCTAGAGGGAAACAAAGTGCTCTACAAAACAAGGTTGGTGGCCCAGGGATTCGCCCAGAAATACCCTGATGACTACACGGAAACGTACTCCCCCACAGTCAGGGCTGAGAGCGTGAAATGTGCACTGGTGGTCGCATCACTGCTGGGGCTGGAGGTGCACCAATTCGACGTGCAAACCGCTTACCTGCACGCTGAGCTCGACAAAGAGATATACGTGAGGGCGCCACCCAGCCAAAGCACCAAAAAGGGGGAAACCTGGATTTTAAACCGGAGCTTGTATGGACTCAAACAGTCAGGGAAACGATGGTATGAGTGCCTATCCAAGACATTGAAATCCATGGGGTTCTCAGCCACCTCAGCCGACAACTGCTTCTTCACCAAGAAGTCAGGCAACTCCCCCGAGTATGTTTTGATATACGTAGACGATATATTGTATATCGGTGATCAAGCCAGCAAATGCAATAACTTCGCCAATGAGCTGGGGAAACATTTTACACTAAAAATATTGGGCAAGGTAGACAAATACCTGGGGGTACAGATCACGAAGACCGACAAGGGTTTTCAGCTGTCACAGAAGGATAAAATTTTAGAACTAATACACAAATGCAGCATGACAAACGCCAAGGGGTGTGAAACGCCAATGCAGCCAGACTTCTTGAAGGACATGTATAATGAGGCTGAAGCGTTCAAGGACAACACTTTATATAGATCCACCATAGGCTCCCTACTGTACATTGCAAACTGGACCAGGCCAGACATCGCATTGCCAGTCAATTTGCTGTCAAGACACGTGGGTAAGCCCACCGTGTACCACTGGGAGGCCATCAAAAGGGTATTAAGGTATTTAAAGCAAACTTCCGAGGCCTGCCTGTCATTAGAACCCAAGAACACCAAAGCACCCACACTCACGTGCTATGCTGACGCTGACTGGGCTGGAGACGTAAAGTGCAGGAAAAGCACTTCGGGTTACATATTTTTCCTAAACAACAGTCCAGTTCACTGGTACACAGGCAAGCAAGACTTGGTAGCCACATCCACCACGGAGGCTGAATATATCTGCTTGTCTAAAGCCGCCAACAACCTGGTCTGGTTTGATGACCTGCTCGCTGACATATGGGCCGAGCCAAGCTACCCCATCATCATGCACGAGGACAATAAAGCCGCCATGGAAATATCTAAGGCTGAAGCAGTGGGTCAAAGGTCGAGGCATATCGACATAAAATACAAACATGTCAGGCAGTTCGTGAATATAGGTTTTGTGGAGGTCATACATTGTGACACGGAAGAACAAACAGCAGACATCCTAACAAAACCGTTACAAAATAAACAGCACACATATCTCACATCAAAATTAGGAGTCCTCTTGAAAAAAACAACTCAAGTACATAACATAGAAAAATATCTCGGCCAGGCATTTAGAGGGGGTTTTGTCATGAATAAATGCCTTGCCTCTGATCCAGATCCAGAAGCAGGGGGGCTGGGCAAGCCAACCCCCAAGGTCCACCCTAACCCAATGACCCCTCCTTACCTTAGCCACGCCCCAGGGGTACTTAAGGGTCGGCCATGCGGTCCTGCCTCAGTTCCAGACTTGTACCTGTAACGATAAGATGCTTAATTAATAAACAATACTTGATACACTAAGACTTTGTCTATGGAGTTATTGGGCACGATCCTCGAACATATCTAACACACTCACTTGCTGACTTTAGAATAACTCCCAAATTGGTTCTGCAAAAATCCAAACCAGCCTTTCAGGAGACTGGCTCTAATTTTTTTTTTTTAAGGAAAACGGAACAAGAAGACGCTTTCAGCAATAAAAATGGCAAAGGCAATGACTGGGCCTATTGGATGTTCGCCTGAAGACCAGATCCTTTCAATGGGAGGAAAATTTTAGGGGCACACAGCTCCCGACACTGCTTAGCCCCGTGGTCGTAAGTGGGGTCCCAGACAACAACACATCCCAGCAGCTGCAACACCTGGAACACCAGCCCAGATGAGGTCATATTGGGAAGGAAGCCAGATAGATTCCCCTGCAGATATCTGCTCCCCCCCCCTTTTTTTTTTCCACAAACACTGGTGGGGCCCATCTTCTCATTCTGTGGCTGTGAAGGATTTATTTTGCTAGCCCAACAAAGACCTCAATGGATCTGTGGGTATCTGATTTTGTCCTATCCTCTTAAAGGCTGTTTCAGCAATGAATTCCATCAGTTAATTACACATCAGCAGAGTTCTCACAGTATCCTAGATGAGGCTAATTAAAGCTAGGTAGTTTGTGGTTCTCTGAGTTGTGGGAATCCAGACAATATCTTAACACATTTTCTGAAGCGGGCCACCATGTTAAATGGTTTGTTTGGGAGGGGGTGGGAGAGAAATAACATGTTTATATGAGCTCAACAATTATGTGTTTTGGCTGGATTTAAGATTGAATATAGTCTTGGAATCTATCCAGCATGTGTGGAAAGATTGTCGTACAAAAGACTGACATTAATGCAACAGCCTATGGGCTATAAAGGTGGGGCCATGGGTGACTGTGGGTTGAGGGGGGGAGAGATTAAAAAAAAAGGTCAAAATAGCAGTTGCAACTGTGTGACTGAAGCCACACGGCTTTTTACGTTCACATACAAAGAAACAGGGTTCAATTGCAATGTTGAGGCTGCCATTTTGAGTTTTTTTCCTGCAGATGTCTCTGGGTGGCATGTGTGTATATGTGAGTGCACATGTGTTTGTGTGGGGGAAAGACTGTTAGATGTGGGCGAAATGACCCAAATGATACATTTTATTTTACCCTTCCTCATAAAGTTAGAATTTGGGGTCATCCCGTCGAATAGTTTGGCAGGAAACTTAGGACAGACAAAAGAAAAAGGGGAAAAAAATCCCCCACACACAACGCGTCATTAATTTGTGGAATTTGCTACCACAGGATGTGGTGGTGGTCAGTAGTTTGGAGGCCTTTAAAAGGGAATAAGACAAATCCACAGAGGCAACCTACACGATAACTATATATTTTCCCTGTGATTCAGATTCACTACCTCTCCAAATGTTGAGGAGAGAATTGTAACTTTTTACCGAAAAGTTGTGGCCTAAGGATAGATAATATATGCCTTGCGTATGGAAGGCCTCTAACCATCTGCAGACAGGGAAAGCTCTGAAAAGCTTTGGCTGTCCTCCCACAACACACTCCATCGCTGTGGCTTGCCAGTTTATGTCTCAGAGTTGTATGAATCCATCCAGTGAGTGACTTTATGGTTCACTGTGTTCTGTAAACCATTGGCTGAACCATGAGCTAACTTTCAAATATTGTGTGAACACAACCAGGGTATAAGTGGGCTTTCTCATGCTAGTGTCCTACAGGTGTATCAAGATAATACACCTACATCGGATGTCAGCAACCCGCAGCTCTGGAGCCACATGCGTCTCTTTTGTCCCCCTGCTGTGGCACCCTGTCAGCTGAACCCACCATTGGCTGGCCCCGCCCCTTGTCCTCCCCTCTCAGTCACTCTCGCCTCAGAAGGTAAGGGCGACGGCGGCGGATACTTGCTCCATATTCCAGAGTGGGACAGAAGCACCCCTGTACTTGCTTCTTCTTCCAGCCCTTGTTGGTGCTGCGCGCACCTTGGTCACTCAGGGAGATGTGCAACTTTCTCTCAGCCCTGACATACTGGCCTGGTCCAGCTGCAGCTGGCGCCACTGCTCTCGACGCCGCCACGTCCTGCTCACTGCTCTTGCAGCGCCTTGCACAGCAGACTTAATTTTAGCACACTTCGCAATGGGGGAGATGGCATCCCTTCCTCCTCCTGGAGCCCATTACAACACGGAGCATCAGCTGAAGCCGGGCCGGGCCAGGCCAGTGTCTCAGGTGGAGATAAAGCTGCACGTCTTCCCAAGCGACCGAGATGCGCGCAGCACCAAGGGCCAGAAGAAGAGGCAAATACAAGGGCGCTTCTCTCCAGCTTTGGAATATGGAGCAAGTATCCATCCACCGCCGTTGCCCTTACCTTCTCAGGCGAGGAGTGACTGGGAGGGGAGGGCGAGGAGTGGGGCCAGCTAGTGGTGGGTTCAGCTGACAGGGAGCCACAGCAGGGGGACAAAAGAGCTTCACTTATCTGGGATCCTGAAGTGACTCTTGATTTAAAACACATGGTAAAAAGCAACCAAAGAAGAACAACATCAACAACAAAAACCCTTGCCTGTTTTTGGAAATGGTTCAAGAGGGAACATACACACACACAAGAGAGGGAGAGAGAGAGAGAGATGAGAGAGAGAGAGGAAGAAAAAGAGAGAAAGAGAGAGAGAAAGACAGAGACAGAGGAGAAAGAAAGAGAGAAAGAGAGAGATGAGAGAGGGATGGGAGAGAGAGAAACAGAGAGGGAGAGGGAGAGGGAGAAAGAGATGAGAGAGAAAAATAAGAGAGAGAGAGAGAGAGAAAGAAAGAAAGAGAAAGAAAGAGAAAAAGAGAGATATATATTCCTGTTTCCCAGAGAAAAGAAAATACTGGGAACCACAAAACCTAGGTAGGTGTGGCTGGGGGGTGTCATGTGACTGGGTGGGAGTGAGTGATCTTGAGTTGGCCATGCCCACTCAGGTTTTGTGGCTCCCGGTGTTTTCTTTTCTGTGGGAAACAGGTCCAAATGGCTCTTTGAGTGTTTAAGGTTGCAGACCCGTGACCTAAACGTTCAGGGAAGCTAAAATACTGGCAGTTGCAGCCCCAAATCACATTGAGGGCACCAGGTGGGGAAGAGTTTTGGGAGAAGTGAATGGAAATCAAGTTAGATTTTGTGGTTGTGTTGGCACAAAATGCTAACTAATCCAGGTGAAGATGGATTTTTGATCATCCCAAGGCTTCCTGGCCTAGTGCAGGTAGTCATTGACTTACAACAGTTCATTTCGTGGCCATTCAAAGTTATAATGGCACCGAAAAAAGTGACCATTTTTTACACTTACAACCACGGCTGCATCTTCATGGTCACGTGATCAAAATTCAGAAGCTTGGCAACTGACTCATATTCATGACGGTTGCAGTGTTCCCAGGTCATGTGAGCCCCTTTTGAGACCTTCTGAGAAGCAAAGTCAATAGGGAAGCCAGATTCACTTAATAACCCTATTACTAATTTAACAACTGTAGTGATTCACGTGACAACTGGGGCAAGAGAGGTTATAAAACGGGACAAAATTCACTTAACTGTCTCAATTAGCAACAGAAACGTTGGGCTCAATTGGAGTTGTAGGTCGAGGACTACCTGTAAACAGTTGAAAGAATCCAACAGGATCCACTTGGACTGTAGGATTCCAGCTCCCATCTGTTCCAGCCAGCCTGGTCAATGTCAAACGACTATGGGAACTGAAGATCAAAACATCTCCAGCCTTATCTTGTGAGCTGGGAGTTGGAGCTATTCTGGGCTAGCCTTTGTGCAACCCAAGCAGAGGGTAATTCCATGCGAGATTGTTTCCTAACCCATGTGGGACACAGGACACTGCCCTGGGGAAGATCCCTCTTAATCAAACAGGTGGTTCCGGAGGGGAGGACAAGTGTGGGGTGTGGAATGGGTGGCAATTTCTGTCTCTTCCTGTCCATTAATTAAGGATTAAGAAGAATGCAAATCAAATGGTGACAGTGTGACAGGCCTTGCCTTCATCTGGCCTCCAGCTGCAAGAACTGGCCTCAAAAATCTCCACTTCCCACCCACTCAATGCCACATCCCTTTTCTTTTAATTTGGGCCTGATGAGTCCCAGAATTGATGCTGCAACAGAGGGACACGGACACCCCCTTCCTCTCCCACTGCTGAAGGCCACCCCTGGACTAGGGTGCAATGTGGAAATTAAAGAAAAACTTAAGCTAGAGTTGCTCAAACACAGTAATGATAAATCCAGTGTCTCTGTATCAGTGGTGGGTTCCTCCCGGTTTGGTCCGGTTCGGCCGAGCCGGTAGCGGTGACGATATGACGTCACCGAACTGGTTCTCCCCACCCTTCCACCCCCCCACCCACATTATTCTTACCTTTTATTTGGTCCCACCCCCGATCTATTGCTGCCTCCTGAGTCCCAGCTGATGACTAGAGGGGAAAAAACTGTAAACTCTTGCTGCAGGGCTTCAAAGGGCCGTCCTACAGCTGATCAGTATTAAAAGTAAACAAATGAGTCGGGTCATAAGTGCGAGGACTGGTCGTAAGTGCGAGGACCTTCCAGAAATTACTGACCAGCTAGCCACGCCCACCTAGTCACATGACCTCCAAGCCACACCCACAAAATAAGCCACGCCCACAGAACCGGTAGTAAAAAAATTTAGAACCCACCCCTGCTTTGTATGTATCAGTCTTCTCTAGTCTGGCACCCTCCAGTTATGTTGGGACTATAACTCCCAGAATTCCACAGCTGGCAGATTGCCTTGCATGATGGAACATGCAGCATGCCGGCTGTGGAATTCTGGATGTCACAGTCCCAACACTTGGTGGGCACCAGATTTGGCAATGCTTCCTATATTTATGAATGGTTATGGAGATTTTCAGTCATCCAGGTCATGGTTGTCCCAAAGGTGTTTTTACAAAAGGCAACTGGACTTTGTTTTTCTTGAAGATATTTCGCTTCTCGGAGAACAAACAAAATTATACAATATAATCAAGAGAGTAAAAGAATTGAACTGGAAATTTGGCAAGAAGAACTGATGGCAAGTGGACCAAAGCAGTCAGAGAATAGAGCTCACTTGATAAAAAGCGTCCATGAAAGAGACCTAAAACAAGATCGATCGAAGACATCAGCAAATATTGTGGGCCCAATTGGCAAAAGAAAGCTCAGGACCATATTGGTTGGAAACACGCGGAAGAGGTCTTCATCCTGCAGTGGATAAACAATGGCTAAAATGATGATTTCACCACAGACTATTATACATGTTTTCAGGCTACTCAATAAGTAACGATAACTATAATGCACTTGCCATAAAGAAGAAAGTCATGCCAGCATTTTTCTCTTTTCACTCAACTGGTATCCTAACATAGCACGTCATATTCAGCCATTCAGAAGTAGAGAAAGAGGAGAAGAAAGTCAGATACATCATGTTGTTCTTCACATCAGTTTCTAAGCAGAAATGCTTTGGTTGAATGGTAACAACCTGTTGTTTGTAACAGGAGTTCTTGGACATGCAGAACTAGTCTCAGTGCACCAAATTCACACACAGGTCCACAAATGTATGTGAACAAAAAAAAAAATGACTAGGGGTGACATGATAAGAGTTTTCTGATATCTCAGGGGCCGCCACAAAGAAGAGGGAGTCAAGCTATTCTCCAAAGCACCTGAGGGCAGGACAAGAAACAATGGGTGGAAACTGATCAAGGAGAGAAGCAACCTAGAACTAAGGAGAAATTTCCTGACAGTTAGAATAATTAACCGGTGGAACAACTTGCCTCCAGAAGTTGTGAATTCTCCAACACTGGAAGTTTTTAAGATGAGATTAGACAACCATTTGTCTGAAATGCTATAGGATTTCCTGCCTAAGCAGGGGGTTGGACTAGAAGACCTCCAAGGTCCCTTCCAACTCTGTTACTCTATTCTATTCTATATCCCCAAACACCAGTAGTACAGCGTCCCACCCATGGCTCTATTGTCCCTGGTGTTCCCCAGAGCTAGTGTTCAGGCTATATAAATGACTTTCAAGGATTTTTCGGTATAGGTAGTCTTTGACTTACAACAGTCTGTTTAATGTCCGTTTGAAGTTACGGCGGCACTGAAAAAAGTGACTTACGACCATTTTTCACATTTACGACTGTTGCTGCATCCCCATGGTCATGTGAATTACATTCAGATGCTTGTCAAGTGGTCCCTATTTATGACGGTTGCAATGTCCCAGGGGTCATGTGATCCCCTTTTGCAACTTCTGACGTGCAAAGTCAATGGGGAAGCCAGATTCACTTAACAACCGTGTTACTAACTGCGGTGGTTCACTTTAACAAATGTGACAAGGAAAGTCGTAAAACGGGGCACTACTCACTGAACAAATTTCTCACTTAGCAACATACATTTTGGGCTCAGTTGTGGTCGTGAGTTGAGGACTACCTGTACCTGTTTGGCAACGTCAGTGATAGCAGAGCCTTTCTGAAATCTGCAACCTGAAAACAATTCTGGGATGATCCAAAGCGAAGACTTTGCAAATGGTCCAGTTAATTGCACTGGGATTGGGATCTCTCTGCCCCATGGGAGTCTCTGCTGCTCCCTCCTTACCCTCTTCCCTCTTCAGTGCCCCCCTCCCCAGCTTCCGAGTAACCCAATCCTCCAAGCACATCAGCCAGGAATGGCTTTCTTCCCGTCACCCCCTCTGCATTCAGATCTGCCTCCAGCTGCACCTGGCAAATGTTGAGCCCGCTCTGATCCGGCTCCTGTTTGAAGCAGGGTGCCTGAGATTCCAGGCGTGCTGCCTTTTGTTCCTCTCATCCTATAGTCTACCAGGCGCAGCTATTTCTGTCTCCTGCTCTTGGCATCCAGCTACCAAAGGGAATGGCAACAAATGTGTTAAGAGGAGTAGATGGATGCTTGGGGATCGGTCAGGGGTGACCAGAGGGGGTGGGAAGGCACAACGGGTATGTGTGTGTGGGGGGGTGCAGATACTGCACAGTTGCCGCCCCCGGGAGCAATTCTCCAAAGAGCCACCGGGGGAGCCAGAGGGCATTCCTAGCCCCCTGCCACCATACAAGTTCCTGTATGTCAGTGTGCCATTTAGCCAATGGTACCCCTTTGAGTGGGATGTCCTCAGGAAAGGAGTGGATGGGAGGGAGGCAGACCTTAAGTCGGTTCTTCTTTCATTTCATTTCATGCATATTTACAAGCAGTTCATAATTTAGGACGCTAACTGGGTTATTCAGTTCAGCCCTTTCCTGATGTTAGAAAGATCAGCTGATAAGTTTCGCATTGCCTATGAAAGTACAGGTAGTCCTCCACTTACGACCACAACTGAGCCCAAGATTTCTGTTGTTAGGTGAGACATTTGTTAAGTGAGTTTTGTCCCCTTTTACGACATTTCTTGCCACAGTTAAGTGAATCACTGCAGTTGATAGCTTAGTAACCTGGTTGTTAAGTGAATCTGGTTTTCCCATTGACTTTACTTGTCAGAAGGTTGCCAGAGGTGATCACCTGACCCCAGGACACTGCAATGGTCATAAGTATGAACTAGTTGCCAAGCATCTGAATTTTGATCACATGATCATGGGGATGCTGCAAAGGTTGTAACTCTGAAAAATGATCGTCACTTTTTTCAGTGCCGTTGTAACTTTTGAGTGGTCACTAAATGAATGATCACTAAATGAACTTTGGTCACTAAATGAACTGTAACTTGTTGGATTTCTGTAAATGGAGCTTGATGCAAGAAACAGCTGCTGCTTTTCTGGCGTTTTTTTTTTTTTTGCTATGAAGACCTGTGAATGCAACTCATCATGGACCACGCATTGTCACACAACTTAGGTTTTACTGTATTTATTGGCATACATTTTATTGGTTTAATGTGTTTCATTTCAATCTGTAAGCCACCCTTGTTGCTTTTGATTAGATTTTTTTTTTTTTTTGGATCGGTGACCACAATAAACGATCAATAACTCTAAGGTTCCCTGGAGCTTTGGATGTGGTCACCAGGCTCCAGATCCTGCACATCCGCTATGTAGAAATGTTGCTTCAGTGATTCCACACCACAGGCCTATAACTGCTCTGCCTTTGCCTTACACTCTTGCATGACCCGCTGGGCCCTATCCACCAAGTATGGAGGGGCTTCAAAGCAACTGCTTTAGCCTTGTCTTTTCAGTGCAGTCACATCTCTATAGGTACAAGCACAAGTACCTCTCCAGCGGAGGTGGGTGTGGGAACAGCTAGTTCACAGTCTGAGGAATGTACATTACACAACCCTCCAGATGGAGTAACACAACCCTTCTGCCAGATGTGCATCAAACATCCCCCATGTGTCACTCACACAGACGGGAGATAGCAAACATTGTCAAACATGTGCATCTCTCTGCATCAGTGTATCAGTGGCACGGAGCAGGAGTTCCTGGTGCGCCACAATGGAGACATCTGTTTATTTGGCATTTCTTGCAGCTGGGCAAATTTGTTAAATGCCCTCTGTCAGCAAACAGAGAATTATGCATGCAAGTAAGCATTAGGAGTGGGCCTACTGATTGATAAAGTGATAAATTGTCCTTTTTAAGGTTTGTTTGATCCCACTGAAATCTATATCATCCAGAAGCTTACAGATGATGAGTCCCAAAGCCGCATTTAATGCTTACAAGCCACCTCACTATTGCCCATCTTGTATCAACTAGAATCCAGTGGCACACTGCTCCTGAAAGTTAAAATGGCAGTTCCATTTTAACTTTTGTTGGCCTTTATTATTACTAATGCTAATGTTCCGCAATTAACTGTGGTTTTTATGCTATAGTTAACACATAAACAGGCTTCGGAGAGTTTTAAAGGAGACATAAAAGTCAAAAGATTTGGCACTATATAAATGTGATGAATAATGAATGAATGAATAAATAAAATAATCAATAGAAGTATAATGGCTAACACATGTGAGAGCCGCAATACTTATTCATTAAAAATGGACAGTAGTTATGTGTGTGAGAGAGAAACTTAATACGTTCGTGTGCGATATAATATATGTATATGTAAAAAAACAGAAGCTTTTGTGCTGGAGGCAATTCAGGCAGCTGTTGAAGTTTGCAGAGGGAGGGAGGACTGGTTTGGAAAAAGCAACTGTGTGTGTATGTGTGTGTGTGTGTGTGTGTGTGTGTGTGTGAGAGAGAGAGAGAGAGAGAGAGAGAGAGACAGGGGGAGAGAATATACTGTATATGTTTTAATACTTGAGAGTAGTATCAACATCTTTCTCTTTAAAACCTTCCACTTTGTTCACAGCAGTACATACTTTTTTTTTAATGCTAAACCAAGATGGGTAGAGATGAATAAGGAAAGTTTGGGAGCACAACACTAACAATTTTGCCTGAAGCAAAGGTTTGTCAACATTTTGTGTGCATGTTTTGAATGCAACTTCCTATCCGTAAGTGGGTTGAATTCTGCGTAATATGTGGGTGTGCCAATGCTATTAAAGAACACACCAGGGCGGTCTGTGTATGGAGCCTCTTACTATGGCTTGTGAGTCACTATAAATGCAGACATGTTGATGTGGTATTTGACATGTGGCAATTGGCGAATATAGTCCTTTGAACCATGCTGCCCTTTATTGATCTCACTAAATGTTTTTTAAAAATCAAAAACAGGTCTCAGTCTGAATCAGCCCCATCTGTAGCCCTGTTTGCTTAAAGGCACTAGAATAGATTTCTATCCATTTGCAGATCTTCACAAAAATGTTTTTTTTTAAAGACAAAGTGTTAGATACACCTTTAGGTTTCCTTGATAAACATCCCTTTGGTCTCAGGAAAGAATCAGAGCTGCTACCGATCAAATTTTCTTCCTTCCCAATCCCTCAGAAAAGGGAAATTGTAAACTAAGCCTCTTATAAGTCCCATCACGTAAAATAAGTAGGACAGATATTATTCTCTGTGTCTTTGCTGTGCTATTTCAGCTTGACATTGGAGCTGAGAAGCTGAATCCAGACAGAAAGGCAGACAATGGTGTTTCCACTTGCTGTTCCATACATGGTTCATGAATTCTCATTTGCATTGAAGACCACAAATGTCCAGTTCTTGGCATTCTGTGAACACACTCTCAAGTGTGATCAAGAACGAAACCAAAGGAAGTGAGATCAACAGCTTCCAAGTAAGGAAAAACAAGGCATTTTGTAAAAAGTTGGGCCAGGCTTTGAGATAATCGTCTAGAGAGGGAGAAATCTATAGCTTGGCTTTCTTAAACAAGGAATCCCTAGCGCAGTGTTTCCCAAGCTTGGCATTGGGAATTGAAGTCCACCCATTTTAAAGCTGCCAACGTTGGGAAACACTGCCCTAGGACAAGAGCACCCAATGTATCTCTAAGAAACAACGCAAAGTTAACAACCTCAATTCACCGTACTGATTACCGTGATGAGATATATTTGTGCCTTCAACTTAGCCAACCCCTGGCGACTGCCTGGAC